>NC_140587.1:162569919-163935919 GCF_964204655.1 Triturus cristatus
TATGATTTTATTTCCTTTGTTTCTTCTTATGGATTTGTGGGGGCTAAAAAACTCAACTGGAATTGCGTCAGTTTACCTATAATTTCTTTGAGCCATGAGGTTAAAAAACCATGGGAAACGCATGGCAAAGTCAAGTTATATTTCCGCTACTTTAAGTTATCATCCAGAGCAGCAGAACATTATCAGAATGTCTGTTGGTTTTGTAAGTAGAGTAGTCCTGTCTCTCCTGAGACATTGCAGCTCAGTAAGTCCCTCTGTCACCCCTAAAACACTATGCGAATCCAGAGGCATGAGCTTGTTTTGTATCTGTACTTCCCAAGAGAACCACCCTTGCTCCTTTCCACGTCCTTTAAGTAATGTCTGGTCCTCCTTATACAGGGAATTTCCTTTTCACTATCTAACAAGACCTAAAACATAAAGCCTTCAAGGCTCAAATAAGTCAAGCAAGACTCTTCAAGCATGGTAGTAACCATACATAGCACTATGAAGTAGTTCACCAGACAAGCTCCTCTCTTGAGCTAGCTCTTTGGGCAGAGTTGCTGAATTTCAGAGATCCAGGACCACTGCTTTCAGACTTGGGTGGCAAATTCCATATCTTCAGATTCTCCCTCATGGCATATGCAGTGACGGACATAACCATTAAATGTCCCTATCACTGTATGGGATCCAGGAGCGCTTTAAGGAGGACTACTATTGCTTCATTTTTAATTTAAGAAGACTTTTTCATAAAAGAAGGGTACAAAACGAACTTTTAATTGTGGGGGGAAATAAAGGATATGAAGCTTTATAGGAATCCTCTTTGTGAGCGTAAAAGTGAAAATTACATCTTTAATATAGAGAGCATCTTCACTGCCAATAATCCTCTGCAGTTGCAGTGTCCACGTTTTTTTTGACTCATGGAGAAGCATCTCTGAGATTTGGGTTCTGTCTTTCCCAGACAGTAGGAATTGGTTACACTTAAAAAAAATTATTTTCACTCATCGTATGTCTGTCTTGCTATGACTGCCTTTACCACACATTGCCTTTACCATGCATATGCCTTTACCTCACATATGTCTTTAATGCCTTTACCATGCATATGCCTTTACAACGAAATATTAAGCATATATCAGGTAACTGAAGTCCTTAAAATAAATAAAAACAATAAATATATATATATCATAGGCTGGGCAATCGTTATTTTTATTTTAGGAATGCACTAATTTGGCAATAAAAGCACAGCATTAGCAATCCATATCATGGTCTGTACCTGTTTTGTTGCTGAGGAAGAAGGCGACACAAGGATTTTGATTTTATATACATATATATATATATATATATATATATATTCACAGAAAAAACCATAGGTTTCAGGCACGTTATAGTTAGGAATTAGCATTTAAAAAACCTCAGAAATTCACTGAAAAAACCATAGGTTTCAGGGGTGTTATAGTTAGCTGGACTTTTTACTTGTACAAAACCATTGAAATTCCCCCGTTATAGTTAGTTCAGCTAACTATAACTCGCGCGCCCGCAATGCACTGCTGATGACGTCACATATTACATCACTCATGACATGGTCAGTGACATCACTCATGACATCACTGATGACATCTCAAATGACATCACTGATGACATCACTGATGACATCATCCAGTGAATGTGTGTTTTTCTGAAAATTAAATATGTTTTATATATGTATATCTCAAGGTCGATGGAAGAATAAATGGGTATATAAGTGTCTAAATGGATGATTTGTTTTTGAAAAATTGATTGTGTAACTGACTGATTAAGTGTATCATAGTGAATACATGGCTTAGTGAGTAATGTTTAAATATGTAAATATCTGTATCAGTCTCTCACTTTGTGTATAAGTGGCTGCATGGGTTGGTGAGTAGCTACATGGGTGTCTATATAGGTTATTAGTTGTTTTTTTGAGTATCAGTCTGAGTGTCTGATGGTTCGGTGGGGGGTATTACGTAGTGCATAGGTGCATGAATGAGTGACTCACTGTTTGTATGGGTTGAACACAGCATGTGTGCAGGACTGTATGGGTGGATGAGTGTGTGTATGGGTGTGTTAGTGAGTGAATGACTGTCTCAATAGTGTCTTTATGAGTAACTACATATGTTTTAAACTAGTATATGTGACTATTGGTGTATATGTGAGAGTGAGAGATTGAAAGAGTTCCTGTATGAATAAGTATGTGTTTCTATAAGTGATTGTTTAAAAGACTAAGTATGTGTAAGTTTCCGTAGAAGTAAGTATGGTGGTGTGTGTATAACTGTATATGCAAGTAAACGTATGTTTGATTCTTTATTAGCATGAGTGACTATGTGTGTGAGTAACTCTATGGATGAGTGGCATTGTGTAACAGGATGTATAGGTGTATGAGTACATATGATGAGTGAGTACATGTATGAGTGACTGTATAGGACTGTTGGTGAATGAGTGGATGTGTATGTGGATCTTAGAATTACTGAAGAGGTTGTTGTAACTGGTATTGGTATGTCCATTGTTTTGAAAATTGTAGTCTCTATTTTTGAATGTGTGTATCAAAGGTTATATTAGGGTGAGAGGAGGTCTGCCACTCTATCACAAGGATGATGTCATCAGTGATGTCATCAGTGATGTCATTTGAAATGTCATCAGTGATGTCATGAGTGATGTCACTGACCATGTCATGAGTGATGTAATATGTGACGTCATCAGCAGTGCATTGCGGGCGCGCGAGTTATAGTTAGCTGAACTAACTATAACGGGGGAATTTCAATGGTTTTGTACAAGTAAAAAGTCCAGCTAACTATAACACCCCTGAAACCTATGGTTTTTTCAGTGAATTTCGGAGGTTTTTTAAATGCTAATTCCTAACTATAACGTGCCTGAAACCTATGGTTTTTTCTGTGAATTTCAAAGGTTTTTTAAATGCTAATTTCTAACTATGCCTACAGAGATAGGACATGTGAAGAAAGAAGAAAAAATGCACAGAAAGAAACAAAAGAAGTGAAGAAAGAAGCAACAGAAGTCCTCAAATACGAAGATAAGTGCAGGAAGAAGGATAACGTGCAGAAAGAACAAAAAGAAGAGCAGAAAGAAGCCTTGTTGCAAAATCATCCTGTACCCTCAACTTTTTCAGACGGATACTGGTGGTAACTGAGTCTGACTAACCAGTCCTAGAGCCAGTGCTATGTTAAAAGACACTTAGAATACAGTGAAAACACCTACATACACTAGGGAACATAATGCGTTGGGGTCCCCCTGTGATTAGCATGACCTCCTCTGTAAGCCCCTAGTATATAATAGGGCATGGGGATTAAAACTACCTCTTAAAACAGGCCACAGGGCGTTTTTGCACACGTTAACTCAGGCCCCGTCCCCTCCATTTACCACTGTGTAAACACGCCCTGTGTCCATTTTTAGTTGGGAGATTAAGTTCATTTGAATCCTGAGGGTCCCTAGGGTCCAACTAGCCCACTAGGTACCTCCAGTAAGGGCCACAGAGCTGCGTTGCAGAGAGGTGTAAAAAGTGGCACGGCCTAGACCACCTCTCTGCAATGCAGCTCAGTGGCGCTTACTGGAAGCACTTGGTGGGCTAGTTAGCCCCCAGGGGCCCTCAGTATTGAAGGGAAATTATATCCCCAATTTAAAACGTGCCATAGTGCGTGTTTGCACACGTCACCTCAGGCCCCGTCCCCTCCCTTCACCACTGTGTAAACGCGCCCTGTGGCTGTTCTAAGTTGAGAGATTAAGTCCCCTTGAATCCTAAGGGTCCCTAGGGTCAAACTAGACCACTAGGTACCTCCAGTAAGCGCCACAGAGCTGCGTTGCAGAGAGGTGTAAAAAGGGGCTTGGCCTCAGAACACCTGGCTGCAGCGCAGCTCCCTGGCGCATACTGGAGATGCCTGTTGGGGGCGCGTTTGCAGAGTGCTGCACGGAGGGGGCATGGCCTCCGGCACGATGCCAGTCTTTTATTTATTTTAGTTTTTTAAGAAGGGGGGCTGTTTGGTTCCCCTTCTTATTCTAATTTATTGGCCCTGATGACCCCATCCCCCAGGGCCAGTCTCCTAATTATATTTTTTTGACCCCAATCCCCAGGGCCGGCCACTGTTTTTTATTATTTTTAAAAAATATATATTCATAGACACACCTAGGACATGCTGGACAAACCGTACGTACCGATCACCATGACGATTTGCGTGATATTCATTAAAAGGCGACTATGCATGCAATGAATCCACGTGGAATGTATTTACACCACTAGTGAAGCTCTGACATGTCTGATGCCCTACCGTGCCTAATCCTGGTAGACACCCTTGTCGTTTATTTATACAAACATGGGTAGCTATTGACGGGCACATTTAATACACATGCACACCAAGCCATTCAAAGGGGATTCGACAAAAATTCGACCAAAACTATGCAAGAAACCCCCCTCACGGTTAATAAAACACACATCCACTGCCGGATGTGTAATACTTTTTATTTTACTCTCTGGAAAGGAGACGAACATCACTTGAGAGTCACAGCGTGCTCCTGACAGAGCCCAATGCTGTGTTACACCCACCATTGCCTGCCGAGTGCCACACACCTATGTGTTGTATTCCACTAGCTAGTGCATATGCTATGACACTCTCTAGCCCATGTGCACTGTAACACCACCCCGTGAATATGTCAGGCCACACTTGTCTTCGCACGGGTTATATTGCCCCATCTAACGTGCCTTTCTCGATGCCTATGTTATAACGCACAGTGCTATGCCATACATATTACAATCTGGGATCCATATCTTTGTCACAGTGCATATGCAACGTTACACTCCCCAGCACATATTTTATATTACAACTTTAGAGACTAGTTAGGTTACACAACACTGCCCTGTGCATATTACACTCCAAGGCGCATATCGCATAGCATGCGCTAGTGCCTGTGCTATCTCGCGCTCTCCAATGAATCTGTCATTGCGCACAATGTATTGCATATTATATTTCACGCCCGGTTCATCTTATATCACACTTTTTGGTGCATAGTTTATACCATACACTATATCTAGTTTTCATTTTCAATCGTGCTCTCAGGACTATGTTCTATATAACACTGTGTTCACCTACCCTTTTCACGGGCATTACATTTTGCGATAGGGGGTGGAGGGTCAGGGGGTGTTTCTGCCAAGTGAGCCCGGAGTCACAGTCACAAACGTCCTCTTCTTCCTGAATAAAAGTGAGATTATGCTGCATACCTGTTCATATTTTAAGTAGTTCGCACAGACACAATGTTTTAAAAACAATAAAGTTCCTAATACCCGCCTTCTCTGAACAGTTAGCTTGCTGCCCCATCCCCTTCCTCCCTATCCTCTGTTGTGTGAATCCATGGACTAGCCTCCTCCCTCCTGCCATGCATGGTCTGATGTGCTGCCACTGCCCTCAATTTAGTATGATGTACCAGTCCACTCCTCCTGCCCTCCATTGCCCAATTCTATGCCCCATCATTGACCTCCTGCTTAAACTCTGTGCTTAGCTTGCTGCCCCTATTCTCCTTCCCCCTGCCCTCCGATGTCTTTGTGCATGCCCCTGCTCCACCCTTTTTGCCCACCATGTCCCATGGACCTGCCACTCCTATCTACTCTGAGTGTTCTGTTGAGCTGCCACTCCCCTCCCTCCTGCCTAGCATTGTCAGATGACTGTAACCTGTCCCTGCCACCTCCACCCTGCCTGTCCACATGCCATGCCCCTATCCTCTTCCTCCTGTCCTACATGGTCCATTGTACTGCCACACCCTTCTGCCCTCCCTGGTCTGTTGTGCTGCAACTGCTCCTCCTGCCTGCCCCGTGTGGTCTGTTGTGAGGTCCCTTCCCCTGAACTTTCTTGTCTGTGCACAGGTCCTGACCCTCCCTTCTATCCTCCATCGTCCTTTGTGCATGCCCCTCCACCCTCCTTCTTGCCCATCATAGCCATTGTGCTGCCACTAACCCTCCCACTTGCCATGCATGGTCTTCTGTGCTGCCATGGCCCCTCCCACCTTCCCTGTGTGGTCAGTTAGCTGCCCCTGACCCCCTCCCACCTTCCCTCCATGGTCTGTGTGTATGCCATCACAGTCTCACTGTTGCTCTTCATGGTGTGTCTTGCTTCTAGTGCCCATCCTGCCTGACCTCCATGGCTATCTTGCTGCTCCTGCCCTGCCCCCTTGCCCCCAGCCCTACTCCCTCCCTCCTGGCTTGTCTGTTCCATTGTAATGCCCCTGATCCGTCCCTCCTGCCCTTTATGGTCTGTTATGCTGCAGCTTTCTCTCCTGTCTGTCCATTATGGTCAGCTAGCTACCATTGCCTCTTGCCCCTCTGTTCTCTGTTGTCCATGTGCATGGTCCTGTCCCCTCCCTCTTGCTTTCTATGGATTGTTGTGCTGCACTCCTGTCCTGCATGCCCTGTGTGGTGTATTGTGCTGCTGCAAACCCTGATGCCTGCCCTGCAGGGTCAGTTTGGTGCACCTCTCCATGTCCCTCCTGTCCTCTGTTATCCAAGTCCATGTCCCTATCCCATTTCCTTCCATGATCCAATGTACCATACTTGCGAACATTTTGAACTTGGTAAGAGGGAGATTTTGAAAAAAAACTGGGGTATTGATTTTCCCCTTTGAGTTACATTGAAAAAGAGGATATTGTAGACAGGAGACAGATCAAATAAAGCCCATTTGAGCTTAAAAACATTGGACGTTTCCTGGCTGAATCGGGTCTGTTGGCATGTATGGTTGTACTACCATTGCCTCTTCCTTCTGCCCACAATGGTCTATTACATTGCCACAGCCTTGAAGGAGGGTAGATTTTGTATCACAGGGGGCCCCTGGCCCGTTCTGTCCACACCTGAAGTATGAGACCCTTGTCCTTGCCCTGCCAGCTGCATTTGTAGGCCGTATTAAATTGACCAGCGGGTCCTGTGTTGCTATATAATTATCCTGAGACATCCTTACCACTCAGCCAGCATAAAACCCCTGTGTAGGCCCTTCTGTTCAATATGTAGGCCTCTTTGTTAAATTGACCATAGCTCTGCAATTTTAGTGTATAGCAGTCTGAAGGCAGGTCTGCGAGGCCTTCTGATCCAAACTAGTAGCCCCCACCCTACCCGAGTGCTCCGTGCTCGGTATCAAAGTTCAACATCCCCCTGAAGCTGTCGACATACAGTAGGCTGCATCCTGGACTGGTACTTGCTTCCTGGGCAGGTTTCCCGCTTTTAAGGAAGTGGCAACCGCAGAGCGTCAAGTTAGGAGAACTGAGGAGATTTTATACATGAATATATTGAATTCCCGTACAATACCCATTATTTTCTGCTTGCTCTATGGAACTTACGATAAGCGATTGGCCTGAGAGACTGACCTTTTCACCCAGTCCATTGTCAGCATTAAGTGGGTAAATGACGAAATGTCTGGTAAAATCTGCAGACGAAGATTTTGGGTAGCATACGTAGGTAGATGTAGCGTGCAAAGGAGCCCACAAAATGATATAAAAAGGGAGCACCCACAGATATCGACGGACTACCTCGCCGCCTGTATGTAGGTTAACAGGCTGTGCAGGTTTTCCCCAAGAGCTGGGAGCTCTTGTCTTCCTTTGCTTAAAATGTCTTGCTCTGCTTTGCTTGAAGTATCTTATTCTATTTTACCTATATGAAATGTCATGTTATGTTTAACCATTGTTCTCTTTACTTTTGCATTTAAAAGATTTTGTATTGTAATTGCAGGAATGCTTGCTCTAAGAGTAAACGTGAGTGTTCCTAGGTAACATTTTCCTTGGTGTAACTTGTTTCTCATGATGCATTTATAGATGTGTTTTCTCTCTCTCTCTGTCAGTACATTAATTGAGATACAGAGAATATTATGACAGCTGTATGATTATCTGGATTCTGTATTTTGTACTTTATGTCTCTATTCTGCGGTTTCTTTGAAGTTGCATCTTCTCATTAAACTGCCATTGTATTCTGCCTCCAATTCCATGTCTCATATGTCTGTTTTCTTCATTTTTGGAGCAAGCGTTCCTAGGCACCCCGGCTCAAATTAAGGTGCCCCTTTTGTCCCTGACTCACTCTCCTGCTCAGTTCTGTGGTGGCTCCCGGGGATCTGGGGACCGCCCCTAGCTTCCTTGACCCGTAATAGATCTTCCCTCCAACAGCCTCTCTTGCAAGTCCTGTATTGTTGGTTTGTTGCCCCTGCCCCCCTTTCCACTGCCCTCCATAGTCTGTTGTGCTTCCACGGCCCTTCCTGCCTGCTCAGTGTGGTTAAATTGTTGCCTTTGCACCCTCCTACCTGCCTTCAATTTTCAGAGTCCGTGCCCCTGGCCTCTGCCTCTCAACAGTATCCTAATGAACAACTAGATTGCTAACATTCTATATTTATTACAAAAGTGTGGAACGCCTGACATCATCTTGATGTAATCAAAACTGTAATACCTAGAGCATTTCCTTTAGAAATTACATATATGAGAGGGTCTTATTGGCATCAAAATTATGGTTAGTGCTCTAAAAGACTAAAATAAGGACATATTTTCTGAGTTTTCAAATAGCGACAAAGCACTTTTAAATTATTTGTTATCTTTATGTTTTTTTATCCAGTTGACCACTTGATTAAATGTTGCACTTAGGGGAGAGGATGTGGTGTTACTTCCAGAACTGCAGGCTTTGCAACTGGGGAACCAGGTTGCAGTTTCTGCTTCAGCTCGACATTCTGTGATTCTGGTCAAATCACTTAGTCTCCCCATGTCTACAACCAAAATGAATTTGTTCTTGTGTGATGTAACCAATGCTCATGTAAAGCACTCCAATACCTGACAAGTCTGCACTATATAACACTGCAAAAACACAAAATAATAAGTGTTTTGCACACTTCTGTCATTGGGCTATATTTGGGCTACATCTGGGTGATTTTGGGCTACATTTGGGCTCTTTTGTCTCCGGTGGCCATCTTGGGAGATTTATTTGTTATGAAGTTTCCTAATTTCCTCATGTACTGCAGTC
This sequence comes from Triturus cristatus, assembly GCF_964204655.1. Taxonomy (NCBI): domain Eukaryota; kingdom Metazoa; phylum Chordata; class Amphibia; order Caudata; family Salamandridae; genus Triturus; species Triturus cristatus. The sequence goes on from NC_140587.1 coordinate 162,578,891, forward strand.
TCCTCAGTAGGAAATGCTTTCAGTTTTTTACTTTGATTCCATCATGAAGGTATTCAGATATGTCACACATTTGCCATAAATTCTGAATGTTAGCACTCTAGTTGCTCATTAGATCACTGTAGTAAAACTACTGCACCATGGAAGTCTGCTCCTGGTATTAAAAGTGCATGTTTCAGTCTGCATGTCAGAATTTTTTAATGAAATAGAAGAGGATTTGAGAAGTCACTCAAAATGTGCCCTCATTTTCTTTCTTCAGCATTAATCATAATTTCTATGGCAAAATGAACCTCCTCATTGTGTTCCTTTTTAAATTAAATGTTTTAAGTGTTACCAGTTTATTCCAATCAAGATGGCTTCAGGTGTACCATACTTTTGTCATAATGAAGACAGTAAGCGCTCTAGTTGTTTTTAAGAACATTCTGGGACATTCTGTCATTGGGCTATACTTGGGCTACATCTGGGTGATATTTGGGCTACATTTGGGCTCTTTTGTCTCTGGTGGCCATCTTGGGAGACTTATTTGTTATGAAGTTTCCTAATTTCCTCATTTACTGCAGTCTCCTCAGTAGGAAATACTTTCAGTTTTTTACTTTGATTCCATCAAGAAGGCATTCAGATGTGTCACACATTTGCCATAAATTCAGAATGTTAGCACTCTTTTTGCTCATTAGATCACTGTAGTAAAGCTACTGCTCACCAGGGAAAACTGCTGCTGGTATTGAAAGTGCATGTTTCAGTCTGCATGTCAGAATTTTTTAATGAAATAGAAGAGGATTTGAGAAGTCACTCAAAATGTGCCCTAATTTTTCTTTCTGCAGCACTAATCATACTTTTTATGGAAAAATGAACCCCCTCATTTTGTTCCTTTTTAAATTAAATGTTTTAAGAGTTACCACTTTAATCCAAGCAAGATGGCTTCAGGTGTGCCATACGTTTATCATAAGTAGGACTGTTAGCGCTCTAGTAGTTCTTTGGAACACTCTGAGAAGCTGCAGTAGAACACAAAGGAATCAACTGACAGTCTCTGCCCTTGTTGGATGTACATGTTTTACTGAGAATGTCAGACTTCATTCTCACATGACTGAGAAAGATAATGTGAATTTACAGAAAATAAGCTCTCAGTTTAGCCTATAGATCACCTTCCAAACCTCTGTGGTAAAAGCATGAGAAAATATTTTTCTCTCAATCATGATATCCCAGCAGAATGCTTTTTCACATGGTGAAATCACCTTAGAACATACCACAATTCCTAAAATGAGTATGGTACCATCAACAAATGATTTATAATGTAACTAAAGTCTTAAAACCTTCTATTAACTGCAATGCTTTTTAATGAGGTGCTATCATGTATATTGGTCCCAAGATGGCTGCCAACACTTCTTGGATGAAGTGCTGACAGCCAATCAGATCTCAGGATGAGATGTGTGGTTAGGCTCCGCCCACATATATATATGCTTTTAAATGCTATTTTCTCAGGAAATACTGAACAGATTTACACCAGACCTGCAAAAGGCACTTCCTTGACCTTATGGCTACCTCTCTGCCAAATTTCAAGTAATTCTGTTCAGCCGTTCGGGCTGTAGCTGTGTCTAAAGGTCCTATGGAAAAATGCATGGGGAAAACGCGTTTTGGGACCCCCCTTTTTTCTCGGCCCCTGCTTGACTAATCCCCCCGAGACTTTCAGGGTAGGAGCGGAGCGTAGCGCCCCACCTATTTTGAAAATTTCGCGAGGATTCGTCGACCGGTGCCAAAGTTATTCCAAATAGAATGTTGCGGATTTCCTATGGAAACAGGGTCCTAACTATAACTACCTACTGGCGACCGCCAGTAGGTAATACATATATATATATATATATATATATATATATATATATATATATATATATATATATATACCAGAAAATCCACTGCGTCTCACTTTCCAAGTGTCAGGACGAAAGAAAGCACTGGAGCCGCGGCCACAAATCAAAGGTGTGTTTATTAAACACTAGGTCCGACGCGTTTCGGAGTTTACACGCACTCCTTTATCACGGGCAACAGACTGTGTTTGTTTAGCATAGTTAAAGTGCTAGTGCCGGTCACGTGCAGTAAACATAGTAAAAATACTATCATCGTATTTCAATCAACAACTTAAACCTTTCATGTGACTTGACAAGCAGATGAATAGTCAAACGTTGTAAAACAAAATGCTGTTGAAAATGCACAAATAATCCTTTGCAATGTACTGCAACTTAATCTTAGTGTACTGCTTGATACATGGTTTTTGAATCGATCGAACTTTATCAACACGCTAGTGCTCACATCACAATTCGCTAGTGAAATACCATTGCTCCGCTTGCTCCCGCTAAGCTGCTATGTTTGTCAGTCATGCCCCAGTGGGCTAAATCAGTGGTTCAACATGGTGATTTTGTAAAATTACCAAATTTGAGCAATGTTAAGAACATGCTTAAGTATTACGGGTGAAAAAACACTCTTATTAGAACCTTAACGCAAACATTTAAGCAGCTAACGTTGCAGCCCCAGTGGGCATTGATCCCTTATTCAGAAGAACAATTTTGGCATTATCGACTCATATAGCATAATACGTGCTTACACCTGCTTTCACAGCATCGATAAAAAATAATCACATTAACACCCTTCTCAATGAGCATATTTTCAACATAAGAATAATATGTATAGTCTTCCACGTAGTTTTTCATTAGTTCCGTCAAGTCATCTGTAAGAAAATTGGATAAAAGACAATTTGTCATAACTATCAAAAGTGCACAAACCAAGATAAAAAATAACACAAAAAGTTAAAAACACACAGGAGAATTTCACCAAAAGTTGTCATAAAAGACTTCACAAGTGTACTGACAGCTCCTCATCAAGATTAAGGCCTGTAGGGGCCATAGTATTATATTTGATGATCATCTTTGATTCTAACCTCCTCAGCTCACGTGTCCTGTTACCACCCCTACATCTAAGAGGGATGTCATCCAGAACAACGAACTTGAGAAGGTTCAGATTTTGGCCATGGAACTCATTGAAGTGACGTGCAATGGGATAGTTTTTATCATTTTTAGTGATTGCTCTGCGGTGTTCGAGAATTCTAATCTTGCACTTGTGGATGGTGCTGCCTACATAAAATTTGTTACAGGGACATCTAAGTGCATATACTGCGTATTCAGTATTGCAGTTCAAGTGTTTTTGTATTGTGAATGGTGCCTGTTCATTTGACAGTTTTAGTGATTTGCAACTGTTGCTGAATTTGCAGGCTTTGCAATTATTGCACACGAAGAAACCCTTTGTCGCTTTTTTTCTTCTTTTCTGACAGCATGCTTTTACATAATATGTCACCTATTGATCTGGGTTTTCTGAAAGTAAGGGAAGGATATTCCCCTACGTACTCTTTTAAATCATCGTCATTTCTAAGTACATCCCAGAATTTTTTGAGACTTTTCCTCACTTCCCAAGCTTGGATATTGAAGGTGGTGATGTATCTTTTTAAGGATCGCGGATGTTCTGCAGGAGCGTCTGGAGTCGTGAAGATGAGTCCACAGCCGTCCCCCGTGTTTTCCCCGACTCTATCAAACTCTAGAGTGCGGAGAACCCACTGGGGAAAACAGGGAAACAAAACAAGGATAGGTGGGGGGATCCGGTAGGTCTTGATAGGTGATGTCGTCAGGAGGAACAACAGGAGCGTAAGAGATCTCCACAAGGCAAACAAGTAGGTCTCCCAGCTGTAATACAAAGGTGGTTAGTGGTATACCTCTGTATCGCCCTCCCTGTGTCCCTTACTTCTGTATGTCCCCAACACCTACCGGTATATCGTCTGATGCCAAGTATAAATCTGTATGAACCAGCAGGTGTGTTCTAAGTAGTAGTTCCTTAGGGTGCAGCTGCAGGGAATAAGTATACCAAGATTATACTCCTGGGAAGATAGAGTATTCCTTTAATACCTGAGTAAGGTGGGGAAGATCAAGTACCTGGCTTAATATTTAGAAGAGCAGGAAACCTAACCCCCCTGCTCAATGGTCCTCGCAATATATCACCACCGGATTCCTGATAGCTGCTCAGGATGATGAAGGGGATGGATATAATGGTGATGGGAGAAAAGGATACAGGGGGCGTGACAACCGGACAAAGGAAAAGACTCCAACTAAACCAAACTTGGAGTACCTTAACAGCAGGCCAAACTATACTTAATAATATTCAAGTATAACACATGGATCAGCGTGGCGATAGACAGAAGACATGGATGTTATTGACTACCTGCTCCTCCCACCAGCCGAGATATAATCCTGCAAAGCTGGGGGCGAAGCAGGTTCCCATCGCCGTCCCTTGTGTTTGTTTGAACATCTGGTTGTCAAAAATGAAAAAGTTCTTGCTCAGACATAGTGTGATCATGTCAAGTAGCATCTCAGTATGGAAAAGGAATGACAGTGATCGGTTTTTTAGAAAAAATCTACATGCCTGTATCCCCAGATCTTGTGGAATGCAGGTGTAAAGACTACTCACGTCCATACTCATAAGTAAATAATTGGCATCCCAATCAACATTGTTAATGAGTCTCAGAACCTGCTTCGCCCCCAGCTTTGCAGGATTATATCTCGGCTGGTGGGAGGAGCAGGTAGTCAATAACATCCGACTATTTAAAGACCACGTCGTCCTTTGGTTAAGATATATAGATGACATCTTCTGTATATGGAACGGGACAGAAAACATGGCTGAAGAGTTTGTCCAAAGCTTAAATCATAATGAGCTCAATTTACAATTCACCTGTAACATTAACGCCACCAGTCTTGAATTCCTTGATCTACAACTTTTAATCAAGGAGAATAGATTGAGTACTAAACTGTTCAGGAAGGCAACTTCCGGTAACAGTTTATTACATGCTAACAGCTGTCACCCTAAAAATCTAATTCGCAGCATTCCATTCGGAGAATTGTTAAGAGCACGCAGAAATTGCAGCGATGATGAACAATATCTTTTAGAGAAACAAGTCATGACCGAGAGATTCCTAGCTAGAGGATATGACAAAACCCTGGTTAAGGAGGCCTCAGAAAAAGTTGAGGGGTTAAATAGACAAGAACTGTTATGTCCAGTAGAGAGGCAAATTAAGAAGGATACGAAAGAACGTTTAAGATACATCACCACCTTCAATAACCAAGCTTGGGAAGTGAGGAAAAGTCTCAAAAAATTCTGGGATGTACTTAGAAATGACGATGATTTAAAAGAGTACGTAGGGGAATATCCTTCCCTTACTTTCAGAAAACCCAGATCAATAGGTGACATATTATGTAAAAGCATGCTGTCAGAAAAGAAGAAAAAAAGCGACATAAAGGGTTTCTTTGTGTGCAATAATTGCAAAGCCTGCAAATTCAGCAACAGTTGCAAATCACTAAAACTGTCAAATGAACAGGCACCATTCACAAAACAAAAACACTTGAACTGCCATACTGAATACGCAGTATATGCACTTAGATGTCCCTGTAACAAATATCTGAAAGAAACACGTTAGTTAGATTCCTCACCTTAGAATATCCCCAGGCGTCAGACTGGATCCGGAAGATTTTTCGTCAGCAATACCCCTTGCGCGTCGCTAGGCGTCGTCTGCGGCTCCGCGTTCGGCGTCGTGCGCCGGGATGACGTCGTCGGAGTACTTAGACGCCGCCCTCGCGCGCTGACGTCAGTTCTTCTTTTTTCCGCGCCAGTAAGCGCAGATCCGGGAGAGCTACCCCTTTTAGTCTTTTTTGACTAAATCTTTTTGATCATTTTTGATCCTTGTCTGTCGACATCTGGTGCCGGTAGGATGCCTGGGTTCAAGGCTTGTGAAGATTGTCATCGACTGATGTCGGTGACCGATCACCACCGCCGGTGCCTCTACTGCTTAGGCCTCGACCATGACGCGGAGTCGTGCAACGACTGTCAGGCCTTGACTTCGAAGGCTAGGCGGGAGCGGTCCCGCAAGCTTCTCGAGCTTCGCCACTCGGCTCCGCGTCGTGCGCGATCCCGGTCCAGGAGGAGGTCCAAGGATCGCTCGCGGAGCCCTAGCCGACGCCACCATCGATCGTCGGGCTCCAAGTCGTCGGGTAAGTCCAAACACTCAAAGAAGTCCAAGAGGCGACATCGCTCTTCGGACTCCCCTCGCCGGTCGCGCGACTCGGCCGAGGGTCCAAGTGGTTCCACCCCCGCGGCTCCGGCGGAGCCGCAGGTGCCGCGTCCGCCCCCATACCTTCCGGTCCCTGGGGCTGACGCGGCGCCGGCGGAGATCAGTGCCTTCCTCTCGGCCATGAGGAGCCTGGCCCCGCCGTCGACGCCCGCTGGCGCGCCTTCGGGCCCCGCGGGCTCGACTGGGCGACCTCGCGTGCCGGCGGCTCCGGCCCCGGCACCGTCGACGACTCCGGTCTCGACGCCGCAGGTCCCCGCGGGGCCCATGCCTGGGCCCCAGTCGACGCCGGTTGACCTTGTCACTCCTCCACCGGCGCCGACGCCTGAACCACCGACGCCGTCACCGGCGCCGCCGACGCCGACGCCTGTGACGCCGACGCCCCAGTTTAGCCCTCATCCGGACCCGACGCCGGCACGGCGTCCGCCGACGCCGCATCCGACGCCGCTAGAGACCTACCATCTCTACAGTCCGGTTCCGATCATTCCTCCTGTTTATCAGGAATCGGAAGAAGGGGGCGACTGGGAGGGGTTCGAGGACCCTCTGGCTGTTCAGTCACAGCTTTCTCAGGACTGGGCAGATGAGCTGGGGGAGGCCAGCGGGCTGGACACCTCGCCAGACGCTGGATTCACTTCTCCTCCGACCGTGGCTTCGGAGGAGGGTGCAGCATTTTCTGTGGTGCTGCGCAAGGCGGCTGAGGCCCTTGGGCTCGAGTTGCCTGCCGTGGCTGTGAGGACCAACATCCTCACTGAGGTGCTTCAAACCTCAGCAAGCTCCACTGAGCCTCTGCTGCCGTTTAACGAGGCCCTCACTGACGTTCTGCAGGGCACCTGGTCCAAGCCCTCCACAGTTCCTCCTGTGGATAGGAACGTTGCCAGGCGCCACCGCCCTGCTCCGGGCGACCCCAGCTTCCTGTCCCAACACCCCACCCCCGAGAGTCTGGTTATCCAGGCCTCTACTTCCCAATCCTCCTTCCCGACCGCTCCGCCGGACCGGGATTCCAAGAGACTCGAGCAGTTTGGCAAGAAACTGTTCTCGTCCCTTAGTTTGGGCCTGCGGTCTTTAAATACCGCCTGTCTCTTGGACCGTTATTCCCATTCCCTGTGGGATACGGTGGAGGACGTGCTGCCCCTGTGTCCGGAGGAGGTCCGGACGCGTCTTACCCAGGCTCTGGCCGATGGGAGGGATGCAGCACGGCACGCCATAAGATGTGGGCTTGACACCACGGACTCGCTAGGTCGGGCGATTTCCACCACGGTGGCGCTCCGCCGCCACGCCTGGATGCGGTCCACGTCGTTTTCCGGGGATGTCCAGAACTCCCTCATGGACATGCCCTTTGATGGCACTCGCCTGTTTGGTGAGAAGGCGGACAGTGCGCTGAACCGCTTTAAGGACTCCCGGGCTACGGCCAAGTCCTTGGGCCTCTCGGCTCCGCGGGCGCACACCTCCGCTTTTCGCCCCTTTCGTGGCCAAGGAAGGGGCGCCTCCTCACGTTCACAAAGCCACCAGCCGCAGAACCAACCTGCGCGCGGTCGTGGACGTGGCTTCCGCCGTGGCGGAAATGGAGGCCGACGTGGTCAGCCCACATCCACCCCGGCAGCATCCGCCTCAAAGCCTTCCTAGTCCGAGCTTTCAGGCCCATACCACGCCAGTGGGCGGCAGAGTTCGCCATCACCTGCTCCACTGGCGGTCCATAACATCGGACAGGTGGGTGCTGCAAATCGTCCGAAGGGGCTACTCCCTCCCCTTCGAGACGACCCCTCCAGCCATGCCACCGCAGCACCACCGTATCTCGGGGGATCATTTGGATCTTCTCCGCGAGGAAGTTTCGGCTCTCTTGGCCAAGGGGGCCGTCGAGCGCGTTCCGAGTCCAGAAGTAGGTCGTGGTTGTTATTCCCACTACTTTCTGGTTCCCAAGAAGGGCAAGGGGGGCCTGCGCCCTATCTTGGACCTCCGGAACGTCAATGCCTTCCTCCGAAAGGAAAGGTTCAAGATGCTAACGTTGGCTCAGGTTTTAGCTGCCCTAGACCCTGGAGACTGGATGGTAGCGTTGGACTTGCAGGACGCATATTTCCATATCCCCGTCCTGCCGGCCCACCGGCGTTACCTGCGGTTCACGGTGGGCCAAGAGCACTTTCAGTTTACCGTGCTCCCCTTCGGCCTCACCAGTGCCCCTCGGGTGTTCACGAAAGTGATGGCGGTGGTCGCAGCTCATCTGCGCAGATCAGGGGTCCCAGTCTTCCCCTATCTCGACGACTGGTTGTTGAAGGCGGGCTCGCCCCAGACAGTCGTCTCCCACCTCCAGACTACGGCGGATCTCCTGCATTTGCTGGGGTTTTCCATCAACGTGCCGAAGTCACACTTGAGTCCCTCTCAGAAGCTCCTCTTCATCGGAGCGGTTCTCGATTCGGCGCAGTTCCGGGTCCATCCACCGGAACAGCGGGTCCGGGATATACAGGCCCTGATTCCCATCTTTCGGCCTCTATCCCGGGTTTCGGTCAGGCTAGTGTTGCGGCTTCTGGGGCTGATGGCCTCCTGCATCCTACTAGTGCATCACGCCAGGCGGCGCATGCGGGCTCTGCAGTGGGACCTGAAGTTTCAGTGGGCCCAGCATCACGGCAACCTGTCCGACCATGTCTTGATCTCGGAGGGTACTGCACAGCAGTTGCAGTGGTGGCTCACGGACCGCGAGTGGGTCAAGGGCAAGAGCCTCTCCCTTCCCCAACCGGAGCATGTCGTAGTGACGGATGCGTCCCTCTTGGGATGGGGTGGCCATATGGGAGAGGCGGAGATCAGAGGCCTCTGGTCTCCGGCGGAGTCTCGTCTCCACATCAACCTGTTGGAGTTGAGAGCGATCCGGCTTGCACTGAAAGCCTTCCTTCCCTCTGTCAGGGGAAGTGTCGTGCAGGTGTTCACGGACAACACCACCGCCATGTGGTACTGCAACAAACAGGGCGGGGTGGGGTCGTGGACCCTTTGTCAGGAGGCTCTGCGCCTCTGGACATGGCTGGAACACCAGGGCGTCACCCTGGTGGTTCAACATCTGGCGGGCTCTCTGAACGCCAGAGCAGACGAACTCAGCCGCCGGTGCATGATGGATCACGAATGGCGTCTGAACTCCGAAGTGGTGCAAGGCCTCTTTCAGCAGTGGGGAGAGCCTTGGTTAGATCTATTCGCCACCGAAGAGAACGCGCAATGTCAGCAGTTCTGCGCGTTGGAATTTCCAAGGCGGCACTCGCTCGGCGACGCTTTTCGTCACGAGTGGAGTTGCGGTCTGTTGTACGCCTTTCCGCCTATACCACTTCTGCCCAGAGTGCTGAAGAAGATCAGGCACGACCGGGCCCAAGTCATCTTGGTGGCTCCGGATTGGGCACGAAGATACTGGTATCCCGAGCTACTCAGTCTGTTGACCGATCCCCCGATACGTCTGCCCCTTCGGGAGGATCTTCTGTCGCAGCAGCAGGGGACGGTCCTCCACCCGAACCTGTCCAGCCTCCACCTCCATGCGTGGAGATTGAGCGGCGGCAGTTGATGCCATTTGACTTGCCTCCTGAAGTCTGTGATATCATTCTGGCAGCCAGGCGTCCCTCCACAAAGTCGGTATACGCCTGCCGGTGGAACAAATTTGTGGCATGGTGCACAGCAAAGGCTGTGGATCCCCTTTCCGCCCCTCTTTCTGAGGTTCTCCTCTTCCTTCTTTCTCTGGCCCGGCAGGGCTCTGCCCTGGGCACCCTGAAAGGTTATCTTGCTGCCATCTCCGCCTTCTTGCGGCTTCCTGATCAGCCTTCTCTTTTCAAGTCCCCTGTGGTTACACGCTTTCTCAAAGGCATTACACACACGTTCCCTCCTGTCCCTTTTGTAATGCCTCAGTGGGACTTGAATCTGGTTTTGACATTCCTGATGTGCGCTCCCTTTGAGCCTCTTCACAATTGCCCTCTTCGTCTTCTCACTCTAAAGACTGCTTTTCTGGTAGCCATCACCTCGGCTAGACGGGTGAGTGAGCTCCAGGCTTTATCTTCAAAGCCTCCTTTTCTATCTGTTCATCCGGACAAGGTTGTCCTTCGGCCTCGTCCCTCCTTTCTTCCTAAAGTGGTGACTCCATTTCACCTTGGGCAGTCTGTCACCTTGCCCACCTTCTTTCCGCCTCCGCATCCTTCCAAAGAGGAAGAGAGGCTCCACCGTCTGGACCCAAAACGTGCGCTCTCCTTCTATCTGGACCGCACAAAACAGTTCCGGGTGGACGACCAGCTTTTTGTTGGGTACGTGGGCGCTAAGAAGGGGAAAGCTGTGCACAAACGAACCATCTCTCGGTGGGTCGTTTTGTGTATCAAAATCTGCTATTCCTTGGCTAAAAAGGACCCTCCTGTTGGGCTGCGCGCCCATTCTACTCGGGCCACAGCGGCTACTACTGCCTTGGGACGGGGAGTCCCTTTGCAGGACATCTGTCAGGCGGCGACGTGGGCTTCGCTACACACGTTTGCCAGGCATTATTGCCTTGACAGCCAAGTCCGGAGGGATGGCTTCTTTGGCCGTTCTGTCCTCCAGGACTTTCTGGTGTGATCTTGGTTCGCAGACCCACCACCGGGGATGGTATTGCTTGGGTATCTATTCTAAGGTGAGGAATCTAACTAACGTGTTTCTTTCAGATGAACAAGTTACTAACCTTCGGTAACGATGTATCTGTAAGAAACATTAGTTAGTTAGATTCCTCACCGACCCACCCATCCTCCCCGTTCTGCGAACTGACATCTAGGGTTAAGGTTGTCCTTTCAGGCCCCTAGATTTTATTTTTGGCACCAGTGTCGGTCTTTGCATGGCTCTGCGTTCCTGGCGCGGAAGGCTATGTACAAGAACTGACGTCAGCGCGCGAGGGCGGCGTCTAAGTACTCCGACGACGTCATCCCGGCGCACGACGCCGACGACGGACGCGGAGCCGCAGACGACGCCTAGCGACGCGCAAGGGGTATTGCTGACGAAAAATCTTCCGGATCCAGTCTGACGCCTGGGGATATTCTAAGGTGAGGAATCTAACTAACTAATGTTTCTTACAGATACATCGTTACCGAAGGTTAGTAACTTGTTCTTTATGTAGGCAGCACCATCCACAAGTGCAAGATTAGAATTCTCGAACACCGCAGAGCAATCACTAAAAATGATAAAAACTATCCCATTGCACGTCACTTCAATGAGTTCCATGGCCAAAATCCGAACCTTCTCAAGTTCGTTGTTCTGGATGACATCCCTCTTAGATGTAGGGGTGGTAACAGGACACGTGAGCTGAGGAGGTTAGAATCAAAGATGATCATCAAATATAATACTATGGCCCCTACAGGCCTTAATCTTGATGAGGAGCTGTCAGTACACTTGTGAAGTCTTTTATGACAACTTTTGGTGAAATTCTCCTGTGTGTTTTTAACTTTTTGTGTTATTTTTTATCTTGGTTTGTGCACTTTTGATAGTTATGACAAATTGTCTTTTATCCAATTTTCTTACAGATGACTTGACGGAACTAATGAAAAACTACGTGGAAGATTATACATATTATTCTTATGTTGAAAATATGCTCATTGAGAAGGGTGTTAATGTGATTATTTTTTATCGATGCTGTGAAAGCAGGTGTAAGCACGTATTATGCTATATGAGTCGATAATGCCAAAATTGTTCTTCTGAATAAGGGATCAATGCCCACTGGGGCTGCAACGTTAGCTGCTTAAATGTTTGCGTTAAGGTTCTAATAAGAGTGTTTTTTCACCCGTAATACTTAAGCATGTTCTTAACATTGCTCAAATTTGGTAATTTTACAAAATCACCATGTTGAACCACTGATTTAGCCCACTGGGGCATGACTGACAAACATAGCAGCTTAGCGGGAGCAAGCGGAGCAATGGTATTTCACTAGCGAATTGTGATGTGAGCACTAGCGTGTTGATAAAGTTCGATCGATTCAAAAACCATGTATCAAGCAGTACACTAAGATTAAGTTGCAGTACATTGCAAAGGATTATTTGTGCATTTTCAACAGCATTTTGTTTTACAACGTTTGACTATTCATCTGCTTGTCAAGTCACATGATAGGTTTAAGTTGTTGATTGAAATACGATGATAGTATTTTTACTATGTTTACTGCACGTGACCGGCACTAGCACTTTAACTATGCTAAACAAACACAGTCTGTTGCCCGTGATAAAGGAGTGCGTGTAAACTCCGAAACGCGTCGGACCTAGTGTTTAATAAACACACCTTTGATTTGTGGCCGCGGCTCCAGTGCTTTCTTTCGTCCTGACACTTGGAAAGTGAGACGCAGTGGATTTTCTGGTATATTTGGGGGTGGCTACCCCTGCCGTGTGCCCGCCGTACACGAGGCTTGGGAAAAGCCAACTCGCTGTGGATATATATATATATATATCTCCATACCCACCCTAAAAATACCCTTACCACCCATTATCCCTACCCACCCCTAAAATCAATCTTACCACCCAATACCTTTACCTACCCCAAACACTAAAAACACCCTTACCCTAATGTGTGTGTGTCTAGATAGATATAACTAGACCAGCACTAGGTAGTTATAGTTAAGACCTAGTTTCCATAGGCAAAGCATTACTTTGTTTTGCTAGTAACTTTGGAGCGGTTTGACGAATCTTCACGAAGGTTTCAAAACTAGTTTGCCACTCACTTCAGCTGCTGTCTTGAAAGTTTCAGGGTGGTTCGGCAACCAGGGGCTGAGAAAAATAGGGTGGGTCCTAAAACATGTTTCCCCTTGCAATTCCCAATAGGGATTTTAGACCCAACTATAGCCAGAACCGCTCAACCAAATTACACCAAATTTCTTGGTCAAGAAAGAGTGCTTTTTAGGTCGAGCCTGGGCAGCGTATTCAATGCTCTGCGAGGCATGCTGTATTAGAGTTTGGACTTGAAGCCCGCCCACTCCTTTGCAAATGCTGGCTTCAGATTCATTAAATGGCTTGTTAGTCCCTCCTTTGTACCGCCTTGTCTTCATTTGTAACCTACCATGAGGACTAGCCCTTTAACTTCTGTTGTTACACAGTATGTCTTATTTAGTCTTTAAGCACTATTTTCTTTAATGAGTTTCTTCTACTGCAGGCATGACATACTTTCCTGCAACATTCAGCGCCATGCAAACTTTCACTTTCCAAAGGGGATACATCTTGAATCCAGTGGCAAAGTGAGCAAGGGACCCACATTTGGGCATACCCTGCCAACTTAGGGCGAACAAAGCGATACCAAAGGGGATCTGCTAAAGAATGATGATGGATTAAACCCAGATCAGTTGACTGGGGGTGAGTGTTTGATTTGCTCAAACGCTCTGTCCATCATCCCCTTTGGTATCTCTTTGTTCGTCCCTAAGTTGGCTGTGTATGCCCAGACGTGGGTCCCTTGCTCACTTTGCCACTGGATTCAAGATAGCCTGGCTGATGAGGGTTATGAACCCGAAACCGGTCCCAGGATACTTGTTTCCGGTCCAGGGAAGACATGGCTTGGCAGTTCGGGCTGGACTGTTCCCATGAGGCACAGGGTCAGGCTGATTTGCATATGGCCATGTCTGAACTGGGGTGGTGGAGTGAGCTAAAGAAAGATGATGGATTAAACCCAGATCAGTTGACTGGGGGTGAGTGTTTGATTTGCTCAAACGCTCCGTCCATCATCCCCTTTGGTATCACTTTGTTCGCCCTAAGTTGGCAGGGTATGCCCAGACGTGGCTCCCTTGCTCACTTTGCCACTGGATTCAAGATAGCCTGGCTGATGAGGGTTATGAACCCGAAACCGGTCCCAGGATGCTTGTTTCCGGTCCAGGGAAGACATGACTTGGCAGCTTGGGCTGGCCTGTTCCCATGAGGCACAGGGTCAGACTGATTTGCATATGGCCATGTCTGAACTGGGGTGGTGGAGTGAGCTAAAGAATGATGATGGATTAACCCCAGATCAGTTGACTGGGGGTGAGTGTTTGATTTGCTCAAATGCTCCGTCCATCATCCCCTTTGGTATCGCTTTGTTCGCCCTAAGTTGGCAGGGTCTGCCCAGACGTGGGTCCCTTGCTCAATTTGCCACTGGATTCGAGATAGCCTGGCTGATGAGGGTTATGAACCCGAAACCGGTCCCAGGATGCTTGTTTCCGGCCCAGGGAAGACATGGCTTGGCAGTTCGGGCTGGACTGTTCCCATGAGGCACAGGGTCAGACTGATTTGCATATGGCCATGTCTGAACTGGGGTGGTGGAGTGAGCTAAAGAATGATGATGGATTAAACCCAGATCGGTTGACTGGGGGTTAGTGTTTGATTTGCTCAAACGCTCCGTCCATCATCCCCTTTGGTATCGCTTTGTTCACTTTCCAAGCAGGCCGGGACAATGGCAGCTGCTTCTTTGAAATTAAATAGGTCTCGCATTTACAAGAGTTTGAGCTATTTGCATTGTAAATGACAATGTCTTTTATTTATGTGTTAATTATCAAAGCAAATAAATAAAAGGCATTGTCATTTACATTTCCAATAGCTTAAACTCTCGCAAATGCGAGACCTATTGCATTGTAAATGCTTGTTGGAATTTGGTGTAAATCCGTTCAATAGTTTTAAGTAATTAAAGAAAAAAGATTTATAGATATCTAGGGATGCTGACCCCTGGCGGATCAGATGGATCACATGGGGAGATCTGATTGGCTATCAGTACTTCAACCAGGAAGTGTTGGCAGCCATCTCAAGACTCAGCCAGTCTCAAAAGAAACGCAAACAAACAAAGGGGGGTAGGATAGGAATACCCTGACCCCGAGGCTTGGTGGTGGGGTTTCACAGGTAGCCCAAAACATTTTTTTGTCGCACATTCGTGGAGAATCCGCGAATCAGGGCAATTTTATTTTTTAAAGCGTGGTCTCCCGCACTTGTTTTTTAATTGGTCCCCCGGGTGGGACAGGCCCTGGGTGAAATTCTTTTTATAAATTACTGCAATGGGGGGCGCGCACACGCACCCCCTCTCCAGACCACTTACGGACCGCTTTCGACCTCGGAGACTGCCATCCCCCCAGGAGACTGGCAATATTTACTAGATTTACACTGACCGGTTTGGGCCTGGGGCCCAGCCTTTTATAATATTGGGTGGGGGCATGTGGCCCCAACCCACACTGGGCCCAGCCATGAAAACAAGGGGGAAATAAGGGGAAGAGTGCCTCGTGACCCCCTCTCCAGACCGTTTTTGGCCCCAGGGACCACAACCCCCAGGGCCAGGCTGTAGCAAACAAAAGGGAGTGGGGGTCATACGGCCGCCCCTTCCGAAATTATTAATGCCCTGGGGACCCCATCCTCCAGGGTCTGGGGTGCCCACCGTAGCGGGCCAATCCCCAGGTCGTGCGTGGTGCGGTGTTTGCTCTATGCGGTGGGGATGGCCACAGAGCCTGGCCATAGGCCAGCCCTTGCAGCCAGCCACCTGTGCGTGGTGCGGGGTTTGCTGCATGCAGGAGACTGCCCGCAAGGATTGGCCGCAGGACAGGCCTTGTTGCCAATCCTCTGATGCTTTGACAAAAATGAAGAAATTCAGTGGAAAAAAAAGGTTACAGGGATGTTTTAGTTAGGAAATAAAATTTTAAAAGCCTGACAAATTCACTAAACAACAGACGTTATAGTTGGGTAAAAAATTTACATGCTCAAAACCATAGAAATTCAGCAGTTATAGTTGGTTATCTCAAGAAAGTAAAACATAAGGTAACTATAACTCGTGCCCTTGCACTGGTAATTACCCCACATATTACATCACTGATGGCATCTTCTATGAATTGATTAATATCACTGCAACATTTGCAGTATAATTATTGATGAGAAAACTATGCATGGCGTGGGTGTTGGTTTTAGTTACCTTAGGGAACGAGTTATAGTTTCTTTAGAAAACTCTAACTGCTGAATTTCTATGGTTTTGTGTGTGTAAATTCTGAACCTAACTATAACGTCTGTAAGCTTAATTTTATTTTTATGTACGTGCATATATGGATAATATGATGTATACTTACCATTTTGTTGTAAAGACATGTGTGGTAAAGTCATTGTTTGGTAAATGCCACATTATAGAGGCGGTTTCCCTCACTCATTGACCATTAAATTGTTTTCTATCATTTCTGACACAAAAAGTTTTAGCATCATCTGTTTTAGTTAGACCAAGAAATGTGACATGCCCACTTTCTCCCCGAACAGAAGAAATGACCCAGACCCAGGATTTGGGGGTAAGGAAGGAGAAGGACTATAATTGCTCCTATTCCCTGCCCTTCCAGTCTCCACTTCCTCCTTTATTTCACACAGCTTCTTCCTCTCAGAATGATTTTCTCTCTGTAAGAACTAATCTGCTTGGAAGGAAATGTGTGTCTGTGCCCCAACAATCTGTCAGGCACTACGATTGCTCCTGTTCACTGCCCTTCCAGTCTCCACTTCCTCCTTTATTTCACACAGCTCCTTCCTCTCAGAATGATTCTCTCTCTGTAAGAAGTAATCAGCTTGGATGGAAATGTGTGCCTGTACCCCAACAATCAGTCGGGCACTGTTTGGATTTTTTCTTGCCCTATTGAAAATCTAGGGCACAGACAGTTCATTTCTCTCACAATGCTTTTATCTCCAGGAGAAGTATTGTGAGAGGAAGTAGTGGTGTGTCTTTTCCCTGAAAAGGAACCAGATGTTGTTGAATTTTTTATTAGCCAAGAAAAAACCCAAGCAGCCTATGGCTCCTTGCTGGGGCAAAGTTGCACATGTCTGTGCACAAGCAAGGGAAACCCTCTGACTCCTTGCAGGATATTGGGTCCGGAATGTCCTCTTTATAGTGTACAGGTGTGTTCCCCTGTCTTTAGTGCTGACTTCTTGTGTATCTGGTATCCTGACTTTTACTTCTGCTCCTGTGTCACTCCAATCTAGTGTGTATGCAGAGGCCTAGGCCTGTCTAAATTGATTTGAGGTCCAGGACCTGTTCTTTGACCTGGCGGGACGTGCCAAGCGTGCCCTCTTTGTTGACAGATGACTACTGTGCCTGTCCTGGGTACAGCTCATAAAGCGGTGGTGGAAGCAGCCCATTGTTTCTGTTAGATGGAGTGATCAGATCTTTTTTATGTGGGTCAGTGAGAATGCCTACTGGCCCTCTCATATATAGTTCTGCTGTTATATAATTACCCAGAACCTTGTGCTGGCATTCAGTGCGTGTGCATACGCAGGGTTTCGTGAACCAAATGTGTTGTAGTAGAACTATGTGTGTGAGACTGAGTACTAGAGTCAGTGGAATCCATTTTCTAATGCCCTGGTTTAGCATGGCACAAGATAGAGTTTGAGGACTGCTTCATCAGACATTGGAAGTGTATTTATTTCGTGCCTGTGACCAGATAGTGGAAATCTAGACAATGAAGTGAGTAGGATAGAGAATGGGTTACCTTTAGAAGTTCCATGAAGAATTTGTCTACACTGGGCTGCTGATTTAGTTCTTTCTTTTGTTTTCGAGGGCGCTAAGGGTAGGGTTGCGCAAAGGTCTGGGTCAGGCCTAACCTTTTGTCTGTCCCTTATACGTAGTATGAAAAGATGATTACAGACCGGTGCACACATTTCACACTTCATTGTGCTCATGTTGTGAGGGCTCCAGTTTGGAGACAGCCCCAGACCAGAGCTACCTGCTATACGAAGTAACACTTCACAGAAATACTTTATGGAGAGCATGGTGAGAGGGACATTTGAAATAAATGTCAGCACAATTTGGGGTTGCCTCTGAGACAGTGGATCCTGATCCCCTATCTGGAAAGTGTGTATAAAAGTGGGATCCAAACCAGCCCCCTTTGTACCAGTTCCAAGTTCTTGATGACCAAAGAAGTGATTGCTGTGCTGAAAACCTGAAGTACTACTCTGTAACCATGGCTGGTGCCTGCTGACTGCTACTTTCTCAGCTCAGCTATAAGAGGACATCATCTAAAGTCAGCACTTTCTGTTAGATGAGCAGAGTATACCACCAAGATGGCCGCCGGGTAGGAGCTCAGCCTTGGAGCTCCCGGGTTGGGGATCACCAAATTGGTAAATATCCCCCCCAAACCCAGCCATCCACCAACGCATCGACACACCATTGTGTCACAAACTCCTCCTGGACTACGATTTTCTGCGTTGGAGTCGCTTACCTGCACCTGGAAGGCAAGAACTTGATGTAATCGCCTGTATCTGCCGCTGTGCCCGCCACCCTCCAAGAAGTTGCCACTCTCCGGCTGGACCCGTGGATGCGGCCCTCACTTCCTGCCTCAGGCACCGTCTTCTGGGCCTCCCGTTTCCAGCACTGGCATCTCCATAGACAGCATGATCATGGCCTCCCAGCCGGGTGAGTCCAGTCGAGGACCCGTGCCCGGAGCTCGGATGCCTTTGATGGTCCGCGTGGGTGTGGGCAGCCCTTGAACCCCGCAGGCCGGAGTTGGTCACGACCCGGAGCCTCTCTCATCGGTGCCGGCTACCAGGGTGCATCCTACGGCGATGATTGCTTTTGTCCTCGGCTCCCTTCTTTCTCTGATGGTTTCTAGTGTCCTCGGCTCCCTTCTCAATGGGATTCTCCCGGTGCTACGAGGAGTCTGGGCCGTGGGGGCCGCCGACTCTCCTGCTCTTCTGGATTCTGCTAATGGTGATTTGTGGCTGCCACATGAGCCTGGCCTGTTTGGGAGTTCGTTTGGTCCGTTGTTGCATAGGCATGGGCACCCATTTTGTTTTTGTCCTATTTGTGTTGTTGTATTAACTGACTTGCTGTCCCACCCTATCCCCCTTGGATCTGAAGATGGCGCCCCCTTCCCTGGGCCTGATGCTCGGCATGGCATGGATTTAGAAAGGGGCCTGTCCCTCTACCAACCTATGGCAGCCATCTTGAAATGGGCACTCACTACCTATACTCTCACACTCTCTTATGGTGGCCATCTTCGGGTGGGTCACTCAATCCCCATATATGACCACTCTGGACCCGGCTATATATTCCCCAATACCACGCATTATGCAGTTCTTCTCCCATCCCATTTGTTGGTGCTCAAACTGCCCGCCGTGCCTGCGTACCAAGTGGTAATTCCACTCTAGAAACTGCCTCTTTTCATCATGGTCCAACCCTTTCCCTTGACAGCTGAGACCTAGCCATTTTGACTGATGCCCGGCGGAGTTACCTCGCGAGCTAAAGGGGAGATGGGCTTTGGATTCCCTCCTTGAACATCACGTACCCAGCCGGTCTTTAGGCAAACCCTTCTGCGTCTCTCCTGACCTTATCTCCCTCCGCCCCCTTCCTCCTACCCCCTACCCCTCTCCGCTCTACTCCTCTCCTCTTTCCAGCTATGGACCTTTGCCCTCACCTGTCCTTGCCCTTAGTCCCCACCCTGTTTATCTATGAACTTTTCCTCGTCAATTGAGACCTAGCTATTTTGACTGATGCCCGATGGAGCTACCTTGTTTAGCTAAAGGGGAGATGGGCAGTGGTTTCCTTCCTTGGACGTCACCTACCCAGTCGGTCTTTAGACAGACTTCCTTTCGTCTCTCCTGTCGCCTCTGCCCTCATCCTCCCTCTTCACTCTTCCCCTTTCCCCACTCCACTATTTATGTCTCTCCTTCTCTCCTCTCTCAATGTATTGCGTAATTTTTGGCATAATGTGTAATTGTTATCTTTTTCTGTTACATTGTGGAACCTAATGTAAAGTGCTCTGATACCTTCTGGTCCAGCCAGCGCTATATAAAACTCTTTAAATAAATAAATAAGTGTCTACCTAGGTCTCGAAGCCTGCCTGCTGAACCAGGCCCTGGAGGCTGTATGGCCCTGTAGAAAACACTGTCCCGGAAACTGACCCGAGCGTGTTTTTGGTATAAGTTACACCCAGAGAAAGCAGCTGCCTGAGAGCGAAGCCAGCAGTGGATGCAACAGAGGGTCTGTGGTTCCCAGGGAGGTCTGTGAAAGTCTGCGTGCCACAGTGTACTGACTGGGCTGGTAGCGGCTTTAACTGCCTCTATGTACTGGTTGGCCCAATCAGGGCTGCAAATTCCTCAGTGTGCTGCTAATCGACCTGGGTGGGGCTGCCAATACCTCTGTGTACTGGTTGGCCTGTTCACAGCTGCAACTGTCTTGGTGTACTCACCAGCCTGGGACAGAGAGTTTTTGCGTTGATGAAATGCCAGCAAAGTGGTGCCACAGCCCACCGACCAACATCTGATCACCCCAAGTGCGCAGTCTCGGAACAGTCACAACTTTCACACTGCTTTCCTGGTGGCTGCCAAAGAACTATACACAGTGATTGTGGGCATCCACTTGCGGTAGATGTGAGCCACTGAATTTGAGCCTGGAAGAGCTCAAAGGACCAAAAGACTGAATTTCTACTAGCTACACCACCAAGGGTAGAAACGTCGGCAAACAAGTGAACTGATTGCACATTTGACTTATGTGGAACCACAAATCTAAGCTTTAGTCAAACATGTACCATCATTTCCAGGGAGTCTCATTTGGCTAGGGTCAACTAGGTGGGAGGGAGAGCAAAAGGGGAATAAGAAGGGTAGCAAGATCACTACTGCATATAGTAGATTGAATTGTGTGGTATTAAGTACTGCTGCAAAATTATAAAGTATTTTCTTTTTAAATAGGCAAGCACTGGGCCGGACATTTTAAGTTATTGTGCCGGTTGGTTGAGTTCTAAGTTTGTGACTCCCACACTACCTCTCTGTGCTGAATGAGTTGTATTTGGCCAGTTTGTAGCGCCATAGTAGGATGCACCCTCTTATAAATAGTGGCAAACAACCTCAAATGCCATATTGGAGGAACAGTAGCCCCTGTCTACTGTTTATCCACTCTCAAACAGGTTCTGACTCTGGAGTGCAGAGACACATGACTGTCACTGCAAGGAGTCTAAGACAAGCATTTACAATGCAACGGTCTCGGCATTGGTAAAGTTAGAGCTATTGGCATTGCTCATGACAATGCCGTTACTTTAAATGTTTTAAAAACAAAAACATAAACAAAAATAATGTCATGAGCAATGCCAATAGCTCTAACTTTACCAATGCCGAGACCATTGCATTGTAAATGCTTGTCTTGAATCAGGGGCCATCAGAGTTTTACGGACGTCTGTTAGTAGGTGAGTGGACTGCGAGCATGTGGGCCCAACACAAAAAGGTTAAGAGGTCGCCCGGGCCATTACCCCAACTCGGGGGAAGAGGCACTTACACAGAACACAGACCAACTCTTATCTTTGGACTCGATCTTCGGTGCTGCTGACTTCTGTCTAACAACCGCTCGTACCAGACCCAGCTAAGTGCACAGACTTGGTAGATGTTGCATGAGCGTTTATCAGTTGGGTGGGTTTATGTTTGCTGCTCGTGCGGTGGGTAAACTGTGGCAGAGATGATTTCCTCTCAGTTGAGGACATCAGTAAGATGCAGTATTTATGCAGTGTTCTCAACTGCAGAAGTGACCAAGTGCATTGGAGCGTTTCACATAGACACCTAGTACATCACATAGGCACCTAGTACATTACACAAGGTCAGATCGTGCTTATCGTTTGTATGTATTCATTTATATTGCACTTTTGTTGGGTTAACAAGGCTTTTGCTTCTGTATTTTGGTAGCTAAAAGGAACCGCAGACCCGCGCTGTCCCTTTTCCATCCCAGTGCATTATGGGTGCTGTAGTTTGGTGTTGATAACGATTTGCAACAGAAAGGCACAGGTCTGAAACACTGTCCTGGCAGAGCGAGTCAACTCTTGGGAAGATTGCGGCAGGAAGGCTAGTCAGTCAAGCAAATAATGAGGACGCGGAAATCTTAGCCAAGCGCTCCCCTAGTTACTGCAGTGTAGTGAGCGACCAAAACAAGAGAATGCCCTGGCCTTCCGAAGGGGCCTCCTCTCACAGGGGCACACATGAAAAGGTAAGGTGTTGGGTCGGCACCTGCCCTCCTGGGCATCCTCAGCCAGAAGGCTCAAGCACAGAAAAGGTTTGCACTTTTTGCGTCCTATTGTTAAAAGTTTATTTCCTCATTAGTTCGTGAGTCACTCAGTGGGCCCCCACCATTCCCACCAGCCCGAGGGGCTTTAGTGTTAGTATTTTTGTGGGTTTTCCCGTTTGTACATCTGTTTGACGTTCCCCAACTATTTTCATTATTTGCAGCTGAGATGTCATATTTTGTGTGAATGCTTACAATCTTCGCTGAAGCGAACACGCGCAATTTGTGTGTTTGCGTGCTCGGCCGTTTTGAGAACCCCTAGAAAAATGTGCGCATTAAGCCAGAACGGTACTATTTTGCTTCAAACACTCCGAGATCCGTGTAAAACTGCAACTCGCAGCTTTAATTTTCCGTAGTCTTCTTGGCCTTTTAGTTATAAATATTTAACAGGCGCACTTTAAAGTTTAACAAAAACAACAGTTTGGAAACACAACAGGTAATTCACTTAGGGGGATAAGGATTTATTTTTATGTCCGTGGTAAAGGTGCTCGCATAGACTGGGCGCATCAGCACGCATTGGCTGAGGATGGGGAAACTTACAGTATGGGCCACTCGCAAAGACTTGATTTGCACAGCAGGGCAGGTGCTGGCTTAGTGATTTACTCAGCAGGCCACACATAATTACTTGGAAATGTGCATAGGAAAACAGTCCATAGGAAGTAGGTGTTGTGCACCGCAGGACAAGTGCAAGAGGCTGTGCTCTGCACAGCTGGACACCAGCAGGCTTGTTTCTTGCGAAGTAGATTACCTGAAGTGAGTTGGGTGGTACTGCAGTCATAGATAACAAAGCCGACTTTACTGGCCGTAGGCTCCGGAGGAATGCCTCTATTAGAGTTTGTGCTATTTCCGGCTGTCAGGAAGTAGCCTTCTTTACTTTACCCGAGTTATAATATTAGCTAAAATCAGAAGCCTTTAATAACTCTTAGATCGTTGGAGTAAAAATGCTTTTAATAAACATAAATGTATTCTTCGCAACAAAAATCATTTCCTTCTAACGCAGGCCATAGTTCAAGTGTTCTAAAACATTTAGTGAGCATTGAAATCCTCGAAGGCACGGTTCACTGTTCAGAAAGGAGTGGTCTGCCTGCTCCTTGACAATGGTTCTGCCATGCCTGCGTGCGCGCTCACCGCGGCTCCCCAACAAGAGTCTCTGAGGACGACGAGCATGCCGGGCTCTCCAGGCGGAGGGTGGGCTGTTTTCTTCCACGAGTGCAAGAGTCTCTGAGGACGACGAGCATGCCGGGCTCTCCAGGCGGAGGGTGGGCTGTTTTCTTCCACGAGTGAGCGTGGGCAGACGCAGACATCAGGAGAGTCCGTGGTGCCAGAGAAAAGGAAGGGCACCTATATCTGTAAGTAACTAAAAACAAGGCAGAGCAAAAGGCACACCACTGCCTTTCTCCGAGGTCAAGAAGAAATGCCTCGGAGAAAGGCAGCTGCATTTTCGGATTGGGGGGCGTGTTTGTCTTTTCTCTCCTCCAGCCATTGGCTGGAGGAGAGAATGAGACTTCTTGCAAAAAACACGCCCCCCCCGATCCGAAAAGGACGGGGCCTGATCGGAATGACTGACCTCTTCTCCAATGGCTGGCCAGCATTCAAGAGGCCAGCCAATGGAGAACAGGGGAGAAGAGGGGCGGGTTCAAGCCCCTCTTCTCCAAGTCATTAAATCTCCGACTTCCGGTTCTGCCTTCGGCAGACCGGTAGTCCTCGGCCTAAAAAAATCCCAACAGCGTCTGGCTGCTTGCTGGGACACATACATGTGTCCATGCCCTAGAAAGGAGCCAGAGGCTGTTTGGAAATCAATCTCAAAGTGTCTCTCGTCTTGCTGGGGCATAGTAGACACACATATCATTCCTGTCACAATGCTGCTTTCTTCCTGAGAAACTTTGCAAGAGGAAGAAGCCTTGTGTCTGTGCCTCAAAAAAGAGCTGTATGCTGTTTGTATTATTCGTATATATAGTTTTATTCTTTCCAAGAAATAATCCAAACAACATTTGGTTCCTTTCTGGGCACTGACCTGCACATCTAGGCCCCAGCAAGGAGTCACATGCTGTTTGGATTTTTTTCTTAATCCAATCAAAGAAACCTAAACACGCGTATCTGTGTCCCACCAAGCACCCAGATGCTGTTAGAATGTTTTTTAGCCCCCAAAAAACCCTAACGACCTCTGGTAAGTAATAGTTAGGACCCCAATCTGTATCATACAGAACAGATATTCAGATGTTAACTTGCACATCAAATGGGTATTTTTGCCCCCATCTTCTACTTCTTTCTGCTCGAGTAGCTTAAACCTCAGTGTTCAGACATGTAGTTTCCCGAACATTTGTATTTAGCTTCACTACATTAAGTGCTATCTATTCTAGGGGAACGTCTCTCTGGTGCACACCTTTGCTCTGTATATTACCACTGGAGTAGCGTTTCACCCTAATTACTGTGGTGGCATGTAGAGAAAGTCCCCAATGATCTCTTGGGAGAGGTCGGATTACATTTTCAGGAAGAAGCGCCAGGAAGTTAGAACAGGATGCACTACTGAGAACTCATCCGGCTAGTAAGATATTACAGCATTTGCTCCACTTTCTGCAGGGACCTTCCAAAGTGTAGTTTACCCTCACCAGAGCTATACAGGTTGTGGAAGTTGAAAATACCTGTTTGGCCCCATTAACAGACATCTTACCTTGTTCGATCGGATCCAGTTATGAGAAGGGGCAAGAAGCACCAAGAGCAGACCAAATACTCTCTGATAATATATACTCTATGCAATGTAGAGCCAATCCCAGCTCCTCATCTGGGCAAGGAGATCTAAAGCTGCCACTACACAGAGAGGTCAAGAAACCATGTCTTGATGCACTCTGAAGTTCAGATTAGCTGCTCCAGTAGGCGGTCTTTGTCCCTGTCCCAGTCTGACCACACAAGCCATCTCCTACTCAGCCTCTTTGATTGAGGCCAGTTTCTCCCTGGGCATGTAGCATTTGAAGAAAGAGCTCCTCTCAGTCAATTTTGTTGTAGGAAGCTGGGAGAAAGTTGGCATTCTCTGCTGTTAAGGTATAAGAGGTATCAATAAGTCCCCACCCAAATACAGGCAGAACAAGAAAATGCAGAAGCACTGGCCTCTGCGTAAGTAGCCGCTGTACATTAACAACCTCCGCAATCTTGTTGCGGGACCTCTCTGAAATCAGAGACGCACCACACCCAGGTGTATATAACCCTGTCACCAGGGCTGGCTTCTGGCATGGGCGAGCTCAGCCCAGGGAGCTGATCTTCAGAGGGGTGCACAGAGTGATCTGCATTATGGTCATGCAAACAGCAGCAACCCTCTCACATTGCTCCAGTTAGTCAGTGTAAAGTACTTTTTTTTTTTAATTCTTTTTATTGAAAAAAGCATGTAAACAATCAAAGCACTACAATGCTCAAAGGGTCAGTAGAGGACATTGACACAGCAGTAATAGCTCATTGCACAGTACATTATAAGTGTCATCAAGAGTCGCATACTATACAACTACAGCAGCACCCTCATCCCCGCTCCCAGGTGGTTCACATATATATCCCCTCAAAGTGTTCCATGACCCCCATATTTGTGACCATTTCGTTGGGCACCCCCTAGAGGCATAAATAGGAACTTCCATCACCATACACCAGTCCATGTCCTTGGCCCAATCGGCAATGCTGGGTCGGTTTGGGGCCCTCCATAGACGTGCAATATTTCGCATGGCCACCATGAAGCCCAGAGCCACCCAGATTCTCTCCTTAGCACTGAGGTCCGTGGGGTCCCAAATGTTCAATAAAATCAATTTGATGTTACATGGTATCTGTTGTCCCAACGCCTCCTCCGTCATACGTAGCACCCCCTCCCAATATTTCTGTATTATAGCACATTCCCACAGTGTGTAAATAAAGGTGCCCTCTTGCCCACAGTGTCCTACACAATTACTGTCTTGGGCGTAGCCTATATGAACCAAAGAGGGTCAAGACAAATATGTTCTGTGAAGGATTTTCAGTTGGCTCAATCAGAGTCTAGAAGAAATGGCGACCTCCCACGGGGAAGCCACTGCAGCCCACCACTCCTCGTCATCCAGCCCAGCCACGTTGTGGTCCCATTTACTTCTGAGGCGGATCAGGGGATCGGGCATGTTGTTAATGAGCTTTCTATATATGAGAGATATAGCCTTCTCAGGCAAATCGCCATCTAAGATCCTGTCCTCCAGCGGAGAGGACTCGGGGAGGTCAGCCCCTTTAGGGAGAACTGCAAGCAAAGCGTGCCTGATTTGGAGATACTGAAACTGTTCAGAATTGGCCATTTCGTATTCTTGCTGCAATTGGGAGAATGGTATGACCTCGCCCGATTTCCATAGGTCCCCAATTCTGGAGATACCAATGATTTCCCATTTATCGAACCCCCTGGGAACGCGACAATCGACCCAACCGGTCACAGTGCCAGAGCGGCGTGGCCCTGGTGAGCTTGCCCTCCCAACCCAGGCTTCTAGTAGCGTCTTTCCATACTTGCACACCATGTTTAGTCGGACAGGACGGATATCGGAGATTTGCTATACAACGCCACCTCCTGGGAGGAGCCATCGGTCTATCCGAAAGGCCGGGTCATCGTGCCGTCTATATCGGCATTGATTGATGGCAACGAGCTGCGAGGCCCAATAATACCTTTTCATATCAGGAAGCCCAATTCCACCGTCAAACCAACCCAACGTGAGTTTCTGCGTGGCAATGCGGGGGGGCTTACCCTCCCATAATAATTCCCGCACTAAAGACTCTAGCTCCTTGAAGTACAACGCTGCTACCGGAATTGGCGTGTTCTACAGTGCATATAGAAGTCGGGGGAGGGACATCATCTTAAATAATGCCGCACGCCCCAGGAGGGTTAGGGGAAGCGACTTCCAATGCTGGACATCAGATTTAAGACGTGCTAACGGAGGCCGAAGGTTAGTCTCATAGAATCGAGACAAGTCTTTGGATACCCAGATTCCCAGATATTTAAACCCTTCCACGGCCTCCGTCAATTGGCAACCCCAGGGAAGTCGGGGCATCTGCCCACTAAGGACGTAGAGCACAGATTTAGACCAGTTGATCCTGTAACCCGCGAATATATCGAAGATGTGAAATATGTCCATCACCACGTTGAGCGACTTCGCCGGGGAGGCAAGATAAGGCAGGATGTCATCCGCATACAACGATATGCGGTCCTCCCAGCCATGAGTCCATCTCAGGCCCATGATAGGAGGGTCCCAGAAGATCCATGCCGTCAATGGCTCCAAATCGAAGAGGAGCGGTGATAGGGGACAGCCTTGCCTGGTGCCCCTACCCAAAGGAAAAACAGGGCACTTCCGATTATTTACGACCACCTGCGCCAACTGTTGGCAATATAAAAGGCGCACCCATTTAATAAATTCCAGGCCAAAGACTAATTTGCGGAGCACCGCAAACATGTAGGGCCATTCAATGGTATTGAAGGCCGATGCAGCATCTAGGGACACCACCTCAGCATCCTCTCTAATAGTGTCTGCCCTGCAGAGTACTCCGTGTAATCGGCGGAGATGAAGAAATGTGTGTCTTCCCGGCATAAACCCGGACTGGTTCGGGTAGATCAGGGTGGGAAGAACCTGCAACAGACGAGTGGCGAGGACCTTTGCAAGGATTTTTGACTCACAATTGAGCAACAAAATAGGCCTATATGAAGAACACTGATCTGCGGGCTTGCCCGGTTTGTGGATGACAATGCCGGTAGCCAGTCTATGGTCTTCTGGAAGAATTCCAATGTCTTTACTCTCCTGGTACATATCTGTAAGATAAGGGGCATTCATGTTCGCCGTCAACTTAAATAATTCTATGGGGATCCCATTGGGACCCTATGCTTTCCCCCCGCGCAAGTCATGGATGGCCTTCTCTACTTCGGTCACAGTTAGGTCTCGCTCCAGGTCAGAGCTGTCCTCCGCAGTAAGAGCCGGCACGTCTATATCGCGGAGTAGAGATAAAGCCTCCTCCTCTGAATAGATCGTGCGGGAAGTGTATAGGGAGCGGTAGTGTTGTCCAAACCTATCCGCAATGTCTTGCGGTGCGGTAACACGGCAATGCTGGTCGGTGTCGACTTCAACCACTACTCGCCTCGCCATCCAGCCATGCCAGTGGTTTGCCTGCCTTACCGCCTACGTCATAGATCCTGCTGAGAGTCGCCCTGTATTGTGCTTTAGCCGCGTCAGTGGCCAAGTCAGAGAATTTGTTCATCTTCATTCGGAGCCTGTGACGCGATTCCTCCGAGTCCTGCGTACGAACTACGCGTTCTAAGACCAGGACCTCTCCCTCTAAGCGCACCATATCCGCAGTTCTTTCCTTGCGTTGTCCAACAATGTGTCCCAACACTACCCCCCGAATGGCAGTTTTATAGGCTTCCCAAAGGGAAACAGATGAACTGACTGAACCCTGATTCACCTGATAATAGAGGTCAGATTCGCTCAATACTTTATCCTTAACTGAGGGAATAGTGAGATACCAGGGGTTAAGCGGTGCCACGCGGCCAACCGTGGGTTCCCCCACTTCCACCCTGCACAGCATGGGTGAGTGATCTAAAATTCCCCTAGCCAAATGCTGAATCTCTTTACGTGAGTGTGAGTACATAGTCGATGCGTGACATGCTGTGATGGGGCCCCAAGAGATGCGTGTACTGAAGCTCGCTGGGATGTAGGCACCTCCAAACATCCACCAGCCCCATAGCCCCCAGAAAACTATGTATGCGTTTGCATGATGTCGGCAGGTCTTTTCTGGGCCAGCGATCCAGGGAATCAGAAACGATGGAGTTAAAATCTCCCCCAATCAACAATCTCCCGTTCGGCAGATTCAGGAGAAGATCACCAAGGTCGATAAATGCCTGTGTCAAGGGGAAGGACTTGCGGACTAAAATGCCCACCCCACGGGAACCAGAGCCAAAGGCAGAATGGGCAGCCATCTGGAATCCCCACCGAGACAGGGCCTTACAATCATTACCCAACAGGTGTGTCTCCTGCAAAAGAACAACATCAGGTGAGTGCCGCTTCAGGAACTGGAGAACCACCCCTCTTTTGACTTTATCGCTCAGCCCATTCACATTCCAGGATAACAGTTTGAGTTTCTGTCTATGCATGGTACCCATCACTCGATGTCATAGATGGGAGGTACCTCACTGAGGAGAACATCAAGGGGGAGAAAGGGAAGGATGTCATTGCATTCTTGAGTACTGTTGCCAATGAGAACACTACAAACTCCTCATCTGTCGCATCCTGCTCATGAGACCAATCGAAGGTGACATGCATGAACAAAGATAACACTAAAATCAATCCCCAACTCCAATCCCCTCCCACCCACCCCACAACCCCAACGTGAATTCCCCCTAAACCCCCCACCCTGCCTCTCTGTTTGGCAGTAACAAAACCTCCCGCCCCCCAAACTAGCAGAGTGCCTATCGCCCACCCTTCCAAGAACTTACGGGTTCGTGCAGCCGAACCGAGCATTCGTCCCTGAGTAATTTTTGTCTAACCAATATTCACTTTAAGGCCTACCATGGTTACGCTAAGAGCCTCGGCAGGGGCCCAAGATATTTCCCACACCGCCCACGGAGTGAGCAGGGGAACAGGCAAAGGTTAAGGAGATAGATTCGGTAGAAAGTCATTTACAACATTTAATCCCCAAGCAACAAAAGTCCAACACAATTTTCTGGGGGCAGCTGTCTCCCCACAGCCCTCCGTACACCTGAACACAGTTCACTTCCCCAAGGGAAAACATACAGACCAGTTATTCGACACCACCCGTCGCCTCGTTCAAGTCTCGATGTGGCGAGCCTCTCCCAGAAGCTCGGGCATCACCGTCCCGCCTCACATCCCGAGCAGGGGCGTTGCGGCGGCCCGCTGTACGGCATCCCGCCAGCCAGTCCCACGTCTATTCCGGGGTGGTGAAGAACCAGGATTTCCCCTCTGATTCCACCCTCAACTTAGTCTGGAACATCATGGCATATTTCAAGTCCTTGTCGCGGAGCGCCTTCTTCACTTCCAGGAAGCTTCCTTCGTTGCACCTTGAGGGTGAAGTCTGGCAAGAAAGTGATGCGACTGTTCTGGAATTCCACCGGCGGGGCGGAGTGGGCACACTTCAGGATGTCATCCCTGTCGTGGAAACTGAAGATCCTGCCAAGAAGGGGACTGGGGAGGCTCCGGGTTTCGGCCGGCCTCCTGGCACCCGATGCGCTCATTCCACTGAGAAGAAGTTGGAGAGGCCCCGCGGCTTGAGGTAAGTAGTGATCAGCTCTTCTACGAAAAGGTCCACAGATGGCCCCTCCGCCCGTTCCAGCACCCCAATTATGCGGACGTTGTTGCGCCTGGAGCACCCTTCATAGTCATCCAATTGTGCTTCCAGTTTCGTTGCATGTTTTTGCAGATCTTCCACCTTTCTCTGCAACTCTGACATGTCTTCAACCAGGGAGGTCGCCTTGATTTCAACCTCTTTTAAACACGAGTTCATTGAACGCATATCTTCCCTGATAAGAGATTCTTCGGTGGACACCGTATCAATTCGCGACTCTAGGGACGTGCGGACTGTGGTTATGGCTTCAAGAATGTCCTGCAACGTTGGTTCCTTCGTCTTCTCTCCGGGCTCAGGTTTGTCAGGTGCAGTCAATCCTCCTTTGGGGCTCCCACCAGGACCCCCCTCCCATGCGTATTTTGTTAATTTTGCCTGGAGGACTGCTTTTGAAGTGCGGCCCCCTGCCATGGTGCACACCAGCCTCCTCAGTCAGGTTTACTTGCTACTGGCGCGGAGGGCAGTGAGTGGCGGGCAGCAGTGAGGCTCCAATAATCGCCTTCTTGTGCAACTTAGCCTTTCAAATGCCAAAGCGTGGGCTCTGAATCAGCCCTCCGCTCTAGGGTGTGATCAAATGCGCACCTGAGCCGCCCCAACTAAGCGTCTCAGCTGTACACCAGAGCCGGTGTCCGGAGAGGGAGGGTCAACACCCCAAGATCCCTTAACGGTAGTCCGCGCCCACTTGCACGACAGCTGTTGCGGCCCTCCGGGCAGAGCGGCAGCGCGATGTCTCCAGGCGGCCTCGGGTGGTCACCACCTCCTCCCGGTCACTGAATTGTTCGCCTGGATTGCCACAAGTAGAAGCAGGCCAGCACCGCACCCGACTGCAGATGTGGAGGTCAGGGTATAGATTTCAAATGTGCCACTGTATGCCAGTCCTGTAACACAGCGACGTGGCAGCACCAACCCCGTGCTGTCCCTGGCGCGAAGCCGCGTGAAGCTTCTCTGATAGATTTATGGCGGGGCCCAGCTCTGCACCACTCTCCCAACTAGCGTGGGCTGCCCCCTCACCTGAGCCTCCCCACGAGGTCTGTCTGCTGCTTCAGTGGGGGCTGATAGCGGAGTCAATGCCTAGGCTGCAGGGGCGTGCCAGCCAGCCCGTCGGCTCCTCTCTCCGCTCTCTCAGCCCTGCACTGCATGCGGTCTCCGATCGCCGGCGGCGTGCTCACCGCACGTGCGGCCCATGGATGATGGCGGCCGCGGTTTTAGTCTCACCGTCCGGCTCAATGGGGTGCCGCCAGCAATTGCCCAACAGTCAGCCACCCTGGGCAGCTCTATTGGAGGTAGTGCCCTGTCGGTGACACGCCCAGCCCGCCCGCGCGCAGCTGCTTCTCCAAGTCAATCTGGCCCGATGACGCCGGTCGCGCTGCCTGGGCTCCGAGTCTCCTTTCCAGCCTCAAACGGTAGCGATCCAGTCCTCAATCCTTCCGATCGATGATTCTGATGTTAAGGCCCCAGGGGAGGCACTTTTAATCGGATATTGGATGGGTTTTTATGCTCGGTCGGCGGAGCCGACAGATTAGGCGGCCATCTTGCCGCTCGGCTTCGCCGTGCCGTAAAGTACTTTTAAATCTCCTTAACATGGTGTGTGCGCTGCTTTAACACTCTTATCCCTCTGTTGCCCTCTCATCTCCTGCTCACCTCCTGCTGCCAAACATCAGCGCCCTCCTTCCCCCAACAAACAATGTGGCAGTGGCATGATGGAGCTAATCTGTGGGTGATTTAGATGAATTGGGGGTGAGGGTGTGAAGGTGTTTTTGTTCAGAGGCTAGTCACTGCTGGGTCACAAAAGGGGCCCCCTGCTGCCTCATTTTATTTAGCAGCGAGGGTGCTATTCGAGCAAGGGCTGACTTGCCTGTCACCCCCTCTACTGGTCTCCATTTTGGAGAAGCTGGTGTAGTTCTTTGCAGCACTGCTGAAGTGCTCTTAGGATTTCCTGCTGGTAACTGAACATTTGCCTCATTGCACTTTTTTCTTGATGCATCAACTCCCCCAGGCACTGGATCTGGAGAAGCCAGGTCAGGCTTATCTGATCATCAGTCCAGGAACAGCTGAAACAGAAGTTGCCGAACCTATCTCAGCTTTAGTGCTCAACTGACCCTGATCTGGTAGCTCCAAGTCTGGTCCTCCTATCCCAGTTGCCATTGCCTGTTCCGATTCACCCGCCAGACCCAATAACAGCCACCATTCACCTTGACCTTCATGGATGGATGCTTTCCCTGTGAATCCATCTCCCAGACCTCTTCCTCTGTAAGAGGGCTTTTGCAGGGGAGCAGTCCACAGACCCGGTTCCAGATACCAGGGAGCAAGAGACAAGCCTGACCGGTGGTGGAGATTAATTTCCATGCACACTGTGCCATTGAAACCAAGCTATACCTGGCTGATGTTGCCCTAGTAAGGGTGAAACCAGTCCTGGGTTGCTTGTATTCCGGTTCAAGGAGGACTTGGCCTGGCAGTTGAGAATGGACTGTTTCCATTGGGCCAGGGTCAAGACTGATTTGCATATGGCTGGGTCTAAACTGGGGTGGCATGGTATGCAAAATAATGATGGACAAGGGTGCAGGCTATGTAATTACCAGTGGCTGAGATTAATTCCAGCATTCCACCTATCACCTTTTTTGTATACTTCAACTTAAAAACTCTGTCCTGCTAACAATAAGCCAGGTAGTAAATGCAGATTGTTCGGATATTTTGCTAGCGTGTTCAGTGGTATAGGGAAGAGAGTGAATGTAAGGGCAGTAGATATAAGATGTGTGAACAATCTAATTATGTCTGTGTGAGTGTTTGTGAAATCAAAGAAAAGAGTAAATTGAGAATGGTGAAGGGAATCAAGGCTAATGTAATTACTGGATGGTGAAGTGCTGAACGTTTTAGTAAATTCAGGAGCCAAAATAACAATTCTGTCTAGAGCTACAGTGAGTATATTGTGGAATGGTTGAGTGATGGAATCATCAGATGTTATACCCACAGCAGAGACTGTCCATCATGTTAAGTGGATGGATATTTGTGGGTTGGTGTTAAGTTAATGGACAAAGAAAGTAAGGGTAGTGTGTATTTGACAAGCAAAGGTCAAGGCATTTTAGGTCTCTAATGCTTCAGGTAATGTTAGACATGTGATTGAGACCAGGTATAGCAGTGTAAGTTAGTATTGAGCATGCAAAGTTGAAGTGACAGAGGGAATGATGCTTTGACTATGATACAGCGATCGCTGGATGGAATTGAGAATTTCACCTATATTTCAAAGATGTTTTCTGTTGGAGAGCTTTAAGGGGTATGACAATAAATGTAATTGAAAGAATGGATGGTACCGGTTAGGCACAAACTAAGACCTGTCCCACTTAAGCATAAGGCAGGATTTGCCTTTATATTTGGAAAAAAGTGTAAAGAAATTACTATAGCGCCAGTGGGTTCTGCATTGTGGATTTTGCCTATGATGATGAAGTAAATATTTTCAGATGAGCTTCAAGCCAGTGAGTGTGGATTTGAAAAGCCTAATAAGTAAATTTGGGCGGTGCAGAGAGCTAATGTTTTCTACTTTCCCAAAATTAGACCTGAGGTCCGCTTATCATCAGGTTCCCTTAGCACAGGGATCCCATTATTTGACAGCATCTGTAGCACAAAATGGAGTTTCACAGTTTGGCAGGTTACCATTTGGACTTGCATAATTGGTTGCAATTTTCCAGAACATTATTTCCAACTTGGATAAAGGCATGGAGAGTTCTCATTTTTTTCAGGATCATATCCTCGTCTGTGGTAGAGACAATCTGGTCTATGATTATAGAATAGGAAGGCCGTTGCAGATTCTTACAGTTGTTTAAGACTAAAAAGGGAGCAGTGCATTCTTGCAGAGCAACAGGCGGAGTAATTTGGCTATGTGCTGACACCAGACAGTATCAAGCCCAAGGACAGTTTGCTAAAAGCCATATCTGATGTCCAGATCTCAGTCTCGCTCTTCCCCCTCCTCAAAGTCCTTTCAGAGAAAAGAACAGAAGTCTCTATAAGAAAAAGAAGGACTACATCCAAGGGAAAGTCTCTACCTAGTGCCTCACCCGACTCCCTTCTCTCTGTATAGCCGGAGTTAGTGGCATTACCGCCGCCACCAGTACCGGCTCTGACACAATCGCTTACCCTATGAAAATACCATCACGCTCTAAGTTCCTGGCACTGGGGGTGGACCTGCTCTGCATTCCTCTTTTAGTGCAAAGCACCCCCCTTCTCATCATGTGGGTTTCTCCTGACACAATCCGGCTTTGACGGTGCACCGGGTTCCTTGATGATGTTGCCACCTCCAACCCTGTTCTGGTCCCAGCACCTCTAGTCCTTCCACCACCTCAACAACCTTTCCTGCCGGCCTGGTGGGCGTGGCTTGTTGGAGCCACATGGCATTGGCCGCTTGAGGACAGATATCCTGAATCCCCCGGGGAGGCCGCTGAATGCTGTAGTCTAGGCGTTGCAGTGCAGGGGCTAGCTTGTTGTCTTGTGGGAGTCGAAGAGGCCAAACGAGATTGCAGTGCAGTGGAAGGCGACCGCTGATGAGGCCCAGAGTCGGTCTCAATCTTTGTCGGACGTTCAGGCCTAGACTTGCTGCTCTTGTGAGCGGGTGTAGAGTTTGTGGTGGCGCCTTTGAACTGAGAGGGGTGCTAGGGATGGGACCCCTGGGAAAAGTGGACAGCCAGGAACAGGCACGTGCCTGAGGTGTTTATTTGCAGAGCAACCGCAGCTCTTTCCAGAGAGTGTGGCTGAGAGGACAGGAGGACTGTGGAGCGACCTGGGGGCCGGACATTTTGCAGGGAACTGTATGGCTGCCAGTAAGGCTGTGTGGATTGTGGATCCCGGTGGCTGTTGGTGTTGCAGTTTTCGGCGGCCACATCTTTATTGGGCGAGTTGGAGGCAGCGGAGGTTGGGCCCCGCACCATCCCACTGCAGACTGCTGAGGAGCACCGAGAGCTAGCACTGGAGGCCAGGAGTCTATTGGGGGCCGTGCAACAGCGAAGGACCGGTTCCCTCCATAGCTGCCTGTGGGGTACATCGTGGATGGCTACTTTCCACAGGTGCAATGGGGAGGAGGGAGTGCTTGTGCCTGGGGTGCTGCAAAGGGATCCCCTGCCACTGACAGGACTTACTGGTAGACCTATCGCATACTACGTGGGACCATATAACCCCTGATTAGAAGGTGGTAGATTGAGAGGGACAAGCACGCAGCGCCTGTCGGTGGCGGCTCATGGGGTGGCACACCATGGTTCACTCTAAACTCAATACGTCATCAGGAGAAAGTGCCTTACACACGGAGATCTGGGGCAGCGTTCACTTGCCACTGCCTGTGAACCTGGGCCTGGAAATGCACACAACCACAATTTTAAGTGCCATAAAAGAGGACAAGACAGCCCTGGAATTGAAAGTGGATTCAGTCTCTCAGGAGGCTAACCTACTTAGGGCTGATCATAAAAAAACCTGGCAGACACAGTAACAGAAGCCAAAAGCATGGTAGCCCAGATCTACCCAACGGTGACGGAGATCAGAACTCGCTAACATTACAAGAAATGGAGTGAGAGGTAGCCACTGTGGAAGATAAACTGAACGATGCTGAGGGCCGCTCCCGCCAAAATAATGTCTAAATGGTCGGGGTCCCAGAGGGACTTGAGGGCCTTAGTGCTGAACTTTATTTAGAGGTGTGGTTCACATTGGTGGTGTTGCAGGGGAAAACATTGAAGTGGTTTACAGTGGAGTGGGCCCACTGAGTGCCTAGATGGCTACCCCCTCATTAACCTCACCGCGTGCCATGGTAACCAGGTTGAATTTTCAGGACAGGGAAGCCATAATACACTGGCCCGGATACATGGCCATGCACGGAGGACGGTGTACAGGTAAACATGTTCCCTGACTTTCCAATGGTAGTCTAATGACCAAGAAAATCCTTTTGGGCAGTTAAACAGCACCTCTGTAAGCTGGATATTCAGTATGCACTCATTTTCCCAGCGAAGCTCTGTGTAGTGGATCAGGGTGAGACTCACTTTTTCACGGTGGCATAGGCTGTCTTGGACTGTTTGGAGAGATGGAGATACCAGCCACCTGACGAGGGGAAGAGGTACCCAGTACTGAAATGGCAGGAATGGAAAAGACACTGGAGAGCGAGACAGAGGTGGTCACACACCAGCCAGGGAACAAGCGCAAATGGACAGGGCAAGAGTGGTGGGGAATCTCCAGCGCCGACCTACTGTGGAAATTACCCAACAGGTGGGAAGCCCAGGAGACTGATCGGGGAAGATCATGGGTGGAGAAAATGGTTTACGATGGAGATGGTGAACTCGAACCCCCTCAACCCCCCCTAACTGCCTCCCTGACCCCCCTATAGGCTCAGCTATCTGCACTGGAGTGTGTTGAGAAGTATTGCTGACAATGTTACTGATTGTGTTTGGTGACTGACATATCATGCATGGGGGGAGGCAGCCAGTTTTAAGACTGCAGCATGGTAAGGTAGGGAGGGAGGGGATTTTGGGTTAATGGTATTGTGTTTGCAGTCTTACTTGAGAAGCAGGGGCCGGGAGCCCCTCACACAGGTAGACCCCTTCCCCCAGTGTGGAAGACCATGAGGCCACATAATGAAGGTTGCTCACATGCAAGTTCAGTGGGTTGGGCAGCGCAATTAAGTGGAGTTTAGTGGCCAAAGCTATAATGTGTTACGCTGCAGATGTGGTATTCCTACAGTAGACTCATTTAAAGGAGTCCAGATGTGCCCCCCTGGGCAAGGGTAGATGCACAGTGGCAGGTCACTCGGGTTACACATCGGGATCTAGAGTGGTCGCGATCCGAATAAAAAAAAAACGTACCATTCCAGGTGACGCAAACGCGCTCATATGACTGCTACACGGTGCAAGTGGGAGGGGGAATTCATGGCATTGATTAATATGTACGTTCCTCTGGGACTAAAACGGAAACCCTGCAACTCCTGGGCCAATTAATTTGTGACCTCCCTCAGGTGTTGACTATCACTGGGGGAGACTTCAGTATGACACTGCGCTCTCAGCTGGATAGTTCCACCCACTCTAGCGGTCTCACAACCCCCATGCAGGGAAATTGGATGAATTTGTAAAGGCATTGAGGCTGGGGGATGTTTGCCAGTCACTGCATGGTACAGATAGAGGATATTGCTACTATTCCGGGGAACATAATACCCCTTCGCATCTAAACTACTTTCTGACACCAATGCCAACCCTTAACAGGTTTGCTAAAGCAGAGTGTCAGGTCTGTGGGACATCAGACCATTCGCCACTGAGCATTATACTATCGACGACAAAACCGAGAGGCAGGTCAGAATGGAGAATGGCTTCATGGTGCTCGTTAAATGAGGAGGTAGTGTAACACCTGGATAAGGCAACAGAGCACTATTTTAAGGAAGATTTAGGGTCTGAGATGGATGCACTGATCTGATGGGAGGTCGTTAAGGCTACCTTCCGAGGAGTCCTCATTGCAGATGAGGTTGAGGACAAAAGGAAGCTGTGTCTAGAAGTAGAACAGGAACTTACGGACCTGGAGGCGGAATACCATGCAAGGCCGTCAGCCTGTTAACCTTCTGACTATTTTGACCAAAACAGAAGAAATCTGCTCCTTGGTCACACAAGAGGTCAAGCGGGGACATATTGCCAAGCAGAAACTGATATATGAAATGGGAGATAAGGCAGGGAAACGTCTGGCATGGTTGAGGGTGGGCGACCGGTAACAGAGTCATATTGACAGCATTATTGCACCGAGTGGCTGGACAGTTCTGGTTAGCGGTGCCATAGTGGACATGGTGGGTGACTATATGCAGAATTTCTATGATAGCCAGTTGATGGTCCCAGAGTTGGAAATGGGAAAATTTGCAATGGGGTGTCCCTGCAAGTGGTTAGAGAGCTTTGCGGCTCTGGAGTTAGAAACCAACCTCACACAAGAGGTAATAATTCTGGCATTTGCCGCGCTACGCAAATATGATTTAGGAGATGAGTTCCTGGGTTTTGTTCGGTTACTTTATACCCAGCCGACTGCCAGAGATAAAACGGTCCCGTACTTGTCAGACCAGATTCCCATTGAGCGGGGCACACGACAGGGCTGCCTACTGTCGCCGTTGCTCTTTGCACTGGCCATCGAGCCTCTAGCAGAGTCGCTGCGTACGTCGCAGGAAGAATGGGGCATTCCACTAGGTTATGGCCTACACGGAGTGTCTTTATATGCGGACGACCTGCTAATATACCTGAAGGATGTCCGGCTGCCCTGTGTGGTCGTGGAGCGAACGTTGTTAGAATTCGCTGCCATATCGGGACTCTGGGTAAACTGGGACAAGTCCTGCCTATACCCCTTCACAACCACCATCCCGAACCCGCAGCTCGTTATAGATGACAGACTTGTACAGTGGCAGCTGTCGCCCTTTTGGTACTTGGGACTGCTCTACCCTTTGAAGTACTAGCAGAAGACTCGGGTTTACCACAGGGTCAGTTTCTACTACATGCGGCGGTGATACACACACTGCAGCTCACATGGGCCAATCTAGTGCAGGAACCGCCCACGCACCTAGTGGTACAGTACCTACATGAATTGGGTACAGGCCGACACCTAGTGAAATGGTTTGCGGGAGCACTGCGAACACACACGGTGCTGTAACTGAGCTTATTACGTGCTCACTGGGAGGCAGATCTACAACGCTTCTGCACCGAGCAGGAATGGTCGGCCATCCTTGAGGGCCCCACACGGATCCCCCGCAACGCAAGATTGCAGCTCATCCAGTACTATATTGTACACGGAGCATATCTAACGCCAGCCAAAATCAATAAATATTTTAACCGTACAGATGCTAGTTGCCCGCGGTGCGGCAAAATCGGGGCTGACTTACTTCACATGGTCTGGTCCTGCCCGGGCATACAGCAATACTGGAGAATAGTCACCACGACTCTAGCGCAATGTACGGAACGCACCTTGAGTTGGACCTGGGAGATGTGTGTACTGGGTTTGTACCGAAGAACTAACAAGCATAAAGTGACATCACGTTATATAGATCTAGGCCTGATAGTGGCCAAGCGGCTGATCACGAGGCGTTGGAAGTTGCCTGACCCTCCTGCGGAGAAGGCCTGGTTTCAGTCGCTGCTCTGCTGGGCACAGGCAGAGAGTATAGCATTGCGTGGAGACGATGCGATAGGGATCTGTAAGCAGCCACTCGCAGGATGCTGGGACGCGATCCTGGTGGACTTTCGCACCATATGGCAGAACCAGGCTATCGGCCCCACTCGCTCCCCTGACAGAGATATGTCCGAGACCTGAGTAGCATAACCAGATCACATGTCCCGCGTTACTAACCAGCTCCGACATGTAAGTGCAGGGACAAGTGCACAACCTATGACTGACTACTATCCAAGCCGATTCATATAGCACATCAAGAGTGACCAATGTGTGGCATAAATGATCCAAGATGGGAATATTCCAGTCAAAACATACCTAAGCGTAGGATACTGGCGAGCAGCGAGTACCAGTAGCTACTAGACATTAAACGTGCATCGTGTTACTACAAGAAACCAGAAAAGTTAATATTTCACGCAGGAGTCAATATGAGGTTCCCTTTGGTTTATATTAATGTTGTGTTATAAGCAGTCTACTTTTCAAGCCCTCAGGCTGCCTAAGTTAAACTAGGAAGAAGTATAACCGAATTGATAATGTATTACTAGTTAATCTAGATGTGCATTGTTTGAATGTTGCTACAAGTGAAATACTACTGTCAAATTACAAATGCATGTTAATAATACTGTCTACGGTGTACTGAAATATTGTAACATTGTATAATTTCAAAATTTCAAAAATTAATAAAAACACATTTAAACAAAAGAAAAAGAGGTAATAATTCTGGCACTCATGCAACTTCATGCTTGGAGGACCCCGGGTCCAAATAGACTTCTAGCTGGATGGAGGCCCCTTACATGAGATGTATACAAGAGGGGAGCTGATGAGAGATCTCCGCTCTGCGACTATTGTTCTGATCCCCAAAGCAGGCAAGCTCCAAGACCATTGGAAATCATATAGATCGAACTTTCTACTTAATGCAGATACGAAAGCCCTGGCCAAGGTCCTCTCGCACAGAATGCAGGGAGGTATATCAGGTTTGATCCATCTGGACCAGAACAGGTTTATGCAACACAGGTCCACCAAATTGAATCTCCGGTGCTTATACAGTCGTATAGCAGCGGCGGATGGACTGGGGGAGTCTCCCTGGCAATTGCGTCCCTAAAAGCGTATAAGGTTTTTGACTCTTATCAAGCCTTGCCACACATACAAACAGTGTAAACAGTTAATAACTCATAGTAAGGAAACAAGCATGGCATATATGAGTAGTTTTAATGTTTTCTTGTTGAGACTCCAGCCAACACATGTTTCGTCGATCGGGACAAGAGACCCGCGACTTCCTCAGGGCTGGAAGACATATATAAAAACAGAGTATAAGCCCATACATCTGGGCACAATTGATACATTCTTACTATGTGACTTAAGTGTGGTCCCAACAGTGCACGTCGTATCAATAAGCATCAGAAACAGATCAGTATAGGTGCACCAATCATTACTCCGCGATGGTGGCTATATGTGTGTCAAAGAACCTTACAATGTCCCATACAGAAATCCATGGTATTAGATAATGTCTGACGTGGTGAGCAAACCAACATTCATATCAGGGAGACAATGGAAAGAGTGAAACATGTAATAGAAATGGTGGGAGATTAGGAAGATTTGTAATCAGTGTGTATATAAGTTTTATGTTAAAGGTGTAGTCTTGTATAGTGTGAATACTGGGTACAAGCCCAGGCCTACCTTTGTATATAAGGGAAAATCTTTTGAGCCTAGAATATGTGTAAAGAATATATATATAAGGTCTCGACCTGTTAACTAATACGTATCTTAAAGAAAGAAAGCCATTAATACCATCCATTAGGTAAGAAACATACCTTCTGGCTGGTTATAATTCCATCCCAGCCTCAGTACGGCTGGGAAAATTCCACGAGAAGTAGTGGCTTCTATCCTAGCAATTCCTAGCAATTTCTGTAAATTAAATTTGGAATAGTGATGTTAGACCTAATTTAAAAAGCAGATAGCACAATATTAAGAGTTAATAGATGCAGTGGCTTTAGTTAACTATCATACGTTATAGAGATGAAAAGTGATGTTAAAGCTTGGTGATAAAGCAGCGTCGATTAACTCGGTGTATCCCAAATGGAAAAGGAAAACATGCTATTTAAATTTGGTTTCAACGCGATCGTAGGCAACTAAATAGGACACTAGAATATATACTAAGGTGATCTTATGGGTGGCAAGAAGATAGAGGCGGAAACTGTGGAGTTACCATTAGGTGTTACACGGTGTCAAAAATAATTATACAAGGTGATCGGGAGTATGCACGTGGACGCCACCTGAGTGAAAATTTAAAGGTGGACTAAGGCGTTATTATCAGTGATAACACAATACCGGCAAGTGCGTTAGATATCTCTAACACTTACCCAGCATACACGATTCAGTCTAATGTCCGTGCGTCAATATTGGGGCTGCGTATTTAAGCAGCCAACAGTGCGTTATAAATCAGAATAATCTGTTATAATTATCAGCAGTATCTCAGGTCCATCATAAAGCTACTAAGTCCGCAATTATAAGTACCTGTGTGTGGCAGCATCGTAGCTGTATCTGACCTCGGCACCTCAGTATGGCCTTTGTGAGTGACAGCACCC
Source organism: Triturus cristatus (assembly GCF_964204655.1). Taxonomy (NCBI): domain Eukaryota; kingdom Metazoa; phylum Chordata; class Amphibia; order Caudata; family Salamandridae; genus Triturus; species Triturus cristatus. The sequence continues at coordinate 162,621,053 of NC_140587.1, forward strand.
GGAAGTGCTAAACTTTAAGTAACCCAAATAGCTAGCGCGTGTGCTGCGGGGAATATGTATGTAAATGATAGCCGCCATATTGGATGAGTGGCTATACCTATATTTAAATGGATGCTTTTATAAGCAGGGAGGCGCGGGCCTGGGACATGCGGTGACAAAGGATCGGGCTCTCCCGCTTGTATCTGTTGAAATATCACTCTCCCTGACCGGACAACAGTGGGTCCCCGCCACACCTCTCCCATTTCGCAATAAGAACAACCACACCAAGTATTTGCACTTAGCATAAAAGGTCACTTTATTAAGCCAGGCAACATAAATTAGATTCTTGCTACAATAAACATTCTTGGAACAAAAACCCCATTCTCATTACTCTTGAAACTTTTTGCTATCCAACCAAATATTCCCCACAAGACTTCTCATCAAGAATACCCCATGAAATGCACAATCCCAATCAACCTTTCCAACGCCCCTCCCCCACCCCAGGGGGAAGGATAAGCCCACTCCAGACCATCCAACCCCCAAGAAAAAACGCCCCCAAAGGAAAATCAGCGAACCAGGAAAATGCTACCTGACCTAACGTGACTTTATTTATTTATTTATTTACTTATTATTATAATTATTTTTTTTTTTTTGTATTGTATTCTTATAGGGAGGGTGGGTCACAAAAACGACAGCCTCCCAATCTCCTCACAGAAAAAAACACAGTTTTCCCTAACTGCTGCCTGCTCTGCTCGTGCTGCTAAGTCCTGCCCCTTGCCTGCCTAGAGCCCTCACGCGCTGTGTGGACTGTTCCACCGCGCGAAATTCCCCGAAACACAATGTTTAATCTGAGACTTTGCAGCATGAAAACACGCAACAGGTGTAATACACGCACATCTTTTGCTTGTTAATTAGCTCCACAACAGCCATATTTTCAGTATGAAAAAGAACATTCCTGTCCTTAAACTCCTCCCCCCAAACTAAAACAGCCACAATGAGAGGGAACAATTCAAGAAAGGCTATGCTTCAGCCCTGTTGTAGCCAATGTGGAGGCCGTTATTCCACACACCAACGACCCTCCCAAAAAATGCAGAAGCCATGCGCTCCAGAAGCGTCTGGAAAAATCTGAAAAGGGCAGATGGTGTCATCCTCCACAAAATCTAGAGAGACTCCATTAAAATCCTTCAAAAATTGCAGCCAAATTAATAAATCCTCCTTCATCTGCTTGGTGGGCCTAATCCTGCGATGAGGAAGAAATGCCCCAGACATCGCCATCCCCAAGCGTCTACAGAAGGTCCTGCCAGCACGCACCACGCCGCAAGCGAAATTCAAATAGCCCAAAAGACGCTGAACCTGTCTGAGCTGAACTTTTATCTTGTCAATGATCTCCAATAAAAGTGACCTAATCTCAGTCACTTTAGACGCTGGCAACCTAGCCATCATAAGTTCTGTGTCAATTTCAATACCTAAAAATGTAAGTGGACCCTCAGTTTTTTCCCGAGCCAAAGGAACGCCGAACTCCTCAGCCAATTGTTGGAAAATGTTCAGGCATCTGTGGCACTGATGTGACTGAGCTTTGCCAATAAACAAGAAATCATCTAAATAAGGACAGACCTATTTGTGACCACTTTTTTCCGAAAAACACCACTGAAGAAAAGTACTGAACATTTCGAAGAGTGCACATGACACCGAACAACCCATTGGGAGGACTCTGTCTATATAAAAAGAATCATTGAAAAACATGCCCAACAGCTCAAAATCTGATGGGTGAATGGGCAGTAAACGAAACGCTGACTGGATATCACATTGAGCCAGTTCCGCACCACTCCCAGCTGTGCGTACCATCCTCAGGGAATCATCAACAGATGTATAAGACACATTGGAGTCTGACGGGGAAATGAAGTCATTAATAGACTGGCCCTCCGGCCACGATAAGTGATGGATTAGTCTAAATTCACCTGTCAATATTTTGGGAACCAAACCCAACAGAGATATCATCAAATTCTTCAAAGGACAGTGCTTAAATGGACCTGCTATCCTGCCCTCCTGTATCTCCAAATCCAATTTCTTCTGCACCACTTGAGGCAACTCCTTCGCCGATTTTAAATTGTCAGACCATCTATTATAACACGGACCCTGATAACCTATCTTAAACCCTCCTTGAAACCCCAATAGAGTTTTGAAGCTGATTCCGTATCCGGATACCCTTCCAACCACTGTGTCATGACCGATAACTTAATTGGGGTATGAGCCCTTTGAGAATAACTGCGGAAAAGCTCCCCTACCTCTCGGTGATTTTCTCTGATCCGCAAACCTTTGGTTGGCAAAACACTGGATGATGGCATGTTTCCCACCACACTGAGAACATTTGTGCTTAAACCTGCAAAATTGCCTGATGCAGGAACCTCGATTAAAGTTCCAACAGGATCCCGTAACTGGTAGTTGTCCTCTTCCCACAACACCCGCCCCAAATTGGGTGGGGCGAGGCAGAAAGGGCCGATAAGTAATTGGGAGCCCGCTTGCAGTATGCGTTGTCGCAGGCGTCTGAGACGAGGACATCCACTGAAACCACAGTTCCGGATCCACTTCCCCCCAAGGCTTATCATGGAAAAGACTTACTCTAGCCCTAAACTCCTCATCATAGTTGAGCCATGCGAACCCCCCGGAACGGTAAATGTGCTTTGCGTATGATATCAATATACTTAAACATTGCAACAGCCCTGTCCTGATGTTTTTCACAATAGATGCTTGCATAAATTAAAAATGCTGCAGTCCAATTTTCGATATTTTTTGGAACCCTAGGACGCCTCGAAAGCTCCCACTCTTCTTCCTTGGAACCCTCCTTTGCTTGAATATCCCTATGAAGGAGCTTGAATACGTCTACAAATTTGTGGTCCCAAATCCTCTTCTTAGTTTTCTCAGCCAAATGCGTACCCAGGGGCATGGACAAACCCATGTAAGGTACTTTTTTATGCATGGGGTGAACGGCACCTGAAACTTGCCCAGTTGAGGATTCAGACCCATCCAAAACCTGTTTATCAGTGCTAACCTGTTTATCAATGCTTGGCGCCTTATTTGATCCCACAGCACCTGAACCCACTCCCACCTGTTCTGCAGATTTACCAACCGCCTCCCCCGCCCCGCAACCCGAACCTTCCTTCACTGAGTCATCACCCACCCCCACTGAATGTACACTGGGTTTGTCTGTCAAAGGTTGCGGCCACGAAGACCACCACTGAGGCCTACCTGATGTCAATTGAGTAGCCCGCTTCTGGAACTCCTGAGGATCCTCCGGCCGTTGTTGCCCCAGAAGCCGTTCCTGCTCCGCTGTCTTGCCCGCTCGTGACCTCTGAAAAATACTAGCAACAACAGTTGACCCCGACCCCTTTGTAACCGCTACTTGTTCTTGACGCATAGCTCTTGCATCAAAAATCCCTTCATCAAATAGAAAACCTTCATGTATATTTTCGTCCACCAAACCTTGACCAGCATATTCATCAGGTATGACCAAATCATTATTACTCCCACTCGGTATTTCCCCGTCTCCCACCCCGCCATCATAACAATCCCAATTGGTCACAGCAAAATCCGCCTTTGATCCGCACAACACCCTTACCAGCAGCCGCACCATGCTTCGCCTTCTTGTACTTGGACACGCCCGCCGCCATCTGAGGGACCTTGTAAGATGAAGACTTCCAGCAGCTCGTGCCAGACGCCGCTACCAACTTACCACCATCCCGAAACTGCGTGGCACTGCCCGTTGCCGAAGATGGAGTGGCATGATCCACCCAGACCCATTGCCCTCGACTTGGCCCTAATGCAGAGTCAAAAGGAAACTGTGAGAAACAAGGAGGAGAACGAGATTCCGGAAAAATTGATTAAAATCCTGAAGAATAACCAGGAGGTTCATAACGTGATGTAGGGTATATATTGTGAGACAGTGAGTCAGCACCATCCAATTCCTGAACCTCCTCAAACGCTGAGTCTGTTAAATCAACAGCTAAAGTGTTGATATTGTCTTGTAAATATGAGTTGACATACTCCCCAGGCGGGCTCCTAGGCACCGGGGCCAAAAGCACCTCAGGAACGGCTCCCTCCCCTGCAGTACCCTGCACCGGAGCAAAATTATCGTTTGTACTATTGTGCTTTCCCGCTGCCAAAATTTGAACCCCCTCACTGTCATCACCACTGTCACTAGAATAATCCACCAAAACAGCAAAGCGTCCCTCAAAAGACACAGGAGGTGCAATATTAATGGAAGACATTCCTTGAAAATTAACAATGTTTGTGACCACCTTGCCACCGACGTGCGCTCTCTTAAAAGCTGATGTAGGTGCCGGCAAAACCAAATTTTCCTTTACCCCAATGTCATAATAACCCCCCCTCCCCCTGCTTGACAGGGAACTTGTTGTAGTAAGGCTTCTTATCGAGGTAGTACCAACCCATGCCCAGTACTCTCCTCCTAGCACGCCCCATGCGTAGAGAAGATACCGCCCTCAACTGACCTGAAGACTGTGACATGTGGTAGCTTGTGACCTGCTGGCTCCGCTGCGATGCGCCACACGACCTATGTTGCAGCGTCGATGTTTTCACCTCAGCACGACCCACAGCCCCTTGCGACCGGCTCTTCGCAGGTAAACTAGCTGCCACTGCTTCCGAAACTCATTGAGCGGCCATCCTCTTCGGGTGTCTCCCCACCGCCGCTAAAACTGTTGAAACACCAGGCTGCAATAGGTCCTCACGACCTGCGTCATAAATAATGCGCAATGCCTCCTTCACAGCCTCTGACTCTGCCATCCTGTAGCAAATCCTGAAGAAAAAACACACCAAAACTAGCAGAAAATGAGGAAAATTGGCAAGGCTTGTGTCACAAAAATGACAGCCTCCCAATCTCCTCACAGAAAAAAACACTGTTTTCCCTAACTGCTGCCTGCTCTGCTTGTGCTGCTAAGCCCCGCCCCTGCCTGCCTAGAGCCCTCACGCGCTGTGTGGACTGTTCCACCGCGCAAAATTCCCCAAGGGGACAGCTGCTCGTGCAGCAATCCCCTTGGGACCCCATTTAAATCACACAGATTAACAGCGCTCCAAACCAAGCGGAGGGGCATACAAACTTTATTAATTCAGAAAACAATGTGGAGTTGTATTGTTTTGTGTAGTTGTGTACCATTTATCGAGCTTTAATCCCACTGACAAGGCCTACAGTGCTTTCTGGATGGTTGATACATTAACTACTCAGTCTGTGGTACATGGTCGGTGGAGTGTGCTTTCATGGATTTGTCTGTGAGAAGTATTCTGGTTCCTTACATAAGGTTCGGAAGTGTGCGTGAAAGGAGTTGCGACAAAGTTGTGGCATAGCGTGATTGAAAGAAAGAGTGCCTTTGAATATAGTTACCATACATATGTCACCAGGCCTCTAGGCAGCTGGTGAAGAAAGCTATGTCTATTGTTCATGATAGGGCAATCTTCATAAGGGTCTATGGAAAGCGTTTAAATCTTGAAACGGTTCAGGAGCTTTTTCCTTATCTATTTTTTTGCGCAAATTATGCCATTTAGAAATTATACTGCAAAAATCTTAATTTAGCACAAAATGGCTTGGCATAGCAAATGCCTCTCAGAAAGTAGGTAGTGTTCTTTTCCTGCGCAATGTCAGTATGTCATTATGCATAGAAAAAGCTTTTCAAACTCTAAACGTTCAGGAAAAAAATGCATACTTTTTCCAGTTTGGCTTGATTACAATTAAAATTAAATTGCTTTGCAGAGGAAATACTCTCTCGTAGCGCAATAAATCTTTGCCTGTACCAAGATACATTTGGTAACTTCAAAACCCTCACAAATGGAATGTCTAGCGTGCAGCCATCCTCTGTGGAGCAGATGCTGCGACTCTGGAGAGAGTGATGCACTACCGCCAGAGGAACCTGGGCCAAAGCAGCAGGGGGGGTTCACATTTGACCAGCTCCTCTGCAGTGCAGTGATCTCAGTTCAGGAACCTCATATGAGTACATAGGGCAGGGCTTAATTTGAGCCGGTGGTTTCCTGTCTTCCACACAGCACATAATTGCCGGCACCGGCACTTAATTGCCAGAACCTGCACTTATGACAGCTGCCACATGGTGGGGTTGTTTTGTGTAATCTAGAGATGAGCAGAAAAACAGTTCCTTGTTAATTCAATATAAATTCAAAACAACTAGTTCGAGGCATGTGGGCTGCTGAATTCATATCTGTGCATAGATCGCCGCCTAGTGTTGGGTCCGGATGTTTGCACGTTGTTGTCCTGGAAGAGTCTTCGAAGTATCCTTGGATAGGTGACTCCTCCCCTGGACTACAGTGCGCATGGGCATCCTCTCCATCCTCAGATTGTTTTTTTCCGCCATTGGGTTCGGATGTGCTATCTTAGCTCAAGTTAGGAAAATATTTTTTCGAGGCCAAAAGGCCTTTAGTTTGCGTCGGTACTGTTTATCGATCGGGTTTCGATACAATTCTGTTAGTTTACTAACTTTCAGCACCGACTTTTTTCGCATTTACCTGTCCATCGACTACTTCGACGATGGAATCGAGGACGCCATTCAAAAGGTGTCCGGTATGCAATGCGAAGTACCCACACATCGACGTCCATCCGGTGTGCAACAAATGCCTTTCGCCGGACCACGACGAATCGACATGCATGGCCTGTGCCCGGTTCCGTTCCAAGAAGACTCTGCGGAATCGACGAGCGGCGAGACTCGAGGCGCAGCACGCGGCACCGGCCCCAACAGACATCTTCGACGAGGCCGAAGACGTCGAGGAATTAGAAGTCTTGCCCTCCAGTCCCGTTTCCGAACACGAACCCGGATCGGACGAGGTAGACGAGTCACTCTTCCTCAGAGGTGAAGACGACACCGAGGTAGGAGACGACGAGGAGGCCTTAGGGGCCGAAGAGAGTAGCTCCAATGATGAACAAGGCCTACCTGTTCAAACCGTTGAAACACCAGTGCCACAGCCTATGGCTCCGGTCGAGGGATCGCCTTCGGGCCTTACCCGAGACCCATCCCGCAGTTCTTCGGCCCCGCCCTCGGGCCCGGCCTCGGACGTTCAGCGGCAGCCATTACTACATAAACAGGCTGGTTTCCCTACCACAAAACCGAAACCGAAAGCTGCTCCGGTTCCACCGAAACCGAAACTGAAAGTGGCGCTGGTCGGATCGAGGCCTTCGACGCCAGCGCACCGCGTCGGCACCGACCGCACCAAGAGGGACTTCGGTGCCGAACTTGAAGCGGGCGACGTTGGAGTCGACAAACGGAAAAAAGCCATCGGCACCGACAAACCTGCTCGGCTACCGGCACCAACGACACCAAGGGCCGTACCGCCTGCTGTGTCTCGCATCGCTCCCTCGACGACACCTAAGCCTCAGGTATCGAAGACTTCGGTGATCTCTGCACCTCGACTCGATGAACCGCCGGCGCCGAAAAAATCCACGGCCGCCTCTACCAGCCTGGCCGGTGCCAAGGCCTCGAAGACGCCCCAAGTACGACCTGGTGCGACGCAAGGCAGCAAAACCACAGCTGTCCTCCAGGACACGTCGGGTTCCGGTTCGATCGGAGCTCCAGCAGCCTCTTCGGTGCCGGCCAGCATTACATTCGGCTTGCCTCCGTCGACAATCCCAAAAATGTTCCAACTCAGGACACGGGTCACCCAACCTACGGTCACACCTGCTGAGACGTCTCCGGCACGTATCATCGACGCCGACACTGGCAGGATGATTCTCCACGACCGAAGGATAACTTCGGAGCCGCCGTTGGACCCTTTCAGGATCCCACTAAAAAGGAAGTTGCCTGCAGAATCGGAACCTCTCCTTTATGAACCCTTCCATTCATCCTACCAGGATCCACACCGGTTCTCCCCCACACGCTCCGATACGGATGCATTGGAGGACTACATGGATGACCAAGTCCCCTACCATGTAGACACGGACCCTGATGACCAGCAGGACCCTGATCAAACTTGGGGCGACCCTGCAGACCCCAGTGCACCTCTCGATGCACAGGACCAACAACTCTATGGGGCAAAAACATCTCCTACGGAGGATACTGCGGCGTTCAACGCTCTTATTGAACGTGCTGCAAATAACCATGGGGTACAGCTTCACTCTGATACCATCGAAGATGACTTTCTAATGGACACCTTTGCATCCTCAGAAAGACATGTAAAGACTCTGCCAATGTTGAAGGGGGTCCTCAAACCAGCCAAGGACATTTTCAAAGAACCCACCAGGGCACGAGTGATAAACCCCAGGATTGATAAAAAATACAGATCAGCACCTGGGGATCCTACTTACATCAGAGGACAATTACCACTCGACTCCATCGTCGTAGCGAATGCACGCAAGAGGGCACACTCGCAAACGACAGGTGACGCTCCTCCCCCGGACAAAGAGTCCAAGGTGTTAGAAACATCTGGCAAGCGAGTTGCCGCCCAAGCTGCCAACATATGGCGCATAGCCAACACTCAAGCGCTCCTTGCTCGCTATGATAGAGCGCACTATGACACACTGGAGCAAATATTCCAACATCTCCCTGACCAGTTCAAGGAAGGCGCAGAAATGCTCATCAGAGAAGGACAGCTACTAACGAACGCTTCCATCAAATGCGCACTAGATGCTGCAGACACGGCTGCCAGAGCCATAAACACAAGCGTCATGCTGCGACGGCATGCCTGGCTACGGATCTCAGGATTCAAGCCTGAGGTACAAAACAATATACTGAACCAGCCTGTCAACCCCGACTATTTATTCGGGCCGGAGGTTGACACCACCCTCGAAAAGATAAAAAAGGACACGGACACTGCAAAGTCCATGGGCGCCCTACAAACTCAGTCCTTTCGGAGCGGCTCCTTTCGTCGCCCCGGAAACAAGGGAGCAGGTAGAGGACAGGGGTCACAACAAACATATAACAAAGGCAATACACAGACCACCTATGATAAAAACACCCGAGGTGGCTATCGTGGCTCCAGCACAAAGGGCAGAGGACGCGGCTACGGCAACACCAGGTCCTCCCCCAAGAACAAGCAGTGACGCCCTCTCCCTTCCTCCCGACCACATAACACCTGTCGGGGGAAGGCTACAAAGGTTCCTGTCCACGTGGAATTCCATCACCACGGACAGGTGGGTCAAAGATATTGTAAAATTCGGTTACTGTCTGGAGTTAACCTCCACTCCACCCACAATACCACCAAGAAGCCGTCCTATGTCCTCAGAGCACTTAACGCTCTTACAGCAAGAAGTGCAAAGTATGCTTCTAAAAGGCGCTATAGAGGTCGTACCCATCCACGAGCAGGGTGCGGGAGTGTACTCCCTCTACTTCTTAATTCCAAAAAAGGACGGGTCGCTCAGACCTATATTAGATCTGAGACCCCTGAACCAGTACATTCTTTCAGAGCACTTTCACATGCTCACTCTACAGCAAGTCCTTCCGCTTCTCAAGCAGGGAGACTTCCTAGCCACACTGGACCTCAAGGATGCGTACTTTCACATACCCATCCACCCCTCACACAAAAAATACCTCAGGTTCACTGTTCAGGGGCAGCACTATCAGTTCAAAGTCCTTCCCTTCGGCGTGACAACAGCGCCCAGGGTTTTCACGAAGTGCCTAGCTACGGTGGCAGCACATCTACGGAGGCAGCATATACACGTCTACCCCTACCTAGACGACTGGCTCGTTCAAGCGAAGTCAGCCCAGCAATGTGCAAGCCACATGTCCCGCACCATTCACCTTCTTCACAGTCTGGGATTCTCACTAAATTATCCAAAGTCCCATCTCCAGCCCGCACACGTACAACAGTACCTAGGTGCGACTATAGACACTCTGGCGGCCACAGCTCAGCCAAATTTAGTGAGGATCAACAGCATACAACTGCTGATCTCCAAGTTCAAACCCAATCACTCACTTCCAGCGCGAGTGTTTATGCAGTTGATAGGCATGATGGCCTCCTGCATCTTCATAGTCCCGCACGCGAGATTACATATGCGCCCACTTCAGGAGTGCCTAGCACTCAGTGGAATCAGGCTCAAGGACAGTTAAAGGACCTAGTGTTGGTGAGCGGTCGGGCATACAACTCTCTGCATTGGTGGAATCCACAAAACCTTTGCAAGGGCCGACCATTCCAAGAGCCTGTCCCACAGATAGTACTGACAGCGGACGCGTCTCTCCAGGGATGGGGAGCTCATGTACTCCACTACACAGTGCAAGGACTATGGACAACACAACAAAAGAAGTTGCACATCAACCTTCTGGAATTGATGGCAATCTTCCTGGCCATGAAGGCATTCAAAGTACATCTATGCAACAAGGTCGTGTTGATCCGGACGGACAACATGACCGCAATGTACTATATACAGAAACAGGGAGGAACACACTCTCCACAGTTGTCTCATCTGGCTCAGAGCATGTGGAAGTGGGCCATTCAAAGGAACATGTTCCTCATGGCGGAACACCTCCCTGGCAAGGACAACCAGATGGCGGATCTGCTCAGCAGACACAGCCACCAGATGCACGAGTGGGAGTTACACCCATCAGTACTCCAACCGTACTTCCAGCAGTGGGGTCATCCGGAGATAGACCTATTCGCGACAAGCGAAAACGCAAAATGCCAAAGCTTCGCCGCCAGATTCCCACATCCGCAGTCGCAGGGCAATGCGATATGGATGAACTGGTCCGGCAGATTTGCGTACGCTTTTCCCCCAGCGCCATTGATACCGCTAGTGGCCCGCAAACTCCGACAACACTCCCTGACACTCGTCCTAGTTGCTCCCACGTGGGCACGCCAGCCGTGGTACACCACCTTCCTCGAACTTTCCGTGGTGCCGCATCAAAGGCTGCGGATCAAACCCGCGCATTTGACGCAGAACCATGGAGAAGTTCAGCACCCAGATCCGCAACAGCTGAATCTGGCGATCTGGCTCCTGAAGTCCTAGAGTTTGGCTATCTCAACCTGCCACCTGACTGTATGGACATCATCAAGGAGGCCAGGAGACCCACTACCAGAGCTTGCTATGCAGCCAAATGGAAAAGGTTCGTCATTTATTGCGTTAATAATGACATCAACCCGCTGGACGCATCCATCCAAAACATCATCTGTTATCTCTTACACCTATATCGATGCAATCTGGCGTACACCTCTATACGTGTCCATTTGACCGCAATCTCAGCCTATCTGCAAACCAGGCAGCACCTCTCTCTATTCAGAGTGCCTGCCATCAAAGCATTCTTGGAAGGTCTCAAACGAGTCATTCCACCAAGCCACCCACCGGCTCCAATGTGGAACCTCAACTTGGTCCTCACACGCCTGATGGGTCCACCCTTTGAACCTCTACACTCATGCGAGATTCAATTCCTTACCTGGAAAGTGGCCTTCCTGGTAGCGATCACTTCCCTAAGGAGAGTTAGTGAACTCCAGGCACTAACCGTTCAAGAGCCATTTATACAGGTTCACACCAACAGGGTCGTACTACGTACCAACCCCAAATTCATGCCCAAAGTAATATCGCAGTTCCACATGAATCAGACTATTGAACTGCCAGTTTTCTTCCAAAACCCACAAACTGTTGCAGAAAGGGCACTACATACACTAGATGTACGGAGGGCCCTCATGTACTACATCGATAGGACTAAACCCTTCAGGAAGACAAAACAACTGTTCGTTGCCTTTGCCCCACACCACAAAGGTAACGCCATCTCCAAAGCAGGGATAGCCAGATGGATAGTTAAGTGTATTCAAATCTGTTATCAAAAAGCAAAACGCACCTTAACTATTCCACCACGAGCCCACTCAACACGTAAGTTGGGGGCTTCCATGGCCTTCCTAGGAAATATTCCCCTGCATGATATATGCAGAGCAGCCACATGGTCCACTACACACACATTTACAAAACACTATTGCGTAGATGTGCAGTCAAAACAGCAGGCAGCTGTAGGACAGGCTGTTCTCAAAACACTTTTTCAGACCGCTGCAGCTGGCACGGGTAGCCGCCGCCAATAGAGGGCACTGCTATATATTCTATGCACAGATATGAATTCAGCAGCCCACATGCCTCGAACTGAATATGCTACTTACCAGTATGCATCTGTTCTTGGCATGTAGGGCTGCTGACATTCATATCGCCCTCCCTCCTCCCCGGCGCCTGTCGCAGCTGCAGCTCTCAGAATTACTGCAAGCATGGTCATCACTTTCTGTATCTACTCCATCACTGCCACAATGGCGAAAAACAATCTGAGGATGGAGAGGATGCCCATGCGCACTGTAGTCCAGGGGAGGAGTCACCTATCCAAGGATACTTCGAAGACTCTTCCAGGACAACAACGTGCAAACATCCGGACCCAACACTAGGCGGCGATCTATGCACAGATATGAATGTCAGCAGCCCTACATGCCAAGAACAGATGCATACTGGTAAGTAGCATATTCAATACCTGCCACCAAAGCCATTCTTAAAGCTTTGGCGGCCTCGAACAGTGAATTGTCACACTTGTAGCAGTGTGATGGTTAGTAGTTGAGCGAGTACAGTGGCAATGCGTTGTTTCCTTCATTCCTGGCACACTTGGGGCGAACACATCTCCCCCAACAATTTCCAAGCGATTTCGATAGTACTGGGGTAGGTGTGGGAGGGGAGGGAAAGCACACGTTTTAAAATGCGTATTTCAAGCAGACCTACATAGAGACGGGGAACTGATGATGGCTCATGATCAAAATGCATCCCACCCTGCCCCACAAATCCAGCGAATGGCCAACAAAGAAAATATATATATCGTTTAAACCTCAACTAAGATAATGGAGTTCGCAAACATGACAGCAAATGAAGATAAGAATGCTGCTCTTCCAGTAATGCCTCCTCCCTGCACCGAAAAGTCCCACCCTGTTGCACAAACCTCTCCACCTAGAGAACCTCAAACCTGGATCCCTGCCTGCACGTGCACTCGCATTCAGCTCCGGTTGCCACCAGACCGTGCATTTCTTTACTCGTGAATACACGGAGGTGATTCTTTTGCTCACGTCACAGATTGTGCGAAGATACACGATGGCCTAACCATTATATTGAGTGTTTAACTAGAAGACAAGGATTCTAATCCAAGTTTCCCCACATTGTGGGATCCTGGGTCAACTACTCCCCATTTCTCCACATTGTTTGATCGTGGGTACATCACTTTATATTTCGGTCACGGTTGCATTAACAAGCCACCGGTCATTATTTATGTACTGCACAGACAAACCACAAAGTTGCACCGAGTATACATTCCATTAGAAATAAACAAAAATGTTACTTATGATTTTGTTGCAGTAACCCAGCACGCCACAAATTGTGTTACAAATACATTCTGGTCATCTTGTATTTTGTTTATTGTCAATAACTGAGGATTCAGTTTTGCAATTTCAAAAGATGTTTAACAAAATGCGGTATAGTGACTTTGTTGCCTGCTTCTGAAGAAAAATGCCGGAATTCTAATACCAGTTCCTTTGGTCAGTCACAAAATCTGTGTGATCTTTACTTCATGTTGTCTCACATCACTAGTATTTTGAAACGGACTGACAACACGAGAAATAAGCTATACGTGCATACAAGTGGTCGTTATGGTCAGTGTGGGTTGCTATGCTTGCTACACAAGTCTGCTCTCACAAGCTGTCACTATGAAGGCAACTGCCTGACAATACAATTCATTTTGCCATCTATTTCAGGCCTACCCCAAAAACAAAACACACACGGCAAACATCATTTATAATAGTGGCAACAGAACGAAAACTGACCTATTTGAATTGTGGGCAACATAAACCCGAAATGGCTGAACCAGCTTTGTTTAATTCAAAAGCGGGTTCTCTAAATACACTTCGGTAAAAAGGGGGAGGGAGACATGTCTTGTAGAACCAAACCTCTACTTTCAATCTTGAAAATGGTTTTCATTTGGAAGTAAAGAACAAGCACTTGACAAGAAAAACAAACACGCGCGTGCCTCGCGCTAAAGGAGGAGGCAGCAGGGGGAGGGGAGACAGGAGGGGGTCTGCGCCTGTTTCCCTTTCGGGAGTGAGCAGGGGCACCATATTTTTGCAAGTTAATTACAAACATATGGTGTCAAAGCTCGCTCCCGCAAGGGAATCGCCAGACGTGCACGCGTTGCCATTAAAAGCAATGCAACTTGTGCACGTTTTTGGCTGAAAAGGCGAATCGATGGTTAAAGGTCTTTCTCCTGTGCAGCGCATGTGCGCTGCGTAGGCGAGACCTAAAAACAGGAGCGTAGTCCCATGAGGAGTTTCAGTATGCAAAACGGGATGCAAGTAAAATAGAAAAGGAGGAGGTAGGGGCCGAGAAAACAAAGTAGGGGAGGAGGATGCATCTCTTAAGGTGTAGCCTCCGTCTAATAGAATATTGTTTAGCTTCACGTCACACCTTATCATATCATATATCAATAACAGTGAGGTTTCTCATACGCAAATACATTTGTCTGGTATTACAATCTTGAACCGTCCAGTACATTCAGTATCTATTCTAATTATCTATCATTGGACGTTTAATGTTACATATATGTACTAATCCCCATGTCCGTACAATGAATACAATTATAAAATGGCATACATACATATATCAGTCATTTACTCCAATCATATTATTCTATCAAATTTTAATACAGTAGATACATTGCAGTTGTATTGGAGGAGATGTTATGGTACCTTTCCATACAGTCTATTGTCCAGTTCTAAGATCATATTGGCAGAGTGCGTATCTGTTGTTAGTATTCTACCGTCAGTCAGAAGTTAATGAGTCCTAGGTCATCGTCAGATGTTCAATCGCCTAGGAAGTAATGTAGTTTGTGGTCTGTGTTCATACAGTGTTCAACCGCCTGAAGCTTCATGATCCATAATACCTTCCTGCATCTGAGGTGCAATTCATTGTTGCCATCCCTAGGGTCCATATCAATCTGATCAATCCCACAAAAGGATAGTGTTTTGTGTATCCCTTGTGCGGGGCATTCGTTAATATGTGTAGTTGTCGAGTATCTGGGGTCGTGATGTTTAATGGCCATCAGGTGCTCATTAATTCTCTCTTTAAGTACCCTGATTGTGCTGCCAAAGTAGAAATAGCTGCATTTGCATTTGATCATGTATACCACATATCGGTTGTTACAGTTTATCATTTGTCTGATCTCATATTGTTTTCCTTGGTAACTCTGAAATGATTTTGTGTTGTTCATTGCCAAGGGGCAGATTTTACAGCTGCCACATTTATGAAAGCCGGTACATCTTTGTGTTAACCAATTGGATTTCGTAGTCTGTTTAGGGTAGCTTGGACTTATCCATGATCTGATGTTCTTACCTCGTCTGCATGTGATAAGAGGTTGATCGGCAACATACTCCTTCAATGATTTATCTGTACTTAGTATCCGCCAGTGTTTTTTCATGCTGTTCCTGAGGGCTATTTATACCTCATTATAGTTAGTTATCAATCTAACTTTGAGGGAGGTTTTACTCTTAAAAGGTCTGTTTTTAAGAGTATCCACTCTCTTGGTTCGTATAATCTTTTGTTCAGCTATATCAATGGTCTTTGTCTCATACCCTCTAGCTTTGAACCGTTGCTTCATGGCAGCTATATGATATTAAAAACAAGCGATCGGTGCAATGGGGATTCTATTGTCCCCCCACCATGGTGAGTATGGTCGACATGTTTCTGCCGTTTGGCCCAGTTGGGTCTGTGGCATTCATCAGGACCTCGTCGAGGAGGAGAGGTTTACACACCTAGGTGCAAACACGGGAGTCGCACCTTGAGGCAAGTTTGACTATCAATCAATCAATCAATAACATTTATAGAGCGCGCTACTCACCCGTGAGGGTCTCAAGGCGCTGAAGGGAGGGGGGGGGCGTGCTGCTACTGCTCGAATAGCCAGGTCTTGAGGTGTTTCCTGAAGGTGAGATGGTCCTGGGTCAGTCGTAGGTGTGCGGGGAGGGAGTTCCATGTCTTGGCCGCCAGGTAGGAGAACGATCCTCCTCCGGCGGTGGTTCTGCGAATCCGTGGGACCCTGGCGAGGCTGGCGGAGCGGAGCTGGCGGCTGGGGGTGTAGAACGAGAGGCGGTTGTTGAGGTATTCGGGGCCCATGTTGTGGCACGCTTTGTGTGCGTGGGTGAGCAGTCTGAACATGATCCTCTTGTTGACGGGGAGCCAGTGCAGGTTTTTCAGGTGGGCGGATATGTGGCTGTGGCGAGGGATGTCGAGGATGAGCCGTGCGGAGGCGTTCTCTATGTGCTGAAGAAGTTTCTGAAGTTTGGCTGTGGTTCCTGCGTATAGGGCGTTCCCGTAGTCCAGACGGCTGGTGACGAGGGCCTGGGTGACCGTCTTTCTTGTTTCAGTGGGGATCCACCGGAAGATCTTTCGGAGCATGCGCAGGGTGTTGAAACATGAGGACGAGACGGCGTTGACTTGCTTGGTCATCGTGAGGGATGAGTCCAGGATGAATCCCAGGTTGCGTGCGTGGTCTGTGGGTGTCGGTGCGGTGCCCAGCGCCGTGGGCCACCAAGAGTCATCCCAGGCGGATGGGAATTGTCCGAGGATGAGCACCTCAGTCTTGTCCGAGTTGAGCTTCAGACGGCTGTGCTTCATCCATTCTGCGACATCTCTCATTCCTTCCTGGAGGTTGGTTTTGGCGGCGGCTGGGTCTTTGGTGAGGGAGAGTATCAGTTGGGTGTCGTCGGCGTAGGAGATGATGTTGATGTTGTGTTTGCGTGCGATGGTGGCGAGGGGGCTCATGTAGACATTGAAGAGGGTAGGGCTGAGCGAGGAGCCCTGGGGTACGCCGCAGATGATCTCGGTGGCCGCGGAAGGGGGGGAGGCGGACTCTCTGGGTTCTGCCGGAGAGGGATGAGGTGATCCAGTCCAGGGCCTTTCCTTGGATTCCAGTGTTGTAGAGGCGGGTTATTAGGGTGCGGTGGCAAACGCTATCAAAGGCTGCCGAGAGGTCCAGGAGGATGAGAGCGGCTGTTTCTCCGTTGTCCATCAGGGTCCTGATGTCATCGGTGGCTGCGATGAGGGTGGTCTCGGTGCTGTGGTTGGCTCGAAATCCGGACTGGGATGGGTCGACCGAGTTGTTTGCCTCGAGAAATGCAGTCAGCTGTTTGTTGACGGTCTTCTCGATGACTTTAGAGACAGGGGTCTTCCTTCCCTTTTCCTCCTATGGGGCCTACAAGTCTCTGTCCTAGGGCTTAAATAACACGAGCCTTGCGCCAAGTAGAGTGTGACATAGGTCACCCCACGAAGTGGTACCGTCTTACCACAATTTGGTAAGAGCGGAGCCCGCCCTTCTATATAGGTCCTGATGAATGCCACGGATCCAACCATACTCACCACGGTGGGGCGACAGTAAAATGCCCATCGCACCGTTCACTTGTTTTTAATATCATATAGCTGCCAGTCACATTCAAATTTGGTTTCTATAATGATTTTTAATCCCACTCACTCTTTCACTGGCCCCCACTTAACTTAGAAGTGCATCCCTGTCGTCAGGTGTATGACCACCCTCTACCAAACCAAGTTTCTAGAGGGCGGGGACTGGTCAATGATAAAGCATGACACCCGATGGTGTGAGACCAGTCCTTCACTTTTTGTGAGATGCCCACACTCACAATTTAACACTTGAGCACCTTGGTCTCTATGCTGGGAGCAGCCCCATTTGTGTTAAACAAGCAGCAGGGTATGCCTGTAGGAGGATTGATATCCTCTTTTCTGCAGCCGTAGAATGCCATAACTTCAGACCAGTGGGTCCTGCAGACTATGGAAAAAGAGTGTCCTAGCCTTCCAGTAGCCATCTAAGGATCCTATAGCAGGAGAGGTGGTCCTGCTGCAGAAGGGAGCAGTGGAATGTGTACCAGATCAGTAAGTTTGGCTGGGGTGCTACACTCTGTACTTCCTGATTATCAAAAATAGCAATGGCCTTCATCCAATAATGGACTTCAGGCCTCTGAACTTATGCCTGCACAAAGGGATTTTCATTATGTTGTCCTTGGCTCAGATTCTTTTGGTGCTGAATGCTGGAGACTGTATAATGTTCCCTATCCTGCTGAACAGCTACAGTGATATACCAATCGCACAGGAAGTACCTACAGTTTGTGGTGGTGTCCACGCACTACCAATTTGCGGTTCTTCCATTTGGAATAACTTCAGCACCTTGATCTTCACCAAGATGATGGCAGTGGTCACGGTCCAGCTCAGGAGGTCGGGGATCTTGGTTTTGCCATACATGAAAGACTGGCTGCTTGAAGCAGGTTCAGCGCAGTTGCTCCACCTGCAGATGACAGCATCACTTTTGTTTGACTTGGGGTGCTTAATCTAGCAGAGTCTCACTTGGAGCTCTCCCAGCACTTCCTGTGCATAAGGGTAGTACTGGAAATGAATTTACTCTGTGCTTTCTCTTCTCTTCAGAGGATCTGGTATATTTAGAATATGATTCTAGTCTTTCATGGTGGAGCTTGGATTCCAGTCCTAATGGCATTAGGCCTATTCGGTTTGGTGGCTTCTTGCATGCGACTGACCACATAGGGTTACAGGCACAAATGGGTCATCTAGTGGTGCTTCCACGGACAGTGGATCTAGTATGAGGGAGATCTGACCAGATCTATTGTGATCTCCAGGGAAGCTGTAGCCGACTTAAGCTATTGGGGGACGGAACAGAATCAATCTCAAGGGAGGTGCTTCTGTCCTCCGCTGTCAGTTACCACCTTTGGGGGTGGTTCTCCTCTGGGAGAACTGGAGATCAGAGGCCTGCACATCAATCAGCTTTAAAGCAGGGTGATCTGGCTGATCCTCAAGGTCTTCATCCTGTCCTTTCACAATCAGTCCCTTGAGCTCATGACAGACAATACGACCGCCATGTTCGCCATGTTGTACGTCAAACATAACTGGGTAGTCCACTCTCTCCTTCTTTGTTGGGAAGCATTTAGGCTCTGGACTTAGGCTGCCCAAAAGTGCCAGTGGCTGGTAGCCAACCATCTGGTGGGTTCACTCAACATCTGAGTCGACAGCCTCATTGCCATAGGTGGTTCAGGACACCTTTGCCCTGTGAGGCACTCCTCGAGTGGATCTTTTTGCCACTCGAACCATGCACCGTTTTGTGCACTCCAGCATCCATCACAGAGAGCCTTGAATGGGGATGGAGTGGGGGATCAGTTTAAGTGGAAGTTTCTTCTTTACTGTGCAGTTTTCTCCCATACCCTTAATTACTCTGGTTCTGTGGAAGATTTGCCAGTTAGGCCCAAGCCATTCTTATTGCCCGGGCTAAAAAAATGTGGTATACAGATCTTCTGCACATTTCTTTGCATGCTCTTCTTTGTCTCTTGCTCAGTCGACCTTCTCTTCCAATCTCTGGCCATGTCCTTCACCCCAATCCCTTAGAATTACACCTTCATGCATAAAAATTGAACTGGCTTATCTAGGTTTTCTTCAGCTGAAACAGGAAGAGGTCGATGTGATTCTGTCAGCTTGTCACACACAAAACTAAGTTGGTGTAATGAATGTGCTTTTCTCTAAAAGGACACACCCAAACCCTGCACTCCCACTTTGGAGGCAAATATACCACTGCACCTTTAACTAATACACGTTTGCACAGCACTCCCAAAGGCGAGGCGAAAACCCAGCACTCCCAAAGGTGAGGCAAGAAGACAAATCCTGGTGCATTTAAAATGACACACAAATTTATTAATGCAATGTTTAGAAAGGCAGGCCGAATATATCAGTAATTGCAGACTCCCATATATCAAGTGACTAATGAACAATTGAAATAAAATGTAGTATATACACATAGCAAAGGGTAGAAAATATATACAGAAATGGTTAGGAACACCTCACCGACTGATTCTACAACATCCTTGCCAACTCTAGCTGGGGAAGTCCTTTCAACAACCCAGGAAGGAGTTCAGTCAGGACCCAAGTTCCGTCACCTCCACAGCAATACATCTATTCTGTGGTGAACTTCCACCTGGTCCCCGCGGATACCCACCTTTAATACTATTATTCAACGTGAGGCGAAGCTTCCAGAAAACCTCGCCCCCTTCTCATTGGAAAGAGTTGTACATTCCACAGACACTTCCCACAACATATTCCAGTTCACTCTGGTTGGTGAAGTGCGAAAAACAAGTGAAGAGCAGAAAGATCTTGAATGTGAATCTGTGCACGCAGAAGTAAGGCAAAGTCAGAAAGCAAAAAGACATGAGGCCATGTCAAAGCCAATAGTAAGCACCTATAATTCTCATAACTCAAACAACTTGCAAACACTGCTGGGCACACAGAAAAGCTTAAAGCAAGGTACAGTCAGAAAGCAAGATGAGGCCATGTCAAAGCCAATAGTAAGAACTCATAATATAAATTTACTGTTCTACTCCGTGACAGCTCCCACTAAAAGACAGCAAGATTACAAGACAGAAGAGAAGCAGGCATATGCAGGACCGTGCTACATTAAAGCTAGGGTAAAATAACACACTAAAGTCAGTTAAAATGGTGGTAGTCGGAGGTCATCATAGGGTGCCAAACCACAAGAGTGGCTCTTTCACTCCAGTTGGTCTATTTAGGGACATGGATTACGTTTGTAACATAGTATTCAGCAGTCAAATTGATCATTTGAAAGCATCTTAGGACATCATTTATAAGTTTGTGCTGTCCTTGACCCACCTAGGGTGTACATTGGGTACTGTCAAAGGATATGTTGCAGCTTTGTCTGACTTTTTATGTCTCCCAGACCTACCTTTCTTGTTCAAGTCACTGGTGGTTGTCTGATATATAAGAGGTTTGGCAAATATGTTTCACGAATTCCATTTGTTATAGCACAATTGGCCTTGAATTTAGTTTTGACGTTCTTGGGTGCTTTGTGTTACCCCCTGCACAGTTCCGTGTTACAACTTCTCACTTTTAAAACTGTATCTGAAAGAAACCATTATTTATAGATTCTTTACCTTAGAATTACCCCCAGTCGTCAGACTGGATCTGGAGAATTTTTCTCTTAGCAGTACCCCTGTGCCTCGGTAGGTGGCGTTGGTCGACTCCGCGTTCGGCGTCGTGGTTGCCGAGATGACGTCGCGATGTCTACATAGACGCCGCCCCTGCACGCTGACGTCCGTTCTTTCTTTTTCCGGGCCAGACTAGCGCAGAACCGGCGAGACCTACCCCGTAGTCACTTTTTGACTAACTTTTTCTTGACTTTTTGTCGACTTCTTTTCGAGTCTATCGACTCCCAGTGTACGAGGTATGTCCCATCGTCGGACCGGTTTTAACCATGCGAGACCTGTAACCACGTGATGTCGGTTAAGGACCCCCACCTCGTGTGCCTTTGGGGCCTGGAGTGTGACCACTACCCAAAGTCGTTCTCCGACTGCCAGGCCATGAATCGAAAGTCTTTGCGGGAGCGGTCCTGAAACCTCTTGAAGGCCCGGAAGTCGGCTCTGCGTCGCTTGAGGTCCTGGTCGAGAGGAAGGTCTCGGGACTGGTCACGGAGCCATCGTCACCATTTGTCATCTAAGTATTCGAGATCCTCTGGTAAGTTGAAGCACAAGAAGAAGGCAAAGATGCAGCATCGCTCTTCGCCTTCTCCCTGTTGGTTGGCTGACACGACGCGGGACCCGCCGGAGCGTCCCCTGCCCAGCTTTGAGTTTTCTACAAAGCACTTCATAGCATCTTTGGCAGGCTGACTCCGCCGGAGTGCCTTCGGGCCCCGGGGACTCCGCTGGGGGCCCTGGGACTTCAATGCCGGCGGCTCCGGCCCCGGCGCCAAAGGGCTCGAGAGGATCTAGGCCTAGATCCGGATCGACGCCAGTCAACCTCATGGTGCCTTCCCTGGCGCTGATCCCGGTGCCAACGCCCCCGGCGCCAGTCGTGCCCCCAACCCCAGTTTGACCCCCGACTTGTACACGGCTTCGGACCGGCGTCGCTTGACGTAGATACCGGTGCCAGAAGGTACGTTTGTGCCTCTGTTTATTTCCGCTGTTCCTTCCTGGCCTGAATAGCAACCAGAGGAGGGTGAGGAGGACTGGGAGGGAGGTGTTCACAGGCAACACTTCCGCCATGTGGTACTGCAACAAACAGGGCAGGGTGGGGCCGTGGACCCTATGTCAACAGGCTCCCCACCTTTGGACATGGCTGGAACATCAGGGCATATTCCTGGTGGTTCAACACCTGGCAGGTTCTCTGAATGCCAGGGCGGACGAACTCAGCTGTCGGTGCATGATGGCTCACAAATGGTGTCTTCACTCTGAGGTGGTGCAAGGTCTCTCTCAACAGTGGGGAGAGCCTTGGTTAGATCTGTTCACCACCGAAGAGAATACACAGTGTCAGCAATTCTGCACGTTGGAATTTCCAAGGCAGCACACGCTCGGCAAGGCTTTTTGTCACACGTGGAATTGCGGCCTCCTGTATCCCTTTCCGCCTGTACCACTTCTGCCCAGAGTGCTGAAGAAGATCAAGCGCGACCAGGCCCAAGTCATTCTTGTGACTCCAGACTGGGCACAAATAGTCTGGTACCCCGAGCTCTTGAGCATGGCCTTCAATCTTCCGATCAGGCTGCCTCTTCTGGAGGATCTTCTGTCGCAGCAGCAGGGGACGGTCCTCCACCCAAACCTGTTTAGTCTCCACCTCCTTGCGTGGAGATTGAGTGGCGACAGTTGACAGCTTTTGACCTTCCTCCCAATGTATATAACGTCATCTTGGCAGCTAGGCGTTCCTCAACAAAAACGGCATACACCAGTAGATGGAACAAATTTGTGGCATAATGCATAGCAAATGCTGTGGATCCCCTCTCTGCCCCTCTGTTCTGCTTGGGTTTTCGGATCAGATAGAACCCGCTCATCAGAGCCTCACTAACCCAGCCAGAACGTAACCCCCTCCCTAGAACCTATTTACAATCCTGCAACCACATATATCTATTACCTAAGGACAGGGGATTCCTACTATGCATACCAAGACCTCTTATAATCGGCGGCCTCGCGATCCCATACGGATCCAGACCTCTCTGCCCATACGACAGTATCACAAGTGGCGGCCTCGCGGTCCCATACGAACCCAGACCTCTCTACCCAGACGGCAGTCTCAGCACAATCGGCGGCCTCGCGATCCCCTACGAATCCAGACCTCTCTGCCCATACGACAGTATCACAAGTGGCGGTCTCGCGGTCCCATACGAACCCAGACCTCTCTGCCCATACGACAGTATCACAAGTGGTGGCCTCGCGGTCCCATACGAACCCAGACCTCTCTGCCCAGACGACAGTATCAGCACAATCGGCGGCCTCGCGATCCCCTACGAATCCAGACCTCTCTACCTAGACGGCAGTCTCATACGACAGTTCATCCTATGATCACCATAACATACAAAAAGGGAATCAGTCTCACTATTCATCAGATCACACAAGGATTGCCAGTTCGAGCATAGCCTGTTCTCAGGTTCGAGGGGCTCCTCTTTCCCTTATTCAGTTACCACTTACCTGATCAGGGTTAACATCTGTTCATGTAGCCGCGGCTGACTAGAAGAATAGGCTACCCTCTTATACAAGAACACGCAGCACATGTTGGTTCACTACAAACTGGGTACTTTATTACTCATTACGTACACAATCACATAACATTACGATATAACACATAACCTGCAAAGAAAAGTGAAAGATTAAGTTGTACACTCTAATAAGAAAGGGTCGACATCACCTTAGTAGTATGTAGCCTGCACTCAGTGGTCATCTAGGTTCCCTTCTCGTCTGTGCCTCGGCTCGCCTGGAATCACCCTTCTCCGAGTCACTGGGACCTCTTCCTTATCGGCTACTCTCTCCTCTCTGGCTATTCTGCTAGGAAAGCATCTGTCTCTCGGTTCTTCTCCGCCTGCAAGATGGCGTCTGTCTTCCCTGGAATAAGTAGTAGCTTTACTGCTAACGGCTAGATGCCGCCTACGGACTGAACATGTAACTGCCTCAGACTTTCACTAATATAGAGGTGCATTTCCTCATGGAAAATTCCGTCCCGTAACCTGCCGCCCACCAAATTCTTGTACCTCCCCGTACCAAGGACACGTTCCCAGCCGGCCGGCCTGATGTAGTGTCTTCGGCATGAAGAAAAATACAATCCTTCGATAAGGGCCGGCCTGAACCGGTTCTTCTCCAAGCGAATAACACCTCATAACTAAAACATTACGTTTGACCTAGAAGCATCCCAAGCTGCCGGAGCAGAAAGAAAGATGGAGTCTCTCCCGTTTGAGGCCTACCAGGCCTGAATTCAGCACAGCTCCATGAAATACCCTCACTACAGGACAGGTTATCCCTAATACTAACGAATCTATCCCCTAGGCTATGTGTGCGAGCCCTGATCTATGGGGAAGAGCACAGAATCATGTCGAAGTGCCTAGTAAATAGGCTCCATTCACTACTCTAACCCTTAGGCTTGAATGGTAAGAGACTGAAGTCACATTCAATCATTGTGCCTCACAAGAAGGCCGGGAAAATCGAGCAGAACATTTCACCCTTGACTTCAGTCTATTATACATTCATTAAACAGAACTAATATCTGTGGAAGAATAATATGAAACAAGACTAACTGATCTATGTCTAGTACCAGGTGTGCAGAATTGAAGTAGTGAAGGAATACACTGAATAAAGCAACAGATAGAAATCAAAATGCCGATAGCAATCAGAATACCTCCTAATATTTGACGTAACAAATGCAAATCAGGTAACCAATTAAAGAGCCAGTCAAACCAGCCCTGGTCAATGTGTTTTCTAACTTCTTCTGTCAAGTCATGTAATTTATCAATGTGAACCTGAATGGATTTTGTATGATCCGACAGGTTAAAACAACAAAGACCCTCAAAATCAGAACAATCGTGTCCATGTTTAAGCAAAAGATAATCAATGGCCGCTCGATTTTGTAAGATAGCCCTTCGTTCACCCTGGGCGTCTAATAGCATGTCAGACAGGATTGTAGAAGTATGATTGATGGATTTTACCATCCAGCAGGCCATTTTCCCAATAGATTTGGCATTATAAACTGCCAAAGCAGGAACACCAACAATTGAAACAGCCAGGCTAAGGTATTCAGACTGGAATATAAATGCAAAGATGAGTCACAATCCTCCTGTAACCTCACTGTATCTCGAATCACACGAGAGTTGGCATTCGGATGTGATGAGAACATTAATAAGCTCAGTCTAGTAATGGCACAAGGGCCTCCAGAAATATTTGCGGGGATATATGGCCAGGAAGTATTACCACATGAGAAAAGCCATCCGGCAGGTAGTAACATCGTGCGATAGTGACTGGGGGTAACTACCATACTCTTGCAAGTCATGTTATTCTGAACAGAAGTACATGTTTTCGGTGTCCTTTGAAGGCACAAAGTTCGTTCATGAGCGGTGAATGAAGTGGCACCTTTCAATTTTAAACGCATACATTCAGAAATCGCACTAGGATCACAAGTAAGGAAAAAACATAAATCACCTTGTGTGATATTATAGGTAACTATTTGGGACTGGACGGGCGGTATCGGGTCTGACAGTACAGTACACAAGGGGCAATACTCATGGGCAGCGAAATCGCCCAGAAGAACATTGGGGCGAGCATTTGATATATTAAAAATATGAGTCAAAGTCTCCAATGAAGCAGGGACAGCAACTAAACAAGTTGCCAAAATATCCGTCACCGATCTCATCGGTGTCAAGCAGAAATGAGGGGTTTTAGTCACTTGCTTGGCCAATGTAATCCAAAAGTTCGGCGACGAATCCCACGCAGCGAAGGAACGCGACACTCGGGTTCTCAACTCAGCCCGGGTTGATAGGATCCCTCCTCTCTCGTCGTACCAGCCCAAAAGGAGTCCAACGCCGACACATCCTGCAGCAACAGTCCAAAGAATGATTTGAAAGAGAATCAAATACAGGCATTATTCATTCTCGTAAGTAACATTTGTCAGCCGGGACTGCTTCCCAGCTATCTTTCCCTGGTCTCATAACTAAAATGGTGTTGTCTTGACCGGTTGCAATGACTTCTGCTTGTTCAGGGGGATTCTTAGGCGACTACACCCAAACTCTGGCCCCAGGATTATCTGTGGAGCCAAAACCTTTCTGGCCTCGTACAGTTAGCAACGTTGGGGCAGTGCCTTTTGTCATCTCACCACTGAAGACAGGCATTATTAGCAATTGAGCCACTCGGTCAGTTTTATGTATCAGTAAGTCAACCTCACTGCTATTCAGCAGGAGCACCTTAATCTCTCCCTGATAATCACTATCAATGATTCCTCCAAGCACCTGAATGCCTTTTACAGCCAGCCCCGATCTAGGGGCGATTAATCCGAAATTTCCAGTTGGTATATGAACACCAACACCGGTTTCAATGATGACTCGATCTTTACTTTTTATAATGGTGTCATCCATGGCATGTAAGTCTAAACCTGCCGACCCTGGGGTCGCTCTACATGGAGCCAAAGCTCCGGGAGTAATCTCCCAGTACATCACAGTCTCTCTGATCTCATTGGGCTTAGCATCAACATTCGGAGGAAACAAACGCATAAGTGGGGATTCAGCATTTAGAAAAGGACGGTTATTCAAAATCAATAGCGTTTGAGGCAAAAAATCTCGCCAATTCTTATACTTGTCATCTGTTAATTTGCGCAATTGGTCTTTCAGCAGGCCATTCAACCTCTCCACAAGACCCGAGGCCTGTGGATAATATGGTATATGAAACACCCATTCAATATTGTTTTCCACACAGAATTCCTGTACCAATCTTCCACGAAAATGGGATGCATTATCAGATT
This sequence comes from Triturus cristatus, assembly GCF_964204655.1. NCBI lineage: Eukaryota > Metazoa > Chordata > Amphibia > Caudata > Salamandridae > Triturus > Triturus cristatus. Next base: position 162,647,805 of record NC_140587.1, read on the forward strand.
GAATTTGGAATGGCACACCATAATACATCATAATCAATTCCAATGTTTTAATAGTATTCAATTGGGTAGCTTGCTTACAGGGAAGGGCCACCAACAGGCCACTGTATGTATCAACAATGGTGCAAACATATTGACAATTCCTACTCATAGGAAGTTGACCAATGTAATCAATCTGCCAAATTTGAGCGGGCAATTTCCCGCGATGTAAATGACCTTTAACAATTTGGGGCACTTTGCGCTGCCTGATATGCTGACAAATGGGACAATGTAGAATAACATTTTTAATTAAATCTAGGGGAATATAAATTCCTCGATCAGCAGCCCACCTGCTAGTGGCTTTCTCTCCAAAGTGTCCTGCTTTCTGGTGGACCCATTTCGCCAATCCCGCAATATCAGAATCTTGCGTGTCCACCACTGCCTCAGCAATTTTAGATTTCTCATCTGCAATGTTATGAAAGAATTTGTCAAGAGAGTCTATCGGGGTATGAGCATCCACATGGAAGATTGTAACAGTACTCTGTGGGAGCATTTCCCAAATCTCCTGCCATAATTCTTTTCCCCACAGTTCTTTTGAATGGATTTTCCAACTATGAGAATGCCAAGTCGGTAACCAAACTGCCAGTCCATTGGCAGTAGACCAAGAATCGGTAAAAATATGACATGTGCCAGGTAACTCTTGTTTCAGAACTTGATAAACAGCATAGAGTTCAGCAAATTGACTGCTCTTACCCTCACCAGTTGTACTCAGCAATTTTTGTGTGATCGGATTATAGGACACTGCCTTCCAATGTCGTTTCGTCCCTATGAACCTTGCTGAACCATCCGTAAACCAGACATGGTTTCTGTCCTCTGCGGACAAATCATCAAAAGGTTTACCCCACTTAACAGGAGACTCCTGTACTAAAGGTACGGAACATTCACTCTCAGTCTCAGTTGATGGCGCCCGTGCCACCTGCTCATGCAAAGACGCAACTCCTTTTTGTCCCACACGTGCCCTGTCTTGTATATACCATTTCCATTTAATCACACTCGCCTCTTGAGCGTGTCCAATTCGGTGAGTTTTCGGCGAACTCATAACCCACTGCATGATAGGAATTTCAGGTCGCAAAACTATATCATGTCCCAAAGTCAATTGCTCGGTATCCACCAGAGCCCAATAACATGCAAGTAACTGTTTCTCAAAAGGTGTATAACGCTCACCAGCATCAGGTAACTTTTTGGTCCAGAAACCTAACGGTACTCTACTCTTGCCTTGTTTCTGCCACAAACTCCAATTCGCATAAAGGCCTTGTACAGACACATTCAAATCCACATCACCATCACATACAGGCCATAAATCCAGAGCATGCTGAATTGCTTCTTTTGCCAGACTGAACGCATCTTGCTGTGGTTTACCCCATTCAAATGCATTCTTTTTACGAGTGACCTGGTACAAAGGGGCCAATATTTGACTCAAATGAGGAATATGCTGGCGCCAAAATCCAAACAAACCAATGAAGCTTTGGGCTTCTTTCCTATTTCTCGGAACTGCAAAATCAAGAATTTTCTGTTTAACCTGAGGGATCACTTCTCGGTGCCCTTCATGCCAATTAATACCCAAACATTTCACAGCCTGGGACGGACCTTGTAATTTATCCGGGTTGATTTCCCAACCTTTCTCACGCAAGCACTCAATGACTCTATCCAATTGGGTCTGAACTTCCTCTTGTGATTCGCCTTGGATCAAAATATCATCAATATAGTGACATATCTGAATTTGCGGATGAACCGATACCTCAGCCAAATGCTCTGCCACCAGCCGGTGACATATCGTAGGACTATGCACATAGCCCTGGGGAAGACTTCTAAACGTCATCTGACGCCCGTTCCACATAAAACTGAATTGTTCCTGACACTCAGGGGCAATCGGAATCGAAAAGTAAGCATTAGCAATATCAATGGACGCATACCATGTACCTGGATGTTTTTGGATTCTTTCAATTAGGGTAATAACATCCGGTACTGCAACAGTCAAAGAGGGTGTGTGTCTATTCAATTCTCGATAATCAACAGTCATGCGCCAAGAATTATCACTCTTACGTACAGGCCAAACAGGATTATTCCAAGCAGAAGTAACTGGGGTTATAACTCCTGCATCCACCAACTCCTGAATAGTGGTACTAATCTCTTCATGACCACCTGGAATACGATACTGCTTCTGACGAACCACTTTTGTCGCCTGGGGAACTTTTATGGGGGGCATTCTTAAACGACCAACCCGTACAGGCCTGGACGATATATAATGTTTAGTTCCAAATTGGTAACATCCATCATCTAAGTGCAAAGTCATTCCTTTCAAAATATCAATTCCAATTATGAATTCTAAGAGTGGCACCACTAATACAGAGTATTCTTTTCTAGGAATTCTACCTATTCTCATTTCAAGTAAGGTTTGAACTGCGGGAGTTTCCTTTCCGCCTAATCCGGTAATTGTAAAAGGCTGACCTTTAAACTTCTTTGATTTTCCATGAATAAGAGTGGCCTCCGCTCCTGTATCTACCAATGCTCGGGCCCTTTGGATATTACGATGTCTCCAATAAATATCAATATCTACATAGGGTCTATTATCTCTGTGAGCCCATCTGTGTACTGGAGCTTGACCTATTTCCTAGTCCTTTTTACTGTGTTCTGTGTACCAGGATAAATCAGGATAAAGACTCTCACGTTTCCCAGGTATCGATACCTCCTGTTCATATCCATCTCCATTACGAAATGGATTACTGTTCCCTGCATTGTACTGCGGGTTTCGATCGGCCAATATGTGTCGATCATCTCTCCTTCTCAACTCAGGGGATTGATCCCTATCATCTCTACGTCTGCTGTTAACATAATCATCTCTCCCCCTCTCTCTTTCCCCCTCTCTCTCCCTGTCTCTCTCACGACGGGGGGACAAATCACGCACATAACGTCGATCATCACGACGATCAGAGCGCCCACGGGGTCGTCATCACCGCTACCGTCAGAAAAACCACGATCACACTCAGTTGTCCGAACACGCCGGGCACCCTCCTTTCGATCCAAGCCACGTTTGCGAAACATTTCCCACAAACGAGAAGTAGTCTCACCATCAATGTCCTCCTTCCGCACACCATCGGCCATAAGACCAAAAAACATATCACGTCTAGTAAGTTTATTGTCACCAGGAGTACGAGTGTCAGGCCGGGACTGCCGTTCAGGTTTAAACCACTCACCCAACTCACCGAGTTGGCGTACTGATTCCAGCACCACAGATAACATGTTACCAGTCTGATTAATCAATAAAGTCATCATGACCTGCTTATAAGCAACAGGGGAAGAACGAATAATACGATTCCGCACAGAAGATGTCAAGAAACCATCAAGCAACCTGTCGGCAGTATTTAGAAAATTTGCCGTTTCATCACCTCCTCTTTGAGACGTTGCGCAGCATCGCGCAAAGTATACCACGGTTTGTCATTCAGAGGCCAGTCAGACTCAGTAGGATATTTTTGATTACAACCCTCAGTCGCCAATTGAAGCAAAGAAATTTGACCACCAGCATTAAAGTTACGAAAATGATCCTGTACAGTAGAATCCGAACTCAAGGAACAAAACTTCAAACAATCGCCAGCATCCAACATAATGCCAGCAGCGCCCAGTTCATAAAGGCGCACCATCCATGTGAGTAAGGGCTCACCAGCTCGCTGCCGAAATCGCTGCAAAATATCACTAATTTCTTGTTGAGTAAAATCCTCCAAAGAGTCTAAAGCAATACCATTCGGAGCTCCGGGAGCCTGCTGCACCTTCCGCCGAAAAACTGGATGCGCCGAGACCGCGGGATGAGCATCACAAGGAGCTCGACCAGTACACGTAGAGGAACAATCAGTGGAAGAAGCACCGACCCCGCTCGAAGGACGAGCGCAATCACGGGGTGCACCATCAGAGGCGCAAGAAGCAGATTTACAAGCACGGCCGGAGCGAGAGGACTCGCGCTTGGCAGACTCCTCACCCGAGGAAGGAGAATCACTCGAGTTCCAGATATTACCATCCCATTCATCAGGATTCCAATCCAGTCCGGCTTTCGCCACGACCAGACGCACCTTTCGCGTCGAGACCCGACCACGCCGATTCTTGTATTTATAACGAGCAATTCGCACAGCCGCCCTCTCGGCAATAGTTTGGTACGTCTCAAGTTTATCAGCAAGCAACTTATTTTGACACCGCAACAAAGTATGAGCATTCTGAATCTCAACAAAGTTCGCTTCCAAATCCTTATGCAAGTTCTGTAACTTCAACAACCTCTCATGCAGAATTCTGTACGCAGATAGAACAATCCAACCTCTGCGTCCCAAAACGGGAAGCTCATCACCCTTAGAAACCGGCGCTTTCTGTAAACAAGTAATCACATTAACCGGCTCCGCCAGCTCCAAAAAAGAATTCCAATTCTCACTCAAACCAGTAGAATCAGCCCACTCACGGGCTAAGGCTTCATAAGGCGTTGAATCCCAGCCGGGAATATCAACGGGCAACTTAAAAGTAGATTTTGACTTTCTAGAAAACATCTCGGAAAAGAAAGAAAAAGGAAAAGAAGAAAGAGAAAAGAAAATAACAAACAATTATATAGAAATAATATACAAACGAAACCACGCACGCACCGAAAGCAAACACGATACAACCACAACGCACACAGGTTTCGTAAACGGTTCGGGACGCCAAATGTTCTGCTTGGGTTTTCGGATCAGATAGAACCCGCTCATCAGAGCCTCACTAACCCAGCCAGAACGTTACCCCCTCCCTAGAACCTATTTACAATCCTGCAACCACATATATCTATCACCTAAGGACAGGGGATTCCTACTATGCATACCAAGACCTCTTATAATCGGCGGCCTCGCGATCCCATACGGATCCAGACCTCTCTGCCCATACGACAGTATCACAAGTGGCGGCCTCGCGGTCCCATACGAACCCAGACCTCTCTACCCAGACGGCAGTCTCAGCACAGTCGGCGGCCTCGCGATCCCATACGGATCCAGACCTCTCTGCCCATACGACAGTATCACAAGTGGCGGCCTCGCGGTCCCATACGAACCCAGACCTCTCTACCCAGACGGCAGTCTCAGCACAATCGGCGGCCTCGCGATCCCCTACGAATCCAGACCTCTCTGCCCATACGACAGTATCACAAGTGGCGGCCTCGCGGTCCCATACGAACCCAGACCTCTCTACCCAGACGGCAGTCTCAGCACAATCGGCGGCCTCGCGATCCCCTACGAATCCAGACCTCTCTGCCCATACGACAGTATCACAAGTGGCGGTCTCGCGGTCCCATACGAACCCAGACCTCTCTGCCCATACGACAGTATCACAAGTGGCGGCCTCGCGGTCCCATACGAACCCAGACCTCTCTGCCCAGACGACAGTATCAGCACAATCGGCGGCCTCGTGATCCCCTACGAATCCAGACCTCTCTACCTAGACGGCAGTCTCATACGACAGTTCTTCCTATGATCACCATAACATACAAAAAGGGAATCAGTCTCACTATTCATCAGATCACACAAGGATTGCCAGTTCGAGCATAGCCTGTTCTCAGGTTCGAGGGGCTCCTCTTTCCCTTATTCAGTTACCACTTACCTGATCAGGGTTAACATCTGTTCATGTAGCCGCAGCTGACTAGAAGAATAGGCTACCCTCTAATACAAGAACACGCAGCACATGTTGGTTCACTACAAACTGGGTACTTTATTACTCATTACGTACACAATCACATAACATTACGATATAACACATAACCTGCAAAGAAAAGTGAAAGATTAAGTTGTACACTCTAATAAGAAAGGGTGGACATCACCTTAGTAGTATGTAGCCTGCACTCAGTGGTCATCTAGGTTCCCTTCTCGTCTGTGCCTCGGCTCGCCTGGAATCACCCTTCTCCGAGTCACTGGGACCTCTTCCTTATCGGCTACTCTCTCCTCTCTGGCTATTCTGCTAGGAAAGCATCTGTCTCTCGGTTCTTCTCCGCCTTCAAGATGGCGTCTGTCTTCCCTGGAATAAGTAGTAGCTTTACTGCTAACGGCTAGATGCCGCCTACGGACTGAACATGTAACTGCCTCAGACTTTCACTTATATAGAGGTGCATTTCCTCATGGAAAATTCCGGCCCGTAACCTGCCGCCCACCAAATTCTTGTACCTCCCCGTACCAAGGACACGTTCCCAGCCGGCCGGCCTGATTTAGTGTCTTCGGCATGAAGAACAAAACAATCCTTCGATAAGGGCCGGCCTGAACCGGTTCTCTCCAAGCGAATAACACCTCATAACTAAAACATTACGTTTGACCTAGAAGCATCCCAAGCTGCCGGAGCAGAAAGAAAGATGGAGTCTCTCCCGTTTGAGGCCTACCAGGCCTGAATTCAGCACAGCTCCATGAAATACCCTCACTACAGGACAGGTTATCCCTAATACTAACGAATCTATCCCCTAGGCTATGTGTGCGAGCCCTGATCTATGGGGAAGAGCACAGAATCATGTCGAAGTGCCTAGTAAATAGGCTCCATTCACTACTCTAACCCTTAGGCTTGAATGGTAAGAGACTGAAGTCACATTCAATCATTGTGCCTCACAAGAAGGCCGGGAAAATCGAGCAGAACACCCTCTTTCTGAGGTCCTCTTCTTCATCCTTTCTTTAGCCCAGCAGGGCTCTGCCTTTCGGCACTCTTAAAGGCTACCTCTCGGCCTTATCTTCCTTTCTTCGCCTTCCTGATCAGCCTTGTCTTTTCAAGTCCCCTATTGTAAATAGATTCCTAAAGGGCATTACTCATCTCTTTGCTCCTCCTCTTTTCGTAATGCCCCAATGGGACATGAATCTTGTCCTTTTTACCTTATGTGTGCTCCCTTCGAGCCACTACATAACTGTCCTCTTCGACTTCTTACTTTGAAGACTGCCTTCCTGCTCGCCATCACCTCTGCTCGCAGGGTGAGTGAGCTTCAGGCTCTATCCTCAAAGCCTCCTTTTATTGCAGTCCATCTCGAGAAAGTGCTCCTTCGTACTAGACCCTCTTTTCTCCCCAAAGTGGTTACCTCTTTCTACATAGGTCAGACCATCACTTTGCCCACCTTCTTCCCACCTCCGCACCCTTCCAAAGAGGAGGCGAGACTCCACCGTCTGGACCCAAAACTTGCGCTGTCTTTCTACCTTGACCACACTAAAGATTTCTGAGTGGACTATCAACTCTTCGTTGGTTATGTGGGCGCCAAGAAAGGTTGGGCTGTACAAAAACGCACCATCTCTCGATGGGTTGTCCTATGCATTAAAATTTTCAATTTATTGGCGAAAAAGGAACCTCCAGTGGGACTGCTCACTCACTCTTCCAGGGCAGTGGCAGCGTCTACTGCTTTGGGACGTGGAGTTCCGTTTATTGACATCTGCCTGGAAGCAACATGGGCATCCTTGCACACATTCACCAAACATTATTGCCTGGATAACCAAGTCCAGAGAGATAGCTTTTTTGGCCGTTCTGTTCTCCAGGACTTTCTGGTGTGAACTTCTTCTTTTGCAGACCCACCTCCGGGGTTGGGATCTATTCTAAGGTAAGGAATCTATATCTAATGGTCTCTTTTAAATGAAAAGTTACTTACCTTCGCTAAGGATGTGTCTGTAAGACACATAAATTAGTTATAGATTCCTTACTGCCCCACCCATCCTCCCCGTTCTGCGAAATGACTTCTAGGGATAGGGGCTCCCTTCTAGGGTCCTAGTTATGTGCACCAGTGGTCAGTGTCTTGCATGGCTCTGCGCTTCTGGCGTGGAAAGTCATGTCAGAACTGACGTCAGCGTGCAGGGGCAGCGTCTTAGTAGACATTTCAACGTCATCTCGGCAATCCCTACGACGGACGCGGAGTCGACCGACGCCACCTACCGACGTGCAGGGGTACTGCTAAGAGAAACATTCTCCGGATCCAGTCTGACGCCTGGGGTTAATTCTAAGCTAAGGAATCTATAACTAATATATGTCTCTTACAGATACATCTTTACCGAAGAAGTAACTTGTTCTTTTGGTTGCAGTGACCTCGGCTCGTCGTATTAGCGAGGTTCAGGTCTTGAGTATTAGACCTCCCTTTGCTTGTTTCTTCCCAGATACGCTTGTACTGCGAGCTGAGATGGCTTTTCTTCCTAAAGCGGTGTCCCCATTCCTTCTGGGGTAACCTGTCACCTTTACCACCTTCTATCCGATGCCCCTCCCTACCACGTAGGAGGAGTGGTTGCATAGGGCGTGAGGTAAGTTATTACATTAGCCACATAAAGGATATCTGGTTTAACAACCAGCTCTTTATTGGTGACACAGGCAACAAAAAAAGGAAGACAGTTCAAAAGGTAACACTTTCTTGCTGGATATTAATGTGCATCAAGATCTGCTCTGAACTGGTGAAGAAATTACCGCCTCAGGGGATCTGAGCCTATTCCAATAGGCAAAGTTTTGCATGGAAGCGCTGGCTAGAGGGGTGCCAGTGGTGAGCATAGGAAAAGCGGTAAGGTTAGCTTCCACCCACACCTTTGCCAAGCACTATTGTTTGGATTCTGAGTTGAAGGGAGAAGACCACTTCGCTCTCTCTGTACTATAGGATTTCAATTTTCTTCAGACCCACCTCCTGGGAGTGTTAATACTTGGAATATGTTCAAATATGAGGAATAAGCAAGTACAAGTATCCATCACAAGAAAAAGTGACAACTTCAGTAACGATCTCTCTGGTGGATATTCTGTCTACCAGCAGATTGCTCACCGATCCCACTCTCTTCTCCTTTCTCAAGGGAATTCATAGGCCTAGTAAAAATATGGCAGTTGGGTTTGTTGCACTGTACCCTTTTCATTGTAAATGTTATTTTTGTTCCTACCTACAAAGGTGTGATTAAAAACAGATGAGAAATGAAAGTATATTTTTTTTAAAATCCAACAAACAGTTGATGATCATGCTATTTAGATGCTGCCAGGGTTCCGCTGCAATTTGTATTGACTATCAGTAGAACTCAGAGGTACTATTTGCTATGTTTATCTAGGTGTATATAATTACTTGTAAGTCTTTAAAAATACATTTTAACCGCAGTTATGAAATTCTTCCGTCCTGTGTTCCTACAGTTGACAATTTAAGCCCAACCTACATACCAAAACAGTGCATTGATATTTTCTAAATAACAGAGTATTAGAAACTGGTGATTCCGCTGTGTGTCTGATGGGATATTTACATAAATGCTCAGTTGAAGTTTGGGTTCTCTGTCTTCCGACAAGCCAAGACAGTTCTGAGTCCCAGATCTGGGGAGGGCCAGAACAACCCTTCTGGTGGGTATATCTGAAATACAGCATTGCCACCAGCTACTCTAGGCTCTTCCCTGGCTGCTCTCAGTTCCAGCTGCCTCTAATAATCGCTTCTGCAAGATTATTCCCAGAATTAATTCCCCTCTCATCCTTGCATGCCCAGATGTAACTATCCTCTTCCCTGACCTAAATGGGCCTAATGCTATTTTGAAACAATGGTTTATTTTACCACATGTGGCACTGTGCTAGGAAAGCATTTTATTATATGGTGTGGTTGTGCGACCTCACCATGTAATAAACTCAAACTCATCTTGGGTCCAGTCAGGCTATTTGCAAAAACCTTTGCTCTACCGTGGGTAGCTGTGCAAAAGGAACAACTGAAAAGCATTTATAAGGAACAAAACAGTTGAACAAGAAAGAAAAACAACACACAGGAATTCCAACACCAAATTATAAAACTAGCTCTTATTTTTATGACTTTTTAGACGCCAAAACAAACAAGATACACCAGAGGGTTCTGGAGATACACATTATTAAGCAAATAATAAATTGCTGCTTTTCATTCACATTGAAAAAAAGCATTGGCAACTTCCATTGTTAGCAGTTATTTTGAAAACTTTTATAAGGTTGAGTACAGCTACTCCAGCCCAGTCTGGGTGACCAACTCCGACAGGGAATGACTCACAGTGGCCAATAAGGCTTGATAGGACAGTTACCTTGAAGTAAACCCAGTCTCCAGTCCAGTTCCAAGTTCTAAGGGCCAATCGCTATAGACTTCAATAGAGCGGTCATGATGCAAGGGATACAGGATGCTGATCCAGTGACAGGTTCTGTCTAGGGCTAATCCTTGGTCCACTGTCACTGTAAGTTAACTTATGCCAGTTGTGGGTGAACCAATCAATCATACACGTTTTAAGACTCAGTACACTGGCAATGAGGCCTGTTTGGCAGGGCTCAGTTCACCATCAGAGTCGGAAAAACCAGCAGCATCAGTCCTAAACTTTGGGGGTGATCATGCAAAAAGGTTCATTTCCTTACACAGTGTTGGTCGAAAAATCATTTAGCATAACGTTACTGATTCAACCCAGCTAGCTCACGCACCAATTTGCAACATTCGGGAATGTTAACACATCTGTACATGAATTGCTCTTCTAAGCCTTGAGACTATTTTTCCGCTGGCCGGAGAAGCTGGAACGTTGCTACCTCGAGGACTAGATAAACAACATGTAGATTAAGATAACCCTATTTCCAAACCCTAACAGAAATACATATTTCACAACATAATCAAGTGCTAACAGAGCAGAAAACTGCTTTATGTCTCAATCCTCCCATATGGGTCTTTACCAAGAACCAGAGAGTGAATCACTTCTTGACCAACCAGACATTATTGGCTGGATGGCTCCAGAGGCTTCTGAGACAGCATGTTTTGTGGATATGGTTGGTACCATATAACAAGCTCCACTTGTGATCCCGACAGCTCTAGCTGTTGGGACAGTGGAACGTGCACAACCCACTGCAGACATCCCAGGTGCCAGTTCTGTGATATCAGACACATACCTATTACCTCTTGTATAGATGCCCATTGTTCTTGCCCATTGGCAGCTTGTGGTTGAAGCGGTCTTCATAGTTTGGCTGGTGGCATATTGTAGAGAACTCTACATTGTTTGTTGAAACAAGTGAGATTCACCCTTGTACATAAATACGTTGGAGCTGAAGGCAGTCTTCTTGGCACAGAAAAAGCTTCCGACCATTTGTGATTATTTGCTGAGAGAACACTACAACGTACTTCCTGAAGCTCTGCTAACTTCCAGGCCTAGCACCCTGTATCTGATGGTTTCCCAGATAACATCCCCAGAGTAGACACCCTATGCAGATGTCTACTCACTGTATGCATGGGAAATTATCCAGCTAGTTCTTACCCTTCATTTTCGAAGCCCAGCGGTAATCCACCCACTGACCGCTATTGCTACTCATCTGAACACATACTATGGCTAGTTCACCTCTGGAATAGGCAGTGGGCACCCCATCCAAACTGGATGCTAGATTGGGATATGGGCATTCTTGCACCTTTTCCCTCGAGGGTTCACTGTCATCCTGATTCAGACTGCTTAGCCAATCTGGATTTCAGGCTTTGGCAGTCTACTTCGGAAGGACTGTATCCTCCTCCCTCAGATGTAAGACCTTCTGTCCATGGTGAGAAGGAATGTGTTGCATCTCTCCTACAGTTGCTAAGGAGTTTACCTTTGCACATCTAGGGTTCACCTTTTGAGACTGAGCATTTATGTGTGCACTTCTGACCATAAAACTCGCCTTTGTGTTTCGCTTCGTATCACAGAAGGGTCTTGGTGCAAATGCATTATCGTCTGGTAGGGGTCAATGAAACTTGATATGGGAAAGTAACAGGTGCATTAGCTTTCCGGAGCCATGCAGAGGACCTATCTCGGTCACAACAGTGGCCATAGAATGTCAAGCCCTGGGAGTCTATCGCAAAAAGACTAAACCTTCATGGTTAAGAGCCATTAATCCCTGTGTGGTCTGGAACCCCTGAAGAGTTCCGACAGGTGACAGTCTCCAAATGTTAAAGACTTAGGCAATCAGGTACATGGGGTGCCTTCCATTCATTGACTCTGTGGTCTTCCCGGTGTGATACCAGATTTAATTAAGAATTACTATGCAAATTGTTGGACTTTCGTAAGCTGTTGGAAGCTGCCTTCTCCCTTTTTCATTGCCAAATCCATGGAATTTAACTACAGTGAGCGCCTGGGAAGATCCAGGACATAAGAGTAGGATAATCTTACATTTAAGATTACTCTTTCTCATTGTGCTCTTACCCATTATCCAAATTCTCCTCCTGATCTCTTGGCCAGCTGCCAAAAGACACACCAATTGGCTAAATTTTTCAAAAAGAGAACTGGTGAGGATGCGCAAGGATGGAGCGTCTTGCATAAGACGTGCATGGAACATGGAATGAATAAAAGCAACCCCTGACATGTGTTTCGGTCTATTTAGAGCTCATCAGAGAGGTATAGCTCTGGAATGAATAAAGTTCCAGGTTGGTTTGGATGGTATTTTACCTATCCGAAGCAGAAATACTGTGCCTAGAGCTTGGCGTTGATGGCATTTGCCAAGCCTATGCTTAAAGATTTTGCTGTAGAGACGACAAAAGGCTTTGTCACTCTATAGCTCAGTGTGGATGGCCCTTTGCTAATCCTTTGCTTAAAAAGTCTGCCAGAGAACCAGACATGTGAGGTGTGCAGATTGAGAGTGTTGGTGGTGTTGTAGGATGCTCCATATAAAAGTGCTGTTCTCAAACCAACTTTGGGAGCTACCCAGAGTTCCTGGCTTCCTATATATATGTATATATATATAGTCTGTTTGACCAGGTCATTCACAACGCCGATCACAGCACGTCCAGCCCGATTTCCAAAACCGGTTTATTTTTGCATATATTTAATTGCACCTAGTTCATCTTAACAAAAAGTGGCCTACATGTTTCAGCCGTAGCCTTCCACAGGACCGTAGAGACGTGCATGTAGAGTCTCCATTTAAAGGAGCACTACGCTCCATTCCACTCCCAAATTAAAAAATCTTGCTATTTACGTTTTTACAGCCAAGCTAGATTACCTGCTATAAGTCGCTCAATGGGCTACAGATTGGGTTATTACACATTTTATTACCAAAGTTGATATGTTACATCTTTTTGTTTGTTCCTGAATGTACTGTATTTGGCATAGATTCATTAAATTGTATTGCAAGTTTCCACATGTTGCATAATCCATCATTTATTTCATACTTTATTCTCATTGTTCACTAGAATATTCAACTTTAAACGCCCATTCTTTCTTAAAGTATCAAGAGAGATAAAGAACGTAGAGGGCATAAAGGTGAGTGCTTGGTAAAGTTCCTGTATCACACTAGATATCCCCTCCCTAGCTCAATTTATATCCTCACCCTATAGTGTATTTGAAGAAAAAAAAAATTATGAGGTTTTTATTGGATATAAGCAATGTGATACAAAGTATACATTTCTCAATTGTACATAATAGGGGCACACTTCCCTACCTCCATAAACAAAAATTACAACATAGCAATACAATAATAATAAAACAGACCAGTCAATGACAGCACTCTTCTAATGGTCCTTTGTGTTACATACATGCGTTCTACTTCCACAGATCTTACCACAGTGATGTATTGTCCGGTTGTTCGTATGAGACTGAGTTGACTCTAGTTTGTGTATGGTTACACCAAGTTCGATTCGTTCTGAGCCAGGAGGTATTCCCGCAGGTGAGCCCATATATCCTTGGGCCGAGAGGCCGCTGGCAGTTCCTCTGCGTATAGTTGTAGCTTCTCGCGGCAATAAACCATGTCCTTAAGCCACAGGGCAGCTTTAGGGCTCCGCCGGCTGTCCCATGTGAATAGAACCCCCCGTTTAGCTACCAGCAGGGCTACTCTGACAAATCTACCCACCACGGCTTTCAATTGGGGAACATATCCGAGCAGACACACTAGTGGCGTGCACTGAATCACCTGGCCAGTCATAATGTTCATATGATCAGTGACTTTACCCCAGTATTGAAAAAATGCCAGATGAAGAAAATCCACTCCATCCCACCTGCATCTTTTACAATAGGCCGTCTCTCTCAGCCCCATCCTATGTAACTTTTTGGAAGTATGGTACACTTGATGAATGAACTTTAGAAGAATGATACACAGGTTGCAATTTGATGTCAGTCTACCCGTTAGCATACAGATCTGTTTCCATTCTCTGTCAGTGATCAGGGGGGACATTTCCGTATTCCAACGCTCCAGACTTTTGTCAGGCCCACTACTTGTTTCCCCCTGAATTGTTTTATACAGCTTAGTTACCAGATTCTTTCTGTTTGGGGCTATTAGTATCAGTTGCAGCGCTTGTAACGTCTCTGGTTCAGTAGGAAAACTAGCGTAGTGGTCTTTCATTGCTCGCCGGAGTCTTTAACAGGTGTACTGGAATAAAGGCGTGGGATTTTGTGTGTAATCTATGTCACTACGTACATGCCTCCTGGATACAGATCGCTCATGAGTGTGATGCCTGCCTCTCCAAGAGCCGTTATAGGGCCACGCTCACGAGCTACTGATAGGGCAGTATGTCCTGCTATGGGTAATGCTGGGGCATAAAGTGGAAGTTTGTGTGTTCGTTTCCCAATCTCCTGCCACGCTGCAATAGTAATATCTATTGTGTTTATCTCAGATTTAGGCATCTGTCTATTAGTGTGAGTAATGGTGCTGCTCAAGGGTACCGGGTGCGCATCCCCCTCCTCCACAGCCACATGCGGAATGAAAGCTTGAGGCTTAAACCAAAAGTATGCATATTGAGCCTGCCCACATAAGGAATAGACATAAAAACCCGGAGCATTAAATCCCCCTTTTTCATATGACAGGGTTAATGTATGCCAGCTGATCCTCGGTTGTTTGTTGCCCCATATCAGCTTCAGCAGCTGAGTTTGAACTGTTTTAAAAAACATGCTTTGTCAATGGGATAGGAATATTACAAAAGAGATATAAAAACTTAGGAAGAATGACCATTTTTATCAGCGCTATACAATCTGCCAAGGACAACGGCAAGCCAAACCAGCGGTCAATTTGCTGCACTAACACCGAGTATGCCCTGCCATAGTTCTCTCTGACCACCACCTCGGGGTCCTGATGGATCCACACCCCTAAGTACTTGACTGGTTCCTCAGACCACCGTAATGGGAACTCGATCTGGGGCGAGGCTGTGGCTAGTATCAGGGGAATAATAACGGATTTTTCCCAATTTATCTGGAGCCCTGAGAAGAGGCCAAATTTGACATATTCACGAATAACCTGAGAGAGATAGCGCTGCGGCTCGCGAACATAAAGGACCATGTCGTCAGCGTATAGTGAAATTCCGACCGGTCTATTCTGAAAATTCAAAGCAGCAGCCCTGTGGGACTGTCTAATTTTACACACCAATGGCTCCAACACTATGGCGAAAAGCAGGGGAGAAAGGGGACAACCGTGCCTGGTGCCATGCTCTATGCAAAAAGGCTCCGATGTGAACCCACCCACCCTGACCCTCGCAGAGATTTCAGTGTATAGGATCTGTATCCCACGAATGAAAACGGGAGGAAACCCCATTCTATTTAGGATATGCAACATGTATTTCCATTCTATAGAATCAAATGCTTTCGCAGCATCTAATAACACTGCGATGGCCAACAAATCAGGATGGAGCACATGGAACATAGCAAACATGGTGCGCAGATTAAGCGAAGTAGAGCGGCCCGGTATAAACCCAGCTTGGTCCGGGAGCATGAGAAGTGGCATTAGGGGCTGCAGCTTGGTGGCCATAATTTTTGCCAATATTTTGGCATCTAAGTTTATCAGTGATAATGGGCGATATGAGTCACACCACGAAGGAGATTTGTCTTTCTTCAGCAATGTTATAATTAGGGCTTGTCTCATCGATGGAGGTAATTTACCTGTGTCGTGAGCCTCCGCAAATACTTCTAGAAAGTGTGGTATAAGGAGATCCGCATATGCTTTATAAAATTCTACTGTTAGGCCATCCGGCCCAGGAGCCTTATTATTGAGCATAGAAAAAATGGCCTCCTTGACATCACTCTCTTCAATAGGTAAACTTAAATATTTCCTGTGGTCATCGGAAAGCCACGCACAGGCCGTGTCCGCCAAGTAAGCATTCATGGCGTCGTCACTCATGCCCCCCCCCCCCCCACCCCCCCCCCCCCGGGAGGTATAGAGAGAGGCCTAAAAACTACGAAATTGCTCCACTATGGCACTGTGTGAACAATGATCTACCCCAGCATCATCAGTAATATGGTCAATCTGGGGGTTGTCAGGTCGTTCCGATAGTCTATTTATCAGCACTCTGCCCGGCCTACCCCCCTTGCCATAAGCCCTGGCCACATGCCTCTTGGACAAATATTTTGTTTCCGTGTCCGCCAAGGAGTTATATTCCACTAGGTGTTTGTGTATTTGAGCCAAAACCTCATGGGATGGTGCATTATTGTATTGAGATTCTAGGACCCCTAGTTGCTGTTTGATCTTATGCAATTGTCCCCTGATGTCTTTGAGGATTCCCGCTGAGGTACTTATACAGACCCCGCGGATCGTCGCCTTGAAGGCATCCCATAGGAGAGCTTGACTATCGACAGAGCCTTCATTTTGCTCAAAATACTGTGTAATGGCAGCCCTAATAGTCTCGGCATACAGCGGGTCCAAAAGTGCGTCTGCTTTAAATCGCCATGTGAACTGTCGGTGCGGGTTTGTCGGCACAACCATGTCCAACAATACAGGGTTGTGGTCGGACAAAGTCCGCGGGAGCGTGCGGACCCCTTCCACCCAGCCATTAGCTTCCACGCTGAGTAGCCAGTTGCCTAGCCGAGACCAGCTGTTAAATGCTGGGGTTATGTGTGTACCTTCTAAAGCGTCTGCATGTCTCAGGCGCCAGGCATCTACCAATCCCATTTCAAGCATGACATCCCGTATGCACTGTGCCACTTTAACCATGCGTGCCCCAATCGCATTAGATTTATCTACACGTGGGTCAAGGTGTGTATTGAGGTCACCCCCCCAGATAAGTGCTGCCTCCAGCCAGGCGCGCAGGACATCGAACATTTGCAAGAAAGGCGTTGCATCATCCACTACTGGTCCATATGTGTTGACTATCGTCACCAGTACCCTCCCCAACCTGCCCTGCACCATGGCCCAGCGGCCCTCCCCATCAACACAATGCTTCACAGGCGTAAACGACACTCCCTTCTTAATGAGGATAAGAACCCCCCTCGCATATGTGGAGTACGATGAAGCAAGTCGGTAGGCCTCCCATCTACGCGCCACCGCGCCTTCGGCATGTCTATGTAGGTGTGTCTCCTGCAACAGAGCAATTTGCACTCCATGTCTATCTAGTTGCGCCAACACTTGTCAAGTCTTTTTTGGCGTATTCAAAGCCCGGACATTCCAAGTTATACATTTGTATAATTCTCCCTTTATCTGTAGCAGTAAGCAAGGCAGAACATATAGCGCACTATTCCAACCCACATGTACACAAAGCCATACACAGTTAACATCTTAGTATATCCCCAATCTCTGTACCATTGACTGGAAACCTTAGAACAACCCCCCCTTCCCCCCACCCACTTCAGCTACCCCAATTCGCTAAAGACCTGCCCCTCATAAAACTACCACCCCAACAAAAACAACAAACTATGACGTCTCAGGTGGGGGATACCCATTGGGGGGCGTAGCGGCAAAATCCACTCCCACATCTAGTAGGGAGGGGGCCGCCAATATACGATTACATTCCTCCACCTCTATCCTCACCCTATAGTGTATATATAAATTACAGCCCGACTAAAAAATTACAATCTACAAGAAGTTTACACAACTACAGTCTACAAGCAGTTCTTACTCCAATTGAATTTGGGTCAGAGTAAGTTCACATAATCTTACTTACAGTTCCTACTTTTGCATACAACCCTTTGTTCCAAAGTCACTGGCCTAAAGTGCCGAATGTTTACCTATACAATCTGTCTGATATCATCATGTAGCTAATCTGGCGTTCTCTATGTTAGCTTTCTTTACTGATAGAGTAGTAATGTAATGCTACAACTTCTCAATGAGTCTATTAAGACACCCAGGGTTTTTTTCAGATAATGTTTACCTGTCATTTTACCAGATTTCCCTATGGCCACAAATAGGTCTAAAGTGCATTGCACTTGCTCGATTCTTTGAACCTAAAACAACTCTAAAGTGCTTTGTGCTAACAACCGATGGCTCTAAGTTAAAATCACCACGCTCCATACAAATATCAAAGTACATCGTGCTAGCTTAATTATTATTCAAGTGCATCCCCATGGGAATACTACACAAAGTGCTAGTACACAATATCTAGCCCAGATTCCGTTTAGGGCATGAAATAGATCTAAAGTGTGTTGTGCTAGCTCGGTTATTTGTAGTTAGACAAAGTTTATAGTGCCTTGTGGTAATTCAAATTGCACTAAAGGTAAAAATAGGTCTAAAGTGCATTGTGCTAGCTCGGTTATTTAAACATAGAGCAGCTTTAAAGTGCCTTTAGCTACAGGACACTGGTTCAAAAGCGATACTTACCACAATTTACATAGCAATATCAAAGTGCATCGTAGTAGCTTAAATGATAACCTAGTACTTTTCCCATAGGACCCTTGTATAGAGTGCTAAATGCATTTGAACAATTTTTTGAGTTGCCACTTATCAACAATACCTGATCATACTTACGGATTATAGACACAAATTCCTTCAAACCCTCATTTATCATCATTCCAGACTCTTAAGCAAATGGGTGTATTATAGCATCCATATGTTATGCTATCTCCTCTTAAAACACTGATTATAGACGTACTCTCAGAGATACTCAAAGTTGTTGTATCCTACACCAGAGACTTTTTTCTTCTAATCAAATCATGGGTTTTCTGAAATATCAAAGTGCATGTTCAAAGTAAATTTACCACCATTCCATCTTGGACAGTTTGTTTACACATTCCTAAAACCTGTTTTTTTTATATACAATAAGCATTCAAAAGGATCCTCCTCAATTCGAGCCTTCCTAGTTTGAAGGACCCGTTAAAACATCCTGTACAGTTCTTGTTGACCCACTTGTCTACAGATGTACATAGAGTTCAGCATCCGTATTCAATCCCCCTATATACATGTACATATTTACATACATACAAAAGTTAAAGTAATGTTCTAGTTAGGTGAATGTCAGTAACAACATTAAGGAGAGCTAACTATAAATTGTGCCCCGGCAATGCACTATGTATGACCTCACATATTACATCACTCATGACATGTTCTATGAAATCATTTATGACATGACTGATGGCATCTCAAAGGACATCATTGATGACATCACTGATAACATCATCCAATACGTGTGCTAATTTGTTTTATATTTTACTTGATAGCAGGTAAGTACCAGATCACAATTCTACCTAATTTTGTACAGCCTGTGTCCAGCTAACACGTGTGCTTCTAATGCATCATAGATGTGTAGAAGTATTGAACACAGTATAAATCGTTGTATTGAAGAGCTACTCTATGTGTAGGTGACAGTTGACGATTTCTGTCTATTATGTTCCTCAACTTTTTTGGTACTGCAGAAAATAATTCCAGCAGGGCAAAGATTCTACCTACTACATACTAAGTATTGTATTCAACCTTGAGTTATTAGACTGAATTGCCTCAGCATGACAATTTCTACGTAAAATAGAAGACTGCGTACACCAGGTATTAAGCTATGTACATGTGCTTGTTTTGCTTCAGAAGATGGGCTCTCTGTTAAGTTTTCATCACAGGACAATGGCTGCAGGTAGTATAAATTTTAGCACATTCAGGCATTGCTAATTTTAAGTGGATACTGTCTTTTTAGGTCTCGGCCTGGCGAAAAGCAGCACATGCGCTGCTCTGCCATGCAGAGGACCTTTTGGAATCGATACGATTCCAGCGTGCACGCGGGGAGACAGACGAGACAAAAGATGTGCACGCGGGGATTGGCCCCTTTACTGGCGGCTTGATACACTGGGGACTTTTTTTATCGCCGCCAGTAAAGGCAGTCCCCGCGTGCACATCTTCTGTCCGCCCTTTAAAGAGCCGTTCACGTCCCATGACGGCCCGCAAAAGGCAGCCGTGTGTTTATTTTTGCATCGCCCTTTCAATTAAAGTGAAAGCGCGATGCAATTATAAACAAGCGGCTGCCTTTGTGCAATGCCGAGAGCTTGTTTTCATTTGATCAAAATAGATCCCAAACCTTTTGGAAGAGAATAACTGTTCCTGCACTGTTAATTACAACTTTGAGTCGCATCAAGTTAAAAGGAAAGAGGGTCTCCTGCACAGTGACGATTAGTTTGAGTCATTTGCATTTCGTTTAAGGTGTGTGCATTATATTCTACATGCAGCCACCTCTACCTGAAAGTCTAGTAACATAGTCACAAAATATTTTTCTTTGTTAGTTAAGATCTTACTCCGCCCCCACACTCACTCACCCACGTGTGCTCAGGATCACAATTTCCATACTTTTTTATGCAATTTGAAAGCTGGCTAGGGCAAGAGGGTGGCTAAGGTAACTAGTTCTATGACAGCAGGGGCATAACACGGTTTGGTTTCCGGCTGCGCCCCAAAGCCTTCAGGGAGCCTCAAAGGCTACGGAGGGGGGCATTCAACCCAGGACCAATGGGGGTCGGGGAGGCGTCAATCTACGTTATGCTCTCGGACTGCTGCTGGAGTATCACAATTCGTGGACGAGGGAGCGCTATGCATTCATTCCTATTGCACAAAAATCCTATGCCCATGCAGGGAGTGTGTCCATTTTGGAACAGGTACATTAACCAGGGATATTTTGAGTCACCAATAAGGATTCTCTTTCGCACTGTATAGGATTCCTACCAATAAGCGCGCTTTGCGTTGCCCACTTACCTCATTTTTCTCCAGGACCGCCACGCCCGTCGAAGCTGGAACCCACAAAAGAAGCAGAGAGAAGGCAGCAGTGATGAACAACAGTCTGTAGGCTGCCATGCTGACCAGTCCAACTCTCTCTTTTTTCCTAGACAAACGTTATAAAAAAATCTTGATCCCTTTAATTGGTAAAAGACCATGCTCGAGAAGAAGAAAAAACTCAAGTTCTTCTTCAGAGCAGCACGTTTCTGTAAAAATTGCTAATTTTAATTTTGAGTTGCTCAGCACAGGCAGCATTGTGGTTTCCCGGCATGCACAACGAAAGCCTCTCGTATCAATCCTTCGGTTACCGTCACTTTAACGGGGGATGACGGGATCTGGGGTAGGCACGAGCCTGGGAGCTGTGTTGTCTTCAGAGGAATGTGATGTGGGTGAAGTGTGCGGGGGGCAAGGAGCTGTCTTTGATGCCGGTCACCGGGAGGGGCTGGTGTGGGTCAGAAAAGGAAGTTAGTTATGATCAGGTGAGCGGCATGTGCAAAAACCTCAAACATTTCCTGTTCCTCATGCTCACATGAAACCTGCAGGCCTCAGCTCACCGGCGCCTGTTGCAGGAGTGCACAGGGCTGGTGCTTGTGGGCAAAGGAGGGGGGTAGGGGTGTTGCGTTGTTATGTGAATTAAGTGCATAGAGCAACGACTTCAAAATATGAATAGATCTGCAAGGAAGCCTCCCAGCTCTTCAGATCTGTGTAACCTGTATGTCACGGTGTCTAGCTTACTAAACATTCTCAATAACAGTGCTTTAAATGAGTAGGTACTCAAGGGTACTCCGTGCATGCACTTCTATAGAATCAAAGGTAGAGTAATTGCACTTTTTAGTACCTGCACCTAGGGCTTTAAGCGGGCTGGGTCCTGCCGGTGCTCAGCACCGGCAGTTCTAAAAATGCAGGTGCTGAGATGGGATCCCTATCGGGGTCTCCATTTCTGTCCTCACCCTCAAGGGGATTTTTAGGTCTCGGCCTGAGCAGGAATGCATCCCTCAACAGCTGGCAAGGGTCCTTTGCCAAGTGTGACACAAGAGCCATGTCTGGCCATGTGCAAGCTAGGCCATAGCACAGGGCGCCTTGCTTCAGAGGGGCGCACTGAGCTTTAAGAGAGATGTCACTGGATTGTTGACTTCACCACCTGGCTGGACCTTTAACATGCTTCCGGGTCACAGCTAAATTGCATCATGCCTCAGCTTGCATCGTAACTTTCCTGTTGCGCTAGCTGTCCCCGTTTACTTTGCTCCCTCCCGTTATCTGTGTTCACTTTGCTCCGGCCCCCTCCCCGTGGTAGTTTGTGTTGCCTTTCCAGACCCCCACCTCCCATTGTCCGTGTTCAATTTCTTCCCGCACCCTCCCGTTGTTTGTGTTGTCTTTACTCCTGTAACCCTCGCGTTTTCCGTGTTGTCTTTACTCCCGCCCTTCTGGTTGTCCGTGTTGTCTTTACAACGCTATGCAAGACTCTAGTAAAGGGGCTCCCAAAAGTGCTCCCAAAAGCGGATTGCATGGCGAGCGCGCGCACAATCACGTGCATCGTGCCGCCATGCAATCCGTTTGGCATCGTACTTCAAAGGGTCCGCTCCCCCGCCTGGAATGCGCTCCCCCGCCAAGCGCGCTCCACGCTCCGCCGGGCTTGTCTTGTTTACAATGTCTGCTTCGTGACAGGAACTTTTCTTTGTTGCATTTCTGCTTTGATCCCTGTTTCATTTGTCTTTTTTGTAGATAACCTTGTGCCAGCTTTTAAACTTTTTGGTTTGTGGGCAGGAGCCACCGGCCAGAGTTTTGCAATTTTCTAAGATGACCTTGTACCTTTTTTATGCCGAGTTGATTTGGGCAAATGAAGGGGCGGGCCATTGCAAAAATAAGCACCAACTTTTTGTGCGAAATTCACAATATTTAGAGGTTGTTAGAAAGAGCATTCCTTGCTCTGTTCGCGCCTTTCACAGTTATTAGGATTTCCACACCATTTCTCTGCTTACAAAAACATCATCTTCCTCCCATTCGCGCCATGGAGGGCAGAATGTCTTCCAGATGTTCCCCCCCATTTCTGATGATGGCTGTGGTCACATCTTAGAAAGAATGCTTACGAAAAGTCCTTCTTGGAGAGGACACTACCATTTTTGGTGTTGTTTAGTGATTTCGGGGGGGGGGGGGGGGGGGGTGTTAGATTGCCAGGTAGCTTTCCAAAGGCATTGTGCAGGTACGTGTGCTAGCTCCACACGGGTTGCACGCCTTTGTTTTCATTCTTTGTGTATGTTTATTGTGCGTTTTGCATTTGTGCGTGACGTTGGACGGAAAAAAAGCCTTTATCTTTTTAGGTCTCGCCTGACCCAGCGCATGCGCTGGTCTGGCGAGACTTATTGAGAGGGCTCCAAAAAGTGCTACCAGGCCAGCCTAGAGGTACAGTGCATGTGCGCGGGCGCGCGCGCCGCGTTTTACCGCGATTACTTTCACTTTAGCGGCTGCACGGCCGCTTTGATGTTTGATCGCGTTCTCTTTCGCGGCCGTATGGCCGCTTGTTTCAACATTGTTCCTTGTCTTGCTGATGTTAGTGTGAATATCTCTTCATACAAATAGAGCTATCCGGTAAAAGCCAACATGATAAAATGAGTGTGCACTTATTCATGCCAACGTCTCCAAGATCATAATTGGTCAATGCCTCCGCTCTCCCTAAATTATTTTGGCCCTAATTCCAAATTCAGGGCTACCTCCTGATCGAGTGAAAATGCTAGTTTGGGCCTGAAAGTAAATTTACGTTACATGATATTTGCTCATGTGCTAATTGCACTTTTGCTATTTACTCATGCGTGAATGGTGTATCCTGCAATATTTGTGCACAAGTTTACCACAGGTAAAACCTGGTGAGCATCTTATTGGAAAATACTTTGAAATTCTGATTCCCACACCCGAGAATGAATTCCAGATCAGCAATTCTAACTTGTGTACGACGATGCGCAAATTGCAATTATGTTCTATTTGCTAGTAAGTGTCTTGTGATGTTTTACCTGCCGACAACCCCATGGCAAGTAAATAGCACAATGTACGCCATTTGCACTTGGGTAAACAGATCCTGTGAAATTAGAACAAGGGGTAAGGCCACACACCTTAGAATTTAATTTCGGATGCACACTGGAGTCGTCATCAGGGCCTATGTGCAATAAACTGGACCTCTCCCTGCAATCTAGTAACCCCCACACCCTCCACCCCCTGTCGAATTCAGCCTCTTCTTCCCCCATTTGACCCTAGGGACAACATTGCAGCTCGTGCCACACGTCTAGCTAAACAGCCTCTGGAGTCTGGACGTGGCCATTATTGTCTTTAACCAGTGATTCCCAAAATGTGAGTTTAAAGCTTTTTTTCAACTTCTGCCACTGGCGGGTACTTATGTGGGGCACCCCCGCACGCGCAGCAGAAAGGTGGCGGGCTGTATGTCGTATAGCTACAGTGATGTACTATATTTTGTATGGCATAGGTGCTGTGCTGTATGTGGTACAGACAGCACTGTTGTGTATGTCCTGCCACTTGTCTCCTGTTTGAAGTGTCTAAAACAAGGTCCAAAAAGATGTGGAGACGAGGGCGTGATATTAGATCACATCAAACTCAGAGAAAAAAATAAAAATCTTTCCACATCCTCAGCAGACAATCTTGTTAACGAACTTTCAAAGCAGTATTTCCTACAGCGCCAAGAAACTCTACGAAAGTCAATGTCGCGCTTCACAAACCCTCCTTAAACAATAATCACGGTGCCTTACTGCGTGCTGCGTGAGGAGGTTTTGCGGCCCATACGTTATGCAGCATTGTTTTACTGCTTCAGTCCGGTTGTGAGGAGTGTTACTGCAGGCACTGCTCAGTTCTGTGACGTGGACGGGCGCTGCCGCCCTTGGACAGTGGCTGTGCTCCGCTGCCTGCTGTGAGACAGTGCATTAGCTTTAGTATGAGGTGTGATATTATCTCTTGAACTGTTCTTTGGGGTTGCTTGCAGTGACTTGTGACAGGTGAGGTGCAGTGGCGTCCTTCACAGACAAGGCCCTGGTGCAGTGCAAACACAGGGCTGAGTTGCATGCACCGTACACAGAGTGGCACGCTGGTGTGGTTGCAGTGACGCATGCAGATTCTCTGGTTCACGGCGTGCTGGGGTCTGTTGCATGTCATTTGTGGTGGTGTTCTTGTGGTTTTGTCATTTGTCTGTGCTGTTTAGAAATGGTGTGACATTTATAAACACACAGTCCAGCAACAGAAGATGGCGGTGCAGTGTTAGCAGGACAGTCACTGGATGAGTTACTGGCATCTCTGTGTGCATCCGACTCTCAGCATGGAGGGGATTCTCAGGTCGAAGGAGCAGATTCATTCACAGACTGAATCTCAGGGCCTCCACAGAATCACCTCATCAATCACATTTGCTTCCTTGCCTCTAGCTGCCCATCTCTTCATTTCTCTACCTCACCCAATTCCTCTCCTCAAATCACCTGCCTACCTCCAACTCCCTGGACCCCTCATTGGATTTTCTTTCTTTCTTTCTTTCTTTCTTTCTTTCTTTCTTTCTTTCTTCCTTCCTTCCTTCCTTCCTTCCTTCCTTCCTTCCTTCCTTCCTTCCTTCCTTCCTTCCTTCCTTCCTTCCTTCCTTCCTTCCTTCCTTCCTTCCTTCCTTCCTTCCTTCCTTCCTTCCTTCCCTTCCTTCCTTCCTTCCTTCCTTCCTTCCTCCCCCCATCCCTCCCTTCCTTCCTTCCTTCCTTCCTCCACCCATCCCTCCCTTCCTTCCTTCCTTCCTTCCTCCACCCATCCCTCCCTTCCTTCCTTCCTTCCTTCCTTCCTCCACCCATCCCTCCCTTCCTTCCTTCCTTCCTTCCTTCCTTCCTTCCTCCACCCATCCCTCCCTTCCTTCCTTCCTTCCTTCCTCCACCCATCCCTCCCTTCCTTCCTTCCTTCCTTCACCCATCCCTCCCTCCCTTCCTTCCTTCCTTCCTTCACCCATCCCTCCCTTCCTTCCTTCCTTCCTTCCTTCACCCATCCCTCCCTTCCTTCCTTCCTTCCTTCACCCATCCCTCCCTTCCTTCCTTCCTTCCTTCACCCATCCCTCCCTTCCTTCCTTCCTTCCTTCACCCATCCCTTCCTTCCTTCCTTCCTTCACCCATCCCTCCCTTCCTCTTCTTATGCTCTCCCTTAATTCCTTCCTTCAGCCTTTCTCTATCCCTCTGGTTCTTTTCTTTTCCCCTTTATGCCTTTCTACCTCTAACTTGTGTCCTCCTCTATCCCTTACTCCAATTCTCTCCCTTCCCTTCTCTAACACAATCTGTAATCTCTTCTTTCCTCTCTTTCTCCAAACACCCTCTGTGCTTAAATGAACCCCACCCCTTCATTCTTGTCTCAATTCATTCCTACCTCCACCCCTTTTATTTTCTTTCTTCATCCCTTCATCTCTCACTCTCTTGCTCCTTATCTTTTCACTCTCTTGCTCCCTACTTTTCTTCACCCTTCCTTCTGTCTTACCTTATTCCTGCCTTCGCCCTTCTCTTTCTTGCTTTTTCACTTATTCTATCCTTGTACAATACTCTTCTTCACTCCCACTCTCCCTCCTTTCCCTTATTTATTCATTCCTCCTTCCCTTCTTCCACTCCCATTAATTCCTTATTTTCTCTCACTCTATTATCCCTCACTTCTATTAATTTTCCTTCTTCTCTTCACTTCTACTTTCCCCTTCCCCTCCTTTTCCTCCATCTTTTCTCTCCTAACCCCCGTGTCCATCTCTTTATTCACTTCCTTTCTCATAAGCCCCTTCTGTGCCTTTCTGTCATCACTTTACCTCTCTTCTTTCCTTCCTCCCTCTTTTCAATCATTCCTCTTCCCCTCCCTTTTTAGGTCTCGCCTGACCCAGCGCATGCGCTGGTCTGGCGAGACTTTTTGAGAGGGCTCCAAAAAGTGCTACCAGGCCAGCCTAGAGCTACAGTGCATGTGCGCGGGCGCCACGCTTGACCGCGATTACTTTCACTTTCGCAGCCACTTTGATGTTTGATCGCGATCACTTTAACTGTCGCTTGGCATAGCCAATAGGTCTCGCTTTTGGGTCCTTATAAGTATTTAGTTATGCAACTGTTGCATGGCTAAACACTTATAAGGTCCCAAAGGCGAGACCTATTGGCTATGCCAATGCTTGTTTATAACTTAGCGTGAGAGGAAATTCCATACTTTGGGTAAGGGGCGAGCCAAGTATAATCGCTACATTCTGAGAAAATAAAATCCCGCCTTCGAAAATGCAAGGCAGCTGTCGGAGTTTACACTTAGAAAAAATTCTTGGCAAGATGTACCTCACCTAGCAAAAAAAGAAAAGAAAAACAAAAGCACGCATCCAGATGTTGTTGTTTTACTTTTACATCTGCAGAAATCATTTACTTTGAAATCTTCAACCTCCCTTTAGTACAGTCAACGTTCTTCCGCAGCTGTATGGGCGAAGCACTTTTGTTTGACATGTGAATATTTTTGGGGCGTGTGTGGTTCGCGTTTCTTTGCGCGATTTTAGTAAACTCAGAGGCGTCTGTCTGGTTGAGCTGCTGCAGTCTGCGCTTTTCCTTGGCCAGTTTGCCTCCTACTGGAGAGAAGTATTTTTGCATGCGCTCCTCACCTGTCACATCTGGTGCTTGCTTTCGTCTTATTCTTAATTTACTGTGCACTGAATTAAAGGGGTCTGTCACGTGAATGCACGCGCCTTAAACTTTGTTCTAGATTAGAGAAAAGACGGAATTCGCAAGTGTTTTGGGTGGGAAACATCCATTATCAGACATTCCACATGTGATGTCCACCGCGCAGAATATTTTCTGCAAATGCGTATGATGCATGGGGCGATATTTTTAGGTCACGCCTGGCTATCGCGTAAGTGATCGCTCAGTGAGACTTATGTAGGGGCTTCAGAAAATGCTCCCAAAGGCTTCCCAGGCGGATCGGGTGGCGGTTACGCGCACAACCATGTGCATTCCATTTGCCACCAGCTACTTCCTGCGCGTGCGCCGCCTCACGCATTCAGAGAGATTTAGTAAGGGGCACAAGACCTTAGGAATGCGGTTTATGGCCAGTGCATGTGAGGCATTCAAGCGCGAAGCTGGCATCTGGCATCGGACTTGAAAGCAGCAGACTGCTTTCGCCAGTGCGCGCTCGGCCTCACTTCTTGCATCCCCTCTTACAACAATTAACTTTCGTCATAACTCACACCCCATATGCTCGTTCCCACCCACCCTTCCTTTGATGTCCACTTTTCTTATTGTTTACAAACCACGCCACACACTGCTGCACGCCTCACACTGCTGCATGCCACACACTGCTGCACGCCGCTCACTGCTGCACGCCGCTCACTGCTGCACGCCGCACACTACCGCACGCCACACACTGCTGCATTACACACTGCTGCACGCCGCACACTGCTGCACGCTGCACACTGCTGCACGCCGCACACTGCTGCACGCCTCACACTGCTACACGAAACACTGCTGCACGCCTCACACTGCTGCACGCCTCACACTGCTGCACGCCTCACACTGCTGCACGCCGCACACTACTGCACTCCACACACTGCTTTTATGCGAGTTTATGCTACTGACATTGTAAATGACAATGCCTTTTATTTATTTTAAAACCAAAACATAAATAAAAGGCATTGTAATTTTACTATGCCAATAGCTCAAACTCTTATAAATGCGAGACCTATTGCATTGCAAATGCTTGTTTTTTTTGTGTTTACTCCCGAGCCGCGTCATTCGAGATAAACCCCAGCCAAGGAACAGTTGTGCTCAGTGAAAGAATAGCTCCCCCCATCTCCTCCCCGATCCATTAAGCAGCCCTGCCTCTCCCTTTGTTGGCCTTGCTGTGATTTCACTTCCGCTCTTTTCTTTTAGAGCTGCTGCCCTGGGGCAGTGACACAGATGTCCCTCGGAGACAGAGGCGTTGTTTCATCTTCAGAGCCTGTCTACCACTCTTTCTCTACTACTCACTCTCTACTACTCTCTCTCTACTACTCTCTACTACTCACTCTCTACTACTCTATACTACTCTACAACTCTCTACTCACTCTACGCTCTACTCTCTTCTACTCACTGTCTACTACTCTCTACTACTACTCTCTACTACTCTCTCTACTACTCTCTGCTACTCTCTACTACTCTATACTACTCACTCTACTACTCTCTACTACTCACTCTCTACTGCTCACTCTCTACTACACTATGGCTACTATGCTCTACTATTATTCTCTACTACTCTTTACTCTCTACTACTCTCTACTCCTCATTCTCTACTACTCGCGCTCTACTACTCACTCTCTACTACTCTCTACTACTCACGCTCTACTACTCACTCTCTACTACTCACGCTCTACTACTCTCTACTACTCTCTCTACTACTCTCTCTACTACTCACTCTACTACTCTCTACTACTCCCTCTCTACTACTCTCGCTACTACTCTCTACTACTCTCTACTCTACTCCTCTCTACTACTCACTCTCTACTACTCACTCTCTACTACTCACTCTACTACTCTTTACTCACTCTCTACTACTCACGCTCTACTACTCACTCTCTACTACTCTCTACTACTCACTCTACTACTCTCTACTACTCACTCTCTCTCTACTACTGTCTACTACTCTTTCTCTCTACTACTCTCTACTACTCAGTCTCTACTCTCTACCTCTACCTCTCTACCTCTCGCTACCTCTCTACGCGCACACATAAACACATATATATGCATATGCATTTATATATGTATGTGTATATATATATACATACATACATATATAAACATATATATATGCCACAAGGAATCGCCTCGACAATAGCACAACCTGTATGCGCAAGAGACGAACACGGACCCAGAGATAAGTGCTAGTGGTTTTTATTTAATCCAAAACCCAAATAGCCGCCATGACGCGTTTCGGCCTACCAGAGGCCTTGATCACATGACGCTGTCTTGGGAAGCCTGAGCTTTTTAAAGTGCAAGTTCAAAAATGAATCATGACGTCATCACAATGAACATAGAAGACAGAATAAATCATCAGGTAAAATACACATGTGCAAATTACGCAAACAATTATAAACATTGTTTCACTCTCTTTCTTATTTTGCCATCTAATGGATGTAAAATACATAATCATGTGAAACAGCAAAAAAGTAAGAGAGGGAGGAACGGGCCATAGAGGTATTAAAATACATAAAATATGTAAAATTCATTGGGTCAAAATATTGGGACACTACGTGCCGTATAAACCGTTATGAAGAAAACCGATAATTTTGTGAATGCCCATACCAGGGATCCATATAAATAAATAAATGAAACATGGACCACAAAATGTAAACATGACAAAGGCAGAGATAAAATGCCTACAATAGATCACTCCATCAATATTGTAAAAGTTGGAACGTATAACAGGCAAAGGCATCACTCGATTTTCTACTGCTTGCACAAGTAGACGCATATAGCTGGATCAATCCGGTTATAACTCTACTCAATCATGCCCAATAATAAATTAGACAAAAAGAATTTACGAGGCCGTGTAAGCGTGATTATGTTCAAAGTGTCAGTGTGGTCATAATGAAAAAAATATATACGTAACATAGTAGTGACTTGTGTAAAGGAGGAAACTGGAATGTAAGAACGAAAAAGATATCTAACAAAATGAAGGAAAGATGGACATCACTTTCATTATGACTGAAAACTCAGGAGGGATATTTCATATTTATCTTAACAATTGAAGAATACAGAACACAAGAGTAACAAATTGAAATCAGAGCCAGGTAAAGAAGTCCTCACTTGAGTTTAACCCATTGGGTACCTTGGAATCAAGCTCCAAAATGTACCTCGTCTCGAATTTTCTGAGCATAGCTTCCCTATCACCTCCACGTCTAAGTGGAGGTACTGTGTCGATGACAAAGTAGCTAAGGTCCTCAAGGTTACTGTTGTGTTTGTCACCGAAGTGCCTGGCTACTGGGTATGCTGCATCGTGATTTGTGATGGCTCTCATGTGCTGGAGTATACGTTTGTGCGCCTGCAATTTGGTGCTCCCAACGTATTGCAGGCCACACGTACACTCCAGCACGTATACTGCAAAATCGGTCCAGCATGTGAGTTTCTTAAGGATTTTGCAGGGAGTGCTACAGAATGGAGAAGTATAGGTAGTCGTGCTTTTACCTAAGGAACAAGCCTTGCAAGAGGAGCATTTAATGAATCCCTTGCTGGCTTTCAGCCAATTACCTGTGTTGCTCCTTAGTTCAGGACTACTCTTTACCAGCATGTTACTCATAGAGCGAGCCTTCCGGAAAGTTATGGCAGGGGTATTTGCTACGCTACTACCAATCACGGGGTCAAGGCGAATCAGCGAATAATTTCTCTTAAAGATTTTCCACAAGTTGTTATGCTGGCGACTGTACGTTACAATCAGTCTAGGTGTGTCATTTTGTGTAGGTACTGAACTAAGAGTGACCTCAGAGATGGAACTGGTAGTGTTGAGACCCAAAATTTGATCTCTGACTAGAGACCTAGTCCGGGACATAGCCTTCTCGATAATCGTTTGAGAATAACCCCTGGCAAGGAACCTGAGCTTGCTGTGTTCCTGAGCTACCCTGCAGTGTTCATCCGTACTGCAAATCCGTCTTATGCGCAGCATCTCCCCGTAGGGGATGCTGCGTATGAGATGGTCGGGGTGGTGACTGCGTGCGTGCAACACAGTGTTACCCGCAGTTGCTTTGCGGAACAGTTTGGTGTGTAATTTACCCTAAAAAATGAAGACCTCTACATCCAGAAAATTGACTCGAGTTTGGCTCAACTCGGCTGTGAATTGTAGGTTCAGCTGATTAACATTGATGGCTTGAATGAAATCGGAGGCTGCTGTTTTTGACCCATTCCAGACTACAAAAAGGTCATCTATATAGCGATGCCAGGAAATGATGTTGTTGGTCATGACATCGCTAAATTCTTTCTGGAGGACTTGCTCTTCCCACATGCCCATGTGTAAACACGCGTAGCTTGGGGAAAAGCAAGCCCCCATTGCCACGCCTCTTAATTGCTGGAATACAACATTCTGGAATAAAGAAAAGTTGTTGTTGAGGCAGATGTTAATCATGGCTGATATAATTTTACAGTGGTCCATCATGTACATGGGTTCAGTCTTCAGAAAGTGCTCCACCGCCTTGATACCATCATGGTGATGAATACTGGTGTACAGTGCGGTTACATCCAAAGTGATTAGCCAGTAATCATCTTGCCACTCAATTTCACTGATCTTCCTCAAAAAGTCGTTAGTGTCTTGTATATAAGAGGGTAATCTCTTCACGTATTTTTGTAGGAAAAAATCAATGTATAATGAGGTCTTCTCCAAAATACTGCCCCTGGCCGAAATAATTGGTCTCCCAGGGGGTTTGACTGCGTTCTTATGTATTTTGGGGATCAGGTAGAAAACCGGCATAATAGGATGATTCACTTTCACAAATTTCAATTCCTCAATGCTGAGGAGACCTGCACTTTTCCATGCCAATAACATGTTATAAAAGTCGCTCCAAGCTGCTTTCACCACTTTCCACTCGCTTCTCTTGTAGCACATCCTGTCATTCAAGTGCAACAAGGCCTCTTCCACATACAACTGTCTCGGCCACAACACGACGTTTCCTCCTTTGTCCGATTGACGGACAATGACATTGCCATCATTTTGAATCTTCTTCATCAACTGACCATAGCCATGGTTCCAATGCTGTTGGGTCTGCCGGGCACTTTTGACTGATTTGTGCAAGGATTTCAACTGGCAGGTTACCCTCTCATTAAAAATTTCTATATTATCATGGACCATG
Source organism: Triturus cristatus (assembly GCF_964204655.1). NCBI lineage: Eukaryota > Metazoa > Chordata > Amphibia > Caudata > Salamandridae > Triturus > Triturus cristatus. Next base: position 162,680,431 of record NC_140587.1, read on the forward strand.
ATGGGGTTAAAAGTAGACTTTGGTTTGAACGGTGTTATACCTGGTTTGTTAGTAATAGGCACCAAGTCACTTTGAGAGGAGTCAAGTGTTCGGCCCTCTTCGTGTAGCTGATGAAGATCACAAAGAAGGTTGAAATCCCCCACAGTTCCTACTGGAGGACTAGATGAAGTCGTGTCACTTTGCGTGGTACTCATTTTGTTTTTGTTAAGTTCGAAAAACTTACGAAGTTTCAACTTGCGTGTAAACTTGTAAACATCTATGCGCGTTTGTGCATAGTTAAAATTGTCAGCTGGACAGAATGAGAGGCCGAGAGCGAGAATCTTCTCTTCGTTGGTGCTTAGTTGCATATCGGTGAGGTTGATGACAGCGAGGGGTGGGACGGCCAAACTCATTGCTTGCGGGTCCATCGCTTCTGCCCTCTTTTGTTGTTCTGTGATTTTTGACCGCTGTTGGATCTTGCGGTGTTGCCTGCGTTCCCTTCGCTTGATGTTGTTGTGTCTCCTGCCGCTCTTATATTCTGAGCGTGTGGTCTTAATGTGTGACGTCTGTCCTGCCGCAAGCAGTCCACTTCTTGCGCCGGGGTAAGCCTTGTAAACCCCAACTCCTTACTTGCAGAGGTTTGCTCGTTTTCTGACTCACTCCCCGGAATAGAGCTTAAGTCTGAAAGGGAAGATGACAAATGCCCCACGGGATTGCTTGTTGCGGGCGTCGTGGTAGACTGGCGCACTTTCTGTTTAAAGGTGACAAATTTTCTCGCGAATGTGAATATTTGACCGTTTTGATAGTCAATTTTGTCCCTTTGAACCTTGAAAGCCTTGCGTTTCTTAATAGATTCTTCTTCTTTAGCTAAACGAGTCTGCATATCTTCACGGTATCTTTTCTCCGCTTCGGAGGGACCCAGCTTGCTGATTTGTTTGTTTATATTGTCTATGGTATATATATATATATATATTCACTGAAAAAACCATAGGTTTCACACATGTTATAGTTAGCTGGACATTTTACTGATAAAAAACCAATGAAATTCCCCCGTTATAGTTACTGCAGGCAACTATAACTCACGCGACCGCAATCCTCTGCTGATGCTAATACTGTATTTAGACACTTATTTGCCCATGTCTTCTTCCATTAAATTTTAGCTTTACATATATTACAAATATTTTTTTTTCATAAAGACACATATGTCATCAGCAGAAGATTGCGGTCGCGTGAGTTATAGTTGCCTGCAGTAACTATAACGGGGGAATTTCATTGGTTTTTTATCAGTAAAATGTCCAGCTAACTATAACATGTGTGAAACCTATGGTTTTTTCAGTGAATTTGCAAGGTTTTTTAAATGCTAAGTTACTTTACGCCATTCGTGGCGTGCGCGCCCAGTTAACGCAGTTCGTTCCGTGCGCGGTGCGCTTTGCGCACCGCGCGCCCACTTTACGCAGTTAATGCCGTGCACGCACAGTGGTCACGCGGTGCGCTGCGCGCACCGCGTGCCCACGTTAAGCGGGATGGGCCATGTACGCACGATGCGCTTCGCGCACCGTGCGCACATGGGGGAGATATTTTGCGCATCTTTGTGAAATGTATTCTTCGGGCACCATTTGCACACGGGGTGGGGAGAATGTGGATAGTTTTTTTTTTTAAATAATTTTTTACCGTGCGCGTATGGTAAGCGTAATCGGCGATTTTCCGAAAAAAAAATGTTGTTTTTTTTTGGGCTTGGGGGTGGTTTGGGGACCCCTGTATCAATGCTGGGTGGTTAGGATCTCATGAAACTGCCTCTTTACATATATTTGGGGTACGTTTTTGCTGCCCAACTCAGGAAGCGAGAGAGAAAATGGCGGCCGCCGCTTCCTGGTTTCGACCGACTCGAATGTTTACTAAGATCTAAGAGCCAATCAGAATCGCGCTCGCGCACGCCACCGTACGCGTACGGTAAGCTTACGGTAAGCGCACCGTAAGCTGCCACAGATATATATATTGATTTAAAGGCTATTTTCTCAGAATCTACTGAACAGATTTACACCAAACCTACAAAAGGCACTTCCTTGACCTGGGGACTACCTCTCTGCCAAATTTCATTAAATTCTGTTCAGCCGTTCGGGCTGTAGCCCTGTCTAAAGGTCCTATGGAAAAATGCATGGGAAAAACGCGTTTTGGGACCCCCCTTTTATCTCAGCCCCCGCTTGACGAATCCCCCCGAGACTTTCAGGGTAGGAGCGGAGCGTAGCGCCCCACCTATTTTGAAAGATTCGCGAGGATTCGTCGACAGGCGCCAAAGTTATTCAAAATACAATGTTGCGGATTTCCTATGGAAACGTGGTCCTAACTATAACTACCTACTGGCGACCGCCAGTAGGTAATATATATATATACATCTGAATATCTATATAAATACAAATATAAAAGCATGCATACATATGCATGTTATGTACATGACAGTTTGAAAAACAGTAATAAAAGTAAAGCTAAAAAGCCACCTAATTACAAACAGAATTACAAACAGAATTGCTTTAACTTAAACTAGGGCGAGACCTATTGCATTTTCAATGCTTGTTTGCTAAGCGTTGCTGGAGTGTACACTGTTCTTAGTACATACTTTTTAATACTCTGTAGTATATTTCTCATGCGTATCACTGTCTACAAACAGTCTGGTACAGAGTAAACTCTCTCCGTATACTGTTTACAGTACTCTCGTCTCTACTTATATCAACTTCATTTCTCAATGTAGGTTCGGTGACAGCCATGGGTTTGATACAGATAAAAGCTGTCTATAGTAGGGCATTCCTTTTGGAACAGACGTTCAGTATTTTTGGGTACACTTGGCTTTCTCTGAACAGTTGTATACTGATTGAACACCATATGCAATGAGGGTTAACCATAAATCTGTGGTTGATTGTGTGAGAAAGTGCCCTTTTTCTGCATGGTTGCTGTAGGTAAGGGGGTTTCTGTTGCAGTAACCCCCCACTTTTTGCTAGACTACTGATGCACTTTGACTTGATGTGCCCTGGGTTCCTGCCAATCAGGTTCCCAGGGCTTTTGTTCTTCCCCCAAACCGAACCCAATTGGCATCCCTGGCCACCGGTCAGCCCCTGGTAAATGGTACCACAGGTACTGAGAGCACTGTGACCAGGGAAGACCTCTAAGGACTGCAGCACGTATTGTGCCATTCTTAGAGGCCCTGTACCTTTACACACACACTGCCTTTGCAGGCTGCGTGTTTTGGTGCAGAACAAAGTGAAGAGTAAACATGGTACACATCCCTGTATGCCATGCCTACAACCCACTGCCCTGGCATAGATCAGTCACTCCTCTAGCTGGGTGCCCTATACCAGTGGTAATTCTTGGACACTGTAAGTGCAGTGCTGCCATTAAGAATATATGGTGCTGGGAGCTTGTCATTACGAACTCCACAACACCGCAATGGCTACACTGAAAACTGAGAAGTTTGGTATCCAACCTCTCAGCACATTAAACCCACACTGATGCCAGTGTGGGATTTAATGAAAAATGCACACAGATGCCATCTTGGAGATGCCCCTTGAAAAACGACCATCCTCTGGTGGGTTCCGTGACTGGTACACACCAGCCTGCCACCACAAGACATGTTTCTGGACCCCAAGGGTGGGAGCCTTCGCTTCCTGAGCCCAGAAACAAAGTCTTTCGAGGGCGGATGTGTTCACACCTCCCCCAGGCCAGGAAGATCCATCTGTGGCACGGGAGCTTCAAAGGCCTGGCAGCCTTTGTAATTCAACCCCCCAGCCTCTCCTGGTAGCAGGGGCAGGCCTCCTTCCTGTCTCCCCTCCTTTTCGGCGGGAAGACAGGCGGGAAAAACTAGAAAGCCCAGAAGGTGTGCCCACCTCTGCCAACTCCACTCCTCAGGTGGGGGAGGCGAGGTGAAGCCCTCTCTTCAGTGCTCGCCATCTTGCAGATGGCAGGCGCTCCCCAATCAGGATTGGGGATTGTGCTCACTCCCCCACGTGGGGTGGGCACACCAAGGGTGTAGTGACCCTAAGGTCAGTAGCCTATTGGCTACTGACCTCAAGACCTTTAAAACGCCCCCTAAATACAGTATTTAGGGGGCAGCCCTGAACCAAGACAGCAGATTCCCGCAACCTAAGAAAAAAAAGGACGAAAGAAGACGCCCAGCAGAGGAGACTGCAGAGAACAACTGACTTGGCCCCAGCTCTACCGGCCCGTCTGCAGTTTCCGGAGATCCTGCGCCAAAAATCGTCTTGTCCTACAGCCAGCAACCTCCAGAATACCTGGGAGGACTGACTGCCTTCAACAAAGACCGAATCTGCTGTGAACAGCAGCTCTGTTCAGAAGAACCACCAAAGAAAGACTCCAAGCCTGGTGAGGACAAAGAAACCTGTAGCCTGGAACCAGCACCGCACCCGTCGCCTACGGCCCAAGTTCAAGTGGCCCACCGGTCCCAGCGAGGTCCTCCAGCGCTCCGGAGTCCGAGTCCACCATGGGTTGACCCCTCCAGGACTCCCCGACGTCACCTGCAGCCTCTGCATGGAGACTTCCCCCCCCCCCCCCCCTCAACCGTGAGTGGCCCGATAAGGTGAAATCTGACCTCAAAAGACACCCCTGCATCCATACGCCCTGCGCCCTGGTGAAAGGAACCCGAGGTGCACCTACGTACCCGAGCCCTCCAACTTACCTGCCCAGCTGTTGGTTCCTGTCGGAAATCTTCCTGGACCGAGCCTGCAGCTAAAAACCGAAATGTCCCCTTTGAAAACAATGGGGCACCCGATGCCAAACCAGCACCCTGCACCCAGCCACCCCTGCACCGCTGCGGGTGCACTTTTTGTGCTAAACTGGATCCCCCTTTGCCCTAAGCCTAACACCAGGATCTTTGCTCCCACAACCTTGTGGCCTGCTCACCAGCAGCCACCAACCGGAGGCCCCCTATCCCTCATTGGATAACATTGGGCCTCAGCACTCTGCACTCGGCCGCCTTAGTGCCGCAGAGGGTGTAACGAGAGTGCATCCTTGACCCTGGGGGAACCCTTGTTTTAACCCCAATAGCTCAACTCCAAAGACAGATTACTTACCTGGTAACCGTTAACTTTATTTCTCTGCATAGGAACCTATTGACTGTTTGTCTCTGAAAAATGTTTTAAGTGTGTATGGAAACCTGAAAAATAACAATTGTGCAAAACTGATTTTACTTACCTTTTCTCTAAGAAGTGTCCCAGTGTGATATCTAGGCTTATCACACTGAGTAGAAAAAGTAATCTAAAAAGTAATCTCATAAGTAACGTAAAAGTAACTTACTTGTAATTTTCATTGCAAAGTCGATACAAAGTATATGTACAGCATTTCACAGTATTGCATTGCCAGTAATTCAAACTGTAACCATTTCAAAGTACATTTACAATTGCATTTCAAAGTGTATATTTACTGCGAAGTATTTATCAACTTACCTGTGCCAGGCTTGCTTGGTTCTAGAAAATAAAATAACTAAAAGAATATTTTTTATACAAAAACAATTGGTCTGAAGTTCAGTCTTTGAGTTTGTGAATTCATTTGCTTACTGAGTGTGTACAACAAATGCTTAACACTGTCCTCTGATACTGCCTTACTGCTCGACCACACTACCACAAATAGAGTAAGGTTCTATCTAACTTTACCTCTGCGTACCTTTGGGTTCCACTAGACTCAGTGCACACTATATCTCACTTTGGGATAGTATATACAGTGGCAGCTTCCCACAGTTGTCCCCACTTTTTGCTGAATTGCTGATGTACTTTGACTGAGTGCGCCCTAGGCTACTACTAATCAGGTACCCAGGGCCTATGTTCTTTCCCTAAAACTACATTGAAGCCTAAACCCAATTGGAATCTCTGGCCACAGGTCAGCCCCTGGTAAATGGTACCACAGGTACGCAGGGCACTGTGACCAGAGTAGGCTTCTAAGGGCTGCAGCACTTATTGTGCCACCCTTAGAGGTCCTGTACCCTGACACTCACACACTGCCTTTGCAGGCTGCGTGTCTTGGTGCAGAACAAAGTGAAGAGTCGACATGGCTACAACCCACTGCCCTTGCATACATCAGTCACCCCTCTAGCTGGGTGCACTATATGAGTGGTGAGGGTACAGGTGCATGAGCCCCTGTACCCCTTCAGTGTCTAAGTTTGTTCTTAGACATTCTAACTGCAGTGCTGCCAATAAGAGTATATGGTGCTGGGAGTTTGTCATTACGAACTCCACAGCACCATAATGGCTACACTGAAAACTGAGAAGTTTGGTATCAAACTTTTCACCACATTAAACCCACACTGATGCCAGTGTGGAATTTAATGGAAAATTCACATAGAGGGCAACTTAGAGATGCCCCCTGAAAACTAACCTACCACTAGTGTCCCGACTGAGTGGCTGCTTTCAGCTGCCACCACCAGATATGTTTCTGGACCCCTGAGTCGAGAGCCTGCTGCTCTCTAGGGCCTGAAACAATGCACATCCTGTGATGAGGTGCCAAGCCTCCTCCCCCAGGATGGGCAGGGGTTCACGAAGAGGAAGCTTCAAAGGCTTGCTGCCTTTGTGAGCTTTTTTTTTTGCTTTTTTTATTTCTTTATTAGCAAATGACCAGTACCGACATACATCATCATATGCCTACAACCCGGAGGTCGGCTAGCACATCACAACATGGCTCCACAGCTCAACCGCGCGCCCCACCTCCCGGAGGCCGAGCTTCACTGTGTAACACCCTAGGCCTTCCCAAAGTTCCTCACAGGAGTGTAGTAGTATGTCACCCATGTTATATCGTATCCCACATGGGGTCAGCAGTTTTCCATTTATCCCCCCCCCCCCCCCCCCCCCCATCAACCCAAACAAACCGACCCAACACCCTCCCCGCCCCCCCCCCACCCTCCAACATTGAGGCGTCCGAACAAGTCTCTACTGTACTGTCCAATCCCAAAATCATCCGGGCTGCGTAGTGTCCCAATAGCTAATTTCCTGCCTCCTCCTCTGTCCTGCAACACTCATGTCCCTGAATCACTGAGCCTCCTACCCTCCACACCCCCCGGCATCAGACAAGCCCATCCATGCCCCGGTGCCACTCCCCCTAAGCAGCCCACTCGATGCCAAGGGTGCCCCCTGAGAGTTCTCACTACACCTCCCCGCCCGAGTCTCGCTCCACTCCTGTTTCAGTACCCTTCTCCGGGGATCCCCCTCTCCCCTTAAGGTGTTCCGAATATAGCCCCCAGAAGTTCTTTGGGTGACTGCGCGGTGGGAACAGCTCGCTAAATACCTCGGTTTGCGTACAGCAATACAGCACATCTCGGGTCCACTGCGCCACAGTGGGCCCTGGGCCTCTCATCCAGCGCAGCTCCACCCCTCTCTTTGCTATCAGCAGCCCCATGTCCACCGTTTTACGTATGGCTCTGGGTAGCTTCCTGGAGTATCCCAACAGGGCCAACGCTAGATCCAGTTCCAACTCCAACCCCAGCAAGCCTCCTAGTTTATGGAAAATCGCCCGCCAGAACTCCAGGACCACTGGGCAGTGCCACGCCAAATGAATGAAGTCTGCCGTGGCATGACCGCACCTCTCGCAGCTAGCGTCCTCCCGCAGTCCATATCTGTATAATCTGTCCGGCGTATAATACACTCTATTTATATATTTGAAATGAAGCAGTCTGTGTCTGCCATGCAGCAAATTCTACACGTGCCCGCACAGCAGTATATCCAGATGGCATCCTCTATCGCTATACCTAGGTCGTGTTGCCATGCCAGCCTTGCCTTAGGATACTGCTGTATACGTTGCTCCATCGCTATTTTGTAAAGTCGGAAAATAAGCCTGCGGGGGCATTTGTGCGTAATAATGTACGTCAGTTCCGGCACCTCCGGGGGTTCCGCCATGTCATCCCCCAGTAGTTGCCGCCACGCCCCTCACCATGTGGAATTGAAAACGCTGCAGCGGCGTCGGGGCTTCTGCCCCTGCAGCCGCAGCATCCCACCCCATCACGGTGCCATCTACAAACAAATCGCCCATCGTACGCAAACCTAGCTCCTGAAGGGCCCGAACCACTCCCCTGTCTCTGCAGTGAGGTAGCCATCGCGCCCACTCCACCGGCATTGCCGGTGAATATAACAGAGCCCCAGCCTTGTATCGCAGAATGCAGTCCCATGCATGCCTAGTAGAGTTAAGAGAGTCCAGATAACCGGTACGGCGGTCTGGTGTATCAAATAGAATCGATGGAAGCGGGAGAGGGTCAGCGAATAGCCGTTCCAACCGGAGGTAAGGTGTCGACTCCTCACCATGAATCCAGCTGTGTGCCAGCGCACACTGCGCTATCCGGTAATAGAGCTCCATGTCCGGTGCCCCGAGTCTCCCCATGTGGTAGGGCAATGTGAGCACCCTCCAACTGACTCGGGCCTGTTTACCCGCCCATGCCAGCTTCAATAACAGCTTTTGGAGCCTATCGAAAAAAACCCGTGGCAGCACCATAGGGATATTAGTGAACAGGAACAGGAAACGAAGGAGAACCACCATCTTCATAATCGATATCCTACCCAGTAACGAGAGAGGGAGGCCGATCCATTTTCCCACATCATCCTCCAGCTTATCTATGTTCTGCCATAGTTTTCCCTCATCAGAATTTCAGGGTCTGTGTGTAGCCGTATCCCCAGATAACGAACTGCGTCGTCCGACCACTGTAACGGGTACTCCATCTCGAAGGGGGTTGTGCAGGAGGTGAGCATAAAAGCTATGGACTTACTCCAGTTCACTCGCAGACCAGAAAGGGCCCCAAAATGCACCACTTCTCTCAACACCGGAGCTAGATTGTTCTCCGGGTCCCAGACATACAGAAGGGTATCATCCGCGTACGTGGATACCGTTATCTTATAGGTGGGGAAGCTCACCCCCCGAAGACTGTGGTATTCCCGCATGGCACATGCCAAAGGCTCCGCCACCAGGGCATACAGTATCGGTGACAGTGGGCAACCCTGACGTGTACCCCTGGAGATGCATATAGCCTCCGTAACCCGATCCCCCAGCCGGATCCTTGCACTAGGGGCCGTATACAGCACCCCTATCATGTGTAGGAACACCGGGCCCAGACCAATTTTTGTTAAAACCTGACGCATAAAGGGCCACTCTACTGAGTCAAACGCTTTCTCCATGTCAAGGAAAACCGCAAGTGCCTTAGCGTCCCGCCGAACATGCTGCATGGTGCCAAAAACCGTCCTCAGGTTGTACGTCAGATTTCTGCCAGGCATGAAACCCGCTAGTTCCGGAGCCACCAGCTCCGGCGTCAGTAATGCAAGACGCGTAGCCAATATTTTCGCAAAAATCTTCGTGTCAACATTGAGGAGCGACAGAGGCCTATAGGAGCTACATTCTTCCGGGGGCTTCCCTGGCTTAGGAATGGCCACTAGTAGAGCCTCACTCATGGAGTTAGCATCCTACCCGTAGTGCACATATCATCGAACAGTTGTGAGAGGTAGGGGAGAAGAAGATCCGCAAATTGTTTATAGAAGGATGCCGTAAGGCCATCCACCCCTTGCGCACTATTCGCACGCATTCCCGCTAAAGCCTCAGTGATTTCATCCTTCTGGATGGGAAGAGCTAGGAATTCCCTGCGGGCATTAGAGAGGAAGGGCATCTGGATGTGATCCAGGTAGTCCCCAATCTCGTCCTCCATATCAGTCTGCTGCGAAGCATATAATGCTGCGTAGTACGACTTAAAGCAGGCCGCATTGTTGGCCTCCTCCGTCAGCATCTCACCATCCTCAGTCCTGATTGCTGTGACGTTAGCTTTACTCCGCCTAGCCTTCAGTAAATTGGCCAACACCGAGCCTGGCCTCTCCCCCTCTCCATAAACCCTGGCCATAGCATATTTACCCAAATGTTTCACCTCAGCATACGCGGCTTCGTGATATTCTGCTAATAGAGTCTTTAACTCTTCCGTAGTATCGTCTCCGGCACCCTCCAGCTGTCTAGCCTCCGCTTCGCCCAGGCGCCTCTCCAGCCTCGCCAATCTGCTTCGGATGTCCCGCAAAACCCCCGAGTGCTCGGCCATAGCCACACCCCGAATATAAACCTTGAACGTTTCCCAAACTGTCTGGAAACTGTCAACGGAACCGACATTGCTGTAAAAAAATGTAGTTATGGCTTCCGCGAGTTCTTCCCTAAAGAGGGGGTCTAAAAGCAAATAGGGAGGGAATCGCCACGTGAACTGCGGGATAGTCTTCCGAGGCGCAGCCACAGTCAGCAACACAGGAGAATGATCAGACAAAGTCCTCGGCAGTACCTGACACTCGCGCACCTGCGGGATGAGTGTCCCTGACGCCAACCAGTAGTCAATGCACGTATGTAAATTATGATAGGCCGAGTAATGAGTAAAGCCTCCCACTGTTGGGTTGAGCGCTCTCCATACATCTGAGAACGCTATTTGGATCAGTGTCCTGTGTATTGCTTTGGCAGCCGCCGCAGGTGTCCTGGCAGGGCCCCCCCATCTGTCAAGGCTCGGATCTAGTACCACATTAAGATCCCCTCCCCACAATATTTGCGGAGCTGCACAGCCCCGCACTATCTCAGCAAGTTTATAATAAAAATCCGGGCAGTCATAGTTCGGGCCGTATACATTGACCAACAACAAGTCCAGCCCCCTGCCCCGGCAGCGTGAAATCACAAACCTACCCTCTCTATCTACCTCCACTGCCTGAGCTGTGAAGCCTGCTTTCGGGTTGAACCAGGTGAGGACACCTCTAGCATGAGTAGTAAACCCTGCTGCATGTACATTGCCCCGAAGTCCTCCGTAACGCAGCATAGGACTTTGGGACGGAAGATGCGTCTCCTGGATGAACGCCACGTCTATGGCGTGCCTGTTTAAGTACTGCAGGACCGCACGCAGTTTACAGTGATCATTTAAACCCCTAACGTTCCACGTCACTGCCCTTACAGTGCTAAGCGGCCCATGCAGGCCAGATATGCTAGCCATTAGTGTCTAGTGTGCATTGCGTTGACATCAATCTCCTGAATAAGGAGTTTGCACCGGTTGACCACCCGCTCAGACTGTCGAACTAACCTCCGAAGAAAAAACACAATCCCCCTCCCCACCCCCCACCCACAGCTGACCTCCCCCAACTCAGCCATGCTGCGTCTCATGTCAAGACTACTCATCCCTCCCTCCACCCACCCCAACATTAGGTCAACCCTTCAAGTGTGTGATATGCACTCGTAGGCGGAGGTTGCTCCGTGCCAAAGTATACAGCAAAGCTCATACAGCACCAAGCCCCCACCTCCTCACACAGACCAAAATCATTTACCCCTTCACCTAGGAACACACCAACTAATTTAAACAGGACTACGCCCTGTGTGCCCAGTTAGGCAAGGTCGCGACAGCAATCTCAGATCCGCCACCAGAAGCGGCAGTGTAGCAAGTCCCAGCGGCGCCCCACGGGTGACCACCCCAGCCCAGGATTTGCACCCACACGTCTACATTCCACTGTGTGCTATGTCTTGCGTGCAATGGGCCCCCCCCCCCTCCCATGAGGAGCTCCCCCATCAGGATGCGCCTTAGTAGTAGTTCTCTTCGCATCTCACCCCTCCCCATCCCTCCACCCCCTTCATTCTCAGCCCGCACTTGCCACCAGAGTACGTTCAGTCTTGCTGCTCCAGGGAGCCTTCCGTCTCTTCCGCTCTCAGTGTCCGCGCCGGGCTGCGCCTCCCCTCTTTACTCCAGTCTTTAAGCGCCTTTTGCAAGGCCTTGGGGTCCGTGAAGAGGTGTGTCTTCCCTTGTCGATTGATACGCAACTTTGCAGGGTTTAACATCGCGTAGTCCAGACCCTGCTCCCTCAATTGCTTTTTAATCGGGATAAGCTGCCGTCTGGCTTCCTGGACCCTGGCCGTGAAGTCCGGGTACAGCGATATAGATGATCCCTCGTACGAGAGAGACTGTTTCTCCCTAGCCACCTTGAGTGCAGCGTCTCTGTGTCTGTAGTTAAGTAACTTTGCGATGATAGGCCTCGGCGGTGCCCCCGGAGGAGGCCTGGGTCCCAGGGATCTGTGCGCCCGTTCCACCACAAACATGGTTGAGAAAACATCCTCGCCCAGCATAGTAGTCAATATATTTTCCACGAAGTATTCCATCCTGCCTGTAGGTGTCGATTCCGGCAAACCCGTGATGCGTAGGTTACAGTGTCTGGCGCGGGCCTCCAGGTCCTCGGTTTTGTCTTGCAGCACCTGCATGACCCGCCCCAGTTTCTTATGCTCTGCGTCAAGCGAGGTCTGCGTCTCCTCCACCTCCCCCAGCCGCTGCTCCGATTGATCTAGTCTCTCCGCATGTTTGTCCAATCGTTCGCCCATGCGTGATGCCCTCCTGCAGGCCCTTCTCCGTAGTAAGCAGGAGGCGGCGAATGTCTTGTGCGTCTTCAGGGGGGACAGCTGACCCACTCGCAACGCCCTCTGCCGAGTCCTGGGGCTTAGGCCGTCTGTGCTCGAAAGTCAGTTTCACCTGGGCTTTGTCCGATTTGACCATCTCGCCACCAGTCTGCTTTTTACGGCCCCCAGCCACTCCACCGCCGCTGTTACTCCCGTCACCGCTCGGAGTCCAGCTGCCCGCTCTCGCTCTCAGTGCAATGATGTCCCCCACCACAGGGCGCAACCGCTGCCGCTCCACGCTCCTCTGTGCGTCACCGCCAGCTGGACAATCCGCCAAGGATCAAAAGGAAATCAGCAGTCGTTGCCGGGATTAGGGCCCCACACGATTCTCCCATGGACAGTCCAGCCTCGCCCGCGGCTGCCCCGCCCGGCTGCGCCTCACCACTTCGACTTGGCCAGTCCACCAATGACCCCTGCAGTAGCCCTGTAAGTAATGAGACTCCTGTCGGGGCGCGTCCCCGCCTCCTCACTGCTGCCGGTGTTGGCCGCGTCTATCCAGCAATGCGCGAATCTCCCAAAGCAGGTACCGTGCCCCGCGGGGCGCGCGCACCCCCATGACTCGCTCGCCTGGTCAGGATGCCTCCCTGTAAGTCCATCCACCACCTCAAAGGTCACTAAAGGCAGCCACAGTAGCCAGGCCTCCGGGTCCCCTCCACTACACTTTGCCGCTGGGACCGCCATACCACCCCCGTCGTCCGTCTCGGGGGGGGAGGGGGTCCTGCCAGTGCACCCTCCCGTTGCTCACGTCCGCCGGCGCCTGCTTACTCGTCCCCGCGCCCGGGGCAGCTCCGCTATCTCTGCATGTCTCGAGACTGGCCGTCACTGAGCTGCATGGCCGCCATGTTGCTCCTATGAAGGATTCGCTTCAGGCGCCGGGCCCCACTCTCCGTGGCTCAAAGGCAGCCTTCCGCAGCGTTCGCGGTCACTGCCACCGCCGCTCCTCGTCGCAGCTGCCAGGCACCCCTGTCCGCTCCGGTGGCAACAATTCCGCACGCCGCACGCAGTGCGACGCAGGCCCGCACTTGCCGGACTCGAGGCCGGGGATCCGAGGCCCGCACCCGTCCGCAGGTCAGCCCCGCGCACCAGGCATCAGCTGCGCTCCTCCGGCTTAAAACTCGGCTCAGCTGGTCCTCGCACCCTGCGACGCTCCCGACCAGCCTTTCGGGTGCGTTCCTGTCAGTGTGGGGTAGGATAGATTAAGGATTGTGCTCTCCGTGAGTCGGAGCGCGAGGCTCAGGCGGCCATTCTCCTGTTGAGCCAAGCTTCGCCCCTGCCTTTGTGAGCTTTCCCAGGCCACTTGCTGTCATCAGCAACTGGTCCCCACTGGTTCTGACTCACACTTTGGCGGGAGAACCGGCGGGAAAAAGAAGTGAGGAAGAGAGGTATTTCCACCTCTGCCAACTCCACCCCTCAGTTGGGGGGAGGCAAGGTGAAGCACAACTCTCAGTCCACGCCATCTTGAAGATGAGGGGACTCCACTGGAGGGTGGCATAATAGGGGGTGTACCCACCCCAGGGAAGGGACCCATTGGTCTCTGCCTTTTACCTACCTGTAACACCCCTAAATCTAGTATTTACGGGCACCCCTGAACCTTGCTTCCTCAGCAAGAGGAAACTACAAGAAGAAGAAGAAGGACCGAACAGCCATGCAGCAGCTAACATGAGGAAGACGCCCACTAACTTGGCCCTAGCCCTACGGGCCCGTCTCCCCCTCAAGCCTGCGCCTGCGAAATCCAGGTGTGTCCTGCAGCCAGCAACCTTGAAAACCCCGAAGAATCTGCCTGCTTTCCACCTCAAAGACTCTGTCACCAGATTTGTTTATCTGCAACCTCTGGCTCCAGCCACACATCGTGAATCTTCCCCACTCTGCACCCGCCATCCACGGCCCGAGCTCGAGTGGGCAAACACCACCAGGAGGTCACCCTGGCGATCCTGCCCTGAGATCCGGCGACCCCTGACCTGCCTCCAGCCGACGCCTGCAGCCTAAATCCAGAAGGTCCCCCCAACCGTAACCAGGAGCTGGTAAGAAGATCCGACCCCAAAAGGCACCCCTGCACCCGACGCCCCAAGGCCTTGTGTGCCCAAATCGATGGTGCCTAACCAACCCCTAACTTCCCAACTTACCTCTCGAAGTGGTGGTCGCACCCAGAAGACGTTCGTCCACAAGCCACAGTGCCTTTGCAAACCCGGATTTTCCCCATTGCAAACAACAGGGGCCCGACGTCGAAACAGCCCCCTGCACCCGGCCGCCCTAGTGCAGCTGAGGGTGCACCTTTGGTGCTACTTTGTTTCCCCATTTGCCTAGAGCTAAAGTCCAGGAGCCACCGACCGGAGGCCGCCTTTCCCCATTGGATAACATTGGGCCTCAGCATTTTGCACCCCGCCGCTCTAGTGCTGCTGAGGGTGTAAATAGAGTGCATCCTTGACCCTGGGAGACCCCTGAGTCTACCCCAGAACCTCAACTCCCACTACCAAATACTTACCTCAAAACCGATATCACTATTTCCCTCCATAGGATAACATTGACTGTTTTTCTGTGAAAAGTTTCCAGGAGTGGAGTTTGAGAAACTAAAGAAATTCTCTAAAATTGCATAATCTAACAAAAACGATTTTACTTACCTGTTTTTAAGAAATGTCCCAGAGTAGTATCTAGGTATACTACTTTGTGTAAGCCTAGTAATCTCAAAAGTTACTTACCTGCTATTTTACTAAAAAGCCCATTCAAGTCTATGTACTGCATTTACTAAGTATTTCATTTCTCTGCACCCATACTGTACATCAAACCAAAGTGAATATACAATCATCATTCAAACTGTATTTCAATTGCAATATTACTGTAAAGTATTTATTGCTTACCTATGCCGGGCTTGTTTGGTTCTAGAAAATGAAATAACTAAAAGATTTTTTTTATACAAAAACAATTGGTCTGAAGTTCAGTCTTTGAGTGTGTGAATTCATTTGCTGACTGAGTGTGTACAACAAATTCTTAACACTGTCCTCTGATACTGCCTTACTGCTCGACCACACTACCACAGATAGAGAGTGAAGTGCCATCTAACTTTACCTCTGCCTACCTTTTGGGATCCACTGGACTCTGTGCACACTATACCTCACTTTGGTATAGTATATACAGAGCCAGCTTCCCACAGGGATCTCCTGGACTCTGCGCAAACTATACCTCACTTTGGTATAGTACAGTGGTTCCCAAACTTTTTTGACCCATGGCTCCCTTGACCTAATTGGCAGTTGGCCGTGGCTCCCCAACATTTTTTTACGGGTGGGCGGGTGGCGGGGGGATGTAAGCCCGACCTCGGGAGTACTTCCTGTTGTCTTCCTTAAATTAATTGGGATGCAATGAAGGTAGTATAATCATATTTGTAACAAAATACGAAGATAACAGCTGTTTAATAAAACTTTGTTAAGTGTGAAACGATACAAGATTAATAGCCAAATATGTTTCCATGCAACTTTTATTAACCACACAACAATAGTTCGCAAATTTCTATGTAATAAAATATCTTTTCAATGAACAGGTAAAACAGAGTCCGAAATTTACCTTACAAATCCTAGTGAGATGGATGTGCTTGTTTTTCCTTACATAACTCCTGAAATCTTGGAGTTATTTTTGAGATTGCAACACGCATTTCTTTTTCAAGGTGAATTTTTGCCCTATATTTAGACTTTATCACTGCAACTGCTGAAAAACCTGCTTCACAAAGGTACGAAGTTGCAAAAGGGATCAAAACATGCAGGGCTCTCTTGCTAATCATTGGATATTCATCTCCAGCTTGGCACCAGAACTCAAGCAGTGACTGAGACTGGAACCTTACTTTCAATGTTGAGTCACTTGAAACATCAATAAGCTGTTCTGCTTCCTCATTGTTGAAATGCTGAGGTATCTCAGCGTTGAAGGGGTCTCTCACCCATTTTATTGGCTCCACTTCATCCTCTGGAAAATATTTATCAAGGTAAAAACGCAGTTGAGACAAATACAGAACAAAAACTGTCCTCAGTTCCTCCTTTAACGCCATCTCATTCTCCTGCAGGAACTGGTCCAATGAAGGAAAACATTTATAGTCACCTTTGCTTAGACTGCTTTTCCAAAGGATCACTTTCTTCTTAAAGCCTGAAACTTTGTCTGACAGTTGCAAGATGTTAGTATTATTGCCTTGCAAGGACTTGTTCAGTGCATTCAGTTTTTCAAATAGATCAGAAAGAAAAGCCATTTGTATTAGAAAGTCTGCATCAATAAACTTGTCAGCAAAACAATGTTCATCACCATGTAGATATGAGTAGATTTCATTCCTCAGTTCATACACCCTAAGCAGGGAGTTACCTAGAGACAGCCATCGAGAACTGCTGTAGAACAAGAGACATGAGTGTTCCGCACCCATGTCCTCACACAGTTTAGCAAAAAATCTTGCTTTCAATGGTCTTGTTTTAATATAATTTACCACTTTGATGACAATTTTCAGAATACCATGCAGTTCTTCACTGAGGTTTCCTGCTGCCAGTGCTTCTCTGTGAATTATGCAGTGTGTCCAAACAGCATTAGGAGCTTTAGATCGTATGCGAGCTTGAAGTCCTTGGTAGCATCCTGCCATTGAACGGCCCCCATCTGTACAAACTCCAACACATCTCTCCCAGTCAATTTGATTCAGTTGCATGAAATCATCCACAACCGCATACAAGTCTTGACCTGTGGTTCCACCTTTGATTTCTTTACAGAACAACAAATCCTCAACAATTTGTTTTTCGTATAGAAACCTGACATAGCAAATAAGATGGGTGTCTTTGTGGTTGTCTGTTGCCTCATCCAACTGGAGTGCAAAGTCTTTGCCTCTTAGATTACAGATGAGCTGATCGTTAATATCTTCAGCCATATCATTTATCCTCCGGCTGATAGTATTATTAGAAAGAGGCACTTTCAGCAGCTGTTTACCCGCATCTTCGCCGATCATGATTGTTACCATCTCAACAGCAGCAGGCAAAATCAGCTCTTCTGCAATTGTGTGGGGTTTTTTACTCTGTGCAACTAGATAGGCCACTTTATATGAAGACAGGAGGGCGTTACTATTAGTTTTGGTTTGTTTTGAGAAAGTGGACTTTTGTAGTTTGGCTTCAGCAACTTTTCTTTCAAAAAAATCCCTTGGCTTTCCGACCACATTTGGGTGAAGACTTTCAAGATGTCGCTTAAGTTTACTTGGAAGCATGGATTCCAGAGCCAAAACTTTTAAACAGATTGCACATTGAGGACGGTCCTCGTTATTAACCCGAACACACGTGAAACCATAATCCAAATACCTGTCATCGTACTTTCTGTACTTGGCCTTTCGTTTCCCGTCGTCTTTTTTGTCAGAAGAACCTGCAACTTCACTTTGCTCAGATGAACTTGAACTTGGCATTAGAAATCTCTTCATTGTCAATCACAAAGATGGGAATCAGTTCCTCTCGTCTTTCTATCTGTAAAGTCCCTGGTCGTCGTTTCTTTTCCTTTGCTGAAGTATTTCCAGGTTTCTTCCAGGTGTCATCCACAGTCTCCACGGAATAATAAGCCTGAAGTACAAAACATCCAGGTAAGACAAGTATAAGTAGAACTAAAGTTATTCTCTGCCTAATGATGGATCTATTATTTCTGTTAGTTTGCAATAGTAGCCCATGATGATGGTGACCATTTGGACTTATTATTCTTATTGGTACCCCGCACAGACAGAAAGAGCATTCAGTTTTCTAATGAAGTCTAAGGTCAAATAAAATGGCAAATTGTAAGTTTGCTGCAATTTAGCCCAGCGGTTGGAACCAACAATAGAAAACATGAGCAGCTCTGACTTAGTTCATATAAGCAAGGTTTAAACCAGCGTGAAATCAAATAGAAACACATTTGGCCTCTTTGGGGATGAAAACCTGAGGCATTGATGCGCTTTTCTTTAAAGACACAAATGTCATGGATGGGTGGAAAATAATTTAGAAAGGCTGCCTACTGTGCCAGGAGGAATAAATGCGGCTTTGGAAGGCTGACTTGTCCGTATTCTCCTCCGCAGAACCATTTTGCAGGCTCAGAAATGTATAAATCAGTACGCGGGTATAAATGATAAAACAGCACAGGATTCCTGGGTGGTCCAGCTTTAGAACTGGTGGTGCCCAGTGCGACAATGTTTGCGCCCCACAGATTCCATCACTACCACCCTTTAGCAGTGCCCCCCTCAAGTCTCCATGACCACTCTCTCTCCGATATATTGAATCAGTTATATAGTGCCACCTATACCAGTGTAAGGTGTCAGGGCACTTATCACACACACATTACACAGAGCAGAGACAATCAATCATATGTGTGTAAATTAGTGTATAGGAAATGTTTCATAAGCCAGAGGACTACAAGGTAAGTCACAGGTCATCCATACTGGTAGACAGTAAGTGTGGATTTTAACATTCTACACTGCTTTTAACCAAAAGATCTGACAAAGGCACTGACCTATTTAAACTAGCTTCACTGTGTGACGTGCATGGTACACATTCTTTGCAGCAGGCACATTAACACATTCATGGTCAGCACTCTCAAATAAACACAAGCAGGAGCAGCACCACACATATGCTCATAGAGTTGTGTTATTCACTGTGCACATGTTCTACATTATTTAGGAAAAACAGGACTTTGATGGTTCGGTTTATTTACCACTGTGGGTGATATTTAATGGAATGTCTCCAAATCCAACTTATTTGTGGCTAGTACACAAATGATTTGCTGTAGTTCCCTTTTGAACTAAGAGGGTATCCAATGTACGCCAGGGAGGGGCGGGTGTTTACCAGATTTTGATGATATCTACATGAAATAAATTGCCCTACATTGAACCTACATGGAACTCATTTACATATCTAGTGGTTTTCTTTGAAACTTATCGCAGAGCCAGTCCTCCTGAACCTCTGTTGGACCTCAATGCTTTAAAGTGGGACTGTCCTTGTTTGCGTGTTTAAAATACAAAACCACGAGTTAGAACCAAACAAGGCCCAGCCTTTACCCAGCGCCCTGCTGAATCCGACTACAATCGGTGCAATAAATAATATATAAAGAAGGTGCATCTTAAAAATAGTAATGCATAACATAAACAAGTACCTTAAAAGCGCATAGTAGTGAGTGCCACACAAGCCTCAATCAAACAGCAATGTAAACAGACCTGAGTAACGACCCATCTCTCTTTAGTGGTGAAGTTGGAACTTTCCCCGAGAAGAACAAGCCATCTCATGTAAAAAAGAATTACCCCCTTTATCAACTTTGAATTTGCTTTAGGAAACAAAATTAAAGTTGTGTGCAGCACGGTGTAAACACGCACAGGAACCAATAGCACCTGCTATTGGTTTCATGTGCTTTAGAGAATATATATTTTTAACATGCCACACTAGTACAGCAGAAGGCAGGAGTGACACATTAGACGCGGAGCTGAGTCTTCAATTTAAAACATTTGAAAGAAACTTCAGGAAAACTGAAATGCTCAGGAAGTAAATATGTACTTCCGGAGCTTAAACACACATGTGAAATGCATAGGCTGGCAACCACAGAGAAAAAACAGCATGCCTCCTCCTTCTGTTGGTACGGTCTCAACTAAAGGACATCTACACAGCAATAAATACACCTGTCCCATATTACTGGCAAATAATACACCATGCCATCCCAGAGAAATAACATCTTTTGTGGACACAAGTACATACTGGACTTTTCGAGCCTCTTCTTACAATGTTAACTCAAAAACTGGAAGTCTCAAAATGCAGTGCTCTGTTAGTAAAAATACTATGAATGGCTGAAGATGTTTCACAAGAAAAGGAACTACTTTAAATATATTTAACAATGCAAACATTACAACCATATTCATTTTTAAGGCTTTTAAAAGTGCAGTCAAATACATGACTGACAGCATGCTACTGGTGGACCGACAATTGGCAGTGCCTGTGTAGTGTTACCCTTCTGCCCTAAAAGTGTCCACAAAGTAATGTTTTCCTATCAGAAATGAGCGGATGAGGATGAGGTATTGGGAGGTGTTTGAAGACGCCCCTTTGACACCTACTCCCAGCCTGGACATGACTAAAGAGAATCAGCCATGCGGCTCGTCTGCACCATTTTCTTTGTCTAAATTGCAGTGATTTTTCTGTAGGATGTTTATTTGTGCGCCGCAACCGGTCCTAGGATGCTTGTTTCCACTCCATATTTTTCACTGTCACCCATGTGCTTTGCCCTGCCCCCCTACACGTTGCACTCCCTGTAATTTCTGCTCCTCACCCTCCACTCTCCATGCTGCTTCCTTTCCTTCGTGCCCCTCATGATGCACACCCATGATTAAAAAAACGCTTTATTGTATTTTTTTTTTCTTTTTATTTGTCGATCCAACTCAGGCAATAAAAAAGATAAAAAAGCTGCCTCATTTCTTAAGTGTGCGAAAGCATGGCTTTCACGTGCCTACAAAATGACGACAAGGCCAGCATCGTAGACTTTTTGTTTTTCTTATTTACCCATGCTGCACACTCAGGGATGCTGTCAATCATGGCGAAAAACCGTGGATAAAGCCAATATGTGTCAGAGGAGAGACTCGTTGGCTTTGCAATGCTTGGTTCATTTTACACGTTCCCCTTCAATGGCACAGTTCATTGCTGTTTGGAAGCCATTCGGTCGCCGTGGAAAGGGGTAACGCAGACACTGGGGTAACGACTTAATTATTGTCTCACTCATATCAACTTCACTCTTACCTTGGCTTATGTGGGAACGGCAGAAGACGGCCGGCGGTAGAAAGCGGCGGGCGGCAGAAGACGGCAGCAGTTACTCCTCTCGAACGCCAGAGCTGCGTACGTATGGCATGCGTATGCCAGTAATGGAGACTACCTCCAACGCATGAGAATGCACGTACGACGCGTATACGTACGTACGCACGTATCGCGACAGTACGCCTCCAGGAACAGACCATGTTTTGCCTTCAGCTCGCTCTCGCTTCATTTTTTCAGGTGGGTCGGGACATCGCTTCATTTTTCAACAGGACATCGCTTCATTTTTCAACATTGTGGTCGCGGCGCCCCTGGCTCGTCATTACGGCGCACCGGGGTGCCGCGGCGCACAGTTTGGGAACCGCTGGTATAGTATATACAGAGCCAGCTTCCTACAGATTGTTACTGTGAACTAAGCTACCCTTGAAGTGTATAGTATAGGGTCAGTGTGGCACATAACTCATGCTTTCTACACCTAAGGGAGTTGTTTCTGTTATGGCATTAATGATGACTCATATTCTTCTGAGCTATTTTGTACTTACATTCAGAGCTCTAATGCTATACCCATTTATAGAAACTGTATACAAAATAAGCTTGGATGATGTCATTAGTGATGTCACAAATGATGTAATAGAACATGTTATGAGTGATGTAACTATAACGTACTTAACCTTTGTTTTTTTCAGTGAATGTCTAAGGTTTTTTTAGTTTTTTTAAACAGGTCTTTTTATCACACCTAACTCAGGCCTCGAGAAATCTACTTGCTCACTCACTATGGCGAGTCATGTTTTATGAAGGCGAACTATTTTTAGGGCCTATGGCCTGTTCTGGCAAGCTGACAAAGAAGAGGTGTTCTGTTCACTCACAAAGTGAATGAGTCCAAAAGATGTCTTTAAATCTTGTTGTTATCTTGTCACATTTGCTCTGAGTTCAGAGACAAGGTCAAAACTCAGTTTGTCTTTGTACAAATAACTGTGGCGTCAAAGAAAGAAAACTATAGTGTTTTATACAGTGAACTGTCAAGAAAATCATGCCGTAGAAAGAGTGTGAAATGAAAGGCTCTAGGATGTCAGGTTTTTTCTACAACACAACATTTAAATATCTTAATAAGTGAACTGTGCAAACATTTCAAATTATATTTCAAGAGTATGAAAGCACTCATTTTAATACTCTCTGATGAAATACACGATTTTAATAGTATGAAAACAAATCAGAACACTTTACTAGGTGATGTGCAAATGATAATCATCGGGGGGGGGGTGTTACCTCTGGGGTCAGGCTAATCCTAAATACAGTAATTGCTGCCAGCAACATTTTTCACATGTTGCTGGCAGCCAAACAGAGCGCTTGCTCCCGTGGCAAAGAATAGCACACGGGGAATTAGCTACACGGCATTATGTTTTTCAAAGGGGAGGGGGACCACGTGGCCCCCTCCCTGAGCCTAATTGGGCCCATTAGCCCTTGGGGATCCCAGGACCTTATGTTTAGGTCTTGCCTGACCCAGCTCCTGCGCTGGTCTGGCGAGACTTTTTGTGAGGGCTCAAAAAATGCTACCGTGGCCAGCCTAGAGCTACAGTGCATGAGCGCGGACGCGTGCTTAGGAGCAGAGGCTGGCAAACCTCGTCATGCTCATTAAGCACCCGTGATCACTTTAGTCCGCAATCACTTTCACGGCGCCCCTTTGATGTTCTCGTTCAAAGAACATCAAACATCAAAGAACATGTTGTTGTGTTAATGCTTTGCTGTGCCCGTTTGACTTACAATGTGCTTTCTCTTTCCACAAACTCGATGTTTTGTGACTTAAAGAACATTAAGGAAATGTTTCTGTGAAACTGGACTACGTTCACAGTGTTTATTTCTGATCGCAGTGGCTGCTTCATGTCCGTTGCACCATTCAGGGAGTCCTTTCTCTGGCGCTTTCATGAGGACATGATGAGGAAGCTGGAAGCTTTTGGCACATTCTCTTTAAAAGCACAGCATGTTGGCGACTGGTTAATCGATTAGACCTATGTAGCGCTTTAGATCTCAAAGCGCTATTGTGGGTGCAGCAGTTACAACTCATGAATTATGGGGTTCAACGCACAAGGAGGGGGCAGGTTTGAGTGCACACTGGCTGCAATCGAACTCTTAAGATGATGGGCTGTGTGTATCCATTATCAGCACTCAGTCTTCGCTAAGTGATTTTGTTTTGTTGTTTTGTTAATGCTTTGCTGCGCCCGTTTGACTTGCAACGTGCATTCTCTTTCCACAAACTCAATGTTTGTATTCCTTTATTTTGAGATGCTTTTAGTATTACTGTCACACACACAACCACACACAAACACACCCACACACATACACACAACCACACCCACACACACACAACCACACCCACACACACACACAACCACACCCACACACACAACCACAACCACACACACAACCACTCAACCACACACACAACCACTCATCCACACACAAACACACACCCAACCACACCCACAACTACACCACACACACAACCACACCCACAACCGCACCCACACACAACCACAACCACACACCCAACCACACACAATCACACAACCACACACACACACACAAACACACACACAACCACACACACACACACACAACCACACATACACAAACACAACCACACACACACACAAACACAACCACACACACACAACCACACATCCACACACACACAACCACACCCACACACAACCACAACCACAACCACACACATCCACACACACAACCACACACACCCACACACACACACAGCCACACACACACAGCCACACACACACACACAGCCACACACACACACAGCCACACAACCACACACCCAACCACAACCACACACCCAACTACACCCAACTACACATCCACACCCACAACCGTACCCACACACAACCGCACACACAGAACCACACACAAGCACGCACACACTCAACCACACAGACACACACACATAACCACCCACACCCAACCACTCATCCACACCCAACTTCACATCCACACCCAACCACACATCCACACCCAACCACACATCCACACCCAACCACACGCACACAACCACACACAACCACACGCACACAACCACACCAAGCATTGGCATAGCCAATAGGTCTCGCCTTTGTGACCTTATAAGTATTTAGCCACACAACAGTTGATGTGGTTGCACCAAGGATATTGTGCTGCATAACTAAATACTTCGAAGGTCCCAAAAGCGAGACCTATTGGCTATGTCAATGTTTGTTTTGAGAGGGGAGGTGATCCACATGGCTCCCCTCTCCGAGCCTTATTAGGCCTTGGGTATCCCATCCCCCAGGGCCATCACTAAAAAATAAAGAGGAGGGGAGCCACACAGCCCCCCTCCCCGAGCCTTGTCATGCTTTGAGGATCCCATTTCCCCAGGACTGTGTATTTTGTTTATAAGGGAAGGGGACCCCTCCCCCCGAGCAATAAAAAGGTCCTGGGGACTCCAACCCCAGAGCCCTGTATTTTTTTAAGGAGAGAGGGACTGCTTGGCCAACCTCTCTGAGCTTCGAAAAAGCCCTGGGGACCACATCCCCTAGGGCTGTGTATTTTTTTAAGGAGAGAGAGGAAATGCGGCCACTCTCACTGAGCTGCTGTCGGCCTCGGGTACTTGATCCCTCGATGCTCACATTTTTTAAAAGTGGGAGTCCTGATGCCCACCCAGGGCACCCACCATATACTAGTGGGGCACCTCAAAGGAGCTATTAATGCTGCTTCCTCTGGGCGGGAGCAATATTTTGATCAGTTTTCCTGCCAACTTCTGTGCAGGCAAGGAAACAGATCAAAAGACCACTCCCTGCGGGCAGGAGCATTTTCAAAGCTCCCGTCCAACAGGAGCAGACTTTTGCTCCCGCTTGGCAGAAGTTTTGAAAATGCTCCGTCCTAGCAAGAGCAAATACAGGTGGGTTTCCCAGGGAATAGCTTGAAAGCCAGCCTTCGGGATGGGATCCCTAGGGCCTTCAATGGCTCAGAGTCCTCCAGGTCGTACTCTCCTACCAGAGTAGTAACGTCTGCGGTCAGTTTGTCACCTACTCCTTCGTCACAAAGGTCTGCATTACACGCTTTTCTCCTGCACCACCTGCTACTTCTGTACCTTTAAGGTCCCCATAGCAACCCTTCATGTTCATCTTACACTTAAGATTGCTCGTCCATCAGGGACCACTCACCGACTTTATCTGACTCCCCTCCAGTAAGAATATTGCCGGTTGGTGAGATCAGTACATCCAATGATGTATTAGTAGGGGTGCAGCAAAGTTTAACATATCTATTCTAAATAGTCTCTTATTACCATGTTCCTACCAAGCTCCTGAAAAAAATATAAAGCGCCCAATCCGAATCCTCTCTTTCTTAGATGTGATCCTTCTCCTGACTCTGTCACTGTGTCTACAACAAAAAATATCATGCTGTTCCACCTTCCTCCACTGTTCCTTCTAATAAACAGGGCAAACTGATGGATTAATTGGGATGAAAAATGTGTGACACAGCAGCCACAAACATGAAAACAGCAAGTGCCACAGTTTTGCTAGGCCGCTATGATAAAGCACTCTGAGACCCTTTGCAGACATTTATCAAAAAGCTACCAAGGAAGGACAGACATGATTTTCAAGAGATTCTTCAGAAGGGAATTCTGGTGTACAACTAAGTTAAACGTGCTGCAGCAGTATCTTCAGACCTATCTGCCCATGGGTGCTGCCACTTATTGTCTCATGTGCACTGCCTGGTTGAGGCTCACAGGGCTAAAACAAGATGCCCTTCCATTCTCAGGCAATTCACTTTTCGACTCACATACATACGATAAGACGGCTTGAATGAAGTCCGAAATGGCCACTTTAAAGGCAATAGGTCTCAAGAAGAGGAAGTACTTTTCAAGAGACAGTTTGTTTTTGCTGGCCTTAGGACTCTTCACACTTTAGCACTGCTGACCAGTGCTTAAGTGCTAGTACTGTCTCCCTACAACCTGATAACATTGGCTTACACCCAATTGGCACATTTAATTTACTTGTAAGTCCCTAGTAAAGGGGTTGTACATGTACCCAGGGCCTGTAAATGACATACTACTAGTGGTCCTGCAGTATTTATTGTGCCACCCGCATAAGTAGCCTTTTTAAACATGTCTCCGGCCTGCTATTGTGGCCTGTGTGTGCATTTTTAAACTGCCAGTTCGACCTGGCAAAATAAACCTTTTGCCAGGCCTACTCCTTCTTTCTTAATACATACAAGTCACCCCTGTGACAGGCCCTGAACAGCCCTTAGGGCAGGGTGCAATGTATTTATAAAGTTGAACATGTCCATTTAAGTTTTGGATGTCCTGGTAGTGAAAGATTTGCTTTTCACTACTGTAAGCCCTACCTCTACTATGGGATTACATTAGCTTACCTTACTACATTTAATGAATGATAACTTTCACTAGAGAGCAAGTCGGAATGTCGAGTTTGATATCTAAAGAGTTGTAATTTAAAATTTCTGTATTCCTAATGTGGACCTATGTCAAGTTTCATAAAATAATAAATAATACATTGTTGTGGTTGCCTGACTGCTTTTGTGCCAAGCTACCATAGATTTAAGTACAGGTTAATTTTGAGTTTGTTTCACCCTTTCAAGAATTGTGGTTGCTGTTTGAGTAGGGTTTCACCCCCCTCAACAAGTAACCCAATTTCCATATATATGCATATATATATATATATATATATATATATATATATATATATATATATCTAAACAGGAGTCTGACAATCAGGAGCGCCTCAACCTCACGAGTCGGGGCCTGTCTCAGGT
Source organism: Triturus cristatus (assembly GCF_964204655.1). NCBI lineage: Eukaryota > Metazoa > Chordata > Amphibia > Caudata > Salamandridae > Triturus > Triturus cristatus. Next base: position 162,707,370 of record NC_140587.1, read on the forward strand.
GTGTCAGACACCTCCCATATTCCATAAGAAAACACACTGCCCTTGCAGCAACAAAGGGAAACATAGATTTAATGAACACTGTTGTTCTAAGGATTCAACCTGATGAAAAACGAAATGTTGTACTCACCTTTGCTGCATAAAAACGAACTGGTAGATAAAGAACTCACTGCCTCTTTAAAAATTGGAAAGAAATGGACATTGTCCTTTTTCAATGTGTTAGCTAAGTTTTTAAAAATGCAAACGAACCCACCAGGACACAGTGGTATATGACGAAGACTCAGCCGAGTCGAAACGCGTAATGCCTGCATGCCTATCTTTTCCTCAAATAAAGAAATTGCTGAGCATGTTTGGAGTGGCCTGTTTTCATGCTGCAAGGGCAGTGTGTTTTCTTATGGAATATAAATATCTATATCTATATAGCTATATCTATATCTATATATATATATATATCTGCTACTGGTGGTCGCCAGTAGATAGTTATAGTTGGGACCTAGTTTCCGTAGGAAAAGCGTTTGTTTGCTAATAACTTTGGCGCCGTTTGACGAATAGCCTCTTAATTTTCGAAACTAGTATGCACCTGCATTCACCTGCTGTGTGGAAAGTTTTGGGGTGATTGGTCAAGCAGGGAGCCACGGAAAGAAAGGGGGGGGGGCAAAACACGTTTCCCCCATGCAGTTCCCAAAGGGATTTTGAACACGGCTATAGCATGAACCGCTGAAAGGATTTACACCAAATTTGGCAGATAGCAAGCTCTTGTTTAAAAAAAAAAAAAAGCCCTTTTTGTAATTTGGTGTAAATCAGTTCAGTAATTTTCGAGTTATTAAAAAAAATTGTATATCTAGAGACACAGATCCTCTGCAGATCCATCAGATCTCATGCTGAGATCATCGGATTGGTTCCCAACACTTCAATCAGGAAGTGTTGTCAGCCATTTTGAGACTCTGATTCCTCAGTCCAAAAAAAAAAGTTTAAAAAAGAAGGGGGCAGGGTAGGAATACTCTGACCCCTAGACCTGCTGGTGGGGTCCCCCAGGGCTAAAAGGCATTTTTTTTTTTTTTTAAACAATTTTGCCACGAAAATCGATGTGGATTTGCAAATCCCGACACGCTTGAAAAACAAAACAAGCTTGGTCTACCGCGCTTGTTTATAGTTGAGCCTCCCGGTGGGCCAGGTCCCAGGGGCATATATATTTATTTATTTTGAGGAGGGGAACACATGCTGCCCCTCTCCCCATGGACGGAATCTGCCCCGGGGCCCGCTACCTCCCCGGGGCCAGGCCAACCTTATATGAACAGGAGGCCCACCCAATGCTGTTTATAGCCCATGGGACTGCCACCTCCCCGGGGCAGGACCAAAGTAATGCAGGGAAAGGTGGTAACGTGAACCTCCTCCTGGGCCTATTACGGCCCCGAAAACCACCACCTCCCCGGGGCCAGCCCAAATTAGAAAAAGGAGGAGGGGGCCGCGAAGCCCTCCTCCTGAAGCCATTAATGGCCATGGCGACCGCCACCCCCAGGGGCCCGCTCCCTATATCCTGAGGTACCCACCGTGACACAGTTGTTTGCTATCTTTTGGCGGGAGCCTTGACAGTTCCCGCCAAGCAAGAGCTAACAGTAAGTCCGCTCCAAGCGTGCGGGAGCAGGAAAACTGTTCCTGCCTGCTGTTTAGTGGACTTTTCATCTGTTTTCCTGATGAAAGAATTGCTCCCGCCTGCAGGGAGCACCATTTTCTGCTGCTCCCTGCGTGCGGTAGCAATGCCTTATGCCGGATAAGTTATCCTCATCTCAAGAAACTATAACTTGTGCTTTAAGGTAACTATAACTCGCTCCCTCGCCATGCACTGCTACTTACTCCACATATTGCATCAGTAATGACATCTTGTAGGACATCATTCATTATGTAACTGCAACATTTGCAATAAAATTAGTGATGCGAAAACTGTGCATGAGCATGCTCGAGTTATAGTTACCTTAGGGCATGAGTTATTGGTTCTTGCGATAGTTATAACTATAACTGCTGCATTTCTATGTTTTTTTGTGTGTAAAATCTGAAACAAACTATAAAGACCCTCTAACCTTTGTTTTTCAGTGAATTCCTAAGGTTTTTTAAATTGTGTTTCCTAGCGATAACATCCCTGTAACCTTTGTTTTTTCAGTGAAAAAAAATATATATAGAGAGAGAGAGATAGATAGATTCACACATATTTCGCAAAGTCTTCTGTGATTCTGTACATTGGCAAGACAATCCAGTGCTTATGACTTCGATGAGGATTTACTTGGAAGAAAACTAGGATTACAGATAAGAAACATTTCCGTTATTCTTCTGCAGTAGGTGAAATTGGAATAAATGGGTGTTTTGCTGAAGGGTGATAGAGAAGGTGCCCTTTTACTTTATCGAGACACCTGTGGCGTACAGTATGGCACATCAAGACCCAGGCACTCCACTGCGTCCTTTTCTGAGTGCATGTTCTGAAAACTAAAAAAAAATATTTTGTTTAAAGAAGCAGAAAAACATAGTAAAATACATTATTCTTTCACAGAGATGTCTTTTATATTTTTTATATATATACTCTACTTTTTTTATTCCAATTTTCACAGAGATCGGTTTGAGACCTAAAGCCTTTAGTTCAGCAATTAACTCCCAACCACCTGTCAGTACTTCCACAACTGAAAAGCAAGTAAGAAATACAGGAATTCCTTTACCAACAAGCAAATTACCTGTCTCGTCAATTCCCAAGTCAATTGGACTCAAAGCTCGATCTATTACCCCTCGACTGGTAGAACCACAGCCTAACTTGGACAAGGCAGCTGGAGCACGCTTTGTATTGCCCAGGCCAACATCCGCTCCTGCTACAAAAGGACCACACGGTGAGAGCCATGACTGGTGTTATTTCCTAAATGTAGATGAATTGTTATTTTTTGCTTACCAAGTTGCCTCAATTGTGTGGTGAATTAAAAAGAAAATGAAGAAATATCCAGTGTTAGGCACCATAGAAAATGTCCTATGACGTTCATTAAAGCACGTTACCTTTCTTCGTAGAATCCTTATCTAGGATTTATCCCCGAGCATTGGTCCGGGTGCGAAGGCTGTAGTTGTCCACATTATTTCTCCAAAACGTGACTTCAGATGTTAATTGATTGTAGGTCAAAGGTCAGTGTAAATCTGGAACTTGTTTCATTGCTCTAGTATCAAGCGTTTTACTCTAAAACAGTAACATCTACTTCAGAGAAATAAGAGTCAAACAAGCAAAGCAGATCTGATTATGGTGAATATCTAGGACAGATTAACAAAACTATAAAGTGACTCCGACTTCAGGATATAACACTTCTCACAGCTCAGCCTTTGATCGGGGACTTGTCTTCGTGGCGTTCATGTGCTCTCGCCTGTTGGAAATTTACAAGTTAAAAAAGACTTTGTCCTGCTGGGGAATTCTATTAGTAAGAGCATATATAAACAGAACGTGATTCTCGCCCTTGCTGGCCATGGTACGAACTGTGCTGTTTCTTACAGCTTCGAATGCATAATAAATTAAAAGAAACTAGAGTACTACACATTTCCTATCTTTTCATGACCGTGAGTGGTTGATTCATGAACAAATGAGATACAAACATTTGACTTTTCTCTCCTGAAGTGAAAATAATTATACTGTGTTGTTTTTTCTTTATGATGAATTCTCCATGAATTGCTCATGAAGAAGTCTCTCTGGCTGTTTGCTGTTTGTATGAAAATGAAATGAAAATTATATTTATATAGCGTGTAACTACCCGGAGGCCTCGCAGCGCTTCCGCTGATTCCTGTAGCGAGCTCCAAGGGGAATCAACACGCCTTCGCAAACAAATTGGTCTTTAAAGCTTTCCTGAATGCCAACCAATTATTATTCTCTCTGATGACTAAAGGAAGAGAATTCCAAAGTCTGGCGGCGGTGTGAGAAAAGGAACGGCCGCCCCATCGGACTTTGTTGACCCTTGTTGAGGTTGCCAAGTGCAGAGAACCGGAGCGGAGGGGTCTGGAAGGGACATAAGGCACAACAAAGGGGAACAAGATGGCAGGGCCTGTTCGATGGAAAGATTTGTGCAAAATGCACATAGCCTTAAATTGTGTTCTGGCAGCCATTGGAAGCCAATGCAGTTCCTTTAGAGCTTTCTTGGCTGACTGCCAACGGGGAATGTTAAACAATAATCGGGCGGCACAGTTTTGAGTAACTTGGAGCCTGTTTGTCACTGCTGCCGGGGCGCCTAGATATAAGGCATTACCGTAATCTAGGCGGGAGAGAATCAGGGCCTGAACCATGACTCTCCTCGCCTGGAAAGGGAGCAGAGGGAGGATTTTGCGGAGCATTTTCATTAGCCCAACACATGTGGAGGCAGTTTTGGTAGCTTGGACCGAGAAATCTAGCACACTTTCAAGCCAGATTCCAAGGCTCTTTATCTGGGGCTTAGGGAAGGGAGGGGTACCAAGACATGTAGGCCAAATGGAGGCCAAAGTGGTCGGAGGAGAGTTACCCAATAACATAATCTCCGTCTTCTCCCCGTTAAGTTTAAGACAAGAAGCTTGCATCCACTTAGCGACGGCCCCTAGACATAAGCCCAAGATGTTGGACGGCCCCTCAGTGTGGTCCAAAGAGACCACCAATTGTGTGTCGTCCGCGTAGGTGACAATACGCACACCGAAGGGCTGGACTATGTTTGCTAGAGGACGCATATAGACGTTAAAAAGAGTGGGGCTCAGGGACGAGCCCTGAGGAACCCCACAGCTAAGTGGTTGCTTAGTGGAGACTGTCTCACCCTCGAATACCTGGAAAAAACGCTCCTCCAGGAAGGAAGTTAGCCATTCCAAGGCCGCGCCCGACACACCCATGCCTTTCAGACGCTGTAATAGAGTGGCATGGTTAACAGTGTCGAACGCGGCACTAAGGTCGAGTAATATGATGGCTGCTTTTCCTCCCTGGTCCAACACAGCTCTGGTTTCTTCCGTCACTGCTAGGAGAGCAGTTTCAGTTCCGTGCTGAGGACGGAAACCTGTCTGAGAGGCGCATAGCAGATTATTAGATTCTAAATAGTCTACTAAGATATTGTTAATGTGCCTCTCAAGCAGTATCCATGGCCTTTCCTGCAATTCACCAATCTAGCACTGTGTGCCATCGATCACAGATCTGCTAGGGCACTTGCAGCCAACTTTTCATGATCACTTTGCAGGACATTTTGCATGTGTGTAGACACTTTCCATGCGTGGACACTCTTTGCATGTACAGACACATCAGAAGACATTTGTTGGGGAACACGGGGGGATTGAGTCACATAGCTCATTCTTGGGGTTTAATTCCACAGCCTACTGCTCTAAATCAGAATAAAAGATTTAACTCAGCTGGAAGCTGTTCGAGGCTGCCATACTTCATTTGAGTTCCTAACCATATACTCCCTCCTGGAATAAGCCTTGACTACTCACTCTGTGCACCTTTGGTGGAAGTTTATAAAATGTACAAGTCTGTCACACAAATGGAATGAACTGGCCTTAAGACCTGAAACACCAAAGGTAAACTACTGTATTCACGATGGACACTGCCCAGCAACCAGACTAAAGGAAAGGTCTCATAATCTACTTCTGCCTTTTCTCATTGTATTACCATGGCCTAAATATCGACACAATGTAGGTGGTGAGAGCTAACAAAACACCTTGACAGGTGAGCAGACACCACATTAGACTTAACATCTAATCTTGGCTTTACAATGTTACCCAAGTATTCTAGAAATAAACACTGAATTCTACATCTGGGCAGGCCCACAATACAGACATTTCTTTGGGAAGGGTAGTGACTTGGTCTCTCCGTCAGAATCACTGCAATCCCAGTGTAGGGCTAGTGGAACAGCTGAAAACTGCAGCCAGGCGACAGTAGGGCCTAGTCACAAAGCATTTTGAGTACATAAAGTGTTACCTCTCCACTGCTCTTTTACATACTCTTATACAAATTTATGAACTTGCCCCAAAACATCTAAAAGGAGAATATTCTGGCAATTTTACCTAATTGTGTTAATTTACTACTAGGGTGTTGGAAGTTTCAGGGCCAATTCACAAAGGTGTGTAAGAGTACATAAAAGACTACTGTATTACTACTTCCTGGAATCTAAATGCTTTTGTGAATTCGCTCCGCTGTTTTTAATCCAAGCCTCTCTATTTATCTGCATGTGGGTCACAAAAAGACATGACATTTTCATTAAAGGATTTTTTTAAAATTTACCAAAGGATACTTATTTGAAAGAGAAGAGATGGTGAAGAGGGTTCAGCAGAATTGACAGAAAAGCCATCAAAAAGCATTACTAAAAGTAACTAACTTGTTTATGTAATGGTTACATTTTTCTACAGATATGTTATCTAGAAAGAATGTGCAGCAATGCTTGCAACAGCAGAAGTGTCAGAGGACCGTTTCATCAGTTTTATTTAGGAATAGTGTGGAGCAAGATATTGCCAGACACTGATCCTAGACAGCCCAGAATTAACAAATGTCCTTATATTGTCAACCCTAATGTAATTGAAGGAAATTTTGTGAGCTAATTCGTAGCCCAATTTAATGCATAGCACGATCATCTGTAGATCCGCCCTTCATCACCATTCTACTTTTTTTCATTATAGAGCAGCCAATCGGGCAGCCTTACTATTTTCTCTATGCCTTTGAGTGCTTCACATAAAAACGCCTGGCCCTTTTAGGTCTAACCTACTAGACCGTGCATACACTATCTGCTTCAAGGTATATTGCAGGCTTACAGTGGTCTTAGAGCCCGCCCATTACTTACCATTTGTTGGCTTTGTAGTCACTCTCATTTGCTAGCTTCTCATATGCTAGCTTATGTGGGCTTTACTTCCTCTTCATGTGTTTGTCCCTCTTCTGAGGCATGGACATATTTTTGTGTTCTAACACTGCTCATTTTTCATGTGCTATTTTTTTCTTTTTGTTAAGTTTTCCAGCAGTCTCCCTCATGTACTTCTCTGTCGCGCTTGTACTGCTCTTTCTCTGCCAGTACTCTTCTCCCCTTCGTCTCCTTCATGTGCTCACCCTCTTGTGCTTCTCCCTCCACCACCATACATTGCATTCACTACAGTGCTCTCATCCGTTTGCTTCCCCTCTCCCTGCTCCACATTGCTTTCCTTTGTTATGCTTTCTCTCCCTATGCTGCTTTCTCTCCCTTTGTTTCTTCCACCTGCACCCGCGTGTTGCTTTCCCCAACTTGAGGCCTCCGTTTTGCTTCCTCCCACCTATACCTTCTTTGTTGCTTCCTCCAGCTACACGCCTGTGTTGCTTCCGCCTGCTTCCCATATTGCTTCCCCTCCTGCTTTTCTTTCCTCCCCACACTTCTTTTTTACTTTTTGTTTGCCGATCCTACTATAATTGACAAAGACAAATAATAAAGCAAATAGGTCCCAAAGGCGAGACATATTGACTTTGCCAACGTTTGTATTGTTTTTTTGTTTTTTTTTTTAAACCGTTTATTACAGGACTCAAAAAAATTGTACAAGTATGGGCCTACAACCTTTCGGCCGGCCGCTAGCAATATAAGGAGCATACGGTATACATTTGTAAAACACATGGTGCCGCTGCCGAGCATTTACAGGAGATAACATCGTTGCGTGTCACATTATGCAGACCCCATCATACGGTTCCATTTTAAATTTAAAGCACAGCAAACACAAACAAACCCACAAGGCAATCCTCAATCGAAATAGCAACACGTGCTCCCCTAAAGGGGGAATCTAGTCATCTATAGGAGTCTCAAGAGGGGGGGAGAGATCAGAACTAGGATTGGGGACACCCGATGCCCAGGTACCGGGGGGATGAGTTGGCTAAGGGGACGGGGCCGGCGATGGATCAGGCAGTAGGGGTGGAGCACAGATTCCCCCGCGGTAGGCGTTCCAGGGGCCCCACACTTTCACCCATGTCGCAGGCTTACCTCTCGCCACATACACCACCTTTTCCCGAAACATGCACCAGTCCATATGCTCCTTCCAGGCCGAGACTGTCGGGGTGCTCTGGGATCCCCACAGCTGGGCAATATCACGCTTGGCAACCATATATCCCAGAGTCACCCACCACGTCTGCGGCACCGAGTAGTCGGTAGGCTCCCACACATTCAACAGGCATCTCCTCGCTTCGGGAAACAGCGCCACATGCGTGACCACTCGCAGCACCTCATGCACACCTTGCCAGAATCCCTCCACCTGCGGGCACTCCCAAAGGATATGTAAGAAGGTCCCCAGCGCACCACACCCACGCTTACACAAACCGTCCTCAGCATAGCCCATACGCAGGAGCTTTGGCCCCGTCATATAGACCCTGTGGAGTATCTTGAGCTGGACGAAACGAAGGCGAGCCGGTATGGCCACCTCTTTCGGGGAGGCCACCGCGGAGGTCCAGTCCTCGCCGTCCAGCTCCAGCCCATCGGCTACCCAAGCCTCACGAAGGGCAGTCAGCAAGTCCGAGCGATCGTTGATTAGTTTTTTATAGATCAGTGAGATCGTGCTGTCAGGGATGTGTCCGTCCAGCACTCTATCCTCCAGGGGGGAGCACTCCGGGATGGAGGCGACGTCCGGAAAGACGGAGCCCAGCGCATGCCGGACCTGCAAGTACCGAAAGTACTCGCTGCCCTGCAACTGAAATTCCGTCTGCAGCCTCTCGAACGTTTTAAATCCTCCCCTCGACCAGAGATCCCCCACTCTGCTGATGCCTATTAAATCCCATTTCTCAAAGCCCTTCGAGGTCCACAAGGAGCCCAGCCGCTCAGATGCGTATAGTGGTGACGCCCGGGTCAAACGGTCCTTCCACCCCATTGCAGCATTAGCCGTGTGCCACACTTGCACCATAACACGCGTGGGGCCCGTCAGGCGAGCGTCGGGCGCGTTAGAGTAGAGCGCTCGATTATAGTCACCACCTGGAAGTAGCATCCTATCCATTTCAAACGCAGGGTTTAAGGCTGGCCCATATAGGCCCTGATTAATTGCGGCTAGCTGTGAGGCCCAATAATACCGTTTAATATCCGGGAGGGCAATCCCCCCATCATACCAGGGGAGCGTCAGCTTAGCCAGGGCAATACGTGGCCTCCCGTCCCAGAACAGGCGGCGCTGCAAACTCTCCACTTCTCGGAAGTAGCGCGCTGGGACAAGGTCCATCGTGTTCTGTAACGCGTATAGGAAACGCGGCAACGACATCATTTTAAACAATGCCGCCCGGCCGAGCGGCGAAAGCGGCAAACGCCGCCAGCGCGCGACATCCTCTTTCAGACGCTGGAGGGGGGGAAGCAAGTTCCGATCATACCGAGCCTCCGGGTCCAGAGTAATGAAGACACCCAGGTACCTAAATCCCTGCGGGGCGACCTGGATCGGACAGCCCCGCGGGAGGATAGGAGCCTCCCCAGAGAGAACGTACACACACGATTTAGCCCAGTTGATGACCAGACCGGAGTTACGACCGAATGAATGCAGAACATCAACTAGTACTATGAGTGATTTACGTGGGGAAGCTAGGTACAAGAGGATGTCATCAGCGTATAAGGATACACGGTCCTCATACTCGGGGGTCCAGCGGAGACCACGGATGGAAGGCTCCCACCGCAGCCACTCCGCCAGGGGCTCCAAGGCAAGTGCAAAAAGAAGCGGCGATAAGGGGCAGCCCTGTCGAGTGCCTCGGCCCAGCTCAAACGGAGCCGATACTCTTCCGTTCACCACCACCTGCGCCAATGGGCCCGAATACAGCAATTTGACCCAACTGATGAACCCTGGGCCAAATCCAAACTTCGCAAGCATCGCCCAGATATATGGCCATTCAAGCGTGTCAAACGCCATGGTGGCGTCTAAGGACGCCAAAATGGCCGGCTCCCGTATAAACGGGGCACGTGCGAGCACACCGTGCAAACGCCGCAGATTAAGGGCCGTGTTGCGATGAGGAATAAAGCCAGACTGGTCCTGATGAACCAAATCGCCCACCACGCCGACCAGCCGATTGGCCAGTACCTTAGCGAGAATCTTGGGCTCCGCATTCAACAGCGAGATGGGCCGATAGGATGTAACCCGGTTCCGAGGTCTCCCCTCCTTGTGGATGACCACGATTGTAGCCAGACGCTGGTCCGGCGGGAGGGAACCCACCGAGTGTGCCGCCAGGAACATAGCCCGGAGGTGGGGTGCCAGCGTATCCGGTCGTAACTTGTACAACTCGATAGGGAGACCATTCGGACCCATGGCCTTGCCGGAAGCGACCGAGCGTATGGCGAGGGCGATCTCGTCGGAGGTGGGAGCGGCGTCCAACGACACCCTGTCCTCCCCAGAAAGGGAGGGCAGCGCGATATCACTGAGCAGGGCGAGGGAATCCTCTTCCGAGCAGGAAGACACCGGGGAATACACCCCATGGAAATAATCCGCAAAGCAGGAGACAATTTCTTCTGGCTCGGTCACACACACACCATCCGTTTTCTCAATCTGCCGGACCACACGATTCGCTCTCTCTTTTTTGTCCAACCACGCTATAAGCTTACCAGCCTTATCACCCACATCATACAAGCGCCCCTGTTGCTCTCTACTGAGGCCCCTGGCCGCCTCCGTGACGAGGGCCCTGTAGGCCGCCTGCTTGAGTTGGAGGACATGTAATGCAGCATCCGTCACCCCACCTTCTAGATTCCCCTCCAACTCGGCTATTTCAGCCTCCATCCGGGTCACCTCCTCCTGCTCGCGCCTCCGGGCATGGGAAATGAGGGATAGGGCCTCTCCTCGGAGTACTGTCTTGAAGGCCTCCCATAGCGGTATGGCCGAAGGCACAGACCCCACATTCTCATCAAAATATCGCTGAAGGGATTTAATCAATGCAGCGCGAATGGAGGGGTCGCGCAGGTACCAAGGATTGATTGGGACCACCCTACCCTCACCCCTCGGAAAGACATCAAAGTGCAGTAGGAGCGGGGAGTGGTCCGAAATACCCCGTGGCAAATGGCGTACCTCTCCCACCCTCCCAACATAGGCCGCCGGGACAAGGACATAGTCTAGTCGTGAGAGACTACCATGGGCTCCCGAGTGGAAAGTATACTGTAACTGCGCGGGGTGTTTTAAACGCCAGCAGTCCACTAATCCAAATGTATCTAAGAGGCCGGGGAGCCACGCCTGTGCCCGGGGGAGGTCCCTAGGGGGGTGACGATCCAAAGATCCAGATACCACCGCATTGAAATCCCCCCCCACAACCAAAAGCCCCCCCGGAAGGCCAAGGAGAAGGCGCCCAAGGTCCGCAAAGGTGGTCGACTGCAGCCCCGGTGGGATGTATATGGACACAAAGACAACCACTTTGCCCTCCAGTCTTCCCACCAAGACCGTATAGCGTCCCCTATCATCGTGGAGCACCTCATCAATCTCCAACGGGAGCGAGTTCTTCACCATGATGCCCACACCCCGTGAGCCGGACGTAAAGCCCGAGTGAGCCACTAGGCGATATCCACGCCGATTCATGGCGCAGAAGGAGTTACCAATGAGGTGTGTCTCCTGCAGAAAGACTACATCAGGCGAGATTCGCTTCAAAAATTGCAGGACCACACCCCGTTTGATCCTGTCCCCCAGTCCATTCACATTCCAGGATAACAAAGTTAGTTCCCTACCCCCCATCATATACAAAAGCCATCATTCGTACCCCGGAGAGCACTTTAAAACCAACACAATAATACGTGTGCCTTGTGGTAAGAACGAACAACACCCCATCCCAACCCACCCGCCCCAACAGAACTCCCCCCTCCCTGCACCCCTGCATGAGCCCAAACAGCCCCCCCAACGTGCAGTGTGCCTGTCGCCCCATATATAGTTAGACTAACTAAGCCCCCTAGAGGAGGAGGGAGAACCCCCAAGAGACCCAACACAACCTCCATAGGAGGGGAACTTACAAAAAACTGACGCAGAATTAAAAGTGGCATCATTTTCGTCCAGAGTGAGGCCCATTATGAGACCCTCAGTCCTGATCCAGCGTGCCGTCACCCCCCGCCGCCCCCCCCCCCCTCCACCCCCCCGATCACGATCCCCGGGCAGAGTATCCAGCCAGTCCCCGGCCGCCTCGGGACGATCAAAGAAATGCGTGCGACCATCCACCTCCACACGCAACTTGGCCGGGAAAAGCATGGCATACTTGAGGTTTAGGTCCCGAAGACGGCGTTTGACACCTAGGAAGCTCAGTCTCTGCTTCTGGACCGCTGGAGTGAAATCAGGATAGAAATTAACCTCCATATTGTCTAGCTTGACCGGTCCATGCAGTCTGGAGGTTTGCAGGATAGCGTCTCTATCCCGAAAATTGAAAATCCTGGCGATGAGAGGTCTCGGAGGGGCTCCGACATTAGGCCGACCCCCGGGAACCCTGTGAGCCCTCTCCACAGTGAAGAACTTGCTCAGCCCCCGTGGCTGGAGATGGGTAGCAATCAGGTCCTCCACAAAAAGATCCGCCGCCGCCTCCTCGCGGCCCTCGGGCACCCCGATAATGCGGATGTTGTTCCTCCGTGCCCGACTCTCGGAGTCCTCCAGGCGCCGATCCATGAGCGCCGTCGCTCGACTAAGCCGGCGCACCTCCGTTTGCAAGGCCGCCACATCTGTCGTTAGGCCCGATGCGGTGTGGGCCAAAGAATCTACTCGGTCATTGGTTTTGGAAAGATCGGCCCTCACCAGGCCAACATCCACAAGGACCGAGTCAATCTTCTGCGCCAGTGTATCAAACCGCTGGCCCACCAAGGCCTTCATCTCGGCAATGGCGCCCATAACATCTCGCAGAGTCAAATCTGCGTGCAGGTCTGGGGCATCAGGAGGACTCTCAGGGGGCTTGCGCGGTCCATCGGGCGATCCCTTCTGGAGGGTATAGCGGTCCATACTGTTGGCCTGATGGACGGCACCGCGCCGGGTCGATTTGGTCTTTACCCGGTCTCCATCTTGTTTCGTGGCCATGGCCGCCAGTCTCCCAGTCGCACCAGCCACGCCGTGTAGGGCAGGAAAGCAGACACAGGCTCCGGGGGGCCCCCTCGGGGCAGCGGGGTGGATCACAGCCGGCAGGCAGGCAGGGTCTCCCAGCAAGGCCACACCACACCAACACCAAGGGCTCCGCGACCCAACCCTGCAAAGACAACAAGGTGGTGCGAAAGTGAAAGTGCGGGGCACGCGAGTCGCCAGGCCCTGCCTGCCGCTGTTGTTCACTTTGTCCCTGGATCACCCCACTGCGCAAATCCGGGGTCCGGCGAGGGGAAGGCCGCACACTTCAATCGGTGCTCACTCCGGTGTCCGAGGTCCGATTCGGAAGCGGGAAACGGGTGCCACCTCAGCTCAGGTTCACCAACCTAGTCCCCTCATCCAGGGCAGGATAATGTCAGGATATTCGTAGGAGGTCGCGGAGGTCCTCGGGAGCCTCGCACCTACGCGGCCATCTTGGTTGCGCGCTAGGCTCCTCCCCCAACGTTTGTATTGTTGAGCTGCTGTAAGTGCTCCTCTGACTTGAAAGGATGACTAGGTGGGAAAAAATAAGCCATGTAAAACTAACCTTCGGCAGAAGCAAAAGTCCTGATTTAGTATTTGCCGGATGGGTCACTCCATCACAAACATGAATCAGATCCCGTACACCTTTGTACATTATTATGGGGAGACCTTGCTGACCTGTGGTGGGGCTGTGTCGCTGGTGAGCGGTGCGGCGCGGACCTGACACCTTGCTTCCCTTTGCTGTGCCGGTCCTGCTGCGGTCCTGCTGCGGCCCGAAACTACATTTCCCAACTGCCCTAGCGGCGGACACGGAAGCCGCCGGACGAACTCCCGCGCCTGGAGGCGCTTAAATCGGACCATCACCCCTGTCAGAGTGGGAGACCTTGCTGACCTGTGGTGGGGCTGTGTCGCTGGTGAGCGGTGCGGCGCGGACCTGACACCTTGCTTCCCTTTGCTGTGCCGGTCCTGCTGCGGTCCTGCTGCGGCCCGAAACTACATTTCCCAACTGCCCTAGCGGCGGACACGGAAGCCGCCGGACGAACTCCCGCGCCTGGAGGCGCTTAAATCGGACCATCACCCCTGTCAGAGTGGGAGACCTTGCTGACCTGTGGTGGGGCTGTGTCGCTGGTGAGCGGTGCGGCGCGGACCTGACACCTTGCTTCCCTTTGCTGTGTCGGTCCTGTTGCGGTCCTGCTGCGGCCCGAAACTACATTTCCCAACTGCCCTAGCGGCGGACACGGAAGCCGCCGGACGAACTCCCGCGCCTGGAGGCGCTTAAATCGGACCATCACCCCTGTCAGAGTGGGAGACCTTTCTGACCTGTGGTGGGGCTGTGTCGCTGGTGAGCGGTGCGGCGCGGACCTGACACCTTGCTTCCCTTTGCTGTGCCGGTCCTGCTGCGGTCCTGCTGCGGCCCGAAACTACATTTCCCAACTGCCCTAGCAGCGGACACGGAAGCCGCCGGACGAACTCCCGCGCCTGGAGGCGCTTAAATCGGACCATCACCCCTGTCAGAGTGGGAGACCTTGCTGACCTGTGGTGGGGCTGTGTCGCTGGTGAGCGGTGCGGCGCGGACCTGACACCTTGCTTCCCTTTGCTGTGCCGGTCCTGCTGCGGTCCTGCTGCGGCCCGAAACTACATTTCCCAACTGCCCTAGCGGCAGACACGGAAGCCGCGGGACGAACTCCCGCGCCTGGAGGCGCTTAAATCGGACCATCACCCCCGCATCGCGGGATCGCGCGCGGGTCGGCGCCGGGAGAAGCCCGGGACAAGGGTGGGACCGTCTGTGGCCGTCCGGGGCCGGAAGAGGCCGGGCTGGGCTCACCCCCTAAATCGTTGGTATCTCCATAACCGGCCCCATACAGGTACTGTTGTTGATCCTTGTGATTTCCTGCATATTACAGAGGTTGTGGACTGGGATCGTCAGTAGCGGACTAATCTCCACGGCATCTTTTCTTGAATGTAAGCACTATAGCGTGCGGGTTATTCTGCGCTAATATTGGACTGCTGAGTTTGTCTCAGGGCTTTCTTGTGATTCCAGGTCAAGCCCTGTCTAGTAACAGTAATGCCAACTCGCTCCGGGAAAAGCCTGAGGGGGAACGAGGGGGGTATGGTGGGCACCATGGATCAATTTATCACGCGTGTGGCCAATGTCATTGACAAGGAAATTATTATGGCTGAACGCCGGCTATCCCAAAGTCCGTTGAGTGATAGGCGCTCATCGATTGGCCAGCTAGCCCAAATATCCTCCCCGGTCCGAACTTCGCTCCCCCACGCCCCCCACTCCATAGACCACCCTCGAGTTGCGGCCTTGAGGGCCAACATAGAAGGCCTCGAAAGCCTGTCGGCCACGACACTTAACACCCAAAATCAAGTGGCTCCCATCCCAGCAGAAACTAAGTTAGGCACTTTTTCTTCCTCCCTCATTCGGTTGATTCCATCATTTCCCTAACTTCGCCTTCTATGGCGGACACTGGGGTACAGGCTGAAATCCATCCGGCCACTACTAAGAGTGCAAGATCTGCCACCCCCCGGATAACCAGACTGTTAAAGAATCGTAAGAACAAGAGGCGGGTAGGCGTTAGGAGGGGTGATCTCAATAAAGTAGTGGAAGGAGCACTTAGATCGCTTCAGGAAGAAAATAATCTTGAGGGGCCTGTTGCTATTGTGTCCAAAAATCCTGCTGCGGATAGTTCAACGACTTTCCCCCTAGATTCCCTCCCCACCTAAAAAATGGAGGATATAACAAAATCCTTACTCCTTCCAGTACTTGACAGAATTAAAGGGCTAACTGAGCGTGTGGATAAGTTGGAACAGACAACTTTAGACAACTTTTTTTCCCTAAAATCTTTCATAAAAATGCAGCTGAAGACGAGGGATGTAGGACTTGGGGGGGCGGGGGGGCGGGGGGGGGGGGGGTGGGCATGATGGCAATACGCTGTCAACAGCTCTATATAGCACAGCCACCACCAGCGACAAGATACAAGTTGGGTTGGAAACACCTAACTGTAACCTGTACCCTACTGTGTTGGTGGAGGACACTGCCAATCATCCAGTTCACCCCTCCCACAAGCACGTGGCTAAATCCAAGCCTCCCAAGCTTCCAAGCCATATCTCAGGCAACAAGATGACACGTCCCTTAGTCCCGGTTGGCTCAGGCGACGAAAATTCATTTATTATGTCTACCCCGCCAGCAGCTCGTAGTACAAACGAGACCCCAACCGCTAGTTCAACTGGAATTGCAAAGGCACACACAGTGGAGCCTGATGAGGCCCCTTCCTTAACGCGGGTCCCCAATATAAATCTGCCTCCTGATTGCCAGCCCTATGTGGTTGTGCTGACTGGTGTACCGGTCCTTAGCCCGGGCAAGAGTGAGCCCTACACTGACTTGTTTAACAAGACCCTATTCTGGCTCAAAGAGAATAGACCCCTGCCCGAGTCATGGGAGGGCCGGATAATCCATGTACGCAGAGTTGGTTGGATTGGAAGTAGGAAAAAATCCACCAAAGGGGATTGCATTATAGTGAACTTTGAAGACCCAAAGGTTGTCAGCTACATATGTAGGGGCTCTAGGAAGGGAAATAGCTTAGTAAGCAGCGTGGGCTCTATTGATACCCGTGATCTTAGTTATTTTAATCCTCCTAATCTGCTCGGGAGCCAAAGTGGACTCCACATGAGGGAGAGCTGGGATAGCTACCTTTCCCGTGGTAACACTTCTAAATTCAGCTTATTCAATATAAACCTCAGTCAGCCACAGGGTTGTCCTTGGCAAGGCTATTGACACGCAACTTGCCCTAGACAGGAGTCTCACATTGAAGCACCTGGTGAATTAGTCATCGGTAACTCTCCCATAGGAGATCAATTGGGGAGTCTTTCCACTTGTATTTTCCCGTCTCTACCGATCCCTTGCGGACACTCTCAGGCCACACATGATTCCAGTAGGGATTCGCCCATTAACCCCTTCGCTGCTGCGGACATTCCGCTGCAGCGCTGGGGGGGCAGGGGGGCAGCGCGGTGGGCCTGTGCTCATGACGGAGCCGCTCCGTCATGAGCCACAGTTGAGCTGTGCTCATGACGGAACGGTTCCGTCATGACTCCGCCCATTTGCGTTGTCCCCTCGCACAGGCGGGGAAACAGCGCCGCGCAGGCGGAGCGGCCGCCAACAGGATTGTCATGACGGAACCGTTCCGTCATGAGCACACGGCAACCGTGGCTCATGACGGAACGGTTCCGTCATGAGCGGGGAAGGGGTTAAGAGCCTCTTGACTACTTATGACGTGGCTCCACCTGTTGGTGATGTAAACAATATTACTAACTCTACTTTCACTACAAGTGTATTAGCCCTAGGTCAGGGAAAAGACCCAACTGCGCCTTTGAAGGTAGCTAGCTGGAATATTGCCGGTTTAGCGAGAAACTTAGCCATCCCTGATTGGAATGCATTTATTGAAACCTTTGGGATTTGCCTGTTCCAGGAAACTTGGTGCCTGGAACCACAGCATAAGCAGGGCTTCACTACCTATTTTGTCCCAGCTGTTCGACCCAAGGAAGGCAAGGGGCGCCCTTCCGGTGGGTTTTTAATTTGGGTAAGCATTTCCCTGCGGTGTTCTATTAAATGCATTGCCACTATTTCCCCGGATTTACAGAGACTCTCACTTCGAGGCCCGTGTGGAGGGCGGGTACTTGAAATACTTAATATTTATGTTAGAGGCTCTAGGGGTGGAGGTTCTATTCTCTCTCTAACCGGCATTGATGAGGAACTTAAAAACTGTGGCTCAAACTCCCTTGTCCTATTAGCGGGGGATTTTAACTGCACTTTCGAACCTCTTGCAGCGGAGGATGTGCTGGGTTATAGAGATGATGATGCAAGAAGAGGCATCCCGCCCCTGTCAATTGCCCCAATTAAAAGATGGTCTCAAAATGCTATAGACCTCAATGCGCTCTGTCTGGAATACGGACTGAGAGCTACCAATGGCAGATCTAAGTCTGATCAAAAGGGGGCACATACATTCAACAGAATAGGCCATTCCTCCAGGATTGATTACATTATGTTGAACTTTTGCCTGTGGTTAATATTTTAATGTGTACCTTGTGTATGTATGCTTTTAAGATATATTTATATCGAAATAAAGCCTTCTTGACTGACTGACTGACATTATTATATCATATGACACTTTTAATAAGGTGAATGGGCTATCCATCACTTCTGTGACTGAGTACCTTCCACCAAGCTCAAAATCAGGCTGAAAGTCTTAGCATGGCTGCTTTGATTATAAGTAGCTATAAATGGGCAAAAATGAAGACTGGGCTATTGAAAGAGGAGTTCCACATTAAGGTTATGCATAGGTGTGATGAAAGCCCTATATGGGAAACAACACTCTGCAAGTAAAGCAAGACTTGGCTAAGCCATTAGGACTGGCCTTGGCAAACTGGTGTGAAGGTTAATTTGTTTTTATTTATTTTATTGTTTTTTCTACCCTCAGTGGCGTTTGCCACTGCGCAGTTACACGTGAGGCAGAGTTTCTATGGGAATAATGTGTTATCTTTTTGTTGTTTTACTAATAACTTTAGCAATGTTTGACAAATCTTAACAAAACCTTCCAAAAGAAAAGTTCCTCCATCTCAGCTCCTTTCTTGTATGTTTTGAGTTGATCCGTCAAGGAGGTGTAGAGAAAAAGGGAGGGGTGGGCACAAAACACTTTTCCCCTATACGTTTTCCAAAGAACAAAATCGACAATTAGTTTTCAAGATTTATTGATATATTGACAGTTGATCAAAATTCAAAAACTCGAGTAATTTGATTGGTCACAAGTTCTTTGTCTTTCCTGTCAGCCGGCTTGTTTGCGAGTCCCCCGGGTGCAAGCAATATGAGTGGCTGGGCGCAACATGAAATTAAATGTTGCACCCACCATTACAGGACACGAGGACATGGTTGGGGTACCCTGACCTGACCCCCACACAGCTACGTAAAAAGGTGTCCCGATGCTAGCAAAAAGAATTTCCACCAAGTACAAAGGCAGTAACTGGCTTAGAAGGAGGTTATTGCAGAGTCAAAAAGAAGCGTTTTAAGCTTTTTCCTGAAAACCGTTTCAGATGGACAATTTCTCATGGCCAGGGGTAAGGCATTCCACAGTCAAGCTGTCAGGTAGGCAAAGAAACGACCACCTCTTCTGGATTCAGCAATACGATGGGTTTGAAACAGCGTAAGATTGTTAGAACGAAGGGATCGCACCTGGGAGGATAGTTTGAATCAGCGCCTAAGGTAGAGAGTTCTCTTACAGTTAAAAATCTTGAAAGCCAAAAATTGCCTTTTTGCGATTCTGCAGAACTCTCCTGGGAGCCAGCTTGGAGTCTGGTATGATCCAGTGGGACCAAACCTTCTTTTTTTATTTTCTTTTTTTTAATTTTTTTTTATTGAGGGGTGGGGACCTCTGACCAGATGGCAGCTTGTGGGGGAATGGACTTCCCCTGGGGTGGTTGGGTGCAAAACCTGGCCTGGCCATTAGACCCAGTTGCCAACAAGGGATATTGGGTGCCTTAGGCCTTGCACACCATTAGATTGGATACAGGGCCTAACTGCATTCCAGGCGCTGTGGCCAACTCGCCCATCTTACCCCACAATGGGTTGGGCGCTGGGCCTGGCTGCTGCCAACCACCCATTCATCGTGCATTCCAAGAGGTTGGCAGCAAACATTGTAATGAAATATTACTTTACATTTAAAAAAAAAATTACTTCACTGAAAAAGCAACTGTTAAAATGGAGTTAGACGTGAGAAAGGTAGTAAGATTTTAACTTGTGTTTAAAAAGAAAACACCTTGGAAATTCACTAAAAAAGCACTACTGTTTAAAAAACAAAAAAGCCACTGAAATGTATCTTTAGGATTAGTTGATTCACTAGTGGGGTGTAGTTCACCCATTCATTTGCTTTTACTACTTGTTGATTCGCTAGTGGGGTGTAGTTCACCCATTAATTTCTTTACTACTTTTTGATACACTAGTTGGGTGTAGCTCACCCATTCCTTGGTTTTACTACTTGTTTATATACTAGTGGGGTGTAGTGCACCTGTTCTTTGCTTTTACTGCTTGTTGATACACTAGGACGCGCACACCAGGAATACTCCTACCTGTTTGCTCTGCTGTCCGGGAGTCTATTGAGGGAGTAACTGCTATCGTCCCATTGGAACCTCATTCCCAGGTCAGGGTGGCGAGTTTGCGCTGGCGAACCGGGGAGAGCGGCTGGGCATCCTGGGCTAAACTACAACTCCCAGCAGCCCTGCTCACACCCGGCGCACGCTAGTGACACCATCTGCAACTGACCGAGGGGCATAAGTTCGAGGAGCGCTCTCCGCACCGCGGGACGTGTGCGGGCAGCGCCCGGGCGAAGCCCGGGCCAAGGGCAGGCCCGTCCTTGCCCGTCTGTGCCCATGTGAGACCAGACCGGGCACTCCCTCGTGGCTTTGCTGCATCCTTTCCGCAAGCTACATTGACCCTTAAAATCGCACTAGAGGAATCCTGAAGGTAACTTCTGGTATCAAGAGAAACAGCTCCGGAGTCCAATCCCCAAGACTTGTATTATCGTAAATTGTATGAAAGAGGGCAAATAAGTCGATATTCCCTACTGTCCCCACTAACCAACAAGATCCTCCAAGTATGGGCAAAAGGAAAGCACTGAGTAGTGACCTACACGAGGGGAAGGACATCAAGAAGCCCAAAAAGCAAAAGCAAACACTTTTAACATACTTGACTGGGGCTATGGGGGCAATAGAGAAACAAATTTCTACAGTGGAACAAACTTTAGCAGCAGGGTCACTGATGACAGGAGAAGTCGGAGTGACGGTTGACCAACCTACTCCTACCCAAGACTCTGTTTCTAATGCGGATCACGTCACCGGATCTCTAGCTAATGGCTGTATTCAACAAAATGTATGTGACATTACAGTGCATAGCAACCATGGAGATACAATTCCCCCACAAACAAATAGGAAAAAAAAGATAGCTAGGAAACAGACTGTAAAGACAGGAAAGGGCATAAGAGATTCGGGTAAATCAAGCATACATAGTGATAGGGATAGTATAGCAAGGAAAAATGGCCATGATAACCATCATAGTACTCCTATACTTCATACCCCCACAACAACTGTCATAACAACAAACACTATAAAACAACATACTAAGGGGATTGATTTAGAGAGCATACTCCTATCCATAAAAAACTTACTCTTTTGTGAGAGGTGCTGTTGAGACTATCGGCGTAAGACTGCATCGGATAGAGTCCCTTGTGGCCAAACTCCCAGTCAATAACGATAATAAGGCCATTCTATCCCCTAGTCCTAAGCCAACTAATAGCGAGGCGAATGACATCAGGAAAATACGAAGACCTCAGCCCCAACCTGATATTTCCGGAGTCACCATTAGTAACAAAATTAGTAACCATCCTAGTACATCTAAGACACAACAAATCCATACTACCATCTGTAATTCAGCCGCTGACAAATTAACATCATATGCCTCCAAACCATTATATATAAAACCATCACCTCCCGTACACTTGGACCTCCCACCAGCCTGCACTCCCTACACAGTGATTTTGGCAAATGTACCACAATTAGGGCAGCAGGACCAAGAGACGTGTGAATCTCTAAGAAACAAAGCACTACACTGGTTGGGGGACAGAGTGGGAGACACCAGAATTCTGTTTGAAGAGTTCAAGATGGCACGTAGGATAGGATGGATCGGCAGAACTAGGAAACCATTTTCTGGTGACTGTCTGGTACTGACTTTCCGTTCGCCTTGGCTAGTAGAAAAGATCCTGGGGAGGGCGAGTAGAAGTACCCTTGAAATAGGGATTAATATTCTCCCCCTAGGTTTCTTCTATCGACCTCCCCTTGATCTAGTGAAACTGGGCCACTGTCAGACGATGCCCAATCTAAACTATAGTGTTCCAGTACACAATCGTTTTAGCGCACTTACCTCATTAGAGGATCTGGATTGACTACCCCAAAAGATAACGGATGAATTAGTGGCTCCATCTGGAAATCCGGATATTTGCCGGATTAGTTCACCCCAAAGGGTGACATCTGAGCCAGAGACTCTATCAGAAGGCCGAGATAACAATTTATATAGACATGCGCAGAATAAATCAATTCTTGTAGAAATTCCCGCTATTATTATAAACGGAGAGGAACCTACGATTTTCATTCTATCCGACCCAGATCCATCAGGATTAGATTCCCAGACATCATTAATACCCTGGAAAAAGGAAGGGCAGATTAACATTACTTTTTGGAACATAGCGGGCTTACGTTCCAAACTTCATAATGATCTCTTTCTTGATTTCACTAAGAATATGGATATCCTTTGTCTCCAAGAGACTTGGTCTCAAAATGAAATTCACATTGAGGGTTTTAAAACCTTTCATACTCCAGCCTGTCCCTCCAGTTACGGAAGATCAAAGGGAGGATTATGTATATATGTTTCCAACTTGGTGATAGCAGAAAAAATCACGCTCGAAATATCTGATTCTTATTATCAAATCCTCACCCTTTCAACGGACAGGAAAGATTTTATAACGCTTGTGAACTTCTATAATAACATCCCTAAAGAGAAAGAGACCGAAGTAATAGATCAATTTAGACAAATAATGTATAATATTCACATTCTTGGTTCAGGGAACGCCCAGATTGTCTGGGGAGGAGATTTTAATGTTAACTTGTGCTCCAATAATAATAACCAGTTATGTGGTTTGAGTGACGAGGAAAACAGCAACCTAACCCACTTCTCCCACAATATCCTTGGTAGAGCTCTGAACGAGACCGTATTTACGCTCGACCTGTCCTTTGCCAATGAAATGGTAACTCCTCCCATTTCTTTTTTACCAACATATAATGGGAGAGGCGTAGGTTCGGTAATAGACTACATTCTGGTCTCAAACAATCTTGGCAGTAGGGTAAAACAATTTATAAAGCATAAGATTGCTATTAGTGACCATTTTCCACAAACAGTAATAGTGACAGGTAAAAACCCTAATCTGTATAATAAAAGTAATTTGGAAAAACGCCAACATACCTGTCCTAATTTGGCCATTGATAGCATGAATGGTTACTCTTTGAAATGGGAACTTGCAGACCCTGATACTGTTACATCTTCTGTAGTGGTTAGTGCACTAGATCACATTTTGACAACCTTAAATGAGAATTCCCCCCTTCGTTGGTTCTAGAAAGTTTTAAACACATCACAGCAACTATAAAAAGCTGATTGTTTATAGAGAAAAAAAGGGGAGACCAAAAGAAATTTAGATGGTTTGATACCAATTGCACGAAAGCCCATCGTGCATTAAAAAAAGCAATTCATAATAAGGAAAGGGATAAACATGCCGTCCAACAAGCAAGAAAACTATATAATCAGGCTATTAAGAATAGAAAAAAGACAATGAAAAATTCTTTGTGGAAAGACTTACATAGGGCTAGCACTCAAAAAGATAGCAAAGCATTTTGGAAAGTAATTAGATCACCGTTTCTCCTACCTGATAATTCTCCCTCTGTAGAGGTAACGATAGATGAATCCCAATGGGTGAGCCACTTTACAAAACTTTTTTGGCTCTCCGGAGGTGATTACAATTATGAATAGCCCAACACTTCCTCTCTCTGAACATACTGTGGTCCACCCAATTGAGATATCCTTTTCATTAAAAGAAGTGTTAGCAGCATTGAATGAAAGTAAAGGTTCTAAGGCCCCAGGACCCGATGGGGTCCCTGTCGATATTTATAAACACAACACAGACATGTGGGCTCCGCTATTAACACGCGTCCTTAATGCAACCTCTTCGCAGGGCCTAATTAAAAGCTGGACTGAATCTATCATGGTCCCTATTTATAAGAAAGGCAACCGACAGGATCCTTCCTGCTACAGACCTATTTCACTTTTAGATTCATTAGGAAAAGTAGCAAGAAGGATACTTCTCACGAGGTTGCAAACATGGGCCGTAGAAAAGAATATATTATCCGACCTACAGTTTGGCTTCAGGGAAGGCCGGGGGACAATTGATCAGGGCCTTAATCTCGCTATCCTGATGGGTAAATACACGAAGGCGAGGAGAGGAAAACTACACTTAGCATTTGTGGATCTCTCCTCGGCCTTCGATTGTGTTTCCCACAGGAAATTATGGAGTATTCTAAAAGAAATGCAGGTAGAGGAACCCTTAATTGATTTTCTGAAAGCTCTCTATAGTAACGCCTCAGCGTGCGTCCGATTTGGTTCAGCGGGCGAATGCACCTCGCCATTTAGGGTGAACAGAGGGGTAAGACAGGGGTGCGTCCTGGCTCCCTTTCTTTTTACCCAATACACTAACGGACTTGAGAAGGCCTTAGTGGAAGGAAGCCAGGATGTTCCCCAAGTGCAACAAAATTCGGCTACCAGACGCATACCAGCATTGCTCTATGCGGACGATGCCGTTATTTTAGCGAGGACACCATTGGCTCTTCAGCAGGCATTGGAGTCCTACAATAATTTTATGCAAGACATTGACCTGAAAATAAATGTCTCAAAGACTTATGTGATGAATTGTGGCAAGGGTAAAAAAAAGGGAAAGGATATATATCTAAATGGGAGCAAATTGGCAACTACTTCATACTTGGGGATTTTAATAGATGACAAGGGCTCCTGGACCCAAGCAATTATATCAAGAACACTTCTTTTTATGAGAGCTACTTCCGCCCTTGTTAATTTCTCACAAAAATTAGGAAAAAGAGCTCCTCCGGAATTAATTAAAATATATAACGCAAAATGTATGAGTGTAGTAACATATGGGGCTGGGATTTGGGGCCATCGCAACGTCTCTGAATTACAGAAAGTGGAAAATGCATTTTTTAGATATTTATTGGCTGTTCCGGGTTCTACATCCACCTATGTCTGCCATGCTGAGTTAGGAGTCCCCCATCTAACAGATATTATAAAAATCCAACCTTCGATCCTCTGGCATCGTATCTGGAAATCAGAGACTAACTATTTCAATCAGCTAGTGCTTCAGGATGCTCTTAAGTTGGACCATTCCCTCGACATAGAATGGATTAGATATGTGAGGGACTTCATGACAGACATTGGTAAACCTGAATATTTTAATAATCCACTTTCTATGCTAGCTGTTTCAAGAAAAGATTTTAAGAAATGTTGTCTGAACCACATGGAGAGGTTGAGATTCACGAGTGAAGCCCCAAAACTGACTGTCACCTATAATCTTATGATTTTATCCTCATTTGGTATGCAACTCTATCTACAAAAAATTGAAAATGGATATGATAGATTTGTTCTTACCAGATTTCGGTTAAACATCTTCCATAGGCTGGTGACTTTTCCAACTGTTAATAACTGGTCTAAAAATCTACCAAATTGCCCATGTGACTCTGTTTCCGAACAATCAACAATCCACGTTATTTTATTCTGTAAATTTTATAAAGACCTGAGAAGGAAATGGATAATTCCAATTTTGAAAATTTGGGGCCACCGACAATGTCGTCCAGCATACATGGCTCTCAAATGTCTTGATAACGATTGCATAAATTTAAATATTACTTTCTTTTTAAAAAATCTTATTAAATGTCGAAATAGCATAGATCTAGACTCTTTCAACGGCGAAAGTGCCTAAATATCACCGAAGTCAGAGTAAGATAGTATTTATAGATGTTAAGACGGAGTATTGTAATTATTAGATACCAAATGTTGTTTTGGGTATATCCCCCAATGCATCCTAATACTGCAGTTGGGGGCTATCTTTTCTTTTTCTCCGTTTCAAAGTGGCATAAAACTTCACTATCCCTGATCCACAAATACATCACGAGATTATCTGATTATTTTTTAAGTATGTGGTTTTGTATGCACATTTATTGCACTGTACATATTGTTTTATATTACCTCTGAATCTATTTTTATATATCACAGAATTAAATAGAGAGCTGAACCCTAGTATCGATAAATTGGAAATAATATTTAACCTTGTCTCCTTTAAATATTGCCATTTTGCACATATTTTAAATAGTATTGCCCACATGAGAACCTTCTTTTAATGTATAAGTGTTGAAATATAATATTGTACTTGCTTTTATGGACTGAAATTAACTTTCCGAATAAAGCTTATTTTGATTTGATTTGATACACTAGTGGGGTGTAGTTCACCCATTCATTGATTTTCACTAGATGCCCTTTCTTCAGGGAAGATGTGTTGGGTGTAAGCCACCCATTGCTTTCTTTCCAGGTTTAGTGGTTTTAGTTGGTGAGCATGGGTAGGAGAGTCCTATGTGGTGTATTATTTGTGAGAGTACCTTGTTTTGTCTTTAAGGTTGTGTCTCTTACTTTTTATTGATGGTGTTTTGTGTTATATCCCATTTCCATGCTAGTGTAGCCAGCTGGTGTGTTGTGGTAGTAACTTGGAGCGTCATGTTTTGTTCGTATGCGTCTGCTTGGTGTGTGCAGTGGAATTGGTACGCGTGTGGAGGGGATATATGTTTTTTATATAGGTTTCCTTCCTTATTTAGATGTTTGTTATGGACTGTTTTGTTCCATCTTCAGTCCTTTCAGTTTGCAACATTTACCTTTAATTAAGAGCATTTTTGCAATCTTGCATTTCTTGTTATATTCACTTGCTCTGCAAAGGGAGAGATGTGTCACTTTTGGTACATGTAATGCGATATTTCCATCTTGCATATTGCTATTTTTCTATGCAAGTTCTCGTATGTATTTTCATATCCATCTTGCAGCATTTTCTAGTCATAGTCTGTTTTGAAGTGCTGTGTGTTCTCCTATGAAATGCTGTTCCCATTTTGCATTTGCTGCATTTTCACATTTAAGTTTCTTTATGTAATTGCGATGTCTCCTTCTTGTATTCACAATATTTCATCTGTTCTGCAAAGGGGTAAGATGTGTCATATCTGGTTTATAGTTTTATCCATCTTTCCTGTTTCTCTGCCTCTGCTGCTCAGCCAGTGTGAATAGGCTGTCTGGAATGTTGGTGTGCATGATGATGTAATGAAATGGGAGGATGCCTGTGAGGTGGAGTGTCAGTTGGAGTATGGGCTGAGCATCAGGGAGGCTGCTCCTGGTGGGGGCTAATTACAGGGCTAACTACAGAACCTATTACAAGATCTTCTTAACTACTAGAACAATAAAACCTTCATCTATAACCTAACCTCGGCTACTGGATTTCCTCCTTTACATCATAACATTGTCCCATTCGTTTGAAGGAATATGAAATTGCAGCTTATGTCCCTGATTTTCCATAACGATAAGTTGGTACAATCTGCCCTTTCTTCCTTCCTTTTCTGCCAGATGTTAAATCTTGAGATTTATCAAAACCAAGACATTTCAGTTCCTCCCTTTTTAGTCTGTTGTGCAGCCTGGGGCTGATAGGGCTTTCCACAACTTTTTTGGTAGCCCTCACCTGAGTAAATCCGCTTCAAACGTATGTTTTGTGCAAGTCTCTTGCAAAAACTTAAATCCAACTCGGTTCAAAATACTGCTGTTCCAATACATGCCCATGCTTGCAAAGTCATAGCCATGGAGCGTTCCTATGATTTCATCCATTTCAAGCAATAGCCTACTGGTTTGCTTAGGCATTTAGAGTTAAATGCTAAGTTTGAGGCCATGAGAACAAACATATTTGGTTAGACCTATTCAAGACTTTGAAGCTACCTACAAGACATAGCTGGGAATCTTTCCAGGATTGAATGAAGTTACCTGTGGACACATTATGATTTGTAGTACTTTTTGTACTTCAGCTACTTTGTCCTACAACTTGTTTGCCACCCTCTCTGATCCAGATCTTCTTGTGGTACAATGTCTGAAGCAGAAGGAAAGGAGCTGGGTGGTGGTGCAGATGTGAGATTGTTTCTGAATGTGGTTGCATGCTCCCCTTTTTCGCTTTTCGGTATTTTCTCCTTTTTGGTGTGAAGGTATATACATTGGTGCCAAGCCCCTTCCTATCCATTGATCACTATACCCAGCCTCGAGATTGTTGACCCACATGCCCAACCTTTTGATGGAATGTCCACAAATGCAATTATACAAAAAAGGGAGACAGGACGTTGATCCGATCATTCACACGTCCTCCCGCACATGTAATCCTATAACCAGATGCATGACATTCGGAGACATTCCACTCCTACAATGAGTAAGCAGGATTAATTAATTATATTGTGTGTTGTTCCACTGATGCTAAAGTTATTGAATGTTAGGTTGCAAGAGCCCTCCCTCACCTAAGTGATATGCTTTAACATCTGACTGCAATCCACACTAGGCGGACAGTGCAAGGCACAGCAGGCCCTTACTGGAGGCACTTTGGTGGAGATCTTTTTTTATGATCAGTTTGAGCACGGCGAAGAAGATAGTGGATTATGTGGGAATATGTTAAAATTGGGGCAATCGCAAGGAGATGATGGACGGAGCACTGAAACTTTTCAGACACTCGCCCCCTTTCACAGATCTGGGTTGAATCCATCATCGTTATTTAGCTCACTTCACCACCTCAGTTCAGACCCAGCCATATGGAAACCAGTCTTGACCCTGTGCCTTATGGGAACAGTCCAGCCCGAACTGCCAAGCCAGGTCTTCCCTGAGCCGGATACAAGCATCCTGGGACCGGTTTTGGGGTAACATTCTGTTGAAACGATGAAAGGATGGATTGTAGTCACGAGGTAAGTTAAAGTAGATGTTTATTAGTAAGTCACAGGATGGTAGTTGCAAGTAGATAACTTGGTTAATGGCCCCACCAGGAGCTGCATCTTTGCTGCTCAGCCTACTCTCTCTAACTGTCATTCCTCCAGTCCACCAGGCACACCAACATTCCACACAGTCATCACGCATTCCAACATTCCATACACACACACTCATGCATACTGGCTGAGCAGCAGGAAATGTAAGTACAACACATCCTCTTCCCTTGAGAAATCAAAGAACTAAAATAGAAACAAGCCTATATGAGAGTAGCACCAATATGCAGAAGGCTTGTTAAAACATTGCATCCAAATGAATATCTTAGGTGAAGAAAAGATGCAAAATGAAGAAGGACATTGAAGCTGCAGAAAGATAGGTGCATATTGCAGAAGAACAGAGGATGGAAGAATGAGTGAAAGTATATAGCAAGGAAAAGAGTACAAACGAGAAAATGCGAACATAACATAGCACATCCCCTTCCCTTTGAAACATAAAGAAGAAAATCCAGAAATTGGAAAAAACAAAAAACTGCAAATATGAGATAAAGAGAAAAAACATATAAGCAATTCACATGGAAATGAGAATTTCACATGGAAAATGAGAATAGGAGGAAGGCTATCCTCTAAACAACAATATTAAATTTAATTATAGCATGGAAATACTGTGCAGGATTGGGAGAAAAGTTGACACCAAAGAGATGTATAACCCAAACTAGTCACCCATTTCTGCACACCACACTCTAAAGAGGTCAAGGTGTAGGACTTGGTGAATGGAGGACACCCGCGGAGTGTAAATTCCAAACCATTCACACTGTTCTGCACGCCACAACCATATAGGGAACACTAAGGAACCCGTAATACATTTAAATAAATGCGTACATAATAATCAAGTATAGGGTACGCTGCCCATTGCGCACCAAACATTTTAAGAAAAGGATACACTGCCCATTACGCACTAAACATTTTAACAATAGGGTACACTGCCCATTACGCATGTATATAAAAAATAAGTGTAAAGGAAAAATAACCCACACTGCTAGGTAGAACAAATATACGGGTTATATACGGGTAATGCAAGTGTAAAAGGGTAAACAACCCACACTGCTAGGTAGAGCAAATATACGAGTTAATACAAGTGTAAAAAGATAAACAACCCACACTGCTAGGCAAACAATCTATACTAAAGTTAGGCACAAAAACTGTATAGGGTGAAATCAGTGTAAAGGGCGTGCGCACCACCCACGCTGAAAGATAAAAACAAGCATTTGCAATGCAATAGGTCTCGCATTAATTAAGTTTGAGCTATTGGCATTGCTAAATATTGCAACACCAATTGCAACAAAGGTCTATAAATTGTAGGCCAAAAAAAAGTGTATTTATTTTTGTTGCAATGGTGGCATGCTGCGCTTTAGATGAATATGTTTAAAAGTAAAGTGCGCCTTACTGCGATTGCTACAATAGTTAATTGTGGATGCGTTAACAATTGATGTGTGCACTGATGGCTGGTGGTGTGTGTGCCGGTAGAAATTGTGCACTGATGGCTGGTGGTGTGTGTGCCTGGTGGAAGCGTGCACTGACGGCTGGTGGTGTGTGTGCCTGGTGGAAGCGTGCACTGACGGCTGGTGGTGTGTGTGCCTGGTGAAAACGTGCACTGACGGCTGGTGGTGGGTGCCTGGTGAAAGCGTGCACTGACTGACGGCTGTTGGTGTGTGTGTGTGCCTGGTGAAAGCGTGCACTGACGGCTGGTGGTGTGTGTGTGCCTGGTGAAAGCGTGCACTGACGTCCGGTGGTGTGTGCCTGGTGGAAGCGTGCACTGATGGCTGGTGGTGTTTGTGCCTGTAGAAATTGTGCACTGGTGGTGTGTGTGTGCCTGGTGAAAGCGTGCACTGACATCTGGTGGTGTGTGCCTGGTGGAAGCGTGCAGTGACGGCTAGTGGTGTCTGTGCCTGGTGAAAGTGTGCACTGATGGTGTGGTTGTGTCTGTGGTTGTGTGTGTGGTTGTGTATGTGTAGTTGTGTGTGTGGTTTTGTATGTGTGGTTGTGGTAGTGGTGTGTGTGGTTGTGGCTGTGTGCTTGTGTGTGTGCTTGTGGTTGTTTTTGTGTTGCAAAAGTACACTTTGCACCAACAATAGCCCACACGGAGCCTCCAATGGGGCTGGCATGTTATCGGAAGCGGGACAGGAGATGTGCACATCGCGTTTGTGCACGTGCGTGTCAAGTGCGCGTACACCGGCTCAAATCCGCCAAAAGCCTTGCGCGTGCCCATCTCCTGTCCCACTTCCGAGGCAAGTCAGCAACAATAGATCTCGCTGGCGGACAGCAGCGCTTTGCGCTGCGTTCGCAGGAGAGACCTAAAAACGTGAGTGTTGGCATTGTGTAGAAAGTTACTGCAGCCACCATGGGTACATTATCAATTGTCTCTGCCCAATAGCATAAGTGCTTTCTACCTCGAGGCAGCCCCAGTCATGGTGCATGAAATCGCATCAAGATGATGGCAGCACCTGCGATTGAGGTCATCTCCCACAGCCCACATTCATGTGGACTTTTAGGGGTAATCAATTTGATGAAGACATTTATCATTAATTAGTTTGCGCCAGGTATTCATTGATACCTTTTAAGTTTGAGTGAGATATTTCTTTTCTGCTTCTCAAGTATTGTAGAAACTCCTCTTAATGAACATAAAAGTGATGAGGTTGCATTTTTTAGCGCTCTCCAGTGTCTGCATGTCCAGCATGAGTAGCTTACCGAGCACTGTCTCACAGACAATAGTAGTGTATTCTAGCAGTGTGTTGCAGCCTAACACTTCAACTGAAAAGTGCAACAGTTTGCTGCATGGCTAAATATTTAGGCCCCAAAGGCGAGACCGATTGCATTGCAAATGCTTGTTTTGCTTTGCATTCCCTATTTTAAAATGAGAAAAATGGGACAACCCGTCGCAAAATGCACAACAAAAACAGGGGTCTGGCTGAGGGAAACCTGGGAGCTCTGAAAATGTGGGCAAGTGACACAAATTAGGATAGTCATCTCGGTTTGGAAGGCTCACTAAGTTGGAAATACATACAAAATACGAAAGTGAAAGGTAGGCAGCGAAGGATACTAAAAAGAGGAAGCAGCAGAGATGGGACAAGCTGAACAATGATTACTTGGTCTTGGAAGCGAACTTCATCAGCAGGGTCGTCTTCTTGGAATTCAGGACTGGGAAAAGATGCAGGCATCTGCGAATACATAAATTGGCGCCCCCCACTCGCAGTGCTGCATGAGACCAGCACATCGCCATTCTACCCTTACTAAGCCTGGGTGCTGTGGACAAGGATTGACACTAAAGAAGGACTGAAGAAAAGTTCACAGTCACTGAGCCAATCACTAGAACCACGATGATAAAAACAAAAGAAGGACGCGCTGAAAGAGTAGCTACAGCATCAAACAGTTCTGCTTTCAGGGCAACGAGAATGCTTTAAGAAATGCGAGTTGATTAAGGATTTGAAAAAATGTAGACAGAATTTGAAGTTGGTAATATTTTATAAACTTTCTTCCCAACAAGTGACGTGGAATTGTATTTTCTAATAGAAATTATAGATAACAACTATCTTTTTATATACAAATATCTACGCAAACACACTTAATATTATAGTTAGGAAATTAATATTGTAGGCCCATGGTGAATAAAATACCTGATATAATTTTGCTTAGAATAATTAAAAAAGACTCAGTCTAACATGGCCACCACTGTAACATGCGATCCGCCCATTAATTTTCACTGGCAGATTCCCGTTTTCGGTTCGCTGCTGACTAATGACTATGTAAATCATTCAAAGCAAAAGATAAGCTACGGCTCACTAACGAAAGGGTGACTGATTAAATGCATGTCACGATTTGCGACACGTTTAGGTAGGCCTGCGTTTAGTTAGGATGACTTTCCATGCGCGAGGGTTTTTTAATTCCCGAAGTCTAATGAGAACAAGCGCTAGTAATGTTGCAAGTTGTGGGTGTGCTGGCAGAGGAGGCTGGGTCTGCGCAGCAAAGCGGCCGTGCGGCCGCGAAATTGAAAGCGATCGTGATCAAAGCGGCCGTGCGGCCGCGAAAGTGAAAGTAAGCGCGGCACGCGCGCCCGCGCACATGCACTGTAGCTTTAGGCCACGGCAGCACTTTGTAAAGCCCAGATATAAAATGTGTCTTCGAGCCTTTGGCTCGCGAGACCTAAAAACTTCTCCTATGATAACTAGGTCCCAACTATAACTACCTACTGGCGACCGCCATATATTTTATATATATATAATTCATAAAATTATGCTCATGCACTAGACTTTTAGGATCCTCTCTTGTTGACTACATGTTGCCTTTACCGCACACACAGATGTAAATACAAATGTAATATTTATTATACTCTACAATTTAATTTGTATTATACACCTTATGTATAATATGTGATGTACAAGTGTATTTTCATGTAAACCACTTTAACATCCAGTGGGATAAATTACAAACCCGTCAATCCAAAAAACGAATGAAATAAACCCTAGCATATCCCTTAGATGCTTAAAACTGCCTATTGGTCTTACGTTCCTATACACCCAGTCACCCTACTCTTTTCTAAGGCTTTAGTACCACTTACCATATTAAATGGTTGATAAATTCCATTAATTAATATAACATCAAAGACAAATTACCTGTTTTTTTATCAAGGACCTTGAGATATTACCCACGTCCTTTGTAACATAAATAAACCACTCTGGGGCCACTGCTAGATGAATTGTGGCACTTTACATAAACCCTACCTAAAAACATAAAACAATAAAAAAAATAGTCAATCATCCCAAAAGATACTTCATGGACCATGAGTCAATTGCATGGGTGGCAGCACGGTGTTACCACACACAACATAAGAAACCATGGGCAGATCAAAGCTTTGCTTGATGTACTAGTTGAGCACAGCGCAAAGGGGCTGGCGTCGCAGGAATCCTGCTTCATTAATATTTATGAGGCAGAATTTAAACCTATGGTTAAGAGTTGGAGACAGAATCTCTCCTCTGTTAATCATGTAACGACCCAATGTTACACAACCTAGGAATGTGGGTTGGGGTTTCAGTTATAAGGCTTCAAGGGGCTCTGAGGCAGACAAGTCATAGAATTCAACAGAGGTATTCGATAACAATAGTGACGTTTTAATATTGACCTGCTCCAAAATTATCTCCATAATATTGGCTGTCAACATGTCACCATTAAAAGAAGACGTGGGGTTAAGAATGGAAAATCTACATTTCCTTAACCTTGACCATAGATTGGTAGTCGATATTGTGGAGTTTAAATATGTGCAGTTTGAGATTATTGACGCCAATATTGTGTCAGACATATTTCAAGTCTCAAACTCTCTGTCTTCAGAGATAACGGCATGGGGTATCTCAGAGAAGGCAGGTATAAAAGGATCAATGTAGGTACAGACAGGTGACACAGAAGTAACAAGAAGCATGAAAATGAAGTAGCAGGGAGCATCACAAAATGATAGCTGGTTCAGAGTGATCATAGGTCTAGTCTGGGAGCTCCAGTGATGTAATGTCTTGACGAACCACATAAGAAACTTCTACCAACCGAGGAGGCAATAAGACAAATGCCCCTAAAAAGGAAAGATCTAAGGGCCTCAAAGATTAACGCTTTAGTACCACAAAACAGCAAATTATGGGTCTCAAGAGCTGACAAGTGCATGTTTCAAAGATAAAATAGTCAGAGCTAAAGGGATGTCATAGATTACATGTTTGAATGACCCAGAGATCATATATAATAGGACTAAGAGACAATAGGCTTATCTAGGTGCACATAAACAATAGTACTGGAATCAAATGCAACACGTTTAAGGGCCAGGGGGAACTGTTCTAGTGGCTGGAGAGAAAACGGATGGGAGACTGGAGCAATACAGTCGGGGACGACAGAGCAAGGTATGAAATCTAAAGGCCAGGGGTCTACAGGCAATAGAACCGTGGGAAAAGGGAGGGCATGCCTCGCGATAATAGGGCTAAGGACCAAGCACTGTCTCAAAGATGCTTAGGCCCCCAAGGTAAAAATGCCTATGAGCTCATAAGAGGTTAGATTCAGAGGCAACGATGATGACAGCAATAAAGGCCATACGGTGCCAGGTCCAATGCCGGAGTTTTGGAATACCTGCCAAGTTTCCCAGGTCCATGCGTGACTAGTTAGCCCAGTCTCATTTTTTTCTGAGAATTGTAGGACGTGTAATCCTGGTTTTATAATTCGATAAACAAGTCTCATAGCTCTTAGACAAAAACAGGCGTGAACTAATTAGTCACATGGGAAATATAGAAGCAAAGAGCTGGGGGAGAGCAGACGCGTGCAGGCCTGTTGGCTCCGCAGGCAGGGTTGTCACTAGATCCATGTCGTCACAGTCATGGGTTTATCTCTAACTAATCATCCGGTGTATCAATGATTCATGGAGAGCAGACCGCGGCTTCAACACCCAGAGTACGTCAAGCTGTCAACCGGAACTCCAAACCTAGGAAAATGATGAACTGAAGACATAGAGTTGATTGGGGGATCCATTCAGAGAAGGCAAGTGCTGAAGAGTCTATATGTAACCAGACGCGCCCAGGAATTAAAAGAACAGACGTTGGGCAATAGAAATACCAGTAAAACTGTTCCCCCCGCCCCAACTACCAAAAGGAGCAGCGATAGCATAGCATATTTATTGTACGCTACACAAGTGCTAATGAACATTAACAACAATCCCCTAGGAGCTCACCACCCTTTTCCCCTCTCACCACTGGAGCTTGGTTGAACTTTGCCTGCCTGAAGGTCGCCGCGAGTCTGTTGGTTAGCAACGGAGACGTCACCAAAGGGACAGCTCAGAAACTACGGAAAGCAAGACGGGCCAGACAGCTTTGGACAAGAATGTTTGCCGTTCGTGTTGATGCGATGTATCCCTTGTCGGTTTCAAGCAGATATTCAAAAGCAATATTTGTCGATCGCCGCATTGAGAGTTAGTTGTGCCATTAAGGAAGTTAGCAATGATTTCTACAGAACGTATGCCCTAACTACATGCGAGAACCTGCCTGCTGCTTAGTAACGGACTTGGCGGTAATATTGGCATGGATGACTTTCCATGCGCAAGGGTTTTTTAATTCCCGAAGTCTAATGAGAACAGCTGTCAACCGGAACTCCAAACCTAGGAAAATGATGAACTGAAGACATAGAGTTGATTGGGGGATCCATTCAGAGAAGGCAAGTGCTGAAGAGTCTATATGTAACCAGACGCGCCCAGGAATTAAAAGAACAGACGTTGGGCAATAGAAATACCAGTAAAACTGTTCCCCCCGCCCCAACTACCAAAAGGAGCAGCGATAGCATAGCATATTTATTGTACGCTACACAAGTGCTAATGAACAGTAACAACAATCCCCTAGGAGCTCACCACCCTTTTCCCCTCTCACCACTGGAGCTTGGTTGAACTTTGCCTGCCTGAAGGTCGCCGCGAGTCTGTTGGTTAGCAACGGAGACGTCACCAAAGGGACAGCTCAGAAACTACGGAAAGCAAGACGGGCCAGACAGCTTTGGACAAGAATGTTTGCCGTTCGTGTTGATGCGATGTATCCCTTGTCGGTTTCAAGCAGATATTCAAAAGCAATATTTGTCGATCGCCGCATTGAGAGTTAGTTGTGCCATTAAGGAAGTTAGCAATGATTTCTACAGAACGTATGCCCTAACTACATGCGAGAACCTGCCTGCTGCTTAGTAACGGACTTGGCGGTAATATTGGCATGGATGACTTTCCATGCGCGAGGGTTTTTTAATTCCCGAAGTCTAATGACAACAAGCGCTAGTAATGTTGCCAGTTGTGGGTGTGCTGGCAGAGGAGGCTGGGTCTGCGCAAGTGAAAGTGATCGTGATCAAAGCGGCCGTGAAAGTGAAAGTAAGCGCGGCGCGCGCGCCCGCGCACATGCACTGTAGCTTTAGGCCACGGCAGCACTTTGTAAAGCCCAGATATAAAATGTCTCTTCGAGCCTTTGGCTCGCGAGACCTAACAAGTGTATAGAGACCAGCTCTAATACACAACTACCCTAAAGGAACAGTCTGAGCTTAGTGGACTAAAAATATCTAGATCGGCCAAAACAATAATAAATGAAGCTCTCACTAACTGCATACCAAGTAAGCAAAACACTCATTATAGTATGAGTAAAGGATAGTATAAAACACAGTGTATATAACACATGACTTAAAATAAAGACTGTAGTGCACTTCCTCTTACACACCAATTGCCAAACACATTACAGTATTATTTAAATTCTTGCAATAATCATTACCAGCGTATAAAATGGCAATTCTTAAACAGTTACAGATGACAATTTATCTGATAAAAAAAAAAACAGGACAAACGCCGGTGAGCGAACTCTCTCACCCGAAGAGTGTTGAACACGTCCCACGCCGATTAGTAAATCCTTTAAATACTTAAAGAGGAGAGAGAAAAACTTGCCCCCTCTGGCAATTGACAGCAACGATGTCAATGGTTTAATATCATGGAAAGGTTGCTCAAAGACTTGTAGCGCCAAGTCACATGCCAGGGTGCGGGGTTGATCGATGATACCATAAAAAGAGTACAGCACAGGAGCATTCACATCAAATGAGCACAAAGGGTTACGTAGCGTGAATGTGATCGGGAAGCTGACAGCAATAAAGATGACTCCGGATGAAGACAACAGTCAATTTAACTTTATTGACTCACTCAGAAGAGCAAACGTGGTTGGCATACAGCACGTTTTGTGCTGGAGATTGCTGGACAGGATGAAGCACGCCAAACTCAAAATGGCGGCACGCACTGGTGACGCCTCGCCGGATGGCTCGCGGCACCATCGTGTTGCCAAGCGTAACTAACATTGAAGCCTTGGAAACCAGCAAACGTCACAGAGGATGCACAGCAGCTTCGCTGGACACTGGTAAGTCTGCACGCGCAGTGTCATTTTGAAAGAAGCACGCACAAGGTGAGCGCGGGGTGTGACGATATAAACCAAGCGATTGAACTGTCACATGTAGAGAGAACGGCTGGGGCCCACAATTAAATCCCAAAATTGGGCTTACCTCCATATGTCCGTAACATCACGACTTCGGTACGCATGTGCAGTCGAGCTTTCGGCAAAGAAACAAAGATAAAAAGTGCTGTACGGTGCAGTTCTCGCCTCAGCCAAAGCGCAGCCTTAACCACTCCTTACACAAAGTACCCTTCGCAAAGTACTTGGCAAAATGTGCATAGACCAGTGTCTTCTGTTGAAAACAGTGGATGAAAACATTGCCAGACTTTCTGCTCTTCACCACTGTCTCTAAATGTCTCTGAATGTTCATACATGTAGCCATGTGAGAAAATTTTCCAGACTTTGACGTATACTGGTCAGAGCTGTATTAGTTTCTTTTGAAGTATAAAACCATAAGTATAAGGAATGTGAAGCACCCTGGGTAGGCTGTCCAGATGGTGGAGGACACTGGTGGGACCTGCGAGGGCGTTCTTTTCCTTGATCTTTAAGTTGCTTTGCTTTGAGTAGTTTCTTGTACCAATAGAGTTCTGTAAAAATGTAAATATCTTCACCTTCAGTAGTCTTGTCACGCAGGGTTTCTTCCAGATCGTCGCCAATGTTGAAACGATGAAAGGATGGATTGTAGTCACGAGGTAAGTTAAAGTAGATGTTTATTAGTAAGTCACAAGATGGTAGTTGCAAGTAGATAACTTGGTTAATGGTCCCACCAGGAGCTGCATCTTTGCTGCTCAGCCTACTCTCTCTAACTGTCATTCCTCCAGTCCACCAGGCACACCAACATTCCACACAGTCATCAGGCATTCCAACATTCCATACACACACACTCATGCATACTGGCTGAGCAGCAGGAAATGTAAGTACAACACATTCCTCATCAGCCAGGCTAGCTTGAATCCTGTAGCAAAGTGAGCAAGGGACCGACGTCTGGGCATACCCTGCCAACTTAGGGCGAACAAAGCAAACACAAGGAGATGATGGGCGGAGCGCTAACACTTTTCAGACACTCACCCCCAGTCTCAGATCTGGGTCCAATATGCTAAAATTGCCAGTGGAAACACTAAGTTTGATGTTTAGTGGATAATGTAGTATTCTACAAGGGTAAAAAGACAGGGACCAATTGAACATGAATTGGTCTCTGCTCCACAAATGGTCTACATGTTTCACAACTATCTGCCTATGAAGGTCACTTTGTATTTCTACAAGACCAGTTCAAACCAAGCATTGGCAAAGCCAATAGGTCTCGCCTATGTGAGAGGTATTGGCTTTGCCAATGTCTTTTAACCATGTTGTACAGCAACATGGCAGAAAATTAGAGGTGTGGTGTAGAGTAGACTGGCGTACAGTGAAATGGTGTACAGTAGAGTTGCATAGATTGTAGTGGAATAGAGTCTAGTGGTGTAGAGAAGCATTGAGTGAGGTAGACTGGAACAGGTTTGCATAGAGTGGCATACAGTGGAGTAGAGTGGTGTGGCATAGAGTGACACTGTGGAGTGGCATAGGATGGTGTGGACTGGGGTGAAGTGGCATGGCATAGAATAGCGTAGCATAGACTGCCATAAAGTGGAGTGGTGTAGAGTGGTATTGTGTGGAGTAGCATAGAATATGGTGGTGTACAGTGGGTTGGGGTAAGTGGCATGCAACAGAGTGGCGTGGACCGGCGTAGCATAAAGTGTAGGGGCATATAATGGATTAGAGTGGAGTGAGGTGATATTGAGCAGGTTGAAGTGGCAGAGTGTCATTGTGATGAGTGGGGTGGCATAGAGTAGAGTGTCATTGTGTAGAGTGGAGTGGTGTAGAGTGGTTTAGAGTGAAGAGAAGTAGAATAGAATATCTTAGATTAGAGCGGTGTAAAGTGAAATAGCATAGAGTAGCCTAGAGTGGAGTGATGTAGAGTGAAGTAGCGTAGAGTGGAATAGAGTAGTGCAGTTGTGAGTGTAAATGACTAAAGCCTCCATAATGATGGCAGATAGGGTGAAAGCAAATAAATAAGCTGTATGCCTCTGTTAAAGGTAGAAAAGCACATTGCACATCCAGAATAGTACTGAAACGTGTATAAAATTTACAAAATAGTGCATTTCAAAAAGATGAGGGAAAACAAAGATGAAGACGAACACATGAACTTGGCCCATCCTCAATAAAGGAGCTAACACAAGATGGAAGGGAAGCTTACCGGAGCTAAGTAATGAAAAGATTGTAAATGAGAGTGACAACAAAAACAACTAATGGTATGCTGTGGGTCGGTGGTAAGCCCACTGAAATGTTACTACTATGTCTCACCAGCACAGCGTGTGCGCTGTGTAGGCAACGCGTTGGACCTGCAGCACTCAAGATCATGATTAAAGCTGTTCAGACTTTATTCCCCATTGCTCCATCTGAAAAAGACAGTAAGTGAATTGATCCATAGAGCTTGGTACCTAAACACTTTAGGACCTCTGGGCGGCAAATACTGCCAAGGAGACTGAACGTAGAGTGTCTCTTAAGGAGACGAGGTCAGGTTCTGCAGGCAGGTAGACACTTTTGACAATGGTCCACTGTTTGATGGAGGGCTGAAGTCTAGATGACGTGCATCGTAGGTTCCAGGTGATGAAGAACATGAGGTATCATGGGTCTTGGGTGTGGTTTTGGCAGGAGAGTTTCAAAAAGTGGAGCAGAAGCTTTGATGTTCAGTTTTCGAGCTGGTCTTAATGTCACTTATTTAAAAGAGAACACGTCGTCTGCTGGAAAAACACTAAGAGGTGGAAGTCCTGAGATATATAGGAGTACGACGACGCATACATTTTCCTGCTTTGAGGAGTATGGGATCTAGATCTGCAGGACTATTATGAATCTCTTTCTTTTGCATTAGGAGAGTGGCTATTTTCGTAGCAGGATAATCTGTGGACTTGTGATAACTATATTTATTGACTTCTGCTTCTGCGGAGCACGAGGAGGTAGCAACTGAAGATGATGACTGGTCTTTGAAGGAGACAAAATCATGATATAAACAGATCCTCTTGATCTCGGGGTAATTGACAGGTGCCTTCTGCTATCTGTACAAGTGGTAGCTCTTCATTAGAGGTTTGTGGCTCTGGTGACGGTAGCACATCAACAATATGCCTCCAGTGTCTGATCTTTACATTTATCATCGCCATCTGAGATCTTGGCTCTGTAGGATGTACAGAAGGGTCTCATAACTTTTGGGGCACTCAACATTGATACTAACGTCACCATGGGAAGAGCCAAGGGATACTGTGGTGAAGTTCCTTAAATCCCTCAACTTGTGGAGCCTGATCCTCAAGCATGCAACATTGAGTTCAAGAAGAGGGCTTTAGGACCCGATGTGAGGTCAGAACTGTTCACACGCAAAAGAGGATGATGAAACCTTCCTTTCCCCTCAGACGCCAGTGGACCGTGAGGCAGACCAGCAAACTTTATGCCTGGAATATCGACCTGGACTTCATGCATGCCAAGAAATGGGTCAAAAGAGAATGGTTCTGTATGCTAGCCCCTCATCAGATTTCTTTGCATTTGCATAAGGGAGACTGAATGGTGTCATGTTTTCGCATTCTCATCAATAAGTCTTTACAGGAAATTCCAGCGGTTTCAAGTAGGTTCAGCTCACTACATGTATTTTGTTCTTCCCTTTAACCTACACTCCGTTCCAAGGTTTTTGTTTTAAGTGAATGGCTGTAGTTGCAGCAACTCTTCAGAAGAGAGGTGTGTTTGTCCAAATGTTAATAACTGGTTGGTGAAGGCCCATTTGCATGGAAACGTCAGCAAAACATGAAGATCATTCTGGATTTATTATCTAGGCCTCCAAATCAATTCATCCAAATCGGTTCTTCATCTAGTGCATATATTACCTGGATGCAAGTGTCTCTTTTGAAGGACAAACTTTTGTTGATATATCTGGAGATTCTCTCTCTTGTCGTAGCATGGTCTCTTGCATCTTTCAGAGTCTCAGTGCAAGGCATGCATGCATCAATAAAGAGAAACCTTGAAGATCAGGGGTGGAAGGGAAGATGGGACTGTCCAGAGCAGCCTCTCATTCCTTCTCATGCTGATGCAAGTCGTCAAGGAGTCCCCATCCAGAAACCTTCAGGGATCTCAATTGTAATTGATGCTTTGATGGAAGCCCACACATGACAGCTCTTGACACATGGCAATGGTCTCTAACTGGAAAACTGTGCAAGATCAGTTGTCCTGAATGTTTAATTTTAATTCCATTTCAGGGGGGTTTCCCCTACCCGCATGTCTCTTCAGCTGAGAAGAAAAACACGGCTTAAACGTCTAACTCATTAGATTCAAAGACCTAAATTTTACTGACAGATCTTTTGTGTCTTTTGGAGGCAATCATGCCAACTGAGTGTCTTCTATAGCAGCATTACATAAGAGAAGGATCAAGTTCACTTTATGGTGACTCTGTTATTCTTAGCTTTAGACTCTTTCCAATTATCAATACCTTCTGCGAACCCATTAGCTACCAGCAAAAACAACTGTGATTGGCTCTATTTTTCAAGAAGGGAGCTGCTGCGGGATCACATGGGGTAACGACAAAGGGGTGTTCTGTTGAAAGGGCTTGTATGACACCTTTGACACTGCAGTCGTTTTTGGCTTCCTTTCTGTCAGGGATGCCCACAAGTTGATAATGGGAATGAGTCCACATACTGAGAGTCACCATAATGATACGTTTTTTCTCCCGTAACCTGTGTTCTATACTCAGCTTCACTAACCACGGATCCCCAGTGTGTGGAAGAGTAATCCAGTTGACTATTTTTATTTGTCTTACTACTATTCACTAGTCTCATCAGAATTGCTTTTACATTGGGTTCTTGATGCATGGTTCTACGCTAGATACAGAAGTTAGAATAAAATCTGTAACGAAAGCCCAAGCATCAGAGGGTAGTGTTAAGCATTTATTGTACACACTCAGGCAAGAAATGATGTTGCACTCTCAAAGACTGAACTCAGACCAGTTGTATGTATAAAAAATATTTATTTTGTTGTATTTTATTTTTAGAAGCAAGCAGGACCTGGTACAGGTAAGTAAAGTTGTCCTTTCCAAAACAGGTTGATAAGAATATGCAAGCTGGATGAAATTTACTTTTTTACAGGTTTGTGACACGCTTAAAGACAGTTGACGTTATATTGTAATTACTTCGGGATGATTTTTTCT
This sequence comes from Triturus cristatus, assembly GCF_964204655.1. Lineage (NCBI taxonomy): Eukaryota > Metazoa > Chordata > Amphibia > Caudata > Salamandridae > Triturus > Triturus cristatus. The sequence continues at coordinate 162,750,210 of NC_140587.1, forward strand.
ACTCAGTGTGGTATGCCTAGATATTACACTGGGACATTTCCTAGATAAAGGTAAGTATACCACTTTGACATAAAACACAGTTGCTTGGGTTTCCATATAAGCACAACTCAGCACTTTTTCAGAGGCAAAACAGTCAGTGCAATACTATGGAAAAAAAATGTGGTTATTGGTTTGCAGGTAAGCAATCTGTTTTGAGAGCGAGTTGCTGGGGTTAGAACAAGGGATCCCAGGGTCAAAGATGCACTCAAGGAACACCCACAGCAGCACTAGGGGGCAGAGTGCTGTGGCCCAATGTTAGCCAGTGGGGCTAGTGGGGACTTCGGTTGGTGGCTGCTTTCGAGCAAGCCACTGGGTTGTGAGAGCAAAGCTCCTAGTGTTAAGCTCAGGGCACAGGGGGATCCGAGTTAGCACACAAGGTGCACTCACAACGGCACAGGGGCAGCCGGGTACAGGGGGCTGAGTTGGCGTTGGGTGCCCTGTAGGCTCTAGCAGGGATACTTCCTGGAGGCGACCACCGTCTGGAGAGGTAAGTTGGGATACAAGGGGGTGCCTGGATACTGTTGGTTGGGCCACACAAGGCCGTGGGGCATCGGGTGAAGGGTGTCTTTAGGCATTTGATTTCCCTTACAGCTCCGATCGCGGTCAGTGGGACCTTCCAGGTAGGGAGGCATGAGGTAGGTCGGGCATCACCAGATCCCAAGTCAAGTTCGCTGGGGGGACCTCCTCATGGTGTTGGGCCACTCGAACTCGGGCCGTGGGTGTCAAGGGCAGAGTGACACAGACTCTCTGATTTGGCAAGAGTCTGTTTCTGGAGCAGGTCCGGTGCTCACAGGAGACCGATTCTTTGCAGGGAAGGCAGGGCAGGTCCTCTGTGTTCTGGGGGGCTGTTGGCAGCTGCACACACAAGGGTTCCACTGGAGCAAGTTGAGGTCGGGACAGGCCAGTAGGGCTGGGGCCAAGACAGTTGGTGTCCTCCTCTTCTTCCTTAAGCACGGCTCTTCTGCTTGTCTGAGGAGGCACAGTTTGGGGCCGCCCTATATACTAAATTTAGAGGCGTTTTCGGTAGGTACAGATAGGGAGCACTGGGTCCCTTCCTTGTGGTGGGTACACCCTCTATTATGCCTCCCTCCAGTTGGAGGGGGGCATAAGCCTCTCTCTGGTTGGCTGGGTCCCCACATCTTCGAGATGGCGGGGACTGAGAGGCAGGCTTCGCCTCGCCTCGCCTTCTGCACCTGAGGAGTGGAGTTGGCAAAGGTGGGCACACCTCTCCTCATATCTTGGTTTTCCCGCCAATTCTCCCTTCCTAAGTGGGGGTCAGAACCGGTGGGGGTCAGTTGCTGGGAGCAGCAAAAGGTTGGGTCAGCTTACAAAGGCGGCAAGCCTTTGAAGCTTTCCCTTCGTGGACCCCCTCCATCCTGGGGGAGGAGGCATGACACCTGACCAAGATGTGCCTTGTTTCAGAACCCCGAGAGCGGAAGGCTCTCTACCCAACAGTCCAGAACATTGTCTGGGGGTGGTAGCTGGCGAGCAGCCACTCAGCCAGGGCACTATAGTTAGGTCGTTTTCAGGGGACAGCTCTAAGATGCCCTCTGAGTGCATTTGGCATTAAATCCAACACTGGCATCAGTATGGGTTTAATGGGTTGAGAAGTTTGATACCAACATTCTCAGTCTTCAAGAAAGCCATCCTGGAGCTGTGGAGTTTGGGGTGCCAAACATCCAGCCCATGGTTTATAAATGCCTTTACTGCACTTACAATACCTGTGAACGGCACAGGTACTGTAGGGACCCAGGGCTCATGCCACTGTGTCCTCACCTGTGGTATAATGCACCCTGCCTTAGGGCTGTAAGGCCTGCTAGAGGGGTGACTGACCTATGCCAAAGGCAGTGTTTTGGTATGCATGGCACACAGGAATGTAAGCCACGTTGACTTGTAGTTTTAGGGTCTCCCCCTGGCATACAGACTGCACTGGCAGTGTGTATGGGTCAGGGAAAGAGTCTCTGAGGGTGGCATAATATATGCTTCAGCCCTCAGAGACTTTCTCTGGCCACAAGGCCCTTGGTACCTCGGTACCTTTTACATTGACTTGTATATAGTCCAGAGGAGTACCTATGTGGGAGCACAGGTACAGAAAAACAGGCCCTGGGTACCTGATTAGCAGGAGCCCAGGGCACACTTATGCAAAGGAGCATCAAACATCAGGCAAACAGTGGTGGGAAACCATGCAATAAAAGGGCACTTTACTACAATAAGCAGGTGAGAAATTACAACGAGCAATAGAACCGGACAAACAGCTTGGTAAATAATGGGGTTCATAGTTGCATATTTTAGTGTAGAAGATAAACCTTGGGTGCACGGCAACTGCTATCTGATCAATGGGAGCAGTGACAATTGGCAGTATAGTTTAGGGACGTGTTGAGGACACACATTTAATCTGACTTAATATGCCCAAAAGACAGCAGAAACAAGACTAGGAGAGCAAGATAAAGAATATCAGAATTGAGAAGTAGGGGAAGGGTTGAAGAGGAGGTAGGGGAGATTGAGAAAGATTTTCTACTACACTGAACAAAGTATGGTATGGATACTTGGCACTTGCCATAGGGTGGGCGCAAGAGTAGTGGGAATAGTATAGGTGGGTCGCTAGTTCATCAGTTTTGTTAAGGAGATGCCATATACTGGTAGACAGCCTAAAAGAGGCCTGAAGGTGGAGTTGAGAGATGCGCACGTTGGAGTTAAGTTACCTGTGCCCAACATAATATGAAATGAGATATGATTAGCAGATTTCCCATCAATAAGAATCAGTTTGAGCACAATGGCTAACAAAAGGTCAAGTAGTGCATACTCTACAGGGTTGGGAGTTGAAATCTGCCTTTTATATGCTAGATGCAGCTTCTGAGATCAATAGAACACTTGACCACAATACAGAGAAGGCATATACATGGGTAACTTGTGGATTCATTTTACTTTTTAGTGCTTACAGATTTCAGACACATCCACACACCCTACTAACTAGTGCCTCAATGTCCTCCAAAAGGAAGCAGGGTATAGTTTCTTGAGAATGCAGTCTAGTAAGTAGTTGATGACCAAGGCATTGATTGCACATAAGTGAAATAATGATGCTGTGCTCCTTGTTTTGCGCTTTGCTATGATTTTCCGATGATCTGCTTGGAACCTACATCATTTGGTTGAACAGCCACTATTCTGCTCTTAAACATCATAAATCCTAAAAAGTATTTTAATGTATTTTTTGTGTGGATATTTAAAGGGTCTTCGCTGATTCCATCCCGAATTCCAACTGCCACAACTACCAGCAGATTGCAGCCACCCAAAAAGGTGATCATACCTGGTACACAGAGGTAAAACTAAAGGTAAAAGACAACAATTTCGAAATTGTGCCATTTATTGGAACCTGAAAATAATTGTTTTCCTGACCAGAGTATAACCACCCTCTGGTACACCAAGATTTGTTAATTAAGTTCCATTTTCCCCGTTTTCCAACCTTAACATGTCCAAGGTGGATCTCGTGTTCCTTTACTACAAACATACACCCTCGATCTAGATCTGCTCAGTAGAAGATACATCCAGAGTTCTTAGCAGCTGCTACTTGTACTTTTGCTCTCCTTCTGTACACCCTCTGCCCTGCCCCGTTCTTTCCCCCCATTGGACTTCTTTTCCCCTGTTCAGTAGTATTGAAGGTTTCTCTTTCTATCCTTGTTCATGCAGTTTTGTTTTCAAATGTGGCCTAAATATATTCAACACAAAGTGATCATGGACACAGTCTTCGCTATTGATGATCGCTATGAGAAATCAGCGTAGCTTGCTTTCATTTAATTGCATGACATTTTGGGAAAATACACACAAATACATGAAAGGCAAATCCGGCTTTTAGCGTGAAATGTGTCCTTGCATCCATTTTCGATGCAAGAATGCATTTTGTGCTAATAAATAGAGCTAAAATAAAGTGCTGTGAACAACAGTCGCTCACGTTCTGGTCATATGGTGTAATTTTTGGAATTTGCATAGCAATTGTGATAAAGAAATTCTGAAATTATTCAAATTACACTAGAGTAATATAAAATTCACCCTGTCCTATTAACAATAAATATCGAGTGAAGGTAACATCTCCTGACATCTCTCTGCATTCTTGTGTTGCCTCTCCTTCAGCTTCCCCCACACGAACAGTATGATCTGTTAAACATGTATGTATTCTCTCTGTTTTTGTGCTCAATGCTAGACCTACCTTTTGGGGTAGCACACCCAGTTTTGCAGGCAGACAATGCAAGTTGAGCATTCTTCTCTTAAAAACGCTGAGCCTGCAGAATGGCTCGATAGTGTCTGTTCTTATGAGTTATAAACAGATTCCGATAGCCACTAAAAGCCTGTTTATTTATTGCAATAATGGATAGCACAACCATTCTGCTTGGTTGGCAAACATGCTATTATCCAGTCAGAAAGGGCTCTGGAAGGGGTGGAACACAATACTGTATCACGGATGGGATATGTTTATTAGGTAGTTGCACTTTTCGGTGAGTAGCACGCTACTCCGTAACCCAAAAAGGATTAGTGGTGGATTAGTATGGTGAAACAGGAGTTAAGTTGAGCCTTGGACATGTGAGTGTTAGTTGGATTGAAAAGGATAATGGGAGATAGAAGAGGGAAGAGTTCTGAAAGTGTTTATTGGGAGATCATAGTAGTAAGAAAAGGTTTGGGATGAGTATAAGGAGAGATTGACAAGGAAATAATCTCTAGAGATAGATTAGGGAGATCATAATAGTAAAATGAGTTTTGAGATGAGTCAAAGGAGGGATAGGTGAGAGAAGAATTTAGAAGAGTTGCTTGCGATATCATAGTATTAAAATTAGGTTTGTACTGATCCAAGGAGGGAAGAGTCTAGAAAGGGTTATTTTGGAGATCATAGTAGTAGAATGAGGTTTGGGATGTAATAATTGCTTAGTCAGCAAAGCATTTCCTTGGCCCAATTGTTCTAAGTACTGTGAAGAATATATTATTCTTTGTGGTAAAACACATCCTAGTATGTTCAGTTCCATCTCCCTCCAGACTGCAGGCATGCTTTGTTTTGTACTGACCAGTTGTTCCAGTCATTATCTCTGGGTAGTCGTCCAACATAGCTCATGCCAGTTAGTAGCACTGACACTGCCAGAAACCTTCTGGTGCATATCATCCCTATCACTAGAGTCCTTTTTTAGTTAACACATGTCTCCAGATTAATCAGTACTTGGAGAGAGGAGCTGGCCTAACGGCTAGGGCGGTCGACCTCGAATCTGGGGAACTGGGTTCGAGTCTCAGCAATGACGCTGAACATCCTGTGATTCTGGGCAAATCACTTCATCTCCCCGTGCCTAACAAAAAAACAAAAATGAATCTGTCCTCATGTAATGCAACTGGTGCTATGTAAAGCGCTCTGATACCCGATGCGGGTCAAGTTTGCGCTATATAAAACTCTGTAAAAAAAAAAAAGTACTTGAACAAATATCTCCTCACATTCACTCAACTAATCCTTACTCTTGGATTCAGTCCAAGTGTGACATTATTGTTATTCCCTCATTCCAAGAATACCTTCCTGGTCTTTTTCTAGATCTACAATCTAGCATGTTAAATCATGTGTACCAAGGCAAATACTTAAACAGACTTTGCCATTGTGCTCTGATTTTCTTTGCACCTTTTTCAATGCGGAAAGAAAGTCGTTGCTACGGGTATCGAGAAATGATTTCTTAGTTGTTTGACCTGGTCCTGTTTTGGCCAGAACTTGATTCCACTCAAGTCGCCGTCACAGATGCAGAAATGAACAAGACCTACATTTGCAACTAGTCGAGATATTCTTCCCTTTATGTGATACATTTTTTCTTATACGGGACGATCTTAGCTGACCAATTATAGAAAATATACAAAAGAAGATCCTCCCCAATATCAGCCACCTCTGCTAGAGCTTATAGCTAGCCGGCATATGATGCATAAAGTACATTTTTTGAGTTCCTCAGTGGATTTGATGGTAGATGAATTTTCGCGCACTCTATTTTTGTGTGTCTTTGGAACCAATTAGATATGTTGACCTGGGAGGGATCCAAAGTCATAGCTTCGACACCAAGGGCTCTGACAGTGTGTGTGACCTTAGTAGATAATCGTTGAGGGGACTGCCATACAATACCCATGGTGTCTGTAAAAGCAAGTTTGAGAGCTCCGTTTTGTTTATCTGTTCCATCTGCCTATTTCTGCACTGTCTTTGGGGACCTTTGGATACAGACCCGAATGAGAAAGAGGACGCAGAAGAACTTTCAAAGTGGAAATCTTCCATAGAATTGTAGAAGACCTGGATGTCTGCATTGGGTTTAAAGAAGATCCCCTTCCAACAGCCAAGACTAGGGTGCTGCAACCTGGTGTTCTCTTGCATTCTTTGGGCCATAGCAGATATGTGTCTTCAAGACAGACAGCTAGAAGAGTAACTCCAGAGTAATCATAGAATGACAGTTCCAGCATGACAGCCATAGTGCTCTTTGCAGGCCAGGTCTTTTATGTCTGAAACTAGTAATCGTAGAATGGTTTGTTCTCTGAAATAATGTGGGATTATGCCTCCTTCAATTTCGGACACATCGGGTGTTGCCTCCATTCTCACCTGTCTGCCAGAGGCCAAATCCTGCTATGTGCAGTTACCCTCTATGTGTTCTCTAACTTATTGCCTCCTTCCACGCCAATTGATGCTTCAGCACATCCTCTGGGACCAGAATATGGCAAAGGTTGAGATTGAACCTTTGGCTTCGGATTTTCCAGCATTAAGTGGCTTAGCGTTGTTGTGCTCAAAGCAAAATTAAACTTTTTATACCTCACTGGAGAACAACAAACCATTACAAGAACTGGTGCCTACTCTGATGATAGTGTGGATTACGAAGAGCTTTTATCTTCCGGGGAAGATGATGACTTGAAGGTGGAAAGACAAACGTTTAGTGCTTCCTATTGCAGCCGAACCTTCCTCTAACCTTTTGCTTATTCCACTTTGAGTCACCATATCAATCAGGTAATGACCAGAAAAAGTTCCAGTTTACAGCAGCAAGTAGGTGAGAGAAATGGTTAGCTCTAGTAAGCCCGCCTTCTCTGAGTTAAGCCTGTTTGATCACACATAGCTCTTTTTTTGTAGAAGGGATTGTGCGCACATTCAGCACCTGAGTCTTTCCCTGACTTAAAGTCATTGTTTAGGGATATCTGAATGGGAATGCTAGCGTGCGTAACCCTGCTTACGTCCTCAAAGTGTAAAGTGTGTGTGTGTGTGTGACTTTTAGGACATATGTGCTGATGCTCCAGAGCAAGGAGATTCTCTTTTGCCTGCCTCGATCCAGTTGGGAAGAAGTTCTCTCATTAGGAATACCTGCCTGCCTAGAAGCTACTTAGAGAAGCAAACACTCATAGCAGGAAGTGGCAGAGGACAGTTAAGTGCCACCTGCCTGTTGTACAGAGAGTCGAGCTGACTGATGGACGGACAAGCTATTATTATTAGTATGTGAATTTGTAAAGCATGGCTGTTACCCAAAGGGCATCCTGCCACTCAGAGGTTGACTTACCGCATGGGCTACCAATGATGAAGAATGCCTCATTTCCAGTGGTTGTTTGGAAGGAAGCTGAGTTGCTAGAATTGCAGTTGCCCTCCATTAAGACTAGGACAAAGACTGTAAGAGTTTTTTTTCACCCTGGCACGGTGAGATCATAGCATTTACAGCTACATGGTCGAATCAATGTTCTTCTCCACCCATTAGTCTGAAATTAGCCAAGAAACAAATCCAGAGTAATCCAGAGTTTCCCCACCAAGCACCCTACCTCAAAAATTCTTGTTGTACAGTCTGCGACCACTAAGGACCACCACTTACCGGAGGTCTATAGGGCTCCTTTGCTCAGACAATACGTGATGGGCAGTGTGGTGAAATACATTATCCGTGCAGGTTTGAACACCATGGACTGCCTTGGTAGATCAATTTACACTACTGTTCTGCCAGTAGGAGGTAGATTTCTTTATTTGCTCCAAGGTTGGCAATCCTTCCTGTCGGACAGATTGGTCTTGCAGAGTGTACAAAGGTTCTACGCCCTGCTTTTTATTTCCTTGTTGTCTTCCTGTTGCACCAGAACAAATTTCCGAGGAGCATGTATCTATCCTGCCGTTTCCTTTCCGTGCCATCGAACGGATACTGGAGTTGTTACCCCGAGAGAGGTGGGGGCTGTTACTCATGCTACGTCCTTGTTCTGAAAATGGAAGAGGGCCTCAGGCCTATCCTAGACCTTTGGCCACTAAATATCTTCCTGCGAAAGGACAAATTCAAATACTAATGTTGTCTAGGATATTGTCTGCTCTGGACCCGGGAGAATGAACTGTATTCATGGATTGGCAGGGCCCATATTTGCATATAACCCTCCAACAGTCCCATAGGCAAGACTTGTTCAAGGTAGGTAAGGAACTCTTTCAATTTGCCATTCTGCCCTTCAGCCTCACCTCTGCCCTTAGGGTGTTCATCAAAGTGATTGTGGTGGTCGCTGCCCATCTTTGTAGCTCTAGAGTTCCTGTATTTCAGTACCTCAACGACCACCTGTGGATGACTACAGTCATTGGGATTCATTATAAATGAACAGAGGTGGCACCTGATTTCCTCACAGAGGTTTCTATTTATTGGGACGATCGTGGACACAGACTAGTTTAAGGCCTTTGCTCTACTGCAGCTGCTCGAAGATATTTGCGCTATGATTCTGACGTAATGTCCCTAATGTCCGACTCCACCTTGACTAATGGAGGTTGCCATCTTCTCATTCTTGAACCATCGTAGTCGCCATCTTTCCTGATTTATGCTGAATCATTTTCGTGTCTGCCATTAGACGCAAGTGTTATCTGACGGTATCTTTCTAAAAACAGTGAAATCGTCCAGTCATTCAATTGATGAAATAGATACCACACTTAACTCGACATTCGTCTGGGTCAAATGTCTACTTTTCACCATCTCAAGGTTAATTAAGAACAAATACAGAAATATTGCCAAAATATTGTTGTCTGAATCGACGTCCTTTTACCTTGTATGTCCATAACGAAACGTCTGGGACACGCACCTTGATGCACACAATCTATGTCAGACATTCCTAAACTTATGTCAGAAATTCGAATTTCTGATAAAATTTAGTATAACTATCACTTGAAGACTTATCCGCAGAGGTCCTTCCCCCCCCCCATATTATTGCCCAAGATTGTGCCAGCGATGGTCTTGCCTACTGCCAGCACACTTCGCACTTTGCAGATGCTACATCTTGCCTGAAGCTGATAAAGCAGAGTCCCAGAGGAAGCCTGACCAACTGCAATTGCAGTATGTATTTGCCCTTTGCAGGGAACACTGTTTTCATGCCACCACTGATAAAGACATCATTTCCTGGCAACAAGATATGCAGTGCATCCCTTCTCGCTAAGAAACTCTATACTGCAATTTGCTCCGCCTTTCATGCTCTCTTAGTGTGGCACATAGAAATAGACATTAGGGTGTTAGTTTTTAGATGGCATTTTAAAACAAGCTAGAAATTAATTTTGTTCTTGTTATTTAACATGCCTTCTTTCTATTTTTATAATGTTCTGTGTAGTTGCTTTAGATGTACTAAGAAACAGATTGTTCCTGTAGTAATAAATACGTTTAATCAAGTGTGCATTAATCTTGAGGGATGTGCGTGTGTGTGTGTGTGTGTTATATTGTGAATAACGAAATAAGGTTTGTTACTGTCACCACGGTGCCCCTAATCCCCCTATGGGATTGTTAGTAGCCCAAAAGCAAAATTTCTATTTCAATAACACATTGAATAGTGTCTTGTGGGGCTACAATAACCTGTCTTTCACATTCATCGTTGGTGCATTGAACCATGTTCAGCCATGGGTGAGAAAGCAAACCTTTTAGAGTTTCGCCAAAGTCATAACTTATGCAAGAGTTGGCGCCCAATATGGGACTCGTATTTACGGTTACTCCTTGAGTAGTTTTTCACTATTCACGCACACATGAACCATTATTACGTCATTACGGAGACGTTCATATATAATAATGGTTACCGCCTACTGGGAATAAGGGAGTACCTCTTACTGTAGGTTTGTCAGACTTGACTCATAAAAGGTTATCCTCCAGTCTGTGGATTTTCTAATTATTTGATTCCAATTCTCAATGGAATCCATTCATAATAGCAGTACCTATTGTGATGGGGTCAATTGCATGGAAACAGTCACTCAGCATCTCAAAGCTCGAGGTGTCTCAGATGGAGGGGAGGGCAGTTACATTTGTAATAGCTGCCCATCCAGCGTATAACATTGAGACATTTTACTAATGGGTTGAGTTTGAGACTATGATGCTGCCTCAGGGCAGTTTTAAGACTAAACAGTGGCAGCTCCGCTGGCATCCTACAGGGTTTACCAAGACTTCGAAATCTCTTTAACTTACCAAGATCAACAGAGTTAGTTTGGTGGTAAATTGCCACATATGCACAAAAATGTCAGTTTGGAGCCTCTGAGTAATGATGGGGCTACGTGGCCAGTCTTGGCTGGCAACACTACTGTTCCTCGCACTGACAGCCTAACACACACTAAGGTGGTAAGGGCGAGATGTATCAAGGTAAATTGTGATCGCAAACGCTGAAATTCGCAGAAATTTACAGAATGTGCAATGCAGGTAAGTAAAAACACACTCGCAAAATAAGGAATCGCAAAATTTGCGATTCCCTATTTTGCGCAAGCATTTAGAGAATTGCAATTTGCAATTCTCTAAATGCTATTCAAGTATCCATCGCAAATTGTGATTTTGCTGTAAGGAATCGCAAATTACCACCAACTTCAGGTTGGTGGTAAATTGCGATTTCTTTGAAAAATGCAATTTCATGCATTTTTTAAAGTGCCACATGTGCACACATGCACATTTCAGGGGTGCAACAGGGTGTCCTTTAGATCTCTTGCAGCCTTGAAATTGAGTGTGCAATTTACGAGTACCTATTGGGTACTCGCAAATTGCATACGCAATTCCCATTCATTCCTATGGGCCTGTTGACCCATAGGAATAAATGGGGAGCCATTCCTTATTTGTGTCTCGCAATTTGTGAGTCGCATATAAGGAATGCTTAGGAATCGCTCAATATTAGCAGATTCCTACATACATTGCATTTTGTGAGTCTATAATAACGAATCGGTAAATTTCGCTATTATAGACTCGCAAATTGTAATGTTGATACATCTGGCCCTTAGTGTGTTAAATTACACAGTCGCCTTATACATGAGACTAGTACAGATTGTACAATGTGCTTTTGAGCTCTAGACCTGCTGTTGCAGTGGGACTTGCCGCTTCCACACAAATACAAACTACTAGTCCACAGGCTATTAACACTATCATTGGAAAAGAGCCCACAAAGTGTGATGAAATGGCTTTTGAATTGCTTGTAAGACCAATCAGTTAGAAGTAGTGAATCCATACACTACCCCCCCCAAGATAAACACAAAATACAGACTATGTCTCCCCCTCTTGAGATGGTGCATCCTGTAGAAAAGTGTACCACCTTGGGAAACATCTCTGCATGCATTTACAGCATTGTGCATGGTACGCCTTCTTTGGCAGTCCTCCCTCATAGACGGGTACAAAACGAGCATGGAGCTGCACCAACTCTGGACTTGGGTATGAAGTTAATGATGGACTTCTTTACAGTCTCCTCTATCATCCGAAGCAACATGAAGGGAGAGGTTTCAGTTCTGGCTATACATCTGAGACTGGAAGCAGTTTCAGTTCAAGATCGGGAACGGGAAATATCCAAAATAATTGCCAAAGTTTATACCTCTGTAGGTAGAGATACCCAAGGTACTTGACCCATTAAGCCACACTTAAAAACCATAAAGTGACACTGAGGGATCTGTTAAAGAGAAATCTGCAACAGAAGGGAAGAAAAAACTGAAAGATTACGATAAAAGGTGGACTGGATCACCCGCTTCTCGTGAATCTAGCAGGGGTGATTATAGCTTAAGAGACCACTAGGAAATGTAAAACACTGAACAGTATCCGTATTCTTATAGCCGCTCTTCACATTTTTTTCAGGACAGTAACTGTAAAAGTACAGAGGGCGGTAGCTGATCCGAGTGCCATAGAAAAGAGGAATGCAGTGCAAAAAATGAAGCAGGAGAATGTAGAACTATATAGAAATCAAGAGGGTGGTACAAATACTCAAGTCTGCATATCATACCTTTACACAGTAAACCACAAGTTCAATGCCCTTTAAAGCCAAAAACAAAATGTGGTATAAAAGCAATACTAATGCAGTTGCAGTACCAGAGCATAGTAGCTAAGAAAAGCTTTTTACCTCTGCCGAGGGACCTCAGCCAGATGACTTGCCACCTCGCACTAGGTCTACCAGTCATAGATTTCTTCAGAGTACGATGTTCATGCTTCGTATATAATTTGTCCATTGTTGGACTCATTCCCTTATTCTAAAGAAGTAATGTTTTTATTTGTCCTCACTACTGAACATCTCATTCATCTCTAATTAAGTGATTGTGGGTCCTTAACGCCTACTCTAGCGGTTCCTGTCTGGACACAGGGGACCATCTGGTCCATCTCCCCTTTGGTTGCCATCTGTCTGGGTGACAACACGTGTTCTCTATTCCCAAAGTTTTTCCCCTTGCTCCTTTTAAGGTATTTAATTTTTCTGTGTCCTGAAGAAGCTGGTTGACCGCATTTGGTTTTACACCAAAACACGTGTTGGCGCAAACAAAGTGGGCACCAAAAGATCTTACAAAACCAGAGAAAATACAAGGTATATTGAAAGATGATCCCTACTTAAAGAGTTTAATATTTTGTTTATGGAATGTTTGTAAACCTTGAAAATGATGAAACTGAAAATATAGATTATATATGAAATAGTGCACAACTGTATGCACAACAACAGAAATGGTATCACTTTATATAAATACCATTCTTCAGTAAACATTGGAGTGTAAGATGGACTTATCCAGTATTGGGATATTTTTCATAGATTTGCATGCCTTCATCATTCCCCGTCATCGAGATGGGGAGTCCCACGGTAAAATATTCTAGCAGTGCTTTAAAAGCTTCATATGCTATAATGGCCTTAAGCCAAGTAAATAGTAGCCTATCTATGTCCATTTTAAACCCAGCCAATCAGCTGCCAGCACCCACTAGAACACTCTCAGCAGAGGCAGGTTCTCTCAGATTTTCACCACACGTCATGTGGAAGGGAGTGTTCTTGAGTGCTACTCAGTTTTTCTTCAACCTTGTCAAATCTTAAAATCATGTCAGACAAAAAAGGCCTTTTCCACCCATGTAAGACCTGTGGCAAGAAAAGAGTCCATGTGGATGATCCACATAAAGAGTGTATTTACTGCCTTTATTCAAGGCACGAGGTGAGAGAATGCAAGATCTACCGCACCTTTTCGACTAAAACCCTCAAGGACAGAGAGGGAAGGTTGTTATTGGTGCTTCAGACCACTAAACACCAGTCACCTTCTTTGGATGTGAAAGGTGAGAGAGCCTCTGCATTCAATAAGAGAGTCAGATCTAAGGACTGTTCCTCAGGTGAAGGTAGGAAACATCTTGAGCATTCCCAGGACTCCAAGGCTTCTAAAAAAAAGAGAAGGAAGCCAAACGCTGCTCTGAGCCGACGTTATCTGTACCTACTACACCTTCCAGGAAGGAAGAAAGATCGTCCTAGAGCCTCCTCTTCAGATCCTGTGGGGATTAAATCTCTCATAAAATCGTGTCGACGACGCTCCCTCACTCGTCGACGACATTCAGTGTTACATCGCTGCCGCCGTTGACGTCAACAGTGACGAAAATGGTAATCCAGGCTCCAATACCGTCTACCGTCACGTAAAGTGTCAGCATGAGGAGGATGAGGACTACCATGACGAGTCACAATACTACCAGCAGGTGTATATAGCTCCGGGTCACCGTTGCCATTCATATGGTCTTCAGCCAGAGCCGCGCCCCTGGGACATGGCCCATCTACCACCATCACTGATACAGGATCTAAAGGCTATGTTGGCGGATTACTGGCAGTGGTTCCCGCCGCAACAGGATCAGCCAGACAGGCCTTACCTCAAATAGATCCTCCAGTTACGCCAGCCGCTCAACCACCAAGCACTTCTGTTAATGTTCCTGACCCCGGGCCAACCAACCCTGGAGCACTGGATGCCTCCTCTTCGGACGAGGATAGAGAGGAAGGTAAGCTGCCGGATCCAATCCCTGCTCCTGACTTTGGGACGATTATGTGATTCCAACTCCCTCCCCTCCTACTCATCTCCATCATATTCTCCTCCAGATGATATTGGAGGGTTTCATAATTTAATGCAGGGAGCAGCCAACAGGTTTCATCTGCCTATTACGGTCAAGCAGACCGAATGCTTTTTATATAACTTTAAGGAAGACACAAGAAAATTGGCACGGTCTTTACCAATGATAGACTACATATGGCAGGAAGACCTCAAAATAATGAAGACACCAGCATCCATACCACCGGTGCTGCCCCATATTGAGAAGAAGTTTACGGCGCCAGAGGACTCTCCATCTTGCCTCATTGGACACCCCAAGCCGGACTCTGTCATTTCTGAAGCAGCACAAAGACGTTCCAAAAACCCTCCTACCCCCATTACCACTCCTACTGCTAAGGAAGGACGTAGGATGGACATTTTAGGGAAACATTTTTCTTCCATGGCATTAGTTACAATTTAGGCAGCAAATGCGTTAGCCATTATCAGCCGCTACAACCGCCAAATGTGGTCAGACATGGCAGGTTTAATAGACCTTATACCTGAAGACGAGAGGCACAAAATATACTAATTGAAGGGGAGCATGCAACTTAGGAAACCATTGACTGTGCCTTGATGTAGCCAGTACTATTTTTAGACAACTGGCGGGAACTGCTGTGCTCAGATGGCACGGATGGCTGAAATCAACGACTTTTAGGCCTGAGGTGCAGACTAAAGTTTTGCATATGGCTTTCGATGGTGAGTCCCTGTTCAGAAGGCACAGATACCGCAAAGTCATTGGGCATATTGCAATACAGAGAGGTGCCCTTCAGCGGTGCTAGGGGGTGAGGATTTGCCCCTTACAAGGGAGGTTACCAGAGGGCTCAACAGTATCAGCCATACCAGTCACAATACTGAAAATCCTACAATCCTCCATCTTACCATCTGTCATCTACAGCTGGTTTCTCTCACCAGGGAGGCCGCAAACAAATGCCTCAACAAGGTTGTGACTCAAGCAGGAAGCAATGATCATGCCAGGATACCAGCTTCCCTCCCCTCCCAACCTGTGGGTGCGAAGATTTCCAGCTATGTCCATCAGTGGCGTGAAATAACGGTGAATCTCTGGGTGCTGATCTTGTCACCACCGGTCACACTCTAGAATTCACTCAGTGCCCGCTGACTACTCCACCCAAGGGTGCCCCCCTCGTCTTCACTTATTACGCAAAGAGGCTTTGGTCATCCTAGCCAGAGGAATGATAGAGGAAGTCTCGATGTCGCAAAAGGTAAAAGGTTTTTCTCGTTTTTTTCCTAATAAAAAAGAAATCAGAAGAATGGGGACCAATGCTGGACCTGAGGAATCTCCACAAGTTTTTCAAGAAACAGAAGTTCAGAATGGTAACGCTTAACGATATCCTAGGCTGCTTAAACGAAGGAGGCTTAATGACATGGAAGACGCATATTTTTATATCCCAAGACATCCGAAATTCTTAAGATTCATGGTGGCTAATACCCACTACCAGTGCAAAGTACTTCCTTTTGATCTCAAATCGGCGCCAAGGATCTTCACCAAGTACCTGGCGCCTGTAGCAGCAGCCCTGCAATCTTAAGGGCTCCAAGTATTCCCGTATCTCGACGACTGGCTGCTCAAAGCACCAACAGCACAGAAGGCTAGTCAAGCTACAAACACCTGCCTTCACATGTTCAGGATTTTGGGACTCACTGTAAACAAAGAGAAATCTTCGTTCCCTACAAGTCAAGTCATATCCTTCCTGGGAGCATCCATAGATACCATCAAAGGCAGAGCCTTCGTATCTCACGAAAGACCCATACGTTTGCAAAGACTTGCGAAGAGCATATCAAGAAAAAGGTCAGTTTCTGTGCGAATGTACAGGTCGCTCCTGGGGATGTGTTCTACAGCAATAGATCTGGTGCCACTGGCCAGACTGAGAATACGGCCTCTTCAAGAGGAGCTACAAAAAACAATGGCAACAGGGTTCGGGATCCTTCCAGGATGTAATATAGAACACAACACGAATGGTAGAAGCACTGCGATGGTGGTTTCATGCACCAAAACTTGTAAAAAGCCTTACTTTCCTCCAAACTATCCCAGACTTCACACTGGCAATGGGCGCCTCCATGGATGGCTGAGGAGGTCACCTGCAAGAGTTACAGATTCAGGGCAAATGGTCCTTTGCGCAGAAACATCAGCATCAACAGGCTACAGCTCAAAGCCATCTTCCTATCTCTTCAGGCTTTCTTACAGAGGATAGCGGGATCCTCGGTGCTGGTTCGTACGGTCAATACGACCAGCATGTATTACGTCAGCAAACAAGGGGGAACCAAATCCATTACGCTATCTCAGGAAGCTCAGCAGATATGGGATTGGCTGATGCAACATCGGATCTCACTAAAGGCCAAGCATGTCAGAGGTATGCACAATACTCTGGCAGACACGATAAGCAGAATGCAGGCCAGTTGTCACGAGTGGGAGCTGGAGCAGTCCCTCCCAACTTTGCAAGGTGTTTTGAAGGTGGGGAAAACCAGTGTTAAACCTCTTCGCAATGATGGAGAACGCCAAATGCCAGTATTATGCTAGCAGATTCCCTCTACGAGGGTCATGGGGAAATGCCCTTTTAATGCGATGGTCAGGGATAAATGCTTACGCTTTTCCCCCATCCCGTTAATTTCCAGAGTATTGACCAGAAAGCGCCGCGATGGCCCAGGCAGTACTGGTTCCCGGAGCTACTCTTGCTGTCGGAGTCGAGGTGCATACGCCTGCAGCCATCCCCATCTCTGCTGACGAGAGTAAAGTCCCAAGTGAATCATCCAGACCCGCAATGTCTTCATTTGCATGCATGGCTCCTGAGTTCCTAGAATTCAGGGGCTTGGATATCTCGCATGAGTGCCGGGAAGTTATTGGCAAATCCCGATCAGATGGCACTAACAAGACATAATATATATATATATATAAAATGACCCTGAATATTTCCAGCTGGTTTTTAAGTTAAAACACAGCGCCTGTGAGTGAGTATCTCACCGCTTTCAGTTTCGACGTAGTGCAATTTTTATTCCAAAGCTTGCTCATGGGCTATAAGAACAGTCCTGACGCGAATCATGGAGATCTTGCAATCTGACCCGAGGTTTTTTCATACATTGAGGATAACTATGTTACCAATGATAATTTTAATCTACACTTAACCAGGGTAGACAGAGTACTGCCCATTTTAACATCACATGGTCACAACATTAATTTAAAGATTGTGTACCTGATGGTGCCCTCCCTAGAATATGAGTTATCCAGTGAGGGCAAGGGTTTACCTCCAGATTACCTTCAGAAGTGTGCTAACTTGCAACCTCCTGATAATCTGAGAGTTGCAATTCCTGCTGAGATTTTTTAACTTTGGATGTACTTATTTGCCTCACGCTGAGAGAGTAAAGCCCTTATATGACCTGATTTCTCCTACGTTTTGATCCAAACAATAGCTCAATGTGCACACTGATATCTTGCGTGCTCAACAAACAAACTTTCTTGAGACTAAATATTTGCAAAGTAGGGACAACAAAACCAACCTAGGTATCAGTCATACCCAGTCACTTTGGTTACTCCTACGTGACCTACAACGAAGGACAGGCCATCTCTATTGCTTACAAGTCTTACTTGTGTTCCCTGACAGAAACCCGTTTTGCTTGTAGGCAAAAAAAAAAACCTGAAGGCTGTGAAAACCGCTATCTTGAAAGAGCACCCGTTGGCGCAGGGAAATATATCATTATTATTCCTCCCGTACCAGCGATAGAGGCAGCCTTAAAGGCTAGCATACTTCATGCTTGTGCCAAGTGCCCGAGGTGGATGAGCCTCTTCCTTAAGTGCGGTGAATGTAAAGTTTCAGTATAATCCCATCCTTCATACACAAGCTTTTCAATCAATCAATCAATCAGGGTACTTGTAAAGCGCGCTACTTACCCGTGAGGGTCTCAAGGCGTTGAGGGAGGGGGGGGGTGCCGCTACTGCTCGAAGAGCCAGGTCTTGAGGAGTCTTCTGAAGGCGAGTAGGTCTTGGGTCTGTCGTAGGTGGGTTGGGAGGGTGTTCCAGGTCTTGGTGGCGAGGTAGGAGAAGGATCTGCCGCGGGCGGTCGTACGTTGGATGCGGGGGACAGCTGCGAGTGCGAGGCTGGCGGGTGGGGGTGTAGAAGCTGAGTCTGCTGTTCAGGTAGGCTGGTCCGGCATTGTGGAGTGCTTTGTGTGCGTGGGTGAGGAGCTTGAAGGTGATCCTCTTGTCCATGGGGGGCCAGTGCAGGTCTCTCAGGCGGGGGGTGATGTGGCTGCGGCGGGGGGCATTGACGATCAGCCGGGCGGAGGCGTTTTGGATGCGTTGTAGCCGCCGTTGGTGTTTGGCTGGGATTCCTGCGTAGTGCGCGTTGCCGTAGTCCAGTCTGCTGCTGACGAGGGCCTGTATCACTGTTCTTCTTGTTTCGGTCGGTATCCACTTGTAGATCCGGTGGAGCGTGCGTAGGGTGTTGTAGCAGGAGGAGGAGACGGCGTTGACCTGCTTGGACATGGAGAGGGAGGAGTCGAGGATGAATCCTAGGTTGCGTGCGTGGTCGGTGGGTGTCGGTGCTGTCCCCAGAGCGGTCGGCCACCAGGAGTCGTCCCAGGCTGACGGGGTGGGTCCGAGGATGAGGACCTCCGTCTTGTCCGAGTTAAGTTTCAGACGGCTGCTCCTCATCCAGTCGGCGATGGCCTTCATTCCCTTGTCGATGTTGGTTTTGTCGGTGTGAGGGTCCTTGGTGAGGGAGAGGATGAGCTGGGTGTCGTCGGCTTAGGAGATGATGTTGAGGTTGTGGTGGTGGGCCACTTGTGCGAGGGGGGCCATGTAGATGTTGAACAGCGTCGGGCTGAGGGATGAGCCCTGGGGACGCCGCAGATGATGTTGGTGGCTTCTGACCGGAAAGGTGGGAGGCGGACGCTCTGGGTTCTGCCGGAGAGGAAGGACGTGGTCCAGTCAAGGGCCTTCTCTTGGATTCCGGCTTCTTGGAGGCGTGTCTTTAGGGTGCGGTGGCAGACCGTGTCGAATGCAGCTGACAGGTCCAAAAGGATGAGGACTGATGTTTCTCCGTTGTCCAGTTGGCGTCTGATGTCGTCTGTGGCGGCGATGAGGGTTGTCTCGGTGCTGTGGTTTCGTCTGAATCCGGATTGGGACGGGTCCAGGATGTTGTTGTCTTCCAGGTGGCGGGCCAGTTGAATGTTGACGATTTTCTCAAAGACCTTCGCCGGGAACGGTAGCAGGGAGATGAGTCGGAAGCTCCTGAGGTCCTTGGGGTCCGCCTTGGGCTTTTTGAGGAGGGCGTTGATATTGGCGTGCTTCCAGCTTTCCGGAAATGTCGCTGTTTCGAAGGAGATGTTGATGACCTTCTGTAGTTGGGGTGCGATGGCCGCGTCTGCTTTGTTGAATACGTGGTGTGGGCATGGGTCTGACGGAGATCCTGAGTGGATGGAGTTCATGATCTTGCGTGTCTCGTCGTCGTTGGTGTTGGCCCAGGAGGTCAGGCGGTTGGCGCTGTTGGTGTTCGCGGGGGGTGGAATCATGCATCATCGGTGCGGTCATGGTGTTGAAGCTGTCGTGGATGTCAGCGATCTTGCGGTGGAAGAAAATGGCCAGTGAGTTGCACAGTTCTTGTGAGGGCGGGATGTCGTTGGCGTTGGGATTGGAGAGTTCTTTTATGATGCGGAAGAGCTCTTTGCTGTCGTGTGCGTTGTTATCCAGGCGGTCTTTGAAGGAGGATCTCTTGGCTAGTCTGATGAGGTGGTGATGTCTGCGGGTGGCGTCCTTGTAGGCTGCGTGGTTTTCTGGCGTTCGTTTGTGGAGCCATTTCTTCTCCAGCTTACGGCAGGCGCGTTTGGAGGTCAGGAGCTCGTCGGTGAACCAGGTGGCTCTCTTGCTGGCGTGGCTGTTGGAGGGTCTCTTGAGTGGGGCGAGGGTGTTGGTGCAGTCGTCGATCCACTGTCTGAGGTTGCGGGCTGCGGCGTCAGGGCAGGTGGGGTTGATAGGTGGGTTCTGGGCGAGGGTGGTGATCAGCTGGTCTTCGGTGACTTTGTTCCAGCAGCGGCGAGGCAGCTGTTGGGTGCGATGGTGCGTGGTTGGTTTTTTGAAGGTGAAGTGGATGCAGCGGTGGTTGGTCCAGTGGGGTTCGGAGGTGTGGTCAAAGGCGACGTGGGTGCTTGTGGAGAAGACGGCGTCCAGCGTGTGGCCTGCGGCGTGGGTGGGTGCGGTGAAGAGTTGTCTGAGGCCGAGGTTGGAGAGGTTTTCGATCAGAGTGGCGGAGTTGGCGTCGTTGTTGTTCTCGAGGTGGAAATTCAGGTCCCCGAGGAGGATGTAGTCTGTGGAGGCGAGTGCGTGGGTGCTGGCGAGTTCGGCGATGGGGTCACTGAACTGAGCCCGGGGGGTCTGTAGATGAGTGTTCCTCTGAGGGTGGTGTTGGGGTCGGTGTGGATCCGGAAGGGCAGGTGTTCGGCGGTGTTGAGGGTGTCGTCTGCATGGGTGGTGACCTTGAGGGTGGACTTGTAGACGATGGCTATTCCTCCTCCGATTCCGTTGGCGCGGTTCCTGCGGGTGATCTTGTAGCCGTCCGGGATGGCTATGGCGATGTCGGGTGCCGAGTCGTTCCACCAGGTCTCGGTGAGGAAGGCCACGTCTGGGGCGGAGGTGTCGAGCAGGTCCCAGAGCTCGACGGCGTGTTTGCGTGCGGAGCGGATGTTGAGCAGGATACAGCGGAGGTTGTTGGGTCCAGTCCCTGGAGGTTTGGTGGCTCTGTCGCAGGTGAAGCTGCAGGTGTGGCAGGCGAAGGGACCGTGGGTCCGTTTCGGGGCGGCCTGGAAGCAGGTGTTGTTTCGGCCGGCGTTGAGTGCGTGGAGGGAGTCTGCATCATACCGGAGTCTGGTGTTGTGGCGAGTGTGGGGTCCAGGGGTTCTGGCGCTGGGCGTGGACCAGGCGCGGACGGACGTAGACGGGCTTGCCTTTGGCGTGCCTTCGGCATAAGAGGGGTAGAGGGAGGGAGGAGCAGCTGGGAGGCGGGAGTGGGGTGGCCAATGGGATGTTCGGGGGCGGGGCCGCAGGGGAGCAGCGGCGGGAAACTGAAATGGGAGAGCGGGAGGCGGGCGAGGGGAGCGGGAACCAGTCAACAGGGATAAGGAATCAGGGACAGGGATCAGGAATCAGGGACAGGGCAGGAAAAACAGGGCAACAGACAGGAAAACGGAGCAAGATCGAACCTGGCGGCACACAGAGGGGCAGCGCAGTGGCTGGGGAGCGACCTAGCGAGGCAAGGTCCGCTCTCCTTGCCGCTGCGCGGCCTCTATAAGAGGGGTAGAGGGAGGGAGGAGCAGCTGGGAGGCGGGAGTGGGGTGGCCAATGGTATGTTCGGGGGGCGGGCCGCAGGGGAGCAGCGGCGGGAAACTGAAATTGGAGACCGGGAGGCGGGCGAGGGGAGCGGGAACCAGGCAACAGGGATAAGGAATCAGAGACAGGGGAGCGACCTAGCGAGGCAAGGTCCGCTCTCCTTGCCGCTGCGCGGCCTCCATAAGAGGGGTAGAGGGAGGGAGGAGCAGCTGGGAGGCGGGAGTGGGGTGGCCAATGGTATGTTCGGGGGTCGGGCCGCAGGGGAGCAGCGGCGGGAAACTGAAATGGGAGAGCGGGAGGTAGGCGAGGGGAGCGGGAACCAGGCAACAGGGATAAGGAATCAGGGACAGGGCAGGAAAAACAGGGCAACAGGCAGGAAAACGGAGCAAGATCGAACCTGGCGGCACACAGAGGGGCAGCGCAGTGGCTGGGGAGCGACCTAGCGAGGCAAGGTCAGCTTTTCTACAATATGAACAGGATACTCTGCAGCCTGCGTGGCAGTACAAGGTGTAGTGAAGGATGGTGAATTAATCCCACAGCACACCAACACTAAATGCCTAGGTGATAGTACTGCACAACCTTCAGAATTGCATGCCCTTCTACTTTCAGTACAAAAGGCTGACTCGTCATTTGACCCCAATTATTGTGTCCGACGCATCCTATTGTGCTCAAGGTTGCATTGTCGATTTGCAACATTTGTGGTTGACTAAAATAATAAAAAATAAACAGCTATTGGGAAAAGTAGCAGTCTTACAAGACCAGCTTCCGTTGGTCCATGTGAGGCACACTTTGGTCCATCCACGTGATAGCGTTCACACTAAAGGGCACTGTGCAGCTTACCTAGTGGCAAAGGCTGCAATTCAGATTGTCAGAGTAGCAGTCCTAACCAGATTTCAAACGAAGAGCAACAGATATTTTAACAGCCAGAAATGCAACCAAACCAGCTGGGAGGCCTCCTGCAGGTTTTCCTCCCAAATATTCCTACACCTTTAATTCCTGAAGCCAGAATACCAGGAGTGCGAGACAGAATAATACCTAATAGTCTGTCTAGAATATCAAAGAAGCCCATGAGGAGTTGGCTTATGAATTAACACAACCGTAGCCATGCTACAGCAACACTACTGGGGGCCTTGTTTGTTTAAATAGACTAGAGACTATGTTGGGCAGTGTGCCATTTGTCAACATATTAAATCTTCCATTGTCAAAAGACCCTCACCAGCTCTCTTCACGATCTCAAATTTCCCTTTCCGGGTGATTTATTTGGACCACACATGTCCCTGGCAATCAGCTAACCGATATAAGTATATATTGGTAGCGACTGATTAATGTTCTCGATTACTATGTGTTTGGCAACAGAGAAAGCAAGCATTTCAGCAGTAGTAAAAGACTTGCCGTGCCTAGAGTCAATAGGGGCGGTTCATTAATTTTATTCAGATAACGGTCCTACGTTCGCATCTAAGGCTGACAGGGATTAAGTGTCTGCTCTGGGAGTTCATCTGTAATTCAGCAACACATTCAAAGCTGAATCAAACCACATTGTGTAGTGTGCCAATGGCATGGTTAGACATGCTTTGACTGCTAGGGTGCCAAGCTCAGGTCTTAGTTTGTACCCTAACCTGTATTGAGTTGAGAGAGCATTTAATAACTTGCTTACACTAGTATTGGGAGGACACATTCCATGCATGTGCCTGGCTCAGATAATTCTGGGAAGGTGGCGTATGAAGATAAATTTGACTTAGAGAAACGTTTGAATGTTTTACAGAGTATCCAAGAACTCAGACACAAGCTGGCTAACACAAGCTACTCTGATGCCACCACCTGTGAAGAGAAGGTTCTCACTGCTCCTGACTGGAGGGTTCCCAAAGTTGGGGACATAGTTTGGGGAAAAATCCAAGACAAGCAAGCTCTGTTACTGTTCTTAAGGTAAAATGCAACAGAACTGTTATTTTGCCTCCTCCGCCTACCTCAAGGAGAAACAGACAGGTGTCTGTCGACCATGTTAAACAGGTGTTCAGTCCTCTACAGCCTACTGCCACAGACACCAAGAAGGATTCAGAGTAGTTCCTCCCAGTCTCTCCCTACTCTGAATACCCTATCCACTGAACAAAGCAGGAACATTTCTAGCTCGATGTGCCAGCCGGATATATTTGAGCTTAACACTCTACTCCGAACATTGAGTGCAAAAAACACAGCTGATGATGCAAATATGACAGTTGTTCAACCTTACGTTAATTAATGTGAACTGGTACCTTTTCAAGAGCTTTGAGAGTCCAACATTATTGAAAATGACTGGATATTTGCAGGAAATTTTCAACCCCTTTTACAGTCACTCATCGCCAGTGACTGCTTCATGCCTGTCAGTGGTTTCGTAACAAGTATTTGATTCCTCAATTTTCCTATGCCTGGATTATTTTGGGAACTTTTCTTTTCATCGTGTGGTAGTCAGCAATACTCATTCTACTGCTACTGAATGGGCATTTCCTCCCTGTAAGAACATTTGCCTCGCCCGTTGTTTGTGAAGTGCAACCATACTCCACTCCCAGCTTCGTACGTTCTACGAGGCGATGCATGCCATCTTTGGGCGGACCGACCCCGCCAGCGCGCCTTCAGACCCGCGGACTCGGTCAGGGGGCCTGGGTCTTCGCTGCCGGTGGCTCTGGCCTCAGCGCTGCTGGCCCCCCTTGGATCCAGGCCTGGATCCGGATCTGCGTCGGTTGACCTTATTACGCCTCCACCGGTGCCGCTTCCGACGGCACCACTACCGTGCACGTCGCCAGTCGGCCCTCCGGCCGGCGTCGACCCCAGCATCTTTCCTGACGTGAACACGGCGCCAGACCGGCGCCGGGTGGGGTTTTTAAGCCCCTGTTAACTTCTGGGGCCCATTTCCAACCACAGTGGCAACCAGAGGAAGATGAGGAGGACTGGGAGGGGTCAGATGACCCTCTAGCTGACCAGCTTGGTTCTTAGCAGGACTGGAGAGAGGAACTGGGGAATGCCAGTGGTCTTGACACTTCACCCGGCCTTCGCATGTTGTCTCTTCCTACCGTGGCTATGGAGGAGGGAGTTCTTACGCTGTGGTGTTGCGTAGGGCGGCCGAGGCTCTCAACCTAGAGCTTCCTACGTTGGCGGTCAGGACAAACCTCCTGACTGAGGTGCTTCAACCAGCGGCGAACTCTTCGGGAGTCCGTGCTTCTGTTTAATGAGGCCCTCACATACATCCTTTTGGTCACCTGGTCCAGGCCCAACACAGGGGCTCCAGTGGACAGGATAATCGCCCGACGCCACCGCCCAACTCTGGGCGACCCCACTTTCCTCTCCCAACACCCCACCCCGGAGTGCTTGGTGGTCCAGGCCTCCACCTCCAAAAGCACTGTCATGATCGCACTCAGTACAGGCGCTGAGTGCCTCGCGCGCCTCACCCGGGGACGAAACGACCCGTGCGTCCTCGGACTACATATCCCAGAAACCCTCCAGACATTCCCGAGATTATGTAATCAGGTCACATGGCCAAAAACGCATAAAGGCTCGACCCGCTAACAGGCTGGCGCCGAATATTCCCGGATGTATCCAGTGACCTTCGGTACGCGTAGACGTACACTCGGCGAAGAAACCTCTACAACCTTGACGACCCGAAACTCTCCGCCTCGGCTCTCCCGGAAACCTCACCCGCCCGGGGAACCGTGGACACCCAAGGCTGTTCCTGCCTTGCAAGTGTGCTCCTCCCATCCCGACTCCTCCGAGAGTGAAGAGGGGGCACTGCAAGATCCTACTCCTCCCCAGCGGCTAGCCGTGGGCTCCTCCTGAGACCGCGCTCCCCGGCTCCCGGCTCCTCCGAGAGTTGCGAGTAGCAGCGCCGTGTCTCCACCCCAGCCCACGGATCACAGGGCTGCACCTAGGCGGGTTACGCTCCTCTGCTTCGGGCTTCATCGGAAAGCATCGAGTGGTAGCGTTCCCGCTCTGCCCTCGGATTTCCGGGCCACAGCGAGTACAGGGTGTCGCGCTCCTCGGCTTGCAAAACCTAAAGGAGCCTTGCAGTAGCAGCGCCGTCTAAGACACCCCCACCAGACCGCCTCAGAATAGAGGCGCAAACACCCAGCTGGGGGTCGGAACCTGAGGCCGTGCATTCAGCACTGCCTGATTTCCACCTCATTCCTTTACCACAGAGAAGGAGCTACTTCCCTTCGCATACCCCAACAACAAGGCGGGAGGAGACGTCAGGTAAGCGAGTCACCCACTAAAGGAGATCAGGGGAGACAACTAGCGTAGGCATTCACTCATTGTATGCTTATCTCATTTCAGATCTCCCTCCCAGCCGTCCCTATCCTTCCTTCCCTCGCTCACCTGCCTCCCCCGTCCGAGTGTGTTATACATCCTCCGGACTAGGGGCAGATGGGAGGTGGACCCTTATTAGCATCAGCGTCATCCTGAGGAGAAGAAACCAGCGGGTACACGACAGAATATTCGGCCCACGACTCATTATCCTCCTGATCACGCTGATCTAGCTATGGCCTCCTTAGACGACGTGTTGGTCGCTCTAGCCAACATGCAGGCGGAGTTAGCTGCTTCCCGGTCTGAGACGGCCGCCTTACACGCACGCATGGATCGTATGCAGAAGAACCCTTTCGATGCAGGAACCCCGTTTTCCCCGCAGACCCCGCAGGTAGTGGTAGAAGTACCCGCCCATGTTCCATTGGCTCCACCCGAACGTTTTCATGGGGACATACACAAGGTCCAAGTCTTCATGACGCAAGTCATGCTACACTTCCACTGCAAACCAAAACTCTTCATAACCAACCAGGCCCGGGTTGCCTTTCTGATATCCTACCTGGCAGGAGACGCGGCACAATGGGCCGTTCCGATAGTGCGTAGGGACGAAGCCTTGCTATACGATTGGGACGCCTTCCGCTGTGCGTTTGAAGGGACCTTCGATCGCCGAGCAGACACCTTTTCAGCTGACCGCGACCTCCTAACCCTCCGGCAAAAACCCAACGACTTCATAGGTTACCTCAACAGTTTTCGTCGGTTGGTGGCAGAAACCGACTGGCCTGAAACCAAGCAGTCGGCCATCTTCTACCAAGGGCTCACGGACGAGTTGAAGGACGTCATCGCCCAAATCGACCCGCAACCTCAGACCTGCTCTGCCATGGTTGAATTGGCTTCCCGGTTGGAGCATCGTCTCCGGGAAAGAAAAGGAGACCCGAAACGGAGGGGCAAAATGCCGTCCGCCTTTGACAATCCCCGAGCTCCCGACCCAGCAGGTCCCCGATCGGATCCTATGGAGATCGGGACGGTTAGGGCCTCGCTGACTTTGAGCGAACGCGACCATCGCCGCAAACAGGGCCTCTGTTTATACTGTGGCAAAAAAGGCCACTTCCTGAGGGAATGTCCAGTCAGACCCAAGACGAACAAATCACGTCCCAGTCAAGCCGCTCTCACTACAGAAGAAGAAGGGGCCAAGGGAAACTACAAAGCTTGAAGGACCAGGGAGGGAGGCCTTCAAGCCCACACTTCATCCCTTCGATGGAATCCGCCCAAGCGCAAGAACCAGACCATTTCTTTATATCGCTGAAAGCGGTAATTAACCAACGAACACGAACCATCAGAGCCATGATAGACTCCGGAGCTACCGGATGCTTTCTGGATAAGCTCGAAGCAGACCGACTAGGGATTCATTTAACGCCCAAGGAGCCGCCCGAACTTGTTTTTGCGATCGATGGGAAGGAACTGGAGTCGGGGCCCATACGATACGTCACCCCGTTTCTCTGGATAACCATCGGAACAGACCACGGCGAGTGGCTGCAGTTTAACATCATTCAAGCCCCGCGATGCAAGCTCATACTTGGTTTACCCTGGTTAAGAAGACATGAACCCACGATCGAATGGTCCACCAACACCGTCTCGTTCTGGTCCACGTTCTGTCGCCTTCACTGCATTCGCGAGGCCGACAACCTAGTCACCGGTCTGCCAACCGCTCAACATGTATCTACAGCCGCCGAGAAGGAGGTCCAGCTCCCGTCTTGGTATTCGTCATATCAAGAAGTGTTCAACGTGCAAAAGGCCGAAGAACTTCCCCCGCACCGAGAATTCGACTGCCGCATCGATTTAGTACCGGGTGCCATAGTCCCGTGTGGCAGAATCTACGCTCTCACCGGGCCAGAGACAAGCCACCTCAGAGAGTATCTGGACACCTACTTGAAGCTGGGGTTCATACGTCCCTCGCAGTCGCCGGCCGCCTCGCCACTTTTCTTTATCCCGAAGGCCAATGGCGAGCTGCGCTGTTGTATTGACTACCGCGCTCTCAACGCCTTAACGATCAAGAACAGATACCCCTTACCACTGATACCAGTGCTGTTGGAGCAGGTGCGCGAGGCGCACATTAACACCAAGTTGGACCTCAGAGGGGCGTATCATTTGGTGAGAATGAGAGAAGGCGACGAGTGGAAGACCGCATTCAAAACACGATTTGGACTCTTCGAGTACTTGGTGATGCCCTTTGGGCTTTGCAACGCCCCGGCAGCCTTCCAGTTCTTCCTCAACGAGGTGCTGCGTGAATTCCTGGATAGGTTTGTCGTGGTGTACATTGACGACATCCTGATCTTTTCCACCTCTCAGGAAGAGCACGTCGTTCATGTGGGGCTCGTGTTGCAAGCCTTGAGAGACCACCACCTATTTTGCAAGCTCACGAAGTGCGAATTCCATGTTACCACCGTGGAATTCCTCGGAGTCCACCTAACCCCCACCGGACAGGTGATGTCCACCCGTAAGGTACAAGCAGTGAAGCAATGGCCCCAACCAAGGTCGGTCAAAGACATCCAGAGCTTCCTGGGCTTTTCGAACTTTTACCGCCGGTTCATTCATCACTTCTCCCATCTGGTCTCCCCTCTCACCAAACTGACGCGGAAGAACGTACCATTCCACTGGTCTTCCGATGCCCAAAACTCCTTTGATCAACTTAAGGAAGCCTTCACATCCGCTCCTATCCTACGACATGCCAAACCCGACCTCCCCTTCATAGTGGAGACGGACGCGTCAGACATAGCTGTGGGAGCGATTCTCTCCCAACGACATCCGGATACCGGGCACCTTCACCCGGTTGCATACATGTCTCGAAAGCTGAACACCGCCGAACAAAACTACTCTGTTTCCGAAAAGGAACTCCTCGCCATTCGGGAGGCCTTCCGGGAGTGGCGACACTGGCTGATGGGGGCCCAACATCAAGTCACTGTCTTCACAGACCACAGAAACCTCCAGTTCCTGAGGGAGGCTCGCCACCTCTCTCCCCGGCAGAAAAGATGGATGCTTTTCTTCGCCGAATACCACTTTGTCGTCACCTACCTGCCAGGCACGCTGAACAAGAAGGCCGATGCCTTGTCCCGACAAGACACGAACCGCACCCCCGCGGTGGAGCCACAGCAGGCTATCCTGTCCCCTGGACAAGTGATCGGCAGAACGGAATCAGAAACCTTCCTCAGCGAGGTAAAGCGAGGGGTCGCCTCGTTTTCATGGATCTCGTGGCTGAAAAGACACAAGGACTGGCGCCTTCGGAACGGCATCCCCATGAGAGGCTCGCAAGTGCTGGTCCCCACGCTCAAGCTCCGGAAGCTTGTCTTCCATTGGTGTCATGACCTGCCCTGTGCCGGGCATCTGGGAGGCGCAAAAACCCTCGAAAAAATCCTTCGACACTTCTGGTGGCCCTCGGTCAGACCGGACGTTCTGACATGGGTCGCTCACTGTACCATCTGCTCCCAAATGAAAGTCGACCATCGCAAACCGCAAGGCCTCTTGCGTCCACTGCCAACCCCCCGTACGCCCTGGGAGAGAATCTCGGTGGACTTCATCGTTGGATTGCCTAAAGACCAGAACTGTACAGCCATCGTGGTGGTGGTCGACTACCTTACGAAAATGGGACACTTCCTGGCATGTAAACAACTACCCACGGCCAGTGCCCTCGCAAGACTTCTGTTGGTCAACGTCGTCCGTCTCCACGGCCTTCCTCTTGGCATCGTCTCGGACCGGGGTTCTCAATTCACGGCAAGGTTCTGGAAGGTATGGTGTGCCGAACTAGGGATTCAATCCTCCTTATCCACCAGCTTCCACCCGCAGACCGATGGACAGACCGAGAGACTCAATCAAACCCTGAAACAGTATCTCCGGTGCTACGTGGACCAGGCCTCCAACGCTTGGGTGGACTGGTTGTGGGTCGCTGAAGTGGCCTATAACGATTCCGTACACGCTTCCACACAACACACCCCGTTTTTTCTCTCATCAGGGTTCCATCCACGATTCACACCTTTTTTGCTCCCTCACACTGATCTCACCGTACCAGACGTCCAAGACAGGCTAACCTCCATACGTTCAACCCTCACGAAGGCGCGCGCGAACCTTAGGTCCGCAAAGGCGCGATACAAACACCAGGCCGACAAGCGGCGCAGGCCCGGTCCGGTGTACCATAAGGGGTATAAGGTATGGCTGTCCACAAGGCACATCAAGTTTAAACATCCCAGCCTATTCAACCCAAAGTACATAGGCCCCTATCCAGTCGTGAAACACGTAAATCCTGTGGCTGTGCAATTGAAACTTCCGGCACGGTTACGTATCCACCCTGTGTTCCACGTCTCCTTGCTTAAACCCTCGCTCGGCCCAGTCCGTAGACTCCCTGCTCCTGTATGGGTCCACCATGAACGAGAATACGTGGTCCAACGGGTGTTAGACTCCAAGACGGTGCGTGGAAGGATCTGGTATCTCCTGGCCTGGAAAGGGTATGGACCGGAGGAGAACTCATGGGAACCGGCGTCGTCGCTCCACGCAGACCGTCTGGTGGCTGCTTTCCATCGCCGATGTCCGGACAAACCCGGTCCGGAGCCTCGCACCCGCTGAGGGGTGAGAGGGGATATACTGTCATGATCGCACTCAGTACAGGCGCTGAGTGCCTCGCGCGCCTCACCCGGGGACGAAACGACCCGTGCGTCCTCGGACTACATATCCCAGAAACCCTCCAGACATTCCCGAGATTATGTAATCAGGTCACATGGCCAAAAACGCATAAAGGCTCGACCCGCTAACAGGCTGGCGCCAAATATTCCCGGATGTATCCAGTGACCTTCGGTACGCGTAGACGTACACTCGGCGAAGAAACCTCTACAACCTTGACGACCCGAAACTCTCCGCCTCGGCTCTCCCGGAAACCTCACCCGCCCGGGGAACCGTGGACACCCAAGGCTGTTCCTGCCTTGCAAGTGTGCTCCTCCCATCCCGACTCCTCCGAGAGTGAAGAGGGGGCACTGCAAGATCCTACTCCTCCCCAGCGGCTAGCCGTGGGCTCCTCCTGAGACCGCGCTCCCCGGCTCCCGGCTCCTCCGAGAGTTGCGAGTAGCAGCGCCGTGTCTCCACCCCAGCCCACGGATCACAGGGCTGCACCTAGGCGGGTTACGCTCCTCTGCTTCGGGCTTCATCGGAAAGCATCGAGTGGTAGCGTTCCCGCTCTGCCCTCGGATTTCCGGGCCACAGCGAGTACAGGGTGTCGCGCTCCTCGGCTTGCAAAACCTAAAGGAGCCTTGCAGTAGCAGCGCCGTCTAAGACACCCCCACCAGACCGCCTCAGAATAGAGGCGCAAACACCCAGCTGGGGGTCGGAACCTGAGGCCGTGCATTCAGCACTGCCTGATTTCCACCTCATTCCTTTACCACAGAGAAGGAGCTACTTCCCTTCGCATACCCCAACAACAAGGCGGGAGGAGACGTCAGGTAAGCGAGTCACCCACTAAAGGAGATCAGGGGAGACAACTAGCGTAGGCATTCACTCATTGTATGCTTATCTCATTTCAGATCTCCCTCCCAGCCGTCCCTATCCTTCCTTCCCTCGCTCACCTGCCTCCCCCGTCCGAGTGTGTTATACATCCTCCGGACTAGGGGCAGATGGGAGGTGGACCCTTATTAGCATCAGCGTCATCCTGAGGAGAAGAAACCAGCGGGTACACGACAAGCACATTCCCTACCACTCCCCCGGTAAGGGAATCCAAGATGCTGGACCATCTTGGGAAGAAGATTTTCTCTTCCGCCAGCTTAGGGCTGCGGTCCGTAAACACTGCATGCCTCTTGGGCCGTTATTCACACTCAGTGTGGGATACGGTGGCACAAGTGCTGCCTCAGTGTCTGGAGGATGCCTGGGCAGTGCTCTCCCAGGCTGTCGCTGCCGGGAGAGACGCAGCAAAGTTTACAATTCGTTGTGGGATGGACACCGCCCACTCTCTGGGCAGGACGGTTTCAACCTCGGTAGCGCGCCGGGATGACGTCGTCGGAGTACTTAGACGCCGCCCTCGCGCGCTGACGTCAGTTCTTCTTTTTTCCACGCCAGACAGCGCCGATCCGGGAAGAGCTTACCCCTTAGTCATTTTTGACTAAACTTTTTTGACTCTTTTGGTCTCCTTGTCGACTCGACTCTGGTGCCTGTAGGATGCCTGGTTTCAAACCCTGCGACTCCTGTCACCTTTTCTGCTTGGGGGCCGACCACGATTCCGAGTCGTGCCTTGACTGCCGGGCTCTGACTTCGAAGGCCAGGCGGGAGCGGTCCCGCAAGCTCCTGGAGTACCGGCAGTCGGCTTCACGCCGTTCGTGTTCCCGGTCGAGGAGGAGGTCGAGGGACCGGTTGCGGAGCCGCAGTCACCACCACTCGTCCGGTTCCAAGTCTTCGGGTAAGTCGAAGCATGGTAAGAAGTCCAAGAGGCGACATCGCTCTTCGGGCTCCCCTCGCCGGTCACGTGACTTGGCTGAGGGCTCGGGTGGTACCACCCACGCAGCTCCTTTGGAGCCGCAGGAGTCGCGTCCGCCTCCATATCCGTCGGTCCCTGGGACCGACGCGACTCCAGCGGAGATCAGTGCCTTCCTCTCGGCCATGAGAGGCCTGGCTCCGCCATCGACGCCTGCCGGTGCGCCTTGGGGGCCTAGCGGGCCGGCGGCTCGGGCCCCGGTGCCGTTGTCGACTCCCGACGCCGCAGGTCCCCGTGGCCTGGATCCCAGACAACCTCACGACCCCTCCGCCGACGTCGCCTCCGGCGCCGCCTTCGGACGACGCCGTTCCCCGGTTCAGTCCCAGTCCGGGCCCGGCGTCGGAGCGGCGCCGCGTCCGACGCCGATGGGTGGCAAACTCATCTTTCGCCCGGCTCCGATCGTACCACCTGTCTACCAGGAATCGGATGACGGTGACGACTGGGAGGGGTCTGAGGACCCTCTGGCCTTGCAAGCCAACTTATCACAGGACTGGGCAGATGAGCTGGGGGATGCCAGTGGTCTGGACACCTCCCCTGACACTGGCTTCATCTTTCCTCCGACTGTGGTTTCGGAGGAGGGTGCTGCATTTTCCGTGGTGCTGCGCAAGGCAGCCGAAGCCCTTGGGCTGGAGCTGCCTGCTGTGGCTATGAGGACTAACCTCCTCACTGAAGTGCTCCAACTGTCAGCAAGCTCCTCGGAGCCTCTGCTGCAGTTTAATGAGGCACTCGTGGACGTTCTGAAGGGAACTTGGTTCAAGCCCTCCACAGTACCTCCTGTGGATCGGAACGTGGCCCGACGCCACTGCCCTGCACTGGGCGACCCCAGATTTCTGTCCCAACACCCCACGCTCGAGAGCCTGGTTATCCAGGCCTCTACGTCCCAGTCCTCCTTCCCGTCTGCTCTCCCGGATCAGGAATCCAAGAGGCTTGAACAGTTCGGTAAGAAGCTGTTCTCTTCCCTTAGTTTGGGACTGCGGTCCTTGAATACCGCTTGCCTCTTGGACACCGCTTGCCTCTTGGACCGTTACTCTCACTCCCTGTGGGATATGGTGGAGGACGTGCTGCCCCAGTGTCCGGAGCAGGCCCGGACATGGCTCACCCAGGCTCTTGCCGACGGGCGGGATGCAGCGCAACATGCTATCCGATGTGGACTAGACACTACGGACTCGCTGGGTAGGGCGATGTCAACCACGGTGGCGCTCTGCAGCCACGCCTGGCTGCGGTCCACGTCTTTCTCAGGGGATGTCCAGAGCACCCTCATGGATATGCCCTTTGATGTCAGTCGCCTTTTTGGCGAAAAGGCGGATAGTGCACTGGTGCGCTTCAAGGACTCCCGGGCTACGGCCAAGTCCTTGGGCCTCTCGGCCGCGCGACCGCAAACTTCCGCCTTTCGCCCCTTTCGTGGCCAAGGAAGGGGCGCCCCCTCACGTCCGCTTAGCCACCAGACGCAGACCCAAACTGCACACGGTTGCGGACGTGGATTGCGCCGAGGCGGTACTGGGGGACAACATGCCGGTCAGTCCACATCTGGCCCGGCAGCATCCGCCTCAAAGCCCTCCTAGTCCGTGCTTTCAGGCCCATTCGAACGCCAGTGGGAGGCAGAGTTCGCCATTACCTGCTCCACTGGCGTTCCATCACGTCGGACAGGTGGGTGCTGCAAATCATCCGAAGGGGCTACTCCCTCCCCTTCGAAACGACCCCTCCAGCCATGCCACCGCAGTACCACCATATGTCGGGGGATCACTTGAATCTTCTGCGGGAGGAAGTTGCAGCCCTCTTGGCCAAGGGGGCCATTGAACGCGTACCTGGTCCAGAAGTAGGTCGCGGTTGCTATTCCCACTACTTTCTGGTTCCCAAGAAGGGCAAAGGGGGCCTGCGCCCTATCTTGGACCTCAGGAGCGTCAACGTCTTCCTCCGGAAGGAACGGTTCAAGATGCTCACTTTAGCTCAGGTTCTGGCTGCCCTCGACCCTGGAGACTGGATGGTAGCGTTGGACTTGCAGGACGCTTATTTTCACATTCCCGTCCTGCTGGCCCACCGGCATTACCTACGGTTCACGGTGGGCCAGGAGCATTTTCAGTTTACCGTGCTCCCCTTCGGCCTCACCAGTGCCCCTCGGGTGTTCACGAAAGTGATGGCGGTGGTCGCAGCTCATCTGCGTAGATTGGGGGTTCCGGTCTTCCCCTATCTTGACGAATGGTTGTTGAAGGCGGGCTCGCCCCAGGCAGTCGTCTCCCACCTCCAGACTACGGCCGACCTCCTGCATTCACTGGAGTTCACCATCAATGTGCCGAAGTCGCATCTGAGTCCCTCCCAGCAGCTCCTCTTCATCGGGGCAGTTCTGTACCCGGGCTTATCCTCCGGAACAGCGAGTCCGGGATATTCAGGCTCTGCTTCCCATCTTTCGGCCTCTATCCCGGGTTACGGTCAGGTTGGTGCTGCGGCTTCTGGGTCTGATGGCCTCCTGCATCCTGTTAGTGCATCATGCCAGATGGCGAATGCGGGCTATGCAGTGGGCCCAGCATCGGGGCAACCTGTCCGACCACGTCCTGATCTCGGAGGGCACTGCGAGACAGTTGCAGTGGTGGCTCACGGACTGCGATTGGGTCAGTGGCAGATCCCCTCCCTACCCCAACCGGAGCACGTAGTGGGATGGAGGGGCCACATGGGAGAGGCTGAGATCAGAGGCCTCTGGTCTCCGGCGGAATCCCGGCTCCATATCAACCCATTGGAGCTGCGGGCGATCCGGCTTGCACTGAAGGCATTCCTTCCCTCTGTTTGGGGAAGTGTAGTGCAGGTGTTCACGGACAACACTACCGCCATGTGGTATTGCAACAAACAGGGCGGGGTGGGGTCGTGGGCCCTTTGTCAGGAGGCTCTGCGCCTCTGGACATGGCTGGAACATCAGGGTATCACCCTGGTGGTTCAACATCTGGCGGGCTCTCTGAACGCCAGAGCAGACGAACTCAGCCGCCGGTGCATGATGGATCACGAGTGGCGTCTCAACTCGGACGTGGCTCAAGGCCTCTTTCGGCAGTGGGGAGAGCCTTGGTTAGATCTATTTGCCACCGAAGAGAACGCGCAATGTCAGCAGTTCTGCGCGTTGGCATTTCCAAGGCGGCACTCGCTCGGGGACGCCTTTCGTCGCGAGTGGAGTTGCGGTCTGTTGTACGCCTTTCCGCCTACACTGCTTCTGCCCAGAGTGCTGAAGAAGATCAGGCGCGACCGGGCCCAAGTCATCTTGGTGGCTCCGGATTGGGCACGAAGGTACTGTTATCCCGAGCTACTCAGTCTGTCGATCGATCCCCCGATACGTCTGCCTCTTCAGGAGGTCCTTCTGTCGCAGCAGCAGGGGACGGTCCTCCACCCGAACCTGTCCAGTCTCCACCTCCATGCGTGGAGATTGAGCGGCGGCAGTTGATGCCATTTGACTTGCCTCCTGAAGTCTGTGATGTTATTCTGGCAGCCAGGCGTCCCTCCACAAAATCGTATACGCCTGCAGGTGGAACAAATTTGTGGCATGGTGCACAGCAAAGGCTGTGGATCCCCTTTACGACCCTCTTTCTGAGGTTCTCCTCTTTCTCTGGCCCAGCAGTGCTCTGCTCTGGGCACCCTGAAAGGTGATCTTTCTGCTATTTCTGCCTTCTTACGGCTTCCTGATCAGCCTTCTCTTTTCAAATCCCCTGTTGTTTCTCGCTTTCTTAAGGGCATTACTCACATGTTTCCTCCTGTTCCTTTTGTAATGCCTCAGTGGGATTTGAATCTGGTATTGACTTTTCTGATGTGTGCTCCCTTTGAGCCACTTCATAATTGTCCTCTTCGTCTTTTGACGCTTAAAACTGCTTTCCTGGTGGCCATCACCTCTGCTAGGAGGGTGAGTGAGCTCCAGGCTCTCTCTTCTAAGCCTCCTTTCCTTTCTGTCCATCCGGACAAAGTTGTTCTCCGAACTCGTCCTTCTTTCCTTCCTAAGGTTGTGACTGCCTTTCACATTGGGCAGTCTGTCACTTTGCCCACCTTCTTTCCGCCTCCGCATCCCTCGAAAGGGGAAGAGAGGCTCCACCGTCTGGACCCAAAACGGGCACTGTCCTTCTATTTGGATCGCACCAAGCAGAGTCCGGGTGGACGACCAACTCTTTGTGGGTTGCGTGGGCGCTAAGAAGGGGCGAGCGGTGCACAAACGGACCATCTCTCGGTGGGTCGTTTTGTGTATCAAGGCATGTTACTCCTTGGCTAAAAAAGACCCTCCTGTAGGGCTGAGGGCCCATTCTACTCTGGCCACTGCGGCTTCCACTGTACTGGGACGGGGAGTCCCCTTGCAAGACATTTGTCAGGAGGCTACTTGGGCTTCGCTGCACACGTTTGCTAAACATTATTGCCTGGACAGAGTTCTGTTCTCCAGGACTTTCTGGTGTGATCTTGGTTCGCAGACCCACCACCAGGGTTGGTATTGCTGGGTATCTATTCTAAGGTGAGGAATCTAACTAACGTGTTTCTTTCAGATGAACAAGTTACATACCTTCGGTAACGATGTATCTGTAAGAAACATTAGTTAGTTAGATTCCTCTCCGACCCACCCATCCTCCCCGCTCTGCGAACCGATATCTAGGGTTGAGGTTATCCCTTTCAGGGCCCTAGAATTTTTTGGCACCAGTGTCTGTCTCTTGCATGGCTCTGCGTTCCTGGCGCGGAAAGCTATGTACAAGAACTGACGTAAGCGCGCGAGGGCGGCGTCTAAGTACTCCGACGTCATCCCGGCGCACGACGCCGACGACAGACGCGGAGCCGCAGACGACGCCTAGCGACACGCAGGGGAATTGCTGACGAAAAACTTTCCGGATCCAGCCTGACGCCTGGGGATATTCTAAGGTGAGGAATCTAGCTAACTAATGTTTCTTACAGATACATCGCTACCGAAGGTAAGTAACTTGTTCGATAGGGTAAAACGTCCTCAGGCGGCGATGAGAGAGTATCGCAAGAGTGTGCGGCACACCAAACCCAGAATCTTTTCCACTTGGCCGAGTAGCATTTGATCGTACATGGAGCTAAGGCTTTCTGTAGTATTGCTTGACATTCCTCAGAAATCGTTAGCGGCCTGAATTCTGTGTGATGAGGAGCCAAACTGAGAAGTGTAGCGAACGGATTTGAGGATGAACCTATTGACCATGGTTCATGGACAAAAGATTTTCTTTTGGCTGTAACAGAAATGGAGAAACGGAGGGAATGCGTAGCCAAACATTCCCTCCCAAGAGAGGTGGAAGGCATTTCCTAGAGAGCCTGGCTGAGGAAATCTGCTGACGTAGAATCTGCATTTTTGGTTGAGTGACGTAGTGAACACATATAGGGTTGGAAACCCCCAACAGCGAAAAACCTTTTGTAGCTGTTCGTCGTTTAGCTCCCACTCGTAACACTGTTTTGTGTCCTTGCTGAGGGAATCAGCCCAATCGTTTTGAACCACTAGCACATGTTGAACCTGTATCGATATTCCGTGGACTATCAGCCATTCCCAGATCTGAGCCAGGATTGAGAGGGCCTGGGATTTTGTTCCACCTTGCTTCAGTAGAGCATGGTGGTGGTGTTGTCTGTGCGAATCAGGATCGATTTCCTGATTCTTGGCAGGAATGCTTGGAGGCCCAGAAAACCGCTGTCAGATCCAAGAGGTTTATGTGACACTGTGCTTCCTGAGCCGACCACCTTCCGTGGATCTGCAAGTCTTGCAGGTGGGTACCTCATCTGTCCATGGAAGCGTCTGACGTCATAACCAACTTTGGTTTGGTCGTGAGGAAAACAAGACTTTGAGAGAGATTGTCTCTGACTGTCCACCAAGACATTGCTGAAACCATCACCGGAGTGATTAAATTGATGTCCTCGAATGAGCCTCGAGATTGAATCCATTGAGCGTCGAGCTCCTCTTGGAGAGGTCTTATCCTTAGGCAACTGTGCGGAATCAGCGGGATAAAGGATGACATCACCCGTAACATTGACTGAAAGGTACTTTTTTGCGGACAGACCCCGCACTGTCATCTGCAGTTGTAATATCCATTCTTTTGTGGACAATGCCTTCAAGTGCTTTGTGTCCAGAGTTGCTCCTAGAAATACCATCGACCTGGCGGGAGCCAGAGAGGACTTTTCCCCGAATGATTCTTAGCCCCAAGGAGTGGAAGAGCCGGACACAAGCATCTGTTGATCTTCTGGTAGCCTGGAGCGATGGGGCCTTGACTAACCAGTCGTCCAAATAAGGGAATACCTGGTGACCTGCTCGCCATAGAAAAGCCGCCACTGCAGCCAAGCACTTGGTGAAGCCTCTTGGAGCCGACTTTAAACCGAAGGGCAGTACTCTGAAGTGATAATGGCACCCTGCCACCTCGAACCTGAGAAAACAACAATGTTTGGGGTGAATGGGAACATGAAAATCTACGTCCAGAAGATCCAGGGAGGACATGTAGTCCCTCACAGCCATATCCCTGTAGCAACAACATTCTGAAGGGTTGAGATTTGATGAACTTGTTCAATGATCTCAGATTCATTATCTGCCTTCATTTTCCCGTCTTTTTCTTTATCAAAAAGAAGTGAGAATAAAACCCCAGTTTGCGCTGATCGGGTGGCATCTCTTTGATTGCCTACTTGGCGAGGAGCAATCGGATATCCTTCTTAAGGATTTGGAGATACCGATGAGAGGTTCTTCGCGGATGCAAATTCGTAGGATATTGAACAAATTCCAGGGTGTGACTGAGGCGAAATACGTCTAACACCCATTTGTCGTAAGATATAAGTTTCCATTGACTGAAAAATTTGGAGGAAGCGGGCGGCATTGAAGTTGGACTACGGTAGCAGGGGCCTGTGGATCCTCATTGCCTCTTATTAGAGTTGTGAGCCCTTCCTCCTGATTGTGGGTGTCGACGTGCTGCTGCTCTAAAGTAGGCTGGAGTCGAGGTCTGCCGATAAGGTTGCGAAGAGTACTGGGTACGAAAGCCCTGTTCGTAATATGGCTAAAAACGCTGCTGGGGGTCAGAGAGATATTGACCTCAACCTCTACCCCGGAAGGAAGTAAACTTTTTCTTCTGCAAATTAGTTAAAGACTTAGGCGCCTCAGTTTGCAATTTGATCGACTGCAGCGCTTCATCTACATGTTTTCCAAAGAGAATCCGCCGTCGAACGGCATGTCCAAAAGCTCGGCCTGAACTTCCGGACTGAACATTGTAGCTTTTAGGCACCCCTGCCGTCTCAATACTGCTGCTCCTGCCATCTGTCTGAAGGCCGTTGAAGAAATGTCCAAAGCCACATCAATCATTTTGGAAGAGGCTCTCTCTCCTTCCGACAGCACCTCCTTTGCTTCTTTCTTATCCTTCGGAAGGAACTCCAGCAAGGCTGAGATGTCGGACCACATCTGCCGGTCGGACCTTTCCGAGGATACCCATGGCATTGGAGGCTTTGATGGCAGTGGCTGCCAAAGCGGAGAACCTTTTGCCAATGTTGTCCAATCGGCGCCCTTCCTTATCAGGCAGAGCCGCACACGGAGAGGAAGGGTTCTTCAATCTGTTTTGAGCCGCCTACATAGTGACTGAATCAGGTCGGGTTGTCAAATCAGGCACGCGGGAGAGTCCTCTGGCGCCCTGTACTTTTTGTCCAATTTCTGCACCACTGCCAGAATAGAAGCTGGCGTCTTCATCAATTTCAGGCCTTTTTGCCATAAGAAATCTACAATGGGAATGGATCAAGAGGAACGCTGCATTGTAGGCTTAAAATCATATAAAAAGCATTCTGATTGCTTGACGGGCAAAGGAAGGTCAAATCGCCTAGAAGCGCGTTCCAGCAGATTGTGGAACCCGCCGATATCTGCAGGTGGAGAGTCGGCTGGAGGCGAAGTAGGAGAAGGTGGAGTAGGGCCACATAGTTGTCCTACTCCTCATGGACATCCTGGTCCATTTGCAGTTTCCCTCTTCTAGTTGCTGGTCGTCATCCTGAGTTTGTGCAGGAATTTCCTAGGTTGGCGGAGCAGTCTTGTTTTTCTGCAATGGTAGTAAAGCCAGCGATACAGGAGTGAGAGCCTCCTGAACGAGAGGGGGCTGTGGAGCAGAGTTAGTTTCAGGATATCTCTTATAATAATTGTTCAGCATTAAAGGAAGATCAGTTACCAAGGACACTGGAATATTTATGGAGGGTTCTTGTGACTGTTCTTCCTCGTCTTTATATGGATATTGCTCCTGTAACTCGTCCAAAAATAGAGAACTGGGACGCCTCCTATCCGAGTAAGAATAGTCCCCCTACAAATAAGTTGACGGATCATCCTTAATCTCCTCTTCCTCCGAGTCCCGGCACTTAACCGTGAGTTGTGAAGGACTGTAAGCAGGACAAAAAGGGCCATCATCTTCAGACTCCTGAAAATCCAGAACATGAGTAGATGGTAGAGGAAGTAAAATAAGAGATGGGCCTGCACACCAATTTAATGAAAGTAATCTAACTTAATGCTCTATTGCTTAATGGTGTAGATCCTGTGAAGCATGCTGTCATGTGCTGGGGTTTAGCCCTAACCCCTGTGTAAACTATCATCAGATTGAGAGGAATGGGGTGACCGAAACCTACGTGACGCACAGCGGTAGACTAGAAAGTCTTCGGCAAATTCAATATGAACGTAAATTATCTGAACAGCAATATACATAAAACATTATCCTGTGAAGTTATTACAATGTAAATCAAAATATGACAAATTGTGTTAAACAGAAGTGTATATTGTTTGAGGTATAACAAAAATACTCTCTCCTTGAAGTCCTGTTAATTCACTAGCAACATGCATAGAGAGGATAAACATAATCTTCATTTCAAAGAAAAGTCCTAATGCATTTCGTGTTTTTGAACCCTTCTTCAGGGGTTAAACATGATCAAGAGGAAGTAAGTTTCCAATAAGTCCACCGTATTTAGAACTACAACAGAACAAAAAATGGCATTATGTTCATGTGTTTGTACGTGTTACATTTAGGATTTACATTTAGGATTTGCACTCTAGTGTTCAGTACAGCAAATAGCTGAGTGAAAAGACAGAATATAAACTGGTGCTGAGGTGAGGGGCATGCTGTCGCAAGCCTAATCACCAAGATAAAGTGCGGAGCGTCGTCCGGGTGAAGAAATCAGACACAGTGATGGTGAAAAAAGTCCACAGTGATACGTGAGAAATCTAGCTTCCGTAAGTGTTAATCGGTGCTCAATGGTGAGGGGGAAAAATGAAGGTGGAATACGCGAAATTAGGAGTGGTGCACTAAACGATAGAAACAGAACAGAACGTGTGAGACAGAGTTATACTCACTACAAAGCTTTTCGCAATTCTAAGAATGGCGAGAGAGTGAAACAGTTTCCCGACGGAGTCTTTAATGCTGCCAAATCTGAAATCAAAAAAGCTTTCAGCTATTAGCTACCAGGCATTCATTCAACAATTATTCTGGCACTCTTAAGGGGCACCCTAGAAATATTCCTAAGGGTGAGTGGTCTGATAAAGACCTGGGCATAATATGCACAGTACTCAAGTTGGTCAACTGAACCGTTAGGACAAAGATGGGATTAAATTAGCAAAAAGAATGACGAGAAACAGAGCAGTAAGTAAATTATCTCTGGGTCAGACTCCACAACCTTCAAGGACCGCTAACTCCTACGGATGTTGTCCATCCAGAAGGGTGAGTGTTCTGTGTAAGGAGGCCAGCTCTTTTGTGTCCAATTGAGGGGTCCCTGGCTGAGTTAAAGACGTCCCCATTTTGCCTTCAAGTGACTGCAA
The DNA here is from genome assembly GCF_964204655.1 of Triturus cristatus. Taxonomy (NCBI): domain Eukaryota; kingdom Metazoa; phylum Chordata; class Amphibia; order Caudata; family Salamandridae; genus Triturus; species Triturus cristatus. The sequence goes on from NC_140587.1 coordinate 162,792,379, forward strand.
AGGACATCAGATTCTTGGTTCACTGTTTTTCGAGAGTTGGGGGCGGGGTTGTTTTTTTTCTTTCCTACAGAGTAATATCTCTTTGGCTGAAATTTGGTGGAAATGGGTCCTAGATGTTTATCTTCTGGACACTCTTATCATAGAGGAATTTGACATTTGCTAAGATATGCCATATAGAAGACTTAGAGATGGAGAGGGGTCAGAGTGCTAAGCTAGCTGTCATAGGGAAATGGGAGAATGGCAATGGTTGCGCTGTTCAGAAAGAATATTGCTTGTTCGTTATTAACTCCCCCAGACGGGGGGTAAGGCATTAAGCATTCACATAGGGAAATAAAAGCCACTATGTACTTTGAGCTGCCAGTTTTGTGGCACTACAATGTTGTTACTGCACCCTATGGTCATTTATGGAGAATTTACACACCACTTCCATAAGGAGTCAAGAAAGTTTCTGAAAGATATTGAAGGGAAGAATGGCTGCTTCAGGTTAGGTGCTCAGTTCTGTGAAGGTCTCATTGGAATTTTCTACTAATGGTTATTGCTTGGTTATGCCTCACTTCTTCATTCCAAATGCACAGCCTTTCTGTGTGAGTGCACTCTTTAGATTTATTACAGATCAGGTGATAAAGATTGAAGCAGAGACCTTCTTTTCTTATCCCAAGAGCCAAACAGGAAGTTTCCGTGCATGCCGGATTGCTTGTGCAGAATGCCAGGCAAGAGCCTGAACCACAGCCTACTATCTTTGCATTTGACTACACTGTTCTTGAGTACTGAACCTACAGATAGGTGAATCTTCGCTCTGGGTTCACGAACTTCGTGGAAAAGGCTATGTTTTGTATCACAAAGTCATCAAGCAACTTCGAGTGGGTGATGTGCTGCATTTTGTATCTAGAGGTAGAATGATCCAAGAACATGCTAAGAACTGCTGTATTTTTTTATGAAGATAAAATTGGACTACAGTTTTATCTGCTACTAGTGCTATTTGCAAATATCCTTGGCAGCAATTTTGTTTCATTATGTGTTTCTTCCTCACCTTGTCCTGGAGATGTCTTTTGTCTATGCCTTAAATGTATCTGTATGAGTGTAATCTGCACCAATACTGGCCCAGATTCTTATGTTATGTGACAAACGTTTTGTCTGTCTGTCCTTGATTGCTTCTGGTACATGAAGGAACACTTATTGCACAACTTTGAGTCATGCTTGATCCTGAGGCACCATAAGCAGACATCATGTGGGTCTGTTACCAACATCTGCTTTTGATACATGCTGCACAGCTTGATACCGGATGTTTTCATGGGCAACATCCCTACACACAAAGTTGGTTTTTAAAGTTTTGAGGATTTGGTGAAAACAAAATTGGTGGGAGCAGAGGGCATGTCCACCAGAGTGGCCTGAATGTCCACTGAGATGCCAGTGGAACACATCAAGGCATGGTGTTGAAGTGTGACAGCAGTGTTAATGGGCCTTGCCCAGTACTTAACTTGAACAGGTGGTTGCAGGTAGGGCTCACTGGCACTCATTTTTGGGGACTTGCACTTATTTGTCCTCATCAGACTGTGACCCAGAGCAAGAGAGAGAAAAACACAACAGGGGGAAAAAGGAGGAAGAGATGGACAGAAAAGCAGTGGAAAAGAGGGATGAGAAGATGCTGCTGGAATAAGATAAAGGGTAAGGAGTTTCTGGTGGTGGATGAAAGAGGCATGACATAGAATCAAGACGATGCAGCTTTGGTAATCTGCAACTACAACATTCAAAAGAGCCAGCTGTAGGCTTCTGATCATAACAACAATTATTCTTTTCAAAATTACGCACTGACCTAGCCACAGTATTACCTTGGGGGTTGAGGCCTTTACTTACTGATGTCCCGGTGCCCTACCTACTATGGGTCCTGAGCAACTGGGCCAAGTACCCCTTCGGACCTTGACTTTTAGTTGTGTCGCATGTTGAAAAGTCAAAGGCTTCTCGGGTGAACGCAGATTCACAACTCAATATACGTTCTGCAACAGAAATAAATGATTGCCCAGTCAAATACTTGCTTTTATGAAAAAAAGGATTATTTATATACCAACACAAAGTACAAGTAGGCATTTATAAACAATACACACAGTCTTCCGAAGTCGAGACGCTAATGTGTTAAAAGGTGACTTCCTGTGTGCCACTCCCCTCTTGCTAGTGGTAGTGGTTATTCCCCATTCACCATAGGTGACATTCAGGCTAAGCGCCAATAGTAGTCTAATTTTCAGAAGTCTGACACTTATTAAAGTAAAAAGTGTTCCAGTACCGAAGCACTATATGGCAGGCAAGTTCCCCGGGGTCATCTGGAACGTAAATCAGTCCTACCTGCACCAGCAGGATCTGAATGACCAGAATCTCTGAGCGCACACACATGTGGCTTGTGAGGGGATGCAGTCAGAAGTCACCAAGTTCCTCACATAGGGTCCTGTAGAGGCAGGGGCCGATGGTGGGGGGTGGTCCTTTATGGTTCTCCGATGCAGGTAAGTTTCCTGGGATCTTTCCCACAGGAGGGGAGGGAGGGCTGCGATGCTTCTAGTGCTGGTCCTCAGTTGGGGCTTGGGCCTGTATGGGTCATCACAGTGGTCTCCTCCTCGCAACAATGGTCTTTGGCTGACCACGCTCTGTGCCTTATCCTAGTGGCCCCCCTAGAATATGGGGTCACTATCCTCACTCTGTACACAGGCTACAGCCCGATAGGCATAGCAGCAGTTTTCATGGCTGCCCCATCTGGCATACAGGGTCAGCACATGGGCGGAGACCTCACCTGGCATATGTGGTCACCAATTTCCCTCTGTGCACTGGCTACAGCCCACTCGGCACAGCAGCCCCTTCTGGCGTACCGGGTTGCCTACTTCCAACTTGCACACAGGCGATGACTTGATCAGTGCAGCAAAGTTCACAACTCACATCATGGCGGCCTTCCTCTGGCAATCCAATCAGTGCAGCAGCGGTCTCCTCACAAAATGCTACAGGGATCCAGTCACCAGGATCCCCCACTGGACTGCGCCCCCCTCATCCTCACTGGTCTTAGCAGGCAGGCAGGCACTGGTGCTCCAGACCCTGGGGCAGGTGGTCTTGTATTTCCTAGGTGATGTCCCGTCACCCAGCTGGGAGACTGGCAGGCCCTGGCCCCCAGTCATGGGCACAAGCAGATGGAGTGCAGAGCTTCTCTTCCTCGCACAGCCCGACTGCCTGCTTGAAAGTTGGCCATTTTTGGGGAGCTTGAGCTCCCCTTCTTATAGTTCATTTCCAGGCAACAAATGTGATTTATAGTCTGAGTCGTTGAAGTGTATGTTCTGGGTATGCTTCCTTTTGAAGTGTCCTCTCCTCTGCCCTGCCTTCAGAAAGCAGTCGGTTGTAGCAAGAGCGACTCCAAATCTGGAAGCCCCACAACACAAGCCATGGGAGTGACTAGAGGTTCTCACCTGGATGCCAGGCACAGTGAAATACATATTTAATGGTTACCCAGGTAACTCAGCCCTACTCTTTGACTCTCTTATCAGCCCCATCACCTTCCTGAGATGTGCCCAGGCCCCTTTCCAGTGACCTCTCTCTTAATCAAATAGCATCTTTTGAAGTGTATCTGGTTCTCCTTTCCTCCAGTGTGTCCCACACAGCTCACAAGAATGCATAGGAATCCACACATCTGTCTGGGTGGATTCTTCTACCTCCTCATGTTCCTCCAGTTAACCCTGGGTCCAAAATGGAACACTGTCTTCTATGTATTGTACCATTCACAGGTATACATACTCCCAGCTCATGTATATAACACACACCCATTCCGCAGCACTAAACCCCAAACTGATGTAGGCCAAGGGTTAGTTAAGCACCCAGCAGCAGAACTTTAAATGAAGGAGCCTGTAGGCCTCACTCAAGAGTTACAAGTAAAAGGTCCTGTTAACTCCTGCTGATCACTATACAGTATGCTGCCACCACCACGCTCATACTGCTTAACTCGTGGCAAATGCAGTAGCCTTTCACTACTGTAAGGGTAGCGCTTTGTGAGCCCCTCCCGGTCCAAAAAAAGACCATAATCCATGAGACAGGCTTATGTCATGGCGCACATGCCTGATCCGTGTTTGTCCTTGACAACAGAAATCTGCATCAGGGATCCAGGCATCGTTGTAGTCGGGGCCCTCCTGGCAAACATACATGTCCATCACCATGCAAGGGACTTTTTCATCTCAACAAGGTAGCTTTTCTCCTATAATACACATGTCTCTTCAGGTCCATCAACAGGGTCTACGCTGAAGCCTCATGGTGGCACTGGGCAGCAATAAAGTGTTCCTGCTAGGAACGATTTTCAGACCAGGCCTACACCTGTGTAGGTATCCTTAAGGGGAGGAATCTGCAGGTGATATATCCATAAGATAGCCCCTTGAATGCTTATAGATAGAGAGATATGTAGTTTAAAGAAAATAAAATTGGTAAGTATTGTTTTAGAAAGTTGTTTCAGAACACTTCTGGAAGGAGGGAAGCACAATTACTGCACACTTTCAGTGTGTCTGGATATTTCCATGTCCACAGCACAGTTGGCAAATGTATTTTTACGTCTATTTGTGATCACTTGAATAGATCCCATCAAAATCTATATTTGAGTCATTAGGGATTCAGTCACCCATTCCTCTGGCTTCATGAATGTGGAAGGGAATGTGTTACACCGCTTCACTTGCATTTTGCTACTAGAACTATTTAACCTTTAAGAATTGGTAGTTTTTTTATTTTTAAGTTAGCAAGTATACCACGAAAATATGCTTTTCATAAAGTTTATTTCTGTGTGTATAACAAATGTCTTTTGTTTATTTTTTCAGTAATTTGTTAATTACTTTTTTCTTTCAGGATTACAAGAACACTTGAATTTACTTCAATTGATTTGTGGCTTCTTTACCATAGCCATGTTTGATGGATGCCTGCAGAACATGCTTTTCCACTGCTGTAGAGATTGTTCTTAACTCCATCTGTGCGATACACAGGTTTTGCCCCAAAGTCAAGATTTGTATTTGGGCAAGCAATTTTAATTCTTTTGACAGGTCATCCTAGACTTCGCCAGAGTTCTGCATGTAGTGGAAGAATAAGACTTCTGGGATGGACTACTACTGTGCAGCAGTACTGAGTCATTGCAAAAATGGACACATAGGAATTTATCAGTTTTACAAGTAGTAGGACCACTATTTTATATCGATGTAAGCACATTGAAAGTTTTTTATTTCCGGAGATGCCTCATGAAAGTATGTGTACTTTTATATATTTCATTATTTATACAACTTTTTTTTATTTTTGTTTTTATTGGAGAAATCACAGATAAAACATACATCACACATGAAAAAGGAATTACTGGGTAGAAGAGTTATAAAAAATTGAAAAGCTTAACTTATCCCCTTGTATTTCATATTGAGCATTAAAGTCCTCTACAGAAAAGAATCCCACAATTCAGCAAATCTCCACGTAGACCCCGACCTTACAGTATATAATTTTTCACGTTATTTAACCTTAAATATGTTGGCTTTCCATTGCTCAAAGGAAGGTTTATTCGAAGAACGCTAATTTAGCCAAATTAAAGAGCCTGCAACCAGTGTTATTATATACATTCTTTTGTGATTTCTTAAGCTTGATTCCCAGTGCTGAGAATACCCCAGTGGAATTAATTGAGGATCTGTGGTAAATACAAGGCCTAAGTCAGTACCGCAGTAATGTGAAATATCCTGCCAAAATTCCTATATTTTGGGATATGAAAAAACGATGTGGGTCCAATTACGTACTCCTTCTTGCGCACATGTAAACGGGTGTGTGTAATTTGAGGCATAATCCTACTTAAAAATGATGGCGTTCTTAAAAATAAACATTTTGTATAAAATTGCATTCGAAAAAAACTTTGCTGCTTTAAATTTTTTTAAATTAAGCCTATACTTCTGGGCAGATTGTTATAGCTTCTTGAGCTTACCACCTCGGGGTTACTTTCAGATATATATCGGTCTTGCTTGCCACATCTAGCCTAGCTTTCCAGTAGCTAACTGACCTTCGTTTATTATTCTCAATACGATTCCCCACTAACTCAAAACTCTGTTTCAAGTTATTTTAAAAACTGATGGACACGGTTAAAAGACCTAATAATACAAAATGTATGCTACCCTATACGCGGTTCAATATTCGTCCTTGTTAACCATGCATCTTGACCCATAAAATCTATCAAGCGGTAAAACCATTTATTCTACATATTTGGACCATATTGCGATCCACAAGTGGCTGTGCTAACCAGCTAATATCTTCCAGCCCAGTGGAAACATTTAAACTTGCGATGGAGAAGGATCTAAACAATTGATCCTTTCTTTTTAAAGCCCAGAGCAACGCCTTGTATCTGACTTTCTTTCTGTCCTAGTCAAACGGGCAACATCTCACAATATTATACTCTTCAAGCTTTAGGTCTATAAAGTCAAACTTAAATAATCTCCCCTAATGACAAAGAATGTGCAAGATAGTAGAGCCAACTGCCGAGATTTATTGTTCCAGATAAAAGTGGAAATCAAACCCTCCATCTGTTATTATGTAAAAAAAAAAAAACGGGTGAAGAGGAGAATAAAACGTTAAACAACTGGAGTACCGACATTTATATTTAGGCAATGCTGTCCAGAATAGTGAGGAAAAGGTGGCTCCATTTAAAGAATAAGGATTTAATACGATAAACTGAAGGTCTAAAATTCAAATCGTACAAGTCGTCAATATTGGCCCTTGTGACCGTTCCTAAATAGCGCTTAGGGTTCTGATTAATCAATTGCTGTATCTCTGGCATTAATGTATCTAAAGTGTAGTTGTATAATAACATCTCAGTTTTCCTTTTATTAGTCCTATACCCAACTAATTCCTGAAACTGAGCAAACAGCTCAATTATCCTGGATTGAAGTTCTACCCTGGAATTTAAAATGAACATAATATCAGCTTAGAGCTTCATTTTGGAGATTCCATTACAAGGAGTCTTGATTTATCTGCTCTAATCGCTATTGCCATAGGTTTTATAAAAACGGCAAATAGAATCAGAGAGAGTGGGCTTCACTGTCTAGCCCCTCGTCTCACTTTACAGATACCAGCTATCACAGAATTTACAATAAACCTTGCACATGCACCTTCATGAACATTGTGCAGTATGTTAATAAACTGTGTTGGAAACTAATTGTAGAAGATGGTTTCCCAACTGACCAAATCGAAAGCTTTTTCAGCCTCGAGAAAAAAAATTGAGTTGGAATCTGTTTAGTGTTTAAAAAAAATTCAAGAGACTCGATTAGAAAATGTGTATTTGTCAATAATTGATTGCCTGCCTGCAATGAACCCATTTTGATAGCTGTTTATCAACTGGTGTGCAATTGGGTTTAATCTATTAGCCAGAAGCTTTGTGATGAATTTATAATCTGAATTGAGGAGGCTGATTGGTCTATAGAAGTTTAAATTATCTGAATCTTTACTCCAACTACCGTATTGAAAGATTGAGGAATAGCACCCCATTGTAGAATATGATTAGCTAACAATAGAATATATAGACTCAAGATCTTGGCAAACTTTTTTTTTTAAATCGCGTAATCTAACTTCGCCACATAATTTACTATTTGCTAAATATTTAACCACATTATCCACTTCTTCTATTGTGACTGAGGATACAATAGGTAGCCTGGTTTGTTCTTCTAAAGTGGGAATGGAAAAGTTCTTAAAGAAGGCCTGCATCCTATCAAAATCATACTACATATGATTGTATATGCTTCTATAATGCAGGAGCAATTTCTTTTGAATTCCCTGGTTATCGCCAATGCACCTACCAGACTCTGTATCAAAAAAGCTCTGATTATATTTTTAGAAGCTTAATCTCGGGCTTACCATGGTAAAAAGACACCCCACATATTCACTCTCTTCTTACACTTGCTGCAAATATGCTCTGTTGCTCTGAATCATCACTTTTTAATAATAATCCTGCATATCTTTCTTAGCCTCCTCATATAGGTGACTGTTATAACTATTTTTACTATGAAGGAAGTTCTTCTGAGCTTATCTTAGACGATCCACCACATGTTGTCTTTCTAATATTAAATCCTCCCTCATCTTTAGATGTAATAATCGTCCTCATAGTTGCCTTCAAGGGATCTCGGACTACTTCCGGGTTGTCAGTAGGGGTGGGCGGAATTTGCGTAATCGCGTGACGCAAATCTCCGCGAAACGGTAAAAAATCTCCGCGAACACGCAGAAATTCCGCGAACACGCGGAATTGCTTGTTCGCGATACTTTTTTCCTGTTCGCGATCGCTGTTTGCGTGCTCGGGGTGAAATATCTTGCGAACACGCATATTGAGAACGCGAACAAGCAAATATTTCGCGAAGTCGCGGAACGCAGATTTTTGGCCAATTTCGCGTTCTCCGTGGAACGCGAAATTACCCAAATTCCGCGAACGGAACGGAATTTACCGCTCAGGCCTAGTTGTCAGTGTGTATATTTAAGAGGGAAAAATTTGATTTTTCTCCCCATTTCTTCCACCAAGTTCTCATCCTCAAGTAATGATGTATGAAAGACCCACCTATCTAAAGGAGAAGTTTGTTCAATGTTAACTGTGTATTTCTACCATAGCATGGTCTAAATGACCAGTGGGGTGACTTATGTATTGCTGAAGCATCGTTTTCTCAGAAACCAAGAAAAAATCCAGTATAGCCGCAGATCTGTTTCTGGCTGAAAAAACGGTGTAATGGCACTGCATAGCCTGCAATTCTAAACCTAGGTTCTGAAGAACATTAAAGTCACCTCCTAACATAACTGGACCCAGAAGAACTAAAAGTGATTGAAACAGCTCCTCCAACAGTTCCAGCAAATCTAAAATAGGTGCTTAAGCTGTTGCCAATATACAACAAAAGTAGGCAATTGATCCATTAACCCAGGTCCACGTACTATATTTATACCCTTGTGAGGCGAGAATATCTAACTGTAAAAGATTAATAACATAGATACTCGCACCTCTCTGCGCATAATTTGCAAAAGAGTGAAACTGAAATGCAGACCACGTGGAGACATACTAAAACTTGGCGATTTCGAACACTGAATATGAGTTGCTTGTATAAAATATGTATGTGTTGGGTGTTCCAAGATCCTCCTCTCTGCTGCCAGCTTCTTGAGCTTATTATTTAGTCGATTCACGTTAAGGGAAAGAACCTTTAGCTTGTTCTTCCCATTGCCACCAAGTATATATAATCATGATATTAAAAAGTACATAGTGCATAGGGCATATCATATACTTAAAAGGGCTGCTACCTCTGAGCAGTGCTCCCCGATAATAAAATGCAAACCACACTGAAAAAAATGCAATACGTTCAAAAAGCAGGGAAAAGTACAAAGATTCATACATGCTAGAGTGCTTGCATGCATCAAACATTCAATTCTTTTTTGCCCTCGTTCTCATCTGCACTAAAGGGCCCTTGCATCTCTGCAACCCTCTCTATACCACCATATTCTAAAGAATTTTTCCTTAAACAGTGATTTCGCACTTTTTTTCCTTGTCATCCCCTGAACATGTCCCCCCTCCCAACTGCCATTCCCAGCCCAACCCACCCTATTCTCAAAAACCACCGGAGGGACAATGCCTGCCTCCTCCCCACCGCCCTCCGGAGGGTAGGGGCGGATCTCTCCATAAGTGGATGCCATGACACTTCACACTGGGCTTCACAGAAGGGCAGGGGCTACCCCATCATTATTGTGAGCTTAGCATAACGCCCTCCCAGACTTTGAAATTGTCTACTATAAAAACCCAACATTATTAACTGGTCCTTTTATCGGACTCTTTCTATTTTCAACGACAATCTAGCCATTTAGATCTGTCGCAGTAAATTTATAGATAATTAGATTACCGTCTCTTAATCGAGCTCTCTGCACTCTGAATTGATTTCAGAAATGCGGTGCGCTTTCAACTGAGGAGAAAAATTTCGAAGCTTCCTTTATAAAAGATTTTCATCTTGGACTGCTGCACAAGTTGATCCTGTACGCCTACTGACTTAAATGGATCAAACAGGTTTCTAAAGTTTGGGCGTTTCTTGGCTACTGCTGCTTTCATAGCTGGAAAAACAGGAAAAGAGAACTCTCCCGTTGCACCAAATGATTTTGGTTGCCTGGCTTTGAATACCATCTGTTCTTTTATATGAAAACCCCAAACCAAAAAGTTCACCAACACTGTTTGTGTTGACTGATTATTCTAAACGTGGCCAGGGACACAATGTGCTCTCATGATTGTGAGGTCCATTGTCGAGTCGGGCAAAATATATTTTTGAACCAGTTTCTGAATCAGCGGGAGTGCTCCTTCCCTGCCTTCAATATATTCCGGCACTACCACAAAATGTAAATTGGAGCAGCATGAGTGATTTCCTATTTCTTCTTGCTTTTCCTTTACATCATTCATCTCCTTTTCAAAGTCTTCTGTATTTTTCTGAAGCTGTACCTGTTGATCTTTGAGATCAGATATTTGCTGTGCTTCCTCGATCTGATCAGTGATAAATTGATAAGTTTAGCTTCAATTCCAACTAGTTGATCCTTCAATTTTGCCCACTTCTGCTCCTGCAAGGTTTTGAGTTCTCTTATCTCCTGTAGAATTCTCTCCAACAGTTGTGTGGAAGACTGGGGAGCAGTGGAGGAGCCTTGAGCAAACTCCATTGAAATTGCGTGGGTCCGAAGCAGGGCTAAAACCCTTAACGTCGAACAGGACATTGAGCTGGTAGAGCTAGTCGGGACAGACTGGCTAGGCCGATGTCCTGCCTTCTGTAGGAGTACCGAATCATTTGTTGTGCTGGCGCTTGTAAGTGAAGTTGTAATGGTTAAAGGGGGGGCTTGAGCAGCATCGCTGTCTTTGACCATATTGAGTGTTTAATGAAAAGGGAATATGCCTGGCGTATCTGGCTTTCTCTGGGCAGTTTCTCGCCCTGGATTTGAAGCCCATCATCTGTCCCCTTACTCTGTGAGATTGGCTGAGAGTCATCCGGCACTGTAGGCGATAGGGTTTGACGATGTATCAGATCTGGCAGGACTCGCATTTGGAGATCTTTCCTGAGTTTACGTCTCTGTGTAGTGCATGAGAAGACTTTTCGATATTTCGTTCCCGTGTTCACCAGCTTAGAAATTGCTTCCCCACTGCCAGGTCAGCCTACTAGGTTTTTGGAGTCCATATGGAGCTTGTTCCCATGAGAGGCATTGTGCTGACATTTTTTTTTTCATATCTGTATGGGAAAGAGGCGAAAAAATATCACACTTCACTTCCCCCTAGGCAAGCAGTATTAACTCTAGAAGCAGTCACATCTATTAACCACAGATTAAATAGTTTGTTTCCCAAAAAAGAAAATTACAGTCTGATCAACTTCACCTTTCTCTCCCTATTTTAATAACAGTCGGGGGGCTGCAAATGAGATGAATCCAGACGCTTTTAATGGTCCCACAGTCCAACGTCTAATGCGCTTTCCCCACCTGCTTCCTGTTCACGCTATACTCCCCACACATCCATTCCTCCAAGAGAGAACACGAAGGGGGTTAAATATCCCTTCTACCAGGTCTTGATTTGCGCTGTTTTTCTACGTTATGGCAGTTTTGAGAAAGGTTTAATAAGATGACATTCATATTTTGGCCATCGCAGCTGGGGCTAATCAATTCACTAATATCAGCCCCGGGTGCTTCTATGTAGTGGGCGCGATGCCCAAGCCAGCCGCCCCACCCTGCCCATTTCTCCTTCTCGGCGTCTCCGCTCTGCAATGGTGGAGAGCCTCGCCCCCTGCTGGCCACGGCCGTCAGATGCAGCCAGCCGGCGCCTCTACCATTCCCACTTACAGAATTTACAACTTAAAAGCATATTTTTGGATGCTCTGCTGAGATCCTTAATGCGGCCTGCAGTGTGAGCTTTCACATTCATATCTGTGGCCATAAGACACCGGGGGAGAAGGCCAGCCCCAACAGCACAATGCTAATGAAAGGTACTCAAGTGGGCCGACTGTTATATTATTCATTATTTGGGTGATGTCTGGCTCACCTCATCCCACATTGGAATAGCCTGTTTAGTATGTGTTGCTGCGACTCCTGCTGCTCCTCCTCATTCTTTTGTTCATTTTGTCTCCAGATAAAATTGACATTTGTAGTTCCACATTAACAGTTTCATGCTTATTGAAATATCTGAGATTTGTACGAATATGGTTTCAAAATATGTATTCGGTGAGCTGCCGGGGCCAGATTGTCTGTCTCTTCCCATCCTGTGGGCATGTAGTATGAAGCTCCTTGCTCACTTGACTATCCTGCAGGATCCAGATTACCTGCGCCTACTCTGAATTCTTCAAATCCAGGCCTCTCAAGGAACTCCAACAGCATGCCACTACAGACAGGTCTACAGCTTCTGTTTCTTAACTTTACTCTTATGCGCCTTTTCGCTCCCCACACATATCGGGTTCCAGCATCAGCAATGTGTAAACACATATGTGCTCTGCCACTCTTCCTACTAAGAATACCATTCACTGGAAATGTTGAGTCTTGCGGTAGAGGCAGCACTTCAATCGGAGGTAAATAGTGTGATCTATTAGATAACTTCCTGAAGGATTCTCTCTTTAACTTGTCATGTCTTAATTTAAATTATTTCTTCCAAGAGTTGCCTAGGATTATTCAATAGGACAAAAGAGTGCAATTTGAGAACCCCAAGCATGATAACAAAAATAGATTGTTTCTTCAAATGTTTTATGGAAAGATCAGAGCGTTGTTCTGTACGTTCCTGTAAACTCCAGCCTACATAATAGTTCAAGCTGTCTTGTCATAAAATACCTTGTGACTTTTACCACTAGACGCCAGGGTCAGATGCAGACATTAATCACCTTCAACTTGGAAGCCAGTTTTAAGGTTCATTTTCGGGACATTAATTGTACTATTTTGAACAGTTTAATAGTCTGTGCGAGTTGATTCATGCTGAGTGAGAACTAATTGTCACTTTGGTTGTCATCCTGGCACAAGCAATTAAAGCTGGCATCCCAATACAGTATAAAACATTTGTGATGCACCACAGAACAAGAACGCAGTACACAAACCTCGTATAGCCAACTCAAATTAAGTGACACGCTGTCACTGCAGCTTCCCACCTCTGTTTTGGAAGCCTTTTATACCTGCACTTAAAGCTAAATGTACCATAAAGCACATTTTTAAACTTGTACTAACTGGTGTTGTATCCTTTTGTCAAAATGAAAAGCATCACATGGATTTGTTTAGTGCCTTTTATGATTCGTGCAGCCTCGTTAGTATGTGCTCAGACACGCTCCTCTCCAAGGCCTAACCGTGCTCGAGCTGCCGAACTGGAGAGGATTCTGCTTAGTATGTAATTAGGTGGATAGTTCTGCCATACAAGGTTAGAGTATGTAATATGCGATAACTTCAAGTTCTTCCTTATGCCATCTTGTAGAGTATGGCAAACAGGTTTGAAGTTTAGCACTATATGCAGCAGAACAATTGCGGAACATTTCATAAAACCTGGCTCATATATTCAGAGTAGAATCCATAGCCAGCATGGCTTGGCCAAAGTAAACGTCAGCCATGATCTAGCAATTATGAGGAAATGTTTACATAAGGCTTGGCGAGGAGCCCAGTGTCTCGTCTGTAGATAACATGCAGATGTGCAAAAGAAGCTGTATTCGCAGTAACCGAATGAACATGCACCACCCACCCTAGAAGTAATGTTCTGAATGTAGTCACTGTCCAGGATGCAAGAAAGAAGGGAGGAGTCGTCTCGGCGTCGATAAGACTTGTCTAGACTGCACCAATTCTCTATTCAAAGGGCCACCAAGTCATGTATTTCAAAGAATGCAAGTGGTTCAGAGTGCAGCTGCCATCTAGCTGCTGGATCTTCTAAATTCTCCCATGTCCTGCCAATCCTTAGTTACACTAGCTTTCAATACAGGAATGAATTGAATTTAAAACTATAGATAGTGCATAAACACGGTATAAATCATCCCCTCTTTTCTTAAAGAACAATATAAAAAGATACATCACTCCCTTCTTATGTTCACCCAGGGCTAACCACTTATTACTTCCTAAAATCCACAAAGCCAGATTAGGCGGTTGGATTTTTGCAATCTGCTCAGGATAATTATGGAATGACTGTCTACTGAAAAATCTTCGGTCTGTAATCAATCATGGCTCTTTCAGACAGTTTGAAAACTTGGCCCTTCCTGAAGTCTGTTAATTAATCCTTCCTTCTTATTCTGAGTATGCTTTTCTAATGTCCCTTGGAGTCAAGCAAACCCTGGTGAATGAGCTATTTACAAATTCCTTTAACACAACTCCCTTCATGTAAACCATACAGGATTGGCAACCTGACAAAGCCTAGAGTGCACTCTGCAAGTAGATGACTTTGCCAACAAAAATGATTGGTAACCAATTTGATATCAGCTGTAAATAGCGGCTCAAATGGAGCATAAACAGAAAAGCTAACCCAGCATTAAGGTCTTGGATAGGTTTTCCGACTGGTTGAAAGTGTCTTTGAAATGTCTACTGCCTGCTTCATCTGGGAGAGAAAATGAATGAGTTGACATGCTGCTACAACCACACACTGCTGCCATTTAAACCTTACAGGAGCCTACAGTTTGCCAAAAAAAAGTCAAGTAAAAGGACAGGCCTCACTTGAACACGTTAAAAGATTGACACTTTTATCAATAGCACAGTAACAGCCGTAACCATTGAAATGTTTTCTAGATGAACTCATTGTTACGGTTTGTGATCGCATTACTTTATTTTAAAAGCTTCAGCTAATAGATAAAAACACAGGAACGAACCACATAAGCTTGGCAGGCTTAGTGAGTGAAGGGAATTGTTCTGTCACTCTTGTGACATATGGTCCACATTAGGGCAGTGACCAGTGAGATTCCTGAGCTAATCACAGTAGTTTAAAACAAATGCTATCTATTCAGTCAGCCAGGACATATTGTGGGGGATCCCTCACTGTTGAAAAATCTGTTACACTACTGAACAGCTAAGTCATCATTTGTGTGTGTGGACTTGAATGCAACATGCTCAGCCCATCCACAGACAAATTGCACTCTCCTACCAGACGAGTCACTGTCAGTCGTTCATTCTTCTGGAGGGACTGTGACCATAGCTCCAAAGTTAACTTACTTATGCCCATGGAATTAACCACTCCCCCTTGCTTGTTGGTTGTTAAATTGTACGTGTAGTTCAATGCCCTTCTGCCATTTTCCTGTGATAGAAACGACTTAAGACCCAAAACACTTTGAATTCTAGGTAATTTATATCCTACTACACCATGGGGACAGGAGATATATGGTGAGGTTATTGTGTACTTCTGTACGCACTGCCAAGTATCATGCATTCATCTCTAAATTCAGCACCTTGACTGTGTTGCAGGGAATCTGTCTTGGAAATAGAACTATGCCTGAGATCACAGAACATCAGTGTATTTAGGGACTTAGTCATCAGTATCTATGGGCCCGAATACTGACTAGCTCTAAGGCCCTATCTGCCCTCCTAACCATCCCAGAGTAACGGGTAAGTTGGCACCCCAAAAGACAACACACTAGTCCCCTCTCAGGGAGCCATGGTAACAGTTTCCTTTTGTTCTCTCACTCATACATGCCCATAATAAACAACTGAAAGACACAAACTAAGTTTACAATATTATTTAAGACTATTGTGCTCTATCATGAAGCAATTGTGCTGCAGTTCGGAAACACATGAAACTTATTCATGTGATTAGCATTATCAGTAGACTTTACACAATGAAAATCCCTATCATAGCAAATTACATATTTGCCTAAGCCTAGCTTCACTTCGTGACGACCATGATATAGCACATATCTCTGGGAGTAAAGCCGGGCTCCATACCTGGCATTTACCGTTAGGTGGTCTGCAGCCCAAAATGCGCATTGCTGGTGCACTCGTCCCAGGGTCTTTCCAGTGCAAGAAATTCTTCTCACTCTTTTCAAAAGGGCAAGTCTCAGCTTCTGTGATAAGAAATGTCATGCTAGAAATCAGCACCTGGATCTCTCTGTTATGTCTAGGTAGAACCACAGAGAAATACAGGGCACAGTGTTGTTCAACCTTGTATGAAATGTCCAGACTGAATCCAAGCAGAAGAGCTGAATAAAAGAAAATTGCAGTGGGTTTGGAAGAACAGAAAAAAATTCTCCAAAGAATTCAAACCCAAGGACAAAAAAAGTCTCTAACATAGGGTTCAAACCCCTAGGTGGCCTTACCAATACCAGCACCAAAATAGATGACCTCAGCGTACCTTTCAAAACATCTCCACACAAGCTCTCGCAACTAAGGGTAAACCTTAACAGACTAAGCAGTGAGGATCTCATACCACCAATGCAGTTGCCCACTCCATTGGGGGGAGAAGTAGAGTTCTATTTGAAAGAGTGAACAAGGATCACTACAGACAAATGGGTCCTAACTATCATTTGAAATGGCTACGCTCTGCGCTTCACCAGATCTCCACCGAAAACTTCTCCACAACAGACCTTACAGATCCATTTGCACGACCTCAAGCAAGAAACAGCTATCTTCTCTTCCAGGGGATCCTCATCAATAGTCATAAGCACTGAATATTCCTGCCCACGTGCGGGGACCCCGAAATAATAAAAAATGTATATGAAAACATAAATACAGCTCTCTCTATATATATATACATATATCATTTTTCCTCATACCAATGCAGCCCCTGTAAAGGAGGCTAAACAATGCAATAATAACTGTTTTTGCAAACACATAATGAATGTATAAACCACAGGAGGACAAGTACCACTTGATCTCTTTTTAATGAGTAAAACTCATGAAAACTGCAAAAGAGCAGACATTGTTAGCCTACAGACTGCATTATAAACCAATAGCATAGAAAATGAAAGCAATGGCACAAAAAACTGGCACCGTGCCTGTTGGACTTGGCCCTTTTTCCCTGATTTTTTTCGTTTTTGTAGTGTTAAGGTGCAGGTGCTTACTTCTCCCAAGATGGCTGCGACAGACCCCTGCTACTGCAGGGTGGTCGTTTTTCATAGTAGCACCCTAGCTGCCAGGAGCTATAAGGGAGGTGGGGTTTTACTTTTGCCGCCTTGGCTAGAGGTCACCTGACCTAGGGCTACTTAAGAGTGGGAGGGAAGCTTTTGTGGTGAGTTGGCCATTGGGGTGAAGCAGAGCTGGAAGAATCCACCAGGAGTGTAGGCGGTAGGGCCTAGCCAGGGACTTATGCCTCTGAGAGTGACAGGATTTAGGTACTGCCTCTTAAGTGAGTGAGGTGCCCTGTGAATCCCACTGATCTTGCCCAGTAGTAGGAGGACCCAGAGACTCTCTGCCAGCCTGACTAGGAAGGATCTAGTCGCCCTCTCCATTCCTACCCCCAGTAACAGAACCCCTTAAGGGCGCCAGATACATCTGCGCCACAAGACTTCATCTGTCAACTGAGAACTGAAACCTAACTGTAAGAACTGAGACTGCATGACAAGAGCGAGCTGTAAGCCTTGAGTGCCAGAGCTGAGACTGCGTGTCCAAACTACCCTAGTGAACAAAATACTAAGCCGATTGCCAAGCCACCGGGGATCGACCAGGTACTAGCGCTGTGACCCCCGCGCTCCCTGCCCTGGTCTGGGACCCCCGGCAGCGTGCTCCGCTGAGCACCATATCCCCATCCTTAACTTGAGCCCCCCCCTGCGACGACGAAGCCAGCGCACTCACCGCCGCGGCCTGGAGGCCTGGAGAATTGCCCTGCTGTGTCGTGAGGCCCTGGAGAAGTGCCCTGCTGTGTCGTGAGGCCCTGGAGAAGTGCCCTGCTGTGTTGCGAGGCCCAGGAGAAGTCCGGGGCCCCGTCGCTGCCGTCGCAGCTGTGTGAGGAGGTGCGCAAGGTCGGGGCCGAGTTCCCCCATCGTCGTGAGGACGGACGCCTGCTGACGCCGAGACGGAGGTAAGCCCGGAGGCCGAGATCCCCCCTGGTGCGCCCCCTGCTGGTCTGGGAACCACACCGCACTGGGCCCGGGTTGTCCCCTCCGTGGGAGTCCCCTACCCTGCCTGCGCGACGGAGAGACCCCGCCGAGGGATCCTGTCCGTGCCCCCCCTTCCACGAAACTGAGTGCGGTGCTCTGTGAACTGCACCGGAGCATAAGGACCCGCTCCTCAAGTCCGGTAACCCTCCCCGCTGGAAGCCGTCCCAAGTACGGACTGACATTACCCTCGTGTGGCGCTTCGCACCACCGACTCCGCTTCCCCAGCCGGAGAGACCGGGACTGCGAGTAGCGTGTTATGTTATGTGCTCTGCTCGAAAGTATTTACATGCCGATGATCACGAGTAGCGTGTTATGTTATATGCTCTGCTCGAAAGTATTTACATGCCGATGACCGCGAGTAGCGCGTTATGTTATATGCTCTGCTCGAAAGTACTTACATGCAACTGATTAAGAGTAACGCGTTGTGCTATATGCTCTGCTCAAACGTATTTACATGCAAGTGATTGCGCGTAGCGCTTTGGTTTATATGCCTTGCTTCACAGTATTAGGGGCCATTGATTACGAGGAGCGCCCAGTTCTACAGGCTCCATGTTGATGTAGCCAATGTTCCCCCCTCCGAGTATTGCGCTGTGTTAGACAGCCTGTTCAGGGAAAGACCTTTCGTAAACGCGCACTGCGCTATAATCACCCGCACTTAGCCATCTGCAGTGGGTATATGAATGAGGTTAGGCACTGCATATATATCGCCAAGATTGCTGTATTTACTGATTGAGGGTATTATGATGCATGTATCGCCTTGTTATTTCCTGAACTGCAACTGACCAGCTATACTTGGATAAACTTGAAGTATTTGCATAATTTAAACGGTGTGGCGTCACTTATTGTGTGTGTCCCTAGTCCATGAGGAGTGTGTGGTGTATGGTTGCTTAACACATAGCCCTCTGGTTGCCCGACCGGCTCGCGCCACGCTACCGCCTATAGGGCCTGGTGACCCCAGGTTCCTACATTGTTGGCCAGCGGTGGGATCCTTGGGACTTGTGACCATACAGCACCCTTCCGTGAGGCGAAGGGCGCCACAATTAAACGCCTATCCTACATTTTTTTTGTTCCACAGCTCAGAAACCATTGTTGCTGGATCATTAGTTCCACTGTCCAGGTAGAGAGTGCAAGAAGCCTGGTTAGCTATTGACTGTTGCCTACACCCTAGGAATTTTCTCCGTAGTGTCTAGGTCCCCACCTGCCAGAATGGAATCCCGGTTAGCTGACCTCGAGGGGTACACAGCAAAGCAACTAAGGGAGTTCGCGCAGGAGTTGGGGGTGCCTGGGATGCGGAGGGCCAAAGGGCCGGAACTCCGTACCGCCATTAGGGCATGGGTAGAAGCCCACCCAGACGGGAGAGGGGATGAGGGACAGGAAGCGCCAGAGGCACCTCAGGGGGAGAGCGCCCGGGAAGTCCTAGACATCTTGAAGGTAGACATGTCTGAGAATGTGCCCCCAGGAAGACGTTCTGGGGCCAGTAGTAGGACAGGGTCTAGGAGGAGCGCGTCTTCAAAGGAGTACGAGGACAGGAGGAAGGAGAGGCAATTAAGATGGGAACTAGCCAAGTTGGGGCATGAAAGAGAAAGGGAAAAAGAAAGGGAAAGAGCCAGATTGGAACAAGAAAGAGAAGACCAGAAATGGGCAATGGAGGAGAGGAGGATGGCGCATGAGCTTCGGATGAAGGAGTTGGAGCTGCGTGCCCTCCAGATGAGTGTGTCCAGTGAGGACACTGGTGGCAGCATACCGGAAGCTCCACAGGAGCTAGAAGTTTATTTACCCCAGGATGACATCACCAGGGTGTCTGAGGAGGCATTGGGGTGTGAACCTGAAGGGGGTGGTGCAGGGATCTTCCAACCCAGCGAGGTGGGAGAAGTGGCAGATAGCCCAGCTAGGTCCCAGGGAGAGAGGGTTGTAGGGCCTCACGACCTATCTATAGGAAGGCGTGAGACGGGGAGGTGTCCCGAGGTGCCCCAACCGAAGTCTCAGGGCCTGGAGAGTTCCGCAAGGGAGCCCCAGGTTGGGAGCCTAGGCTGTCCCGATGTGCCATCCAGTGCAGGGGAGCCCCTAGTGTCAGGAGGACCCAGGGCGACTGTAACCAGCGCGCCTGAGGTTCTGGGGTTGGCCCAGTCGCAGGGTTTAGATCCTGTGCTGGGATGCCAGGCTCAGGGGTTGCCTGACCTGGCGGGTGGGGCCCCTGCTAACAGGGTCCCCCCCGAAATTGACTTCCAGGGGTACTTTTCCCGTTAGGAGGGTGCTGAAATCTGGAAGGGGGTGCAGAGGGAGGAAGGTCTCGCCTCGGGCACCGACTCAGCCTAAGGGTTTAGACCCTAGGTTGAGGAATCAGTTGAAGGGTCAAGGCCCTGTACTGAAGAGGAAGTGGTGGTCTGAGGGTGCCTCGCAGGGTAGGGTGAGGAACCCCAGAAGGAGAGTTAGGGGGAGGAGAGCCTCGCCCCTGAAGGCTGGTCAGCCTAAGGGTGTGAACCCCAGGAGGAAGGACCAGAGGCAGTTTAGGACTGCAAGGAGGAGGACCGGAGTGGTCAACAGGCACTACAGGCCTGGGGCTACTGCCCCCCACTCCGCGAGATCACCCGGGCCAGAGACATCTGGACGGCCCATGGGCCGGTCCTGGCCACAACTAGCTAGGGAGACCCAGTGGGGTGGTTTCGTTGGTCCAGGGAGGTTTGTTAGGGAACCATTGGGTTCCAGAGCGGAGGAGAACCTGCGGGTGCTCCTGCCGTTGCGGGCCTGCGTCCACCTTTTCTCGCCCCAAGCAGGGAAGACCATCAAGGCATTGATCGGTCTACCCTGGCTTTCGGCTGGAAGGGGGTTATGTTGGACTTGGCCCTTTTTCCCTGATTTTTTTCGTTTTTGTAGTGTTAAGGTGCAGGTGCTTACTTCTCCCAAGATGGCTGCGACAGACCCCTGCTACTGCAGGGTGGTCGTTTTTCATAGTAGCACCCTAGCTGCCAGGAGCTATAAGGGAGGTGGGGTTTTACTTTTGCCGCCTTGGCTAGAGGTCACCTGACCTAGGGCTACTTAAGAGTGGGAGGGAAGCTTTTGTGGTGAGTTGGCCATTGGGGTGAAGCAGAGCTGGAAGAATCCACCAGGAGTGTAGGCGGTAGGGCCTAGCCAGGGACTTATGCCTCTGAGAGTGACAGGATTTAGGTACTGCCTCTTAAGTGAGTGAGGTGCCCTGTGAATCCCACTGATCTTGCCCAGTAGTAGGAGGACCCAGAGACTCTCTGCCAGCCTGACTAGGAAGGATCTAGTCGCCCTCTCCATTCCTACCCCCAGTAACAGAACCCCTTAAGGGCGCCAGATACATCTGCGCCACAAGACTTCATCTGTCAACTGAGAACTGAAACCTAACTGTAAGAACTGAGACTGCATGACAAGAGCGAGCTGTAAGCCTTGAGTGCCAGAGCTGAGACTGCGTGTCCAAACTACCCTAGTGAACAAAATACTAAGCCGATTGCCAAGCCACCGGGGATCGACCAGGTACTAGCGCTGTGACCCCCGCGCTCCCTGCCCTGGTCTGGGACCCCCGGCAGCGTGCTCCGCTGAGCACCATATCCCCATCCTTAACTTGAGCCCCCCCCTGCGACGACGAAGCCAGCGCACTCACCGCCGCGGCCTGGAGGCCTGGAGAATTGCCCTGCTGTGTCGTGAGGCCCTGGAGAAGTGCCCTGCTGTGTCGTGAGGCCCTGGAGAAGTGCCCTGCTGTGTTGCGAGGCCCAGGAGAAGTCCGGGGCCCCGTCGCTGCCGTCGCAGCTGTGTGAGGAGGTGCGCAAGGTCGGGGCCGAGTTCCCCCATCGTCGTGAGGACGGACGCCTGCTGACGCCGAGACGGAGGTAAGCCCGGAGGCCGAGATCCCCCCTGGTGCGCCCCCTGCTGGTCTGGGAACCACACCGCACTGGGCCCGGGTTGTCCCCTCCGTGGGAGTCCCCTACCCTGCCTGCGCGACGGAGAGACCCCGCCGAGGGATCCTGTCCGTGCCCCCCCTTCCACGAAACTGAGTGCGGTGCTCTGTGAACTGCACCGGAGCATAAGGACCCGCTCCTCAAGTCCGGTAACCCTCCCCGCTGGAAGCCGTCCCAAGTACGGACTGACATTACCCTCGTGTGGCGCTTCGCACCACCGACTCCGCTTCCCCAGCCGGAGAGACCGGGACTGCGAGTAGCGTGTTATGTTATGTGCTCTGCTCGAAAGTATTTACATGCCGATGATCACGAGTAGCGTGTTATGTTATATGCTCTGCTCGAAAGTATTTACATGCCGATGACCGCGAGTAGCGCGTTATGTTATATGCTCTGCTCGAAAGTACTTACATGCAACTGATTAAGAGTAACGCGTTGTGCTATATGCTCTGCTCAAACGTATTTACATGCAAGTGATTGCGCGTAGCGCTTTGGTTTATATGCCTTGCTTCACAGTATTAGGGGCCATTGATTACGAGGAGCGCCCAGTTCTACAGGCTCCATGTTGATGTAGCCAATGTTCCCCCCTCCGAGTATTGCGCTGTGTTAGACAGCCTGTTCAGGGAAAGACCTTTCGTAAACGCGCACTGCGCTATAATCACCCGCACTTAGCCATCTGCAGTGGGTATATGAATGAGGTTAGGCACTGCATATATATCGCCAAGATTGCTGTATTTACTGATTGAGGGTATTATGATGCATGTATCGCCTTGTTATTTCCTGAACTGCAACTGACCAGCTATACTTGGATAAACTTGAAGTATTTGCATAATTTAAACGGTGTGGCGTCACTTATTGTGTGTGTCCCTAGTCCATGAGGAGTGTGTGGTGTATGGTTGCTTAACACATAGCCCTCTGGTTGCCCGACCGGCTCGCGCCACGCTACCGCCTATAGGGCCTGGTGACCCCAGGTTCCTACAGTGCCTTTAAGGCAGCCATGACCCCTAGCTTCCCATCATGCCTCAGGGGTGACAGTTAGGTCAGTTGTTCTTCCCGGCTCCTTCAGTCAGGACTCTGGAATCACAGCTCTACTTTTTCTGTCAAATTAATCTAAAATTCTTTTGGTTTTCTACCTTTCACACGACGTCTTTTTGACTTTAGAGAAATGTGTAACCAGTTTTTGGCAAAAAGTGATTTATTTTCTGTCAGAATGCCTTCACTTTTTGATCCTTGCCCTTCCTGTGGCAAAAAGAAGGCCAGGTGAGACACACATTCTGTGTGCATACTCTGTCTTCTCCCTGACTCTCAATCTCCAGAGACCTGTTCACATTTAAAGAAGCTGTCCAGGAGAACTCTCAAGGACAGAGAGAGAATTTGTGTATATGATCTCTCAGTAGGTCTCCTGTGAGACAGAAGAGAACTAGATCGACGTCAAGAAGTAGAATACCGATTTGTTCTGCGTCCGATTGGCGTCAAACTTACAAGTGGCAAAGAGGCACATGTCGTCGTCGAAGTCTTCGGTGGTGTACACGCATCATTCAACTCCAAGACCGAAGACGGCAGCTTCAACGTCGAGTCAGGTAAAAGTTCCTCCGTTGACATCAACCAGGCGACGGTCAAGATCGAGAGACAGGTCTCCGTCAGCGTCGGCTAAACGTGCGATGTCAAGACAGGATACTCCGTCTCCACATATTCTTGAGCGGTCGAAGTCGAGGCACAAGTCTCCGTCAAGATCTTTGCAGAGATCATCGACGTCGAGGTGTAAGACGCCGACGTAGAAGCAGAGACCTTCGTCAGCTTCCTCTCAGAGAAGGTCGGCGTAGAGACACCAGACTTCGGCGTGGAGGCGTTCAATGTCAAGGCAAAGGTCGACGTCAGCACAGAGAAGGTCGACGTAGAGACAGAAGACGCGTCGACAGCACCACGGAGACCGTCGCCGCCGAGGCAGAGGTCGACGTCGAGACAACGTCGTTCAATGTCAAGACAGGGGACTCCGTCAGCATCACAACTCAGGCATTCGACATCGAGACAACAAATCTGCACCCAGAAAGAGATCGACGTTGAATCATCGGAATCGAACAGGCTCACGTTCCGTGAGTTTTTCACCGCCGCCATCTCCGATGTCGAGGCCAGAATCTTGCCACACTCTATCAGGACGTTCTTCTGTTTCTTCCTCAAGGTCACCGGTGGTCATTTCATCATCGAATAGCCCGACGTCTTCACCTGTACGACCCAGTCCCACTGAGGATCCTGCAAGAGCGAGGAAACAAAAATCTCCAGCTGTACATTGCCCACGTTCTCCTGAGCCGGACGAGGGGCGAAGATCTCCATCTGTACACCTCTCTCCCAGATGGTTGATACTCCTGCACCATTGGCGAAAAGCTGACGTTACACATTCAAGAGGAGTTCAGGACTATTCCAGCCCTTTTGCACAGATCTCCACTTACACGACTGGTGCAAGCGGCAGATCTTTCTCCTACTACTGCATCAAGGGGTAGAGATCGCGTGCATACCCCTGCTCTCTCTTCATGAAGGAGGTCCAGATCTTGAGAAAAAAGAAGACACAGGTCTCCAACACGCTCACCCTCTTCTACCCACTCCTCGAATAGGTACTACTATCCGACTCTGACAGACAGCCCACCGTCTAGGGTCTCGCCGGTGGATGACGTTGTCACTTTTTAGGAAGTTTTATCCCGAGGGGCAAGCAAACTAAACATCGCTAAGCCTACTCAGAGCTCACCATCGGTCATCTTCAAAACTCTGCATCAGAGATCGGCAGCCAAACCATTGTTACCTTTGGTGCTGGTTCTACTTCAACCTGCGATGGACATTTTTCTTACACCGGCAACTATCAAGTCAGCCCCAGCGAGAATCCTAAAGAAATACAGGCCTCCTGAAGAGGACCCTTTGTTTCTCAGATCCGACCCTCCACCAGATCCCGTTATCATCACGTCGGCTAAGATGACGCATGCTGTAGCCTCCTCATCTACAGTTCCACCGGATAAGGAGATCAAAGCTCAAGATGCGTGGGGGAGAAAGGTCTGTGGCACGTGACCAAATAATAGATTAGGGACACATGAGGTGGTCATAGCTGATGTGTGTGTGTGTGTGTCCGTGTGTAGCTGTCTGTGGGTAGCTGTCTATATGTGTAAAAGAGAGAACTCCTTTACCTCACCATCCTGGCTTCTCTTTCCTTTTTCAGTGACTCCTTTACCTCCTCAGTGGCTTCTCTCTCAATCATATTCCTTCCACTACATATTTAACTTAGTCACTCCCACATTCCTGTGAAAGCCCACACTGCACAACTGTGACCTTCGCTCCCAAAAGTACACTAACCTAGGTGCTTCGTAGCAGTGGAGCTCCCATATGTTGGGAGGTCTATATGTGAGGGCATTGTTTTTCCTGAAGTCAGTGGGTGCTACAGGCCAAAACGTGGATGAATTGCCTGAGCTTTAGTACCAAATGGTGCAATGTGGACATTTTGAGGTACTTTACATGAGTGTTTCAGTGCTTAAGCAACAGTGGTACTGATGCAGAGCATGGCAGCAGTGCATTTACAGAGCTATGTGCGAACAAGAGGTATATTTACAGACTTCCATAGAGTGCATTAATTTGTAGAGCTTTGTGTATTGTGTGAAGCACATTTGTTTAAAGAGCAGTGTGTGATTACAGCTATCTGTTGAGACTAGACACTTGGGCTTGAAATCGTGTCCACCCTCTGTGCCCTCATCCAGTTTGGTCCTCTCCCTTCCCAAACCATTTTGCAATCCATGCATTTTCTAGGCAATTGACTACCACGCTTAAACACAAACCCCATCGCTGTTGCCTTCAAAGATGCCACATGTGTCTAGACACATGCTTTTCATGTATTTGGCCACGTTCCCTCTCCTTGGACATGTTCTGTAATACTCAAAATTGCATCTCACTATATCTGATCCATGTGTCTTCCCAATGCTGAACTAACTGAACATGCTCTGATTCACGAGATATGCTCACTTGCCTTGTAACCCTCCCTAAGGAAATGTTCCCTGAGAGCTCCATCAGAACTTTCTCTTTCTGCACCATAATGCGTGGTCTCAATGGATACAACCTTTATCACAGGATACTCTGTCTATGGCTGGCTGTCCTCGCTTTTTGGGGACATGGGCCTTCCTGGATATTTCACCCATGTCACAGGATCTCAGCTCCACTAGAATACCCTCCAGCGAGATCTATTGTTGCTGACTTGCCTCGGAAGTGGGACAGGAGATGGGCACGTGCAGGCTTTTGGCGGATTGGAGCCTGTGTACGCGCTTACAGCCACGCGGTGTGCACATCTCCTGTCCCCCTTCTGTCCTCATAAGCCAGCATGCACTTTCACTTTCTTCTTTTTTTAAACCTCGCCCCATCGTTGGAGCGGCCCGCAACGGTGGGTCCGCTCAGGAAATAAACATTGACCCCGTGCCTTCGTCGGTTCAACCACTGGACAAATGGAGAATTCCCCACTCACCCGGTCTGCGGGGGGAATCCTGAACGGGGGCTGGCTGTGGTGCACTTCCGGAGTACTCCAGCTCCTCTATACTTCTGCCAGCACAACGCGGGGCTCTCTCCTTAGGCATGGGAGCCCAGCACAGCTATCTGCCGCTCTTCACCCGGGCCCCCTCCTCGGACCCGGGACTTCAGCTCCTGCACTTCCTCTCTGACGCCGGGGCTCCCTCTTCACCACGGGAGCCCCGGAAGGGGACAGGCGCTGCCTGCACCGGCCGCACGCGCCGCCACTGGGCACCCGAAAGTTACAGGTACCGCGCATGCGCGGGCAGCCCTCGGCCTCCCAGGTCTCCTCCCCGGCCCGTATGTGGAGCTGCTTTCTGTTTTGCTTGTTGTCTTTCACTCTAACTTTCATGGGGGCAGCGAAGGCATGTCATTACTTAATGGTGTCTGCTGGGTTATAACTGCTCTCAATTGTGGAAAGGTGGTACTGTATGTGTGAGAATATGGGGCTTATTCGCTGTATGTAATACTGTCGGGGTGCTCTGCCTGCTCTTGATAATGTGAGAGGGATTCTGTGTGGGTTTTTTTCTTATCTGAGGGAGGCTGTAATATCAGATCATGTTTCAGCAGCGCTGCTTCCCCCATCAGTGTCCAGCTGCCCCTCTCGAGGCGTGCCTTTCACAGGTCAAGGACCCCCACACCCAACAACAGTAATACATGAGTATTTTGCACTCTATGCATGCTTTTCAACTTCTAAAAAAGGCCATTTAGCCCAATAGACTCGGTGCCAGTGCTCCATAAAAAACCTCTGTAGGCAGCTGCCTCAGGGTATCACCTCAAAGGGAAAATGCAGAGGGCCAGACTGCAATAAAGAAGTTTAAAATTGCCCTGCGTCTTTGGAAGAGTGAGCGCCCAAGTGGCAAACTAAACATTTTGCCGGTAGTTCTGGAAATACTTGCGGCTGGCGGACCAGATTGCACGTGCCATGGCCCATTTTACCCAGGCCAAAATTAAATGAAGTAAAGCAGCTGAAAGGGAGAGAAGGAGGTGCCCTGGCCTGTGATACCTAGCTATATGGTATATTGCATCTGAGTTTTATATGTATTCAGTGTTCTGTGTAATGTGTTGTGTTGGTGGTGTTTGCTGCCTAAAAGAACAGTTGTGCCAGCCTCAACTTAAAAGTAATAGTAACAACCCTCACACCTTAATGACTTGTACACACAACTGCAGGTGCTGTATTTGTGCAGTTGTGTACCATTTATGCCACTGTTTCCCAAACTGTAAGTCGCGGCCCACTGGTTTGTCGCAAGCTGGTTTTTGTTGGTTAACAAAAGTCCAAGCAAAAAATAAAGATGTATTAAAATTTGGTCTCCCCCCCCCTCAAATTTGTCTCTAGTTGCGCCTCTGACTCCGAGTGTCCCACAAAAGGGTGTGAAGTGAACGAGAAATATCCAATGCAAAGAAAAGCCACTAATTGTTTGGGAAACTCTACAGCAACTGGTCTTGGGAAGAAGGGTCAGCGTTTAAGTTAGTGTTTCACTATGCTGGATATTTATTGCCATCACGTAAGCAAAGTAAAAAAAAAGCATTTGCAATGCAATAGGTCTCACATTTACACGAGTTTCAGCTATTGGTATTATAAATGACTGCGTTTTAATGTTTTTTTAATTAAAAATATTTTTTTCAAACATTGTCATTTACAATGCCAATAGCTCAGTGGTCGAAGTAGGGGGGGGAACGGCAGGGCACGGCGTGCCCCTACTTCTTCAATTCCAGCGATTCCGTTCCCCTACTTTTTTATTTTGAAAATGCGTCCCAGGACGCAAGAAATCACCATCGCCTATAAAGCTCGGCGTTCCTGGCGTTCGAGGACGGGCGGCAGAGAAGTAACAGGTGTGAGAAGTTGGCCTCATATATGATGTCACTAGTTCTAGTGTACAACTTGTATCAGTCCAAACAACCCTTATGGTGATTGGTTGTAAAGTCAACCTTATAGACCAGCTATCCTAGTGGTAGCATGGACAAGAGCAGTCTTAGGCTAAACTCTGAATTGCATGTGAAGCCAGCTGTTATACCATTTGTAACCCCTTGAATACCAAATGAAAGGACACCACAACAGATATATATAAAATAAAGTGTATTTATTCTAGTCAAAATACCCTCAGCACTCTTTATGAGTTTAGAGGTAAGTACAACACAATCTTAATCAAACATACATAAGTTACACAGGTAACTAATACAGTTAGGCCCTAGGGACCACGCAAACCATATACTAAGTAAGTGGTATAAGAACCACTATCACGAACACAGGATAGGCCTAGGCCTAGGGAATCGCTGGGGGTACACTACACTACCAAGAGTTAGGAAGTAGGAGGCCCACGGGATTCAGGTGCAGAGTGGAAACACTCACGCGTAATGCGTAAAAGTCGATAGAAATGTAGTTTTTAGAAATAAAGAGTTTTAGGACACTTCGGAAGTAACTAGGAGTTAGAGACTTGGAGACTAGACCCTAGGATAGTCAATACCCACGTGAGCACCGAAGTACTCAGTTTACCTAGCCCACGGGCTGCGCGTGCATAGGTGTGAACTTGTGTCGGGTTTCGTCGTCGACTCCTATGGATGCCTGAAGAAAGATGCTGACAGGCAGTCAGTGAAGAGTGTCCGGTGGATCCCAAGGCCGGGATCAGGAAGAAGGAGACCTGCAAGCAGAAGGGACAGAGTCTAGGTCACCAGCCAGGAGCCAGGAAGGAACCAGGCGATGTTGTGAAGATTCAGGTGAAGAGGTGAAGCTTGTCACAGCAGCCACTGGTACCAGGAGGCGTCGATGTTGACCAGGACCAGGAGGCGAGCTGTCCCACGAAGGCTCTTGCTGTCGGCGGCATCGATGTCGGGTCAGGACTCAACAAGCCTTGGCAAGCGTAACCCACGCGGGATGGGGATTTGCTTCTGATGCAGACCAGGAAGGTCTGGGGTGCTTCTCCTTTGCAGGGAAGCAGGGGCCAGTGGAGGAGCCAAACCAGCGATGCAAAGTTTCAGGATCGGCGTTACAGAGGTCACTAGCCAACGGGCCAGCAACCGGACAGACGTGTCGAGCAGGGAAATGCAGAAGGGCCCCACGCAGAACTCGTGGAGTGTGGAGGGCTGTTCTTCGGTGCAGATGATGCTCGGGAGTGGGGCTTCAAAATCCCCAGAGCACAACTTCGAGGGTGCCTCAGAAGCTGCGCTGGAAGCTACTCGCCAATTTTCCCAGGTAGCCGGTCCCACGTCTCTCGTCGCCTCCACGGGTCTCAGCTGGGCTGTGGATGTGGATCAGGGTCGGAGAAGTCTGGAAGTCTCGGCGCTGGTCAGGCTCTGCAGTCGGTTCCTCGTAGAACATAGGCAAAGCAAACAGCAGGTCGCTTGATGGTGCCTGTTTGCACAGGGTGGCCACTCCTTGGCCACAAGGGAGATTCTTCAGTCTTCTTGTCGTTGAATGTCGAAGGTCCAGAGTTTCTGTTCAAGATGCAGGCTTCAGGATGCAGGCTTCAGGATAATCTAAAGTCCCAATGACCCAGCTCCCACTCTTATACTAATCTGGTGGCCGGTTTACCTGCTAGGTCCCTCCATTGGGTGGGACCAGGGAGGGGGGTGGTTACACCCCCTTCCCTTTGTCCAGTTTCGCGCCAGGACTGGGGCTGGAGTGCCCCAGCACCGGTTTGAACTGGACTATGCATGGGACACCTTGTGTGCCCCAGGCAGTGTCTCGTTTCATTCAACCCTCCCTGCCCCAATACACTAAGTCCTGTCTGGGGTGGTACTAGCACCTCCCTATGCAGGAAACCTATTGTCCAAGCCTCCCTCGCTGGAAGGACTCCCAGCAGCAGGAGGTCAGACTTGTGTCTGTGGCAGCAGCATCCATTTTGTGATGCTGGGGCTCTGGTTAACTTTAACCGGGTAGTAGGATTTTAACATGTCTTCTCCCTCTAGAAGGGAGGGATAATATCCTCATCCCCAGAAATGGTATGGGGGTATTATTCCAAAGTGTTAGACGCCTTACACAACATGTTTTGATAAAGCCAAACCATAGTTACCATAACCGTTTAAGATTATAAAGTACTTTAAGAGTATATGGTAGGCTATATCATAGAACAGCTATAAGGACATGGTTCCGAAAGCTGCAGACAGGCTCAGCTCATGCTAGAGCACCATCTCACATGTTACCAAGCACTCTGCCTCCAGGATTGTTAAGGCCTGCTATAGGAGTGACTTACAGGTACACGTGTCTATTTTAAGTGCAGATATAGGTATACTATATCTAAGCAAGGAGTGTTTACATGACCTTGCCCCAGCTGAGTGATCAGCCAGTTGTGTCTGATTGTAAGGCCAGGCCAGGGGTGGCATAATACATGCTGCAGCACCTGGTAGGCCTAGGGTACACCTATGCCCTGGGTACCTAGGGTACACTGTACAGGGGCTGATAAGGTGATCCCTCCCAATTGGGTTATGTACCTAAAGTACATAGTGTGAATTTAGAGAGAGAACAGCTGGGCTGTGGGTCTGATCAGCAGGCCCACAGCCACATCTAAGTCGAAAACCAGTGGAGCAAAAGCAAAAAGTGGGGGTGAACATAGAAAGCAGACCCTACTCTCCTACAACAGGACTCTGTCTTTTCCTTCTTACCCAGAGAAGAAAAATACAGTGTCCGCTTCTGCTCTGCAGCTTCAGCTGCCTTCCCCCCTCCCCCCAACTCTTTCCCTCTTCCCTCTCTTTCTGTCTAGCAGTTTGTCTCTTACAGGAAACCGAGATTTCAAGACGGGGTTTTTACACTCTTTCCTCTCCTTTCTTTTATTTCCTCCCCTGTGAAATGGATCCAAAAAAGAAAATAATTTTTGCTGGAAATGTATTTTAATTCCAAAGTGCAGCATCTGGAATAAAAGGTTAAAAATAGGAAAAATAACTAAGTAAAGTAAGACAGACTGGTAGCCAGAGGCGCTACTAGAGCCACATTTCGGGGGGGGGCTTAATCTTTAAGCAATAGGCAGAGTGGAGCTGCAGGGGCTCTTCGGAGGGGTGAGACAACAGCAAGGCCTCATTAACATGCAAATGGTCTTTAAAAGACCTGTGAAGTGCTCGGTGCGGCTGTGTGTGTGCCCCGGAAGCTGTCTCAAGCCCTTTGAGTCCAATGGGTGTTGCGCGCCTGCTGGTAGCAAACTGACCAGATTGATTTTATTCACCCCCAAACACAGTAGCGCCACTTTTACAGAGTTTGCCAGTGAAGAGCTATTTTTGTTTTCTTGTTTTTGTTTTCCCTGGGCTTGCAACTAGTGCACCAATCCTGGAGGTACTGCAAAGTGTGGATTGGAAAATAAATGTGTACTGCGGCTCTGCGTACAGGGATGTGGTCTTTTTACCATACTGCTTACGTTTTGTAAGGATATAAGCAATGGGCATTGAAATGGGTCCATTCAGGGCCCTGTAGTCATGTCCTTAACTTTTCAGGCAAGAGCACTCATTGATTTCTGAATAGTGAGTGTAAACGAATTAAGGTAACCATGTTGTTCCTGCTTACAATTCACATGGTTTGCTAAATTTTGCATTCCCTATGAGTGTTTGCTTTTTCCACGATGTTGTCACTTTTTTTTTTGTTGGCTGCATATTGCTCTTGTCTAGTGCGTCATTTAAATTGAGCCGCAGCCAGGTGTGTATAGCCGGCAGCAATTGGGTTGTAGTTGAAGGCAGTGTGAGTTTTTCTCAGTGGGGCAGTATGGTGTTCAGTGGGGGAGAGGATGTGGCACTATGGCCAGAGCTACTGAATTTGTAACAGGGGAACCAGGTTCATCCTTAATAACCAGTCCACTAGACCACTCTCCTGAGAGTTCACAATCCCATGCTAGACCTTAGAAGGCTGCGCAAGACCTTAGAAGCCCTGGTGTCTTAGCACCAGCAGGTGGACCCTAGCAGTGGCAAGTGTGGGTTAACCTTCAAGGTTTGTCCACCACAATCCATATTGAAGTTCACCTCCAGTCTTGCAGACAGGCCTATGAGGCAGCACACCCTAGAGCGACAGTGACTCTGTCACTGAGGTCACAGGACACTTGAGAAGGGCCAGCTCTAGGGCAGTGCAACCGGTGTGACCGCACCGGGTACTGACTTTGGGTAAGGCATTATGTTTGCAAGTATATCAAGGTTTTAAAAGTGCTTGCTGCCTCCTTCCTGGCCTCCAGCAATTTTCGGCAACAATAAAAATGTCATGATGACTCTGGTGTTTAATGTTCTTCCTAGAAAGAGAACATTTTGTCTAGTGGAAGTTCTGATTCATGGAAAGGTAGCTCAGAGGGTTAATGTGCCTGCTGCAAAGAACATGTACCATACAGATTGTGAGAAGTTGGCCTGGTATATTCTGTCCACTAGTTATAGTGGGCACCTTGTACCAGTCCAAACAACCCTTATTGATGATAGGTTTAAAGACAACCTTTATTGAAAGCTATCCTAGTGGTAGCTTTGGAGAGCAGCCTTCAGGCTAAGTCTTGAAGGAGTGTAAAGCAGCTTGGTTTACCAGATTATAAACTCTTGAATTACTAAATGAAAGGAGATCCACACAAGGTATATATAAAATATATGTATTTATTTCTAAACACTCACTACTAATCTCTTTATGAGATTAGAGTCCAAGATACACAATAATACAGTTCTAAAACGACAGTAAATAGCACAATATACAATGGGCCCTAGGGGCGGACCAAACCATATATTAAGAAAGTGGTATAAGAACCACGACTTGACTAGACACAGTGCCTAAAGCACGTAGAATCGCTGGGACCCCAAGGAACCACCCAAGGTACTGACACAGGAGACCCACAGGGGACGCGTGCAGTGTGAGAACACAAGCGCGAGCCCCGTACTATTTTATGGGAAAGTCACGTTTGGAATTTTAGAAGATAAGGACACTTAGGAGAGGACTTTGAGAAAACCCCTTTAGACTTAGGGGGTTACACAACAAGCCTTTGCAACAGCAACCCATGCAGGAAGAGAAAAGATGCTTTGGTGCGGACCAACAAGGTCCTGGGGACTCCCCAAGCAATGGAGAGTCAGGACACGTCTGGAGCAATCAGGTAAGCCTAATTAAAGGTAAAGTTGCCTTCACAGGGACCCACCAGTCGACGGACTAGGGATCGCAAAGGGACCTCGAGAGAAAACACAAAGGGCCAGCTCATGGAACACTCGTGGAGTGTAGGCGGGCAATCTTCAGTGCAAATGCTGCTCTGGGTCAGGGCTATAAGTAATCCAAAGCTTAGCTGCAGGAGTTGTTGGAAAGCTGATGCTTCTGCAAAGTGACGTGGTGTCCAGGGGTTCGGTTTGCACGGTTGCCACGAGGGATACGGGCCTCAGACTTGCTGTGGGCACTGTTCGATCTCTAAGACCACGGAAACCCACCTCCCGTGTTGCAAAATTCTTCGGAGTCTGGCGGGAGCTTCGGAGCTGCAAACCGGTCAGATCGGTCTTTGCTGCCTGCCTTGCAGGGGAGTAACTCCTTTACTCCAAGGGAGATTCTTTACTTATCTAGTTCAATGTAGATCGTCGAAGTTCCAGGATTCAGTGTCAGAGTTTCGTCCAGGTGTAATCTAAAGTCCTGTAGCCAGGGGTTCCTTTCTTATACCCAAGGAAGGGGTGAGACAAACTCTAGGGACCCACCTATGGGAGGGTCAGGAAAGAGGGGTGGCTACACTCATTTCCTTTGTCCAGTTTCGCACCAGAGCAGGGGCTGGTAGCCCCTGCAACCAGTTTGAGCTGGACTATGCACAGGGACACCAAATGTGCCCCCAGTGCTGAACTTCAAAGCACTCTTGGAGTGCACCCACCCAGCCCCAATACACTAAAGCCTTTATGTGAGGTGGTGACACCTCCCTGTGACAGGAAACCTATTGTCCAGGCCTCCCCTGCTGGAGTTTCGTCCAGCAACAGGAGGGCAGACTCGTATCTGTGGCTGGCAGCATCCATTTTGTGATGCCAGGGCTCTGTTAGCTGGTACCGGGTATACCGGTGCTGTCATGTCTCTCCCTCTAGAAGGGTGGGATCATACTCCCACACCAGTTACTGGTCTGGGGGTATGATTCCAAAGTGTTTGACAACAAATACACCATGTTTCCGTGCAGCCATTCCAAAGGTAGCATTTACCGTTTGGTTATTATGCACTTGAGTGTATGGTTTGGCGGCATCACAAACAACCCCAGAATAAAGGCTCTGAAGGCTGCTGAGGGGCTCTGCTCATGCATGGGCACCCTCTCACATAAAACCAGCACCCTGCCTTTAGGATTGGTAAGGCCTGCCATAGGGGTGACTGATAGGTTTATATGTGCAGTGATATGGAGAGATCTAGTGAACCTATATCTCAGTAAGGGGTGCATGCACCACCTTACCCAGGCTGCAGTAGCAGACCTGTGGTGTCATTTTGGAAGGCTTCCCAGGGGTGACACAATACATGCTGCAGCCCCTGGTAGGCCTCTGGGGTACCTATGCCCTTGGTACATAATATACCATATACTAGGGACTTATAAGGGTACCCCAGAATCCAATCTGGAGTGTACCTATAGTACTTGTAATCAATTTAAGGGAGAAAGCAGATAGGCTGGGGTCCTAATAGCAGGATCCCAGCAAGACTAAGTCGAAAACCAGCAAAACACCAGGAAAAAAGTGGGGGCAACCATGTAGTCAGATTCCACCTTCCTACACAGATCACAAAGTGCACATAATGTAAATAGGTCAGTGGGCTACTGCTTTTGTCAGAGAGATCCTTTTGTTACTTGCAGTTAATAAGTTAAAATCCTAACATAGAACAGTGAGCTATTAACTTTCATCTAAGAGCTTCATACAACCTGCAAGGTATAAATTAGAGCGTTATGTTTTCCCCCCAGTCTTTGATTATCCTAATGTTGCAAAAAGTGTTCTTTTGGACAGAAATCAATTCGGATTATTAAAGAGCACCCCCAACCATGGTATTATGTTTTAAATTCTGAGTTTGTTTCTCCAGACCAATCACTATTAAACTATACCGCCTAGTAGTATGGTTGTCATGTGACTCCTACACCTTGTAGTCCTTAGTCTTATGTAACATTTTCTATACAGTGATTTACACACATATTGATTGTCTCTGAGTAATGTGTGTGATGTAAAGTGCCCCTGACACCCTACACTGGTATGAGTGGCGCTGTAAATCAAATTAAATGCATCTAGGAGAGAGTGTGGTTATGGAGACTTGAGGGGCACTGTTAAAGGGTGGTAGTGAGGGAATCCATGACAGAGGTGGCCATTAGAGGGTAATAACAAACATTAATGAACAGGGCACCACCAGTGCTAAGACTGGCCCTGCCCTTGAGGCCAGTCTGCCTCACCCATAGTTAGCTCCATTGGCCTTGTTTCATAAGTAGTAGCTGCCACTCACCAGGGATTGGCAATGCAGAATTTGGCACGCACACCAAACTAAGTTTGCAAACTTCACAGTCTCTCTGCTTCATTCACAAGCACTTTTAACATGTGCTGCTTGCTGTGGGGTCACTGGAATTAAATATGCAGCAAAGGAGGACAAAATTATGCCACAGTGTTGACTAAATTATGCATTTAAAAAAAGGCTGCAGCGTAATGCAGTATATTTTCTGATATTTTATTATTTTGACGTGTACACATGCTAACAGTCTTTTGAAAGATTTTGCCTTATTAGCACCACTGTAACATACAAATGCAACAGTGAGAAAGATGATCAGTCAACCTATGCAATAAGCCATCCACTCCGCAGCAAAACAAGTCAATTTGTTTGTTAACTTTTGATACATTTGAGCTATAAACAATTTATTAGTTTAAATGGTCAGATCATGCAACAGATCTTGCATTAGGAGGCAAATATGGCAGAGCCAGAGTTATATAGAAAACCTTTGCAAACTAGGATATGTTGCCATTCCTGTTTGAACTGCTGTTGTGGAAAAAGGGAGAAGTGCTGATGACAGAAACTCCATGGCTCGGAGACAAATGGCTTGTGCTTCCATATTTTATCGTATTTGGGACATTCTGTGATTAGAAGCATATCCCACTTTGTGAATGTGATTTAATGTCAATAACTCATTATAACCTTATATAATCATGTGTATCCATTGGTTGATTAAACTGGGCAGTGAAATGCCAAACAAATACTAAAAATTGGGATATTTGCGCATTCTGGCCACACCTCTGGCTCCGCCCACTGAGCCAATCCTTGGGTTATTCCCGCCCTCTGATTCTCCGCCCACAGTTCCCCTACTTTTTTTCCCCCACTTCGACCACTGCAATAGCTCAAACTTTTGCAAATGCGAGACCCATTGCATTGCAAATGCTTGTTCTTTATTGAGATTTGTAATGCACAGTCATACATGTAGACATCCATGAGGATATACGTTTTCAAATCTGCCATAGTAAGTCATTAATGAAGACTTATAGCCCGCCGTAGCGGGCTATACCGGCTATTAAAGGCCCACTGCAGCGTTAAAGGCCCGAGCCGAAGGCGAGGGACTTTAAAAGCCGGTATAGCCCTGCTACGAAGGGCTATAAGGCAGCGGTTCCCAAACTGTGCGCCGCGGCACCCCGGTGCGCCGTAATGACGAGCCAGGGGCGCCGCGACCACAATGTTGAAAAATGAAGCGATGTCCTGTTGAAAAATGAAGCGATGTCCCGACCCACCTGAAAAAATGAAGCGAGAGCGAGCTGAAGGCAAAACATGGTCTGTTCCTGGAGGCGTACTGTCGCGATACGTGCGTACGTACGTATACGCGTCGTACGTGCATTCTCATGCGTTGGAGGTAGTCTCCATTACTGGCATACGCATGCCATACGTACGCAGCTCTGGCGTTCGAGAGGAGTAACTGCTGCCGTCTTCTGCCGCCCGCCGCTTTCTACCGCCGGCCGTCTTCTGCCGTTCCCACATAAGCCAAGGTAAGAGTGAAGTTGATATGAGTGAGACAATAATTAAGTCGTTACCCCAGTGTCTGCGTTACCCCTTTCCACGGCGACCGAATGGCTTCCAAACAGCAATGAACTGTGCCATTGAAGGGGAACGTGTAAAATGAACCAAGCATTGCAAAGCCAACGAGTCTCTCCTCTGACACATATTGGCTTTATCCACGGTTTTTCGCCATGATTGACAGCATCCCTGAGTGTGCAGCATGGGTAAATAAGAAAAACAAAAAGTCTACGATGCTGGCCTTGTCGTCATTTTGTAGGCACGTGAAAGCCATGCTTTCGCACACTTAAGAAATGAGGCAGCTTTTTTATCTTTTTTATTGCCTGAGTTGGATCGACAAATAAAAAGAAAAAAAAAATACAATAAAGCGTTTTTTTAATCATGGGTGTGCATCATGAGGGGCACGAAGGAAAGGAAGCAGCATGGAGAGTGGAGGGTGAGGAGCAGAAATTACAGGGAGTGCAACGTGTAGGGGGGCAGGGCAAAGCACATGGGTGACAGTGAAAAATATGGAGTGGAAACAAGCATCCTAGGACCGGTTGCGGCGCACAAATAAACATCCTACAGAAAAATCACTGCAATTTAGACAAAGAAAATGGTGCAGACGAGCCGCATGGCTGATTCTCTTTAGTCATGTCCAGGCTGGGAGTAGGTGTCAAAGGGGCGTCTTCAAACACCTCCCAATACCTCATCCTCATCCGCTCATTTCTGATAGGAAAACATTACTTTGTGGACACTTTTAGGGCAGAAGGGTAACACTACACAGGCACTGCCAATTGTCGGTCCACCAGTAGCATGCTGTCAGTCATGTATTTGACTGCACTTTTAAAAGCCTTAAAAATGAATATGGTTGTAATGTTTGCATTGTTAAATATATTTAAAGTAGTTCCTTTTCTTGTGAAACATCTTCAGCCATTCATAGTATTTTTACTAACAGAGCACTGCATTTTGAGACTTCCAGTTTTTGAGTTAACATTGTAAGAAGAGGCTCGAAAAGTCCAGTATGTACTTGTGTCCACAAAAGATGTTATTTCTCTGGGATGGCATGGTGTATTATTTGCCAGTAATATGGGACAGGTGTATTTATTGCTGTGTAGATGTCCTTTAGTTGAGACCGTACCAACAGAAGGAGGAGGCATGCTGTTTTTTCTCTGTGGTTGCCAGCCTATGCATTTCACATGTGTGTTTAAGCTCCGGAAGTACATATTTACTTCCTGAGCATTTCAGTTTTCCTGAAGTTTCTTTCAAATGTTTTAAATTGAAGACTCAGCTCCGCGTCTAATGTGTCACTCCTGCCTTCTGCTGTACTAGTGTGGCATGTTAAAAATATATATTCTCTAAAGCACATGAAACCAATAGCAGGTGCTATTGGTTCCTGTGCGTGTTTACACCGTGCTGCACACAACTTTAATTTTGTTTCCTAAAGCAAATTCAAAGTTGATAAAGGGGGTAATTCTTTTTGACATGAGATGGCTTGTTCTTCTCGGGGAAAGTTCCAACTTCACCACTAAAGAGAGATGGGTCGTTACTCAGGTCTGTTTACATTGCTGTTTGATTGAGGCTTGTGTGGCACTCACTAATATGCGCTTTTAAGGTACTTGTTTATGTTATGCATTACTATTTTTAAGATGCACCTTCTTTATATATTATTTATTGCACCGATTGTAGTCGGATTCAGCAGGGCGCTGGGTAAAGGCTGGGCCTTGTTTGGTTCTAACTCGTGGTTTTGTATTTTAAACACGCAAACAAGGACAGTCCCACTTTAAAGCATTGAGGTCCAACAGAGGTTCAGGAGGACTGGCTCTGCGATAAGTTTCAAAGAAAACCACTAGATATGTAAATGAGTTCCATGTAGGTTCAATGTAGGGCAATTTATTTCATGTAGATATCATCAAAATCTGGTAAACACCCGCCCCTCCCTGGCGTACATTGGATACCCTCTTAGTTCAAAAGGGAACTACAGCAAATCATTTGTGTACTAGCCACAAATAAGTTGGATTTGGAGACATTCCATTAAATATCACCCACAGTGGTAAATAAACCGAACCATCAAAGTCCTGTTTTTCCTAAATAATGTAGAACATGTGCACAGTGAATAACACAACTCTATGAGCATATGTGTGGTGCTGCTCCTGCTTGTGTTTATTTGAGAGTGCTGACCATGAATGTGTTAATGTGCCTGCTGCAAAGAATGTGTACCATGCACGTCACACAGTGAAGCTAGTTTAAATAGGTCAGTGCCTTTGTCAGATCTTTTGGTTAAAAGCAGTGTAGAATGTTAAAATCCACACTTACTGTCTACCAGTATGGATGACCTGTGACTTACCTTGTAGTCCTCTGGCTTATGAAACATTTCCTATACACTAATTTACACACATATGATTGATTGTCTCTGCTCTGTGTAATGTGTGTGTGATAAGTGCCCTGACACCTTACACTGGTATAGGTGGCACTATATAACTGATTCAATATATCGGAGAGAGAGTGGTCATGGAGACTTGAGGGGGGCACTGCTAAAGGGTGGTAGTGATGGAATCTGTGGGGCGCAAACATTGTCGCACTGGGCACCACCAGTTCTAAAGCTGGACCACCCAGGAATCCTGTGCTGTTTTATCATTTATACCCGCGTACTGATTTATACATTTCTGAGCCTGCAAAATGGTTCTGCGGAGGAGAATACGGACAAGTCAGCCTTCCAAAGCCGCATTTATTCCTCCTGGCACAGTAGGCAGCCTTTCTAAATTATTTTCCACCCATCCATGACATTTGTGTCTTTAAAGAAAAGCGCATCAATGCCTCAGGTTTTCATCCCCAAAGAGGCCAAATGTGTTTCTATTTGATTTCACGCTGGTTTAAACCTTGCTTATATGAACTAAGTCAGAGCTGCTCATGTTTTCTATTGTTGGTTCCAACCGCTGGGCTAAATTGCAGCAAACTTACAATTTGCCATTTTATTTGACCTTAGACTTCATTAGAAAACTGAATGCTCTTTCTGTCTGTGCGGGGTACCAATAAGAATAATAAGTCCAAATGGTCACCATCATCATGGGCTACTATTGCAAACTAACAGAAATAATAGATCCATCATTAGGCAGAGAATAACTTTAGTTCTACTTATACTTGTCTTACCTGGATGTTTTGTACTTCAGGCTTATTATTCCGTGGAGACTGTGGATGACACCTGGAAGAAACCTGGAAATACTTCAGCAAAGGAAAAGAAACGACGACCAGGGACTTTACAGATAGAAAGACGAGAGGAACTGATTCCCATCTTTGTGATTGACAATGAAGAGATTTCTAATGCCAAGTTCAAGTTCATCTGAGCAAAGTGAAGTTGCAGGTTCTTCTGACAAAAAAGACGACGGGAAACGAAAGGCCAAGTACAGAAAGTACGATGACAGGTATTTGGATTATGGTTTCACGTGTGTTCGGGTTAATAACGAGGACCGTCCTCAATGTGCAATCTGTTTAAAAGTTTTGGCTCTGGAATCCATGCTTCCAAGTAAACTTAAGCGACATCTTGAAAGTCTTCACCCAAATGTGGTCGGAAAGCCAAGGGATTTTTTTGAAAGAAAAGTTGCTGAAGCCAAACTACAAAAGTCCACTTTCTCAAAACAAACCAAAACTAATAGTAACGCCCTCCTGTCTTCATATAAAGTGGCCTATCTAGTTGCACAGAGTAAAAAACCCCACACAATTGCAGAAGAGCTGATTTTGCCTGCTGCTGTTGAGATGGTAACAATCATGATCGGCGAAGATGCGGGTAAACAGCTGCTGAAAGTGCCTCTTTCTAATAATACTATCAGCCGGAGGATAAATGATATGGCTGAAGATATTAACGATCAGCTCATCTGTAATCTAAGAGGCAAAGACTTTGCACTCCAGTTGGATGAGGCAACAGACAACCACAAAGACACCCATCTTATTTGCTATGTCAGGTTTCTATACGAAAAACAAATTGTTGAGGATTTGTTGTTCTGTAAAGAAATCAAAGGTGGAACCACAGGTCAAGACTTGTATGCGGTTGTGGATGATTTCATGCAACTGAATCAAATTGACTGGGAGAGATGTGTTGGAGTTTGTACAGATGGGGGCCGTTCAATGGCAGGATGCTACCAAGGACTTCAAGCTCGCATACGATCTAAAGCTCCTAATGCTGTTTGGACACACTGCATAATTCACAGAGAAGCACTGGCAGCAGGAAACCTCAGTGAAGAACTGCATGGTATTCTGAAAATTGTCATCAAAGTGGTAAATTATATTAAAACAAGACCATTGAAAGCAAGATTTTTTGCTAAACTGTGTGAGGACATGGGTGCGGAACACTCATGTCTCTTGTTCTACAGCAGTTCTCGATGGCTGTCTCTAGGTAACTCCCTGCTTAGGGTGTATGAACTGAGGAATGAAATCTACTCATATCTACATGGTGATGAACATTGTTTTGCTGACAAGTTTATTGATGCAGACTTTCTAATACAAATGGCTTTTCTTTCTGATCTATTTGAAAAACTGAATGCACTGAACAAGTCCTTGCAAGGCAATAATACTAACATCTTGCAACTGTCAGACAAAGTTTCAGGCTTTAAGAAGAAAGTGATCCTTTGGAAAAGCAGTCTAAGCAAAGGTGACTATAAATGTTTTCCTTCATTGGACCAGTTCCTGCAGGAGAATGAGATGGCGTTAAAGGAGGAACTGAGGACAGTTTTTGTTCTGTATTTGTCTCAACTGCGTTTTTACCTTGATAAATATTTTCCAGAGGATGAAGTGGAGCCAATAAAATGGGTGAGAGACCCCTTCAACGCTGAGATACCTCAGCATTTCAACAATGAGGAAGCAGAACAGCTTATTGATGTTTCAAGTGACTCAACATTGAAAGTAAGGTTCCAGTCTCAGTCACTGCTTGAGTTCTGGTGCCAAGCTGGAGATGAATATCCAATGATTAGCAAGAGAGCCCTGCATGGTTTGATCCCTTTTGCAACTTCGTACCTTTGTGAAGCAGGTTTTTCAGCAGTTGCAGTGATAAAGTCTAAATATAGGGCAAAAATTCACCTTGAAAAAGAAATGCGTGTTGCAATCTCAAAAATAACTCCAAGATTTCAGGAGTTATGTAAGGAAAAACAAGCACATCCATCTCACTAGGATTTGTAAGGTAAATTTCGGACTCTGTTTTACCTGTTCATTGAAAAGATATTTTATTACATAGAAATTTGCGAACTATTGTTGTGTGGTTAATAAAAGTTGCATGGAAACATATTTGGCTATTAATCTTGTATCGTTTCACACTTAACAAAGTTTTATTAAACAGCTGTTATCTTCGTATTTTGTTACAAATATGATTATACTACCTTCATTGCATCCCAATTAATTTAAGGAAGACAACAGGAAGTACTCCCGAGGTCGGGCTTACATCCCCCCGCCACCCGCCCACCCGTAAAAAAATGTTGGGGAGCCACGGCCAACTGCCAATTAGGTCAAGGGAGCCATGGGTCAAAAAAGTTTGGGAACCACTGGCTATAAGGCTATTAGAACATTCTGCCACTAGAGGGCAGAATGTTCTAACAAAGCCTTCAGGGAGCGCGAGGGGATTGAAATCCCCTCGGGCTCCCTGAAGCCTTTGTTCACAGCCAGAGCTGTGAACAAAGACACATTGGAATGTTGGAGCTCCGGGCTTATACCAGCCATTATAAGCCCGGAGCGCTCCATTGATTTCCCGGATCAGGCATCAACCATCACTCTTCTATTTCACTGAAGCTGAAATTGGACCCTTCCATATTGTCAAAAAATCCTATCCATTCCTTCACCACCCAGGGCAGTTTCACTAAAGAAAAAGAAGGGGGAAAATCAAAATATGTCCTCTCGCAACACAGCTCTCCCGCTAATGTGCAGTTCAAGTTGTGTTTAGAACACCCTCATTCTGATTTGACATGATCATTCCCATGAACTTGCACACTCCCTTCCTCTCTTTGCAAGAGTGAGTCTTTGTTCTAGATGGGTACTCTCTGTATGCCCGTGTACCTGAGCCATTGTGCCCTCTGCACTTCAGTCACCTAACACTTTAGGATGTTTCTGAACATGTCCCCTCAATTCTAGACAGATTTTCCCT
This sequence comes from Triturus cristatus, assembly GCF_964204655.1. NCBI lineage: Eukaryota > Metazoa > Chordata > Amphibia > Caudata > Salamandridae > Triturus > Triturus cristatus. The sequence goes on from NC_140587.1 coordinate 162,835,858, forward strand.
TGTTCCAGAACCAGAATCCCTCCAAATGTGGCCTCTGAAGTCTCCTACCTCCTTTGGGTAGCTGTTTCTCTCCATAGACAGATGTTCTAGTCTCTGCTAGTATCTCATCGGGCATGTGTGTCTCTCGTCAGGTTAGAAGTCACTTGTGTGAAGTGTTTCATTGTTTTTTTCTCTATTTCCCCTAAATATCGGAAGTCTTCCTAATGAATAGGAAGAGCATTGAAGAGATGGAGCAACTAGCAAATGTAGAGATAGGATTGTGCATGGATATTGGAGCTCAGCTGTGAAGGACATTATGAGCTGATGGGGAGCATTGTACTCACTTTAGTAGCCAGGGGGTCTTCTATATAAGAGGGGGGCCTATACTGTTCAGTGGGCTCTGTGCTGAGCATGAGCCCTGTTAATTGCTGAGTGGAGAGCTCTGAACTTAACATATAGCATGTACTGGACAGATAGATCGGCACTTTGCACTGCACTTAACGCCGGGAGACTCATGCCAGAGCAGCAATTTTGCGCTTTATAAATCCCCTTCATTTTAGCAGAGTAGACCTATACTGAATATCTTGGGGTGTGAGCGTTATGCCTAACTAGAGCTCTGCACTCGATAGGGAGTCCTCTAATAAGTATGTATGGAGATTTGTATTTAGAAGGGTGCTCTACGAGTAAGAGGCTCCGTTTGCCCAGTAGTGTTGAGCAGGACAGCTGGTGATTAGTGAGCTCTGTACTGAGCCAATGAGAGACAGGATTTTACAAACCAGGATATTCAGTATCATACCAGGGGTATCTTTTGACTTGTTTCTAATGACATTTCTTGAACATTGTGATGTAATATGTACCATCTGAACTCCTGTTTTTCAAAATTATACAACAATATTTCTGGAAATGTATGTTGTAAACTCAATGCATCAAATGTAACCTTTTTTATTGATTTTTCTTGCTGGGGGATTACCCACTCTGGAAGGCTACGCCACAAAGGTACGGAATATTATACCCATAAAATAAGTCAGTAAAAAGATGTAACACGGTGTCCATGCTATTCTGTCCTGCTCCAGCTACGCCACAAACGTACGGAATATTATACCCCTCGAAATAAGTCAGTGAAAAGATGTAACACTGCGTCCGTGCTGTCCTGCTCCAGCTACGCCATAAAGGTACGGAATATTATACTCCTCGGAATAAGTCAGTGAAAAGATGTAACAGGGCGTCCGTGCTATCCTGTCCTGTTCCAGCTACGCCACAAAGGTACGGAATATTATACCCTCGAAATAAGTCAGTGAAAAGATGTAACACGGCGTCCGTGTTATCCTGTCCTGTCCTGTTCCAGCTACGCCACAAAGGTACGGAATATTATACCCTCGAAATAAGTCAGTGAAAAGATGTAACACGGCGTCCGTGCTGTCCTGTCCTGTTCCAGCTACGCCACAAAGGTATGGAATATTATACCCCTCGAAATAAGTCAGTGAGAAGATGTAACACGGCGTCCATGCTATTCTGTCCTGCTCCAGCTACGCCACAAAGGGACGGAATATTATACCCCGCAAAATAAGTCAATGAAAAGATGTAACAGGGCGTCGATGCTATCCTGTTCCAGCTACGCCACAAAGGTACGGAATATTATACCCTCAAAATAAGTCAGTGAAAAGATGTAACACGGCGTCCATGCTATCCTGTCCTGTTCCAGCTACACCACAAAGGTACGGAATATTATACCCCTCGAAATAATTCAGTGAAAAGATGTAACACGGCGTCCTTACTATCCTGTTCCAGCTACGCCACAAAGGAACGGAATATTATACCCTCGAAATAAGTCCGTGAAAAGATGTAACACGGCGTCCGTGCTATCCTGTCCTGTTCCAGCTACGCCACAAAGGTACGGAATATTATACCCCTCAAAATAAGCCAGTGAAAAGATGCAACAGGGCGTCCGTGCTATCCTGTTCCAGCTACGCCACAAAGGTACGGAATATTAGACCCTCGAAGTAAGTCAGTGAAAATATGTACCACGGCGTCCGTGCTATCCTGTCCTGTTCCAGCTACGCCACAAAGGTACGGAATATTATACCCCTCGAAATAAGTCCGTGAAAAGATGTAACAGGGCGTCCGTGCTATCCTGTTCCAGCTACGCCACAAAGGTACGGAATATTATACCCTCGAAATAAGTCAGTGAAAAGATGTAACACGGCATCCGTGCTATCCTGTCCTGTTCCAGCTACGCCACAAAGGGACGGAATATTATACCCTCGAAATAAGTCAGTGAAAAGATGTAACACGGCGTCCGTGCTATCCTGTCCTGTTCCAGCTACGCCACAAAGGAACGGAATATTATACCCTCGAGATAAGTCAGTGCCGAGCCGTCTGAGTTTAAATAAGCATTGTCAAAGCCAATGATGAGGATGATGTGAGCGCCGGAGACCAACAGACTCACGTGAGGGACTAAATAAAAGAAAGGGAAAGCAAGTCTAAATTCCGAGCTATAGAAGGCGCCCGGCTGCGCAAGGGTCCGAAACGAACAGGGCGCAGAGCTACACGGTACAGAGGAGAGATGTCGAGTTGCGCATGTTACATGGTTCTTGAGAACGGCTTCTTCCCCATCTTGGTCTTGCGCTTTCATAAAATACCTTTCCCAGACAGCAGGTGGCAGGCGGCGCCCACATTATAATAATACCCTGGCGTTCGGGCCACTTGGTCCCGTCATTGAAGTCACTAGCTGGCCGTGGACCCTCCTAGCAGGCTACAGAAACATATTGGAGGTCGGACTTAGGTTCAGTCCCTTAGAGAAGAGCTGGTGAACAGAAATACGCAGCATGTTCTGTTTTTAGGTCTCGCCTGAGCCAGCGCTTTAGCTTTTGTAAAAGGGGGATGTGGAAGTGCAAACAGTAGCTTTTCAGGCCTCCAAATACAGTGCATGTGCGCCGGGCGCACGCACCATTTGGCAGCCTGAAAATCACTGCCTGATCACTTCACAGCCGCTCTGATGTCCTCAGTGAGCCGCGCGGCCACTGAGGACATCAAAGCGGCCGCGAAAGTGCTCACCATATGCTCTGCTTCTCCCTCCTCCCTTTTCGTCACTTGTTTTGGTAGGCACCAGGAGATGAAGTGATTTACCGATCACCGGCTGCTAAGCCGACCCGGAGGCTCGTACTTACTCCACATCATGTAATTGAGACAAGATGCTGTTCGCATCGCATGCGACAGTGTGCTATTTTTGTTTTCGAAGCGCTCTCCTGCGGCCAAAATGGGCAAGAATGCATTTTGCTCTAAAAAAAAGTAACTTACAGTGCCACTCTGGCATTTTGCATAATGTGCATTTGCCCACGTAACTTTGTGTTTCTTCCCCGGGAAAATATTTATCCGGTTGAGAAAATTCTTTTACACTCCAGGGAATTCCGGCGGAGGGGGATCTGTCTCTGTCCCGTTCATCCCCCCTTACAGCTCCTTTCGCTCTTTCCTTGTATGTGTGCTTGCGGGGTTGATTGCGGGGTTGCAACCTAGCTTCAAAACGTGTGTGATACGAAAACTGCACATTTTGGGTGTTTACTGCATCTCGCAGCCCCCCTTTCACTCACCTAACCCTCACATTTATGGTGGTGCGAACCCCACGGCCCCCAACCCTCCTACAGACGTCTTGCTGTCATTTGAATCCTGTCTGAGGTGACATTTCGAAAGGCAAATGGCTTTTGTTATTGAACGTTTGTTTGTTGGGGTCTACCCACTGCACAGACCCCGCCCAGCATAAGCGCCAGAGCGCTGTAGAGAGCAGCGTGCGCATAATACAGCGAAGGCAAAAATCATAGCTAGAAAAAACTCAAAGGGGCTTGGTGTGGCCTAACGGCTAGAGCTGCTGGCCTTGAAGCTAGAGAACCAGCTCAAGCATTCTTTGATTCTGGGCAAATCACTCGTGCCTTAAAAAAAAACGCATTCTTTTGTAATGCAACCGGTGCTTATGGAACACGCTCCGGTTCCTTCGGGTTGAGTTCGTGCTATATAAAACTGCACACAGCAAACATTTTTTTACAAGAGTTCAGGACGTGATGGGAAGTGCACAGAGGCAGGCAGAAAGTTTTAAAATCTGGTAATTCTGTGCATGCGCTCTCTTTTTGAAACAAATTGCTGTCCAGGGCGTTAGTGGCGTCCACTTGCAGGGAACAAGACTACAACTCCCACTTACAATTAACTGGTATTTCGTGTTTTCGTTCTTAAAAACGCGGCAGCTAAATAAATAAAATACGTGGTTTAAATTACCACACATGTAACAGTGGGAAGGTCACCATTATAAATCACTTTGAATTTGATAGTGCTTTTTGTAACGTGAAAGAAATCTCTCAGCCAATCAAAAAATATCCCAGCAGTTACTATTGAAGCAAATTATCGCCTAGTTTACCAGAGACTCACTATCACACCAGACATGCGTGGTACATTGGGCATACGTTTTAACAAGCATTTGAAACTGCTGCCAAGCAGAGTGAGGCATCCTTAGGAGAGGAGACTTGCCTCGGACTCTCCACCCCGAAGGCCCAAGAAACGTGGCAGCTGAAGAGGTGTAAACGAAGCTTGGCCGAAGCGCTCAGCTTGGAGACCCCCAGGCACTTGTGAAACGGGAGCAGGCAGGTTCGTCACGTTGTGCACGGTGTTTATTTGATATCAGCAGCAGCATGGGCGTAAGTGTATTAGGTTAACACAAATGTAATGGTGGGGTAATGTACTGTAACTGCTCCCCTGTGACGCTGAGCTATAACTCAGTATTCATTTAAAAATCAATGTTTTGTTGGAAAACCGTGACCAGCACTTTCCCCAGCGATGTTTTCAGCACGTTTTCTGCTTCTGTCCTCCCAGCACACTACACACACACTACACACCACACACACAGATTTCGGGGGCGGGGGCTAAGACTTCCAGCCATAGGCAGAATGGCTGTAAGAAGGGGTGAAAACACAACAAATGCCTCATTAACGAGTAAATGGTCTTTTAAAGACCCGTGAAGTACTCTGGTGCTGCTGCAATTAGACGGACGCCAGCCCGCGAGGCTGTCTCAGCCGGGCTGTCTCACACGAGGTGGGGGGGGTCTGAAGCCCGGTGAGCCCAATGGGTGTTGTGCGCCTGCACACCACACTTTAATTAACAAGCATTTGCAATGCAATAGGTCTCGCATTTACGCGAGTTTAAGCTATTGGCATTGTAAATGACGATGCCTTTTATTTATGTTTGAAAAACGAAAACACAAATAAAAGGCATTGTTATTTGCAATGTGAATAGCTCAAACTCGCGTAAATGCGAGACCTATTGCATTGTAAATGCTTGTTTTATTTTAATCATGCATGTACGGGTTTTGCCGGTGAAGTAGTTGTTTAGTAATCTCATAATCCTGACAGAATTGAACAGTGTAAATCTTGGGAACACGCTTCCCACCTGAGAAGGCCTAAAACATTGTGCTTTGGACGTCACCGTGGCACAAGCACGTATACAGAACTTCCCATATGGAATCCAGCCGAGGTATATGTCTAACTATTCAACCATTCAGCCTTCTGACTCGCCCACCCACCCTTTCATCTAACCGCATGCTTATCCGTGTATGCATCGACCCATTCATCCGTCCGTCTATGCATTCTGCGGTTAATAAATCAATGTGTTTTCCATCCATTCCGCCATCCATCTTTTAATTTTTCCTTCTGTCTTGCCACCTATTCATCAATTTATCAATCCATTTGTGGAAATTTAGTTCGTAACTGAACATTATCTGCGCCATCTTGTCTCTCCCCAAGCGCCACACGCGGAAAACGCGCGACGGCCATTTTAGGCACCATGACCTCATTGCCGATCGCCAGCGCGTCCCTCTGGCGCAGCGAACATCCCCCCGGGCGCCTGACCACCCCCGCTCTCTCATACATGGGCCATAAACCCTCTCCTCCTGCGCGACCCTGCCATGGAACCACATCCCACGCCTGACCGACACCTTCTTTCATCCCATACATGGTCATACATCCCTTTGATAACCCCCTTCCTCTGCGCCCGACTGTCCGAACTGATCCCAGGCCATCACCTAGCCCTGCGGACGCAGTTTTATTGCCCCTACTGTAAAGAAAGCACCTCACATCTAAGGGATTGCAGTAGATCAAGGCCCCCAACCCCTGTGACCCGATCAGTCGCACTCACCACCCGGGAATTGGCGGAATGTCCAGCTGTGTGATAGCCATCTCCTACTGTGGGTGGGGTGGGGACTTCCACTGTAGATATGTGTGGGAACGAGCCTGACGTGGGGATTCCAAGGATGTCTTTCCATACAAAGTCTCAACAAGAATGTGTAACATGTAATAAAGCAATAAACCTGTGTATAAGAGGCCAGGCCTCAGAGATGTGGTTAGAGCACCTCGAGACGATACCTTGCTGTCCGATCTGATGTGTTCTGCTCCGACGGAATAAAACTTTGTTTCCTGCCTTCCAGTCTCCGGCGCCTGCCTCTTTTGTTGGTTAATCATCGAATGGTGTAAGAGGCGATTACCGCCGGGCAATACTTGAAGTTACCGACTGAACCTGCCCACCATTTAACAATTGGCGTCCCAAGCGTGGGGCCCATCAGCGACACGTGGATCCAGTGGGAGAGGTCCTGACGACAAAGTGAACGACTGCAACGATCGGGAAGAGCTCCTGCCTGATAGACCCTCGTCTGGCAGCCGATCATCCGAACTTCACTGGTTCCGAGCAGACCTCTCTCGAGTGATCTACGGTCCTGACTGGGAACCATCAGGAGTGCCGTGGCAAATACGGAGAGTAGAGGACGATCGGGCGCTGGAGGCGGAAGACGAGAAACTGTCCATGCGGTCCGGGTAAGGTCGTATAACACGACAAGTTGCGAAACGATTGATTGATCGAAAATACTAGTATTGCTTATTTGATTGTTCTTTGAGATATTCGCTGTCTACAAACGGGGAAGAGTAGAAACACTCTCTCCCTTTGCAGATAGTGGAGGGTAGGTAACGCAGACTTTTGTCCCCCTTCGTAATCTGTCGTGCCTATTATTCTCCCCACTGATTGATTGTCCGAACATGGATTGTTTTTGACGAATAGTGCTTTTTGAGATATTCTCTGTTTGCAAATAACGTAGAATAGAAATATTCTGTCTAGTCTTTGCAGATAGTGAAGGGTAGGTAACGCGGACTTTTGTCCCCCGTTGTAACCCGTCGTGCCTATCTCTTTCTCACCATTGATTGATTGTCCGAACACTGGTTGTTCGATATTGGTACTTTGGAGGTATTCTCTGCTTACAAATAACGTGGAATAGAGATATTCTGTCTAGTCTTTGCAAGCAGTGAAAAGATAGGTAGTGCAGACTTTTGTCCCCGTTGTAACCCGTCATGCCTATCTTCTCCCCACTGATTGATAGTTGGTTCTGCCCGGACCGCTTATTAGAGATGAACCATCCGGCTCCACTGGAAGGCACCCCTAATAAGGACATGTTTACTAAATATGGACTAGTCGCTGTAGCCTATAGACAACTCCTTCCTCCTCTCTCCCTCTGACCTGGCAGTCCCTTTCTCCCTCAGTTTCCACCTAGCCCAATTCCCCCCACTCCACCTGGCACCTGTCCCCCTTCATCCACCATCCATAACCTACAGTTCCTGTCCAGCACCATCCTCTCTTTTCACCTCATACTCATGCCCTTCCTGGGACCCCCCTCATTCCCCCTCTCCCTTCTTCTCCACGAACCTGTGGCATTCATCTAACCCCATGGCCTCCCCTCCCTGCTCAGCCTCTTCTCCTCTCCGATCCCCTTTCCTTTGGCCTTCATTTGACCCCCCTCCTACTCCTCAACCTTCTCCTCCTATTTTTGATCTCCACTCCTCCCCTCTGTTCAACACCAGTAATAATTTTTTTCTTCCCACCACTGTGTTTCCATCCACTCCTATCGCCCACCACCTTCCCCCACCTTCTACCCTTGCTCCCCAAATCCCCATCCATTCCCCTACCCCTCCCCCCCTCTGCGCTTCCTCTGTTATCTCGTTCCCCCACCCTGCCCCGTTCTCCCGCACTCCCTGCTCTCCCTCCCGTTTCCCGATCCTCCATCCCGCCCCACCCTCAATCACCCTCTGCACCACCTCCCTTATCCCGTTCCCCCACCCCTCCCCATCCCCACACACCCTCCGCACTCCCACCCTTTTCCTTCGTGCCTCCCAACACTCCGTGCTCCGCCCTCCTCTCCCTGGAAAATAAACTTGATTCTCTCATCTCTTCTATCTCCCAGCTTGTAGCTTCTATCTCACTTAAGTGCCAAGAGGTCCCCCTTCCCTAATATCCTCCCGAGGAGTTCCGTGCTCCCGCGCCCCAATAAAGCCAACCACAGTTTGTCCTCTACAGGCATCTCCAATTTACTAGCCAGCTACAAGTCCACCAGCATCACCCCCCCTCCACCATCCTCTCCTAAGAATTCCACGCAGTTCACTATTCAGACTATCTCCTCTGTCAGAACCTACCAGCCTACCTCTTACCGGACACCCTGATTCAAGAATCTCATCCCTATCTCATCTCATCCCTATCTCCCTTAACAGCCCTAACACCCCTGTCACCAAAACAGTTGCGTCGGAGCTGCACTGCTTGCTCCACAACTGCAGATCTGCAATCAGACATAAATTGGAAATCTCCGACATTATCACCCTCCAGAAACTTGACATGTTCTTCCTCACTGAGACCTGGTTTAATGACTCCTCTCATACTTTGTTTGATCTTCTGGTACCCACCGACTACTCTATCCTCAGAAATGACAGACCAGACAAAATTGGGGGTGGTGTCGATATCATCTTCAGGAATTCCCTTCAAATGAAAGCCTTCCCTACCATCCCTTTCCGTATATTCGAATGCCTATCCCTAGAACTTCAAATACATCATGGCTCACCCTTTAGATTCCATGCCATCTACCACCCGCCCGGTAACTGCTCTGCCTTTGTGGAGGAACTCATTGACTTCATCAGTGACCAATTTTCCCAAAATGACAGGCAGATCTTCCTGGGTGATTTTAATCTCCAATGGGGCTCTCTGGAAGACTCGCCTGCCAACAAGCTTGCCACCTTTCTCTCAGCCAATGATCTATTCCAACATTGCTCGGAAACCACTCATTCCAAGGGCTCAATTCTGGATCTTGTCATATCCAAAGCAGACCTGCTGACTACTGCTTCCCCTATCCATGTAGACTGGTCTGACCACTTCCTCGTTCGCTTCCGTTTTCACCTTTCGCACGTTATAACGCTCGGTCAACCTAAAAGAGCTACTACCTGGTTCCGCAACACTAAAAACATTGATCTTGTCACTTTTTGTGACTCTGCTATGCGGTCACTTCCTAAACTTGACCCCAACATGGATGTCAACGTTCTCAACTCTGTGCCTCTCAGTCATAGCAGTCGAAATTAACAATGTAGCTCCACTGCAAAGCAAAAGGAAAACACCCACCCCCTCAGCACCGTGGTTCAATAAAGCCCTCTACGATGAAAGGAAAAACCTTAGAACCCTGGAGAAACATTGGAGAAAATCTCCTTCCACCTCTAATCTCTTTCATTTACGTTCAGCAAGATCCAAATACCACAACCACATCTTCCATGAAAAAGCATCACATATCAGATCCCTCCTCGACTCAGCCAAAACAGACCCCAAAAACTTTTTGACCTCATCAAAAACCCAAACTGTTCTCCTTTAACTACTAAGCCTGAGGACTCCACAAAGAAAGCAGCCGATTTTGCTATTTTCTTTGATGAAAAGGTCAAAGCACTGGTGATTCAGGTCACCCACCCCACCCCCTTTGAGGAGCGGAAATCCTTAGTCACCTAGCAACACTTTGACGACATCTCGGAAGATGAACTCCTCAAATACATCCTCGAAACCAAACCATCCAACGATTCTTCTGACCCCATCCCTAGCGGCATCGCCATCGATTTCTACACCCATACTCTCTCTTACTGGACCAGGCAAGTTAATCTCTTCCTCAGTCAAGGCTCCCTCCCTGTCGCCGTTAAATCAGGACAGGTTACCCCTCTTCTAAAAAAAAAAAACCTCCGCTGATGCGAACGACCTCAACAACTTCCGCCCGATCACCAACCTGCCTTTTCTGTCGAAAATCGCCCAAAAATGTGTTGCGAAACAACTGGCCCTACATATTATGGACAATAATCTCCTCGACGTTTTCCAATCTGGCTTCATCCAAAATTGCAGCACTGAAACAGCCCTGCTGCAAGTGATTGATGATGCGCTGCATATACTCGACTCTGGGGAATCGTGCCTTCTGATTCTTCGAGACCTCTCTGCAGCCTTTGACACTGTTAATCATAGTACCCTCCTGAACACTCTTCAACAGAGAATGGGATTGGATGGCACAGTGCCTAAATGGTTTGCCTCTTTCCTCTCGTACAGATCCCAAATGATTAAGATAGCGAACAGTCTTTCATCCCCATTGGCTGTAGGTCAAGGCATCCCTCAAGGTTCTATCCTGGCACCCACCTTGTTTAATCTCTACCTGGAACCATTAGGCAACCTCCGAAGCAAATCTGGGATCCATTACCATCTATATGCGGATGACACTCAAATCTACCTCAAGGTGTCTTCTGCACATGATCTCTCACTACTCAACTCTACTCTCCACTCCATTTACAACTGGATGTTAGGTCACCAACTCATTCTAAATCCTGCCAAAACTGAATTCCTCCTCCTTTCTACCTCTCGCTCACCTCCTCCCATTCAATCGTGGATGGATCAGCTGAACTTACTAAACAGCAAACCCATCATTGTCGACAGCGCTAAATCCCTAGGTGTCATTCGCGACAAAAGACTCAACCTAATCTCTCACATCAACTCTATTGCCAAGAACGCACGGTACTGCTGCAGATCGGCGCATATAAATTCGCCCTACTTCCACGGACAGAGTAATTCCACAGTCATACGCACATATACTCATCATACGCTAGGGCCCATCACACTAACATTCATAACTATTACTCTATCCACACTGTAAATACGAGAGGAAACCTAAACCAATCTGCATCTAATTCGAGGTCAATGCGACCTAAAAGAAATTGTCTTGAGTCATGATTTAAAACACAGGAAATACATTCGGAATTCAATAAATGACAAAGAAATAACCACCCGAAACTGGAATTCAAACAAATGGTTGTTTATCTAAATTAGTTCAAAAGAACGTCAATCAATAGCAAAATCATTATTCACATAGTTACCTATTCTAGCTAAATAGGTCAGGACAGGTCTCTCAGTAAAGTCTCTCGAGTCGCCGTCCTCTCAATCAGCATCGAACCTCTCTCGAGCATAGGTTCAGGAAGAAATGGCCAAAATCGGAGCAGACCCTCTCTAGTCTAGTAGTATTTATAGGGAAAATATCAATTTTGAAAATAACAAACAATCTCTAAACGTCCGTTGAGCTGCTGAGCAGAGCGAGCAGGAAAGGATATTGTTTTGCAACATTTAGAAAAACCTCCGCTCTCGAATAATCACAAAAATAAAAACATGGAAGAAGGAAGCTTCAAGCTAAAACGATACATTCATGAATGCTCTTCCTCGGAATCACAGTGAAGCCACCGCAATATTATCAAAGTTCATTGTGGCTTTATTCTTCTCCAAGGGCACTTGGCAGCAAGCCTGGAGCTGCTGTACTCACGGAAACTTTTAATTCAGACAGAGGCTGTGGTCAGGTGACTTTCAACCATGTTCAGCAAGGCCTCTTGTTAAATTTCAATCACTCGAGTGCAGGCTGTAAATAGCGGCCATCTTGGATTAGGCCAAAACGGACCATCTTAATTAAAAGAAATACAAAACAACGTTACTACATCATAATGATTAAACAGTGTTAATTCCCACTAACACCCTTATGTGTATGTAATTATCTAGCCTTCTGCAACACAAAGAAGCATTAGAAGCACGTTATTTTAAAGCGCAAACACATTACAAATAACACTTTAGCCACACATTTAATTAATCCGCTCACTAATTTAGTTCACGTGTTAATAAAGCAACATAAATGCATTCCCGCGTGTAATTTCTCTTTCATTAGTAATGTTGATTAGTCAAGACTTCTAACAAAGTTAGTAATTAATGATTATAAATCAGTCATTTTAATCATGACATATAACGTAAACTGGAGTTTAAATCTCAATAAATTTTCAATAGAAAACTCTGCTCCAGCAATCCCCCCTTTGGTGATATATTATCACCACAAAAACCAACCCAAAAAAAAAATGTAGTCCCATTTCTTAGGAGAAATTGAAATGTCTTTTCAAATCACTACACACCAGACACTTTCATCACCCCTCTTTGACTCCAAGTAAACACTCTCCCTCAACTCTTCCAATTCTATTTCTTGTGGGTCTCTCTTTGGCCTCTTTTGTTTCTTTTCAGTATTCTGTCTTATTATTTTCTTTTTCCCTCCCCTGTTTTTACAACACAAACACCCTAATCTTAGTATCAATAAAGCAACAATCACACATGTCAAAGGAAATAAAATCTTACCAATAATAGTACTACCTATTTTAGCAATAAATCTCTTAACAGCAACTATCTTATTAGCTATTTTAGTCCAGATACTTACAGCTTCCAGTGGTACTAATTCTTCATGCAAATCAGTAATATTTTTGATATAGACCTTTAGATCTTTGCTTTCATCAGGAATGTAAGTGCAACAATGTTGAACTTTCAGCATTCCACAGACTCCACCCTCTTTGGCCAATAGAATATCAAGGGCAAGTCGATTTTGCATAGACATGGCGCGTACGGCAATCATCTCCGTATTTACCAAACGAAACCCTCCAGCGGTACTTGTCGATAAGCGATCCACCACTGTTGACAGTTTCCGAATTCCATATGCATTTAATGAAATTCCCACTGCTGGAATTAAAGCTCAAAAAATATCTCCTACAATTTCTGACCAAGATTCTCTCTTAAAACGGGTTAGTAGATTAATGTGTTCTACATCTTCTATCTTATCTATATGAAAAATATTTGGAAAGACCAGGCCAACATAACACGTGCCATACCAATGGTCGGGCAACCTGTAATAAGCCTTATTCCCACAAATATAATACACTCCCGGGAAAACTGGATCTTCTCCTCCCTTGAATCCCCATCCTGTTGCAATAAAGTATGTATCATGGCACTCACTAGCCCCAACAAAAAATGCATCATATTGGGATTTCCTTCTGGTAATGCATAGTTTACCCTTCTGTGGTGCATCTAAAGCCAAAGTTGGACTGGCCCCATTCCTCAACTCCTTTCCCATCTCAATATCCCATATTGTCTCACTCATTTTATATTTCCCTGCCTCTTCATGCATGCTCATTCTCCTTTTCTCTACCATGTCCAGGAAAGCTTTTTCTTCTTCTTTCAAACTGCAAGTTAAATTGTTTGTAAAAATGTAATCTAATGTTAATTCTTCTGTCTCAATAAAAAACTCACCAAAAATGTTAGCTTCTTTAGCAGGGTTCAGTTTCTTATCCATAGGCAACTGCCCAAAAATGTTATCTTTGTTAGACATCGCATAATCTATTTTCCCTAGCAAATAAAAAACACTACTCAACACACTACATGAAATCCCATACGTAGCTGGTAGATGGTGATAAGTAACACCCTCTGAAACGGATGCAGGCAATTGCATACAAACGTAGCAATCCCTTACTTCCATTGTCTTTACGTATTCGTACAACAATTTTGAAAAAACATTGCTAGAAAAATCATTAATTGACCTATCTTTATGTATGTAAATGTTACTAATTCTAGTTGGAACTACTCTCTGTGAACTCTTCTCCATGTTAGTCACATTCTCAGTAGGTATTCCAAAGGTGTCTAGTGTAACTCTAAAAGTAACTAGTAAAGCAAGTACACCCCATAGTAGCACTAATAATCCTGTACAGCAGCAGCACATTCTACACCATATTCTCAAGAAGGCACATCTACTTTGATTATTTTCTGTGTTAGCCATGTTATTACTCTGGCAGTGTCTTTTGACTTAGCCTCTACTACTCCACTACTGAATTTCTAGAACACTAGATTATTTCAAACAGCTAATTTTAGATTTGATTTTCTTCTTTTCACCCTTTCCAAGTGACTCCTTCAGTTTACTCAATTTGGATTTTCATCACTTTTCACTTCTTCAGCAACATCAAATAGTATCAGATCTTCAACGTCCTGAGCATCCGACTCTTCTCCAATGTCAGTCAAGATAACTTTCAGGATTCCAACAGTTTTCTCCTCCTTAACCACTTCTCGTATGGTCCCCTCTGGATTTCCTTGACTTTCTGTCTCTTCTTCTTACAGTGCCACATACGTCCATTCCGGTGACCTATACTTCTGGTTAGGTTTTCTGATTCTCTTGATCTCCTCTGGTTCTTTTGATACTTCTTGTTTCTCACCCTTTGCTTGATTCTGACTCGACTCCTCGTTCACCTGTTCAGCTTTCGATGAACTTGAACTTGCTCGTGTCAGTCTGTACCTTAGCCTCTTTATCGTGTTGGGCCAAAGATTTCCTCTCACAACCCTTTTCGGTCTCACTTCTTTATTATTTCTTTCTCTGATCCAAGTTCTCTTTCTCAGAACTCAACCCTCTGATTTCTCATTCTCACTCTCATCCGATTCTGTTTCATTTGCCTCTGGTCCATGAACAACTTTCTTTTGCTCCACAGACTTTTTCTCCAGCGATTGAGATTTCCCTATTTCTGTCCCTCCCCGGGTCTCCGACACGCAATCTTCTTGCTGTCTACTTGTCCCTTCACCTAGCTTATCAGGAATATTCCCTACACCTCCTCGGGGGTCTTCCGCAATCTGTCCCTCTCTATCTTCCTCTGACCCTGCTTCTTCAGGATTAATCTCAAGTGGATTCTCAATCTCTTCATTTGACTCAGGTGTAGTCTCTGTGGAATTGTTCCTTTCTCCTCTTTCTTCACCACTCGTTGTTGGAACTTCAGGCACTCTTACAGAATCCGATCTCTCTTCTGAGACTCAATGTTTCTCTTGAAGTCTCTCTCGGGAAGAAAAAAGAATCACCTAACTCTTTCTCCTTCACCCCTTTCAGGATTCTTTTTTCTTCTCACTTGTTTGGTTTCTGGATCTTCACTGGAATCTGACTCTTCAAAATACTCCTTACCAGTCCCATCCTTTGGATTCGGAACTCTCAGAGTATGACTTGCATGAACCCAGTTTTTCACACCAGCACACTTTACTGCAGTTGTCGTAGTCAAAATGACTTGTCTTGGTCTTCCCCACCTTGGAACCAAGCAATTTCTTCTTCTGTGCACTTTAATCCTCACCCAGTCCCCTGGACTCAGATCATGGGCTTGCTTCTTTTCAAGTGTAGTAGCGTCTTCTCCAACCTGGTGAAACACAGAATGAACTGCGTCAGCTAGGCCTTTACAGTAATCCAAAATCATGTCATCAGTTATTGTCATCAACTTGTTGACAGGCACGAAAGCATGTCTCATCGCACGTCCCATCAATATTTCATGTGGACTCAACCCTGTGGTTCTGTCTGGAGTAGACCTAATTGTCATTAGCACTAGAGGCAAGACATCAGGCCATTTCATTCCAGTGGCTAAACACATCTTACCAATTCGGTTTTTGATTGTGCCGTTCATTTGCTCAACAACGCCAGAAGCCTCTGGTCTGTATGCACAATGTAGCTTCTGCTGTATGCTTAATGCTTCACAAATCAAACCCATGAGCTCATTGTAGAAGTGTCCACCTCTGTCTGACTCAATTGTCACTGGGAACCCGTACCTAGGAATCAACTCTCTTAACAGTAACTTTGCCACTGTTATTCCATCATTTCTCCTAGTCGGATAGGCATCCACCCATCTTGAGAACAAACAGACTACGACTAGAACATACCTCAATCTGTTCACTTGGGGCATTTCAATGAAATCTATTTGCATTCTGGTAAAAGGACCTCCTTCTCTGCCTATTGTTCCTAGACTTACCACTGTTTTCTTTCCAGTATTGAACTGCTGACAAATCAAACATCTTTGACAGATGCTCTCTGCAATCAGCCTGAACTTTGCATTGTACCAGGTTTGTTGAAAGGACCTAATCATAGCGTCCCTCCCCAGATGTCCCTGGCCATGATACATCCTTGCCATTGTTGATAGCATCGAGTTAGGCATGACTGGTCTTCCATCTCTATAGATCCAAACATGATCTGTCTCTCTTGGGGCACAACCTGCCTTGATCCAATCTCTCATTTCCTCATCTCCTGCTTCATCCTGCAACTGTTTCACTTCATCCCACATTTCCAGGACATTAGTAAACATCACAGAACAAAAAGACATTTCCCTTTCTCGTGCCCTATTAATCGAATGATTGTTCTTTGCACAATACTGTGCTATGTCAATTGCAAAACGATTACCAAGGGTTACAAAATCATCTCCTTGTCCATGAGCAGCACATTTTACAACTGCTAGTTCTTTAGGCAGCTGTATCGCCTCAAGTAACTTCCCAATCACTTCAGCATTCTTTATTGGAGTTCCACTCGATGTCAAGAAACCTCTCTGTAGCCAAAGTTGGCCAAAATCATGAACCATTCCAAATCCATACTGACTATCAGTCATCACAGTTACTCTCAAATTCTTCCCAAGCTTTTGTCAATGCCACCAATTCAGCCACTTGAGCAGACCTTACTCCTTTCAAAGACGAAGCTTCTATAACTTCTGAAACTTTGCACACCGCATATGCTGCACTCCGCACACCATCTTCTATTCTCAGACATGATCCATCCACAAACAACACATGATCACTCTCAGGTAGTGGCAGATCTCTTATGTCTGGTCTGGGTTTTGTGCAGTAATCAAGCACATCCAAACAATCATGATCAACATCATCTCCCACATGCACATTTTCAGCATCTGGTAACAAAGTTGCTGATTCACATTCACACATCTCTCAAGAGTCCCATTTGATGCTCCCAGGATGATTTTCTCATATTTAGTCAGCCGACTATGTGACATATATTGAGTTCTGCTTCTTGTCAAAAGAATTGCCACATCATGAGGTACGAACACCCTTACAGGATATCCCATTATTATACCCTCACTCTGTTCCAAACTTCTGCATGTAGCAGCTACTGCTTTCAGGCAACCTGGCAAACCTACAGCTACGGGGTCAAGTGTTGATGAGAAGTACGCAATGGGCCTTCTCAGTTGTCCATGTTTCTGGATTCACACTGAAAGTGCACAACCATTCCTCTCACTGCAGTACAACTCAAACTCCTTCTCATAATCTGGCATTCCCAAAGCAGGAGCTTCACACATTCTGTTCTTCAACTCCTCAAATGCTGCCATTTGTTCTGCATTCAGTTCCAATGGATCTCTCACCTCACTTTTAGTCAATTTAATCAATGGCTTTGCTATCAGGGAAAAATTACTTATCCACTCACGACAATAACCCACCATCCCCAGAAACATCCTCACTTCCCTCTGGGTCATGGGGCTCTCATTCCTCTGATAATTTTGATCCTGTCATCAGTTACTTTTCTCAGACCCTTTTCAATATTGTGTCCAAGATAATGCACCTCTTTCTTGCAAAACTGCAATTTGGCTGGAGATACCGTTAACCCTCCATCTGCCAGATGATTTAATAAAGCTATGGTATCTACTTCACAAGCCTCACGTGTTTTCGATGCCACCAGTAGGTCATCGATGTACTGCACTAGTACTGAACTTTCAGGCATGATCAAACTTTCCAATGATTTCTTCAGTAACTGATTGAATATCGAAGGACTCTCTGTATACCCCTGTGGGATACGACACCATGCTAAAATACGCTGTCCAAACCGAAATGCAAAAATCGGCTGGCTGTCATGATGCAATGGAATTGAAAAGAAAGCATGACACAAATCAATTACCGTGTACCACTCAGCATCATGAGGAATCTGATACAAAATCACTGATGGATTTGGCACAATGGGACAACATGCCACTACAATTTTGTTAACCTTTCTCAAATCCTGTACAATCCTGAACTTTCCATTAGGTTTCTTTAGCCCCATTATCGGTGAATTACACGGGCTACTCAGTAACTCTCTCAAAACACCCTGTTGAATCATCTTGTCAATTATAGGGGTTATTCCCTCAATTATCTCTGGTGTCAATCTGTACTGTGGGATATTAGGATAAACGATTCCCTCTTTCACTGAAATCTTCACTGGATCTACATTATTCATCAATCCCACATCTTCTCCAGTAAAATCCCAAACTGCTGTTTTCACTGTGTGTCTCAACTCTTGAGGCAAATCATCTGGATTAAACACAGCATATGTACCAACAATCTCACTTTCTCTATTATCTAGAGTCATCCTGTACAAAACATCCTCATCTGGTGTCTCAAAAGCTATTCCATCCGGAGTACAGAAAATTGTGCAATTCATCTTACACAATAAGGCCCTACCGAACAAATTCACTAGACTGGTGTCACAGACTACAAATCTGTGCATGTCTGAACATTTCCCTATTCTTACCCTTACTGGTTCAGTAAAACGAGTTTTAATCTGTGTATTGGCTACACCAACCACTTGGATTGCTTCATCCGAGAGAGGAAGATTTCTAATATCTGCTGACCTGACAGTTGATCTCGTTGTTCCTGTGTCTACCAAAAAAGTAACTCTCCCCATTTATTTTCCCATCTACAAATGGTCCTGCCTGGTCTATTTCTAGAGTTGCACCAAGTATGCACTCTTCCTCCTCTCTTCGGCACCGTCAATAGTCCCCTTCAGACTCACTCCCCTCATTCTTTAGCCAGTACTGCTGTACCGGGTTAGTACGTCTCGGTTTGTTTACCTGCTCATCATTGTAGAATCCAGAGTCCTGGTTATACTTTTGGGACCCTCTATTCTGCGGCAAGGGCGGTTTTGGCTCTAGACTCTGCTGTCTGGCCACCTTCTGCTGCGGTCGCTGCTGATGATTACACCCCTCGTTCTGCACCTGTTGATTTAACGATTTATTCTCATTACTTACTAATGGTGGATTCGTACACTCGGATCTCCAATGCCCCAATTGTCCACAGTTGTGACAAGGGAACTTCTTCTTGGCCTCTTCTAAATTCCCTTTTCCTGCATATCTGGGCTTATTTCCTGGATTATTTGCTTGTTCCACCAGCTGTGCTTCTGGTCTTTCTGCAACTTTCACCTGTGCCCACATTGCTTTCTCTTTCAGCTTTCTCTGTTTTGCCTCAATCTCATCACTGAAGTATTTTGCATGTCTCAAGATTTCATCAATCTTTTTACTCTGCCAGTCGACCGTATGCTCACGTATCATTTCACTTATTTCAGGTTATGTTATGTTATTTATATTTTTATAGCGCACAGCTGCCCCAGCAAAGGGGCGTCATGGCGCTATGACAGACACTACAACATAACACACAATAAAAGAAAAAGAAAATTAAACAGACACGGGAAACAGGAAAGTTTTGATCGCCTGCCTGAAGGCGAGTAGATCTTCAAGAGCTCGGATGTGTACCGGGAGCGAGTTCCATAAACCTGCCGCGAGCACCCTAAAGGAGCGGCCACCCATTCTGCTCAATTTAAAGCGTGGACAGACAGCCAGGTGAAGCCCCTCCGATCTCAAGGATCTCAAAGGAGTATAGGGCGTGAGTAGGTTGGCAAGTGCCGGCGGCGAAGCAGATTTCAAAATTTTAAAGGTCAGGCACAGCGCTTTGAACTGGATTCGCTGTCTGACCGGGAGCCAATGTAAGGCCGTGATGGTACCAGACACTGAGCAATGTCTAGGGAGGCCCACAATGGCCCGTGCCGCGGCATTTTGTACCATTTGGAGCCTAGAGGCCTCTGCTTGATTCACCCCTAACAGCAGTGAACTGCCGTAGTCCAGCCGAGATAGTATAGAGGCCTGGACCACAAGCTGTCTGGTAGGGGGATCAAAATACTTTAAAACCGGCCTTATTCCCCGCAGAATACCATAGCACGTAGCAGCCACCTTCTTAGTGTGGTCCCTGAAGGTGACCGCAGAGTCCAGCCAGATGCCTAAATTTCTCACTCCAGAAGCTGGAATGGGAGTGACACCCAACTCTGATGGCCACCACTGGTTACCCCATAGCTCAGCGTGCTTCCCTAGTACCAACACCTCTGTTTTGGTGGCATTTAACTGAAGGCAGTTGGTGCGAAGCCAGCTTGCTACTGCCATCAGACCCGCTCGGAATCTGGGGGCCTCCACCTCAGGGTCTCCACTGAGTGTCACCGCTAGCTGTGTGTCGTCCGCATATGAGGCCATCGTAAGACCCCACTGTTTGACGACACCAGCCAACGGTTTCACATAGAGGTTGAACATTGTAGGGCTCAACGAGGATCCCTGTGGTACCCCCAGCTCCAGGGGATAAGTGGCGATTGGCCAGGTGGTATAGCCACTTTAAAGGAACGATCCGATAAAAAAAGACCGAAACCACTGGAGGGCGAGATCCGTCACTCCCGCCTCCTGTAAGCGTTGGATCAGTATATGGTGGGACACAGTATCGAAGGCAGCGCTTAGATCTAATAGTAAAAGCGCTGCAGTACAGCCTGAGTCCAGTACCTGGCGAAGATGTTCCGTGATGTAGAGTAATGCCGTCTCGGTACTGTGTCCCGACCGGAAGCCGTTCTGACTGGAATCCAATATCTGGTTGCGAGCCAGATGCTCAGACAGAACAGAGTTAACGTGGGCTTCTGTTACTTTGGCAATCCAAGGCAACAGGGATATGGGTCGGTAATTTTCTGGCAACCGGGGGTCAGAGTTGGCTTTAAGTATAGGAGTGACCACTGCCTGTTTCCATGCCGTGGGTACCGTTCCATTGGACAATGACATATTGATAAGATTCAATAAGGGGTCACGACACAGTGGGGAAAGTGTGTTGATAAAGGCTGGCTTTAACGGGTCCGAGGGAGAACCTGACTTGACCCTGAGGCTGAGCCTGTCAAAGGTCTCAATAGTCAGTTCAGGTAGCATAGCAAGGGTCTCATATCCCATCGTATCGGGGACAGTAACCTCTCGGTTCTGGTGGAGTGTGTCAAAACCTTGGTAGATTTTTTCCACTTTCTCCACAAAAAAAGGAGGCCAGCTTATCACAGTGGGAATCTGTGCAAATCACCTCTGAGGTGGATCTGTTTTTCATAAGATCCTTCAGTACCTTGAAGATCAGTTTTGATGGGTTAGGGCTGGTAGCAAATTCTTGAGCGTAAAATGCGGCTCGTGTTCTGCAAATTGCTCTATGGTAGAACTTCAGCTCAGTAAAGTACCGAGTTTTCAGAGCAGGGTCATAGGATCTTCTCCAATCCCTCTCTGATTTTCGGCAAGCTTTTTTCAGTTCTGCGAGTGACTCATTATACCAAGGACTAGGTGTTTTTGTCCGGCCTTTCGACCACCGTAGAGGTATAAGAGTGTCTAAGGCATCGGTGGTCCAAGCGCAGAACTGTTGGTAACCTTGTTCCACATTAATAAAAGTGCTCAAAGGTTTCTGTTCCAGTATGCTATAAAACTCTTCAAGCCTAAGCTTGTGCCAAAGCCTTTTTAAAATAGGTCTGTCCACAGCTATAAAAGGCTTATCGTGGACCGGACAAAAGGCTTCTACCAGCAGATGATCAGTCCACCCCATCAGCCTCGGGTCTGACAACCTCACCCCATCAAGTGTGGAAAAAAAGGGGTCCAAAATATGGCCCTCTGAGTGGGTTGGAAGGGTGACGAGCTGAGTGAGTTGAAGAGCTTCAAGGTTCGCCAGCAGAGTGCTCACAGTAGTGGATGACCTATTATCAAAATGGATGTTAAGGTCCCCCACGATGTTGAAATTGGCACAACCAAGTGCTATAGGACTGACCATATCGGCCAGTGCGGACCTGAAGACAGAATCATTGCCGGGAGGACGGTAAATGAGCATACCACTGAAAGTGAATTGATGGGAAAAAGCGACTTTGAAAATAGCACTTTCACATGCAGGTAGTCCCGACGGTTTCCAATCAGCTGGAAAACAGGATTTGACTGCCATAGCAATACCACCTCCTCTTGTGGTCCTATTGGTAGTGAAGACGGTATAGTTCTGAGGGAATGCAAGATTCAATATGGCAGAATCCGAATCCAGAAGCCAGGTTTCTGTCATTAGAAAGACATCGGGGTCCTCTTTCTCAAGCAAGTCATAAATGGACAGGTGATGTTTTACCAGCGATCTAATATTTAGACACCAAATACGAAGATCTCGAGATGCAACACACGTTCGCGTGACAGGAATAGCATCTTCCAAGGAACGGATTTTAGTAGGGCTCTTAAGTGACCAGCCTTTGCAGGCACAGCTGTAAGGGCCAACTAAAGGGTCCACAGGCTTACAGACACATCCTCTGGACCTTTGCCTTATGTACAGCAGCTCGGACCGTGTGTAAGACAACATACCTGCCAGAAGCGGCGAAGCAACACCGCGACGAGAACCAGAGCCTGCCCCGCCTCGCGCTGCCTCGACGCGGACGAGCGCAGACGGGCAGGACTCTGGCACGACTCCGGCTAAGCGACGGCGTCCTCACCTGCGCGTCCCGCTGCGCGGGAGAGGGGAGCTTTAAGTAGGCTCACCAATCCTAGCGCGAGGACGCTCCAAGATGGCGCCCGAAGCTACCTTTACATCCCTACCCAAAATGGCGCCCATAGTGAACCACCCCCGAGATCCAGGCCCGCCAAAACGGCAGTGAGGGAGCCAATTATATGCGGAATGAGGAAGGGGGCAAGACCCAGCTAAAAACAGGGGAGAAGTGCAGCAAAGTAAGATAAAACAAAATCACACAATCAGGAGTTTTAAAAAGCGAAGCGCCAGCAGCAGCGCCAACAACAGCAAGTGCGCAATTGAACAAGCGTCTGTCAAGGCCGCCTCGAAACTGAGTCCGCCTTAAGTAGGCTCACCAATCCTAGCGCGAGCGCGAGGACGCTCCAAGATGGCGCCCGAAGCTACCTTTACATCCCTACCCAAAATGGCGCCCACAGTGAACCACCCCCGAGATCCAGGCCCGCCAAAACGGCAGTGAGGGAGCCAATTATATGCTAAAAACAGGGGAGAAGTGCAGCAAAGTAAGATAAAACAAAATCACACAATCAGGAGTTTTAAAAAGCGAAGCGCCAGCAGCAGCGCCAACAACAGCAAGTGCGCAATTGAATAAGCGTCTGTCAAGCCGCTTATTCAAGGTCTCAAGCCATATACAAATCTGTCTACAAAATGACTCAAATCCTTATCACCCAGGTGTTCATCTCCACTAAACTGTTTAAAAGCCAGTATCAGCCTTTCATAAAAAGCATGAACTGATTCTTTTGCTTCCTGATGTGTTCGATCTATCTTAACCCAATCTGTCTCTTTCGGGGGTACCTTATTTTTCAAGAACACAATAACCTGATCATATTTCCTCATGACCTCCGGGTCTGGAGCTCCTGTTTTCGGATGTCTTGGGTACTCCTTAGCAGGCCAATCTACAACTATTTTACACACTGCCCACAAGTCTGCTGGAACAATTATATCAAACAGACTATTCAGGTCAATCCACAGCACCTTTGACAATTTCACAAACCTGTCTACCTGCCTATACCACTCGACGGGCTTCTCTCAGTCGAGGGAAATCATTCGTAAATGACAAAATGTCCTGTCTAGTCCATGGGACATGTACATATCCTCCTCCAGGAATCTCTCTCATAGGATAAGCATCCACTGTTTTTTTTTTCTCTCATAGGGAAAGCTGAATAAGTCCTGTCCACTGAATCTTCCCTTTTCTTGTACCACCTATCCTTCCACTTTTCCACATCACCCCATTTTCGCAATAAGGCAATCATTTCCTTTATCTGCCCTGTTCTGCCAACACCATTTAGATTTTCAATGTCCTTATCCGAGAAGTCCACTCTGTAAGGCTTCTGCAGAGCTTTCACCTTATCCATGTCAACCCCCATTTCACTCGCTATACTCTTTAATCTGTCATGTGTACTCTTAGCCCTCCAGGTGATACTCTTACACATGTACAACAACTCTCCATCATGATGATTTTTCAGTATATCTGTAGGAATTGTTCCTGCAATCAGCTCCTCCAGTTCTGTGCGCAACCTGGCCACATCAATTGCCTGTGAATCTTTATCCTTCTTTTGAAGAACCTTTAACCAATCATTCAAATCCTCAGCTGTTATTTCCGTAGACCTTTTCACTGTACATACTTGCTCTGCCATCCTCTGTGGTTCCAAAATCGATCCTCCTAAACAACCAGTATTCAATCCTGAATTAGGCTGTACATCTGATCCTCCACTACATGTCATGTCTCAGCTGTCTCAAATTATTTTCTCCCATCCTCATTCCGGATTCCTCCAAAGAACAAGAACCAACCAAACCATTTCCTACATAGGGAACTGTCAAACCATTCTCACCCATTCTTTGTTTATCAAAAATAGGCACAACCGGACCTATGGTTACAGGCACTGTAACAGCTTCTAGATTTTTCGTCAGCTCTAATTTTCTCAGTCAGCTCAGATGTGGTTCTGGCTAATTCTCTTGTTTTCTCTTCACTGATCCAATTCTCTCTCTCTCGCTCTCCCTCTCTCCCTTTCCGTGAAAGAGCTACCACTTTTCAGATCAGGTGTCGCAATCTCAGTTTTAACAATTCGCAAAGTATCTCTTATGGGAGTAGCAACTGGCGTTCTCTCTTCTGGTTCTGGTCTATATGGAGGCGGTCTCTTATAGATCATGTCATCCAAGACTTCATCCTCAATCATTAGCCCCATACCTCCTCACTTCTGTATCAGGTATCTTTTCCATACCCTTCCTCTCTTCCTTCTCGTCAACTGCCCTCATAGGATACAATCCCTCCGTCATACTAGCATCTCGCCATCTCCTCATTCGATCATGATGAGTCTCACAATCCTGTTTCCTCCCAAAAATATACCTATAGTTAGCTCCACTCCTCTGCTTTTCTCGCTCATGTACCTCATCTTCCCATTCCACCAATGCCTCGAACTGTGTCGGCCTTGGTCTAGGCTCTAGACACATCATCTTGTCCCGTAAATTTCTCAACACAGCCAAATTAAATGAACCATGTTCCGGGAACGCTAAAACACCATCGTCCTTAGTGTACCTAGCCCAGTTGTCTAACCAAATACATTTGATACCCATATTTCGCAACCATGAAGGATGCAGGAGTTCTTGTCGGAGGTAGCAATTCACCTTCTCTAGTTATTACGTTCTTATCCTTGTCGAACCATCTCTTAATTTTACCGAACAAGGACTTCTTTTTCTTCTTTTCCTCCGTTTGATAATACATTTTAGCGTTTACCACAATTCTGTAGTCCCTTCCGCAACTGTACGATCTTTGTCCAATAACAGCGCGACTCACCAACGCACCAATCCTAGCGCGGTCACTGTTCTAATCCACTGTCCAATCACAGCGCGGTCTGTCTCGGACGTCAACAGTCGCTGACTGCAGCTTCTACTCCTGTCTCCTGTCACTCGACTACCCCTCCTTTACAAAGCCTTCTTAGTAGACTTCGTTTTAGATTCTACAAAATCTATTAGTTACAACATATAGACATCTCCATTGTCTGCTTCGCTAACCACAGAATAGTAAAGAAAAGTCTTACAAGAATCCCGCTTCTCTAGAACAGCGCTTACCTCTGCTCCACTACGGAATTACCACTTTCATTGACACGGTAGCACATCCCTCTACTCTGCCCTTCTACCATGCATCCATTAACTGTTTCCTCCTGGAATGCTCCAAAGAGTCTCACAATCAACTAAATGCTCATACATTCACACACTTTCACACCAGAAAATGTAGCACATGCACACAGAATCCTGCTTTTCCCGAGAACAGCGAACAGTCTGTCCCACTACAGAATTATAACACACGTTAACCAAGCAGCGCTTACCTCTGCCCAGTCCTTCAAACAAGCTCAGTGAATACCTATTACTCCTCCAGCAGAAAGCTTTAACGGCAAACCTAACGGATCCCTGGGACTTAAGACCAGAGTTTCACAGATAACCTTCGCTACCATACGCACTCCTTTTATACTGAAAATATGTTTCTAGTAGTAACACACGACGATGTCACTGATTCCGAACCCAGACAATGCGACGCGCAACTTCAATCGTTACACGTTTTTCCTGCATACGTACAGGTAATTCCAACAATTCCGTCTTTCCCGAGAGCAGCACACACTTCCCTCTGCCCTACTACGAAACTGTCAACAGCTCCCCACGTTCCAGAAGCCGTACATACTACATAAAACTCAATACGACGACTTCAACATATAGTATTAGTACATATATCAACATCAATCAATGAATCCAAAAGCCTATGTACAAGCAATCTATCAGATCAAGACAATAATCTAACCATCATACTGCTACCAGGAAACTGCTGCAGATCGGCGCATATAAATTCTCCCTACTTCCACGGACAGAGTAATTCCACAGTCATACGCACATATACTCATCATACGCTAGGGCCCATCACACTAACATTCATAACTATTACTCTATCCACACTGTAAATACGAGAGGAAACCTAAACCAATCTGCATCTAATGCGAGGTCAATGCGACCTAAAAGAAATTGTCTTGAGTCATGATTTAAAAACACAGGAAATACATTCGGAATTCAATAAATGACAAAGAAATAACCACCCGACACTGGAATTCAAACAAATGGTTGTTTATCTAAATTAGTTCAAAAGAAAGTCAATCAATAGCAAAATCATTATTCTCATAGTTACCTATTCTAGCTAAATAGGTCAGGACAGGTCTCTCAGTAAAGTCTCTCGAGTCGCCGTCCTCTCAATCAGCATCAAACCTCTCTCGAGCATAGGTTCAGGAAGAAATGGCCAAAATCGGAGCAGATCCTCTCTAGTCTAGTAGTATTTATAGGGAAAATATCAATTTTGAAAATAACAAACAATCTCTAAACGTCCGTTGAGCTGCTGAGCAGAGCGAGCAGGAAAGGATATTGTTTTGCAACATTTAGAAAAACCTCCGCTCTCGAAAAATCACAAAAATAAAAAACATGGAAGAAGGAAGCTTCAAGCTAAAACTATACATTCATGAATGCTCTTCCTCGGAATCACAGTGAAGCCACCGCAATATTATCAAAGTTCATTGTGGCTTTATTCTTCTCCAAGGGCACTTGGCAGCAAGCCTGGAGCTGCTGTCCTCACGGAAACTTTTAATTCAGACAGAGGCTGTGGTCAGGTGACTTTCAACCATGTTCAGCAAGGCCTCTTGTTAAATTTCAATCACTCGAGTGCAGGCTGTAAATAGCGGCCATCTTGGATTAGGCCAAAACGGACCATCTTAATTAAAAGAAATACAAAACAACGTTACTACATCATAATGATTAAACAGTGTTAATTCCCACCAACACCCTTATGTGTATGTAATTATCTAGCCTTCTGCAACACGAAGCATTAGAAGCACGTTATTTTAAAGCGCAAACACATTACAAATAACACTTTAGCCACACATATTTAATTAATCCGCTCACTAATTTAGTTCACGTGTTAATAAAGCAACATAAATGCATTCCCACGTGTAATTTCTCTTTCATTAGTAATGTTGATTAGTCAAGACTTCTAACAAAGTTAGTAATTAATGATTATAAATCAGTAATTTTAATCATGACATAACGTAAACTGGAGTTTAAATCTCAATAAATTTTCAATAGAAAACTCTGCTCCAGCAGTACCAGTTGCGCCTTCTATGGGGGATCCGTCGGTTCTTCCCGGAGAAAGACTTAAAAACCTTGGTACAATCGCTGGTTCTCTCAAGACTGGATTATTGTAATTCTCTTCTGACTGGCCTACCCAAATCCCACCTCTCCCCTCTCAAATCCATCCTCCATTCAGCAGCTCTCTTCATTTCAGGGTGTAAACGAAGCGACCACATCACTCCTATCCTGTCCGCTCTTCGATGGCTTCAGATTGAGTCAAGATCTATTTACAAAACTGCCTGCATCACACACAAAGCCTTGCACACGTCCTCCCCTCGTTATCTGGCAAATAAATTGAAATTGTCCGGAGGCTCTCGACCCTCTCGTGATGCGGAAAAGCTTCTGCTTGAACCCCCCGTCTTCAAAAGGGAAAGATCGATTGCACAATCCTTCTCAGGCAATGCGGTGAGAATATGGAACTCACTTCCCCCATTGCTCCGTGCCACCTCCTCTACCCGGATCTTCAAAGCTGATCTCAAAACTCTTCTCTTCCAAAGACAGTTTCAGAACTAACACTTTCATTCTCAGGCCCCTCTTGGAAGTTCGCTCCTCATTGTAATTTTTTTTTATTTTTTCCTGTGCATTCCTCTCTCCTCCGTGCTTTCTCGGAATTTGTGTCCATGTAACCTTCATTTTTAGTCTCCTGTTTTTCTTTGCAATGTTTTATTGTGTTCCACGGTTCTTTTGTA
Organism: Triturus cristatus; assembly: GCF_964204655.1. Classification (NCBI taxonomy): domain Eukaryota; kingdom Metazoa; phylum Chordata; class Amphibia; order Caudata; family Salamandridae; genus Triturus; species Triturus cristatus. Next base: position 162,864,249 of record NC_140587.1, read on the forward strand.
ATGTAACTGGCTCTATTGTGCAGCGCTCTGACACCTTCGGGTAATGTCCGCGCTTCATAAAAATGCACAAATAAATCAATAACAGTAAGAGCTCCAACCTGACGGGACTCGCTCGCCTCCTGCTCTTCACAGCGCCCGGGATTTGTGGAGGTTTTTCATGTTTTTGAAGGGGGCCACTGGTGTTTTTTCTCCTCCCTTGTCCACCGGGCTCCCTGAATTTCTGTGCCCCGCATGGGACCCCCCCATCCCAGGACTGATGGATTACCTGCTGCCGGGCATATTGGTCTCGTGCGTGGGGGGCGGCACCCGGTTGCTGGACGGCACCTGGTTGCTGGCCGGGTACTCCATCTGGCGGTGAGCAGCCTCGCGCTGGGTCTTGGGTGCTGGTTTTGGGTGGGGGGTTGGCGGGGGGGGGGGGGGCAAGACCTTTTGTCCCCTTTTCCGTAGTTGAATGATTGAGTGTGTCGACATGCATATACCAGCGAACTGTAGTGCCTCGAGGCGGATTGTCATTAAGGGTGTAGACGCACAGAGTTCACAGGAGTTCTTTTTGAAGGGCTCTCCCAGTTTGGGTGTATTTTAATTACGGCTAGTATTCATAGTCAGCAAAGGGGCCGCCCTGCCTTTTCAGTGCACACATGAGTTTGCAGAGAAAGCTGCGGCTGGACAAACTCCGGGTTTTATTCTGTGGCGCTATCATTGCCGAAGTGAGTCGAAAGTGTCAAGTGTGCGAGTATAAGCACGCGAGGTTGATTGTGCCATTGTGTTTGTCAGTGTGTAATTGCCTGAGAATGTGTGAGTGTACGATCCTGTCCGCATTTGAGTGATGGAGCTGGATGCATGAGTGAGTGTGAAAGTGTGTGGCATGTTAGTAAGAGAGTGGATGACTGTAGGTGTGAGTGAGAGCGCATGGGTGCACAAGTGAGAACATCAATGAAGTATGTTGTTGGCGTGCTTGGGGTGCGAAGTGGAAGAGTGAATACGCGTGTGAATGCGTAGTAGAACAGGAGTGTGTGTGTATGGCAGGTATTGCCTGGGTTCATGATCACTTTGTTGTGATAGATAGCTCTCTTCCAAGCGCTTAGAAGCCCAGCCCATGATCAGGCTGGGCTAAGGCCAGTGTTCACCAGACTGCCCACTGCCTCGGTGTTCAGAAAGAGAATTGTGATATTCGGAAGGGCCCGGCCTTCGGAGGCGGATCCAATCAGAATATTAGTTATTTATACGGGGAATGTCCCCCGTGGGCCACTGTTCATCACTTCGTCTGATGACGTCAGATATTACATCACTGTATTTAGACACTTATTTACCCATGTCTTCTTCCATTAATCTTTAGCTATACATATATTACAAATATTTATTTTTCAGAAAGACACACATGTCATCAGTGATGTAATATCTGACGTCATAAGCAGAGGATTGCGGTCGCGTGAGTTATAGTTGCCAGCACTAACTATAACGGGGGAATTTCATTGGTTTTTTTATGAGTGAAATGTCCAGCTAACTATAACATGTGTGAAACCTATGGTTTTTTAAGTGAATTTGCAAGGTTTTTTAAATGCTAATTCGTAACTATAACGTGTGTGAAACCTATGGTTTTTTCAGTGAATTTCAATGGTTTTTTAAATGCTAATTTATGTATGTTTTTTAATGGAATTTTCAGCTAGCGGAATTTTTCAAACTTCGCGTATTTTTTTCCATTTCTACCGTGCGCGCAGGGTGCGCGCACTCTGCGATTTTTCGAAAAAAAACCCTGCCCCCTTTTCACGTTCTAAACCTTTGTTTTTCACCACCTCAGACTGCGAGAGACAAAATGGCGGCCGAAACTTCCTGGTTTCGACCAATTCGAATGTTTACCGACATCTAACAACCAATCAGAATTGCGCTCGCGCACGGCAGGGTGCGCGCTCACGGTACGCGCGTATAGATATTGATATGGTTTTAAATGCTATTTTCTCAGGAAATACTGAACACATTTACACGAGACCTTCAAAAGGCACTTTCTTGACCTTCTGGCTACCTCACGTAATTCTGTTCAGCCGTTCGGGCTGTAGCTGCGACTAAAGGTCCTATGGAACAATGCATGGGGAAAACGCGTTTTGGGACCCCCCCTTTTTCTCAGCCCCCTCTTGACGAATCAGCCCGAGACTTTCAGGGTACGAGCGGAGCGCCCCACCTATTTTGAAAATTTCACGAGGATTCGTCAATCGGCGCCAAAGTTATTCCAAATAGAATTTTCAGATTTCCTATGGAAAATAGGTTGTAACTATAACCATCTACTGGCGACCGCCAGTAGATTATATATATATTTTTTTTTTAAACAATTGACCAAGCGATGGGGACATGTGAAACGTCATAGACAATGATGTCGGGGATTAGTCGAAGTTGATAAAACCACAGGGAGTAATCCAGTCATTGAAGTTTTTTTCCTGAGGCACTAGAGTGAATTTATTTGTCCAATGGCTGCCTGTTGTTAAATGAGTTTGCTTCCGATAACACCAGAGCACGATGAGGAATTATATTGATTTAACCTTTCTGGCAAGCCGATGGGGAAACAGGTGGTGTGTGTGTGTCAAGGTGCACTAAAACAGTATTGTATAGCCAGAGCGATATTATTAAACCGGCGGTCTTTTGTCCGAGCTGCATGGGAATCAATTAATTGCGGATTAGAATTTGGCAGCTGGGTGCTCCATCACAATACAGACCAGCATTTGCAATGCAATAGGTCTCGCATTTACACGAGTTTAAGCTATTGGCAATGTAAATGACAATGCCTTTTATTTATGTTTTAAAAACGAAAACAGAAATAAAAGGCATTGTTATTTACAATGTCAATAGGTCAAACTCGCGTAATGCAAGACCTATTGCATTGCAAATGCTTGTTTAGGTCTCGCTGAGCCAGCGCATGCGCTGCTCTGCGAGTCATTTAGTATTGGGGTTTTCAAAGTGCCGCCACAGGCTTTTGGTGGCCTAGCGCTTGCGTTCACGCGAGCGTGCATGTGTGCAGCTGCCATCTGCCTCCCAGCGCAGTCACTTTCACTGTTTAGTGCTGCTGCGCGCGCATCACTAGCGTGTTTTTTTTCTTACATTACTTACAAGCTTCCCGCGTCTCGCAGCCAATGCTCGTTTTTTTTTTTAGCACAGGCCCATTTTTTCTACCCGTTCATTAAAGGAGGAGTTGTGCTTCCGCCATAAAATACCGTCAGCACTCTCCACCTGAGCATCATCTTTTGTCGGTGTGTACGTCTGCCTCTATGACTCATCCAAGATGCAGCACAAAGACTGGGCCAAGGCAACCTATTCTATTGTTTCTCTCTTAAATAATTCTACTGCTTTCCTCCAGTGCTTCTCGCAACTTGATCGGACTGCCGGTTGTTGACTAAACTACTAAAAGCGTATTTCCTGTAGAATGCTTCTAGGACTGTGGTGCTCAATTAACTGGAAAATGTGCATGAGATAACCGCTTCTAATCAAAGGACACTGTGGCTCGGGAAATGTTCCGGAATATTTTTATATCTTTTTTTTATTTTTGTAAATGAATTGGTGAAAGACAACCAATTATATTTGCCCGGCAGTTATATTATGTTCAACAAATCACTTTACAACATATAGAGAGGAAGATTACATCACCCAGAAAGCTAAAGGAAAAAATGTGAACACAACAGGTGGCGATACTTTAAAGAAAGACCAAAAAGACTCAGTGAACATGACCAAGACTGCAAGGACGAAACGCATGGATTGTTTTTCTGTGTGTAATAAAATAAAAAATTAGGAGCTTTCGGAGAGTAAGGCGGTATTACCGCTTGATGTCAGCTACGGGTCACCCTGCTTCAGCCATGGGATCACTTCACCATGAGTGAAGCTTTCTGGCCATGCACACTGTGCCGGCCCCTTCAATGCCATGGACTACTGGGGCAATATGTTTGATTACAAAATATATTTTTTGCTTTAATCCAATGCTTGGTTTTATTATGTTGGTGCATGACCAACTGCACCCCCAACACTGCTGCCCGGTCACTTGCAAACGCGTACAAAGTGCACAATCCATTACTTTAAATTTAAAAAAAAAAAAAGAAAAGTCCAAGGCGGCCACCAAAGCTTCATCGTGTCTACTAACTAAGGGGCATATTTACAAGCTGGCGATAAGAAATTATCACCGATTTTGCGGCCGTTTTCGGCCGAAAAGCGGCGATAATTTGATCGCCTAGTTAGCAAGGCTATGCTAACGCGTGAAACCTTGCTTTAGCTTCAGGATTCCTAACACCCAGCTTTACATCTCTAATGAGATACAAAGTGGGCGTTCCTGACCTAACATGACAGGAGAAGTGTCGCTAAGCGACATTTCTCCCATCATCAAGCCCCACGCTATGAAGCATAGCGTCAGGAAAAGTAGCGATAACCCCGGTTATCGCTACTTTCCTTACGCCTGCTTAAGGACTGACTTAGCAATGCTATCCTATGGAAGGTGGATATCATGGCTAAGTTTGTGAGTCCCTAACAGCAAGCTAACGCCACACTACGTGAGATTATCGCTGGGTTTCCAGCGATAATCTTACGTTAGGCAGTTAGCGTGAGGATTTTTATCGCTGAGGAGATAAGCGTTGCTAATAGCACGCTATCTCAGCGATAAAAAGCCACGTTACCCGGCGATAATTATCCTCACACTAAGAGCGCTGAGCGATAATTATTGCCGGTTGTTGCTGATACTTATAAGGTCCCAAAGGCAAGACCTATTGGCTATACCAATGCTTGTTTTAAACTTTGGGTGAAAGCACAATAACCCTTTCACTATAATGGTGGCCGTGCCCCTTTGTTTAGACACTCCTCTCGGTAACCTGAATATGTGAGCAGCGTCTAAAAAAGGGGCGTGGCCACCATTATAGTGGTCTCACATTTGCAAGAGTTTGAGCTCTTGGCTTTAAAAACAACAATGCCTTTTATATATGTGTTCCTTTTAAAAACACAAATAAAAGGCAGTCATTTTCAATGCCAATAGCTCAAACGTTCGCAAGTACGAGACCTATTGCATTGAAAATGCTTGTTGAAGGCCAGCTCCTGAGACTTGCAGAAAATGAGAACAAAACCAAGTGGCAGTTCCCAGTGGCGTAACGAAACTTGAGGGGGCACCCCAGCGGCCCAGCCCACCACCAACCACTTTGCCCCACCACCCAAAAACCTGATATATTTTGATCTAAAACCTCCAACCTTTAATGAAATGCCTCTATATTGTCTTGGTTAAAGTTCTAATGAGAAAGTGGGAAACCCTCTTAACATACAAGCTATGCCATTTGTAACAATACTGTCAAAAGCAGAATATTTAACGGAGGCAGCAATCAGAATAATGCCAAGGAGCGATCCTATTGTCTCAGGAACTGCCTGTGGCTAAAGAACAAAGAACAACTATGAAGGGTTTGAATTAGAATTTACATTAATGGACAATAACTTGAATCTTTGAAAGACAAACCCAAACCTGCAGTTCCATAAAAACTCAACTGACAATATACATGAGAAGTACACAAGATATAACTCAGTATCCTGTGAAATTCAAGAGAAATAGACTGGTGAATTATCTGCATGCCAAACACTAGCGACTGTCTAAGGTTGTGCATGATAACATGAACTGAGGAAGCAATTTTAATTTCTACCATCAAGTCTTTATTAGTAAGCATTACAAAACAGGCAGGCAAACGAGGCTGAGGATGAAAACTGTTTGGATGCTTCAGAACATTGATGCAGATGTTTGTCTGAATTCATCATTTCTGTAGTGTAAACAATGCTTAATACAAGATCGAAGGCACACGTATTACAGACAAGTGCAAGCAACACCATGAATTACACTGCATGTAGAATAAAAATAAACCATATCAGCAAGTACCTAATGACAGAATCTGTACAAACTGTAGTTGGTAAAGCAAAACAAATGTGCAAATACTTCCAAGTGCATAATAAAGCAATCACCCGTCCAGCAATATACAAAAATCAAGCATGTTTTGTAAAACAATCGAACTTTCTTAAATCAAGGTGAAAATGCTTTCAAAGTGCATGATAAAAACAAGTCCAGCAATATGCAAAAATGAAGCCAGATTAGTCAAACAATTCCCCGTTTGGTGTGTGCATAAACGCACATATATTTCAAAGTAACTGGTAAACAACAACATCTACAGCACCATACAATAATCAAACCAGTTTAGACTAACAATTCCCTTTTTTGAATATTTCAAAGTGACTGGCAAAACAGTAACAAGTACAGTAGGCAGCAGCATACACAATCAAACCACTTTAGTCAAACAATGCCCTTTTGGTTGTGCCTGAAGGCATAAATATTTCAAAGTGCCTGGTAAAGCAATAACAATTGAGCAGCATAAACATCAAACCCGTCGAGTCAAACAATGCCCCTTTTATTTGTGCATAAAGGTGCCGGAACCCACTTTGCCTATGCCTTATGTCTCTGGATGGCATCTGCCTTTAATGGATGCAACAATCTCCCATCTAGTAATGGCAGCTTCTGAGGCAGCAATTGTGACCTGGGGAAAGTAAAGGATGCCCTGGCAAGAGGCGATCCCAAGGAGATGGCTCGACAAACAGGATATGTGGCAGAGCACTTACAATCAGGCCTGGGCCATGGCATGGAACAGGAGCTGAGAATTTACTGTGCGTGAAAGGAAGTGTGAGGGAAGATAGCAGTCCATCACCAAATGGTGGGCATGTAAATAGAAATAACAGGGTGGCCAGGCAAAGGGGCACCAAAACCCAGGCACCTAAATAATTTGAAAAGATGTCTTGCAGCCCCTGAAGTTGGTTCGCAACTTGGAAAAGCAAAGGCATGTACATTTTAGTAAGAAGCATACAAATCTGCTCAAGCGGCACATGATTTCAAACAAATAGTAGCTAGTTGTAAGCTTGCTTTTAAAATATGTGCACACGATTTTTCCAATATTCTCCATTCCCATATAACAGCTCTCCGTCTGAGCAAGTCTATATTGAAGTGTTTTAGGATGTTCAGAGTAAAGTTGGAGATGAGAACGTGGTTAGTTGTTAAAAGGGAAAAGTAAGATTCCGACCACCTTCCTTTCTCTTTTGTCAATGAATGCAATGGAATTTTAGAAGGGAGTAAAGCAAACTATATTAAGGGGTTGGTTATGCAGAGTGATGGACACATCCTTTTTTCCACCGAGAGGTTATTGTGAAGAGGAATACCTGATCTTCAAAAATGTAGATGAATATTGCACATTCGGTGAATAAGTAACACCAATACTGGGAGGAGAAAGAGACTTATGCGCCCCCTTTATACACACCGTTTGTCTACAAAAAATATACATTTTCAAGAAACTCGTTATTTTCAACATGGTTGACAATGCTGTATTAGCATAGCAGTATGCTTAAAAAAATCAAAGTCCATATTCAACCCCATGAGCTATCACTTATGGTTCAAAATGCGGGAAGTACCATATAATGTCCAGAGATGGACAGATATCTATACAATGGAGCTCAAATGGGTGCAGTACTGGGGGTAGCACACCTGTGCCCATTCACGGATTAGCTTTGCCCCTTGCTTCCCCAGTGGTCATCACCGACCTAAGACTCAGATAAAAACCAGAGAAGCGAGAACGAAAGTCATGAGTTGGCTGGGGCATTAAAAAACCAGGGGCGCAACTAGACCCGAACTTTTTGGGGGGGGGGGGCTACCACTCCCAGCCAGGGCTGGCCCTAGCACTGGTCGCACATGGTGCAAAAGTCTTTTCTAGTGCCCCCTCCCCCATTTCCTCCTTCTCCATGAATTCCCTCACTACCACTCACCAACCATGCACCTCATCTCTCTATAGCACCTTTCTGACAGATATTTCATTTTTTTTATAGCGCTACACATAGTTAACTCACTCAGTTCAGTGATCTGCATGGTACTCGTTCTGTGTAGCAGGCACATTAACCCTCTACACTTTGTGCACTCACATGGGCACTCCTCCCACTCACAGTGGCAGAAGCGACAGTGTGAGAGTAGTTTAAGAGGAGTGACTGCAGGGTGAGTGAGATGACCATATGAATTTGGGTGCAGATGTTGGTACAGAGTTGGACGAACGAATGCATGGTTAGTGATGGGCTTGTTTGAGTGAGATTGCAGATTGAGCAGTGAGGAGGACAGGTGAGTGAAGGGTGAGTAGTGTGCTCTTGTGACTGCAGGGTGAGGTATAGGGTGAACAGCACAAGTGCATTGTGAGTGCATTCTGATCGCTGTGAGTGCAGGGTGAGCGTAAAAGTGAAGGGCAAGAATGTCGATTGAGTTGTCTGAATGCAGGGAGCATTCCCAGACACTTGAAGTAACTCAGCATGTTATTGACGGTGGTGTAGGGTTTCAGATCTAAGTTCAACTATTGATTGCTATTATGGCATTAATAGGGATTGAAGGTGTAGGAAATAAATAATGTGCTGATCCTGCAACAAACTTCCAGTCTCATGACTTTGATGTCCCAGATGGGACAACAATAAGCAGTCACCTGAAGCTGGATTTTCAGCACTTATCTGTGCGTACTTTGAATAGCAAATATAAATGGAAAGCACTTTTAATTGTGTTCCAGGGCTGCCTGAATGATCCATGACTGATAATTAAAGGAAACAAAGACAGAAAAGTCACATTACAAATTAATACATACACATTTATTTATAACCCTATTTAGTGTCTACACGAGGTCTTTCCAGGCTCTTTAAACAATACATTGCGGGCATTTTTTTTTTGGCAACCCTACTTTATATTCCTTTTCATGAAACGCATTCTCAACAGTGATGTGATATGTGATGTCACCTCCGATATCAATTATTTTATTTGTGATGTTATCTTTAACATCAAGAACGAGCTGGGGGCAAGTGTAGGAAATTATGAGGTAGAGGCACAATGTGATTTGCGGGAGGCATTGTGGGTAAAGTGTATTGGAGGAGCACAGAGTAATGCGCTTCAGTGAAGCGCTGGTTGTCATGCCTGAAGGGAACACTATGTGATGTGTCTCACTGGTGGACTGGGTGTTGGGAATGTGGTGTGCAATTTGGGACTGTGCATCAGAAGGGCACTGTGTGTTGTACAGACGTGGTGTGTGTATTACAGAGCAGGTGAAGTGCGGGGCGAAAGTTGATGTTCAGTAACAGTTGTTGGTTAAAGTGTAACTTCAAAGAGGCCTGAAGATGTACTGTGTCAAGCATGAACAACTCATCTGTTCCATTTTTTTCTTTCCATTCAGGGATTTGGAGTACTATTCAATTATAAATGAGGGAATGCAAGTACTACAATACAAAGAAAAATATATATATTAGGGCTGGATAATCTACTGACACGACACCCGGTACTTTGGAAGATAAAAATTGACAGTCTTGCTTTCTAATGCATTGTGGCGATTTGTTTTTAGGGTCAGGAATCTAATCATGGCAGAAGATCGTGTTTAATATGGTATGTTTAATACAGGCAGATATACACATGAAACATTCATGGGCACATATTCAAACATGCACAATTCACATACAAGAATGGTTACACACCTGCATAGGTACAAAGAGCCCTACGACATCTTTAGACAGTCCTGTTTTTTTGTACAACACGGTTTGGCATAATGGCACTTTCAACAATTCGCTTATATTTGTAAAAGAAAACCTAAGCCCCAGAATGCAGTAATTTGTTGCTGCAATAAACAGAACTGGCTGAGGGCGTCACATGTGAAACGGGCTACTTGGTAGAATAGAATGACAGAAGTAAAAAAACCAAATACATTCCCTCTTTATTACATTTTAAAATAGATTTATTTTTGGTTTGTTGCTTTAACTCCTTAACCGCGGCGCAAATTCCGGTGCGGAGTTCTATTGAGTGGGCGGGGCCGCGTCAGCCAACGGATGTGCGCAGCACTACAGAGGTAGTGCGTGCGATGGCTGTAGGCAGACGCGCGCAGGCAAGGGGTTAAATATTTGCCTTAGTCTTCCATGCCTACAATATGAACAAGAAAAGTGTTGAAAGTATTAATTTCCATTATTTTTTTTACCCTGCTCCTCTCAAACATTTTCAAAGGCTGAGTTTAAATCCGAAAGCTTCCTTAGTTCTGCTTCTTTGACCTCCCCTTTTGGAGAACCTTCACATTGGTCAACAGGCGTACAGCCCCGTTTTCATTGGCTGGGGGCGAGGGGGTGCGTCTTGATTCACCTTAATCCTATTCGACCACGGACTCGCCACTGCTTAACCTCTTCAGCGCTGCGCGGATTCCCGCGCAGTGCTGAAAGATCTGAGCGTGGGCGGGGCCATGACGGAACGGTTCCGTCATAAGCACAGCCCAACCGGCGTGCATGACGGAACCGTTCCGTCATCGGCATCGAAGAGGTTAATTTATATTATAATAATAATAATAATACTAATAATAATAATACTAATAATACTAATAATAATAATGTGGAGTGCACAGAGTATTTGTTTCAGGAACCAGCCTCTGACGCAGCCAGCAGCCTAGCAAGGAAGACATGGGCCCTGGTGCAAGCAAGGAAAATGCCACCTTTTACTGCTGTTGGGTAGTCAAAAACAGCAATTATCATAGTTCAATGGGCCTCAGAGTTCCAAGTCCCGGTGCCACTGAACCTCCTGCAGAGATGGTAGCTGCGCCCCTGGACTCGGCAGAAGGTTGCCTTTCTTCCACTACGCAAACCTTCTCTTTCTTACTCTTGACTTTTTCATTCATGCAATCTTCCTTTTATCACTGTTTTTCTATTCTCTTCCTTCTTTCTCCCTTTTCTGACAGACTCTCTCTTGCTCCTACGGAGCATGACAAATGCATAGCTGCCAAGTTTTCAGATTTCCATGTGTGACATTTTCATAATTTCAGTGCTATTGATGGAGCTTAGATTTCACCTATAAAATGTATGCATTATTATATGACAAAAAGCTGCAGACATGAGTTTTATAATGGCACGCAGATTGTGGCGCAAGCAATATCAAAACATAATGCTTCAGTTTGGAGGTGCTTTCATGTGAAAACATGCTTAATTAGTTGAACAGCCATGCTTATATGTGAATAATCCATATGTAATCTCACTATAGAATGCACATTAATTTAGAAAATGTATTTGTACTTTTAAAATGGCATCATGTATTTTTGCAAGAGTAGAAATGTACTGAATTGTGTTTCACAGTGTAGAAAACCACGTGATTTTAGTTTGCCTTAGTGGACTAAACTGAAACAGTTTGGAATGTGCTACTTTTTCCCTAGCAACTTACAATGAACGGCTCTGAGCTTCCTCCGACCTTCAAAATGTTGCATATTTTTGTAGCCTGTTTAAACATGGAGAGAAGCACACTTTTTTTTCATAAATCACAAAACTGAAATTTGAACAGGAACAAGCCTGATTAATGACGTATCCAGTCAGCCCATTGGGGGGATGATGTGTCTTGAAGCTTTCTGATTGGACCAGCTATGAGGACTGAGCACGTGAACTTTTCCTTGAAATATGGCTTACAAGTGGGAGGAGGCCTCCTTTTTGCCTTGCTTTTCATCTCTCTCCAGGCCCAGTTTCTGTGCTGGACACAGAGAAAGGGAGGGGCTGCATTCTGTGGGGGCTATGGTGTAGCTGGAGACAGAGACACAGACTAGCACAGCGAAGCAGAGGGGAAAAAGCTGAAATGATCACAACAGGTTTAGATTTTAGGTGCTAAATTGCATTTATTTCTTTTTATGGGATATTTTTGCCATTATTAATTATTGATTAACCTTGTAAAAGACTAACTCTTTTTTCTTATAAACTCTTTAAGAGTTTTGACAGAATTTGCACCACATTTCCCTTCCTATATGTGATGCTTATATGCAGACTGTAATATGTTCTGTATTAATGCTATTTTTCCTATTTTTCCATTCTGTAACCTGATATTTGACTAATGAATAAAGAGTCGGAGAACCTTAAATTTTGACTTAAAATAAAACCCTTTAAAAGAACTCACCACTCTCATTATTGCCTCTAATATTGATGGCATTTAATTTTTATATATATGTAAAGTCTCCTGTTTAGTGAAACACGGTCATCAAAAGATCCATTTTTCACCCTTTACAGCGGTAAACCATAGGTGATGTGGTTTTGAATGGGGAAATTACCAGGTAATTACCGCTGGATCACTATTATGAGTGACATTTCAACGAGTAAGAGTGACAGTTTCTCGCAAGCGAAATAAAACAATGAAGACTAGGGAAATATATAGATATTGCAAATTACTACCATTTGCGCAACAAGACGCTCTATACTTGCTCCTTAGTGCGCCCCCGTTTCCCTCTGTTGCAGGGGGTGCAATGTCTGGCGGGCATTGGTGCACTGCGACTAGAGGAGGGCATCAGAGAAGTTTGAATGGGGCTTCTGAAGGCTGTGAAAGACCCGTAGGCAGCGTTACTGTGCACACTCGAGCTGAGACAGGAGGCGGAAAGACCGGGATTGGCCGACACTGGGACACCCATGCAGTTGCGCACACTCCAATCCAGAGACAGGAAGGTGTAAAGGCATGCATTGACCGACACTGGGACACGGACACAGACACAGTAACAGGCATGTATTTACAGACACTGGGATTTAGATAGATACAGGGGCATAAAGACACAGGCACACTGCCCCTACAACTTATTGCAGAAAAAGGGTAGAAAGGCTCAGGGAACTCGCACTAAAACGTAGGGACATATAATTGGGCAGCTTAGCATCTCTCCAGGCCTGGCCTCTCTCCCGCGTCTGGGACCCGGCCCCAACAGGATATGTGAGGCTCCAACTGCCACAACACACTGATGTCTAGTGTTGCCGAGCTGGCTGACAGAAAAACAAAACATATTGCCAGCCAACGTGTGGCCTGCCTGATGGCAAAATCATTCTGGATAATACCCTCAGGACGACTCGGGCCTCTCTCTGTGACGTGAGGAAAATGCCGGTCCCCAAAACAGAGTCCAAATGCCCACCACCTGCAGCTGCAACCACCGACTTAAAGCACCGAAACTCGCCTCACTTACTTCAAAATTTAACATCCATTCGCTAATGAAACCTCGAAGTACACGCACATAAGCAGCGCCTCCTCTGTGTGTGTGTGTGTGTGTGTGTGTGTGTGTGTGTGTGTGTGTGTGCTACAGAGCTGATGGGGCCCCTGGAGTCTGGAACACGGGGGCTGCTGCGGGGCCTAAATTACGTTTTAATCCAGACCCCATGAAGCATCCCACCCCACCCTCGGAGACTCCTCGCTCCTCCAACACTCACCTGATGCCTGGCCTGCAGCTTCATTGGCAGGCACGAATGGGCGGCAGGAGACAGGGCAAGGCGAAATTAAATTATTGCCGGAGGCCGCGCAGTCACTCTAAGTCAGTGGCGGCTGGTGAGATTTGAAAGTGGTGTGGCGTAAAAGTTCGTGATGAGTGTCATGTGGCGAGCAAGCGTAGTGAGCGAGCTCAAACGCCATAAGGGGGGTTCGGGGGAGGTTCTCTCCCCGTGAAAATTTCGAAAAACAGTGGATAATGGTGCATTTTCAAGTAATTTTTTGATGATGCAAACCTATAACTAGCACATAGACCGCTGCAGTATTATAGGCTGGGGCCAACTAAATACACATAGATCTCTGCAACAGGCACTTTAACCCAAAAAGCTATTTGACATTGTTTTCTGTTTGGGAATAAAGTGAGCAGAGCAGCAGCTGTGTTACTCAACTATGGGCCAGGTCACAAAACATTCTGGTCATTGCCATTCACCATAACTGATGGCTAAGACAGCTGTGTCTGAGACCAAGCCTTAAAATGGTGTCCCTCATCCTCACTTTAGGTGATCAGGTCACATAACCTTACCTATGTATGGTAAGGAGTCTTTTAAAGCAGCACTGACACCTAGTTAATAACTACACCTAGACAGATAAACAAATACTATACTACCATCTAAAAATGCGCACATGCCCCCCCCCTTTTTTTTTTTTACACTTTGAGCAAGTAAACGTTATTTCACGCAACCCACTATTTATAATGTTGACGACCACCACCACGGATACAGAATAATCACGAATATTCAACATCGCTTGTGACCAATGCAACTTGTGATTCACATCTGGGTGTGGACTCGCGGTTTTTAAACTGTTGACTCGGACAACTGTCCTCAGCTGCCAAACGTCAAAGTGATGCAACCATTGGAAAGAGGAGTTTGAAGCGAACACTCAGGCCGGTCTCCAGACCAACTCAAGGAGCGGGCAGAGGGGGCAATATGCCTTTGGAACTGCTCTCCTACAGCAATATTTATGCATAGATTTTTAATTTAAAGCAACCAGAGGGTCATTAATAATGAAGCCACACATAGACACACAACTAGATGGCACGAGAAACCGTGTTTTCTTTTTCTGCGTATTTTAGTTAATAATTCTTGCCCCTGGCAAAGATGGCAGAAGCCCAAGTCAGCTTGTTGAGTCAGGCCCGCAGAGGTTCTGACCAGCTTCTATCATCTCCCCGTTCGGGGAACAACATTTACAACGCAACTTTTACAACGCACTACACTTACAACGCATTTTTTACAACGCAACATCCATTACAACACATTCCATTACATCGCATACTACCTTTACAACGCATACCATTACAACGCATAATATTACACTACACTGTCCAACACTTACCCTACTGTTGCACCCCCTGGAGTTCGAATAGCAATTTTTACCCCTATACTATCCAACACTTAACCTACTGTTGCACCCCCTGGAGTTAGAAAAGTAATTTTTACCCCTATACTATCTAATACTTACCTTAAATGCAATTTAATATTATGCGTTGTAATGGTATGCGTTGTAAAGGTAGTATGCGATGTAATGGAATGCGTTGTAAAGGTAGTTTTTAAAAATGCGTTGTAGTGTCATGCTATGTAATGGAATGCGTTGTAATGATGTTGCGTTGTAAAAAATGCATTGTAAGTGCATGCGTTGTAAAAGTGCGTTGTAACGACATACATCCCCCCGTTCAGCCTGCATGCCTCATTGATGTCTGTGCTTGGAAGCTGACCCCTGTCTGTACACTCTACCCTGGTATTTCGTCCCGAGGGCAAATCGTACCCAAAAACGTTTATCATTGCACTATAACGAGGCACAGACACCCAGCCAAATCTTAATAAACAAATACTACACATAATTTATTAAAATGAAATGGACCATCGAAAGATGCCCTGATGTGCACTCTAAACTGCGTCACCACACGACTTTCACATTTTCAAACGGTACAGCCAGCGTATTTCAATAGTAAATTACCACAAATAAATTGCTAAACAGTGAAACGACAGAGCGAGGTTCTTCCCGTACTCAGAAAAAATAGCATTTCCTTATATTGCCACGAAGTCTGCTGCTGAAAGCCATATGAGGATCTGCGGGCCAAAGTCACTTTCTCGCTTCCTAACAACCAACCTCACCTGTTTGTCTCGATGAGAGGCATCCTTGAAAGACAATCAGGTCAGCTATTTCTTGAGTTCCGAGTATACTTAAGTAAACCAAAGTGTGGTAAATATTCTTTCACCTCGACTGAATTTCATACGGAATCTAAAATAAAGTAAAATAGCTCAGAATAATGAGAGGCAGAATCCGTGGTATAAGAGATTTTCTGAATGGGCTTTATTCCAAAATGGCCGACTCGAGTGGCGGCCTTCAGGTTCCGTCACCACGAGGGTTCAGGAAGTGAAGTACAATACTTTATTGACAAGAAGTAACTTTTATAGGTCATACATTACAATGAAACGAATGCAAAAGGCGTAACAATTGATAAGAGAAATGACATAGTAATACGTAATCGAAACTAGGCGTAATAAGGAGCAAAAGGAAACATGATTGGCTCTGATTATCATACATAGGTGGATCTATAAGATAATACTTAACATAGATGCGCGCGCAGCAGCATGACGTGTGATTGACGTGCAACTAGGGGGTGAAGGGGACTTGACATTTAGCTCTACATGTGGAGACGAGAAGTCTGGGGGGTCAAGTCAACCTAATCCCAAATCATATCTAACATCCTATGTTTAGAGAACTATGTTATCCACAAGGAAAGACTCTCGGACAGAATCTATTCTATACTGACTGTGTGTGCGTGTACAAGCGTCTAAGTGTCTATATGAGATGCGAGGGGCAGAAAACTTTCCATGGCAACAGGGCTATGAATTACTTGCAGGAGGACGGAAAGGCCGAGTCCTTTGCTTGTGAGCTAAAGGAGATGTTTACCTAAATCACTAGACAGGAATGCATCGGCTGAAGAGCAAAGTAGATAATCCGAAGGTGAAATACAGCTTCTTGGCAGGCAGGCGAAACTGGCCGAGGCAGGCACCGTTAGCTGCACAGGGAGTAGGACAAAGTTCATGGATACAGATGCGAGCTCAAGCTGAAGCTGTCAGAGACAGAGAGCAGGGAAAGGCTTTGAGGACAGAATCGGGCCTACTTGCCTGAACTGTAAAAATGGAGTAACTTAGCCATATAAAGTCGGTGGCCTTTCATACTTAGGAATCGAATATCCAGCCCATTGATGGCGGATCTGACAGAGAACATGTTGACGGTGGACGCACATATGTTTGCGTCTTGGAAACTGGAACTGGAGGGAACATACATGTACTTGTAACATGCATATAGAACCGTTGGGGTCCAAGATAGGGGACGTAACTGATCAGGAAAATCCACATTTCCACATTCCCTCCTTGTCCCCTACTTGCCCTTCAAGAGATATCAATCTTCATCATTCCATCGATTTGCTCATGGAGCATCATTTCTTCTTCCTTCTTCTTCCGGCATTTTGAACGAGAACCTTGATATGGAATGCATGATGTGGCACACAGACCACAAATCGCTGGTCCACATTGCAGGCATAAACAACAACTGAAGAGCATAAGAAGGCCAATACCTAGGAAGGATAGAACTCTCCATCCCAGGCTGATATCACACTCCAAAACCACCCGGACCACGTCCAAGTGCCTGGATTCTCGTGTATCTGGCTCACAATCTTATGAAGGCGTGTTATAGCTTTATATACAGATGGCGAATTTTCTGGTATGAATATGCAGCAGCTGGATCCGATGACCCTGCAAGCTCCGCCCCTATCGGCCAGGATGACGTCAAGGACAAGACGATTCTGGAGAACAACAATTCTCATCACTGATTGTTCCTCTGTCAGATTGCCTAGGGCGGCTATAGTCTCGTTTACTACAGCTTCAAGAGTCTTTGTTAGTCTGCGTATCAGCTTACTATTTGATATTGTACCTATATAGGGAAAGATACCTTTATTGAAATCTACATACTTGTCCCATGCCGTCTCAGTATAATCGACAACTGGGAGATCTCTTCGCTCTCTATTGTGTACTAAATGAACATTTCGATAATAATCAGGGGGAGCTAGGAAAACAGGTGGCAAAAGGAATGCTATGTAACAGGTACCATCCCAATCTAGAGGCAGACGCATATATGCCGTCTGACCACATATAAAGTAAGAATGGCGAGAAGCTCTAAATGAAGATTTACCTTGATCACTATATTCTACTGTAGTAACGCATTGGCTATGGCCCATATGTATGGAACCAACTTTTCTTACACATAATTCACCCTTAACTGGAAATACTGACATAGTGGGCAGAATTAGTTCAACTTCGGATTTGACATTCAGAATCATAAGATTAGGTGTAAAATTACCTAATTTATACACTTCATTTTCTAGATCAGTCCCTGTTCTACTGGGGTGACCCTCCTTATTAGGGTGACAGACTTTGAATAAAACTAGATTCAGATTTCCCCATATCCAATGTTGTTGATAAACTGCTGTGTCTGGGTCTATGGAATTTAGTAAACTAAACCATGCTCCACAGGAGCCATTATGTGTGAACGGATGTGGAAAGAAAGGCAGAACTCCTTTGTTATTCTGATAGGGAGGGAGTCGGCCACACACCCAACAATTGGTGGCATTACTAGTCTGATGGGAATGATGTAACATACTAATGAAAGTGTTATTGCGCAGCGCAAGTCTATAAGATAATTCATGTGGCGGTAGGTCACTAAAAGAATGTTCAGCAGCAATATTATAAACATGTCTAGAAATAGGATGATATATGTGCAAAATCACACTCGTAATAATTATTAAAAGACTCAATAAAAACAGAATTAATAATGTCCTCATACAGTAGCTACGCAGTGATTTACAATACGCCTGTCGTTTCAACATTTCTCGGGTATTTTCTCTACTCGGGTCCAAGGGATACATGTCAGAGACAATTCAACCGCTTCACCTTGGAGAGGACTTAAACAATCAAATTGCTCGACTGTTTGGGCCTAAGCTTTAATTTATAACACTGAGAGTCATTCTGTTCAACAAAGGGAAGTTTTGAATCAGTCTGTGAGGGAGTGCAGGGCACAGTGTCTATATCCGAGGATAGTCCATGAAATTTCTTAATGTGGCTGGAATGTATCCAGCCCTTGCGGCCCTCAACTTTCACGGCTGTTCTTGTGGTCAGCAGGACTAGCTTCGGTGCCTTCCACCTGGGCTCCAACTGGGTCTTCCGATCGAAATTTCTCACAAACACCAGATCACCCGGAGCAACGTCATGGGGTTTCACCTCAGTGTTGTCAGGAAAAGCTGCAGCTACCTGTGAACGACAAGATTGTAGTGCAGACATCAAGGAAGCCAAGTAGTCTGTCAGCATATTACAATTAACATCAGTTATTTTACGTGGTATAGGCGTCCCCCACATATTTGGTGGTCTTCCGAAGATCACCTCATACGGGGATAGCCCTGTTCGAGAGTGTGCTACCATTCTTATGTAAAATAGTGCAACTGGTAAGGCTACTATCCAGTCAACACCTTTCTCCTTACATATTTTAGACAATCTGATTTTCAAAATTTGATTATGTCGTTCCACGAGACCTGCTGCCTCGGGGTGTCGGACACAGTGGAATTTCCACTGATATCCCAACAAAAGTGAGACATGTTTCATTAATTCGGATGAGAAAGGCTGGCCGTTATCTGAATATACAACACGTGGTAAACCGTACCGTGGGAAGAATTCTCGAACTAACTGTTTGGCAGTAGTCGGGGCCGTGTAATCTGATACTGGGTACGCCTCAGTCCATCGGGAGAGAGCGCAGACAACTACAAGAACATATTTGAAACCTCGACATCGTTCCATCTGGATATAATCCATTTGGAGCACTTCAAAAGGATGATCAGGAGTCTGGAATCCACCCTGTTCTACGGGAACACTTTTTCCTGGGTTGAACTGACAACATATCATACAGGTACGGACTTTTTGTTTAGCTGCTGCTCGTAAATGTTTATTGAACCAAATGTATTGAATGCTATCTAGCATAGCTTTCTCTCCTAAATGCGCCGGGCTGTGAATTGTAGCTATAATGGCTTGGACCATAGAGTCAGGAAGAAACCATACAGATTTCTCCTTCGTCATCCATCCCTGATCTGTCTGGATCCCTCCTAGTTCAGTCCATTTCTTTAATTCTTCTGCAGTAGCATGTGTCTGTATGTCAATTACGTCAAGTGCGGGATCCTTAATTGTCATACACTGTGTTGGTGTCTGAACTATTGGCTTGGTCATGTCTAATGTGCGATTCTGAGCAGTCTGTTTAGCTGTTCTGTCAGCTAAATCATTGCCTTGAGAAATGATATCAGTAACCTTCGTGTGTGCTTTACATTTCATAATCGATATAGCAGTGGGTAGATGTATTGCGTCTAACAAGGCATGAATGAGGGGTCCGTGCTGAATGTGGGCACCATGGGAGGTTAAATAACCTCTCTCTCGCCACAGCACGCCGAAGTCGTGTACAACTCCGAATGCATAACGTGAGTCAGTGTATACATTAACTTTCTTATTTGTGGCTTGAATACAGGCTTGTGTTAGAGCAATAAGTTCTGCTGCTTGGGCTGACAAAGTATCTATACAGTTTGTCTCAATAACTTCAGTGTCTGTTGTGACTGCATACGCGGCCACTAAATCTCCTGTACTTGTTCTCATGCACGATCCGTCTACATACAACGTCAGGTCTGGATCTAACAATGGAACGTCTGTCAAGTCTTGTCTAGGTTTCGTCTTTATTTCAATGATTTCAACACAATCATGAGCTAGTGGGTCTGTCCCAATTACAGGTAACAGTGTAGCAGGATTCAATGTATTACACCGTCGGATCTCTATGTGTGGCTGAAACAATGTCAGTTCATAACCGGTAAGTCTTGCTATGGTCAAGTGTTGTGTTTGTGTTCGGTTCACAAGAACTTCTACTGCATGTGGTACTTGTACTGTCAATGGATGTCCTAACACTATGGCATCGCTTTGTCTGATTGCTAAAGCTGTTGCCGCCACTGATTTCAGGCACGCGGGCAAAGCCTGAGCTACGGGATCTAATGTACTGGAAAAATAAGCACATGGCTTGCGTGATCCTGCTTGTTCCTGAGTGAGTACTGACAAGGCAGTACCTTCGCGTTCTGTAACAAAGAGTGTAAAATGTTTGCTATAACATGGTGTTGCTAAAACAGGTGCTTGACATAAAGCTTCCTTTAGGCTTTCAAAAGCTTGTGTATGTTCCTGAGTCCAAGGGAGAACAGTCGATGTGGCTGCCTCCTGTGTGGTCAACTGAATGAGTGGTTTTGCTAGAAATGCGTACTGAGGGATCCACTGCCTACAATATGAAGTGAGGCCTATAAAAGCCCGCACCTCCTTTTGTGTCTGGGGTATTGACATGTTAGCAATTAACTGGATGCGATCTGGTGTAAGCTGCCTTCCCTCCTTGGACAGCGAGTGACCAAGATAAATAACTCGCTGGACACAGAATTGCAGCTTAGAAGGAGACACCTTGTGCCCCTTGTCGGCTAGAAAATGTAAAACTGTCAGAGAAGCCTTTTCACATTCGGGTTCGCTTCTCGCGGTGATCAGCAGATCATCGACATATTGAAGCAGTGCAGTATTGACTGGCATGTGGATACTGTCAAGTTCTCGTTTCAGTGCTTGACTGTAGATGCTGGGGCTTTCTGTGAATCCTTGGGGAGCGCGTGAGAATTTAAAGCTGCGCCCATTTAAACTGAATCCGAACAAATATTGGCTTTCCGGATCTATTGGGACACTGAAAAAGGCATTCTTGAGATCAATTACAGTAAAGAATGTTGCTTCGAAATCAATTGCTGTCAATAATGATGATATATCGGGGACCACAGGAAATTGTGGCACAATGCACTTGTTTAGTTCACGCAAATCAATAACCAATCGGTATACTGGCGGAGCAGTAGGATCAGTTCGTTTAAGAATCGGAATTATCGGTGAATTACATACATTGGAGTCTGTTTCTACAACTACTCCTTGGGCAATTAGCTCATCAATAATTTTCAGCAAAGCCACTACAGCATCTTGCGGTAACTTGTATTGTCGCATTCGTGGTAATACCACTCCTGCCTTGAGTGTAACTCGGTATGGTGTAATGTTCATGCAACCAACATCAGTAGGGCCTTGTGCCCATAGATGCGCTGGTAAAGTCTGTAGTCGGGGATCCATGTCTCTAGACACATAGTGACCTTTAAAATCACGTAAAAACAACCTTACTCCTTCCGGAGAACAACATATTATGGCTCCTAGGGCTTTCAGAGTTTTAATTCCTAACAGATTTTCTGGGCATGATTTAGTAAGCAATAAATCTGTAGTTCGTGTCAAAGGTCCTATCGTAAGAGGAAGAGGCTGTGATACTTCATTAACAATAGGTTTTCCTGAAAAACCAAGGGAAACATTTTGAGAGCCTGAGAGGGGTGCCCCTGGAACTTCACTACGTTTTATAGTTGTTCGACTTGCCCCAGTATCGAGTAAGAATTTTCTATCTTGACCTAATAATTCACTATGTACATAAGGTCCTTCTTGATCTACAGGAATCTCGATAAGGGGTAAGTCAACTTCCCTCTCTAGGCTGGTTCATGCGTAACGCTGATACTCAGGATATTCATACTGTGCAGTCTGATACATTTGTCGTGTTGTGGTTTGTGTGGCAGTAGCAGGCAACGGTGGTGCAGCTGGCACAAACTGTATTGGCTGTTGTGCGGCTGGCATGGCCTGGGGATGCGGCATAGCTCCTTGTTCATTCTGATCTTGTCTGAGTGGCCGTGATCTTTCTTGTGTTTTACCTATGGCGATATTAGGTTTTAAAACTGGACAATCGTGTACGTAATGACCTGGCTTTTTGCAATAATTGCATGTCCCTTTTACCGGTCCTGCTGAATCGGACTGTGTCATACCCTTTTTATGTCCTTCAGCCGGTACTGTCTGAGACACTAGCATTTTCATTTTTGTATCTTTCATACGTCTTTGTTCGTGTTCTTGTTCATCTCTAATTCTATTGTGATGATACTGTAACATTTGTAGCATTTGTGACGGAGTGTTACTTTGCCAGGTACTTTCGAATTTCAATATTCTATTCTTTACTGGAGGTAATGCATTTTCTACTAATTTTGTCACAAATAAATGTGGATACGACTCACTACTTGTTTTTATACCATTATTTATTCCAAAACATTTTTCAAATCGGGCATAATAATCACTTGTGTCTTCATCATGCTTTTGTTTACAGGCCGTGATTGCACCCCAATCTTCCTTTTTCGTAGTTAATAAACGTGGCAGTACTTGTACTAGTAAACCTGGTAATGCTTTGACTTTATCCCCGAGCCCTGAACCTGCAGTTCGGGCCTTTTCTTCCGTTTCTAATGCTGTCCAATCTATCTTTTGGTCTCCCACTTCCCACTCTTTTTCTTTCAGTTTTTCATAAATGCCAGCAGGTAAGAGCACCTTTAATATCGTCATAATATCAGGATAGGTATACTCTCCCATCAGTAACATGTCCTTAATTTCTCGGTGGAAACCCGCTGGGTCTTTGTCATGACTTGGTACTACTTTCTTCATTTCTAACAATTCAATTTTTGATATGGGTGTGTATACAAATACACGGTGAAACTGATTGTCTTCGCCTTTTATTGGGTGCACTTCTCGTAAGGGATTTTGTCTATCCATATAATACGGCGTTCTTTCTTTGCGGGGCAGCGAGAAAGAATCCGGACTTACAAAAAGGACATACTGTTTACGTGACACTAATATTTCTTTAATTAACTTGTTACTAGAACCTCTCCATCTGTTCGTGAGTAGTTCCGTTAATATATCAGGTAAAGGACCAGGGTCAGCATGTTGGCTCTTATATAATATAAGGAGTTGCTGAATCATATAGATTCCAGCTAAACGTTGTTCATCTGCACTGAGGTTAAAAAACGTGTGTGCTACGGTCTCATCACCGTATTTTTCAGGACTGTCAATCCAGTGAACGGCTGATCTGGCTAATTCTTGCTCATCCATGGAATCGAGGAGGTGGTAACCCCTTCGTTCTCGTAGTATTTTATCTGCGGCTTGAAACAAATGTTCAGGAGACTTCAGATTTATTACAGGCGTCGGATACGTTCTGCTATTTGGACATACAGAGTGTATGGGATCAGAAAAGCATCTAGTATTATCACAGGATCTTCCTCTGCCTACGTAGGCTATGGTCTCTGACTGTCTTGCGGAATTCCCTGATTCGGACACTTCATCTGGCTCGAACTCGTCTGTTTCCAATCTTTCTTCATGAATACGCTCTATTTCTCTACGGATTTTTCGGCACATGGCTATTATACAGTTTTTCTTATCGTGTCTCCCTTCTGATATATTCTGGCTCCATCTTGTAAGAATAAGCATTGCATTCGGGTCTACCCCCGGTCGGTCTTGATTTCTGATCACACAGTTTATGAGGAAACGTAACAGTTCCCCCCTGTATCTCTACTTTCTGGAATTCCATGGCTCTGTTAATACATTCTGGGTCTCGCCCGGTTTGGACAAAATGATATATTTTATCTAGATGCGTAGTCATTCCTGGTAACCTCGCTAAATACTCGGCGGCTCGTCTGATACGTAATGATGCCAGGACCATTTCGTCCTCTTTACCGACCACCGGGTCATATCTACAATCTATAAGGAGTTCCTTAAGCGTACGTTCACTTACGAATTTGGGTGTACGTGAATGCGCTGACTCTTGGAAAACAAGTTTATTTATTCTAGGTGGCGTAAAAGTATTGCTAGCACCTCCCGTGGCCCCTTCAGGGGCGTCGGGAGTGAATGGATTCGTCGAACGTGACACAGCAACTATAGGTGTCGATACCACTGTAGAATCGATTGCGGGGACAGATGCGGAAACAGATGTGCTTGCCGGAGCTTGTGTCGGGACTTGCTGTTGCACGGGGACAGATACCTGATCCTGACGTTGAACCCCTCCGCCAGACGGTCTATGTGGTGCGGGGTTAGCATACTCGGGAGCTGCGTCATCTAGATATGAGGAAAGAAAAACATCTTCTGCGGTTCTGGGATGCCTTTTTGGATGTACCTTAATTGGAAATAATGGGGGTGGCAAGTCTTTTGGCATCTCTGGAACAGCCTTAGGTAGTCCTTCGGCTAGGAGGGGATACATACCATTCATAAGAGCATTTCTTTGTCTATCTACTTGTTCTGATTTCACTCGGATACCTTCCTCAATTAATAGATTTTCTTGAACTTCCTTTGAACTTTCTTTACTCCTCTCTTCTTGTCTACGTGCTTTTTCTGTACGTCTATGAGATTCTTTACGCCATAACTCAACAGCGTCTTTCTGTGACTGTCTGACTTTTCTTTTCCATAACTCTTCCTCCACTTTCATGATGCACTCTGCATCCCAGGTTCCTGCTGCGGGCCACCTTTGACTTTCCGGCAATCCCTTGGTATAATCTACCCATAAATCAAGAAATAATATGGCATCTAAGCCATGCTTGTGATACATAAAATGCCCTGGAGTGTCCCTAGGAGGAATAGGAACTGCTTCTTCAAGCACCCCTTTTCTGGTAGTAATCTGTCTTAACTTCGAGAAGAGCGGCATCTTGACAACTGATCTGATACTTACTCTTGAACTCACTTAATACGAAAAAAACACAATAATTAACAGTGAACAATGAACAATCATTCATACCACAATATGCAAGACATTTGAACACTTTAAACATTAAACATTAAACATTTTAAAAATGACCGGCAATGATGACAGTCTGCATAACTAATCACCAAGCTGAATTCTTGACAATAACTGAATACTTCGGAATACTTGATATACTGCTAAACAGTACATATACACTGCTAAACAGTGCAGACCGGATTTGTGTACCCAAATCCGTCTTGACCGGCACAACCTATGTGCGCGTCAACACGCCTCCCCGGCGATGGTACTCACCGAGTAGCTCCTTGAAACGGAAGGCCTCAGAGAATGGACGGGACTCGATGACTGCGGACAGCGGACCCTCTGGACATCGGGATTTCGAAAACCTGGTGGGCCTCTGTATACCTCGGATCTTGCTCTCTCAGCTAGGCTCTGGTCGGGATACTTCGCACTTCTCACCGCCTCGTCTGGGTTGATCGCAGCCTCAGTCGCCCCCGCTTGACCGGAGGGAGCTACAGGAAATCCTGCTGGTACGCGTTTATGGTCCGTCCAGCTGTGGCAGGAGACCGGGCCTGCAACGCACCGCCGGCGCGTGAGATGAGAAAGTGTCCCTATTCGGGCGCCATTATGTGGTAAATATTCTTTCACCTCGACTGAATTTCATACGGAATCTAAAATAAAGTAAAATAGCTCAGAATAATGAGAGGCAGAATCCGTGGTATAAGAGATTTTCTGAATGGGCTTTATTCCAAAATGGCCGACTCGAGTGGCGGCCTTCAGGTTCCGTCACCACGAGGGTTCAGGAAGTGAAGTACAATACTTTATTGACAAGAAGTAACTTTTATAGGTCATACATTACAATGAAACGAATGCAAAAGGCGTAACAATTGATAAGAGAAATGACATAGTAATACGTAATCGAAACTAGGCGTAATAAGGAGCAAAAGGAAACATGATTGGCTCTGATTATCATACATAGGTGGATCTATAAGATAATACTTAACATAGATGCGCGCGCAGCAGCATGACGTGTGATTGACGTGCAACTAGGGGGTGAAGGGGACTTGACATTTAGCTCTACATGTGGAGACGAGAAGTCTGGGGGGTCAAGTCAACCTAATCCCAAATCATATCTAACATCCTATGTTTAGAGAACTATGTTATCCACAAGGAAAGACTCTCGGACAGAATCTATTCTATACTGACTGTGTGTGCGTGTACAAGCGTCTAAGTGTCTATATAAGATGCGAGGGGCAGAAAACTTTCCATGGCAACAGGGCTATGAATTACTTGCAGGAGGACGGAAAGGCCGAGTCCTTTGCTTGTGAGCTAAAGGAGATGTTTACCTAAATCACTAGACAGGAATGCATCGGCTGAAGAGCAAAGTAGATAATCCGAAGGTGAAATACAGCTTCTTGGCAGGCAGGCGAAACTGGCCGAGGCAGGCACCGTTAGCTGCACAGGGAGTAGGACAAAGTTCATGGATACAGATGCGAGCTCAAGCTGAAGCTGTCAGAGACAGAGAGCAGGGAAAGGCTTTGAGGACAGAATCGGGCCTACTTGCCTGAACTGTAAAAATGGAGTAACTTAGCCATATAAAGTCGGTGGCCTTTCATACTTAGGAATCGAATATCCAGCCCATTGATGGCGGATCTGACAGAGAACATGTTGACGGTGGACGCACATATGTTTGCGTCTTGGAAACTGGAACTGGAGGGAACATACATGTACTTGTAACATGCATATAGAACCGTTGGGGTCCAAGATAGGGGACGTAACTGATCAGGAAAATCCACATTTCCACAAAAGGCTTATGGTCTATACACAACTCAAACTGATTAACCAACAAATAAGTTTAGAATTTGTGGACAGCCTGTACACTTGTTAAAGCCTTCCTCTCAGAAGTACTGTAGTGTTCAGTAACTTTCAAAGAAAAAGACAAAAATGCTCTAGTTATTTCTTTGCCAGCCACTACCCGACTCAGCACCAGCGCTGGCATCAACTGTGGCAAAACATTTAGCTCCTGCCATACAAGACTTCAATACTAGAGCACGGATAATCACTTTTTTGACATCTGAAACATTTTCATCTGTTTCTCCAAAAAAAGACTTTCCTTCTCAACATTTTAATCGCTCTGTCCACACACATCTCATCCAACACTTACTAAGAGACCTCAAGAAGTCAGCGAGTCTGTTAGTCAACAATTGTCTTGACCAAGTACGTTCTGGGCTTCATATCTTCTGAAGACAAAGTGTCACACATAATTACTTTGTCAGTCAGAAACCTGCACTTTTCCTTCCCGAGGGTCTAGCCTTTACTCCTTAAAATAGAGAGCACATTTGCCAGTCTGAAATTGGGTTTCTTCTGTGTGTTTGTAAAAAACAATATGCCATTGTGAAGGGCTTGAACCCCTGGAACATCTTTTAGCATGACATCCATTAACTTTTGAAAAATACTTGCACTGGATGCAAACAGGAGCGACAGCTGTAAATATTTAAAAGCACAAAATAGTGTAAGGAATGTGATATACCCCTGCATCTTGAAATAAGTCTACCTGGTAATAAGCGGTTCTTAAATCGATTGGGAGGAAAGTGTGGCATTACCGAATTAGGCTAGCATCTCCTGTATTTTCAATAAGGTGTAACAATCCACCACTATATTTTATTCAAACTTCTTCAGTCTGCACACAAATAAATCTCACCAGATTACTTTCCCGTGATAACAACTGCTAAATCCCACTCTGAAGAATAAACTGGCTGTATGATGTTATCAAAACATATTTTATCAAATAGATCTTTCAATTTGCAATACACACTTAAGGGCACACTCCTAATCTTTTGTGCTACTAGCACACTTCCTTTGTGTAAACCAATCCTTTGCCAAAGGCCATTTACAATGCCTACTTTATCCTCAAATACCTCACTATAACTTTTAACATCTAACCCAACAAGGTTTCCTATATAGCTTTCCTCTACAATTAGGACGAAGTATACCTGTGTTCTCTTGGACTTGCCATCCCATTACACTCACATATATTGTAGAGAAAATGCTGCTGCCTTTAAACAGCAAGTTCGCCTCCAAATACCCCA
This sequence comes from Triturus cristatus, assembly GCF_964204655.1. Classification (NCBI taxonomy): domain Eukaryota; kingdom Metazoa; phylum Chordata; class Amphibia; order Caudata; family Salamandridae; genus Triturus; species Triturus cristatus. The sequence continues at coordinate 162,892,320 of NC_140587.1, forward strand.
AAATATCGACATTGAACTCTACACCCAAGGTTTGACATCAGTTTCCCCGTCCATCTCTTCTCAAAAATAAACTCAGATTACAATAGCATATATTTAGTCAGCCATTATAAGTATCTCTACATTGCCGATATGAACATTCCACAAGAGTCCTTTAGAGGTATGCTCGTTGCTTTCAAATCCGAAAGCAAGCACTAAATTAAACATCCCCGATTCCGTTTCATCATTGATGAAACTTTTTACAAGCAAGTGTTGTTACATATACAGACCTTAGCAAAAAGGGTCCTCTTTTTTCACTTATTACATCGTTTACCTTGTACTGGGCAAAATTCCAAAGGTGACCTCCAGCCAGAACTGTAACAGAGAGTAGATTTTGGTCTCACTAATGACTTCGCTTCTTTATCTTGAACATTACCAACATTCACTTGCATGGACAAGCCCTCCTCTCGACTGGCTTTTTGTAGAAACATTAGCCATTCAGTCTTCTTAGAAATGGGGATATTGTATCCCAATGTTAGATTTCTACAAGAAAAACAACTCAAGATTAACTGGCATCTCACATAAGTATCAATAACATTCTCAAAACACGGAGCCCAACTTAAAATACATCCAGTTTTGTCCTAAACCTTCATCCACAGTTTCATCACTGCACTAACCTCTAGAAAAGCTACATCCTCCTGAGGCGGAAGCCGGGAGAACTTTGCAGACAAAAAAAAACGACTTTTAACCACTGTTCAGAATTGTTTTTAGCCTAAGGCAACTCACTCACCTCTGAGCACTTCCCTGCCATTCTCGCCTTCTCATCCCCCCCACACAGCGGATATCAGCGCTGCTGCGGGATCGGGAAAGCAATCAGCGCCTTTGCGCGCCAAGCCCCGGGTCACGCCCTTCCTTGGAGGCCACGCCTCCCACCATCCTATTTCCATGTGCATTTACCGGCAGCGCGCCTAAGGCACGCCAAAGGCAAGCCCGTCTGCGCCCGTCTGCGACTGAACGGGGCCCGGGGCCAGACCCCCTGCCTCTTCTGCTCCCCCGGACAAGACGACAACTCACAGACGGGAGCAATATTATACTAAACAAGAACTACTATCTCTATGCCCGACACATGAAGATAGTTGCTATCACACCTCGCAAGCGGACTCTTTACCCCTCGTCTGTTAAACCTGTAATCACACCTTCCAACTCCTGAAGAAGGAAAAGCGGGCGACAGCCAAGTTAAAAATGTTACTACTAAATTGCAGATCTCTGAAGAAACATAAAATAGAGATACATGATCTTCTGACGGAGAGCTGTCCCGATGTTCCATTTCTCACCGAGACGTGGCTAGACGAGACTTCGTCGCCCGAAACTCTCGAAGCCACCCCTCCAGGTTACTGCCTACTTAGACTAGTAAGACAGAAACAGAGAGGCGGGGGTTAGCTCTATGTTACAAAACAGACTTAGAATGCACCCTATTGAAGGCTTCACTACCTAATGGCGAGGGTGGTTTTTTCACAATAAAAGCAGGACCCAAAAACATCAACGGGCTACTCATATACCGCCCGGAGGAGCAGCCCAGTTCGGCGACCAACTCATAGAACTGATTACCCAGCCGGCAATTCGATATAAAAAAATTCTCATCTTAGGTGACCTAAACCTCCACTTTGATATTGCTGATTGTAGGGAGGCACAAGATGTGGCAGAAGCATTGAAAGCCCTAGAGCTTAACCTGCAATCCAAATCCCCCACGCACCAATTAGGCCATCTTCTCGATCCCCATCTTTGCCAATTGGGAGGGTGTTAAGGTCTCCCCCCCGATCAGAACTATTTGGTCAGATCACTTCATCATCCCGTTTGAAATAGAAAGTACTCCTTCAGAATTCAGATCTAACAAATCCCTACCCCAGAAACGTAGAGATTGGAAAAAATTCAATCAGGAGACATTTCTTGAAAAACCCCCACCCCCTAGCAACCTTACATGAGGCGTGGAATAGGTACGAAAAATGGGTGTCCAACGCGTTAGATACGGTAGCACCCTGGACACACAAACCGCCTGCAAGACACACCAAAACTGCCCCCGGGTTCTCCGAGGAACTCAAAATAGCCAAAGCCAAATGCAAAAACTTGGAAAGACAATGGAGGAAAAATTACAACCAAAAAAATAAGTCACTTTACAGAACAGAATTAAATAAATATCACAAACTTATAAGAACAGTGAAAGGCGCCCACTTTAAAGACAGAATAGAATCCGCCGACAACCCCACCAGAGAACTTTTCACTATCTACAAAGAGCTAACAGTTCCAACTAGACTCGAAGCAGAAGACACCTACTCTAGCGAATTATGCGACTCTATAGCTGATCATTTTGTTGGCAAGATTGATAAAATCTATGCCACTTTCACAGACTACATTGATCCCTTTAGCAAAGATGTGGAAGTCAGAGACAACCCCACCATTAAACCTTGTCTGACATGTTTCAAAGTACCTGAGAGACAGGAACTGCTGAATATTGCTTACAGCATACAATCTGGCTCCCCCTGCGACGTGTGCCCCCCCCCCCAAACGCTGCAAGGGAGTCTTGGAAAGCATGATTGATCAGATTGCTCACATCGTCACCCTCTTTCCAAGAATGCCATGTGCTTGATGCATGGAAAACAGCCCAGGTCATCCCTTTGAAAAAAAAAACCCAATACCCACATCTCCCAACTTCAAAATCTACGTCCCATTTCCCTTCTTCCTTTTTGCTCAAAAGTAATGGAAAAAGTGGTCAACAGGCAACTCATGACATATCTAGAGGAGAAATCCCTTCTCCACCCCACCCAATCGCGGTTCAGAGCCGGCTACTCGACGGAGTCAGCCGTCCTCTATTCCACCGAATGCCTCAGACAGATGGTGGATAAAGGACCGACAGCAGCATGGGTTTTATTAGACCTTAGTGCAGCTTTTGACACAGTGCTGCACACAACACTGCTGTCTCGCCTCTCCGACATGGGAGTGGAGGGATCCGCCCTTGCTTGGATAAAATCTTTCCTAGATAACAGGAGTTTCCAAATGTACTGCCCCCCTTTTAAATCTTCCCCCCCGGAAGCTGAGCCATGGGGTTCCACAGGGCTCCAGCTTGAGCCCTACCTTGTTCAACCTCTACATGGAACCCCTGGCCCATATAGTCGAAGCTTTCGGGGTGGATATCGTCACGTATTCGGACGATACCCAACTGATGATCAAGCTCACGCCTGACCACACGGAAGATGCCATTAATTTCTCCAAATGCCTGTCATCAGTAGCAACATGGATGAATAACAACTGCCTGCGCCTAAATGGCGATAAAACGGAACTTCTAGTCGTTGGAAAATCTCCAAATGCCTGGTCGCATATGTGGTGGCCCGCGGAACTAGGAAATTTTCCAACTCCCGTTGAATCTGTTAGAAACCTCGGAGTAATGATCGACTCGGATCTTTCTTTCAGGTCTCAGGTTAGCAAAGTTACGGGTAAGTGCTTCAGCACATTAAATACCCCCTGAAAAGTCCTTGACCTGCTCCCCATCAACGTCAGAAAAACACTTAGTCACTCCCCACCTTGACTACGGCAACATTTTGCTTTTAGGTTTAAGTAAAAAAGGCTTGCACCGACTTCAGTGCGTACAAAACGCTGCTGCTCGCCTGGTACTTAACCTGCCCCGCAGAGCATCTGGGAAGAATGCTCTAACAAAACTTCACTGGCTACCGGTCAAGGAACGCATTGAATTCAAAACCCTATGTTTCACGCACCGCATCGCCCATGGCAAAGGCCCAAGATACTTGCAAAAGCTCCTCACTATTCACCGCCCCACCCGGAATCTGAGGTCGTCCGGAGCGATGCTGTTTAAACTCCCCCGCACTCGTAGAGCCAGAATGGGAGGACGTTCTTTCAGGAACCTGGCTCCCAGACACTGGAATGAACTACCGCTTGACCTCCGTATGGAACCTTCAGAAACCAGATTCCGTGCTAAACTTAAAACTCACCTGTTCCCACACAACTAACCTCCTCTTTTTCCCCCCGATCTCTTCTTCGTTCTCTCAAACTCGTTGCCTCTTGTGATATAGCATCAATCCAGCGCGGGGACACACTATTTTTAGTGCAGCCAGGCGCTTTAGAAATGGCTTTATTATTATTATTAAAAGAAATTGTGTCTCTCACTGGCTCACCCCAAGTAGTTAAATAACAAGGTTCTTTCCTGTCAGAGTCCTACCTTTTACTGTCATTGCCTATTAAACATTTCATAATGCCTTTAAATCAAGACTACAATTTCATCACAGGTTTGCAAAGGGACTGAAGAAGTAGAGGTGCATTAGAAAAGAAACCTGTTTATGGCTATCTACCTCCTGAAACTAAAGCCATTCAAAGAAGTCAACAGGGTTTGCCTGCAATTGCCGTAAATCCCGAATCACAGACTCTGCTTGACTAAGCGGCGCTTGACAGCATCATGCACGTGTAGGAAATGCTTGTCATACAAAATTCGAAGTAGCTGCCGAGAGCTTGCGCCACGTACTGATGTTACAAGAGCTAGTAGCTCTGGCAGGTACTGTAACAGCGCATAGGAGGGGAGCCAGGGGAACAATGCCACGGCGTGCGAGAACGCGCTGTGGACGTTAGGAACTACAACCCCCAAGCACCCCTGCGGCACGCCAGGGAACGTGATGACGCGCCACCCAGGAAGCGCTTAAGAGCTTCCGGAGACGCCGCCCAGGTGCCGATTACTTTGAATCCGGTGCGGTGCTGAGGCAGACATGGCGGTGTTTGGCGGTAATCCTTCCTCAAGCCGTCAGTTCGTCGACAGCACTGGGTGGCAGGGCAGGACCGCCCCTTCGTTGCTCCGTTGGGGGAACCCACTACCGGGGTTCCGTGCAGAGCAACCTTCCACCTGCATGAAGGCAGGATTCCTTCGTGGCAGGTCAGATCTATGATTTCTATTTGGTAGAGACGCTGCGAACAGCGTTTAACTGCGTAACCTTCCTAAGCGGTCACTCGTAATAGTGAGTGAGCTGGGGGTTTGGTTATCGTTCTTGAGGGCTTACCAGAGACACTTTGAACAGGAGGGGAAGGACCCTCCCCTAGAAGTAGACTATACCCTGAATTCCTAAATTGCAAGGAGCATGACATTGTGAACAAACCGGCTGATGCGTGATATACAAATCAGGCGATACAGCAAAAACCCACGCCCCGAGAAGGGGACAACAATCGAATTATTTGGTTTGTGTGTGCGGCCATCTCCCAAGACGTATTGCGGATATGAGTGGAACCATCCCTACCGTATGCTGAGTGGGTGTGCGAGCAACTGGGGAAATGATCTGTGTGTTTATTATGTCTTCCCGAGCAGGGGATCCGTGAGTGGGTGGTTGGAAGGCCCTACGCTCCCCTGTTGTATGCCTATTCTTTGTCGCTCAGTGGTAGGTCAAGCCGCATCACTAACTCCTTCTCAAGGCCGCCTCTCATGTTCTAGGATTGCGTGATCTATAGTAATGCACCTTTCTTTTTTCATACAGTTTTGAGTGCTACCCCCACGCTGCATTGTGCACCTGCATCAGCAGAACTGTTATCTTTTCTTTACAGGTACGCGCAGATCTTTTTGTCTTGGGGGGAAGCGTAGTGGATTTCAAGCGCTGATCTTGGTCTTCTCTCTACAGGTCTCCCTCCCCGCTGTCCCCATCCTTTCCTTCCCCCGCTTGATCACCCCATGGAGTCTGTGTATATCTGACCAGACCGTGGGGGTGTCGAGAGGTGGACCCCTTATAGCAACGTACGATCCCGAGGATTCCTGGCCACCACTACAGGTACACAGAACCTTAACCAATAAGGCCGTGGAGATGTGATGTCAGGCAGGTGTTACTGGTACCTCCAGAATGGCGTATGGATGTACTCTATGTACGCTCGGAGTAACATTCCTTGCTTATTACTTCTAATAAGGACTTGACTTGCACACATACTGACGGACATCAATTCTTGGCAAATGGTCACGACGGTCCTTGCAGGTTTCTCCCAACTCAACGGGTAAAGATGGAAACAATGAAATCCTCACATCAGTTATACCAAAATTCACCAGGTCATGGTGACGCAGGAAAAAAGAAGAAACCAAATGCTGCTCAAACCAGTGACAGGATTCCCACAAATTCAGGTCACAAGTCTCATCCTTGCGAAAATGTTGTGTGCTGGGAAAGAAATGACCACGAAGAGTCGAGTCCAAGTGGTAGGTAAGAATAATTCACAATGAATGCCTCGGTAAGGTACGTTATCTCCGGGATTCCTCAACTCCTCGCGCTCACTTTTAATTCTTCTGTGATGCGCCAGCCCCACCCTAAGAGAATGAAGACCGCAGAGACGCAGCCGCGCACCATTTAATTTATAAAAGAGGCCACAGTGAGGTGCCACGACGGGAGCCTAAAGCAAAATACGTACGCTCTCACATCCCAGATGCATGTGTAGTGCTGTGTGGACGCGGAGGGGGCACCCCCCACCCCCCCGCAACGCGGGATCTGTGGGGGCCTGTTTTACGTCCCTCCTGCTCTGGGACTAACATGAACCGGAAGTCCCAGCGCAGCCAGAGACTGGCAGACGCACAGACACTAGGGTGACCAACTGGCATGGGTGCAAATTCAGGACGGCGAGTGTAAAAATTCAGGACAAAGGGTCAAAATTCAGGACAAAACTTCGGGACAAAAGGTGCGTTTTACAGACACATCAGAGGAGGTTGCACTATAGTATATAAGTAATCCCATGTATATCCAAACATTCATCCATTTGCACACCTATTGTCGAGGAGTGCCCCAAGTCACCGAGACCTCACCTCATGGCCCCCTTGATCCCCCGTTATTTCTTCGTTCCAGCCCCCTGATGCACATGAGTTCCCTGCCACGGACCAGGAAGCTGACGCGGATTGGCTCTTTCCTCCCACCCCTTTCGTCATAAGGCGGAGTCCCGCGTCCCAGGGACCAACAAGAAGGCGTCTCCGGCTGACTAGAGGGGACCGTCGAACCCAGAAGAGGACGAGTGCCGACTGACTGAGACGCGAGAACCAGTGCAAGAAGCCTGTCGGGAGCCCGGATCGATAGGAGAGAACCAAAGAACCCGTGAGGAGGACGCAGCACCCGACCATGGCCTCACGGGAGGGTCGTGGCTTGAACAGGTGCGTGCCAGAGTTCGGGGGATTGGGAGCGGGGTGGGGACAAGAAAAAACGGCAGGCTAGAGAAGGGGCAAGGTAATTAGACCTCCCGGGGAAACTCAAGGTTCCTTTTTCCAGTGCATACGCCTTTCCCCCCCCGCTTACTACTCCTGGTGACAGTCCTACTCCCTACCCTTCGCACGGAGACCCTCACCGAGCGTGTATTACACTTCCAACACGGGTGTATCCCTAGTCACACGCTGTGGTACCCTGAGCACTGACCAGTGCCTTCTTTTCTTTTGTCTTTTTCTGGCCCGACTTCGCATCTCAACCCAACAAGAGGGGATCAAGGTCCAACCTGTATCCAAAAGAAGGAGCACCGTGACCCTACGCATACCCCGGCTGAAGATTGACACTGACGGAGACATCTACACCGCTCCTTCTCTTTTTGTTTTGTTTACTGTCCTCGAACCGACTGCAATAAATACAGGGACACAGCGCCCATTTTCACTATCACCGTGGTCCGTCTCTCTCACATCCTACAAGTGGCGAGCCAGATAGGAGCCTTACTCCACCGCACGACTAGATGGAGGCCTTAATCCAACATTTAGCAGAGGGACAAAAGAAATTGGAATGGGCCATGGAGAGACAAGTGAACATTGCCCAAGCAGATCGGGACTTGTTTAAGGACTTGAAGGGCGTCCATCTGTCCCTTTGAGTGGCGAGGAGGCAGCCCAGGGGGGCGGCGCGTCTCGAGGAAGTAAGATGTTCCCCTCAGCGCCCACGGTCTCCCTACAAAAATACGTCTCAGGGGAGGACCCAGACACGTTCCTGCTCAATTTCGAGCGGGCCGCACGGGCATCAGGTTGGCCTGTTGCAAAATGGCCCTACTTTTTAGCCCTGTTGTCCGGTGAGGCCCAGGCAGCCTACCAGGTTGCTAATGCGGGAGGAGTAACGCCCTACGAAGAGGTGAAGGCCATAATTCTGGATCACCTTGGAATGGATTCGGAAACCTATCGCATGCGGTTCCGAAAAGAAAGGGGGGCCCCAGGGGATAATCCCAAGACATATTTCAAGCTGAAAATGGCAGTGGATAAATGGTTGAAACCCACCGAACACACCAAGGAAGAAATCATGGAGGCCATTTATCTTGAGCAGTTCATAGAGGCGTTACCTTATCCCACACAGAGGTGGCTGAAGCAGCATTCCCATCCAACTGCGGAACAAGCGGTGGAAATGGCGGCATCGTATTCTAGGGCTCAACCCCGCCTACCCCATATAGAGATAGAAAGAACCTCCCGGTCACATACCGCCCCTCGGAAGCCCTTGAGACCCATTCGAGATGCAGAGAAGATACACCCCCCTCGAGGCGACCTACCTCCCCATCAGGGCCCACAATGCTTTGACTGTGGGGGTTGGGGCCACATCGCCAGAACCTGTCCTAAGAAACACACAGACGAGCCCATGACGTCAGTTGTATTCCCCGCAGTCTCTTCTACACAGCAGAAGTGGAGCCCTGCTTCTACGCAAGTGTTATCGTAAACGGGGTTCCCATAGAAGCCCTCCTAGATACAGGGTGTAGGCAATCAGTAATACATGCGAGTTTTGTGGAAAAACATCAAATTACTCCGGGGGGGGGGGGGGGTAAGAGCGCATATTCGATGCGTCCATGGCGATATCAAAGAATATCCCACAGCAGTCGTTCCCCTGATCTAATCGAGACAACCCTCCCTCCAAAATCTCCATTGGGGTTTTGAGCACACTCCCCGAACAATTGATCCTCGGCACGGATAACCCGTCTTTTATGGCCCTTATGCAGGAACCCACCAAGTTAAACCATTCCCTTCTCAAAACCACGGGGAGGTCAGACGAGCCTTCTTACCCAGGAGCCCTGGCAGCAGGATACACGCTTCCAATGGGCCTAGACTAGCGACCCTACCCTTGTCACCGTCTGGCAACAGGCCCGAAACCACGATAAGAACAGCCCACCACTCTATCCCTTATTTAGGATAACCAAGGGATTGTTGTACAGAATCGCCAAGGAAGGCGAAACACCTCAACTACTAGTACCTCAACAGTTTAGGGAACAAATCATGTTCTACGCACACTCACCTCTTAGCAGGACATTTAGGCCCGGAGAAGGTGACCCAGAACCTCCTACGCTATTTTTACTGGCCAGGTATATATGCCCACATACGAAAATTCTGCCAGGAGTGCCCAATATGCCAAGTTAAAAATCCCCACCGGCCACGAGCAGTTCCTCTCCAGCCTCTCCCAATTATAGGGAAACCCTTTGAACGCATCGGAATGGACCTTGTAGGGCCTTTACCCAAGAGCACCAAGGGACACCAATATATTCTAGTACTGGTGGACTATTACACCAGGTTTCCAGAGGCCTTCCCGCTCCGAGCCCCCACCACTGCGGCTATCGCCGATCGCCTGCTGGAATTCTTTTCCAGTGTCGGATTTCCTCGAGAGATCTTGACAGATCAAGGAACCCCTTTTCTTTCCCGATTGATGAAACAAGTGTGCTCCCTCTTACAAATCAAACAGATAAGAACCTCCGCCTATCACCCTCAAATGGATGGTCTAGTGGAACGGTACAATGGAACCCTAAAACTGACTCTTAAAAAGATGTTGGCCCTAGAGGGACGGCGTTGGGACCAACTCCTCCCACTTGCCTCATATGTCATACGGGGACAGATCCAATCGAGTCTGGGATGATCCTCGTTTGAAATGTTATACGGAAGACAGCCCCGAACCTTACTAGAGATGACAAGGGAGGAGGGACCCGATGGCGCCCGTGATCTTCTGGAATACAGTCAATCATTGAAGTCACATCTTGCTAAATTACGTGACCTAGCCCATACCAATATGGAAAAAACAACAAGAAAAACAAAGAACCCAGTACGATAAAGAAAATAAATGGCGTTCTCTTCAACTGGGGGATTGGGCTTTGGTATGTTTACCAAAATCTCTGCCCTCAGTACAGAAGGAATGGAAAGGGCCCTTTAACCCCTTCGATGCGCATGACGGAGCGGTTCCGTCATGCACGTCGGTTGCGCTGTGCGCATGACAGAACCGCTCCGTCATGGCCCCGCCCGCGCACAGAACCTTCAGCGTGGCGCGGAAATCCGCGCCGCGCTGAAGGGGTTAAAGTAGTGGCAGTGTTTGGGAAAACCACCTGCCAATTAGCAATCGGGCCAAATCGTACTCAATCCTATCACATTCCCCTTGTTCAGTCCCCTTGTTCAGGAAAGCTTTAAAGACCTGGCTATTTGTTATGGCATATCCGTGAGCTGGCCTCTGTGTTTCTGATCATATTGGTAGGCGCCTTGATGCCTTCGGGCTTAGTTTGCGCGATATAAATTGTTTTTCAATCATTCACATTAACCTATTAAAAAAATGGTTAGGACCCCTCCCTTCCACCTACGATAGCCATCTGGTCCACATTCCTAAAACCCCAGACAGCACCCTAGAAAACCTGGTGATAAGCGAACTCCTAACACCCGATCAACAGTCATCCTTGTTGAATAGGTTACTCCCGTTTGCCCACGTGTTCTCGGACCAACCCGGGAAAACCTCCTTAGTTGAGCACGCCATACATACCCTACCAGGGAAAGCGGTTCACCTGCGACCCTACCGAATACCAGCAAATCGCCGAGCAGCCGTGACCCAAGAAATCCACAACATGCTGGAGATGGGAGTCATTGAACCTTCTCATAGTGACTGGTCCTCCCCCATTGTCCTTGTTCCCAAACCGGATGGTAGTATCCGTTTCTGCATCGACTTTAGACAGGTGAATGCCATCTCCACTCTTGACGCATATCCCCTGCCTAGAGTCGACGAGCTCATAGAACAGTTAGGGGATGCACACTACATTACTACCCTAGATCTCCCGAAAGGGTATTGGCAGGTACCATTACGTAAGGCAGATCAGAAGAAAACGGCCTTCACAACTCCCGACGGCCTTTTCCAATTCACTGTCTTGCCCTTTGGGCTACACGGTGCCCCAGCCACGTTCCAACGGCTTATGAACCATAACCTAAAACCCCATCGAGGGTACTCGTCCGCTTATCTGGACGACAGTCATTTACAGTTCACAATGGGAACAACACCTAGACGACATACAGCTGATCCTGGGGGCCCTGGAACAGGCAGGTCTACACATCAACGCGAAGAAGTCGAGGGTTGGATTTTACAAAGTGAAATACTTGGGGTACCTCCTAGGCAACGGGTGTATCGAACCACAACAGGAGAAAGTAAGAGCCATAACCAACGCCCCACTTCCTACCACAAAGAAAGGGGTACGAGCGTTTTTGGGTCGCTTAGGTTATTATCGACGCTTCATTCTCCATTACTCAACCCTTTCGGCGCCTCTCACCGATCTCTTGAAAAAGGAAACCAAGAACAAAGACTTGTTATCCCCCTCCCCTGCGGTGCAACAAGCCTTTTCCAATCTCAAAACGGCTATCATACGCAGCCCGGCGCTACTTTCACCCGACCTTTCCTCCTACAGACCGACGCTTCTGAAGTTGGCATAGGAGCGGTACTCTCACAAGAAACAAAGGACGGAGCGGAACACCCAATTTTGTTTATTAGCCGCAAGTTATTTCCTAGAGAATATGCCTACCCTCGAGAAAGAGTGTCTGGCCATCAAATGGGCAGTCGAGAAACTGAGGTACTATCTGGAGGGAGGTAAATTCACCCTATTTACAGACGACGCACCCTTGGTCTGGTTGGCTCGAAACAAAGGCAACAACCCTAGAGTTATGCGTTGGTTCCTTTCCTTACAACCCTTTGCTTTTGACATTCACCACGAAGAGGGGCCCTGAACGCGAACGCCGATTTCCTTTCCCGCTTCCCTGTCCTCCCCGATCGGGATGACTCTAGGGGAGGGGTGTGTCGAGGAGTGCCCCGTGTCACCGAGACCTCACCTGATGGCCCCCTTGATCCCCCCGTTCTTTCTTTGTTCCAGCCCCTGATGCACACGAGTTCCCTGCCATGGACCAGGAAGCTGACGCGGATTGGCTCTTTCCTCCCACCCCTTTCGTCATGGCGGGGGAGTCCCGCGTCCCAGGGACCAACAAGGAGTCTCCCGCTGACGAGAGGGGACCGTCGAACCCGGAAGAGGACGAGTGCCGACTGACGGAGACGCGAGAACCAGTGCAAGAAGCCTGTCGGGAGCCCGGATCGAGAGGAGAGAACCAAAGAACCCGTGAGGAGGACGCAGCGCCCGGCCCCACGGGAGGGTCGTGGCTTGAACAGGTGCGTGCCAGAGTTCGGGGGAGCGGGGTGGGGACAAGAAAAAAACGGCAGGCTAGAGCAGGGGCAAGGTAATTAGACCTCCCGGGGAAACTCCAGGTTCCTTTTTCCAGTTCATATGCCTTTGCCCCCCCCCTACTACTCTGGTGACGGTCCTACTCCCTACCCTTCGCACTGAGACCCTCACCGAGCGTGTATTACACTTCCAAGACAGGTGTATCCCTAGTCACACACTGTGGTACCCTGAGCACTGACCAGTGCCTTTTCTTTTGTCTTTTTTTCTGGCCCGACTTCGCAGCTCAACCTAACAAAAGGGGATCAAGGTCCAACCTGTATCCAAAAGAAGGAGAACCGTGACCCTACGCATACCCCGGCTGAAGATTGACACTGACTGAGACATCTACACCGCTCCTTCTCTTTTTGTTTTGTTTTCTGTCCTCGAACCGACTGCAATAAATACAGGGACACAGCGCCCATTCTCACTATCACCGTGGTCCGTCTCTCTCACATCCCACACCTATCCATCATATATCCTTCCTTCTATCCATCCCTCCATCCACCCTTTCACCCTATCCATCCGTACACTCATCCATCTAGTCTTCCACCCATCCATCCAGCCATTTACCCTTTCACCCATCCAGCCATCCCTTCACTTATTCATCCACCCACCCAGTCACTCATCCTTCCACCCATTTACCTTTTTAGTCATCCATCCATCCTCCCTTTCTCTCCCCATTGACCCTTTCACTTAGCCATCCTTCCTTCCATCCACCCACCCATCCTTCTACTCATCCACTCATGAATCCATCCATTGACCCCATCACTCAGCCATCCTTTCACTCATCTATCCACCCATTCACTTGCCCATCATCCACCCTTTCACTCATTCATCCATCCATCCTTTCGCTCATTATCCATCCATTCACCCTTTCATTCATCTATTCACCCTTTCACTAATTCATCCAGCCATCCAGCCATCCCTTCACTCACTCGCCCACCTTTTCATATTAATTATGAGCTGAGTCTTTATCTGCAGAGGTGCATACAGAAGAGGCCCATCAAGAATGTCACCCTTGTTGTAGTTCCTAAGGCAAGTTCTAGGATAGGCCATGGTACGGACATACCCCCCACCCTCAATCTAAAATGGCGAGCTTCTTCTCCGGATATCGATGAACGCAGAAATTGAGCAGGAAGGTGGAGTTCAGTAACTTGTGGGCAATAAACGACCCCTTAATCGGTCACAATGTACGGAGGTACTCCTAAAGCTGCAACCAGGCACAGGCTGCTGGCCGACTTAAGTACACGCCGAGGTCCTCCTCAGATGCTTACCTCGTTCTTGACCGGTGAAAGTCGAGGTGAAGAGCCATAAGGAGTCCTGGAGCAAAGGTATGGGTGCCAGTTGCACAGCAGTCTTCTCTATGTATGCGGTGGGGTAGTAGCAACGCAACCGCGATAGTAGTGCTTCCGAAGACCTGCTAAAGCAGGGAAATATACTAAAAAGTGGTCCCAAGCCCTGGAGCATAAGCGCGGCTCAACCTTCTGTTGGCCATTCGTTGTACAGTATATATACACATGAGTAGCTATATGAGCTATAAATTAAATCCTTTTGAGAGAGGGGCTAAGGGGCACCATGGTGGGTGGCCATGCTGGGTGGTAGTTAGGGAATACATAAAGAAGGTCATGGAAGGGGCACCAACAGATTGTCGCCCTGGGCGCCACTAATGCACATAGTTTGGAGTTCGACAGTTCTTCCAGAGCCTTTGCAGCAACCACCTATAACGTTTGTCCTGTTTGTGGTACACAGTTACATGAAAGCTACGCCTCATTGTTTAAAATAAGTTTGCAAACAAATACAGAGCAGAGACATTTTAAGGCAAGGGCAAAGTGTGCAACGTCCAAGGACCCCAAGCTATAAAGCCCACTCCCTCCCCATGGAAGATGATCTATTTCTATATTTATGTCTATTTATCTCAACGCACCCCGCTCTCCTGTGTAGTTTTAAGGCTTGTTGGGCCCCAAGGGAAGACCTATATCAGCTGTTTCTGCATGATTCAGTTTCTAAAACTTTAACAGTTTAATATTTTTATGCATTATGCAATTCTTCAGTTTTCAGAAAATGGTTAATAAAATGCACAAATGTTCCGAACAGGGGGCCCCTAAACATATGCACAGGGCCCTGAAAATCATTAAGATGACAATGATACAGGGCAGTAGCCATCAACGGTGGAGCAGGAGCATTGACACCGGGTCCATTGCACACCAATTACTGTTGCCTTTTACGTGTTACACCACCGCACAGAGACCATATTTTATCCGTCATTTAATCTGTTTAATGCGTCGTGCTTTGAGGATCTCCTGAAGAATAGACAGAACTGCAGGAAATCTCCAAAAATGCATTAGCCTCGGATTCTGACATTAACAGTTCCCCAGCTCCAATCCAGCCAATGGCACCTTGAGGCCTGGTCCGTTTGGAACGCGTTTTACTGAGTCTACAGGTCGAGTAAGGGTCCCGAAAATTTAAATTAAAAAATAAAAAAAAATCTCAAAACGTACTCTGCACGTCCAGAAGTTCCGTGGCTGGGTACCCTAAAGCTGTTCTCATTGGCCAGGGCCAGTAAGAGCACTCCTGCAGTGTACCAGTGAGCTCTAGGATTGGCGCATGGCTTTCAAGCCAATCCTAAATCGCTTTGTTTGGTCTCCACATCAAACGGTTGGCATTAGAAAGGCACATGATTGGCTGTTAACCAACAGCTGTTAAAATTACGGACAAATGGCGTCCGTTAAAGAAACCGCTATGGACAGACGGCCGAAATTACGGACTGTCCGTGGAATTTACGGACGGTTGGTCACCCTAAGACACCCACTTCATAAAGAGAGAGAAATTGAAACTTACCATTACTTCTTGCGTCATGGCGGCAGCAGCTCAGTTCGAGAAGCTCCAGGAAGAGGCTTCATGTTCTATATGTTGCAAATATTTTACTGATCCCGTGACGATCTATTGTGGACACAACTTCTGCCGCTCCTGCATCACTGAGGACTGGGACAGAAGAGATGAAGACTTCCCCTGTCCAAAGTGCAAGGAAATATCTACCAGCAAAAAACTCCGACGAACAGTCAACTGGGGAACATGGTCGATATTGCCAAACAGCTTCATCTGCCCCTCGCGAGGTCCCTGGAGGAGAATCTTTGAGAGACACAAAAACTAAATCTGTTCTGTGCAGAGGATCAAAGGATGATATGTGTGGCGTGCTGGGAGTCCCCGGAGCATACAACACACTCAGCAAGTCCTCTAGGGAAGGCTGCAGAGGAGTACAAGGTATGTCTACAGGCCAGAGCTTTCCAAAGTGTGTGTCGCCACACAGTGCTGTCGCGTCCCCTGGGTGGGTGTGTCGCGTGACGATGACATCTGCGAGCACATTAGCGCGAATGCTCTCGAGACTCTTGGGCGTTTGCATTCAGTGATGCAGGAGTACAGCGTCTTACGCAGAGGAAGGAGAGCGTGAGCTAAGCGCGCAGCCTTGTTCTATTTGAGACGCAGAGACCACAAAGCCTCCTCTGCTCCCCAGGCGCTCGGTTAGCTAAATCTTTAAAAGTGTAAAACTATTTGGGCATGCACATTGGGTCACTCATTGGAAAGCGTAGGGCTGAGTCCGGGCGCTTTAGATTAACGGGACGAAGCCAGGCCCGGTTCTAGAGGGTGGGCCGGGTCCACCCAAACATGAGCCTGGCCCATCCAAACATGAACCTTGGCCCTGGCAGTGACATCAGCAAGGCCAACAGAAAATGGCCACTGCAATTTAAAACGTTCTCTGTCGGGCTGCCGCTACACAGCGCCAAGGGCCTTCCCTGTCCTCGTTGGAGGAAGGGGGGCGGGGGGAGAGACTCACTCACCGCACAAAAGTAGCTCCCTGGAGACACGACGGAATCGGCGTCAGGGAGAGGGGATTTTTATTTATTTTTTTAAATCTCCCACTTTGCTTTTCTGAAATGTTGGCATGTATGTGTATTCAACTGGCCCCGAGCACGTGCACTCGGGCCCCTTTATTAGCCGGGTCACGTCACTGGTGATGAATGGGTGTGGGGTGTGTGCGCCCACTCCCATAGGGGAGTGGCTACTAAGTGTCTCGTACAACAGTTGGTCACCCTAAGACACACCCACTTCATAAAGAGAGGGAAATTGAAACTTACTGTTACTTCCTGCATCATGGCGGCAGCAGGTGGGCTGGAGAAGCTCCAGGGCCAGTGCACATTTTCTATATGTGGCAATTATTTTATTGATCCCGTGACCATCGACTGGGCACAATTTCTGCCGCTCCTGCATTGCTAAGGAGTGTGAGGGAATTGATCGAAACTTCCCCTGTCCACAGTGCCAGGAAATATCTACCAGCAAAAAACTCCGACTGAACAGTCTACTGGGAAACATGGTAGATATTACCAAACAGTATCATGTGGAGGAGAATCTTTGTGAGACACAAACAGAAACTAAATCTGTTCTGTGCAGAGGACCGACAGATGATGTGTGGTGTGCTGGGAGTCCCCTCAGCATGTAACACACTCGGCAAGTCCTCTAGGGAAGGCTGCAGAGGAGTAAAAGGTATGTCTATAGGCCAGAGCTTTCCAAAGTGTGTGTCGCGCACTGCAATTTAAAACGTTCTCTGAACGTTATTTTTCTTCTTTCCTTAGGAGTTGCGTGATTGGGCTTGGGCTCACACCCCCAATCATGCATCTCCTATTAGAAAGGTGGGCTGTGTCCCCGCCCACTTGTGCCGGTACATAGAGGCGAAGGTGACAAATCCTTGGCACTGGATTTGTGTACCGGCCTGCTGAGAGGATATTTCATTCTTTTCAGCTGGTGAAGAGGAGTTTGTTTTTGCCGATTCATTTTCCTGACCCCTTGAGCTGCTTATCAGATCGGGCTGTGACATAGTTCCTAAGGAGCAGGTAAGAGAATGTGAGGCTATTGTTGCGTTTTTTTTCATCTGTGAACAAGACATACTTTGTGTGCCCTGTATATTTTATTTAAATCGTTTGTATCATCATCATCATGACTGGCTCTGCCAAGGACGCACGACAACTATTAAAATGTCCAGATAACTCTGGGGATTAATGATCCTGCTGGAGAGCAATCTTTTGTCTGTTTGTAGTTTGTAAATGCAGATAAACTGTAGTTTACGTGGATAGCTCAGTGGGTTACTGCCTTTGTCACAGAGATCCTTTGATTACTTGCAGTTCAGAAGTTATAATCCTAACATAGGACACTGACCTATGGACTGTCAAAGACCTGCATTCAAACCAGAATAGTATAAGTAGATTTCTTTTTTGTATTGCTAGTTAGTTCAAATTTTCCCAGTCTTTCATAATTCTAATGTAGCAATAAAGAGTTTGTTTGGGCAGATATACATTCTAATCAGTAAAGCCAACCCACAAACACTGGGGTATGCTTTAAATCCTGTGTTTGTTCTTCTCTAGACCTAACCCTCTTAAAACATATTGCCCAGCAGAATGGATGACATGTGATTCCTACACCTGGTAATCCTCATTAGCTTTTGTGACATTCCCTATAGGCTGATTTACATACTTGTATGATTCATTGTCTCTGCATAATGTGTGCGTGATGTAAAGTACTGAGCCACCCTACACTACGCGTAGCGCTATACAACAAATAAAATGCATACGAGAGAGGGGCTACGGAGAGATGATGGGCACTGTTGGAGGGTGGCAATGAGGGAATCCGAGGGGGACATCATGGGGGGAGGGGCTATGGAGCACTGAGGGGCACTGGTGGAGGTTGTTTGTGAGGGAGTCTGCGGAGGTGGTCATGGGGGAGGGGATTTGGAGTGATGAGGGGCACTGGTGAAGGGTGGCAGTGAGGAAATGCGAGGAGGTGGTGCTGGAGTGAGGTTTTTCTTAAAAATTGTATACCCCCTCCATTCTATAAGGTTTGAATTAAAAAGAATAACTGATTAATATTAATTGTACTAATAGTTTGCTGTGGATGACTGACCAATATTATTAATATAAGAAATACACGTGGGAACTGCTTTTGCATGGCCTAATTAATAAGTAAACTAAAGTTTGTCCGCATATTAATGATAGATATTTAGAATCAGCATGATATATGTTGCTTTTGTGATGTATTTGTAGTTCGTGCCTTATGAAATAAGTTTTATTTGCATTAAGTGTTGCTTATTGCTAGATAAATACACGCACATAAAGGGTTTAGTGAGGGAATAACATTTTAATAGTCATTTCTATGTATTAATTACGTTTTGTGTTTCCTTTGCTTAAGTTGGCCTTTTCGGAGTGGCCACAAAATGGCTGCCATCCCTATTTGACGGACTGACGATATGATGAAATCTCTGGGTGAAGTGTGCATGCGTTGCTGCAGGCAACAGTGGCCTTTGAACGACCCTAACCAGACTGTGGCACCCAAGGACGCACCGGGCTGAGAGCCAGATGCCCTGAATGGACAATTATAGATACAATTTATCAGTCAAAATATGAACTATACCTAAAGAAACATCTTGCGCTTGGGAATCAAGAAGGATGATCGTGTTTCCATTAATCAAAAGTGTTTAAAACATATGTTTGTAACATTTTGTCAGTGAATTTACTATAAAAGATGTAGAATAGAGGGTAAAAAACTCCATCATTTGATTGTCGACTTTATTTCCTGACGTTATGCTGACGGAGAGGACGGTGACACTGCAGGACAGCTGTTATCCAGAAACTGACGGACTGATCAGATGCCCAATTACCAAACAAACTGATTAATCGCTTACGGGCAAAGAGACAAAAGATCTGAATTTGACTTAGAGGACAACATGTAGCCAGAATAGGTAAATATGATAACAAGAAACGAAATGAGTAATGATTTTTCTATGCAATTAATCTAGATAAAAAATTCTTTATTAATTATAAGAATTGTGTCTGGTTGTTATTTGAGAAATGTATTGATGTAAAGTGTTTAAAGATTTAGGTGTTACTTCACTCAACAACTAGCTGATCCATGGCCTATCTATGGGAAGAATACTAGGATAATGTTTGGAGTCCTGGTGAGGTAGGAAAGAATAGGTGAACTTATCGCTCATTAGGGATTTGTGTATTCCCTCATTACAGCGTATGGAGTGAAAATCACCTCTTTAGCATCAGATCAATAGGGAATCAATGTTGGTGTTATGGGCCCCACCAGTGAATGGAATGAATGCGTTTGTAAAGATCTATGGTCCGTGACGGAGAGGGATTTAGTATTCCACGCTGCAACAGATTTTCTGGTAGCAGAATGATGGTTAGCTATTGTTTTGGGTTTAGTAACGATTGCTTGTAAATAGCCTATTGATTGATTGGTATTGGTTTATGTACTAACACTATGTTGAGTTACGTCGAGTTATATGTTGTTTGCATGGCTTCTGGGATGTAGGAAGTCGGAAGTTTGTAACGGTTCCGTAGTAGAGCAGAGGTAAGCGCTGCTCTCGGGAAAGACGGAATTGTTGTTGCCCTGTAGGTACACAGGGAAAACGTGCAACGAGTGCAGTTGCACTGCACATTGTCTGGGTTAGATTCGGTAACATCGTCGTGTGTTGCCATTAGTGATATTCTTTGTATGAGAGAAGTGTGAATGATAGCAAAGGGTTACCTGTGAAATTTTGGTCTTAGGCACCAGGAAACCAAATGGCATACCGATGACGCTTACTACTGAAAAGATAAAAGGTATAGTCAGAGCTTGCTAGAAGGACAAAGTAGAGGGAAGTGCTGCTTTGTTAACGAATGGTATATTCTGTAGTAGGGCAGAGGAAAGCGCTGCTCTCGAGAAAGACAAATCTGTATGAATGATCTACATTTTGTCTGTATGACAGTGTGTGTATGGAAAAGGCATTTAAATTAATGGCGAAACTCTAGTGTTATTTAATACTAGAAAAGCGGTTAGTTGAGGTTTGTTAGAAGGGTAAGGTGTGCTACTTTATCAACGGAAGTATTGATTCCGTAGTAGGACAGAGGTAAAGGCTGTTCGAGAAAGACGGAATTCTCGTGAGAAAGGTCTTTTTGCTGTTCTTTGGTTAGTGAAGCGGACAATGGAGATGTTTTAGTGTTGTTACTAAAAGAATTGTAGAAATTGATACAAAAACTTACTGCGCGGATTTTGTAAAGGAGGGGTAGACTAGAGCAGAGCTGCCGCAGCGGCTGCTGACGTCAGCGCTGGGATTGGACAGCAGGTCAGAGGCGTAAAACGCTCCGAATTGGTGCGTTAGTGTAAAGCCGCGCTAGGAGTGGAGAAATACAAGGTGACGTAAACGCTCCCTATTGGTGCGTTAGTTGCGCTGTGAGTGGACGTAATAGCGGTACAATTGTAAGAAGACTAAACGGTACACGAAAACCGAGAAAATGTATTACCAACCACCAGAAAAGAAGAAATCGTGGTTTGGGAAAATTAAGAAGTGGTTCAAGAAAGATAAATCAGTTAAGACTAGGGAAGGACAGTTACTTCCACCACCGAAAACCCCCGCATCTATAATGGATTGCGAAATATGGGTATCATACTTGTATTTGGTTAGACAATTGGGTAAAATATACCAAGGACGATGGAGTCCTGGCATTTCTAGAAAATGGTTCCTTTAATTTGGCAGTTTTAAGAAATCTCTGTGATAAAATGATGGACTTCGAGCCAAGACCTAGACAGACGCAGTTGGAGGCTTTGACGGAAAGGGAAGATGAAATGCATGAACGAGAAAGACAGAAGTGGTAGGGGTTACCGATACATGTTCGGTAGACCGTACGGACATGAGACACATGATGATCGGATGAAAAGGTGGCAAAATGCAAACATGACTGAGGGTGTTTTTCCTGTAAGATCGGCAGGAGAGAATGAAGGTAGAAAGTGTGCAGAGAAAAGGCGTAATGTGGAATCGAGTGGGTATGAAGCGAATGAAATCGGAAGATGATGTTCTTGATGTGTTTTACAAAAACCCACCGCCGTACCGACCAGAACCAGAGGCATTGTCACCAAGTGTCCCAATGAGAGAAACATTGTGAACAATTAAGACAGACTATGTCACCAGAGTTAGGAGAAAGTAACTCTGCCAGAATAATAGAAAAACAGATTGAAAGTAGAGTAAATAGTGAAAATTCAACAGAACTGGCCAAAACTACCCTAGAACTGACTGAGAAAATAAGAGAATTGACCAAAAATCTAGAAGCCGTAACGGTCCCAGTAACAATAGGTCCAGTAGTGCCTATATTTGAGAAACAAAAGGATAGCGAACATGGTTTGACAGTACCGTATACAAACCATAATTTAATCGAGAGCCCTGAACGGACTCAAAATGAGAATCCATGGGGACCAACAATGAATATGTTTGAACCAAGTGTTTCAAATAATCATTTGTGAATCAAAATTATGTTGAAAAGAATAGAATGACAGCGGAAACCTTATTAGAACCACAAAAGGCTCCAGAACAAAATAGTGTAGAAAGCCCAGTAGGACCATCTGTAGCAGAATTGAGTGAATGGCTTAGAGGGTTACAGAAAAAGGACCAAGAATCCCAGTCCATAGATGTGGCCAATTTACGAATCGTATTAGAAGAATTGATAGTAGGAACTATCCCTACTGAAAAATTGAAAAACTATCAGGATGAGGAATTATTATTTCTATGTAAAAGTGCGACATGGAGAGCGAAAACATTCCATGAAAAATTAGGAGAAGTTGCAAATGAAATGGGAATAGATTTTGACAAGGTAAAAGCATTACAGAAACCTTAGAGTTGATTTCAGTGAACGGGATATAGAAAATCTGAATACTACAGGACGGATAGGTCAGATTAAGGACATAATCGGTTTGTTGAGAAAATGGGGAGATGTGGATAAATGGAGAAGTGGTATAAAAGACGCGATGATACCTCAGAAAAGACAGCCTCAGCATTTCCTGTTAGGGAGAAAGAAAATGTAGCAACAGAATACCCAATGAGAGAGATTCCAGGAGGAGGATATGTGCATGTTCCATGGACGAGACAGGACATTGTCTTTCACAAATAATTTCCCTCGACTATGCGAAAAGCCCGTCTAGTGGTACCGGCAGGTAGACAGATATGTAAAACTGTCAAAAGTACTATGGATAGATTTGAATAGTCTATTTGACATAATAGTACCAGCAGATCTGTGGACAGAGTGCAAGCTCATGATTAATTGGCCAACACAAGAATACCCTAGAGATCCTAAGACAGGAGCTCCCGACCCAGAAGTAATGAAAAAATATGAGCAGGTTATGGCATTTTTGAAAAATAAGGTACCTCCTAAAGAGACCGATTGGGTTAAAATTAACAGGACACATCAGGAGAGTAAAGAGTCAGTACATGCATATTATGAGAGGCTAATTCTAGCTTTTAAGCAATTTAGCTGAGATGAGAATCTGAGTGATAAAGATTTGAGTCATTTCGTATACAGATGTGTATGGTCTACGCCCAGAAATTGGTGACATGATAAAACAACATACAGTTGATTGGCAAAATAAGAAAATAGATGAAGTATTGAGACATGCTAAATATTTCAGCGATGAGTGAGGCAAAACAGCGAAAACTGAAAGAAAAGGATATGTGGGCACAAGTAAAGGTGGCCGAGCTACAGGAAGCTCAGCTGGTAGAACAGGCAAATACAGGAGCAAAACCAAGATTTGGCCCAGGAAAAGGGAAAGGTAATATAGAAGTAGCTAAAAAGAAGTTTCCTTGTCATAATTGTGGTAGGTTAGGGCATTGGAAATCCGAGTGTAAATTTCCTCCAAGTACTAATACTGAAAATCCGACATTGAATTCACAGGTGCAGAAAGAGGCGAGTGGTCAACTGCAGCAACAGCAGCAGGTGGTTACTTCACAGAATCAGGTGCCAAAACCACCTTTTCTGCAGAACAGAAACTCACAGAAGTATAGTAATGAATCGGGATTCTACAATGAAGAACAGGTAAATAAACCATCACGCGCTCGCGCAGTTTCGAAGTATTGGCTGCACAACGAGGAGTGATTCAGAAGCAGGCTATTGACGGTGCCGAAGGGAGGAAGAAGAGTGCGTACTTGGCGCAACTCTAGAAGTAGACCAGACAGGACCATTTGTAGATGGGAAGGTTAACGATGAGAATATTACTTTCCTAGTGGATACTGGTGCTACTTAATCAACTGTTAGATCAGCTGATGTTAAGAATCTTCCTCTCTCGGATGAATCAATCCAAGTAGTTGGTGTATCCAACAGACAGTTAAAAACATATCTTACAGAACCAGTGAAAGTTAGTATAGGGACATTTTCTGAAATGCACCGCTTTGTGGTGTGTGACACCAGTCCTGTAAATTTGCAAAATGAATTGCACTATATTTTGTACTCCAGATGGGATAGCTTTTGAAACACCAGATGAGGATGTATTGTATAAAATGACCATAGCTAACGGAGAATGTGAGTGTATCGGAATATATGCAGTATTCAATCCAGATGAACTGCCTAAATAATTGAAACAATCTATAAAAGCAGAGGTTTGGGATTTCACTGGAGAAGATGTAGGGCGGATGAGAAACGTAGATCCAGTAAAAATAACTGTAAAAGAAGGAATAAGTTATCCAAATATTCCTCAGTATAAATGGACACCTGAAATAATTGAAGGAGGAACTCCAATAATTGAGAAAATGATCAAGCAAGGAATTCTAAGAGAAATAATGAGCAGCCCATGTAACTCACCCATAATGGGCCTGAAAAAGCCAAATGGGAAATTCAGAATAGTGCAAGATTTGAGAAAAGTGAACAAAATTGTGGTACCATGTTGTCCCATCGTACCAAATCCATCAGTGATTTTGTATCAGATTCCTCATGATGCAGAATGGTATACAGTGATTGAGCTGTGCCATGCCTTCTTTTCTATCCCATTGCACCACAACAGCCAGCAAATGTTTGCATTTCGGTTTGGAGACCGTATTTTGGCATGGTGCCGAATCCCACAGGAAAGCCCCTCAATATTTAATCAATTGTTGAAAGTCATTGGAAAATTTGCAAATGCCCGAAAATTCAGTACTAGTTCAATAGATCGACGACCTCCTTGTGGCGTCAAAAACACGTGAAGCTTGTGAAGTAGACACTATAGCCTTACTAAATCATTTGGCAGACGGAGGACTAAAAGTGTGCCCAGCAAAATTGCAGTTGTGCAAGAAGGAAGTACAGTATTTGGGACACAATATTGAAAAAGGATTGAGGAAAATAGCAATAGACAGAATCAGAATCATAAAAGGAATGAGAGCCCCCATGACCCAAAGAGAGGTGAGAAGGTTTCTGGGAATGGTAGGGTACTGTCGCCAGTGGATCAGCAATTTTTCGCTGATTGCAAAACCTCTGGAACGGCTGACAAGAAGTGATGTAAAAGAACCCCTGGAACTGAACAAGGAAGAATTGGCAGCATTCAAACGATTAAAAGATGGATTGTGCGAAGCCCCAGCATTGGGTATGCCCGATTATGAAAAAGAGTTTGAGTTGTATTGCAGTGAGAGAAATGGATGCGCACTTTGTGTTGATTCAGAAGCATGGAAGATTGAGAAGACAGATTGCATATTATTCATCAATGCTTGACCCAGTAGCTGTAGGCTTACCTGGCTGTTTGAAAGCAGTAGCTGCAACATGTCGGAGTTTGGAGCAGAGTGACGGAATCGTGATGGGATATCCTTTGAAAGTGTTTGTACCACATGATGTGGCGATTCTTTTAACAAGGAGTCGTACTCAGTATATGACACACAGTGGACTGACTAAGTATGAAAAGGTTATCATAGGTGCAACTAATGTGAGCCTTGCAAGGTGTGTGAATGTGAATCCTGCAACTTTGTTGCCTGATGCTGAGAATGTGGAAGTCCGAGATGAAGCAGATAATGATTGCTTGTATGTACTGGAGTATTGCACAAAACCACGACCAGACAAATATGTACCTTTGCCAGAAAATGATTTTGTGATGTTCGTTGATGGGTCATGTTTAAGAACGGAAGAAGGAGTGCTAAGTGCAGCATATGCGGTGTGCACGGTTGCAGCAGTGTTGGAAGCATCTTACCTAAAAGGGGGAAAATCTGCACAAATAGCAGAATTAGTGGCTCTGACTCGAGCATGTAAAATCGGGAAAAGTGAGAGAGTGACTGATAACTGACAGCCAGTATGGCTTCGGAGTTGTCCACGATTTTGGCCAACTGTGGCTACAAAGAGGTTTCCTGACCTCAAGTGGAACCCCTATTAAGAATGCTGAAGTGGTTGGAAAGTTACTTGAGGCGATACAGCTGCCTAGACAATTGGCTGTGGTGAAATGTGCTGCCCATAATCAAGGTAGTGATTATGTTACTGTTGGCAACAGATATGCCAATGATATGGCACAATATTGTGCCCGAAATCAGAATTCAGTCAATCGGGCAAAGGAAAAAGAAATTACTTCTTGTTCCTTAATGTTTACTAACGTTGTAGGGAAATGGGAGGAAGTGAGCCAATTGCAGGAGGAAGCAGGAGAGGAAGAGACAAGGCAGTGGGTAAAAGCAGGATGTGCACCAAGAGAGAAGGACCATGTGTGGGTCTATCGAGATGGAAGACCAGTCATGCCTGATAGCATGTCGTCTACCATGGCATGGATGTATCATGAGAACAAGAAGAGCAGTTCCTATGGGTATCTAGTTAGGAAGGGAGAGGAAGTGGGGAAGCACAGGTCTTTTCTTCGTAATGCCCTCACACACCCCAAGGGATGTCATGCTTCATCATTTGGGCATTTGCCCCTCGTCAGGCCGGCGCTGCAATGCCTGACGGGCTCCCGAAACCGGGGCTCTTTGTCGGGGATCTTTTGAAGAAGCCGTATGGGTGCGTGTGGGTGTGAGGGCAGGGTAGTGCACAAGGAGTGAGATGTTTTTTAAAAAAGGTATAGGGCCGTCCTACTTATTTAAGTATTTTTATTAATGAGGTAGCTCTAGCCTTGATAAAAAGAGGTGTAGAAGCCCTATTTAGGAGTAATGGTCCGAAAGGGCTAATTATGTGAAGGTGTGGTCAACATGTTTCGTGCCCCAGCTGCCCCAAAGGGGTCAATGGCACTTCGTCAGGACCAAAAATTAGAACGTGTAAGGTAAGTGCACTACCGTTTTAGCACTAGTTGCTTGGAACGGTAGGGGGTGATTGCTAAGGAACTGGTACTGCGATGAGGATAGACCCCTCACGACCTAGTTCCGGACAGACGGGGATGACAACAGAGCACAAAAGTTGCTCCGATTTGTAGGTAGACTGGCAACTTGCTGGCGTCCTACCCTCGCTCTGGGCGAGGGTAGGACGTTCTAATTTTTGGTCCTGACGAAGTGCCATTGACCCCTTTGGGGCAGCTAGGGCACGAAACATGTTGACCACACCTTCACATAATTAGCCCTTTCGGACCATTACTCCTAAATAGGGCTTCTACACCTCTTTATCAAGGCTAGAGCTACCTCATTAATAAAAATACTTAAATAAGTAGGACGGCCCTATACCTTTTTTAAAAAACATCTCACTCCTTGTGCACTACCCTGCCCTCACACCCACACGCACCCATACGGCTTCTTCAAAAGATCCCCGACAAAGAGCCCCGGTTTCGGGAGCCCGTCAGGCATTGCAGCGCCGGCCTGACGAGGGGCAAATGCCCAAATGATGAAGCATGACATCCCTTGGGGTGTGTGAGGGCATTACGAAGAAAAGACCTGTGCTTCCCCACTTCCTCTCCCTTCCTAACTAGATACCCATAGGAACTGCTCTTCTTGTTCTCAATATACCCTTGGTGCCTTCTGAGCAGGACCTGTTTCAAAACTAGGCTCCTTGTCCCTCTCTGAATAAATATGGATGTATCATGGCCAGGGACACATAGGGAGAGATGCTATGATCAGGTCATTTAAGCAGACCTGGTATAATCCAAAGTTCAGACTTGTAGCAGAAAGTCTATGTCAAAGATGTCTAATTTGTCAGCAATACAATCCTGGGAGAAAGACAGTGGTGAGTCTAGGAACAATAGGCCGAGAAGGAGGGCCTTTTACCAGAATGCAAGTGGATTTCATTGAAATGCCTCCTTGTAACAGACTGAGGTATGTTCTGGTTATAGTTTGCCTATTTTCCCGGCGGGTGGAAGTATTCCCAACAAGAAGAAATGATGGATTGACAGTAGCAAAGCTGCTTTTGAGAGAATTGATCCCCAGGTTCGGGTTCCCAGTGACCCTTGAATCAGACAGAGGAGGGCATTTCCATAATGAGATTGTAAAATTGATTAGTGAAGCATTGAATGTACAACAGAAACTACATTGTGCCTACTGACCAGAGGCTTCTGGTGTGGTTGAGCAAATTAAGGGTACAATCAAAAACAGAATTGGGAAAATGTGTTTAGCCACAGGAATGAAATGGCCTGATGTCTGGCCTCTAGTATTGATGACGATCCGTGCAACCCCAGACAGAACTACAGGGTTAAGTCCTCATGAAATAATCATGGGATGTGCGATGAGGCATGTTTTTATTCCAGTCAACAAGCTGATGACTATTTCTGATGACATGGTATTGGAGTACTGTAAAGGCCTGGCTGACGCAGTTCATTCTGTGTTTCATCAGGTTGGAGCGGATGCCACCACCCTTGAAAAGAAGCAAGCCCATGATCTAAGCCCAGGAGATTGGGTGAGGATAAAGGTCCACAGAAGAATTAACTGTTTGGTTCCCAGGTGGAGGAAACCAAGACAAGTCATTCTGACCACGACAACAGCTGTGAAGTGTGCTGGATTGAAAAACTGGATCCATGCCAGCCATACTTTAAGGATACCAAATCCAGTGGACAGCCAAGAGAAAGAGTATTATGACGAATCAGAGTCAAGTACTGAATCAGATAACGAAGAACCAAAAACACGAGAAAATCCTGTAAGGGGGGGAAAAGGAACCAAATCAGATATTGGTCCCCAGAAGTATCTGAGGAAAAGATTACAGATTTCTGACAGTTCAGATTCTGAAGACGAGCAAAGAAAGAAAGGTCCCAGAAAAGAACCCAAAATGAAAGAAGGAAAGGACAAAGAAGAAGCAGTAAAAAGAATTCAAGGGAAAGAAGTCCCAGATGAAAGACAGAGAAATTCCACCTGAAATTATAGAACTAAGTGAAGAAGGGACAGGTACAGAGAGGGACAGATTGCGGAAGACCGAGGAGGTGTAGGGAACTGCAACATCCAGCTAGGTGAAGGGACAAGTAGCCAGCAGGAAGATTGCGTGTCGGAGACCCGAGGAGGGACAGAGGGGACCTGGAACAAGTGGTGGAAAAAGAGACCACTGGAAAGGAAAAGCAAGGTGGGACAGAGTCAGAAGAGAGGGAGAACGAAGTACCTGAAGGTCGAGTTCTAAGAAAGCGAGCTTGGAGAAATGAAGAATGTCAGAGCAGTGGCGTCACTGGAGGGGTGTGGGGGGTGCGGACCGCACCGGGTGACACCCTCACGGGGGGTGACACCAAAGGGCCGGTCCGGTCGGTGTGTCACTGTCTGTGGTGCACACTGCAACCGTCCGCCGTGCACAATGACGTTAAACCACTCGAACCAGCAGTCCAGACTCCAGAATGAAACCGAAACGCGACGACGACGCGCGCGCGCAACCTAACCTTATCGCTTGTTCTAATTAGGAGGTGCCTGTGCGCAGCGCGCACTGTCTCCTCCTCCGCCGCGTCTGCGCGCCTCGGCATGACGTCAGGGGTGCAGTCAGCGATGTTACGGGTGGAATCCGAATCCCACATGCGCATTGGCCCCCCCCCCCCCCCCCCCAAGTGCGCGTGACTTGCATCACGAGGGACGAGGAGGTCTCAGCCTCAGGTCGCCGCCCGTCGCCACAGCGCTACTATAATTTAATTTTATTCCAAGGGAGCAAGGCCGACCGACCGTCACCGAGGGTAGTCCTCCCCCCCCCCCCCCCCCCCCGTCTGCAGACTGCAACTCAGCAGGTGAGTGGCCTACTATTGCCTATCATCATCATGTACAGCGCTCCAATACCTTCGGGTCGAGTTCGCGCTGTCTAAAAGATGCAAAAAAATCTAAAATCTGTCTTCGTTTCACTCTAATGTTTGAACTGAAGCTGTACCGTTACTCCATCTGACCCCTGGAGTCAGTAGCACACACACACCTCTACATTGGTAACCCCAATTACCCTTTCACATTTGAAAGAGATATACATGATGTAGAAGAGAGAGAGATGGAACAGAGATGGAAAAGAGATGGGAACTTGAGAAAGTGGTTTGGAATGACAGGACGGTGCTTGCCTCGGCATTATCCCCAATGGCAGTAAAAACTTTGGGTGCCTCCCTTGTTTGGGTATTGTATGGTTCTAATAGTTCAAAGCAGCCTTGCACATGGTGACAGCGCAAAGAGCACTACAAGGACCAGAACGCCTCTCGAGGAATCTGAAGCAGACAGACGTTACCAGACACCAGGTGATAATAGCGATGCACAAAAGCTCCAGTAACGCGTTGAGAAACGCAACAGGCGGCACAGGCCTTCTTCCATTTCATGAGCTCTACACTTGTCGGGTGTTTTCCTTTCGACAGTCTGGGATGTTGAAATGGAAAAACACTTGAAGGGAGAAGCTAGTCCAACTATGGCTTTAGATTGGCCTCAGAAAGGAAAAATGTGTATTAGAAGGAATCAAACTGCATATGATAATTACTTTGTAGGTAACCGTGAATGCCATGATACATACCGAATCATGGGTGGATGGGGATTTAAAGGAGGAAATGATCCAGTTTTTCCTGGGTTATATTTTATCTGTGGGAACAAGGCATATTATCGGTTGCCAGACCATTGGTATGGCACATGCTATGTAGGTCTGGTTTTTCCAAAGATATTCCACATGGGAAGAGGAGAAGATAGTGTACATAAGTTAGGTAGTCTATTAGCTCGTAGGAAAAGAGAATCTTGGTCAGAAATTGTAGGAGACATTTTTGGAGCATTGATACCAGCAGTGGGAATATCTCTGAATGCACACAAAATTAGAAAACTATCAACAGTAGTGGATCGCTTGTCAACAAGCACCGCTGGAGGATTTTTATTAGTAAATACTGAAATGGTTGCCATGCGTGCTATGGTAATGCAAAATAGACTTGCCCTTGATATATTATTGGCAAAAGAGGGTGAAGTCTGTGGAATGCTGAAAGTTCAACATTGTTGTACTTGCATTCCTGACGAAAGTAAAGATCTGAAAATCTACATTAAAAATATAACTGAACTTGCATGAGGAAATTACACCACTGGAGGTTGAAAGTGTTTGGGAAAAGATTGGGAAGAAACTTTCTTCTATTAAAGATTTCCTGTTACACTTAGGTGGTACCTTTAGAGGTAGGATCTTATTTCCATTAACATGTGTGATTTTTATAGTATTAATTTTAAGATTAGGATGCTTGTGTCATAATAGAAAGAAAATACAGAAAAAGTTAAAATGAGAAAATTTGAAAAGAAGACAGAATAAAAGACACGAGAGGGAATTTGAAGAAGTGGAATTAAAAGAAATGAAAGAATGTATAAAACAGCTAGAAGAGAAGAAATTGGGGAAACAGATGTAAACTAACTAAAAGAATTCATTTCACTTTGACAAATGATGTTTATATATTTCTAAAGCGCTTGAATGCCGAGGCGTCTTGGTGCTGAAAGGTGCTGTAGCAGGGGAAGGCGGAAGTATAGCGGCCTATGTCATTGCAAAGAGCCTGGTTTTTAAATGTTTTCTGAAACTCTGAAGATTGGGTTGGAGCCTCAGACTGGGGCAGCTTATTCCAGAGTCTGGCTGCACAGTATGTAATTGTGCGGCCACCCCAGCCTTCTCTTTTAATCTTTGGTACTCTGACCAAGCCTTGAGTGGCTGATCTTGGGTCTCGCAAAGGAGCATATGATATAAAAAAAAAAACTTTCAAGACCTTTAGCTGCTCCACCGTAGATTGCCTTATGCACATATGTAAGTGCTTTGAAATCTATGCGTTGTTTTATGGGCAGCCAATGTAGGGAGCGTATCCCGTTCGAAGTGGATTGTCCTTTGTGTAGGCCCAGAAAAAGCCTGGCAACTGCATTTTGCAGGGACTGTAGCTTCAACAATTGACACTTATTTATCCCTAAAAAAAGGGCATTAGAGTAATCTAGCTTGGAGAGAAAAAGAGCCACCATTACCGTTTTTTGGAGTTCCTGGGATATGTAAGGAAAAAAATTTTAGCGTCTTCAGTAAAAAGAAACATGAAGACATCAAGCTGTTGACTTGTGCAGCAAAATTAAGTTTGCTGTCAAAGAGGACCCCCAGGTTTCTGACTTTCTCTACAGGAGACGGGCATTCTCCCGCCTCTCTCGGCCACCATGCTTGATTCCACAACGGCAGGCCAGGTCCAACCTCCATCACCTCTGTTTTATCAGTGTTTATTTTTAGATAATTTTGACCCATCCAGGGCATGATTTCCGAAAGGCATGCATGGAATCTGCATGCAACAGATTCAGGCTGATTGATAGTGGATAGAATATGTTGAGAATCATCAGTGTACGACACTAATGTGAAACCATGTTTCCTGACGAGGTTAGCCAGAGGTGTGACGTAAAGATTGAAAAGAGTAGGGGAGAGGGCCGATCCCTGTGGCACTCCACAGGGGAGATGGAAGCTGTCAGATCTCATGCCCTCCAAGAATAGTCTGTGCTCTCTATTTTCCAAGAAGGACGCTAATAGGGCCAAGGCGGTTCCTCCCACTCCCAGGTCCCTCAGCCGTTGTACCAGTACGGTGTGATTCACGGTGTCAAACGCTGCCAAGAGATCCAAAAGCACCAGGACCGCCCTCCCACCGCCATCCACAATCTTGTGGATTTGTTGAGCAATTTTTACAAGTGCAGATTCCGTTGAATGTCGTGGCCGAAAGCTGTGCTGGGAAGAGTCAAGCAAGCCGTGTATGTCTAGGTAAGCGGTAAGGGATCTGTTCAGATGTTTTTCTAAAACCTTAGCTGCAAACGGCAGTCCTGCAATGGGACGATAGTGGTTAGGACTGCAACAAAATTTTAATGGTGTGGTGATAAAATCACCAAAGGGGGGATTGATGGAGCGGGTAGTACAAAATTTTGTATACCTCCCCCCATTCTACATGAACATACTAATGATATAATCATTAATTATATTATTAAATGAGTTTGCATGAATATTAAACCAACATTACTAATATCCAAATTGCACGTGGGATTGCATATTGCATGACTAAAATAACCTTTATGACTAAAATCTGTACGCATACTAACAGTAGTATATGTAGTAAATAGAATACTGCATGAATATGTTGCTTTTGAAAGGTCTCTGTAATGTTGCTCGAGAAGGACCGAAAGGGTGAATATAATTGCTTTAAATGTTGTTATACGCTAGATAAATACAAACAGAGGGATTAGTAAGGTGTTAACAATAGATTTATTATTTCTATGCATTAATTACTCTTTTGTGTTTGTTTCGCTTAAGTTGGCATTTGGGCCTAAATCCAAAATGGCAGCCGACGCGACACGACAAAGTGGCCACTGTCCCACGAGGCATGGAGTGAAATGCGCAGAAGCGACAAAGTGTTCCAGACCCCGTCATGAACTGTGATCTCCGTGTACCCAAGCAAGGACACTGTGGGAAGACGGCCAAGACTGACAATTGATTTTCAGTAAAACTGGAACAAACTGACTTTTCACTGACTTGATGACCTCACCCCTTGAACTGTACTAATGTCCCAAACCCTAGCATCGGACGATCGCAACCAGTCAATCAGAACTGTGCTGAAATTACAAAATGTATCTTCTGGATTTGATTTTCTTATAAAAGTACATGGTAGAATAGGGAGGGCTAATCACGCTCTCGACCGCTCCAAACATCAATTTCATAGACCGCGCTACTCGTGACGCTACTTAGGCGACTGACTGCGTTTTCCTGAATCCTAGATGGTCCAGATGCTGCCCAATTATCGGATGATTGCGAACTTTTCCTAATTCTATGGGCACTGATAGATGCTTGCACGTCTCTGGTCTTTTGCCGATCTTTGAGACTGTAGCGTGCTGAGCAAAGAACTTTGATCTGCTTAGACGAATGATGACAGATTTGAGTATGCAGACCCAATGACTTAGAGAACTCCAGATAGCCAGATTAGGTAAATATGATGTTCTGCAATTTACTTGAAATTTGATATAAACTTTCTAAATGCGAACTTAAACTCTTCAAGAAATTTTAGATAAACAGATATTGATTAACAAGAAATGAGTTTGTGGTTTATTAAGAAAGGTAGATCTAAATCTTGAAATGTGTTTTAGCTGGTTCTAAATCACCATCAACCAATCCAACTATTTGGTCCATTGACCACGTGGGAGGAGTGCCTTGATGTTTAGGATTGAGCTCTGTAGGCGAAAAGGGTGTGGATGTACATTTTGTAAAATAACTTTTCTTTCCCTATAGGTTATAAGGTGTTCCCCTCATGTCGAGCGCTTGAACCGCTCATCCCTCCTGCTGCGTGCAGACCGGTGAATGTGTAAGTGTGAGTGTTGATGTTATGGGCCCCACCAATGACTGCATGTGTGAATGAGTTAGTGTGACGTCGGGTCTGTAACGCAGGGAGGATACCGGTACAGGTTGGCTTTCCCAGTTACCAGGGGTTTTTTTTTGCTCTCCATCACAGGCTCAAACATGTAAATGCACTAAAACTAGCAAGAATGGAAAACCTCAAGAGCTTATTTCAAAAGATCATTGGCTGGATAGGGTTAATCACCGAGCACATAAATCAGAAAGAATTGCAAACAGGAACATTCTCCCAAAATGATGACCTTGCTTTTATCCTGAACTAGATTTTCAGTAAAAAAATGTGTAATTAGGTTGTGTGACATTATTATTAAGAACTCAATAGTTCAACCAAATATCAAACTGAAGCCACTTCCTTTGCCACTCTATGTGTTGGTGCATTATCATAAAACAGACTTCCACCCTTGATTGGGCACAGATGTCATGCTTTAATGGATTCATTGTTTTAGCGTGGAATAATCTTACATAGTAATAGGATCTCTGAAGAGCAGGAAAACAAAAGGCCTCATTTAGAGTTTAGTGTGCAGGATAATTCGTCTCAAATGTGGCGGATGTCGTGTATGCCGTACTGTAGCCTTATAGCCCGGGCCACTGGAATATGTGCTGAATCCTGATTTCTGTGAATATTTATCATTTGTGCGTCGCTAAGTGTTTTGATTTGTATTGATCCTATTAAATCTGTTTACAGCACACTTCAGAGTTACAATTTTTTTTATTTATTTTTGCTTTCCTAAATGGTGAACAAATACAGTTCATTTAAAAGGTATTTACATTTAGCTGTGTGTTGCAAAATTACGCAGCCACGGCCCGTACAGGTGAGCGCGGTGGGGCTATGGGGTGGAAGTGACAGACGATGGAATAGGTCAAATAAATTAAATAAATAAAACCACTTACCTTGCGATCACCGCATCGCCGAGTTGTTTGTAAGTAGTTTTATTCATTTATTTGACCTATTCTGTCATTTGTCACTTCCACCCCCCCTGCACCTGCTCCACCGCGCTTGCCTGCACAGGCCACCACTGCAAATACGACATCCTACTGCCTTTCCTGTCAAACTCTGTCCAATCGAGCAAGATTGTTACCCAATTCACTTTAAAAACTTCCCTCACTTCACAGTCGGAGAAAGAAAAGTAAACACCAGTCCATAGGTTAAAAGAATAAGCAGCAATTTGTCAAAAGACGTGGCTGACATTTGGCCTCCTCCTTGAAGCTCCCCTAAATGTGACAAGATCAGCACCAAATCTTTAAGCATCTTTATTTATTGCTCGGACTTTAGCAGCCCACCAAACATCGGCTCATGACCCAGTGTTTGGGAAACGCTTCAGTAGAGAATTGGTGCAACCTTTCCATCGTTAATCGTTTGTTTCACCAAGGGATCTCAATGTATGCAGCAGTCATGCACAAGTAAACGGTTCACACACTAAATGAAAACAAGAATAAGCTGTACCTAGAACAGCACAGGTTTGTCCTGACCAAGGAACAGCTGCCTGGTCCAGGAGTGCCTGCAGCTGCTAATCATCCAAAGTCCTTCCTATGTCACTTGTAGGGGAATCCAACGGTTAGCCTCCCAAACTACAAGCCACAAGCCCTGCTCACTGTCAGGTCCCAGTGAGTGAGCGGCCAGGGTCCTTAACTAGAGTTGGGCGGACACATGGTATCTGCCAACACGTGGCAGGTGAGTTGCCCCCTGCATGAAGAGGGCATTGATATCTCTGGCACTTTAAGTATGAGGACGAGTCATGCGACAATGTTTAGCGGATACCCTACTTCACTAAACTCAAATGAAGGCTTCACGTCCTCAAGAGAGTGCAAGGTTTGGTCCCTACCTCCTCCTAAAGAGGCCTCTGTGCCCTGATAATTACCAGGCTTTATTGGCAGTGTGTTTGGAGTGAGGTCCCCGCCAGCAGGGACATTTTAAGGATTTGTGGGGCCCTGGGCCAAATGTATTTAGGAGGTTCTGTTCTGAACACGTTTCAGCTCTTTCATGCCCTCTTTGCCCAGGGCACTGGCAGGGCACAAGCACATTCGTCCAAATTCTGAAGGGGTTTACATCTAATATTCAGGGATCGCGATGTGCGTTTTCAATATTGTTACACAGCAGCAGCTCGAGAATATTACTGCAAATAAACTCCATGACACCCTCCCATTTCTCCTATGGAAGGTCCTATTTCCTTCAAAAAACAAACTTTTTCATGAATATTACACGAAACATGAAAACATTACTTTACAAAAGGTCTGTAATAAAGTCACACACATCAACTACATTAAAATAAATTAACGCTAACGGTATTCAAAACAATAGGTTTAGGAATTATTCCAGGTCACCAGGGCAAGACTGCGGATCACAGCTGGCTCTTTGAGGGGGCGGGCCTGAAAGGAGGGGCCATCGGCCAGAGCCACTGTGCCCAGGCATTTCAACGTCTCTGCCTGCCAGGGATGCAGAGGTAGTGACAGAAGTGTCCCACCCTCTTCATCTGGTTTCTGGTCACTATCAGAAGTTGGAATTTACCAACAAACCGGATCAGATGTTTCCCCAGTATCAATATTGTCTACGAAATTAACTTGTTTCAGGAGTTATTCCCCAGATTCAAGATTCAGCCTGACGTCAGGGGATAATTCATCCCCGCAGATCAAGAACAGACAGCAATCCAAGGCAAAGCCAAAGGTTGATGGACTCTCCACTCTTACCCCGTCCATTCCATGGGACACCCGGCCACTATTGCTAGATACTCCAGTGCGGTCCCAAGAGGCACAAGGGCTTCGGGCACCACCCTGCTTCACTCCAGCCAGTGGAGACCGGAAGGACTTGTCACGCCGGGACACTGGCACCACGCTGAACATGGACTTTCAACACTTTTGTGATTTTCCTCCTTCTCCTGTGTCCTCATTACCTTCAAGGAACTCCTTGAGCTTGTTTATAAGAGGGTACGGGCCCTCATTGCAGAAAGTCCCTGCAAAGTCATCCTGGTCGATGGTCCACACCATGCCGCCGCCAAATCCTTGCTCCCTCACAAACGTGACCTGAAAATACATAGAGAAAAGTTGTGAAAAGACCCATCCATTTATTTTGTTGTATTCTTAATCGGTGTGTGTTCAAAGTTACATAACCAGGCAGAGTTAAACCTCAAATCTAATATGGCCAGGGTAGGAATTGGCAATTGGCCATATTTTTTTTAATGAAAAATGTGTGCTTCCTAGCTGATAGTGATCTAGGCAACTGCCTAGAATTGCCTTGCACTGACCCTATAATTTTTTTTATTTACTCGTTTTTTTTGTATTGCTGTGTAGTATGAAAGGGCAATCAATATTAACATAGTATCAAAACACAGTAAGGAAAGTAGAATACTTTCTTTGCACCAGTGACGGAACAATTCTGTATTGATGACCGGTTAATTTTGCACCTGCATTTCCATGCTCTGACCTGTCGAAAGTCACATTGGACCAGACCGATGAGCGCAAGAATGACATTTACATAGGTGGCTCCTCCATTTGAGCAGAAGAGAGTTGACTAACAATCCCCAGAGTTCAAAAATTAAATGGTAATAAAAGTTAATTTATTACCTTTTTATTTTTTCTGCAACCTGTCGTGAAATAAGTGTCAGGACAGGGCAGTGCCAGCACTGCATATTGGCAGCAGCAGAGAGCTATGCGCTTTAAAAAGTGCATGTTTCTTTGGCTGGCCGTCTTGTGCTGGCCAGCCAGACATGCGCATTTTAAAGTTCTCTAACCTAGCTGTCTTAGACAGCTGGGTTAGAGAAAGCGCAGGCCACCAGTGCTCTTAGGTGCGCTTACTCTATCCAATCCTGGTGTTGCGTTCATGCTGTGAAAGCAGCCCCGGGATTGGGCAGTGCAGTTTCCTGCATCAGGAGCTTCCTGAAGACACCCGAGGGAGGAGAACGTAGTGCTGCGAAGAAAGAAAGGTACTTTTTTCAGTTTGTTTTTTTGTTGTTGTTTTGCCCCCCACACACACGCCAGTTGCCACAGCATTTGCATTGGCTAAAAATACACTTTTGCAGTAGTTGGCCAGTGCAAACGGGGGGTTCCAAAAAATTGTTCAGTCACGGGTCTACTACAGGGAGGCAAGTTTGTAGTGCCGTATGTTATACACTGTGTCCTGTGTGCACTCACGGGAAATTGCTGCTCATGTTAGGCTACACCTGTACTTCCGGACCAAAACTACCAAATGGATTCTTTTAGCAACTCCACATTTGTGTGCAACGTCTTGTTATAATTTTTTTAATCTGAGGTTTGCTTCTCAATCGGTATTTTGGGCGGTTTGCATGCAGATTAGACGGAGGGTCTATAGTGATATTAGTAGCATCAACATTGCTAGGGAGTGTGCGAAGTTAGTCACATTCAGGAAGTTTATTTATTTTTAAAGTGTTTAAAAATGTTCTAACTTTGATTACTTCATTTAGTTTGTGAGAAATAGAAAAAAATCGTGTACAAAATAGCTAATATAATTGCATTTATATAGCCCTGAAGAGGCATCGGAGTGCTTTTTTTTTTTATACAGTATTCAAACCAGCGTCCATCAGCTTGTATCTGCATCATGGTTCGGGGCAGATGTACGAACGCATTTACTAGTCGTAAACGTACATTTCAGGGTACAAAATCGAGACATCTAGTGAAGATAGCCAAGGCGCTGCAATGCCTGACGGGCTCCCGAAACCGGGGCTCTTTGTCGGGGATCTTTTGAAGAAGCCGTATGGGTGCGTGTGAGTGTGAGGGCAGGGTAGTGCACAAGGAGTGATGTTTTTTAAAAAAGGTATAGGGCCGTCCTACTTATTTAAGTATTTTTATTAATGAGGTAGCTCTAGCCTTGATAAAAAGAGGTGTAGAAGCCCTATTTAGGAGTAATGGTCCGAAAGGGCTAATTATGTGAAGGTGTGGTCAACATGTTTCGTGCCCCAGCTGCCCCAAAGGGGTCAATGGCACTTCGTCAGGACCAAAAATTAGAACGTGTAAGGTAAGTGCACTACCGTTTTAGCACTAGTTGCTTGGAACGGTAGGGGGTGATTGCTAAGGAACTGGTACTGCGATGAGGATAGACCCCTCGCGACCTACTTCCGGACAGACGGGGATGACAACAGAGCACAAAAGTTGCTCCGATTTGTAGGTAGACTGGCAACTTGCTGGCGTCCTACCCTCGCTCTGGGCGAGGGTAGGACGTTCTAATTTTTGGTCCTGACGAAGTGCCATTGACCCCTTTGGGGCAGCTAGGGCACGAAACATGTTGACCACACCTTCACATAATTAGCCCTTTCGGACCATTACTCCTAAATAGGGCTTCTACACCTCTTTTTATCAAGGCTAGAGCTACCTCATTAATAAAAATACTTAAATAAGTAGGACGGCCCTATACCTTTTTTAAAAAACATCTCACTCCTTGTGCACTACCCTGCCCTCACACCCACACGCACCCATACGGCTTCTTCAAAAGATCCCCGACAAAGAGCCCCGGTTTCGGGAGCCCGTCAGGCATTGCAGCGCCGGCCTGACGAGGGGCAAATGCCCAAATGATGAAGCATGACATCCCTTGGGGTGTGTGAGGGCATTACGAAGAAAAGACCTGTGCTTCCCCACTTCCTCTCCCTTCCTAACTAGATACCCATAGGAACTGCTCTTCTTGTTCTCAATATACCCTTGGTGCCTTCTGAGCAGGACCGGTTTCAAAACTAGGCTCCTTGTCCCTCTCTGAATAAATATGGATGTATCATGGCCAGGGACACATAGGGAGAGATGCTATGATCAGGTCATTTAAGCAGACCTGGTATAATCCAAAGTTCAGACTTGTAGCAGAAAGTCTGTCAAAGATGTCTAATTTGTCAGCAATACAATCCTGGGAGAAAGACAGTGGTGAGTCTAGGAACAATAGGCCGAGAAGGAGGGCCTTTTACCAGAATGCAAGTGGATTTCATTGAAATGCCTCCTTGTAACAGACTGAGGTATGTTCTGGTTATAGTTTGCCTATTTTCCCGGCGGGTGGAAGTATTCCCAACAAGAAGAAATGATGGATTGACAGTAGCAAAGCTGCTTTTGAGAGAATTGATCCCCAGGTTCGGGTTCCCAGTGACCCTTGAATCAGACAGAGGAGGGCATTTCCATAATGAGATTGTAAAATTGATTAGTGAAGCATTGAATGTACAACAGAAACTACATTGTGCCTACCGACCAGAGGCTTCTGGTGTGGTTGAGCAAATTAAGGGTACAATCAAAAACAGAATTGGGAAAATGTGTTTAGCCACAGGAATGAAATGGCCTGATGTCTGGCCTCTAGTATTGATGACGATCCGTGCAACCCCAGACAGAACTACAGGGTTAAGTCCTCATGAAATAATCATGGGATGTGCGATGAGGCATGTTTTTATTCCAGTCAACAAGCTGATGACTATTTCTGATGACATGGTATTGGAGTACTGTAAAGGCCTGGCTGACGCAGTTCATTCTGTGTTTCATCAGGTTGGAGCGGATGCCACCACCCTTGAAAAGAAGCCAGCCCAGGAGATTGGGTAAGGATAAAGGTCCACAGAAGAATTAACTGTTTGGTTCCCAGGTGGAGGAAACCAAGACAAGTCATTCTGACCACGACAACAGCTGTGAAGTGTGCTGGATTGAAAAACTGGATCCATGCCAGCCATACTTTAAGGATACCAAATCCAGTGGACAGCCAAGAGAAAGAGTATTATGACGAATCAGAGTCAAGTACTGAATCAGATAACGAAGAACCAAAAACACGAGAAAATCCTGTAAGGGGGGGAAAAGGAACCAAATCAGATATTGGTCCCCAGAAGTATCTGAGGAAAAGATTACAGATTTCTGACAGTTCAGATTCTGAAGACGAGCAAAGAAAGAAAGGTCCCAGAAAAGAACCCAAAAAGAAAGAAGGAAAGGACAAAGAAGAAGCAGTAAAAAGAATAAGGGAAAGAAGTCCCAGATGAAAGACAGAGAAATTCCACCTGAAATTATAGAACTAAGTGAAGAAGGGACAGGTACAGAGAGGGACAGATTGCGGAAGACCCCCGAGGAGGTGTAGGGAACTGCAACATCCAGCTAGGTGAAGGGACAAGTAGCCAGCAGGAAGATTGCGTGTCGGAGACCCGAGGAGGGACAGAGGGGACCTGGAACAAGTGGTGGAAAAAGAGACCACTGGAAAGGAAAAGCAAGGTGGGACAGAGTCAGAAGAGAGGGAGAACGAAGTACCTGAAGGTCGAGTTCTAAGAAAGCGAGCTTGGAGAAATGAAAAGAACGTCAGAGCAGTGGCGTCACTAGAGGGGTGTGGGGGGTGCGGACCGCACCGGGTGACACCCTCACGGGGG
This sequence comes from Triturus cristatus, assembly GCF_964204655.1. NCBI lineage: Eukaryota > Metazoa > Chordata > Amphibia > Caudata > Salamandridae > Triturus > Triturus cristatus. Next base: position 162,933,571 of record NC_140587.1, read on the forward strand.
GTGACACCAAAGGGCCGGTCCGGTCGGTGTGTCACTGTCTGTGGTGCACACTGCAACCGTCCGCCGTGCACAACGACGTTAAACCACTCGAACCAGCAGTCCAGACTCCAGAATGAAACCGAAACGCAACGACGACGACGCGCGCGCAACCTAACCTTATCGCTTGTTCTAATTAGGAGGTGCCTGTGCGCAGCGCGCACTGTCTCCTCCTCCGCCGCGTCTGCGCGCCTCGGCATGACGTCAGAGGGGTGCAGTCAGCGATGTTACGGGTGGAATCCGAATCCCACATGCGCATTGGCCCCCCCCCACCCCCCCCAAGTGCGCGTGACTTGCATCACGAGGGACGAGGAGGTCTCAGCCTCAGGTCGCCGCCCGTCGCCACAGCGCTACTATAATTTAATTTTATTCCAAGGGAGCAAGGCCGACCGACCGTCACCGAGGGTAGTCCCCCCCCCCCCCCCGTCTGCAGACTGCAACTCAGCAGGTGAGTGGCCTACTATTGCCTATCATCATCATGTACAGCGCTCCAATACCTTCGGGTCGAGTTCGCGCTGTCTAAAAGATGCAAAAAAATCTAAAATCTGTCTTCGTTTCACTCTAATGTTTGAACTGAAGCTGTACCGTTACTCCATCTGACCCCTGGAGTCAGTAGCACACACACACCTCTACATTGGTAACCCCAATTACCCTTTCACATTTGAAAGAGATATACATGATGTAGAAGAGAGAGAGATGGAACAGAGATGGAAAAGAGATGGGAACTTGAGAAAGTGGTTTGGAATGACAGGACGGTGCTTGCCTCGGCATTATCCCCAATGCCAGTAAAAACTTTGGGTGCCTCCCTTGTTTGGGTATTGTATGGTTCTAATAGTTCAAAGCAGCCTTGCACATGGTGACAGCGCAAAGAGCACTACAAGGACCAGAACGCCTCTCGAGGAATCTGAAGCAGACAGACGTTACCAGACCAGGTGATAATAGCGATGCACAAAAGCTCCAGTAACGCGTTGAGAAATGTAACAGGCGGCACAGGCCTTCTTCCATTTCATGAGCTCTACACCAGAACCCTTTCAATCTCCTGAGGCGGAAGCCGGGAGACCGCCGATTATTTTAAAAATTGTCACTTTGTTTACTCTGTGTCACCACGTAAAACTGCATTTTTAAAGCGCACTCACCCGGCAAGCATCCCAGCAGCGGGCTAGAGTCACGCACAAACAGCGACCCCTTCGCTGCAACGAAGATAGCCAGGAAATCACTCTTCGCCGCCATTCACGGCGAGGAAGCGAGGCCACGCCCACCTGAGGCCACGCCCACTCCCACAGCATAAATACGCTGCTGTCAGTGCTAAGCTACCAGAACCCTTTCAATCTCCTGAGGCGGAAGCCGGGAGACCGCCGATTATTTTAAAAATTGTCACTTTGTTTACTCTGTGTCACCACGTAAAACTGCATTTTTAAAGCGCACTCACCCGGCAAGCATCCCAGCAGCGGGCTAGAGTCACGCACAAACAGCGACCCCTTCGCTGCAACGAAGATAGCCAGGAAATCACTCTTCGCCGCCATTCACGGCGAGGAAGCGAGGCCACGCCCACCTGAGGCCACACCCACTCCCACAGCATAAATACGCTGCTGTCAGCGCTAAGCTACCAGAACCCTTTCAATCTCCTGAGGCGGAAGCCGGGAGACCGCCGATTATTTTAAAAATTGTCACTTTGTTTACTCTGTGTCACCACGTAAAACTGCATTTCTAAAGCGCACTCACCCGGCAAGCATCCCAGCAGCGGGCTAGAGTCACGCACAAACAGCGACCCCTTCGCTGCAACGAAGATAGCCAGGAAATCACTCTTCGCCGCCATTCACGGCGAGGAAGCGAGGCCACGCCCACCTGAGGCCACGCCCACTCCCACAGCATAAATACGCTGCTATCAGCGCTAAGCTACCAGAACCCTTTCAATCTCCTGAGGCGGAAGCCGGGAGACCGCCGATTATTTTAAAAATTGTCACTTTGTTTACTCTGTGTCACCACGTAAAACTGCATTTCTAAAGCGCACTCACCCGGCAAGCATCCCAGCAGCGGGCTAGAGTCACGCACAAACAGCGACCCCTTCGCTGCAACGAAGATAGCCAGGAAATCACTCTTCGCCGCCATTCACGGCGAGGAAGCGAGGCCACGCCCACCTGAGGCCACACCCACCCGCCCCTTTTTTTACCTACAAGGATGTGCAATCACCGGACGCGCAGCGGACGGGCGCAGCGGGCGCGCCGTCAGCGCGCCGAAGGCGCGCCAAAGGCAAGCCCGTCTGGGCCCGTCCGGCCCAAGGCCCCGTTACTCTGCCGGGTGGCCCTCAGAAGCGAGTGACGTATACAGCAGATACATTGCGCTCCCTTCGACCTAAGAACATCCTTACCTGCCACCACACGCTCACCGCAGGTAATGCTTTCTCGTTCTGTCCTCGATGCAATCCGACTCCCCCCCCTGAAATCTACCACACTCCCTTTGAAGTTGGGACTTCTTAACTGCCGTTCCCTCCCCAAACATGCTACTGAAGTAAACCTTTTGATTCAGAATCAGGATCTTGACCTACTGTTCTTAACGGAAACATGGCTATCAGATAACACCGACCCTGACGTCGTCGCGGCCCTACCCACTGGACACTTCTGCCAAGCTTTAAATAGACCTAAAGGGAGAGGAGGCGGGGTAGCTATAATTCACAGGGAACAGTTCACCTGTAGGATGGCTAACGCTGGTATCGAGGACTGCGAGAGCGGCCAATTCTCCATCCAAATCTCCTCATCCCTTTCCCTGGCAGGGCTATTGATCTATCGCCCCCCAGGAGCCCCAGGCAATTTTATCAATTCCATATTCGAATCTGTATCACAATTAGCTTCCTCCACCTCCAACTTCCTTATACTAGGTGACCTGAATTTCCACTTCCTAGACCCCATGGATCGAGTAGCCTCGGATATTAGACACGACTTAACATCTTTAAAGATACATCTAGTGAATAACGAGCCTACCCATGAGAAGGGCCATCTATTGGACCCTATCCTCACCAATATAGCAGCGGTGACCACCAACCTACCTGTGACCCTACCATGGACGGACCATTTTCTGGTCCCTTTTTCCTGGGAAATCCCCAAACCTACTCTAACCCCTAAAACCCAGGTTACCGACCGACAATGGCGCAAATTGTCACCGGAGAAATGGGCTGCTTCTCTTGCAGACTCCATTCCCGAGCTCTCCTTTGACCCCAACACGGCTGACAAACAATTTTGTGATTGGATCACTTCGTCCCTGGATACGATGCTTCCGAAAACCACCACCCTTAAACAGCCCAAGAGAATTTCCCCCGCTCTATGGTATACTCCAGAGCTTAAAGCTCTGCGCCAAGAGTGCAAAAAAACCGAACGCGCTTGGAGACGTGAAAAATCAGGAACCAATAAAAACACCTACTCTACCTCTCTTCTAAGCTACAAAATCGCTATTCGCAAAACCAAAAGCGCGTTTTATCAGGAGAGAATAGAAAAAGCGGGATGCTCCAGTAAGGAAGCATACGCCATCCTTAAAGAGCTCTCAAAACCCCCAGAACAAGGACTGGGACCTCCTTCCGACCCTAAAGCAGACCAGGAGAAATGCCAAAAATTGGCTAATTTCTTCCATGACAAAATCCGACTTATTCTGGACTCAATTCCTCCCTCGAGCCCAGGGGAAGAAATTGTTTCCCAATACACGACATCGTCTACTTGTCTGTCCACATGGGGCCAGGTCACAATAGACGAAGTGAGAAATACGTTCAACTCCATGAAGAGCGGCTCCCCTAGTGACCCTGCTCCTCTTCGGATCCTTAAGGAGGTAGCCCCCACTATCATCCCCTCCCTTACTCATTTGATTAATACCTCACTCCAACAAGGAGTCGTACCCTCGAGCTGGAAGAAAGCTGTGGTAAAAGCCCTACTGAAGAAACCTTCTCTCGATCCTGAGAACCTGGCGAACTACAGGCCCATTTCCCTACTCCCAGGAGTCAGCAAGATCGCGGAAAAATTAGTCAACAGGAAACTCTCGCAGTTTCTAGAGGCCAATAACAAACTAAAAAGTTCCCAGACGGGTTTCCGACCAGGGCAGGGCACGGACATCGCCCTCCTGGCAGCGGTAGAGGAGGCCAGAGCGCTACTGGATGGGGGAGGATCAGTGGCAGTGATCCTCCTCGACCTTAGCGCGGCGTTCGATACCGTCGACCATCAACTCCTTATCGAAAGATTGGCAAGAGTTGGAGTGGAAGGTACAGCCCTATCCTGGCTGTCATCTTTCCTGGCCCAACGGTCCTATCAGATTTGGGAGAAGAACGCCCGCTCCTCCGAAATGCCCCTCCAATGTGGTGTGCCTCAGGGCTCTTCCCTGAGCCCCACATTATTTAATATCTATATGTCCACATTGGAGGAGGTTATCACCCCATTCGGAGTGAGCGTCGTCAGCTATGCTGACGACACACAATTAGTGGTGTCTTTGTCCCATCCCAAACAACAGAAAGCTGATCTCTTCAACTGCCTTACGCAGGTTCATCGTTGGATGAATAGATCAGTCTTAAAACTAAACGGGACAAAAACGGAGGTCCTTATACTTGGCCCGAAAGGAACCTCACTCCCCCTGGATAGTTGGCCAGCCTGTCTAGGTCCTCTCCCTGACCCAAAAACAGAGGTGAAAAGCTTGGGAGTATGGATCGACTCCGATCTCTCATTTATTCCGCAAGCAAAGAAGGTAGCAGGGACCTGCTTCGGTCTTCTAAAATCTTTGAGGAAAGTCCTGCCCCTTCTTCCCCCTAAATCCCAAAAACTGCTAATCCAAGGTCTCATAATATCGAGACTAGATTACAGTAACGTGATTTATCTGGGCGCGCCCGAAGCGACCCTTAATAAATTGCAGAGAATTCAGAACACTGCTGCCCGGATCATCACAAACACCCCGGCCAGATCATCTGCTAAACCCGCTCTCAAACTCCTCCATTGGCTCCCCATAAGGGAGAGAGTCAAATTTAAGGCCCTGTGCCTGGTCCACAAAACGTTACATAACCAAGGCCCCCCTATCCTCAGTAATTTTGTCACCCCTTACATTACCACTAGATCCCTCCGCTCTAACGCAGAGAACCTCATCAATACCCCGAGATTCAGGAAAGCCCGATCAGGAGGAAGACGCTTCTCGGTACAAGCTGCCCGTCTTTGGAATTCACTCCCCCATGACTTACGTCTTGAACCACAATATCTGCGCTTCAGGAAGCTGCTAAAAACACATCTCTTTCCCTAGCTTCCATGCCCCCCCCCCCGTTTTGATTTCCCACCCTTCCTCTCTTTTGCTCTTAGCTCCCGGGCCTCAGATTTGTTGAATTAGGGTTTTTAGCGCTGGGATACCTCCGGGTGACTATGCGCTTTATAAAAATAAATAATAATAATAATAATAAACTTGTCGGGTGTTTTCCTTTCGACAGTCTGGGATGTTGAAATGGAAAAACACTTAAAGGGAGAAGCTAGTCCAACTATGGCTTTAGATTGGCCTCAGAAAGGAAAAATATGTATTAGAAGGAATCAAACTGCATATGATAATTACTTTGTAGGTAACCGTGAATGCCATGATACATACCGAATCATGGGTGGATGGGGATTTAAAGGAGGAAATGATCCAGTTTTTCCTGGGTTATATTTTATCTGTGGGAACAAGGCATATTATCGGTTGCCAGACCATTGGTATGGCACATGCTATGTAGGTCTGGTTTTTCCAAAGATATTCCACATGGGAAGAGGAGAAGATAGTGTACATAAGTTAGGTAGTCTATTAGCTCGTAGGAAGAGAGAATCTTGGTCAGAAATTGTAGGAGACATTTTTGGAGCATTGATACCAGCAGTGGGAATATCTCTGAATGCACACAAAATTAGAAAACTATCAACAGTAGTGGATCGCTTGTCAACAAGCACCGCTGGAGGATTTTTATTAGTAAATACTGAAATGGTTGCCATGCGTGCTATGGTAATGCAAAATAGACTTGCCCTTGATATATTATTGGCAAAAGAGGGTGAAGTCTGTGGAATGCTGAAAGTTCAACATTGTTGTACTTACATTCCTGACGAAAGTAAAGATCTGAAAATCTACATTAAAAATATAACTGAAGGGGGCGGAGCTTGGCTCGCGACGAACATGGCCGCCTGAGCCCGGAGCTCCTCCGCACCGGCCTACTATCCTGTATTTATCCGACACCCCCTCAGGCAAAAATCATCTTTGGACGACTGCTGTTGGGTCCGGGGGCCTCGGCGTCCCAGATCTGGCCTTTCGACTCTTGGTGGCCCCCCCGTTCCGGAGCTGTGAGGCGAGGCCTCTGGCGCGTTGCTGGGCCTCGCATCCCCGGGGCCTGGTAGACAGGGGGCGTGGCTGCGTCGCCTTGCGTGCGGCCGGGCTCTGTTGGGACGGGCCGGTCCCCGGAGCGACCTGTGGCAGGACTCGAGGGCCCTCGGCGGACTCGCGCCAGGGCGAAGGCGGGGTGCTGATCTGGCCCCGCGGAACGATCTGGCCCCGCGGATCGATCGTGTGAGCTGAGCCACCTGCAGCGCCTCCTTGACTGATGACCCTGGTCCCGCCGCCCGTCCATCTCCGTGCCTAGAGGGGCCAGGGCAGCGGCCCGCGCCTCGAGGCAACCAGCATTGAGGAGGAGCAGAGGTGGACTCGCCGGCTACAGGGAGGTTAGTGGAGATCGGACTTTGGGATTGACCTACACGGGGCTGGCGGCGCCCTGCCGCTCTGGACTGCGGCCTCCCTGCGGCCTTCTGAGGGGACTGTGAGCGCCTGACCCGGGTGGAGCCCTCACGCAGACTGCCGGCCAGCAAGTGTAGTCCTGGGATGCAGTGCATCGCCCCAGTGCCTGCGGCCATACTCTGACCTTTTGCTGTGGTGACCGTCGCTTTGCCTGTGGCTTGCCGGCGCTGGGGCGCCTCGGATATCGGCGGCCGCGCCGTGGGGGCGACCTGGAGCTATCTCGGCCCGCTGCGGCACTCGTGGTCGGGCGGCGCCGCCCTTGGGCCTGCCCTGCACGTGGGTCGGTCGCTCCTGCGGTAGCCCTGTGCCTGCACCGGCCGGGAGTGATCGCGGAGACGGCCTGGCACCATGGGGGGGGAAGGGCCACCGCAGTGGGGCACAGGCGAAGCTTGAAAAGTACGCGTTCTGTCAGGATCAGAAACGGTCCCCCCCGGACGGGCCTGCGGAGTACACGCTGGCGGACGTCATGGCCACGCTGACACAGATGCAGGCCTCAATCGGCACTATCTCCACAGATGTTGCGCTCCTCCGGGCGGATGTCGCCTAAATTAACTCCAGACTGACTGAGGTCGAGGCCACCACGGAGACCCTCACGCGGGGCACGGCAGACCACCACAAACGCATACAAGCCCTTGAACTGGTGCAAAAGCAGCTGCTGGCCAAGTTGGACGACCAGGAGGGCCGGTCTCGGCGCAACAACGTGCGGGTCGTGGGTGTGCCTGAGAGTGAACGCGGCCCTGCCTTAGACCTCTTTGTTGAAAAACTGATCACCGAACAACTGCAGCCCCGCGGGCTCTCCAAGTTCTTCTCGGTCGAGAGGGCGCACCGGGTGCCGGGTGGGAGGCCTAAGCCTGGGGCCCCCCCGCGCCTGATCCTGGCCCGCATTTTCAACTTCCGAGACCGGGATGCGATCCTCCAGGCGGCGCGTGCCGCCCCACCACTGCGGGTGGACAACGCTAAGGTCACCCTCTATCCGGACTACACCGCTACAGTAGTGCGGCAACGTAAGGACTTCATGGCAGTTAAGGCAGACCTCCGCTCTCAGGAGCTAAAGTATTCAATGTTGTACCCTGCAAAGCTGCGAGTGGAGGCGGAGGGGCGCACATGGTTCTTCACATCGCCGGCGGAGGCCTCGGAATGGCTCGAGGGGTGGCGTCCAGCAAGAGCGAGGGGCAGGGGAGAGCGCGCCCTGGGCGGCCTTCCCGACTCTCACCAAACCCTGAACGTTGAGGACTCAGGCGCGGGTGACGAAGTGCCCTGAGGCATGGGGCTGTGATGTGACCGAACTGTTGGACGCTTGGCGACCTGGGACCTTGCAGTGGCTGTCGGCCCCTGGGTCCTTGAACCTACAAGGGGCGGATGACCCCGGATCCCCCTTTTTCCTTTTCTCTCATCTGACAGTCTGCTGCTTGAGGGGACAAACTTACGGTATGGGGAGTGGCGGCTGTGTGCTGAGCGGCTTTCCCCCGTACGCACGTACCAAGTTTATGGGAACTAAGCACTCTGCTGTGTTGGGGTGGCGGGTAGTTGTAAATCCGCTGGGCAGGGAGGCAGGGAGGGGGGTGGGGGGATGGGGAGTTCGTTTAAATGTTGATTTTTGTTTTGTTTTAGGTTCACCAACCACTCAGGGGTACATGCGGCAGATTGGGCAGGTACAGGTGCACAGGGGTGGCACAGGGCAAGACGCGACTAACACACCCTCCCCTGGAGACGACGTCACATAGCTTGCCTCGAGCGGCCTCTGACTCACTGCCAGACGCCCCTGCTCAGCAGCGTTCTCCTTCCTTTGCGGTCCTCTCCTGGAACGTTAACGGCCTGGGAGACAAGATTAAGAGGGGGCTAGTGCTTCAATATCTCAAGCGCAAGGGGCCCGGGGTGGCGCTCTTGCAAGAAACACACCTAGTGGGTACGTCCACCAAAGCCCTGGATAGGTGGGGGTTTAAGATGGCAACACATTCAGAGTTTACGACAGGGTCCCGGGGGGTGGGCATACTGGTGAACAAGCGTGTCCCCCTGATTCTTCTTGATTCCCGTAGGGACGACTATGGCCGCTTCGCGGCACTCACTTGTCAATGGGAGGGGAGGGTTTATAATCTGGTTTCTGTCTACATCCCCCCGACACTACACCAAGCCTCCCTCAGGGCACTGGGCGAATTCCTTTTGGCGCTCCCGCCCGGGGAGCTCATCATGGGCGGAGACTTCAATGCAGCCATGGACCCTGCACTGGACAGGTCTGCACACAGGACTCTTGGGGCCGACGCCTCCACGCTCGCAGACTTTGCTACCGCGCTTGGCTTAGTAGACACATGGAGGGCATACTGGCCTGATGAGAGACAATACACCTTCCTCTCCGGGGTACACCACACCCTCTCCCGTATCGACTACATCTTCACCTCACCGGCCGGGTACAAAGGGGTGACGGAGGTGTCGCACCTACCCAGGGGCATCTCGGATCACTCGCCGGTGGTCATCACGTTTGCGTCCGGTGACCCAGGAAGGCGCACATTGTTCCCGATCCGCCCCGGATATCTTAAAATCCCTAAAATTGCTAAGACCCTCAAAAAGGCGACCAAGAACTATTTTACCGAGAATGCTGAGTCTGTCGAGAGCGCAGCAACCCTCTGGGAGGCCTTTAAAACCGTCCTCCGTGGCCAGGCCATCTCCATCATTACGGACCACACTAAGACCCAGCGGCTCGCTGTACTGGAGCTGGAGCGGGCGATAGTGGAGGCGGAAGCATCCCATACACTGCGGGGGGACGGAGATTCGGCGCATACCCTTCATATGGCGCAGCAAGAATATAGGTCCCATCTTTGGGAGGGGGCCCGAGCTCGACAAGTAGCCACCCAGCACACCATCTATGAACTCTGTGATAAGGCTGGCAAACTCCTGGCGTGGCTGGAGAAGGGGGACCGTGCGTCGCGCTGGGTGGCGCGGATTCGCCTGGGCGAAGGAGACTTTACCTCGGAGCCCCAGCGCATAGCAGAGGCCTTCGCGGCCCATTATCAACGCATCTATACCCCGGAGGCCTCGGCCACCGTGGCAGACAATGAGCTCTTCCTCAGGGACATCGCAATGCCTCGGCTGGCCGCTTCGGGGGCCGAGGCCCTGGAGGCGGATCTGACGGCGGAGGAAATCACGCTGGCGATTTTGGCCCTCCGCAGTGGTAAGGCAATGGGGCCCAACGGAATCCCAATCGAATACTACAAGCAAAATTCCGCTCTTGTGGTCCCTCACCTATTAGCCATGTATGGGGACGGTCTATCGACGGGGATGCTCCCCCGTGATCAGAGGATGGCTACAATAGTGGTGATCCCTAAACCCAACAAGCCGTCCCACGAGTGCTCCTCTTATCGCCCGATCTCGCTGCTTAATGCCGAGGCGAAGATCCTGGCCAAGGTGATAGCAACGCGGCTGCAGCCCTACCTTTCGACCCTAATACACCCGGACCAGTCGGGATTTATGCCCCACCGGAACACCGCTTTGAATCTGCGGCGTCTCCATGGCATCATTGCCGGCCGCTCCTCGATCGAGGAAGATGCGGCCATACTGTCGTTAGATGCGCGGATGGCGTTTGACAGAGTGGAGTGGCCTTTCCTCTTTGCCGTCCTCCGCCATATGGGGCTTGGCCCCAGGATTTGCGCGTGGATCCAGCTGCTTTACACTAAGCCACTTGCACAGGTGGTGGTCAATGGCCGCGTCTGACGCCTTTCCGCTGGGTCGAGGGACTAGGCAGGGTTGCCCCCTCTCCCCGCTCCTATTTGCTATGGCTCTCGAGCCATTGGCGGCGTGGGTGCGACAGGATCCGATGATTCGTGGCCTTAGGTGGACGTTGGACTGGGAGGATCGCATATCCCTTTATGCGGACGATGTGCTCCTCTATCTCGCCTCGCCGGCGCGCTCTATCGCCTGTCTCCTCAACATATGTGAATCATATGGTAGTAGGTCCGGATACGAAATAAACTGGGAGAAATCCATCTTATATATGCTCCGAGGCTCCCCACCGCGGCTTCCGTCAGGCTGTAACATTCTACTAGCTAACGACGGGTTCAAATATCTTGGCATGTACGTCACGGCCGACCGGGACAAATTTGTCGCGGAAAATCTAATGAGGCCCCCCCAACGGCTTCGCACCGACGTTAAACACTGGCGCGCATTGCCGCTGACATTGCTTGGGCGGGCTTCGCTCTTTAAGATGCTCGCCCTCCCGAGATTCCTCTATGCGCTGCAAAATACCCCCTTCCCCATTGCACCCTCTTACTTCACGGCGATCAACGCTGAGATCACTCGTCTCCTCTGGGAGGACAAGTCGCCTCGCATTGCCCTCCATAAGCTTACCAGTGGCTGGTATGATGGAGGTATAGCCCTCCCCGACATGAAGACCTATTACTGGGCGTCGCACCTCATGGTTATTAACCAGTGGCTCCATGTGCCGGGGGATGACCCCGTATACCGTATGGACCGACAACTACTTGGCCCCGGAGGGGTGATGGGAGCCCTTTACAACCCAAAAAGGGGTCGCGTTCCGGCGGGGCCCGCAGCCCATACCCTCCGGATATGGCACGCGTCGCAACGGGCGATGGGATGGGCTGGAAAGATTACCCAGGCAACGCCGCTTTGGGACACCAGGCAGCTCGGGGTACTTCGCACTACCAAGGGGTTCCACCAGTGGGATCTTATTGGTATCTCCAGGGTGGGAGACCTCTGGCGCAAGGGAGAGGTGATCACTTTTGCCCAACTGCAAGCAGACTACGACCTGGCGGACACCGAGCACTTCAGATATTTACAAGTTCAACACGCTCTTCAGGCAGCGATACCACGTGGGACTCGGCTCCCTGAGTCATCGCCCTTGGAGGACCGGCTCCTCATGGAGCATCTGCTCCAGAGGGCGACGTCCCTAACGTACCGGAAGATAATAACCGCCCGACCCTTTTTCCGCCCTCAAGGGGAAGTGGGAGGCAGAACTTGGAGAATTTGATGAGACAGACTGGAATTCCGCGCTCTCATCCCCCAGGGAAGTGGGCATATCTTCCAAGCTCAGACTGGTCCAACTCAAAATTTTGCACCGCACATACTACACCCGCACCCTCCTATTCAGACTCCACCGGGTGGAGTCCCCGCTGTGTCTCAGGAACTGTGGCCACGAGGGGACCTTCTTGCATACCCTCTGGGAGTGCCCTGTCGTGGCGACTTACTGGAAAGGGGTGTTGAGTATTCTCTCCCAGGTAACAAAAATTCCCACGCTGCCGGAACCTCGGCTGAGCCTCCTCAATGTCTGGGAACAGACGGACCACAAGAGGGTGACCCAGCTTTGGGTGACTTTGGGACTCATGCTTGCAAAGCGTAATATAGCCCAGAAATGGGGATCGGGGCTGGGGCCTACCCTGACGCATTGGATCCGAGATATGGACCTTGTAATGGTGACCGAAAAAACTGTGTATGCCCATAGAGGGTGCCCCAAGAAATGGTCCCAGGTCTGGGGTGGATGGAATGTATACCGGGGAAATATCTGTGAGCCCCCACCGGATGCAGCGGACTCGGATCTGTGACCAGGATTAATGGCTCCACTGCTGGAGATGGGTGGGGAGGGGAGCGATGGTGTGTTGTCATTGGGCTGTTTATTTCTCTCTGTGACACCTGTACTGTCATTGCTCCGGTACCTTGTAACCCCTGTATGCCATGCCTTGCACTAATGAGTGGTGTTTGTTTTATGTTTTGTTGATAAACCCAATAAAAATATTTCAAAAAAAAAAATATATAACTGAACTTGCATGAGGAAATTACACCACTGGAGGTTGAAAGTGTTTGGGAAAAGATTGGGAAGAAACTTTCTTCTATTAAAGATTTCCTGTTACACTTAGGTGGTACCTTTAGAGGTAGGATCTTATTTCCATTAACATGTGTGATTTTTATAGTATTAATTTTAAGATTAGGATGCTTGTGTCATAATAGAAAGAAAATACAGAAAAAGTTAAAATGAGAAAATTTGAAAAGAAGACAGAATAAAAGACACGAGAGGGAATTTGAAGAAGTGGAATTAAAAGAAATGAAAGAATGTATAAAACAGCTAGAAGAGAAGAAATTGGGGAAACAGATGTAAACTAACTAAAAGAATTCATTTCACTTTGACAAATGATGTTTATATATTTCTAAAGCGCTTGAATGCCGAGGCGTCTTGGTGCTGAAAGGTGCTGTAGCAGGGGAAGGCGGAAGTATAGCGGCCTATGTCATTGCAAAGAGCCTGGTTTTTAAGTTTTCTGAAACTCTGAAGATTGGGTTGGAGCCTCAGACTGGGGCAGCTTATTCCAGAGTCTGGCTGCACAGTATGTAATTGTGCGGCCACCCCAGCCTTCTCTTTTAATCTTTGGTACTCTGACCAAGCCTTGAGTGGCTGATCTTGGGTCTCGCAAAGGAGCATATGATATAAAAAAAACTTTCAAGACCTTTAGCTGCTCCACCGTAGATTGCCTTATGCACATATGTAAGTGCTTTGAAATCTATGCGTTGTTTTATGGGCAGCCAATGTAGGGAGCGTATCCCGTTCGAAGTGGATTGTCCTTTGTGTAGGCCCAGAAAAAGCCACCATTACCGTTTTTTGGAGTTCCTGGGATATATGTAAGGAAAAAAATTTCTTAGCGTCTTCAGTAAAAAGAAACATGAAGACATCAAGCTGTTGACTTGTGCAGCAAAATTAAGTTTGCTGTCAAAGAGGACCCCCAGGTTTCTGACTTTCTCTACAGGAGACGGGCATTCTCCCGCCTCTCTCGGCCACCATGCTTGATTCCACAACGGCAGGCCAGGTCCAAACTCCATCACCTCTGTTTTATCAGTGTTTATTTTTAGATAATTTTGACCCATCCAGGGCATGATTTCCGAAAGGCATGCATGGAATCTGCATGCAACCGATTCAGGCTGATTGATAGTGGATATAATATGTTGAGAATCATCAGTGTACGACACTAATGTGAAACCATGTTTCCTGACGAGGTTAGCCAGAGGTGTGACGTAAAGATTGAAAAGAGTAGGGGAGAGGGCCGATCCCTGTGGCACTCCACAGGGGAGATGGAAGCTGTCAGATCTCATGCCCTCCAAGAATAGTCTGTGCTCTCTATTTTCCAAGAAGGACGCTAATAGGGCCAAGGCGGTTCCTCCCACTCCCAGGTCCCTCAGCCGTTGTACCAGTACGGTGTGATTCACGGTGTCAAACGCTGCCAAGAGATCCAAAAGCACCAGGACCGCCCTCCCCCCGCCATCCACAATCTTGTGGATTTGTTGAGCAATTTTTACAAGTGCAGATTCCGTTGAATGTCGTGGCCGAAAGCTGTGCTGGGAAGAGTCGAGCAAGCCGTGTATGTCTAGGTAAGCGGTAAGGGATCTGTTCAGATGTTTTTCTAAAACCTTAGCTGCAAACAGCAGTCCTGCAATGGGACGATAGTGGTTAGGACTGCAACAAAATTTTAATGGTGTGGTGATAAAATCACCAAAGGGGGGATTGATGGAGCGGGTAGTACAAAATTTTGTATACCTCCCCCATTCTACATGAACATACTAATGATATAATCTTATTAATTATAATATTATTAAATGAGTTTGCATGAATATTAAACCAACATTACTAATATCCAAATTGCACGTGGGATTGCATATTGCATGACTAAAATAACCTTTATGACTAAAATCTGTACGCATACTAACAGTAGTATATGTAGTAAATAGAATACTGCATGAATATGTTGCTTTTGAAAGGTCTCTGTAATGTTGCTCGAGAAGGACCGAAAGGGTGAATATAATTGCTTTAAATGTTGCTATACGCTAGATAAATACAAACAGAGGGATTAGTAAGGGGTTAACAATAGATTTATTATTTCTATGAGTTAATTACTCTTTTGTGTTTGTTTCGCTTAAGTTGGCGTTTGGGCCTAAATCCAAAATGGCAGCCGACGCGACACGACAAGGTGGCCACTGACCCACGAGGCATGGAGTGAAATGCGCAGAAGCGACAAAGTGTTCCAGACCCCGTCATGAACTGTGATCTCCGTGTACCCAAGCAAGGACACTGTGGGAAGACGGCCAAGACTGACAATTGATTTTCAGTAAAACCGGAACAAACTGACTTTTCACTGACTTGATGACCGCACCCCTTGAACTGTACTAATGTCCCAAACCCTAGCATCGGACGATCGCAACCAGTCAATCAGAACCGTGCTGAAATTACAAAATGTATCTTCTGGATTTGATTTTCTTATAAAAGTACATGGTAGAATAGTGAGGGCTAATCACGCTCTCGACCGCTCCAAACATCAATTTCATAGACCGCGCTACTCGTGACGCTACTTAGGCGACTGACTGAGTTTTCCTGAATCCTAGATGGTCCAGATGCTGCCCAATTATCGGAGGATTGCGAACTTTTCCTAATTCTATGGGCACTGATAGATGCTTGCACGTCTCTGGTCTTTTGCCGATCTTTGAGACTGTAGCGTGCTGAGCAAAGAACTTTGATCTGCTTAGACGAATGATGACAGATTTGAGTATGCAGACCCAATGACTTAGAGAACTCCAGATAGCCAGATTAGGTAAATATGATGTTCTGCAATTTACTTGAAATTGGATATAAACTTTCTAAATGCGAACTTAAACTCTTCAAGAAATTTTAGATAAACAGATATTGATTAACAAGAAATGAGTTTGTGGTTTATTAAGAAAGGTAGATCTAAATCTTGAAATGTGTTTTAGCTGGTTCTAAATCACCATCAACCAATCCAACTATTTGGTCCATTGACCACGTGGGAGGAGTGCCTTGATGTTTAGGATTGAGCTCTGTAGGCGAAAAGGGTGTGGATGTACATTTTGTAAAATAACTTTTCTTTCCCTATAGGTTATAAGGTGTTCCCCTCATGTCGAGCGCTTGAACCGCTCATCCCTCCTGCTGCGTGCAGACCGGTGAATGTGTAAGTGTGAGTGTTGATGTTATGGGCCCCACCAATGACTGCATGTGTGAATGAGTTAGTGTGACGTCGGGTCTGTAACGCAGGGAGGATACCGGTACAGGTTGGCTTTCCCAGTTACCAGGGGTTTTTTTTTGCTCTCCATCACAGGCTCAAACATGTAAATGCACTAAAACTAGCAAGAATGGAAAACCTCAAGAGCTTATTTCAAAAGATCATTGGCTGGATAGGGTTAATCACCGAGCACATAAATCAGAAAGAATTGCAAACAGGAACATTCTCCCAAAATGATGACCTTGCTTTTATCCTGAACTAGATTTTCAGTAAAAAAAATGTGTAATTAGGTTGTGTGACATTATTATTAAGAACTCAATAGTTCAACCAAATATCAAACTGAAGCCACTTCCTTTGCCACTCTATGTGTTGGTGCATTATCATAAAACAGACTTCCACCCTTGATTGGGCACAGATGTCATGCTTTAATGGATTCATTGTTTTAGCGTGGAATAATCTTACATAGTAATAGGATCTCTGAAGAGCAGGAAAACAAAAGGCCTCATTTAGAGTTTAGTGTGCAGGATAATTCGTCTCAAATGTGGCGGATGTCGTGTATGCCGTACTGTAGCCTTATAGCCCGGGCCACTGGAATATGTGCTGAATCCTGATTTCTGTGAATATTTATCATTTGTGCGTCGCTAAGTGTTTTGATTTGTATTGATCCTATTAAATCTGTTTACAGCACACTTCAGAGTTACAATTTTTTTTATTTATTTTTGCTTTCCTAAATGGTGAACAAATACAGTTCATTTAAAAGGTATTTACATTTAGCTGTGTGTTGCAAAATTACGCAGCCACGGCCCGTACAGGTGAGCGCGGTGGGGCTATGGGGTGGAAGTGACAGACGATGGAATAGGTCAAATAAATTAAATAAATAAAACCACTTACCTTGCGATCACCGCATCGCCGAGTTGTTTGTAAGTAGTTTTATTCATTTATTTGACCTATTCTGTCATTTGTCACTTCCACCCCCCCTGCACCTGCTCCACCGCGCTTGCCTGCACAGGCCACCACTGCAAATACGACATCCTACTGCCTTTCCTGTCAAACTCTGTCCAATCGAGCAAGATTGTTACCCAATTCACTTTAAAAACTTCCCTCACTTCACAGTCGGAGAAAGAAAAGTAAACACCAGTCCATAGGTTAAAAGAATAAGCAGCAATTTGTCAAAAGACGTGGCTGACATTTGGCCTCCTCCTTGAAGCTCCCCTAAATGTGACAAGATCAGCACCAAATCTTTAAGCATCTTTATTTATTGCTCGGACTTTAGCAGCCCACCAAACATCGGCTCATGACCCAGGGTTTGGGAAACGCTTCAGTAGAGAATTGGTGCAACCTTTCCATCGTTAATCGTTTGTTTCACCAAGGGATCTCAATGTATGCAGCAGTCATGCACAAGTAAACGGTTCACACACTAAATGAAAACAAGAATAAGCTGTACCTAGAACAGCATAGGTTTGTCCTGACCAAGGAACAGCTGCCTGGTCCAGGAGTGCCTGCAGCTGCTACTCATCCAAAGTCCTTCCTATGTCACTTGTAGGGGAATCCAACGGTTAGCCTCCCAAACTACAAGCCACAAGCCCTGCTCACTGTCAGGTCCCAGTGAGTGAGCGGCCAGGGTCCTTAACTAGAGTTGGGCGGACACATGGTATCTGCCAACACGTGGCAGGTGAGTTGCCCCCTGCATGAAGAGGGCATTGATATCTCTGGCACTTTAAGTATGAGGACGAGTCATGCGACAATGTTTAGCGGATACCCTACTTCACTAAACTCAAATGAAGGCTTCACGTCCTCAAGAGAGTGCAAGGTTTGGTCCCTACCTCCTCCTAAAGAGGCCTCTGTGCCCTGATAATTACCAGGCTTTATTGGCAGTGTGTTTGGAGTGAGGTCCCCGCCAGCAGGGACATTTTAAGGATTTGTGGGGCCCTGGGCCAAATGTATTTAGGAGGTTCTGTTCTGAACACGTTTCAGCTCTTTCATGCCCTCTTTGGCCAGGGCACTGGCAGGGCACAAGCACATTCGTCCAAATTCTGAAGGGGTTTACATCTAATATTCAGGGATCGCGATGTGCGTTTTCAATATTGTTACACAGCAGCAGCTCGAGAATATTACTGCAAATAAACTCCATGACACCCTCCCATTTCTCCTAGGGAAGGTCCTATTTCCTTCAAAAAACAAACTTTTTCATGAATATTACACGAAACATGAAAACATTCCTTTACAAAAGGTCTGTAATAAAGTCACACACATCAACTACATTAAAATAAATTAACGCCAACGGTATTCAAAACAATAGGTTTAGGAATTATTCCAGGTCACCAGGGCAAGACTGCGGATCACAGCTGGCTCTTTGAGGGGGCGGGCCTGAAAGGAGGGGGCATCGGCCAGAGCCACTGTGCCCAGGCATTTCAACGTCTCTGCCTGCCAGGGATGCAGAGGTAGTGACAGAAGTGTCCCACCCTCTTCATCTGGTGTCTGGTCACTATCAGAAGTTGGAATTTACCAACAAACCGGATCAGAGGTTTCCCCAGTATCAATATTGTCTACGAAATTAACTCGTTTCATGAGTTATTCCCCAGATTCAAGATTCAGCCTGACGTCAGGGGATAATTCATCCCCGCAGATCAAGAACAGACAGCAATCCAAGGCAAAGCCAAAGGTTGATGGACTCTCCACTCTTACCCCGTCCATTCCATGGGACACCCGGCCACTATTGCTAGATACTCCAGTGCGGCCCCAAGAGGCACAAGGGCTTCGGGCACCACCCTGCTTCACTCCAGCCAGTGGAGACCGGAAGGACTGGTCACGCCGGGACACTGGCACCACGCTGAACATGGACTTTCAACACTTGTGATTTTCCTCCTTCTCCTGTGTCCTCATTACCTTCAAGGAACTCCTTGAGCTTGTTTATAAGAGGGTACGGGCCCTCATTGCAGAAAGTCCCTGCAAAGTCATCCTGGTCGATGGTCCACACCATGCCGCCGCCAAATCCTTGCTCCCTCACAAACGTGACCTGAAAATACATAGAGAAAAGTTGTGAAAAGACCCATCCATTTATTTTGTTGTATTCTTAATCGGTGTGTGTTCAAAGTTACATAACCAGGCAGAGTTAAACCTCAAATCTAATATGGCCAGGGTAGGAATTGGCAATTGGCCATATTTTTTTTAATGAAAAATGTGTGCTTCCTAGCTGATAGTGATCTAGGCAACTGCCTAGAATTGCCTTGCACTGACCCTATAATTTTTTTTATTTACTCGTTTTTTTTGTATTGCTGTGTAGTATGAAAGGGCAATCAATATTAACTTAGTATCAAAACACAGTAAGGAAAGTAGAATACTTTCTTTGCACCAGTGACGGAACAATTCTGTATTGATGACCGGTTAATTTTGCACCTGCATTTCCATGCTCTGACCTGTCGAAAGTCACATTGGACCAGACCGATGAGCGCAAGAATGACATTTACATAGGTGGCTCCTCCATTTGAGCAGAAGAGAGTTGACTAACAATCCCCAGAGTTCAAAAATTAAATGGTAATAAAAGTTAATTTATTACCTTTTTATTTTTTCTGCAACCTGTCGTGAAATAAGTGTCAGGACAGGGCAGTGCCAGCACTGCATATTGGCAGCAGCAGAGAGCTATGCGCTTTAAAAAGTGCATGTTTCTTTGGCTGGTCGTCTTGTGCTGGCCAGCCAGACATGCGCATTTTAAAGTTCTCTAACCTAGCTGTCTTAGACAGCTGGGTTAGAGAAAGCGCAGGCCACCAGTGCTCTTAGGTGCGCTTACTCTATCCAATCCTGGTGTTGCGTTCATGCTGTGAAAGCAGCCCCGGGATTGGGCAGTGCAGTTTCCTGCATCAGGAGCTTCCTGAAGACACCCGAGGGAGGAGAACGTAGTGCTGCGAAGAAAGAAAGGTACTTTTTTCAGTTTGTTTTTTTGTTGTTGTTTTGCCCCCCACACACACGCCAGTTGCCACAGCATTTGCATTGGCTAAAAATACACTTTTGCAGTAGTTGGCCAGTGCAAACGGAGGGGTTCAAAAAATTGTTCAGTCACGGGTCTACTACAGGGAGGCAAGTTTGTAGTGCCGTATGTTATACACTGTGTCCTGTGTGCACTCACGGGAAATTGCTGCTCATGTTAGGCTACACCTGTACTTCCGGACCAAAACTACCAAATGGATTCTTTTAGCAACTCCACATTTGTGTGCAACGTCTTGTTATAATTTTTTTAATCTGAGGTTTGCTTCTCAATCGGTATTTTGGGCGGTTTGCATGCAGATGAGACGAAGGGTCTATAGTGCTCTTAGTAGCATCAACATTGCTAGGGAGCGTGCGAAGTTAGTCACATTCAGGAAGTTTATTTATTTTTAAAGTGTTTAAAAATGTTCTAACTTTGATTACTTCATTTAGTTTGTGAGAAATAGAAAAAAAAATCATGTACAAAATAGGTAATATAATTGCATTTATATAGCCCTGAAGAGGCATCGGAGTGCTTTTTTTTTTATACAGTAGTCAAACCAGCGCCCATCAGCTTGTATCTGCATCATGGTTCGGGGCAGATGTACGAACGCATTTACTAGTCGTAAACGTACATTTCAGGGTACAAAATCGAGACATCTAGTGAAGATAGCCAAGGCATTGTGGGCGTCGAGCAAGAAACATCTTTTGGAGCAGAATATCTTCCGAATCCGATGGCAGACTGGTATTTATAGATCCTTTATGTTAGATTTGAGGGCCTCTAGTTAGCCGAGGGAGGTACCTTTGTCCAAGTAGGGGCCCTTGCGTCTAGTCAGGGTAAGGGGGCACACTCCTAAAATAACCTCTGCTCACCCCCTTGGTAGCTTGGAACAAGCAGACAGGCTTATCTCAGAGGCAGTGTGTAAAGCATTTGTGAACACATACAGTAAGCAAGTGACAACACTACAGATGGACACCACACAAGTTGTACTTTAAAAATAAGTACTCTTTATATAGACTTATCACAAGACCACAAAACGAATAAAAAATCCACAATATTGTACTTACAATGGTAGAAATAACTTAATTTTCTTTAGATGTTAAAATGCGACTGAGTTCAATGAACCTTAAGATGCGCAACGCTATACAACTAAAGTGTTGTAGGGAAGGTGATGCGTCGGTTCCTTACACGCAAGAACGGTGATGCATCAGGTCCCTACTGCTGCGTAGGGGTTGCGTCGGTTCTTCTCTGCGAGGGGAGGTGATGCGTCGGTTTCTTACTGCATTGAAGATCCGGTGCAATGAATCAAAGATGGCGTCTTTTCTTGATATGACATGATACGAGCCGCGACAGGCCCTGCAAAAACGCTTCCCGGGGATGCAGCGGCATCTGATGCAACGTCAATCCTCTTCTCCGGCAAGGCGCTTCGGGGACCCTGCGATGACTCAACGGTTCTTCTGGTTCGCAACAGGCCCTGTGACACGCTTCCTGGTGACTCAGCGGCATCTGCTGTGACCTCGAGTGAAATGTCCAACTAACTATAACGTCTGATACCTATGCTTTTTTCAGTGAATATAAAAATATATATATGCAGTCAGTCAGGTGTGTGCGTATATATATATATTATACACACAGACCCGGGGAAGCCAATGGACACATTAAGGGGTTTCCCGAAGTATTAACCCCCTTCTTTTGCTTGGTACATCAGCGTTCATGAAATCTGCAATCCGTCCGGCTGGTGGTACTTACCACAGTGTTGCATGCTGGTCATTGAACTCTACAGTTCAGGACTACAGAGCAAACAACCAGGTGGGACGAGTCTTACTGCCACCAATTGGAGAGCCGCAGAATTTCCATAAGAGGGAGGTGGCTCAACCCAGTGCTGTTGGCATCTGAGAAAGGCGAATTACGCCAAAATGCACCATGCCAATCAGCTGTGAATAAATTGGTTTCTCCGCAACTCCCCGCTGTGTCCTCTTTATTGCTTTCCAGTGAAGCGGTCTTGTGTGTGATATACTGCACGTGTCGCCGGCAAACCCGCTAAAGAGGACCCGTCCAGCAAAGCGGCCTGTGACATTGTTGGCATCGTGTTAGGAGACGTCCAATGGATTGGAAACCTTAGGCCCGCCTCAGGATCGGGTCAGGCAAGTGGCCGGTGCCAGAAGACAGTCCATGATTACATGGAGAATCGTCATCAATGTATCGACGATTCACAGCCCTGACTGCATTTGAAATTGGGGCTTGGACGTAGGGGACCCGGGGAAGCCAATGGACACATTAATTACGGGGTTTCTCAAAGTACTAACCCCCCTCTTTTGCTTGGTACATCAGCATTCATGAGAACTGCAATCCTTCCCGCTGGTGGTACTTACAACAGTGTTGCATGCTGGTCATTGAAGTCCAGGACTACAGAGCAAACAACCAGGTGGGACGAGTCCTATTTCCACCAGTAGGAGAGCCGCAGAATATCCATAAGAAGGAGGTGGCTCAACACTGTGCTGTCGGCATCTGAGAAAAGCGATTTACTCCGAAATGCATCATGCCAATCAGCTGTGAATAAATTGGTTTCTCTGCAACTTCTCGCTGTGTCCTCTTGATTACTTTCCAGTGAAGCGGTCTTGTGCGTGAGATTATATATCTATATATATTTTTTAAAAAATCTACTGGCGGTCGCCAGTATAGTTATAGTTAGGACCCATTTTCCATAGGAAATTCGCGACATTCTATTCCCAATAACTTTAGCGCCGATTGACGAATCTTCCCGAAATTTTCAAAACTCGTGGGGCGCTCCGGTCTGCTCCTACCTTGAAAGTTTTGGGGTGATCCATCCAGAGGGGGCCGAGAAAAAAGGGAGGTCCCCAAACGTGTTTTCCCCATGCAATTTTCCATAGGAAAATTTAGACACGGCTACAGCCCGAACTGCTGAACGGAATTACACCAAATTTGGCTAAGAGGTAGTTCTTGGTTCAGAAAGAACCCTTTTTGTTAAATGACGTAAATCCGTTCAGTAGTTGCTGAGAAAATCAAAAGTAAAAACACATATCTAGGGCCGCGGATCCTCCCGAGCACGAGCTTTATGCTAATTGGCTGTCAACACTCCAAACCAGAAAGTGTTGGCAGACATCTTGTGCCTCGGTGGAACCTAGGCACAAGAAAACAGAAAAAGTAATGCGCAAAATGCAAAAAGGGGGCAGGGTAGAAACACGGTGAGATTTGCGCCACCAGCACGAATTTAGGCCGCAATTAAAAAAAAAAAAGCACCTTAATATTTAGCTCCCGGGTGGACCAAATCCCAGAGGCAATATTTGTATTGGGATGGGGGGCCACCACCCCCCGGGGGTTTTCAAACAATTGCGGGAGGGGGGCTCACTGCCCCCCGCAGTCCCGGGGACCGCCACTCCCGGGGGCGTCTTAGTTTAATGTTGGGGGGCCTCCAAGGCCCCCCAAGCCACGGGGACCACCACCCCCCGGGGCTCTACTTAATTGTTATTGCAGGGGGGGGCACACTGCCACCCCCCGGGCTTTACATTTTTTTTTTTTTAAACTGTGTGGGTGGCTCAAGCCGCCCCACACGCCCCGGCACCCACCACCTCCCCGGGGCTCCAAATATTAAAATTGGGGGGTCCATGACGGAATCCCCAGCCCCGGGCACCACTACCACCCGGGGCTTTGTAAATTGTGGGAGGGGTGCCACACGGCCCCCTTCCTCGAGCCTTATCATGGCCCTGGGGACCACCATCCCCCAGGG
The DNA here is from genome assembly GCF_964204655.1 of Triturus cristatus. Taxonomy (NCBI): domain Eukaryota; kingdom Metazoa; phylum Chordata; class Amphibia; order Caudata; family Salamandridae; genus Triturus; species Triturus cristatus. Next base: position 162,957,071 of record NC_140587.1, read on the forward strand.
ACGGCTCCTGCAGTGTCCCGGGGTGCCCACCCAGGGACTCTCAGGATTGAGGAGGAATTAATTCTCCAACTTAAAATGCGCCACAGGGCGTGTTTGCAGACATGTCACCTCAGGCCACGCCCCCTTCCTTCACCATTGTGCAAACGCAACCCCTGGCGAGTTGTAAGTTGGGGAATTAATTCCCCTTCAATACAGAGGGTCCCTGAGGGCCAACAGGTATGCACCAGGGAGCTGTGTTGCAGACAAGTGTTGTGAGGCCACGCCCCTTTTTACACCTCTCTGCAACGCAGCTCTGTGGCGCTTACTGGAGGTACCTACTGGGCTAGTTGGACCCTAGGGACCCTCAGGATTCAAATGAACTTAATCTCCCAACTAAAAATGCCCACAGGGCGTGTTTACTCAGTGAGGAAGGGAGGGGACGGGGCCTGAGGTGAAGTGTGCAAACACGCCCTAAGGAGCCTGTTAAGTTGGGGAAATAATTCCCCTTCAATCCTGAGGGCCCCTGGGGGCCAACTACCCCACCAGGTGCTTCCAGTAAGTGCCACTGCACTGCGTTGCAGAGAGGTGGTCCAGGCCGTGCCACTTTTTACACCTCTCCGCAACTCAGCTTTGTGGCGCTTACTGGAGGTACCTAGTGGGCTAGTTGGACCCTAGGGACCCTCATGATTCAAGGGGACTTAATCTCCCAACTTAAAACGGCCACAGAGCGTGTTTGCACAGTGATGAAGGGAGGGGACGGGCCCTGAGGTGACGTGTGCCAACACGCCCTGTGGCGCTTTTTAAGAGGTCGTTTAATTCCCCCTGCCCCATTATATACTAGGGGCTTACAGAGGAGGTCATGCTAATCACAGGGGGACCCCAATGCATAGTGTTCCCTAGTGTATGTAGGTGTTTTCACTGTATTCTAAGTGCCTTTTAACATAGCACTGGCTCTAGGACTGGTTAGTCCGACTGTTACCAGCAGTATCCGTCTGAAAAAGTTGAGGGTACAGGATGATTTTGCAACAAGGCTTCTTTCGGCTCTTCGGTTTGTTCTTTCTGCATGTTTTCCTTCTTCCTGCACCTTTTTGTCTTTGAGGACTTCTGTTGCTGCTTCCTGCATTTCTTTTTTTTCCTTTGTGAGTTTTTTCTTATTTCTTCACATGTCCCATCTCTGTAGGCATACTTAGAAATTAGCATTTAAAAAACCTTAGAAATTCACTGAAAAAAAACATAGGTTTCAGGGGCGTTATAGTGAGCTGAACATTTCACTCGTACAAAACCATTGAAATTCCCCCATTATAGTTCAGCTAACTATAACTCGCGCACCCGCAATGCACTGCTGATGACATCACATATATCACTCATGACATGGTCAGTGACATCACTGATGACATCATCTTTGTGATAGAGTGGCAGACCGCCTCTCACCCTAATATAACCTTTGATACACACATTCAAAAATAGAAACTAAAATTTTCAAAACCATGGACATACCAATACCAGTTACAACAACCTATTCAGTAATTCTAAGATCCACATACACATCCACTCATTCACCAACAGTCCTATACAGTCACTCATACATGTACTCACTCATCATATGTACTCATACACCTATACATCCTGTTACACACCGCCACTCATCCATAGATTTACTCACACACAGTCACTCATGCTAATAAAGAATCAAACATCCATTTACTTGCATATAAAGTTATACAAACACCACCACACTTACTTCTACAGAAACTTACACATAGTCTTTTAAACAATCACTTATAGAAACCTACTTATTCATACAGGAACTCTTCCAGTCTTTCACTCTCACATATACACACTTATATACACCAATAGTCACATATCCTAGTTTAAAACATATGTAGTTACTCATAAAGACACTATTGAGACAAGTCATTCACTCACTAACACACCCATACACACACTCCTCCACCCATACAGTCCTGCACACATGCGGTCTTCCACACATTAACAGTGAGTCACTCATTCATGAATCTATGCACTACGTAATACCCCCCACCAAACCATACAGACAATCACACTGATACTCAAAAAAACAACTAATAACCTATATAGACACTCATGTAGCTACTCACTAACCCATGCAGCCACTTAAACACAAAGTGAGAGACTGATACAGGTATTTACATATTTAAACATTACTCACTAACCCATGTATTCACTAAGATACACTTAATCAGTCAGTTATACAATCAATTTTTCATTAACAAAATCATCCATTTAGACATATACCCATTTATTCTTCCATCGACCTGGAGTTATACATATATAAAACATATGTAATTTTCAGAAAAACACACATTCACTAGATGATGTGAGTGATGTCATGAGTGATGTAATCTGTGATATCAGCAGTGGATTGCAGGCGCGAGAGTTATAGTGAGTACAACGAACTATAACAGAGGAATTTCAATGGTTTTGTACGAGTGAAATGTCCAGCTAACTATAACAGCCCTGAAACCTATGGTTTTTTCAGTGAATTTCCAAGGTTTTTTAAATGCTAATTCCCAACTATAACATGTCTGAAACCTATGGATTTTTCAGTGAATTTCGAAAGTTTTTTAAATGTAATAGTCATATGTATTATTTTATACTGATTTTTACAGTTTAACCGTTTATTTTTACATATTTTATTTTTTAAATTACATTATATATTTTTAATATAAATGGAAATAAAAATGTTTTTTTAAATATTGAAACTGAATTTTTTTTTTTTGTTGAATGTATAAGTGCAGAACTATAAGTGTGTTGGTTAGTTAGGATACTGCATGCATAGTGGATAGGGGTTTGAGGCAGTCCATGTGCTAATGCCTCGCTGCATGAGTACTTGGATACTGACTGAATGATTAGAATACTGCAAGGAGAGTGCCTGGGTGAATTTATAAGTGTTAGAATTACTTTTTAGAATCAGTACTGGGCTGAAAGATGCAGCACTGAGGTCTCTCCTGATAACAGGTGAGTAAATCGGAAATTGTAGTGCGGCTGATTTTAGATGAATATTTTAAAGTTTCAAAACTGCACACTTAGAAGAATTTCCAAGTGAAACCAGTCAATGTTAGCCTATGGAAGGAAATTCAAGTTACTGGTAAGTACGGTTAGAATTACTTTTCAGGATCAGTACTGGGCTCAAAGATGCAGCACTGACGTCTCTCCATGTTCACGGGAGTACTATTAAACAGTAACAGGGGTGGGAGCACACCGCTTCACCTCCCAGCAGGGTTCGCCCCTGGCATTGTGGTAAATGCAGTTTCAGTGACTTGCTTGCTTCAAGAGTGTTCGAGTGTTTCGCCACAGTTGGCGCAGATAGTGCTGATCTCTAGACATGTGTTTCTGGTTCTTTAACCGTCATCAGTAGAGATTACAGTATTTCAAATGTGGGGTTTGCTGAGTAGGCTGCCAACATCTTTCTCAGGTCAGGTACCTCACAGGCAAGCGGGTGCTTCATCCACGAGCTCGTCAGCTCAATGACTCACAGGAGTACTATTAAACAGTAACAGGGGTGGGAGGCAATGATATCCTATGGAAGGAAATTCAAGTTACTTGCAAGTATGCTTAAAATTACTTTTCAGGGTCAGTGCTGGGCTAAAAGATGCAGCACTGGGCTCTCCTGATAACAGGTGAGTAAATCGGAAGTCGTAGTTCGGCTGATTTTACTTCGGTCCAGTAAATAGAGCCACTTTCCTACACCATCCCCTCCCTTCACCACTGTGCAAACACGCCCTGTGGCGCTTTTTAAGTTGGGGAAAAAATTGCCCTTCAATCTGGAGGGTCCGTAGAGTCCAACTAGCCCACTATGTACATCCAGTAAGAGCCACAGAGCTGCGTAGCAGAGAGATGTAAAAAGGCGCACGGCCTGCACCACCTCTCTGCAACGCAGCGCAGTGGCACTTCCTGGTAGCACCTGGTGGGCTACTTGGCCCCCAGGGTCCCTCAGGATGGAAGAGGAATTCCCCCCCCCCCCCCCCAACTTAAAACGCACCACAAGGTGTGTTTGCACACGTCACCTCATGCCCCGTCCCCTCCCTTCACCAGTGTGTAAACGCGCCCCATGGCGCATTTTAAGTTGGGAGATTAAGTCCCCTTGAATCCTGAGGGTCCCTAGGGTCCAACTAGCCCACTAGGTAACTCCAGTAAGCGCCACAGATCTGTGTTGCGGAGAGGTGTAAAAAGGGGCGCGGTCTCTGAACACCTCTGCAACGCAGCTCCCTGGCGCATATTGGAGGTACCTGGTGGGCTAGTTGGCCCCCAGGGACCCTCAAGATTGAAGGAGAATTAATTCCTCAACTTAAAACATGCCACAGGGCGTGTTTGCACAATGGTGAAGGAAGGGGGCGGGGCCTGAGGTGACATGTCTGCAAACACGCCCTGTGGTGCGTTTTTAAGTTGGTGAATTAATTCCTCTTTAATCCTAATGTCCCCTGGGTGCCAACTAGCCCACCAGATACCTCCAGTATGCACCAGGGAGTGGCATTGCAGAGAGGAGTTCAGAGGCCATGCCCTTTTTATAACACTCTGCAACGCAGCTCCGTGGCGCTTACTGGAGGTACCTGGTGGGCTAGTTGGCTCCCAGGGGACCTCAGGATTTAAGGGGAATTAATTCCCCAACATAAAATGCACCACAGGGCGTGTTTGTACATCACGTCAGGCCCCACCCCCTACCTTCACCACTGTGCAAACGCGCCCCGTATGGAAAAGTAATCTGCTCTCGCTTCAATGAAGCAAAGCAGTTTGTAATGTCGTTGCAAACTACAGTGTCCCGGGGGTGGGCACCGCAGGACACTGGAGGGTGGCGGTCCCCAGGGCCGGGGCGTGTGGGAGGGCTCAAGCCCCCCCCCCACACAGATATTTTATTTATTAAGCGAGCCCCGGGGGTGGCGGTCCCTGGGGCTGCGGGGGGAGGCTGTGAGCCCCCCCCCACCCATTTTTTGCAAAGCCCCAGGGTGGCGGTCCCCGGGGCTGGGGGGCCCCTCTGGGGCCCCCATTGCTATAAATTGCCCCTGGGACTTGGCCCCCCGGGGGCTAATTGTAAACGAAGCGCGGGAGCCCACGCTTCTTTTTTTTTTCTGGAAGCGGGATGCGTGGATCCTAAGCGCATTCTGCGATTTGGGGCCTTGGGGGTCCTTGTGGGACCCCCCTGAGCAGGCCTAGGGGGTCAGGGTGTTTCTACCCTGGCCCGTTTTTGCGTTTTTCACAGGTTTTTTTGTGCTTTTTTGTGCCTCGATTCTACCGAGGCACAAGATGGCTGCCAACACTTCCTGATTCAGAGTGTTGACAGCAATTAGCATAAAGCTCGTGCTCTGGTGGATCCGCGGCCCTAGATATATCTATCTTTTTACTTTTGAATATCTCAGGAACTACTGAACGGATTTACAGCATTTAAGCATAAGGCACGAGTCTGAACTGAGGACTACCTCTTTGCTAAATTTGGTGTAATTCCATTTAGCAGTTCGGGCTGTAGCTGCGTCAACAGGTCCTATGGGAAAATGCGTTTTGGGAACCCCTTTTTTCTCAGCCCCCGCTTGACGAATCACTGAAATTTTCAGTATAGGAGCGGACCGGAGCTGGCCAAAGGTTTGGAAAAATTTTCGAAGATTCGTCAACCGGCGCCAAAGTTATTCCCAATAGAATGATGCAGATTTCCTATGGAAAATAGGTCCCAACTATAACTATCTACTGGCGACCGTATAATATATATATATTCCACATAACAAAATGATCTTGAGCATGATTACTGACTGTTTGGAAAATAACTTTTTCATGTTTCACAACCAAATATATCAACAGGTCAGGGGCGTTGCCATGGGGGCTCGTTTCTCTCCGAGCTATGCCTGTCTGCATTTGGGGCTCTGGGAGGAGCAGGCCCTCATGGTCAACCATGGTGACATTGTAAGGCAACATGTCATTTGTGGGTATAGGTATATAGATGACCTGTTTTTAATCTGGAATGGCACTGAAGCATCTGCACAGGAGTTTGTTAATCTAAACGTGAATAATTTAAATCTTAAATTCACGGCGGTGATGAACAAGTTACTTACCTTCGGTAACGATGTATCTGTAAGAAACATTAGTTAGTTAGATTCCTCACCTTAGAATATCCCCAGGCGTCAGACTGGATCCGGAAGATTTTTCGGCAGCAATACCCCTTGCGCGTCGCTAGGCGTCGTCTGCTGCTCCGCGTCCGTCGTCGGGCGCCGGAATGACGTGGGAGTACTTAGACGCCGCCCTCGCGCGCTGACGTCAGTTCTTGTACATAGCTTTCCGCGCCAGGAACGCAGAGCCATGCAAAGACCGACACTGGTGCCAAAAATAAAATCTAGGGGCCTGAAAAGGATAACCTTAACCCTAGATGTCAGTTCGCAGAACGGGGAGGATGGGTGGGTCGGTGAGGAATCTAACTAATGTTTCTTACAGATACATCGTTACCGAAGGTAAGTAACTTGTTCATCTGAAAGAAACAAGTTAGTTAGATTCCTCACCTTAGAATAGATACCCAAGCAATACCATCCCCGGTGGTGGGTCTGCGAACCAAGATCACACCAGAAAGTCCTGGAGGACAGAACGGCCAAAGAAGCCATCCCTCCGGACTTGGCTGTCAAGGCAATAATGCCTGGCAAACGTGTGTAGCGAAGCCCACGTTGCCGCCTGACAGATGTCCTGCAAAGGGACACCCCGTCCCAAAGCAGTAGTAGCCGCTGTGGCCCGAGTGGAGTGGGCGCGCAGCCCAACAGGAGGGTCCTTTTTTGCCAAGGAGTAACAAATTTTGATGCACAAAACGACCCACCGAGAGATGGTCCGTTTGTGCACCGCCTTCCCCTTCTTAGCACCCACGTATCCAACGAAAAGTTGGTCGTCCACCCGGAACTGCTTTGTGCGGTCCAGATAAAAGGAGAGCGCACGTTTTGGGTCCAGACGGTGGAGCCTCTCTCCTCTTTGGAAGGATGCGGAGGCGGAAAGAAGGTGGGCAAGGTGACAGACTGCCCAAGATGAAATGGAGTCACCACTTTCGGAAGAAAGGAGGGACGAGGCCGAAGGACAACCTTGTCCGGATGAACAGACAGAAAAGGAGGCTTTGAGGATAAAGCCTGGAGCTCACTCACCCGTCTAGCCGAGGTGATGGCTACCAGAAAAGCAGTCTTAAGAGTCAGAAGACGAAGAGGACAATTGTGAAGAGGCTCGAAGGGAGCGCACATCAGGAATGTCAAGACAAGATTCAAGTCTCACTGAGGCATTACAAAAAGGGACAGGAGGGAACGTGTGAGTAATGCCTTTCAGAAAGCGTGTAACTACAGGGGACTTGAAAAGAGAGGGCTGATCAGGAAGCCGCAAGAAGGCAGAGATGGCAGCAAGATAACCTTTCAGGGTGCCCAGGGCAGAGCCCTGCCGGGCCAAAGAAAGAAGAAAGAGGAGAACCTCAGAAAGAGGGGCGGAAAGGGGATCCACAGCCTTTGCTGTGCACCATGCCACAAATTTGTTCCACCGGCAGGCGTATACCGTCTTTGTGGAGGGACGCCTGGCTGCCAGAATGATATCACAGACTTCAGGAGGCAAGTCAAATGGCATCAACTGCCACCGCTCAATCTCCACGCATGGAGGTGGAGGCTGGACAGGTTCGGGTGGAGGACCGTCCCCTGCTGCTGCGACAGAAGATCCTCCCGAAGGGGCAGACGTATCGGAGGATCGGTCAACATACTGAGTAGCTCGGGATACCAGTACCTTCGTGCCCAATCCGGAGCCACCAAGATGACTTGGGCCCGGTCGTGCTTGATCTTCTTCAGCACTCTGGGCAGAAGTGGTATAGGCGGAAAGGCGTACAACAGACCGCAACTCCACTCGTGACGAAAAGCGTCGCCGAGCGAGTGCCGCCTTGGAAATGCCAACGCGCAGAACTGCTGACATTGCGCGTTCTCTTCGGTGGCGAATAGATCTAACCAAGGCTCTCCCCACTGCTGAAAGAGACCTTGCGCCACTTCGGAGTTCAGACGCCATTCGTGATCCATCATGCACCGGCGGCTGAGTTCGTCTGCTCTGGCGTTCAGAGAGCCCGCCAGATGTTGAACCACCAGGGTGACGCCCTGGTGTTCCAGCCATGTCCAGAGGCGCAGAGCCTCCTGACAAAGGGTCCACGACCCCACCCCGCCCTGTTTGTTGCAATACCACATGGCGGTGGTGTTGTCCATGAACACCTGCACGACACTTCCCCTGACAGAGGGAAGGAAGGCTTTCAGTGCAAGTCGGATCGCTCTCAACTCCAACAAGTTGATGTGGAGACGAGACTCCGCCGGAGACCAGAGGCCTCTGACCTCCACCTCTCCCATATGGCCACCCCATCCCAGGAGGGACGCATCCGTCACGACGACATGCTCCGGTTGGGGAAGGGAGAGGCTCTTGCCCTTGACCCAATCGCGGTCCGTGAGCCACCACTGCAACTGCTGTGCAGTGCCCTCCGAGATCAAGACATGGTCGGACAGGTTGCCGTGATGCTGGGCCCACTGAAACTCCAGGTCCCACTGCAGAGCCCGCATGCGCCGTCTGGCATGATGCACTAGTAGGATGCAGGAGGCCATCAGCCCCAGAAGCCGCAATACTAGCCTGACCGAGACCCAGGATAGAGGCCGAAAGATGGGAATCAGGGCCTGTATATCCCGGACCCGCTGTTCCGGTGGATGGACCCGGAACTGCGCCGAATCGAGAACCGCTCCGATGAAGAGGAGCTTCTGAGAGGGGCTCAGGTGTGACTTCGGCACGTTGATGGAAAATCCCAGCAAATGCAGGAGATCCGCCGTAGTCTGGAGGTGGGAGACGACTGCCTGGGGCGAGCCCGCCTTCAACAACCAGTCGTCGAGATAGGGGAAGACTGGAACCCCTGATCTGCGCAGATGAGCTGCGACCACCGCCATCACTTTCGTGAACACCCGAGGGGCACTGGTGAGGCCGAAGGGAAGCACGGTAAACTGAAAGTGCTCCGGGCCCACCGTGAACCGCAGGTAATGCCGGTGGGCCGGCAGGACAGGGATGTGGAAATATGCGTCCTGCAAGTCCAACGCTACCATCCAGTCTACGGGGTCTAGGGCAGCTAGAACCTGAGCCAAAGTTAACATCTTGAACCTTTCCTTCCGGAGGAAGGTATTGACGTTCCGGAGGTCCAAGATAGGGCGTAGGCCCCCTTTGCCCTTCTTGGGAACCAGAAAGTAGTGGGAATAACAACCACGACCTACTTCTGGGCTCGGAACGCGCTCGACGGCCCCCTTGGCCAAGAGGGCCGAAACTTCCTCGTGGAGAAGATTCAAATGATCCCCCGAGATACGGTGGTGCTGCGGTGGCATGGCTGGAGGGGTCGTCTCGAAGGGGAGGGAGTAGCCCCTTCGGACGATTTGCAGCACCCACCTGTCCGATGTGATGGACCGCCAGTGGAGCAGGTGATGGCGAACTCTGCCGCCCACTGGCGTGGAATGGGCCTGAAAGCTCGGACTAGGAAGGCTTTGAGGCGGATTGCTGCCGGGGTGGATGTGGGCTGACCTCGTCGACCTCCTCCAGACACAGGGGCAGCGCGTCCTCCACCGCATCCCACAGAGAGTGGGAATAACGGTCCAAGAGACAAGCGGTGTTCAAAGACCGCAGGCCCAAACTAAGGGAGGAGAACAGCTTCTTGCCAAACTGCTCTAGTCTCTTGGAATCCCGGTCCGGCAGGGCGGTCGGGAAAGAGGATTGGGAGGTGGAGGCCTCGATAACCAGGCTCTCAGGGGTAGGGTGTTGGGACAGAAAACTGGGGTCGCCCGGAGCAGGGCGGTGGCGCCTGGCGACGTTCCTGTCCACAGGAGGAACTGTGGAGGGCTTGGACCAGGTGCCCTGTAGAACGTCAGTGAGGGCCTCATTGAATGGCAGCAGAGGCTCAGTGGAGCTTGCTGCAGACAGAAGCACCTCAGTGAGGACATTCGTCCTCACAGCCACGGCAGGTAGCTCGAGCCCAAGGGCTGCGGCCGCCTTGCGCAGCACCACAGAGAAAGCAGCACCCTCCTCCGAAGCCACAGTCGGAGGAGAGATGAATCCAGTGTCTGGCGAGGTATCCAGGCCACTGGCCTCCCCCAGTTCATCTGCCCAGTCCTGGGACAGTTGGGCCTGAGCGGCCATAGGATCCTCGGATCCCTCCCAGTAGTCCCCATCATCCAACTCCTGGTGTAGAGGAGAAAGTAACGGAGCCGGGCGGTAGACAAAATGTGTCTCTAGCGGCGCCGATCGCGGCGTCCATAGACGCCGTACCGGCGCCGGACTGAACCGGGGCTCGACGTCGAACAGAGTCGACGTCGGCGTTGGGGGTGGTACCGGTGTCGACGCCGGCGGAGGAGGCGTGACGAGGTTGACCGGCGTCGACGGGGACTCGAGAACGGGTCCCACGGGCGCTTGCGGCGTCGAGGCCGGAGCCGTCAACGGCGCCGGGGCCACCGGAAGGCAAGGCAGCCCAGTCGGGTCCGCGGGGCCCGAAGGCGCACCAGCGGGCGCCGACGGCGGAGCCAGCTTCCTCATGGCCGAGAGGAAGGCACTGACTTCCGCCGGCGTCGCGTCAGTCCCAGGGACAGGAGGGTATGGGGACGTGCGCAGCGCCTGTGGCTCCGCCGGAGCCGCGGGGGTGGAACCACCCTGACCCTCGGCCGAGTCGCGCGACCGGCGAGGGGAGTCCGAAGAGTGGTGTCGCCTCTTGGACTTCTTGGAATGCTTAGACTTACCCGAAGACTTGGATCCCGACGACCGATGGTGACGTCGGCTGCGGCTCCGCGACCGATCCTTGGACCTCCTCCTGGACCGGGATCGAGAGGCGCGCGGAGCCGAGTGGCGAATCTCGAGAAGCTTACGGGACCACTCCCGTCTATCCTTCGAGGTCAGGGCCTTGCAGTCCGAGCACGACGCCGCGTCGTGATCGAGGCCCAAGCAATAAAGGCACCGGCGGTGATGGTCCGTAACCGACATCAAGCGGCTACAGTCCATACAGGCTTTGAAACCAGGCATCCTACCGGCACCGGAGTCGAGACAGGATCAAAAAGGATCAAGAAAGTTAGTCAAAAATTGACTAAAGGGGTAGCTCTCCCGGATCTGCGCTTACTGGCGCGGAAAAAAGAAGAACTGACGTCAGCGCGCGAGGGCGGCGTCCAAGTACTCCGACGACGTCATTCCGGCGCACGACGCCGACAACGGACGCGGAGCCGCAGACGACGCCTAGCGACGCGCAAGGGGTATTGCTGACGAAAAATCTTCCGGATCCAGTCTGACGCCTGGGGATATTCTAAGGTGAGGAATCTAACTAACGTGTTTCTTTCAGATCGGTAACAGCGTATTCTATTTAGATGTGGAGGTGTTTGTGTTCAACAGACTTGAAACACGTTTACATAGAAAACCCACCTCAGGTAACAATCCTTCATGCGCAAAGTCATCACCCGCCACATTTAATTAACAGCATCCCCTTTGGGGAAATGCTGAGAATTCGAAGGATTTGTAGTACAGACAATGAATGTACATTAGCCCAGCAAGAATGCAAATGGAGGTTCCTAGAAAGGGGGTACTCTGAGACAGTCTTGGATCTAGCTATGATCAAAGCTAATAAAATACAGAGATCGGAGACACAGACACAAATCCAACTTGAATACCGATCTGGTCCAGCCTACCCGCCTCATTTTGACATATAACATACAACACAAAGCCATACGTAGTATTGTCAATAAAAACTGTCCCTTAGTATGCAATGATCCTGTTTTGGGTAAAGATATGAACAAGTCCCCTAGTGTTGCTTTCAGAAAGGCACGCTCTATGAGCAATTCCCTGGTTAAGAGTAGTCCAGAGGTCAGATTTACCAACACCTGGCTTGGGAAAAGTAAGGGGTTCATAAAATGTGCTAGTTGTAAGGCATGCAAATATGGCATCAACACACAATCCTACCAGGAGCCATTCCAGCCCAAGCCTGTGAAAATCAACAAGGCCTTAACCTGTAAGACCGAGTATGCAGTATATGTGCTGGAGTGCTCGTATGGCCTGCGGTAGGTCGGCAGTACGAAACTACAGGTCCACAAGCGAGTGCTCCAGCACATAAGAGCCATCAATAACAGTGATGCAGCCTACCCCGTGGCTCGGCACTTCAAGGAGTGCCATGATAATAACAAAGCTCACCTCAAATATTACGTTATTGACTCTGTGCTGCCACTCACTAAGAAGATGGGGCAATCGTGAAAGATTGCTGCGTCAGATGGAAACTCGGTACATACTCAGACTGGATAGTAAGACACCACAGGGCTTGAACGCTAGTGAAGATTTTTTTACCTGTCTAGGACTGTGTGTATACATTGATGCATTTCATTTCTGTGAATCTCTGCTGCCTCTTGAATGCAACTCATTATCAAATAAGTTTTTAAAATCTATTTGTTGTTTTTAATTCTGTGCATTAACTGTGGAAATAGAAATTATTCTTCCATTTTTCCCACTGTATTTGTTTACATGCCTTAAATCACGGCTGTGATAGGATGTAAATTGGTTCTCTTTGCACAGCACATTTTTGCACTTTATTTCAAAAATACCCACCTCACAAGATCTAGGCCCACTTGGGCAAGACACCTGACATTCCTTAGATGCATTGTGCAAATAAGGCTGAGTGACGTAGAAAGTTGTTCCCGTTTTTGTTGACATTCACTAGTGGCATTTATGTCTATAACTGGTGTCCTCGACATACGATCAAAATGATTATGCTTACCATTTAAGGTGCCATTGTTTTCAATGAGCATAACATTTTAACAGAGGTAGACTGTTTTTAGCATTTTATACGATATTTTATCAATGCTATGCTTCTATCCATACATATGTATATTTATATATTTATTTATGTATTTATATATTTATTGGTGTATATTTACTTTGTCTGGCAACCCTTTTGCACTTTGATGTTATATCACAGTACTGTATTATATTGCGTTGTTTGTACAAACGTGGGTACTCCCTGCAGTTGTGGGGGTTATCTGTCCTCTATGTCCATGATACGAGGTGGGAGTGTTTTGCACACACGTCTTTGACGCACTAGCACTTTAAAAACTGAAAAAAACTGACTCAGTATACCATGTGATCAAGGCCTCCGCGAGGCTGAAACGCGTAATGGCGATGGTGTATGGGCTTGAAACAATAAATCTTTGAAAAAGAGCACACTAACCTGGGTCTATCTTCGTCTTTTCGAATTGCAAGTCGACAGAGCAATGGAAAATTATATATATATATATATATATATATATATAAATTAATTACATTAATTAAATAGCCCAACTCTGCTTTATGGACTGTGTAGGCTTCTTTATTCAAATAAGCAAAGCAATACCCGATGGGGACCTTGATGTAAGTACAGCGCGGTCGTGCAGACCCTGATGTGATGTGACTGGAATGAGAGGAGTAGTCGCTGGCTAAAACGCTTTCCTCTTTGTTTACTCCTCTTTGTTTTCATGCACATACAGAATATAACTACAGGTTTGTCACGGATCCGTGGACCTATGGAGAACTATTAAGTGTTACTACATGTATGTCTTGTGCACCATGTGCATTGTGTGATGTGTGAGAATATTTGAGCACTAGGGCAACGTACTATGTGAAACTCAAAATTGTCCTCTTCAGTATGGAACATAGCACCTACCGGATGATCGTGCAATTATTTTGGATCTTTCACGTGCTGGATACGGCAAGGTGCTTAAAGATAATGGGAAGTATTACCCGTAGAGGATATGGAGTTTCAATTTTATGCTGGATAAACGACACACAAGACTTTTCCCAGTGTCCTGGGTCAATCAGCGCTAAACTTCTTTATAGTTTCAGAACCAATGTAATTATAACACCAAGTAGGTGACAACAAATCTTTGGCATGTATGGCATTGTGACAGGAATGTACTCTGCACAAATCACAAATATTAAAGGAGTGGTTTCAGGGAGTGAACTGTTCGGTCTTGACGAAAGCCACAGGGACGGGTGCCAGAAACTTTTACCAGCTTTTAGGAGGAAGTTAGGGCTATAATTTTCCAGAGAACTTCCCACTTCATCTTTCCCATTTTTAATCATTTTGACTGAAGTATTTATTAAAATCACAGTAGCTATCAGCCAGATATTGTTAATGCTTATAACCCCCCAACTCCTGTTTTCTTACATATCATTAGAGATCAGTCTGTTCTCCTGTGTAACCCACTGCTGGCAGCAGGCCCCGTTCCTCAGCAGAACGGGAAGAAACCAAATGATGAAGCATGCTACCAAGGGGTAACCCTGGTGGGTGAGGGTTCTACATATTTAAAATAAGCATTTGTTGCTTATTTGGATAAAGAAGCCTACACAATCCATATAGCAGAGTTGGGCTCTCTAATTTTTGCATAGCGAGTGTGAGGAGGATGACCCGCCGCTCTATTCTACCTCTTCTCTCCCTCTTATTTGTAGTATATTATTGGAATTCACAATGAGAGAATGTTTTCAGCTGGAGACCAGAACCGGTAGCTATAACTATGGTTGCGTTTCTTCAGGATTGGTCAGGTGGAACTCGTTATGCTTTACCGCCATTCACAATGATTTCTAGATGTCGGACTCCGATACGCCATCAGCTGGTGTGAATAGTAGTGGTCGCCCCACTTTGTAGAAGTTACCCATGTTATTCAATCTTGTTGGGGAGATCAGTAGATTATCCAATTATGAAGAACCCGCAGGCTCTGATCTACAGCTAAAAGTACTCAATCTTTGAGGCCACTCACAGACTTACTAGGAATTTCAAAAGATGCTTCAGGGTACATCAAAGCATCATGGGCCCGGGATAAACAAATCATAGGTCAGCATGGGGATCCTGTTCCTTGTGCTTGGAAAGAGGTATGTATCCCATTTCAGTGGATGTGATTAGCAATCTAAAGGTCTTGGCTTCCTTAGCAGTGGTTAAGTGCAATAGAACCATTATTGGATACAGGTCAGCTATTTCCGTAGGGTATGAAAAGGTGGAGAGAAAGCATGTACGTGAACATCCTTTAGTATGTAGATTGAAGAAAGGGATTAGATAGTTAGTCCTTCACAAGCCCAGGTATGCTTCTATGTGGGATGTGAATAAAGTGTTACATTCATTTGAGTCATGGATAGATAATGAAAGTTTAAAATTTAAACTTCGGTTTGATAATTAGTAATGCTATTATGTCTGGTGTAATTCAGAAGAGTTTTAGATGCTAGAGCTTTGGATACTGATAGAATGAGCTTTTATCCAGGTCGTGTTCAGTTTAATGTTATGTGCCGTAAGAAAATATGATCTACATACATACACTTTCCACGTTTCTAATCTCATCCACAACTGTGTGTAGTAAGATGCCTTAAGAGGGTTTGTGTCAGTAACTAAAGACCCGAGGACAGAAGCTCCTCAATTGATAGCCTTGTGTAAGCCCTCTTCTCTTACACCACACTAAGTAGGTGGGTTAAACACATTATTAGCTGAAATGGATAAAAATTCTTTTGGTGACCATTTGACTAGAAAAGCAATGGCTTCTAAAGCCTTTTGGGTAGGTACCAGTCTGGAAGATATCCTAAAAGCTTCAGGTTGATCTTGGGTTTCAACATTTATGGCTTTCTATTGCAAGCTGATAGAACATGCAGCAACAACTGTAGTCATTATGTGTTAAAAAGTGTACAATACCAGCCTCCTCTCTTGTAATAAAATTGTATTGCAGATTCTCCTACTCAGGGGCCGATTCCGATCCAGGTCGGAAGGGCACCCAACGCGAGCAGTACGCGTGATTTCTGCCTGACTCGTACAGCTGTACGAGCGAGCAAGTACGATACGAGCTACATGAAATTCACCGACCGAGTCATTTCTGGGTCCGAACTGCTTTGTACGTCTCGGTTGTAAGCTATGGATGCGATTCACAACCGAGCCAGTACGATGCACTCGGACAGCCTGTGCGAGCAGGAGTGTCCGGCTCGTAAATCGTCCGGGTGGATGCCTTTGGGTGTCCGCGTCGGACCCCCTGTCACCCACAGCCCTACGACTCAGACACAGGGGGAGACCCAAGGGTACCCCCAACACAAGCATGTACGGTGCGGATGGTACGGACGCGTACTCACTGTAGGGGGCGCACTTGTCCACGACGTACCCATTCAGTCAATGGGAGCCCATGTACGCATCGTACGACCGGCTCCCATTGACTTCTTTGGGAGTCCGACAGCATACGGCCGCATAGTGCTCGCTCAAACTGCAGGACTCCGGTTTGGTCGGAAAACACTCCGGATCCGACTCGGTCGGAGTGCTTTCCGACCCCGATCGGAATCGGCCCCTCAGTTGTGAAGGAGAGCCCTGATTTTCTTAAAGCTAAGGAGGTGAGTATTATGCTACCTCTGTAATATTTTTCTGTTATCTGGTGCCCCACCATCAAATCAAACTTCAGGCTGACCAACCAAGCATGGAAGTGTCTTTGGACGCCACTAAGTGGACCACAAATGGAATCGGAGAAAGGATTGGACGACGTTGTTTGTTTATGTTTTGGACTTCAATTATTTTTGTTTCTTCGAAAGATCAGATGTGAACTTCTTTGCATCAAGAAAAGGAGGTGGACCCAGTGGTTAATAGCCTCTATATAGACTGAGCATTTTTGGTCCTTTTTTATATTTATGGCTTTGAAAACTGAAATGCATTACGGTATATGTAGTGGTTTCAAAAGCTGTAAATAAAGAATGTATTTACAGTGCAGTTTTTACATCGCAACATCCTTTACAACACATTCTTTTACATCGCATGCCATTACATTTTCAGAAACTACCTTTACAACGCATTCCATTACATCGCATTATCCCTTTACAACACATACCATTACAATGCATGATAATTACATCACATTTAAGGTAAGTGTTGGATAGTATAGGGGTAATAATTACTATTGTAACTCCAGTGAGTGCAATAGTAGGGTAAGTGTTAAATAGTGTAAGGGTACTATGCGTTGTATTGGTATGCATTATAATGACTTGCGATGTAATGCCTGCATTGTAATGACATGCGTTGCATTGACATGCAATGCATTGACATGCGATGTAATGACTGCTATGTAGTAATGACTGCTATGTAAAGGTAGTGCGATGTAATGACTGCGTTGTAAAGGTTGTTTCCCGTAAATAAATAGTAAGAAAGTAGACTGCATACTAAATCGCCTAATGGTCTTTAATAAAATCAGGATTCTTCACAACTGGCAAGGAGAATCTGCAATACTTTTGCATTTGTTAAAACTGGATGTGGTGCATATAGCAGGAGGAGCATGAGGGCCTAGCTTCGGAGCTCTAAACTCAGCAGTTGATAAGCGATGGTTGTGCTTTGTAGTAGAGGACCAGCTAGAGGAGGTGAGTGAGTGAGTGATATGTTGGAGTAGTGGGATGAGATGGAGCACAGATGGAGATGGTGGGAGTGTTCTGTTTAGTAAAGGTGCAGTCAGATGGTGGGGTCTTGCCATGTGGTTTTTTGTGATGGAAGAGAGTGAAGTAGTGAATTTCGGGTCTACTTTTTGTTGACAAATTCTCAAACATAAAAATGTTTGGATGGAAAAAGCTCAAGCAAAGTAGTCTTTTTGAAGCAAAATTTACTTACTAGAGAAGTTCTGTGAAGTTCCAAAAAGTTCTCAATTACACCTAATGACACTACTCTAGAAATACCCAAGAACGACGATCAGCTGAGAAATAGTATTTGCGCTATTTGGTGCATTAAAACAAAAAAAAAAATTAACAAAAATGATTAAATTGATTTAGGTAAATATAAAACCAAATTCGTAAATTAGAAAATTTGTAAAGATGCAACAAATTCTATTGGGACATGAATATCAACTGCATGGTGTACAGGTGTGCTCCTCTGCAACGAGAGACCGACTACAAGTATCTGGTATACTAACTTTTGATGTTGTACCTCCAGTAATGCTACTCTACTGCATGTGGAACGGCCCACAACTAGGACCTGGTCTTGTTCTGTAACTGGGAGGGAAGAACGAAGCGTGTCCTAAGTGTTCTTACATTGACAGACACAGGATTACTGTGACTGTTATGGGTTTAGCATATAGTGGGGAGGTGGCAGCTTAACTTGTTTTGAGTATCCGTAATGTGACCAGGCCTTCCTATCGGAGTCACTGGAGTGGAAATATACTGGCCTACTTGGTTAAAGTCCTACTTATGTGCGTACGTAGTGTCATGCTCTAAAATCCTGAGTGCATGTTAACTAAGTTTGATATATGTAGCATGCGCGGTACACGCATTGCATGTGTGAATGAGCGAGAGTAATGGAGGCCTTTGGAATGCATTTAGGCTACTCATGGCC
The DNA here is from genome assembly GCF_964204655.1 of Triturus cristatus. NCBI lineage: Eukaryota > Metazoa > Chordata > Amphibia > Caudata > Salamandridae > Triturus > Triturus cristatus. Next base: position 162,975,405 of record NC_140587.1, read on the forward strand.
TGGATTTTCACAATATGGAGGTGATGTGTTTCAAGAGAGAAGAATTGTATTGCACACATTTCTGAAGCTAGAGGGAGGAGACCTAGACACTAAAGTGAGGGAAGCAAAGACAGGGCTCTTTTTGATATTCAATGAGGCCCTTTGCTTAGCAAGGAAAGGCTGATTAGCCTTCCTGAACACTGCCACTTGGCGGATGGATGGAGTGAGGGATGGGACTGCTGACTTTACTGAAAACATTAGGTGAATGAATAAACATCTTTGAGTGCAGCGGATATTCAGAAAAGGCAGTTTTGGCACTAGTCGAGGCAGAAAAGCACAGATGGGGGAATAGGATCAATATACTATGGGAAGTTAAAGAACCACATTTTAAGATTTGTTTTCTGAAAGTGTATTCTGACTTCATAAAGTAGAGATCAAATGAGTTCCATAGAGAATATGCCAAGAAGACAGAGGATCTGCCTCCTATTCTTGACCTTTTGTGCTTGTGTACAGGTTACCAGTTAAGTTTTGAGTAGAAGGCATAAGGCTGAAGTTTGGGCAGTTTGAAGCCATTGACTCAGATGGCATCCTAGAAGACCCAAATTAATGGAATTGCGATAATTCAGCTATGCAGCGATTAAAGGTATGAACTACTCTTTTACAAATAGTACTGTCCAGGAAAGTAAGAACTTTCATAAGGTCACTCAGTAGTGATACGCATGTTGCAGAGACACATTAAAACGGACAAGCAAAAGAAAAGCTTTGATCGGATGGGATCCCAAGTTATCTAATCATGAATGGGGAACAGCAGGTTAGCCAAGGTCTGAAGACTGCCATTTATTAGACCAGAGAGGTGCCAAATCACAATACCTCAGTGTTTTCACTATTATGTTTGAGGCAACGTCATTCATTGTGACATGACATGCATGACCAGAAGTTAATCTGTGGCAGTAAGAGTGATATCTTATCAACTGAGTGTCATCAACATATGATAATATGCTAAATCCCTAATATTGGACTAACTCAGCAAGAGGTGAGGTGTAGACATTGAACAATGTGTAGATTGGTGGGGATTCCAGAGGAACTCCATAGGGAAGAGGACAGGAAGTAGGTTTATAAGGTGTAAGAGAAACCAAATTGTGATCTGTTGGTTAAGTAGGAACTGAGCCATTTCTAGGGGTGGGTGGTGAACTCCACTCTGCTTGGAGCGAGGTGCCTTGCAAAAAACTCCATGTGGTTCACTGCCTTACCCCCTCTAATTCTTCTTACTCCCTCTAATGCATCTCCAGCCAGCTTCAGTCTGATGTTTGCATGAGTGACAGAGGTAGAGTCGGAATAAACCTCTCCCAACATGCGATGTCACCAGCAGCAGATGGTGCTCTACACCTCACTCCAACACTCCGATTCCTGCTAGTTCTTGAACTCGATGCAGTCCAGTCACCCGACATCTCCACCGGAAGTGTCTTTCTTCCTGTATGTTGGTGTCTCACCGGAAATGCAGAAGTCCTTTTTCTGCCTTTGCGTTATTCAGTCTGGAGAATGGCAGTGCATTCTCATGTTGACTTTTATCCCCTGCTCCAAGTTTTAGGTGGGGCCAATAGGCTGCTAGTGTCCACCTTTCAACTTGCTAAAGGATGCTTGCCCACAATGAGAACCATTGCTGCTTCGCATATGGGGGGGTGACTTCTCAAAGGTAAATGAGCATTTTTACACGCAGGCACTGTATTGTTCTTTATTAAACCAGCAAGTGTGTGAAAGTGGTTTACCCAAACCTGTGCTCTCCAGGCTGACAAGCTGCCATAGATGGTCGCTGGGTGATGCAGCCGTCGTGTTGGAGCAGGAGACAGAAAGGGAGGTGCCTTCGAGCAAGCAGCTGCCCACTTCCTCTCCCTCCTGCCACTCGCCGCTGCCCCTGTTCTGCAGCCAGCTCCAGTCCAGTAACAAATATTGCAAGCTGTGGCTTCGGGGGGCGGGGGGGGCTCACCTGTGTACTGGGGAGCTCACAAGTAACTCGGTGAGGTCGCAGGTGACTGGTAGTACCTTAGACCAGATTAGGAGGACAGAGTGTACACAGAAGAGTGTGGAGAATCTCCTGTAGCAGGACATGAGTGGCTGCAGAAGATCATCCGGTGACGCTGAAGGATGGTTGGAGAAATTTGAGCCACGTGTGGATACGTACCTTTTACTGTAGCTGGTAAGTGGAGAAGGGGTCAGGGTGGGATTAAGGGAAATGAGTATGGCAGGGGAGATGGAGTGAAGGCTGTGACTGTACTCCAGGGGTGGGGGCGGGGTAACAGTAGCATGAGAACAGCCAATATTGTTCTATGTATTTCCAATTCCGCAATTAGGCCTACCCGCAATCAGATGGTCACGACAAGCGTGCACGGCATACCATTCTGCTGCTTGAGGAACTACGTGGAATCCCACTGAGCTTTTAGTTAACTCAGTGGAATTCCGAAGAGTAAAACTGTGAGTTCCGCCCACACTTAGGCATTTCATGGCAGTTTCCCACACCCCGCTTTTTAAGAGGTTTTCAGAGGACGGCATGTGAGACATTACTGAATGCTGCCTATAGGTCCAAGAATATATAAGTGCATCTGAGCTGCTCTGGTCTAGGGTGGATTGAAGGATTTCTGAGACTGCATGCAGGGTGGTGTAAGTGCTGCATTCTGATCTAAAACCAGATTGGATGCCATGCATGCAGTGGGGAATGGGACTCTAAATACCAAGACAGTTACTTTTTGGCAGGTTTTTCCAGGATTTTCAGTGGCAAAGGGAGATGGGCCCGAAATTGCTTAAAAACACTTGGGTGAACGGTCAGGGGTTTTGAGCATTAGAACTACTGAAGACTTTACACGTAGCCAGCACAGTAGCTGTGGTGAAGGAGGCATTGATATTAGTGAGAGGTATCAGGGTTTCAGCAATAAGATGGTGAATGTGTGGGGTACAATGTTAAAGGAGACACAGACTTGCATGAATTAAGCCCTGCCAGTGTTTCCTTTACCAGTATGGATTCAAACTAAGAAATGGATGAACCAACTGAGGACATGGATGAATCTTCCATTAATGAAATGGTATGTAACAATGTGCTGGAAAATGGGTGGAGATGTTGGCAATGTTGTCCTGAAAAAAAAGGTACCAACTCCTCACAAAGTTTGGGAGAGGGTGCCACTTTTGACCCTGTTTGAGGGGTTAGGCAAAGACTTAACCAAAGAGAGCATCTCCATTCTATCCTTGGAATAAGTATGGACAGCAATGGTAATTTCAAATTGTTGCCCTTCTTTGGAGGTTCATCATAATTCTACCTCAATTTGCTTTCTGATTTTTTGAGGTCCCTTTTGGAGATGGCCTCACCTGGCAGTTCAGGACAAACTGGTCTAATGAGGAGGGGATCAGTACTGATTTCCTAAGGCGGGCCTTTGTATTAAATGGAATGTGGTCAAAAAACAATTAACAGGAGTGCAGCCTTTGTTTAGAATGGCAGAGTGATACGAGAAAAAACATAGCAGCCAGGAACAAAACCGGAAACAAGCAACTGACTGAGATAAAGGAAGTTAGCAGGGCACAGCCACAGAATAAAAGTAGGCAAGGCATTGACCGCCAACGATGAAGACCGTAAGATCCACGAACAGTTAGAAAACACAGAGAGGAAACCACCGGATTACAATGTTCTCGCTCGAAAAAGCGCTGACAATAAGGCCGCAAATAGACTAAGAGGCCCGAAAAACGGACAAAGATCCACAGAAACTCTTGAGGCTGGACGGCAAGACCCTAAAATGGAATACGAAAAAATAGAGAACTTAAACCCAGAGGCTCTCAATTATAGAAATAGCACCTCGGTAGGACCGATAACAGAAAATCCTACAGCCCATGATCTCGGTGATAGAGAAGTTAGCCCAACAGAGAAAACGCAATCGAAACCACAATTGGTACATAGACATGAGAACCACCAAGGAAACTCAGGGCAGGAATTAGCAATTAACCACAACAAAGATCAATCAGGAGAACATGGCACCGCTAGAAAACCAAGCTCAAAACACCAGAATGGCAAATATGACCCAATACGTAAACCTTAGAGTCCAAATAAAAGATGAAAAGAAACAAATTACAGCCGACAACAAGAATGAGGATCCAATGTTACAAATATAGCAATGGCATCAACTCCCGAAACAGCAAATACTTTTAATTCCGGAATATGACTCAAAAGGGCCACAAGACACGCTGAATAGGGGAAACATATTGAAATTAACAGCTAACATTTCAGCCTTAAAATATTTGAACTCGAACTTATTGGCAGTAGAATTTATAGAAAAAGGAAATCAAACAAATATAGAACAAACACTGACTACATGGCAGTCAGAAGAAGACGCCCAGCACATCATGAATTCCAATCTGCAATTCGAAGCTTGGGGAATTAAACTGACAAGGCCAACTATACCACGCTATCCTGGCCCTTTGACTGTAAACTCACAACAAGAGTTATGGACAAAGTCAAAGAGCAAACAACCAGCATAAATATACAGTCCTTAAAGTAGTTAAAGGCAGCAACCTTCCATCCTCAGAGGAGAGAACTGCAGAGCGACCAGACAATTGAAAATGATCCAGTCCAGGACAGATGGAGCTGGCTGCCAGGAGCGCCAAGTACAGATAAGGGCCACTGACCATTGGAAAAGACATCAGTCAAGCAAGACTTGGAAATATACAGCTGCTCTCCTGGAACATTGCTGGGGCAAAAAAATGACTAGAAAACGGCTGTCAACCTAATAACTGGGAAAAATATGATATAATAGCGCTTCAGGAGACATGGGCACTGGAAGATTTTCCCCTGGCAAATTACATACATTACACAGTCCCTGCAACAAAAACCAAAATTTATGGACGGCCAAAAGGGGAACTGGCAGTATATACATCCACCGTTACAACAAACAAATGATGGACGGAATCCATGTTGTAACGCTTTTCGCCCTAAGTGGGATGGGTATTCCCAGACGTGGGACCCGTGCTCCCTACGCCATTGGAGTCGAGCTATCCTGGCTGATGACGGCTGATAGCCCGAAACCGGTCCTAGGATGCTTGATTCCGGTCCAGGGAAGACATGGCTTGGCAGTTCGGGCTGGACTGTTCCCATGAGGCACAGGGTCAAGACTGATTTGCATATGGCCATGTCTGAACTGGGGTGGCGTAGTGGGCAAAAGAACGATGGATTTAACCCAGATCTCTTGACTGGGGGAGAATGTCTGCATTGTCAGCATTCCGTCCATCAATTGTTTGTTGTAAAGTATATACATCCACAGCACTAAATATTGAAACGGAACAGATTGTCTCTTCAGGTCCAAATATCCAATTGATAAAGCTTACCTCTGGGACCGTCGGCAGAACAAAAGCGGTCCTGTTGATCAATACATATACACATCCACTAGCAATGAAAAAAACAGCCCACAATGCCCAGTTGATCACCATAATTAAAGATTTAAGGAGTACATACCCCTCATGGGACATGATACTGACAGGGGATTACAATTCTAACTTCATATATAACCCTGATGAAGATGAGAAGTTAGTAGCCGACAATATATACTGGAATGTTCCACAGCAATATCAGCTAAAGAGATCTACACCGGACCCCGAAGGTCAACGACTGGTAAATGCCCTAGAGTTTCTTGGTCAGAGAGTAATAAACAGTAGAACAGATGATTTACCACCAAAACACATTCCACGGAGGAAAGACACGATAAAGACTGGATTATACAGCCATCTCAGTAGCACTGATGCCATTTCTCTCTCACTTTTCCAAACATCAAGCAAACATGATAATAGAGGGAAGCATCCATACAATTGACCTAAAACGCCTTAAATGGTCAAATGAAACGATAGATACACTCCACACTAAATTAAAGATGATAACAGCTAGCGAATTCGAGGCCCCCGAACAAAATCCAAGCCTGGGTAAAATTCACCTCGGATCTCACAACATTAATGTCGAGCAAACAACATCAGTATAAAAATCAAAAAAACAAAAATGAAATTAATCAAAAATCAACGGTTGGGTGACACCCTTGAAATGCGAACTCAAAAAAGCTATTAGGAGGCTAAAAACAACTTTCCACGACCAAGTATCCTGGGACAATGTACGTCAGCTGAGGAAAACGTATAAAAAAAATGCTATGGGAAGAAAAAAGAAATCGTAATGACAAATTTTGGGCTGAATTGCTTTGCAGTGCTAAGAAAACCAACTCCAACACATTTTGGGAAATCATAAATAAAATGATATAGGCCGGTGAACATGCTATCATCAAATATTCAAGAACATGAGAGGGCTAAATTTCTAACCACAAAGTTTACAGAAATCGTAACTCATGACATGCTAGAAGTGAACACCCAGGAACAGCCTGAGGAAAAAAATACATCTGAAATTATCATACAATGGGTCAGTGAAACAAACAACTCAGGAGAGGTCAGCACGCATCACATAAGAGAAAAAAAGATCTCCGGAGCCAAGTCAACGGAGGCAAAAACCAAAACGCAGGGGAAAAAAATGGCACCAGTTCCCCAAATGTAAAGACAAGCCAGTCCTCCATGCTAGCTGATGGAGTAATACGCATAATTAAGAAAGGTAGAGGAGACGGCACTCCAGGACCTAATGGAATTCCACAAGCCATTATTAAGAATGATCCATCTTTCTGGAGCAAGCATTTAAACTGTATTCCACCGAATTGGCAAGGCTCGATACGGACACCCATTTTTAAAGGAGGAAATAGAACAAATCCATCCAATTACAGGCTAATCGCCTTTGTGGATGTAGAAGCCAAATAGCACGCCACACATTTTTGGAAGAGCTGAAGGAATGGCCAGATAAGCTCAATCTTATTCCAGTTAATCAGACAGGCTTCGGGCAAGGTATAGGGACGGTATCGAACATCTTAGCTCTATCTCCAATAGCAAACAAATGCAAGCAGAGGAAACAACAACTTTACCTCTGCTTCATAGACCTAAAGGCAGCATTCGACAGTGTAGACCGTCACCTCCTTTGGAAAAACCTGCGAGCCTGGAACATACCCGAAAGGTTACTACACGGAATACTGCAATTCTACTCCAATACATGGATAAGAATTAAGATAGAGACGGCACCAGATTATCAAGAAAGCTGATTACGACTAAAGGCCTCAAACAAGGTTGCGTATTGGCCCCACATCTTTTTAATTTGTTCATGTCTGATCTTGCACAGAGGCTAGACTGCACCAATTCTCATTCGCTGAAACTTGGTAAGCTAGCACTCACACACCTCTCGTACGCTGACGATGTGGTGATAATGAGTCTAACAAAGATCGGTCTTCAAAGAGTTTTAAATGAAATGTCAGATTACATCTCAGAGAACAATCTAGAAATAAATACATCAAAAACCAAAACAATGGTGATTGGCAGTCACCGGAGAAGCAAGCAGAACATCTGGCTTAATGGCAACCAATTAGAGGAAGCAAAAAACTATAAATACTTGGGATTTTATATAGACCATTTACAAAAATCACAGAGCAAAAAAAGTACATGACTCAGAACCAGCGCTCTCACATTCGCCTTCAGTCAACTGTCAAAAAGGTTGAATGGTCCATCATATAAACCACTGCTAGCGGTGATGGCGGCGAAAATCCTTCCTACGTTAACATACGCCAGTGCCGCTTTTCATGGCAAAGACTCAGAGCTTTTTAACCAACTAATAGTTTCTACCTATAAAAAAAGTTTTTCAGCTACAACTGTCAGCTTCTACGGCACAGGTTTGTCTTGAATTCGGCCTAACAAATGAAACTATGCGGCCACATCACCAATTAAATAAGCACTTTGGACCGAAGTAGATGACAGAAAATCACCTTATAATGAATACCTATACAAATCTGTTGTTTTTCCTCTTTTAATGTTTTTTTTTGTATTTATATGTACTTATATTGTTAAGGTTTTAATTGACCAAACAATAAAAACTTACTTAAGAGCGGCACAGTGGAGGAAAAAGGATGGACTGAAAGGAGCCCAAGAGCTAGCTAGTGCCTGAGATTAGTTCAAGCATTTCATACAGCATCTGGTTGTTTATTGCAGTTGATGCTCAGAGTGTGACAGCTGTGCCTAGAAATGGGTCCTGTGCTCACTGTGCCATAGGACTCTTGCTACACCCAACTGATGAGCCTTAACTCAGGCGAAATCAGTCTGAGGTTACTTGCTTTCCCTTCTGGAGTGGGCTTCATCTAGCAGTTTGGGACAGATTGTGCTCATGAGGATTTGGGTCAGCACCAATTTGCATGATGTGGGCCATTGTCTAGAGTGCATGGTAGGCATGAAATGATGGTCTGGAATGTGCCTGAGTGGCTGAGATTAATTCCAGCATTCCATCCCTCACCTTGTTCTAATTTTTTACAATGACATTGAGCTGTATTCTCCATTTCTGAGTACCAGGGCACTAAGCGCGTTTTATGTTGGGAACAGACACTTTTGATAGGAGAAGTTGAATCCAGTACTGAGGTAATCCACCTGCCAAAGTGTTCTGCATCATCAGAGATCTCATAGCGATGTTTACAAGGGTGTTCTATAAGGCTCTCATAGGTTTCTCTACTGTCATCTTGGCCCAAACACGCAATAAGACATAGAAAGATTGCAAACATCTTTCTTGGAGAAAGCCACAGAGGAAGGGACTGCATAATGGTCAGTCCAGGAATAAGGGATCCTTGGTTACTGATAAATTCATGAGGTTAGAAAATGGGATTTAGACTCTGCCCTGCAGCACACGTGAAGAGCAGACTGCGCTAGGAAAGACGGAGCATGGCGCAGCCTTCTAACATCATATGAGTGATGAGGGCTAGCAATATGAAATTTTTAAGTCCCTTAAAATGGAAAAATTGGAGATATTCAATATATGGGGAGCAATTATATCTATTAATGAGGTGATTAATTCACCTGGATGCTGGTAAATAAGTGCCCCCAGAAAAAGACAAAATGTGACTAAGGCATAGTACAGAGACGATCATTTCAATGCCCTCCACTGCAGCAGTTTGACAGGTAGCAGTGTAAGTTCTGCTTGATAGACGATCATCAGTTCACCTTTAGGGATAGCCAGAGTAACATCAAGAGGTGATGAATCCCAGTGGCAAGTCTCTAAAGAATATGGCATCAGGCTGAGGGTTACATGAAGTCTAAAATACTGGCACGATGCCTGGGCAGGGGTACATCATGAAAAAGCTGGACTATTGCTGGCCTAGATGCCAAGGGGTCTCATCTTGATGACAGACTGACAATATGGCTGCTAAAATAAGTGAACAGTTCTCTATTCACGACCAGGGTTCTGCATGCTTTGGACATGTTGAGGTTACAAAAAACTGTTTCCCTACAGATGTCAGAGATGAAACAGAAACCCCTAGCAGCAACATTTCAGGTTCAAATGCTAGAACTGCAAACACAGTAGACATACATGCACACATGCCTTACCCTGTGTCCAGAGTTTGCCCAAGTGGGTAATATTTTCCAAGACCTCAATGAGGTGGCAGAAGAGACTCAGACTAACAAAAATTACAGTAAGTAATCCATGTGTTACAAGACCTAGAGTGAGGTGGAACACTCACCTTGTACTGGTAGCTCAGCACATTGTCATAGCTCACCCACTGGTTGCCCTTGTAGGCGTAGGGGACCTCTTGGACATTTTCCCAGTTGTCAGTTGCACCTTCCAGAAAGGGGCAGATCTACCAAAAGAGTAAACAATCACTTAATCTGAAAATAAGACAATGAGGGAGGCCCTGCAGCATTAATATGGATTCCCATCAGCCACATTTCTCGATATCCCCAGTTTATGAAAACTAGATATTGTATTGCATTCTATTGTAATTGCATTTATATAGCACGTGCTACCCCTGATATGATCCCAGTCTTTATCTATTAAAGCTTTTCAGTATATCAGCAAACCACTCCAGGAACTTCACAATGCAGGCTTATTCTTCACCAGACATAATAACCTTAGATGAGCTGGGAGTCTGCAAAACAATCATCAAGTATGAAACCTGTCTCAGTTGTGATGCCTCATGGATTTTATTTAAACTTCTATATTCTATAAGTCCTATATTTTTGAAGAAGTGTCAAATTTTGGCTCAAATCCCTAAAAGTCACAATGGTAGACTCGTAGCGAAGGAAGGTCTATACATATGGGGCACCATTCCAAAATTCCAATAAAGGATCTAGGTTATAAACATCAGAAAGTTTTTGTGAGCTTTCTTTTTCAAACTAATGCAAGGGTTGGAGTGACACTGCCTTTGAATATTGTAACCAGTGTGTGATCCTTTTTTTCTCAAGAATGGACAGAGTGAAATCAGGAATGGGGGAAAAGATTGTGTGGTCCAGGCCGTGCATAGGACCTCTCCTCGGGACCCTTCAAGGGGTGCTTGGGTGCCTTCACAGCCGGAATATGCAGCTGACAATAGACTGGGACATGGAACAACAATGTAATACATACAGTACAACCCTTCCACAACTTGTGTGATAGCTGCTAACTGCGGATTCCGTGACACACACAACACTACCTGTAGACTTAACACGACTGAAAATAATGCATTTCCACCTTGATGCCTGTGAAGCAAAGCACAAATCTGTCCCACTTTTGACACCAAGTTTTATGAATAGCAGTAGAATGCAGTTCCTGGAATCGGCTCGATGGGAATCTTGAAAAAAGTAAATGGGACCATGTGGAAATCCTACTTTTTCAGAAAAAGTCACAAATTTTGTATCAAAAGCCTTAAACCTTGCTATGATAGGCTCTTGGTCAATGACATCAAAGGCGTACTTAGCACAATTTAAGATTTCCAATAATGGATCAATGTATGAACCATTTGATTCAGACACAGGGTAAATTCAGGACAATGATGATAAAATTCGTGATTTGTTTTAGCAAAAGACCAGTTATAATTGGGTCATACATTGCATAGCAGATGCCGGCCTCACCTTTGCTGAAGATATACGCATGAGTATTGTCAGTATTGGTAACGCGTGGTCTGCCGAGGCAAGGCCTTCTGTCCCTTGGGTTGTCGGTGAAATTGGTGACTTTTAATACATCAATTTGTAAAGGCCATGGTCAGTTGGATATAAATTGGATGACGTTGGAGAGGTCAATGAAGGTTGCATACATTAGCTTTAAAGTTTTGACAATCTTGCATGTCCAGAACCCATTTAACAATACTAGTCCCAGCTGCAGCCTGTGCATGTAAGTGCAGTAGGGCTGTGGGGATTTCAACAGATGACGACAATTATTTATTTATTTAATATTTCCTCATGGTCATCTGTCGGATTCCCCTCCAAACCGGCCCCACCGCCTCACTACTCTTACCTGCATGGGCCGCTCCTGACTAGTCCTAAATAAGCCTAAAATAAAACTCCAAATATAACCTCACAAAAATACTTCAATAATATATTTCACTGCAGAATCCTCAAGCTACTACCCTTGGTTGGAGGATGGCATTAAATGACAGTAACTATTCTGCGTTTTCCTTCAAGCAGTTCTGTGAACAAAGGCATCTCGTCCGCTTCTAATTGTGCTCTATTCTAAAGTGAAAAGCACTGATAAAGGACATGGCATATGCATCGTCGTAGGCAATGCCCATCTTTACTGCACATTGATTTAGAAGTGTTTTTCTCACTGATTGGAGAAATATAGATAATATTCACCCATTTACTCCATCATTACTTACAAAAAAATGGAATCAGCAAAATAAAAATAGCAGCCACAAACTAGCATTGGCAAAGCCAATAGGTTTTGCCTATGCGAGGTCTATTGGCTTTGGCAATGTTTATTTCGACAAGTGTCACAGCAGCCCGGGCTGCTGTAAAAAATGGCTTAAAGTAAAGAAAAACAAAGCTCTATGACACTGCCACGGTTGGTCTAATCATATTGCTTTTCTTTCTGTCCTTTAAGCCATGTTGCACAGCAGGCTGAGCTTTGATTGCGATGAATGTAAGATATGGCTTTGGAGGTGAATCCATAGAGAAGATTATAGAAAGGGAAGGCACTTTAACCTAGGAAAACCTGCACAGTTTCTTGACAACAAAGTGGAAGGAGAAAGGATTGTTTGAACTTGGGCCTTAGTAGTATCTTGTTTACATCATGTGCTGCATCTTGAAACACACCATTGGTTCCAATCTACATGACAATCTTAGCCGAAAGCGGACATATTTTTGAGTAATCTAAAGAAATCTACAAATTGTGAAAATGGCAGCAACAGATCCTCCATTTTCCATGTATGATGTTATGCAAATGTAACCTATGAATATTGTCACAATAGCATATTGTTCATACCTTGTTTAAAAACTCTGGTTTGCCCACTGGAATGAAGATGATAATCTTACGTTTCCAGGGAGAGGGATTCATATTTGTTCTGTCTTGTTATTCCCATTTTTCTTGGTGACCTAGATGCTGTTGAGACCTTTTTGTTGCAGGTGTTTGAATATGGTTGAGTGGGAGAGACTGATTGATGGGGTAGTGGCAACTCTTCTACCGGTGGATTCACACAATGGAGTTGAATAGCCTTGGCCATAGCTGTATTTGCTACAAGGAGTTCCTTTGGTGAGAGTCACTTGTACCTTCAACCAATGTTTGGTGTTGAAGACCGGTGGTTTCATAACTTTGTCTTTGATTGTGAAAGCTTCAAATCATACGCTCAAAAAATGAAAATCCGGAAGCACTGTAAAAGACTGAAAGGGAATCTCTTACCACAGGATTTAAACAAATATTTCCCCCATGTCATATGCCTATCTTTCACAAACAATAAGGGTTATAGGAAACAAAAAAATCCTTGTGGAAATCTTAGTTCATATGAAATAACAGTACAACATGTATGTGGGTTCTTTGATAGCCTTACTTCTAAACCTTTAACCCTCATCCCAGTGATCTAGCCAATGACAAGAGGCCGGTTAATGATATTCTTCTTCTACACTGTATGTGATCAATACTGAGGGAAAACCAGTTGTGGAAAAAGTACATGCCTGGGTGTGTCGGGCAGCTGTGTCTCAGCCATCTGGGCACCGAAACCTGCGGCACCTTGCATGGTCCTTTGGTTTACAGGCCTCAGAGAATGCTGTAAGAAGCCCACCTTTGCCTACGAGTCTCACTCACCTTGTACTCCTGGCTGCTGTTCCTTGCTCCTCCAGCTCCAAAATGGCAGTCAAATTATCCCACAGATGGCTATTTTTCCCCTTGGTTTCTTCATAATTGTCTCAGTTCATTCGGTTTCCTGGTTTGTGGTGTTTGATGTAACGGGCTTCCGTCTGGTTGGAGAACTGGTCCCAACACAGCTTTGTTCCTTTGCTTTTACCTCACTCTCTTCAATTGCTGATCCTGGATCTTTGCTCCAAACAAATTTCCCATTTGAACTCCTGGTTTCTGGTTTCTTCAGTCCTTTGAAATCTTCATCCAGCAAGGAAGTTATCTGCAACTTTGAATTTTTCCTCCTACAAAGTTGGAAGCCCCTCAGGGGCACTCGCCTACCACATATTCTAGTGTGTGGTGACATTGTGGCTTTCGGAAACGATCGCTCTGACATCGGACAGAAGACCCAGACCCTGATTGCAGTCGAGAATCCAGCCCTCAACGGGGAGATGTTGGTTGAACAGAGACTGTGTAAAGTGCAATTTAATCAGGATGAAATGGCAAAAGAGTTTAAAAGCAAAGGGCCAGTTAGCAACAATTATGACAAATTAAAAGTCTCAGTAATGGAATAAGTAGCTCTTTTTAAATATCTTTCCTTCAGGTCTTCCTCTTTGTATTGTGAAGGGGAACGTGCACTCCTAAAATTGGGGAAGAATTCACACTGTTGCTTATGTATGCAGACAATGCCTCCCTCAGCAAACAAAAGGCCTGGATAGTTTGGTCCAGGGTCACCTGGATAATTTGGCTCTATATGCCTCCGTAAAGCATCTGCACACAGCTACAGCCAAAGCCAAAATAATGTCTCGTAAAAAAACGACACTAGCACCAGGCCTATTAATTGTAAAAAAAAAATGATAGTGGTCACTTTTAACTATCTAGGCTATTTAGGTTCATATGGCTTCTCGTAGTTGGAAAGCTATTCCCATTAAGAACTAGTGTACATATTTTATAATGCTTATGAGGGTTTTTCAGTGACCCACGACTTGATGATCCAGGAGGACAAAATCGTCCTACGATTTTACTTTTTGGGCTGAATACTGGCGATGTTCTCAATTTGGAACACTGAAACATGGACAAAATTGGCTCTGGATATGTCACCATGCACACCATTTCGTGCTATTCTCAGTGAGTTGGCTTTATTTCGGACACGTCCTTTTAAAGGCACTTCCCTTTAAATAGTAGATTCTAAATTGAAAACCTTCGCTTGGTGAAGCTTTTTTTTGAGCAGCTGGTTGCGCAGCTGGTATGCTAACGCACAGATGGTTAAACTATTTCTTTGTCCATGAGTACTTAAACTACCTTCTTAATCAGATAGATGAGGTTCCTTATTTAACAAACATGCTACATCTACCAGTGTCCTTTGTGCAGGTTGAAATCATCCTATTGAGGACTTATGTTTCCATGAAACCATTTCTTGTAGACTTGAAAACTACCAGAGAAGCTATTACTAATTCCTTGCACAAAAAGGAGGCATAATGTTCATCCATGCCAATATTATGGGATGTCTTTATAGCAGCTATTGGTGGGGGTTATATTCAGTATTGGGATGTTGCGAAAGAAAATGTTCAATTAGATAGTAAGGGGATTGAAAATTTGAAGTCAAAATCTTGAGAACAGACACATCTAGGATTCTTCCAAAGAAATCAAAACCCAGGTTAAGAAAATAAATCGGACTATAGCAAGCTATTGAGATAAAGAGCTGGGTTCTGGGGCAACATCCAAAAGTTGACGTACATGTATAAAATTAAAAGAAATGCAGTTCAACTATCCTGTAAAATTTAGACAGTGGCAACAATGAGGAAATTGATGACTTGATCCAATCTTTTTATGAGGACATTTCATATTCCTGGTGGGAAAGTAAAAGATATGGTAATCCAAATGTACTCCGTAGTGTTGTGCCCATCAAACTCAGTAAGCCAAGAGTTAAGACTACCTGATTGCAGAGATATTAATATTGATTTGTTTTGTAAAGCGCTTGAATGCCAATAGCATCTTGGCACTAATGTCTATCTACTGCACTGAATATAGAACGATGGACCAGTGTTCCCATCGCAGCTGGCAGGCAGTTTACACAATACTTTCATGTCCACATTCAGCATTGAGAGGCCTAGATGATGATGGATCCATTACATCTCCCACCGACTTGGGCACCAAACATACTACCCCTTCCCCAAGTGTTGTGGGGTAACACACCACGCCCCCTTGCCTCTTGAAATAATTTTAACAGCGAACCCGCCAACTGCGCTTATATGCCTTGCCTGGTAGAACTCCACCGGAAAGCCATCACCTCCGGGCAACTTTCTGTAATTCATATTAGTAACCACCTGTTTCACTTCCTCAAGAGTAATAGCTCGTCTCGTAAGAGGGATGGCAAATCAGAAAGTTCCTTACTTGCTGGATAATCTGACACCGTCACATCTAGGCCTGGGCGGTAAATTCCGTTCCGCTCTCGGTGGGTAATTTTGCATTCCGCGGAGAACGCGTAATTGCCAAAAATTCCACGATCCGCGGAATTTTGCTTGTTCGCTCTTTCAAAATGCGTGTTCGCGAGATATTTCTCCCCGAGCATGCAAACAGCATTCGCGAACAGGAAAAAAGCATCGCGAACGTGCGGAAAAAGCAATTTGCGTGTTCGCGGAACTTTTGCGTGCTCGTGGAGACTTTACCATTTCCCGGAGCTCTGCGGAGCGCGACTACGCAAATTCTGCCCATCCCTAGTCACATCATCAGCAGTCACACCTCCCTTGTAAAGGTCTTCTAGGTGGTCCCTCAAGATTTCAGTAATAAGTCGGTGTTTATGGACCATGGTTCCGTCACCACGGTGGAGTGTCATAATGGGGGGCTTCTCTGTCTCTCTCCTAAGTAGCCAGGCTAGCCATTTATCCATTCGGGGCCCCTCTCGGTGTAGTTTCTGCCTGTGCTTCCGTCTCATCTTATCTGTCCCATGTATTCCCCAGGCGTCTTTTGATATCAACTAAGGAGTCAGCTACATCTGGGCTCTCATCCAACAGCTGGGCCTCCGCTAATTGCTTCTCAAGTTCCCCCAGTTTGGCCTGCAGCTGTCTACACAGACCACTTATCCTACTCAAACATTCCCCACGTATAACAGCTTTGAGCGCCTCCCACTCCATGCCCCTGCTCGTCGTGGTGCCCCAAATACACTTCAAATATTCTGTAATCTTTTCACCAAGGGCCTGTCTAAATGGCACATCCAGCAATGCCTTCATCTGCAATCGTCAAAGTCTCCTATCAGATTGCGCCCAGGCTCCATTCCACTCCAGTAGCATGGGGGAGTGGTCAGATAAGAACCTACCCAGGTAGACTACCTTCTGCATATCCAGCTGCGTATTGGATGTACCCAAGGCTCGGTCTAAATGGCTGTAAGTATTGTGTGGACGAATAGCAGGAATATTACCACCCTGTTGAATAAACATCAGTTAGAGTGTCCACCATAATTAGTTTAGTCATACCGCTGGTTGGCTGTCAATCTATAACTGGGTCTAGGACACAATTGATGTCCACCACAACAGTCGCTGCACCATATTACCCATCAGGAGTGTTTGCATCTTTGGGAAGAACTCCCCGTCATCAACATTGGGAGTGTAGGTATTTAGAATGTTATATCCACCCAGTCTAATAACCCCTGCACCAGCACATGTCTACCTTGTGTGTCCGCCTCTTAATAAAGCAGGTGGAAAGGAACCCCAGGAGCCACCCAAATAGCCACACCACGTGCATAAGAGGAGACATTTGATAAAAGCAATTGCCCCCTCCATCTCTTCCGTCTTTCGTCGATCCAGGCTGTGAGGTGGGCCTCCTGAAGACAGGTGATGGCCTCACTTGTGCGCTGCAAATAGGAGTACACTATTTCATTTTACTTGGCTTCCAAGCCCTTGTACAATCCATGTGATTGTTTTATGGTCTTGCACCATGTGAGTGTCTGGAGTGCCTGCACCCCCCACCCTGCAGTCTCAAACCCCAGCAATGCATGACATATCAAATCCAGTACCAACACTAATAAAACTGTGAAACTCCCCCTGCCCATCCCACCCTAGACAATCTGATAACAATTAGGAACAACATCATCATGATAGCCCGCCATTTAATGACCAATAGACAATTCCCCCCTTTTGCCCCTCTGTGATCAAACTGATTTGTACTCCGACTCGAAGAGTGAAACCCAGCCCTTGCACAGGAACTTAAGGCCTGATGAGTTTGATGGTCCATGGACCACCAAACCCATGGTGGTGCAGCAGTGGTGTTCTGATCACCGTATTATGACTCTGGCGGTTAGAACCGCCATGGGATCGCCACCACCACCGGGGAACTGTGATCCCTGGTGGTACAGTCTCGATCTGATGCAGCAATATGCTTGGCGTGCCGCTGTGGCACTGCCAAGCATATTACAAGTTCTCACCATCAGCGCTCTCATGGCAATGCCCATGCCATGAAAATGCTGGTAGTTAGGAAACTAAGGGGGCCCTACAGGGCCACCTGTTGCCTCTGGGCCTGTGGATACATGAAGGGGGGCACGGTGTGCACCCCTGTGTGCATGCACCCCCTTTCCTGCAAAGCATGAACTGCTCAGTCCAAGCCATGCAGAACAGGCTTTGGTGCTCCCATTGTGGTGCCTTACTAATAGGTACCACCCAGGGATCACCAAAGGACTGCCTGCCAGACCACAAAAAAAACTCATAATATGGCAGGCAGTCTAGTTTGGTGGTGTCGGAGTGGGGTGCGGGCGTGACAGCCCACTCTCACACCGCCAAACTCTTAATCAGGCCCTTAGTCTAAACCCCATATAGTGCAGGGGTAAGTGATACCAGCATTTTCCACCAGCCCTGTAAGAGGCAGTGGTCCATACCAGGTCTCATCCCAGCTGACCTACTAGTGTCTTAATACATGGAGGGCCTGTGGGAGCCAAACTGCAATAGCAGCACTCTCAAATAGGAAACATTTCACTCCTAAAACAGAAGGCAATCAAGTACCTGAAATCCGGTGTGCATCCCACAGGTCAGGATAGACGCATTTCACCCATACCCCCAGTGTACTTACATACAAATGGCAGCATACTGTCTCTGCCAGTCTGTGTGGCAATGTTCTCTAATGGGGGTCGGCGGTATCTCTCCTGCTCCACTACTCTGGATACTAGCCGAGCAGACGTGGTCCGTCAAAACATCTGTAAGCGCGCCACCCTCTTGAACCTCGATCTGAGAATCAGGTGAGTTGCCAGTCAACGAATGTCCCTGTGAGACAGTCCATGGGGCTGTGCCCTGGCACCCCCTTCGTCTGCTCCGATCAGTCCTAAACGAACAACGTTCCTACTGCGAAACTTTATCCCATCTCTCAAGCGACACCCAAGCATCCTCTGGTTGATCAAAGAAATTGGTCTTACCCTGGGCGACTACATGAAGCCCTATGGGAACAGTAGCAAATAGGAAAGCCCCATAGTCTGGAGTTGCGGTTTGACTTCCACAAATGATTTCCGTTGTGCTTTTACCTTCCGGTGTAGTCTGGGAAGATGGAAATAGTATGATTGTCATATTTCAGTGTGTCTGCGGTTGGAGCTGCCTTAAAACTACAGTCTGTTTCTCGATAGTGGAGGATCCGTGTAATCAGGGCTCATATCGGGGCCCCCAGCTGAGCCCATGCCATCAGCGCCTGGTGCACATGCTCTACTGCAAATCTGTGAGTTAAACTATCAGGTCGGAGGGCCAGGTCTCTAGGAATTATTCTGAGGAGTGTCCCTCTGCTCTTTTGGGGAACCCCACCAGTTGGATATTATTGCACCAGGACCAACCTGCTGCATCCTTTGCTCCGTTTTCATCGCTGCGATCAATTTAGCAACCTGTTCTTTCAGTGTGGTAACATCTTGGACCAGGCCACCAATCTTTTGTTCACAAGCGGTTACTCTCTCCCATACTTGGTGTAGGTCATCCGGTAGTAGACCCACTGCTGTGGCCACAGTATATGCTTTCTCTTCCAAGGCATTGGGTCACATGAACCCTCTATTGCCTCCATCAGGGCTGCTCTTGACATCTCCCCCTTAAGCGCACCAAATCCATCCCCCAGTTGTGCCATCTCTCGTTGTCGCTCTGCAGCACTCCACACTACCGGTGAGGACAGCCGGGCCTCTTCTGTGAGGCCGCACCCCATCCCAGGCACCTTTGTCGTCACCGTAAGGCTCTAGGGCAGCATCCTTTATTGATAGGCCTGCACAGGGGCCAGGCTACACCAGCACTCGATAATTAGCAGTGCAGGATCGCTTCCCCTGTCACCCTCGGTACGGTGCCCGGCAACGGGGGAGGGGTTCCTACAGGAAGGCAGCCCTGGGACCACTCCCATACTGCTGCTCTAAGCCTCCACCTACTCCCGAGACTGTGGCACCGCGATTCCCCAGGGAAGCTCTTGTGTCTCAGCAGTTACAGCAACCGCTGGAGGGATAAAAAAAACACCAAAGGCTCAAAACTAGATTTTGAGGAGTGTAGATCAAAGCAGTAGGGTGCAGGAGACCACTGCACACACTTGGGTCACTGCATAGGGCTCTCACAGGCAGCATGGTGTGGGATTATACACTGGAGCGGTGGAGCTCGGACTTGGGTTGAGAAGGGGGTGTGACCCTCGGATGCACTAACTTTACAAATTCTTTCGTCAGTAACTCTGCCGGGACATTCATAAACATTTCCTCTTTGGGTGAAATCCTAGCTACACAGTCAGTGGCTATTATTATAGTCATCCCAAATCCAAAAAGACACAAAATTGTGACCAATTTAAGACTGATTTCAATGCTAAATTTAGACTGTAAACTCCATGCAAAGATTGTGTCACGACCACCCAATAGGTACATACATAAAATAATTCATCCATCACAATCATAGTTTATGTTTGGCAAACAGACAAGCGGCAGCATGAGACTGTGTCTAATAGAGGTGGCAAAACAGTTTGGAACACCTTTAGCAACTGTCTTTTTGATACGCTTGACAGTCTTGTGGTTGTTCATTAGCAGGGGTTATACAGACATTTTATTCTGTTGAGGATTTTATTTAATTGGAGGGCCATAGATA
The DNA here is from genome assembly GCF_964204655.1 of Triturus cristatus. NCBI lineage: Eukaryota > Metazoa > Chordata > Amphibia > Caudata > Salamandridae > Triturus > Triturus cristatus. The sequence goes on from NC_140587.1 coordinate 162,995,610, forward strand.
CGTGTATCTTACATTTGACAACATAAAAAACGAACATGTGAATATATTGAGAAAGGAAACCAAACAAAATCATGGAACTGGAAATGTGTTTGTCCTCTCAGAACATAACATGATGGGGTATGCTAGAAAGGGGGAATATTATCTTGATGCTTATTGGTTAAATCAAACATTCCTAAAGTGACATTGCAAATTTCTTCTCCGATAAGATACAGTATAAAAAGACTGCCACTTTACCACCTGTCAGGAAAGGTCCTCTGCCTCGGATTATCACCAACAAGGTACTGTCAAACTAGAGGACGATCCTGCATGCCAGAAAGGCTGCCGCCGTATCTTGCTTTCTACTGAAAGCTAATGCTGAACTCCCCCCCCAGGCTTGTCAGATCCTTATCTGGAAACAGGGACATATGCCACATTTGAAAGATTTCTATAGCGGTGAAAAACTCCAGATGAAAAGGGACCTCACTGAGAAATTGGCATTGACCGGACACAACATGTATAGACTCACACAGGCACTACATTGGGTGGCGAGGAATCCTGTTCGTAGAGCATTGCAAAGGGGAAGAATCTCAGATTGAATCCCAGTACACCAACAACATCAGACACAAAGGCACATCATGGCTGAATCATTACATTTTGAATACAACTCCCCTTAAAAAAACCTTCATACGTGACACAATGGGAGGGGAAATTGGATATGAACATTCATGAGGAGACCTGGAAGACTATATAGCAGAGGGCCTTGAAACCCTCAATATGTTTATGTTATAAAGAGAATGCTTACAAAATGCTGACAATGTTATCGTACTCCCATGCAACTACATAAGATGTTTGGCAGCTTAAAACTGTGCTGGAAGGGGTGCAGTAATAGGGTCACTGTCTTACACACATGGTGGACATGCTCACAGATCTGGGTCTTCTGGGACAAAGTCCTACTCATGATACGAGATAAAAATAAATGTCTTGTCGTACTTTAGAATTTGGGACCGCGTAGGAGATAGGGCCCTACCCCTGTCTATCTCGGTAATAGTGAACCGCGAATGGTTAATGCGGTATGTACGAGTGCTTTCTGTAACGTTTTAGCTAGGAATGCACTGCGTATACGCTATTTCACATCACTACGTGGGTTCCATTTAGTATCGGTGGCCATCTTATGGTTGCCCTAACATAGGCTATATAGTATGAAGCTAAAACGGGTCTTTTAGAGCACATGTGCCTTTCCTTGACTTCTCTGTGACCTGGGCAGCCTGGCTCCGCTGCCCCAGGTCAAACTGGTCTCCCGAGTTCCCCGTCCTCTGGCCACCTGTGATTAGCATCAGGGCATGACACACCATAAAGTCTTTTATCCTACACAAGCCTCCAGCTAATCTCTTTCACACCTGGCTGTTCCTGCTTTATGGCTTGTTTCCCAAAACAGGAGATGCTCATGTTTATTGGGGCCTATCGATATCTGATGTGGGATCTGAGCTTTACTGTGTAAATAATTGCGGGCTGGCTTCACTGGAATGTGGGATGGTCATCATGACTGCTTTTTCGTTTGTAATGTACACTTTGAATAACCATACCATAAACTTAGGAATGTATGCCTGAGGCAGGAATATCTGTATTTAAGAAGAAGCTAGTTTCTGTGATTTTCAGCAGTCTGAGAACATACACGCTGTTGTACTTCTAGGACGCCTGTAATTGGTCTGCAGCCAATAAACTGATCTTTGACTTCACCCAGAAGACTGTTTCTGTAGGTCTGAAACAGGAAGAACCCCGAAGTCATAGGGTGTGTTCCCCTGCACCGCTGGGCTTAAAATACCCAGTACTTCAGTCTCCTTGCCCCAAAACCCACTTATTATTCTCCTGGGGGACACTGGGGAATACAGACTATCCTACGATGAACTCACTGGGGAAATTGTTTTTCCACCTCCTCTTGGCTGCACGCTTGAGCAGCTGTAGAAACAACAAAATTCACCTTCGCTCATTATGGGGTGGGGGAAGATATGGTCAATCAATGCTATGAAGAGACTTATAGCAATAATCCGTGATAGGGTTGCATAATTTGAAAGAACATGTGCCCCGTCAGCACATACTTAAAGAGTACAAAGAACAGGTGGAATACACATGACAATGTCCAAGACTCTACAAGCTTCAGACGTGTGTGAAATGTCTTCCTCCGGAGCCGAAAGCCAGTCACCACCAGCAGCAAACTCAGACTAAATATTCAAGGTGAATGGTAATCCATAAAACGACCAAATTGAGACAAATCTTACGGACCCGAGCGCACGACGAACACTGCTATGTCCACTTGTATCCCGTTTTTCCCCAATTGTGCTCTCCAGTTTTAGGTTTAATAATGTATATCGTAAGGGACTGTGATATCAAAGTGTGTGTCCACAGCCCCAATAAAATTCAAAATAAAGTAGTAACGAAAAAAATAGCTGATACCGCGCCCAGGAGGAGTTGATGCCGATACTCAATGCGTGTTTGCCCTTTTCAGGAAATACGACCTCACTGACTCTTGATAATTACAGAGGTATGCAGTTAACCCTGGGCATAGTGTGCGTAGCAGGACTATGCGGACGGCATTTAAAAAAAAACTAAAAACCACTTACCTGTTTACCGCGGCATCCCCGGGCTGCCCTCCTCCTCATCCTCACCATACGGGTACTGTTTGAGAAAACTGCACAGGCACGTGCGCCCGCGCATGTGCATTTCTCGTACCCGTATGGCGAGGAAGAGGACGAGGGCAGCCCGGGGACGCCGCGGTAAACAGATAAGTGTTTTTCAGTTTAAATGACTGGTAATTTGTATCTTAATAGGGGGGTGGAGGTGGGCAGTGGGCCAACTCCAATCTGCTGCGGAGTGTGAGGAGATTTGCCTACTCTGCGTTCAACCGCGGAACACGGAGTAGGCCAATCTCCGCACACTCCGCGGGCAGAGCGGAGTACTCCACCCACGGTTATATGCAGTATGCCAATTATTTTTAAGAAAATCTAGCTGCAAACTATTTTACATTCCATGCTCTCCTAGCATGGTGCATAGAAGTAGGTTTTAGGGTGTTACGTATTCTGGATTACATTTTAACCATAGTTTGTTTTCAATCACCACAGTGTCCCGAGAGACCTGTTTAGGGACTGGTAGTTACCCAAAAGCATTGACGCAACTTCAACTGTGTATTGGGTGAGGTTCTGCGGGGCTGTAAAAACCTGTGTTTCACATTCCAGTATGGTACATTGAGCTAAGGTCACTTGTGTCACTCATAGGTGTGAAATCAAACCTTGTAGAGCTAAGCCAGAGACTTGCGCAACATGACCTGCCCATCAGACCTCTGCGAGACTCAGCCCCCAGTCCCACTATGTTCAGCATGTCCTATTCCAAGTGATCTTTGAAGACTGTCTTTCCTTAGTAGCCAAATCTAGGACTTCCAGCTACCTCAAATTTAACTCATACGAGCTCATTCTTTTCAGACGGGCATCCTTGATGTGGCCTCTTGCCGGAGTGCAAAAGAGCCTGGCCATCATCCAAAACCATCCTGCATCCAAAGATCTGGGCACCAGGACTGATGCCAATCTCTTTTGCCCCACAGACCACCTCCCAATCTGCCACCTGTTACCTCTCTTAAGGAATCCCTTCAAAATGTATTTGAGTATATCCCTTTCACTGCTTGCAAAAGAATGGTAAATACTTTAATTCCCTAATTACTATGGTAAGTTCCTCTTGCTGGGCAGTTCTAAATATTTGATACAGCACCATCAAGTTGTACAGAATTCTGCTGCTTGATTAATCCTTAACATTCCTAAATGGCAGCCTACTTTACTAAAAATCCTTCACTAGCATCCCATTATCAGGATAATACAATGCAAGTTTTTTTATTTTTTTAACTTTAGGGCAGTTCAGGACAAAGGCCCCAAATATCTTCTGGATCCGTTTTCCTGGTATGCACTGCCAGAGCCTCGGGGATTATCTAGATTTAGATGTCTTACCTTTCCTTGATTCCACAGATCCCATGATGGTGGTCGTTCCTTCGCTTTTGGTGCTGCCAAACTCTGCCTTGCCATTGCACATTCGCTCGGTTACATCTGAACATTTTTTCAGCCACAAATCCAAACCTGCCTCTGTTACTCATAGCTACTCTTGTTCTTACTCTGCTTAATCACAGACTGATCTTCAGCACTGGGATGCCCAGGTTGGAGCAGCTATGTCATCCATCCATCCATTCCAAATTCAGGTAGCAAATAACACTTTGGTGTTAAAAATTTGTAAGGGATGCTCACCACAAAATAGGTTAGGATGCTTGGCACCTTGGTATATTCACCAGGGGAGCCTGGGCCAGTGATCTGAGCTCCCGGCTTTGTGTCATTGCCAGGGATGATGAATGACCACCCATATCTTGGAAATCCCATCAGTAGCTTCTCTGCTGGTGCACCCTTCTCCTTCCAGTAATTCATAGCATACTCCTGGAGACACAATCACAGCAATATGGTCAAGAGTGAGAGAGAGTGTTATGGAACACATCAAAGTTTGCTGCACAATGTGCTTACAGCCTATATTTAGCAAAGCCCAGGTCTTAAAGTTGACACAAATGACACAGTGGCTTTAACAGTTCACAAAGAACAGCCATTACTGCTACAGTCATTAATGCATTACTCAATAATGGCAAATGACTGTTCCTATCGCCTTAGGTAAATGTTTTGTTTTCATAACAGATTTGTCAATTAGAGTCTGGTGGACAAACCAGGTCAGAGTTATGGTCCCTGCTCCCCTTCTGGAAGACTGGTCACCAGATTTAGAAATCCTCGGCTGCCTTCTGGGAACGAGTGTTTCTGCAGTGAAGCCACTGTGGTGTCACCACTGAAAGCACTGATCATTTGCTGTATGGACACCATCTTTGATACGCCAGCTCAGAGACGTACATTGGTTTTCAAAAGCACACTTCCAAAAGTTTATTATTGAAAGTCAAAAAAATGCAAAGCTGGCCCCGATGCAGAGTTGTCTCCCAGCGCATGGGGGTCATTTCTGTTGCTTGCTGTTCAGGACTTCAGGCTTTCCCGGGCGATCCCGACCCAAAACAATTTACTGCACATGGACCGCCCTAAAGAGGCGGTGGTCCTGACCTACATTAACCAACTGCACTATTGTGGGTGGGCCGTTAGTCTAAGGTTTCAGGCCACAAAGCCAGCTGAGGTTGCACCTGCTTAAATAAGGTACCTTTAAAATGACAGGCGAACCATGAGTTCGGCGGATAAGGCATCTGCTGATTCGACAGATTCCCCATATCCACCATACTCTAAAAAACTCCATCCTTTTCAACATGTCAAGAGATATAGAAGGGATGGAGGGGTGCTCTTACGCAATAGTAGGCAGCCTCCACAGTCGTTGATGCCTTTATTCAGAGGACTGTTGAAGCCTGTGGTATTGTCCCAGGGTGCATGGAAGTCAAAGGTCATTACGCTGATGAAATCTAGAAGCCTTACAAAAAAAAAATACACAACAATTACTTATCTAAGTACGGCAAGTTATTCGTGTCGAGACGTTTGAGACACACCTGGATATACAGACATTAGAAAATCAATATGTCAGAATTATCCACACTGTAAAAACTCGTGCAGCACCACAGCTAGCAGTGTCTTCACAAATGAATTCCAGAACAAAAGGAGCTCAAGTTAACAAAGGGTTGTAGGTGCTACACACTCCGGGTAAACCCAGTCCTAATTCCACCATTACCCAAATATTTAGAGGAAGAATCTTCTTACAAACCAGCCAAGAAACCTAGGATTAATGCTTTAGGTGACAACTTGATACTGAATAAACAACTAGATATGGTGAGCAAAACCTGCAATTACTAATTCAAACTCTAAATGCTGCCTGTCCTCCTCCCCTTTCCGATTTGGAGTAGTTATATTTAAATTGCATTATCTGGTCCCAAAATTATATACCACCCGCTAGTGACCATTGCCTTCTTAACCAAGCTGCTACTGGAGAGTCAAATACACCAAGGAAGTCGCGTCAGATGTTTGTACCAGTCACCAAATAACCAATTCCCTGGATCCAACCCTGAAGTCTATACCTACATTCTCTCCTCCCTGTCACCAAAACACCAACACTCGAGGCCACGATGGAAGTGGGCTGTGGAATCCATTGTCGATTCATTTGTGTCTCAGCCCACCCCATACACGTGGCAAAGTCACCAAAGAGGAGCTCTGACAAAATGATCCGGAAGTTTAGTTATGCTGATGTCTGTATAAACACCATTAGGTAGAGATTTCACCGGAAGTAAGACACTGGCAGCATGCACATGTTGGAAAGTTCCCAAAAGTGGCAAGTGTTAAAACTGCCTGGCCTCATGTTTCCTAGTGCTGTAGAACCCAAGGCCCGGAGACATCAGCAATACATGGCAGTGCCCATCACAGAGCGGTCGCCACTCACTGCCTAGGACTGGAGATAAGCGCCATCACTCAGGAGATGGCACACCGCCTCAAAAAACTTACAAGCTCCATGTGCCACACGAAGGCCACAGACACCAATAACTTTTCATTGTCGTAAGTTAAAAGGAAATTTCCCAAACTAGGTACCGGGTGCTATTACTCCACCAAGATTAATCAGCCTCCATAAGCCAACTCTATGGCCATCGCCCCTAATGTGGGGTTACTCCAATCCACCCTACGGAAGGTGCCAACAAGAGGTCTTTGGCACACAAGGTAAAAAAGGTGAAAAGTCAGACGAGTCCATCCTTCAGATGGAACGAGAGTGTAAGGATATCAAACCCAACCCACTGGTTTGCACTTCAGAGAGACCCTCAGTGAAAGCCTCTGTGTGCATGAAATGTCTTCCTAAAGTGAAAGGTTGCATCAGTTTCCTTTTGACAGTAGCCGTCCGCTCAATTTGGGGTACTTACTCTCCAATTTTTTTTATTTCGTATCCGGTGTCAATGGCTTCTTTGGCACCAGACACAGCCGCAGTGACAAGCAGTCTGGGGCGCCCCGTCTTTGCCTTCGGCTTCAAAAGCTTCAAGCAGTTCCTGGTGAAAAATACAGACAAGAGTCACAATTGTTATGCATTCCTCTAACCTGCAAAGGATATTTGTCTGCAACAGTACGTCACCATGATCAATACACTAACTTAAGGGACCTGGGTCAATGTGAAACCTGCTCACCGCTTCACTTGTTCACCTACAATGTCACTCCTCCCTTACCATCTTCCTGTTCCATGACCTGTTTGAGGGGCTTATTTACTAGCCCACTGCACCACCAGTGCATCACATTTATCGATGCACTGGTAGCACAATGGCCTTCCCCATATTTACACGGCCATGTAAAGTCACCCTGCATGACTTTTCATGGCTTTGTAAAAAACAATTCCCTTTCACACAACTGCGTGAAAGGGTCGTTCCACTGGTGTTGCTGTGAGTGTTCCCCCGACAGGAATAAATGAAGAGAACAATGAATAAGGACCCAATCAGTGCTTATTTGTAAAGACTTGTCCAGCCGGACAGTGGTCATGGATTTTACTGATATAGTAATGAAGCAAACAAATTGCAAAAAAATACACAAAGTGGGACACAAGCCTGTGTCCCGTACAACTAACAAGAAAAAGTACAAAGAAAACAAAGGTTCAGGCAAAAAACGTTTGTTACAATTGGCAGAAATAGAAAAAATGAACCATCAAACATTACATGGGACACCCTTATGTATCGAACTTAATATTACTAAAAACATATAGGGTGTGTACAAGTGTAGACGGCGTTTCGATCCTATAAAGGGATTGTTAGGATCATCATCAGGACAACATTGATCATGCCTGTAAAATTAAACCTGAATAGCCGTTAGAGAGTTAGGTGATTACGTAACGGTATTTGGACGAGATTATGTAGAAACGTCAGGAGGACTTGGAGTGCGCAAGGTTAGCGAGTATGGTGGAGGTCCGACAGTGCGGGGTACGAGATCCGGAAGAGCGGCAAAAGCCGCGAGGGGAAGCCTGATTGCCGGATCGTCAGGAGGGCTGGAGATTCAGCACAGTATATAATCCAGAGTAATCCGACAATGCGGGGTACAAGATCCGGAAGAACAGCAAATGCTGCGAGGAGAAGCTTGATAACCGGATTGTCAGGGGAGCAGTGTAAGCTCCAGAGCAGTCCGTCAATGCGGGGAGCGGAGTCCGATGGTAGAGAGCTGCCGTCGGCACTTGTACACACCCTATATGTTTTTAGTAATATTAAGTTCGATACATAAGGGTGTCCCATGTAATGTTTGTTGGTTCATTTTTTCTATCTCTGCCAATTGTAACAAACGTTTTTTGCCTGAACCTTTTGTTTTCTTTGTACTTTTTCTTGTTAGTTGTACGGGACACAGGCTTGTGTCCCACTTTGTGAATAGTTTTTGCTATTTTTTTGCTTCAGTACTATATCAGTAAAATCCATGACCACTGTCCGGCTGGACAAGTCTTAACAAATAAGCACTGATTGGGTCCTTATTCATTGTTCTCTTCATTTATTCCTGTCTAGGGACTTTTGTTGTTTATAATTACGTGATTCCCATGGTCCCTGGCCGACCTTATATGGGTGCTCTTGTTGTTATTTAAATATGTGAGTGTTCCCCCGTCACATCCATACAACTCGAGGCATTCCCAGATTTACAACATTTTTTAAACCTGGGAAGGCGCCAGAGTCCTACGCCTACCCAAGGGAGGCATAAGGAGGTGCGACGAGGAGAAATACTTTATTTCTCCTCGTTTTAATGTCTCTTCTAGGCAGCGCGCATGCGCTGTCTCTCCGAGACATCAAGTTATCTGTATCAGGGGTGAAACTCCACCTATTGCCTGGTAATTTCTCCTGCCACTTGCCATTAGTAAACTCTGGCATTGCTTTTCTATGCGGGCCTATTATTGGCTGTAGATCCGATGCGTCACTTCCATTTATTTCAGAAGCAGCACCGCCTAATTGCAGTTTTCATCCGCTCTTTGTTCATGTTTGTCCAAAGGGAACTTTCTTTTTAAGGCCCCACTAGCGCATCCATAATCATCACGGAGCTCATCACGAGCGTCGCTGCTGTTAATTATACATAATCAGCACAGCGCTCGTCATGAGCAGCACTTGCTTCTGAGCTGCATTTTTCCGGTGACCAGCAGGAGTGTATGCTTCTGGTGTGTCTGCTGACAAACAGGGGCTTGCATAAATGTACACGCTGATATAACAGGCCATAGCAGGATTTGTCTTTTTTTTATTTTTTATTAGAAACCGTTATTACACGATAAAATACAGACAAGGGCCTACAACCACCAAGGCCGGCCGCTATAGAGCCCGAGGGCCCGCAATGCGACGCCACACATTCAAATGAACCAGAGGCAAAGCTCCCGGCAGTTCGTAAGCACATATAACAGGCCGTGGTCATAGGCCAGGAGCAATCGGAAAAAACAGTTTCATTTTCTATTAAATACAAAACACACTCAAGGCAATGAGAGTCCGAAATAGCAGCGTGCTCTTCCCAGGACGGGGAACAACGTACAGTGTCCAAAGCAGTTCTTGTCTGGAAGCGGTAGTAGGGGGCAACGGGAAGACAAAACATGGAACACACCTCACACAATCCAGCAGAATGTGTGGCTAGGGGGACAAAGCAATATCGACGTCTAATGGCAGAGGCGGGGTGCAGATACGTCCACGATATAAATTCCATGGACCCCATACCTTAGTTCATTTCCCTGGCTTGCCTCTCGCCACATACACCGTCTTTTCCCTAAACATACACCAGTCCATATTCTCCTTCCATACCTCGATCGTGGGCGGCCTCGGGGAGCCCCACAGATGTGCAATGTTACGCTTAGCCACCATGTACCCCAAAGTCACCCACTGCGTCTGTGCCGCATTATAATCATTCGGTTCCCAGACATTCAACAAACACCTCCTAGCCTCTGGCAACAGGACTCGTCTTTTAATGCCACAGATGGTCTCCTTGCCTGTAGTCACCTTAGTAACCGGGAGTAGAAACAGCACCTCGGACATCTCTCGGTCTTGATCGCACTCTCTCTGCCAGCAGTTCTGTGTTGCCTTGTGGGGTGTCTCTCGCTTCCATTAACTCAGCCCTCATACACCTTGAAGTGAGACTCCCATCACACCCCGGGCTCTCAGGACGAGGGCGAGAGTTGCATCCATGGGCCACCTATCTGTACGCCCTGCTATCATGTCCACTGCTGTCCGAACTTTCACTCTCTGCCATCTATAAACAGCACACTCACCTCAGGAGTGCAATGATTCTCACTGCGGCACAAGGATTACTGTTTGCTCATAAGTTTAAAGAGCTCTCGCTCAGAAAAGTGCATGCAAGACGATGGCCATCCTGGCTCTGTGAATCCATTTTTAGAGCTGCTTTCAGGTTTGTGAATCTTTGTGTGTCCGTCTGCTATAGACAGTCATATGTTAGGGAATTTGGCCCAGTGTGAGGAGCCGGGGCCAAATGGATGCAGTGAGAGGGGTCCAAGGATACATGGAGAAATTGTGAATTGCAGGGGATAGAGGGTCGATGGAGAGACAGTTTGAGGAGTAAGACCACAGCTGCATGGGTAGACAGTATGAGCGGCTTGCATGGAGTAGAAATATAGGGTGAGGCAATGGGCATCAATGGTCCTTGTGAGAAGCAGAGGCTATACATAGGCGAGGGAGGCTCTTGGACACAGCGAGCGTGGCTAGAAGGAACATGGGCAGTATGTGATGAATTAGCCAATAGGACAGCACAGAGAGTTGAACGTGTGCCAATCACTGGCTCTGTCCCAGCTCTACTATCCTTTCGAAGGTATGGGCATATTGTACAATCTCAATATGATAAAACAACCCCCTGCTATCTAAAATGGCTTCTAATGACAAGTTCATCAGATTTTAGCCATTTACTTCCCCTGTGACAGGTTTTAGGAATGGCCTCAGCTGCTCCCTACAGGTAGGGCAGTCTGCATAGATTTCAACGTTATACATGTTCTCTGACCTGAACCAGGACGGTGAAGCGCTGCTTGTCCTCTGGAGGGCTCCCCCTGTCCGCATTCCCTGGGTACGGCCAATACAGGTGCAGTCCGTCAAATCCATACAAACGCAGCCAGTTAATCACCGACTCAATGAATATTTTACGGTTCGCCGCAGAAGCAGACATAGCTGTGAATCCACAAAACTGATCACAAGGTGCTCTTGCTACATGGACATATTTTATACCCTGGATCGTCAACTGCAATCACTGTGGTAATCAGTATTGACATTTCTAACTTTGTGACTTTACTCATCAATTTCAACTTCAATGAAAGCTTGAAACCTCATTAAATATTAGGACTATAATCCCCAGCTTCAGTCTACCACTTGAACAGAAGTACAATCACAAATTTCAGTAATCATCTACAACTTCACTTTATACGTCCCCTTTCAGCCCTGAGTTTAGACCCATGCCCATCTCTAATCTCACTGAATATTCCCTTCTCTAACTTCATGGAACATCTGCTCAGACTTCACTGTCTCCTTCATAGTTTTACTCACTATCTCCTCCCAACTCTACTCTTTGTTGGTTTGTCAATGTAGATCACTGACCACACTCGCATCCCAAAGTAGAACATTCTGATTCTAAAAGCAGCTCTTACTTTCCCGTGCCAAAGGTCCATCCTCCAATCGCCAACAGAGTGAGAAGTTCGGGATTTCTATGGAGCAAAAAACTATTATTTAGAATGATGACAGTCTGTGCAAAATCTCACCCAAGAAGTTTAACAATATCACCTCCCGAGACACTTGTAAGGTCGTTCTAGTTAGGCTCAGATTCCACTCGTACAAAACCATTTTAATTCAACAGTTATAGTTACCGGAGCTAACTATAACTCACGCTCCCGCAATGCACTGCTAATAACCTCACATATTACATCACTCATGACATGGTCAGTAACATCATTCATTACATCACAAATGACATCACGGATGACATCCTCCACTGAGTGTGTTTCACAAACTCTTTTGAAACGTATAGATATATACTAAGCTAAATTACTATTTTTCGTGTACTACTGAGCAACACCATTTCTAACACATGTCAACTGAATGGCCGTTCATTTAAAATGGTTTGTGTGAGTGAAATCTGAGCCTGTAACCTGTGTTTTTTTCAGTGAATAAATATCAAGGTCGAGAGTATATCATTGGGTTCCTCTATCCTTGAATAGTATCGGTCTCCCCATAGTGGATACGTTAAATAATATTCTCTAACTGGATTAACTAGAACTTTCTTGGGGAGGGAACTGCTGGTTTTAAGAGATTTATAAGTGTAAGGACATCAGCTCTGCCTCCAATATAGAGTGTATTAAGGAGATGATAGAGTGGCTAGTGAATCAATTGCCAAAAGAGTACCAATAGAAATGGAATTTATAAGTATTTTATTTACTCTTCACAGACCTTATCAAGGGGAACTTAATACATTAAGAAATACTGACAATGATGGAACTTGGAGATTAAAATCGTTATAAGGTTAGACTTATGGAATTAAATAATGAAATAAATAAATATTTAAAGAAAACTAGTTGGAAGTCCTTACTAGAGTTCAAATAATGGTAATATTTTTTCACAAATTTAAAATTATTTTTGTGTAAGTACAAGTGCTAACTTTAGAAGATGAAAAAAGAAAAGCAAAATCAAGAGACTATAAAAAAGGTAAATGAGCTTTATTTTTTATTTGCTTAAATAAATAGATAAATCGATGTTTAGGTATGGTAAAAGAAAAAAGGTGTTCGGCTAGCGGCTTGTGGAGAAGGAAGATATGTGCTCAATTGATTACTGAAGCTAAGCAGGGTCAGGCCTAGTTAGTACCTGGATGGGAGACCGCCTGGGAATACCAGTGGTAGTATGGTTTCTGTATCCCCTAAAGGAGAAGGTATAGAGAACATGGAGGCAAATATAATTTGTAATTGTATAGATTTCTCAGTGTGTTAAATAAATTTACTACGCTGAATTTCAAGTTGTATTTTGTTTAGATTCCAAATGTAATGTTCTATGTTTGTAAACAACCCTGAAGAAGAAGTGCAGTGGAGCGTGAAACACGTGTTGGCTTTGTACAGACTGCGGCTATATTTTGACTGCTTAAGAAAAAACAAATAAAACCAAAAAGAAATGAACTAAGAAGATTTGATTTTTATTGATGTCTAATGTGTGTGTATATCTCAGTGATGGTTTTTGATATACCAATATAAAGAATACTGGTGGGGACCAGGCTTTATTTTCGCAGTGCTGGCAGTCCATAAAACAGGCCTTTCGCAGTGCTGGCAGTCCATAAACAAAGGCATACGCGTTTCAGCAGTAAATCGCTTTCATCAGTGCCAATTTCAATTTCACGGGCTCCATCGGGGCCAGCACACAGAACAGCTGCTGTAATATATATAAAATTCACAGAAAAACCATAGGTTTCAGGGCTGTTATAGTTAGCTGACATTTCACTCATACAAAACCATTGAAATTCCTCTGTTATAGTTAGTTGTACTCACTATAACTTGCGTGCCCGCAATCCACTGCAGATGATGTCACATATTACATCATTCATGACATGGTCAGTGACCTCACTGATGACATCTCAAATGACCTCACTGATGACATCATCCACGTGACTTATCAAAGTACTTGTAAAGCGCACTACTTACCCATGAGGGTCTCAAGGCGCTGAGGGGTGGGTGTCCGCTACTGCTCCAAGAGCCAGGTCTTGAGGAGTCTTCTGAAGGTGAGTAGGTCTTGGGTCTGCCGTAGGTGGGTCGGGAGGGTGTTCCAGGTCTCGTCGGCGAGGTAGGAGAAAGATCTGCCGCCGAAGGTCGTTCGTTGGATGCGGGGGACAGTGGCGAGGGCGAGGCTGGCGGAGCGGAGCTGGCAGGTGGGTAGAAGCGGAGTCTGCTGTTCAGGTAGGCTGGTCTGGCGTTGTGGAGTGCTTTGTGTGCGTAGGTGAGGAGCTTGAAGGTGATCCTCTTGTCGATTGGGAGCCAGTGTAGGTCTCAGGTGGGGGGTGATGTGGCGGGGGGACGTTGAGGGTCAGTCGGGCGGAGGAGTTTTAGATGCGTTGTAGTCGACGCAGGTGTTTGGCTGGGATTCCTGCGTAGAGTGCGTTGCCGTAGTCCAGCCTGCTGCTAACAAGGGCCTGTGTCACTGTTCTTGTTTTGGTTGGGATCCACTTGTAGATCCTGCGGATCATGCAGAGAGTGTTGTAGCAGGAGGAGGAGGAGGAGATGGCGCTGACCTGCTTCGACATGGAGAGGGAGGAATCGAGGACGAATCGTACGTTGCGTGCGTGGTCGGTGCTGTTCCCAGCATGGTCGACCACCAGGAGTCGCTCCAGGCTGAGGGGGTGGATCAGAGGATGAGGACCTCCATCTTGTCAGAGTACAGCTTCAGACGGCGACGGCCTTCATTTCCTCGTGGAGGTTGGTTTTGGCGGTGTGCGGGTCCTTGGTGAGGGAGAGGATGAGCTGGGTGTCGTCGTCGTAGGAGATGTTGAGGTCGTGTTGATGGGCCATGTGTGCGAGGGTGACCATGTAGACGTTGAACAGCGTCGGGCTGAGGGATGAGCCCTGGGGGACGCCGCAGATGTCGGTGGCTTCGGATCAGAAGGGTGGGAGGTGGACGCTTTGGGTATGTGATGAATTAGCCAATAGGACAGCACAGAGAGTTGAACGTGTGCCAATCACTGGCTCTGTCCCAGCTCTACTATCCTTTCGAAGGTATGGGCATATTGTACAATCTCAATATGATAAAACAACCCCCTGCTATCTAAAATGGCTTCTAATGACAAGTTCATCAGATTTTAGCCATTTACTTCCCCTGTGACAGGTTTTAGGAATGGCCTCAGCTGCTCCCTACAGGTAGGGCAGTCTGCATAGATTTCAACGTTATACATGTTCTCTGACCTGAACCAGGACGGTGAAGCGCTGCTTGTCCTCTGGAGGGCTCCCCCTGTCCGCATTCCCTGGGTACGGCCAATACAGGTGCAGTCCGTCAAATCCATACAAACGCAGCCAGTTAATCACCGACTCAATGAATATTTTACGGTTCGCCGCAGAAGCAGACATAGCTGTGAATCCACAAAACTGATCACAAGGTGCTCTTGCTACATGGACATATTTTATACCCTGGATCGTCAACTGCAATCACTGTGGTAATCAGTATTGACATTTCTAACTTTGTGACTTTACTCATCAATTTCAACTTCAATGAAAGCTTGAAACCTCATTAAATATTAGGACTATAATCCCCAGCTTCAGTCTACCACTTGAACAGAAGTACAATCACAAATTTCAGTAATCATCTACAACTTCACTTTATACGTCCCCTTTCAGCCCTGAGTTTAGACCCATGCCCATCTCTAATCTCACTGAATATTCCCTTCTCTAACTTCATGGAACATCTGCTCAGACTTCACTGTCTCCTTCATAGTTTTACTCACTATCTCCTCCCAACTCTACTCTTTGTTGGTTTGTCAATGTAGATCACTGACCACACTCGCATCCCAAAGTAGAACATTCTGATTCTAAAAGCAGCTCTTACTTTCCCGTGCCAAAGGTCCATCCTCCAATCGCCAACAGAGTGAGAAGTTCGGGATTTCTATGGAGCAAAAAACTATTATTTAGAATGATGACAGTCTGTGCAAAATCTCACCCAAGAAGTTTAACAATATCACCTCCCGAGACACTTGTAAGGTCGTTCTAGTTAGGCTCAGATTCCACTCGTACAAAACCATTTTAATTCAACAGTTATAGTTACCGGAGCTAACTATAACTCACGCTCCCGCAATGCACTGCTAATAACCTCACATATTACATCACTCATGACATGGTCAGTAACATCATTCATTACATCACAAATGACATCACGGATGACATCCTCCACTGAGTGTGTTTCACAAACTCTTTTGAAACGTATAGATATATACTAAGCTAAATTACTATTTTTCGTGTACTACTGAGCAACACCATTTCTAACACATGTCAACTGAATGGCCGTTCATTTAAAATGGTTTGTGTGAGTGAAATCTGAGCCTGTAACCTGTGTTTTTTTCAGTGAATAAATATCAAGGTCGAGAGTATATCATTGGGTTCCTCTATCCTTGAATAGTATCGGTCTCCCCATAGTGGATACGTTAAATAATATTCTCTAACTGGATTAACTAGAACTTTCTTGGGGAGGGAACTGCTGGTTTTAAGAGATTTATAAGTGTAAGGACATCAGCTCTGCCTCCAATATAGAGTGTATTAAGGAGATGATAGAGTGGCTAGTGAATCAATTGCCAAAAGAGTACCAATAGAAATGGAATTTATAAGTATTTTATTTACTCTTCACAGACCTTATCAAGGGGAACTTAATACATTAAGAAATACTGACAATGATGGAACTTGGAGATTAAAATCGTTATAAGGTTAGACTTATGGAATTAAATAATGAAATAAATAAATATTTAAAGAAAACTAGTTGGAAGTCCTTACTAGAGTTCAAATAATGGTAATATTTTTTCACAAATTTAAAATTATTTTTGTGCAAGTACAAGTGCTAACTTTAGAAGATGAAAAAAGAAAAGCAAAATCAAGAGACTATAAAAAAGGTAAATGAGCTTTATTTTTTATTTGCTTAAATAAATAGATAAATCGATGTTTAGGTATGGTAAAAGAAAAAAGGTGTTCGGCTAGCGGCTTGTGGAGAAGGAAGATATGTGCTCAATTGATTACTGAAGCTAAGCAGGGTCAGGCCTAGTTAGTACCTGGATGGGAGACCGCCTGGGAATACCAGTGGTAGTATGGTTTCTGTATCCCCTAAAGGAGAAGGTATAGAGAACATGGAGGCAAATATAATTTGTAATTGTATAGATTTCTCAGTGTGTTAAATAAATTTACTACGCTGAATTTCAAGTTGTATTTTGTTTAGATTCCAAATGTAATGTTCTATGTTTGTAAACAACCCTGAAGAAGAAGTGCAGTGGAGCGTGAAACACGTGTTGGCTTTGTACAGACTGCGGCTATATTTTGACTGCTTAAGAAAAAACAAATAAAACCAAAAAGAAATGAACTAAGAAGATTTGATTTTTATTGATGTCTAATGTGTGTGTATATCTCAGTGATGGTTTTTGATATACCAATATAAAGAATACTGGTGGGGACCAGGCTTTATTTTCGCAGTGCTGGCAGTCCATAAAACAGGCCTTTCGCAGTGCTGGCAGTCCATAAACAAAGGCATACGCGTTTCAGCAGTAAATCGCTTTCATCAGTGCCAATTTCAATTTCACGGGCTCCATCGGGGCCAGCACACAGAACAGCTGCTGTAATATATATAAAATTCACAGAAAAACCATAGGTTTCAGGGCTGTTATAGTTAGCTGACATTTCACTCATACAAAACCATTGAAATTCCTCTGTTATAGTTAGTTGTACTCACTATAACTTGCGTGCCCGCAATCCACTGCAGATGATGTCACATATTACATCATTCATGACATGGTCAGTGACCTCACTGATGACATCTCAAATGACCTCACTGATGACATCATCCACGTGACTTATCAAAGTACTTGTAAAGCGCACTACTTACCCATGAGGGTCTCAAGGCGCTGAGGGGTGGGTGTCCGCTACTGCTCCAAGAGCCAGGTCTTGAGGAGTCTTCTGAAGGTGAGTAGGTCTTGGGTCTGCCGTAGGTGGGTCGGGAGGGTGTTCCAGGTCTCGTCGGCGAGGTAGGAGAAAGATCTGCCGCCGAAGGTCGTTCGTTGGATGCGGGGGACAGTGGCGAGGGCGAGGCTGGCGGAGCGGAGCTGGCAGGTGGGTGGGTAGAAGCGGAGTCTGCTGTTCAGGTAGGCTGGTCTGGCGTTGTGGAGTGCTTTGTGTGCGTAGGTGAGGAGCTTGAAGGTGATCCTCTTGTCGATTGGGAGCCAGTGTAGGTCTCAGGTGGGGGGTGATGTGGCGGGGGGACGTTGAGGGTCAGTCGGGCGGAGGAGTTTTAGATGCGTTGTAGTCGACGCAGGTGTTTGGCTGGGATTCCTGCGTAGAGTGCGTTGCCGTAGTCCAGCCTGCTGCTAACAAGGGCCTGTGTCACTGTTCTTGTTTTGGTTGGGATCCACTTGTAGATCCTGCGGATCATGCAGAGAGTGTTGTAGCAGGAGGAGGAGGAGGAGATGGCGCTGACCTGCTTCGACATGGAGAGGGAGGAATCGAGGACGAATCGTACGTTGCGTGCGTGGTCGGTGCTGTTCCCAGCATGGTCGACCACCAGGAGTCGCTCCAGGCTGAGGGGGTGGATCAGAGGATGAGGACCTCCATCTTGTCAGAGTACAGCTTCAGACGGCGACGGCCTTCATTTCCTCGTGGAGGTTGGTTTTGGCGGTGTGCGGGTCCTTGGTGAGGGAGAGGATGAGCTGGGTGTCGTCGTCGTAGGAGATGTTGAGGTCGTGTTGATGGGCCATGTGTGCGAGGGTGACCATGTAGACGTTGAACAGCGTCGGGCTGAGGGATGAGCCCTGGGGGACGCCGCAGATGTCGGTGGCTTCGGATCAGAAGGGTGGGAGGTGGACGCTTTGGGTTCTGCTGGAGAGGAAGGACGTGGTCCAGTCGAGGGCCTTCTCTTGGATTCCAGCTTCTTGGAGGCGTGTCTTTAGAGTGCGGTGGCAGACCATGTTGAAGGCTGCTGACAGGTCCAGGAGGAGGAGGGCTGATGTTTCGCCGTTGTCTAGTTGGTGCCTAATGTCGTCAGTGGTGGCGATGAGGGCTGTCTTGGTGCTGTGGTTTTGTCTGAATCCGGACTGGGAGGGGTCTAAGATGTTGTGATCTTCGAGGTGGCGGGCCAGTTGTATGTTGACTATTTTTTCAATGACCTTCGCTGGGAACGGGAGTAGGGCCGGAAGTTCTGGAGGTCCGCCTTGGGCTTCTTGAGGAGGGTGCCGATTTCGGCATGCTTCCAGCTTTCCGGGAATTTCACTATTTCAAAGGAGGTGTTGATGACCTTTTGTAGTTGGGGTGCAATGGCTGCGTTTGCTTTGTTGAATACGTGGTGTGGGCACGGGTCCGACGGAGATCCTGAGTGGATGGAGTTCATGACCTTGCGTGTCTCGTCGACGTTGGCCCAGGAGGTCAGGCAGGTGGTGTGGGTGGTGTTCGCAGGGGGTTGAGTTCTGGCGTAGTCGGGGCGGTCGTGGTATTGAAGCTGTTGTGGATGTCAGTGATCTTGCAGTGGAAGAAGGTGGCCAGTGAGTCGCACAGTTCTTGTGAGGGCGGGATGTCATTGGTGTTGGCGCTGGGGTTGGAGAGTTCCTTCACAATGCTGAAGAGCTGTGTTGTTCTCCAGGTGGTCTTTGAAGGAAAATCTCTTGGCTAATCTGATGAGGTGGTGATGTCTGCGGGTGGCGTCCTTGTGGGCTGTGTGGCTGTCCGGTGTGCGTTCATGGAGCCATTTCTTCTCCAGGTTCCGGCATGCGCGTTTGGAGGTCTGGAGCTAGTCGGTGAACCAGGTGGCTTTCTTGCTGGTGTGACTGTTGGGTTTCTTGAGCGGTGCGAGGGTGTTGGTGCAGTCGTTGATCCACTTTGAGGTTGCAGGTGGCGGCGTCAGGGTGGGTGGGTTCTGGGCGAGGGTGGTGGTCAGCTGGTCTTCAGTGACTTTGCTCCAGCAGCGGTGTGGCAGCAGTTGGGTGCGGTGGTGCATGGTTGATTTCTTGAAGGTGAAATGGATGCAGCGGTGGTCGGTCCAGTGGAGCTCGGTGGTGTGGTGGTAGGCGACGTGGGTGCTCGTGGAGAAGATGCGGTCCAGGGTGTGTCCAGCAGCATGGGTGGGTGCAGTGACTAGTTGTCTGAGGCCGAGGGTGGCGGAGTTGGCGGCGTCGTTCGAGGTGGAAGTTCAGGTCCCCAAGGAGGATGTAATCCATGGAGGCCAGTGTGTGGGTGCTGGCAAGGTCAGCGATGGAGTCGCTTAACTGTGCCCAGAGTCCGGGGGGTCTGTAGATGAGTGTTCCTCTGAGGGTGGTGTTGGAAGTCGGTGTGGATCCGGAAGTGCAGGTGTTCGGAGGTGTTGAGGGTGTCGTCCACGTTGGTGGAGACCTTGAGGGTGGATTTGTGGACGATGGCTATTCCTCCTCCGATTCCGTTGGCGCGATCCCTGCGGGTGATCTTGTAGCCGTCCGGGATGGCTATGGCGATGTCAGGCGCCGAGGAGTCGTTCCACTAGGTCTCGGTCAGGAAGGCAACGTCTGGGGTGGAGGTGTCGAGCAGGCCCCAGAGCGCGACGGCGTGTTTGCATGCAGAGCGGGTGTTGGGGAGTATGCAGCGAAGGTGGTTGGGTCCGGCCCTGGGAGGTTTGGTGGCTCTGTCACAGGTGAAGCTGCAGGTGTGGCAGGAGAAAGGTCCGTGGGTGCGTTTCAGGGCGGCCTGGAAGCAGCGGTGGTCTCGGGCGGCATTGAGAGCGTGGAGGGTGCTGGCGTCGTAGCGGAGTCTGGAGGCGTGGCGGTTGCGGGGACCAGGGGTTCTGGTGCTGGGCACGGTCCGGGCGTAGACGGGCTTGCCTCTGGCGCAACTCTGGTGCGCCAGCGGTGCAGCCACCATTTAAGGCGAGGTGGGAGGGAGGAGCAGCTGGGACGCGGGAGCAGGGCGGCGAGTGGGATACAGAAGGCAAAAAAGGGGCGGGCCACAGGGGAGCAGCGGCGGGAGCGGGGACAACGGCGAGGGGTACAGAAGGCAAAGGGGGATACTGGAAAAACAGGGGGCACAAAAGGAACAGTCAAAGGGCAATGATACAGTTACAGTACAAATACAAAAACCACAAGTATGGCAGAGACAACGAACCAGCAGAGCTGCTCAGTGCAGCACGGGAACGGCGAACTCATGTGGCAGGAGGCAGCAGGGGGGGGGGGGAAGGCACGGGCACAGCTGGTGGAGCCGTGCGGCATGGGGAGCGACCTGGCCTGCAGGCAGGGTCAGGGGTCGCTCTCACCACCGCGCAGTAGCTGCCATTTAAGACGAGGTGGGAGGGAGGAGCAGCTGGGAGGCAGGAGCGGGGTGGCGAGTGTGATACAGAAGGCAAAAAGGGGGCGGGCCGCAGGGGAGCAGCAGCGGGGACAACGGCGAGGGGTACAGAAGGCAAAGGGGCGATACTGTAAAAACAGGGGCACAAAAGGAACAGTCAAAGGGCAATGATACAGTTACAGTACAAATACAAAAACCACAAGTATGGCAGAGACAACGAACCAGCAGAGCTGCTCAGCACAGCAGCGGCGAACTCACAAGGCAAGAGGCAGCAGGGAGGGGAAGGCACGGGTACAACTGGTGGAGCTGTGTGGCGTGGGGAGCGACCTGGCCTGCAGGCAGGGTCAGGGGTCGCCTGATACACCTCATCATACACTAGTATAAACTTTCATCACTCACTGTAAAATACAGAGTACCATATTTGAATCCATTGACACACCAATACAAGTTTCTAAAAACCCACTCAGTGATTCCTAGATCTACACACACATCTAATCACTTAACTATAGATTTACTCATACATGCTGTCAATGATCAATAGAATAATATCAAATATACTTGTACACCTATATCGACATTATACACCAGCACACATCCTATTCACTTATGCAGTCATCCTACTCACTTATGCAAACAATGGATCATACTTACATTTAGTCAGCTACACACTTATACAAACACCACTTCATTTATTCATAGAGATAGTGACTCATACTTAGTGTGTTATAAAATCACTATTTCCAAGTATACAGTTATCCATACAGTCACCCATACAATCTCTGAGGCTTATGCATACTTATTTATAAACAACTGTCACATACACTGCCTTTTATTGTTCTAGTTTGTTGGACATGTACCATTGAGAAATATATTTGCTCATCACCACACCCATAAAGATATTCACTCACCCAAACAATTGTTATAACATGCAGTCTTAACCTCATATTCCTACTGAATCAACTATTCACACATCTTTGGGCAGTCACACATACACCCCACCGAACCACACACACACATTCAATCAATCAATAATTCTTTATTCGGTGGTTAAAAACCATCATAAAAGATTACATATATATACACACACAAGTAAAAATAGTATTAAATCATTATGCAAGAACATTGACTGAGTCTATATACATAAAATAATTCATTATTCACAATAAGGGCACCATAAAAACTTAATCACAGTAGACGGGTGGGGAATCCTACAGGGTTCTCAGGTAATGCTATCCTCTGGTTACCCTTAGTCTTAGTGCAAATTTCAGGAAACTAATAACAGAACACAAGGTTATCGGGTCACTGGCCCTTTGTAGGAAGATCAGTGCTTCTTTGGCTCGAGTGAACCTGGCCTTTTTTAAAATTTCCTTTAAAAATCTACGTCTTGGAATTGCATACAAGGGACATAGAAGTACAAAATGAAGGGTGTCCTGCGGAGACTTATTGTCGCAGCCGCAGGCACCCTTCTGCTCAATTGACTGACTAAAACCAACTGGTTCAGCTAACAAAAAAGGTAAAAAATTGAGCCTAAAACGTGACATTAAAAACCTTTCTTGGGTATTATACACGACACAAAGATAGGGTTCCATCCCATCAGTGGTTTCAAGCCTACTATAAATACTCACTGAGGGTTTTGCCCCTTCCACTGTGGATCTTGCAAGAAATCTTTGGTCCACAAAAATTTTCTTAAGAGTCTGCTTATCCTGTGGGATAATCCCTGAAGGGTTTGAGTACAGCTCCTTACGACCCATACTTTCCAAACTGGATTTCACGTAAATAAGCCATGGGATATTCAAGCTTTTATCCCTCCCTAGGCAATCTGTTAGGATCTGCCTACTCAATGCAGCTTCAGGGTTAAGCCAAATTTTCAGCCAGGCCAGGATTGGTCTGAATTTAATCAAATCCTCTAGATAAGGTCGTCCTAATTCTCTATGAGCTATGGCGGCAGGGGTGCAGTTGGGGACTTTCAAGATTGAACGGAAAATTTTATTTTCTTCCCTTTGCAAAAGGTCAAGGTTTATGAACCCCCACACTTCTGAACCATACATGGCTTTGGGGCAACAGAGCCATAAAGGTTCATTGATTGTTCCGGGGACCATCGACCAACTCTCCTCCCATAGCCTGCTATGGCCCCAGTTGATGCAACCAATTTTCCACACCTTTCCTGTACCAGAGGGGCAAATTTCAGGGACTCAAAGAGCACACCTAAATACGAAAAGGATTGTACCCTTTCTAGTGTGTGATTCCCAATTCTGTAAGCAAAGCTAGTCTGTGGTTTATGACCTGCTGCCATTACGTAAGATTTTTTTTGTAAATTCACAGACAGATCTAACGCATCCATAAATTTGACGAACCCGTCAATTAAAGTCTGCAGACTTTTAGGGGTGCGCGCCAAAAGAACCGCATCATCTGCGTACAGCAGCACCGGGATATTGCGTGTTCCTACCCTTGGGCAGTCGGTTTTTAAGTTGGTTAGAGACTGTTCTAGATTATGAATATAGAACGAGAATAGAAAAGGGGCCAATATACAGCCTTGCCTAACACCGCTAGTACATCTAAAAGACTCGGTCAGCCCCCCTTCCATGTTATAACGTACTCTGGCAGAGGTCTCTCTGTGCAATTCCCTCAGAGTACAAATTATACCTGGATCAATTCCTAGATGACTCATCATCGCCCAGAGCTTGTTCCGGTTTACGTGGTCGAATGCCGCAGCCAAGTCCATGAACCCCAAGTAAATAGCTTCTTTACTGGTTTTCGTGTACTTGGCGACCAACATAGAGGTTCAAGCATTGGTCACTAGTGGACCTACCAGACCGAAAACCGTAATGAACGTCCGAGATGATGTTGTTATCCTCGGCCCAATCAGTCAGTCGGTTCAGAATAACTCCTCCTAAAATTTTGGCTGAAACGTCTATCAGGGAGATTGGGCGATAGCATTGGGGGTTGTCTGTTACCCTTTTTAAAAATAGGTACTATGATGGCCAGCGACCAGGACCTAGGCAAACCTACCACGATGGCCGCATTTATTACTCTGGTTAAAATGGGAGCCCATAATTCCACATTACTCATGAACAGATCCGGGGGGGGGGGTCCCATCAGGGCCCGGGGCTTTATTTTTGGTTAATCCCTCGATGACCAAGCCTATTTCTTCCAGGGTGAACTCCAAAATCTGTCCCTGCGTGACCACCCTCCTCTCCTCTGTACTGTGCCTCCCTGCGATTATACAGGCCCTCAAAATGCACTGTCCACTGCTCTGGTAAAATGTTTGTGGCAACCGAGGGTGAGTTTATCTTGAAAACAAGGGGTATTTATTATTCTCCAGAATTCCGTTATATCCCTTTTTTCGGAGGCCTCCCTCAAGGCCGCCCACGCTTCCCCCTGCAGCGCTGCTTTCCTTCTTTTTAGCTCCTTCCTGTAATTTAGTCTATACATTCACTCTCCCATACAAATACACAGTTATCTAATCAATAACTAATATAGTCTTTCACGTAGCTAGTAACATACTGGTACAGCAGTTTACACAACAACTGACAGTGATACAGATATTCACACAGTTTACTCACTATCCAATATATTTGAGACACTATAAATTAGTCAAGTAAACAGTCAATCACACTGCTACTAAATCCTCCATCCAGATATTTATATATCCACTCATTCTTCAATGCAGATATAAATACATATTTAAATAACGAACCAAGACACATTCACTGGATGAGGTCAGTGAGGTCACTGACCAGGTCATGAATGATTTAATATGTGACATCAGCAGCGGATTGCGGGTGCGCCAGTTATAGTTAGCAGAACTAACTATAACGGAGGAATTTCAATGGTTTTATACGAGTGAAATAACTATAACAGCCCTGAAACCTATGGTGAGTGTCTGAATGGATGATTTAGTAGGTGTGTGACTGACTGTATACGTGAGTGATTAAACTTGTCTTACTGAATGCATGGGTTAGGGAGTAAAATGTGTAAAGGTCTATATCAGTTGCTGTGTAAGTGGCTGCATGGGTTGGTGAGTAGCTACATGAGTGTCTATATGGGTTATTGATTGGTTGTCTGAGTATCTGTATGGGTGCCTGAGTGTGTGTGTGTGTGAGTGGGTGATGTGGGGTTTGTGACTGTGCATAGATGTGTGAGTGGGTGATTCACTGGGTGTAGGAGTTCAAGAATGCATCTGGGACGGGGGGGGGGGGGTGTGTGCGTGTGTGTGTCAGTGGTACATGTGTGAGTAACTACATATGTGAAAGGCAGTATGTGAGTGTTGGAGTATATAAATGACTATATGTGAGAATGAGTGATTGTGAGGGTGGCTGTATGGATGAGTGTGCTTGTATCAGTGATTGTACAAGAGAGTAAGTATGTGTTAGTATCTGTATGAATAAGTGAGGTGGTGTGTGTATAACTGTATAGGTGAGTACATGGGAGTGTGATTGATTCTTTGCATGACTGACTAGCTGTGTGAGTAACTCCATGGATGAGTGGCGGTGTGGGAGGGTCTGTATAGGCGAATGAGTGCATATGTTAGTACTGTATTGATGAGTGACTGCATGTATGAGTGACTGTATGGGTGAATGGGTGGACGTGTGTGTAGACCTAGGATTCAGTGAGTGGTAACTGGTATTGGTATGTCTATAGTTTTGACCATAGTAGTCTGTATTTTAGAGTGGGTGTATAAAAGATTATATTAGGGTGTGAGGAGATGCATCAGATTATCACTTGGATGATATCAGTGATGTCATTTGAGAGGTCATCAGTGATCTCACTGACCATGTCATGAATGATGTAATATGCGACATCAGCAGTGCATGGCGGGGGCGCGAGTTGTAGTTAGCTCAACTAACTAACTATAATGGTCGAATTTCTCTGGTTTTGTACGAGTGAACTGTCCAAGTAACTATAACGTCCCTGAAAACTGTGGTTGTTTTCAGTGAATATATATATTATTTGCATTAGAACTAAGGTTACTGTGCTGTCCCATTACCAGATGGATGTTTGACAAATTATTATGCAGGATGAATCTCTGATACAAGACATGGGTAATTTCATTAAGGTATTTTTATAGATAAACGTAGCCGTAGCAAATTTCTTGTTGTTTGGGACACGTTAAAAGCTGCTGTTAGGGGCTATATTATCTATACTAAAATATAATATAGATTTAGAACATACTGCCTCATTAATATTTTCCAATCACTCTTCAGAGATGCAAAAAAGTTAAATACATATTATAAGTTTAGAGCTTAATAAAGACTATGGAGGGATGGCCTTACCCTAACATCAGACTTTATTATTTCACTGCCCTTGCGATTATGGCAAATTGTTGGAATACTAAAGATCTATAATTAATTCCATGTTTCTTTATCAGTTGAATTATTTCCCAGCAATCATAAAAATGTTGAGATGCCCCCAAAACGGCATAAGGCAAATCAAATGCTCGAATAGGGGATGTAAGGAGGCACGTTTGCAGTAAGAAAATAGGGTTAAATGCAGAATTACTCATTTTGCATAATTCAGCACAATCTTGTGGAACATTTCATTAATTCTGCGTGAATATACTACAAGGAATTACACAATCTACACCCACCCCCACTTTTTATACTAAATTATTTTACTCATAAGCTCCTAAATAAAATATGTTTAAGCACATTACATGTGTTTTCAGATGTTCAAATTATATAATCAGTGGATAGTGGCACATAGTCAAGATGGTTATCTTTTGGAATAAAATGTATTAATTTATAAGTTTTAGAGCAACACTAGATTACCCAGGGAGAAGAATTTATGTATAGAGATGTCAATTGCATATTCACTGATTATACAGCGCTGGAAATTTGCAAAGCTCTGAAAACTTGGTTTATGGATGAGCTTTTTTTCCTTCACTGTTCGAGATTACATGTGAACTTTGATGTATGAAATTTGAATTTAACCTGCTTTTTATTAGCAAATCGGCAACTGAAATTTATCCAATAGCCTACTGTTAGAGTCGGGGATATCTGGTTGCCGCAAGGTTGCCCTTGTGTCAAGCAGGAACCCTCTCCTCCACGTCAGGGCGCAGGATAACCCCTCGCGAATGACCCTTGCTCACCCTCTAGGTGCGTGGCGTGAGCAGCCAAGGCGATTCCTCAGGCGTTGTTGGTTAAGCACTTACAATCATACACACAGTAAATACATCAATCCCCCCAGAAACGGACACCAGACTTGGATATATATAAAAATACGCTTCTTTATGTAAAAATAGGTATATATATCTCAGCAGACTTATCACAAGACCAATAACGTTTTCGCTAGGCCACCAGGTTATAAAGCAGGCAAATGTTCTTTGTTCGTAGCTTCAAATGGAGACCTTGTAGTCTCTTGCAAATGTTACTTGCGGTTCCAGTACTCACAGAGATCGGCTCCTGCGAACGGGGAAATAAGGCGTTGGGGGCCCCGAGCCCGATACTGGAACTTCTTTCGTGATGTGGAGAGTCCGCACAGGTCGGTGCGACTCTCAGCTTGGGAAGTGTTCTTGGGTCCTCAATCAGCAGGTGTGGGCACGTAGGCAGGCGCGGCCAGTGACCCTTTAGCACGGCGGTGCCGGAGGGTCTCCACAGCGGGGGCGGCGCGGCCTGAGATGTCCAGGGATAGCGAAGCGGGGTCGCAGGGCACGGTCAGTGCAGCTGGATGACCCGGCGTAGATCACAGTCGTCGGACGGCTTCCGGCGGGAGGGGTGATAGCGCGGTCAGCGCGCTCCAGTAGCAGGCGGTGACAGGGATGCAGGCGGCCTGGCCCGGGGACAGAGAGCGGCTCTGGACGGAGCGGGGCTCTCACGGGTTTGAGGCAGGCAAGCTTCTGAGTGTCACGGCCCTAGGAGGGGCGATGAGGGGCGCAGGCTCTTTCCAGCGGGATGCACACACGGCTCGAATTGGAGGACGAGCAAAAGCACAGAGAACCCACTGGTCCTGGGGTTCAGTTCAGGGGGCAAGCTCAGATCAAGCCCTTGGAGAATGTTCAAGCACAAAGTAGCAAAGTGTTTTCAGTAAGTCTCTTCCTCTCCTTTCTCAGCAAGGCAAGCAGCAGGCCAGCTCCTCCAGTGTCTTCTACTCCTTCTAGTCGGGCAGAGGTTCTTTCTGGTAAACAGGATTCTGATTTCTTAGGAGCCAGGCTCCTACTTTTATACCATGATTCTTTTGTTCTTTAGCGCCAGGGGGCCTAGGCCTGGCTCAGTCCAGTTCTGGAGCACTTTGTTATGGTGACTCTGCTCTTTCCTTTCAGCAGCAGGGCAGAGACATCAGCCGCTCCACAGGGGGCGGCGCCGGCTTTGTGGTGGCAGAGCACAGGTCTATTCAAGAGTCAAGGTGTACTCCTCCCACCCATCCAGGTGTCACCTCTCTACCCACCACCTGGCAGCCAACCTGTCTCTGGGGATTCCCCAACCCTGCTCCTTACTGTTGCTAGGCAGAACACACACACACATCAGAGGCGGACTGAGATGGTCAGGTCAGTAAATACGAACTTTCTAAAAGTAGTATTTACAAACCCAGGATATTAAAATAAACTTGACTACAAGAAGTATTTTATTATTCTGAGTTCAGGCATACTAAACTTGACACTCTACCATGCTCTCTGAGTCCACTGGGGTCACAGCGTTGGCGTGATCCCGGCAGCCCATTCTGGCCTATGGAGAGCAGGTAGCCTTCAATAGTGAAGAACGAAAATGGCTGTAATTCACTACTAAGACATGCCACACACAGCAGGGCATGTCCTACCTTATGCCTACAATGCACCCTGCCCGTGGGCCTACCAGAGGGGTGGCTAATATGTAGGTAAGGGAAGGTTTAGGGACTGGCAAGTGGGGGCACTTGCGCAGTCAGCGCGACGGTCCCAGACCGCACACAGGGTCTGCGGTGGCAGACCCTAGACACATTTTACAAAGCCGCTTTCTGTGGGTGGCGCAACCAGCGCTGCAAGCCCACCAGCAGCATTGGCATTCACAAGCCCTGGCACCCCTGGTGCACTTTACTGGGGACTGACAGTGAATCCAATAAACCAATCATGGACATCAATTACAGGTACACTTTACCTAGGGAGCACTTGCACTGCGGCACGGATTAGCCGTGGCGCAGTGCCCTGAGCGGACAACACCAGCAAAACAATCGAAGCACACCATCAAAAAGTGGAAGGGAAACTCACGCCAAGGTGCCAGGTCTAACACGTGTCTCCTCCAGCTGAAATGTGGGGGGGGGGGGGGGGGGGGGGGAACTACCCTTGCCCAGGGGGTTCCTCGTCACTAAGGCGGAAATACCTGGACAGACCGTCAGCGTGATCTGTACCAGGACGGTGTTCCACCGTAAAGTCCATACCCTGTAGGGAGATGGACCACCTCAACAGCTTCGGGTTCTCACCCCTCATCTGCATCAACCATCTGAGGGGCCTGTGGTCCGTCTGAACCCGGAAGTGAGACCCAAACAAGTAGGGTCTTAGCTTCTTCAGCGCCCAGACCACAGCAAATGCTTCTCGCTCAATTGCACTCCACCTACTTTCCCGTGGGAGTAACCTCCTACTGATGAAGGCTACGGGTTGGTCCCAGCCCTCCTCAGTCATCTGTGAGAGAACAGCCCCTACACCATGCTCTGAAGCGTCCGTCTGCACTAGGAATTCCTTGGAGAAGTCAGGGGCCAAGAGCACGGGCGCCGTGCACATGGCAGTCTTCAGGGTGTCGAAAGCTTTCTGACAGGTGTCAGTCCAAATCACGTTCCTGGGCTGCTTCTTGGAAGTCAGCTCTGTCAAGGGGGCAACAATCGTTCCATAGCCCTTGACAAACCTCCTGTAGTACCCAGTGAGCCCCAGGAAGGCCCTCACTGCGGTCTGCGTCTTGGGGGGTTCCCAAGCCAGGATGGTCTCAATTTTGGGTTGCAAGGGTGCCACCTTGCCACTCCCCACTTGGTGTCCCAAGTACACCACGGAACCCTGCCCGATCTGGCACTTGCTTGCCTTGATCGTGAGGCCTGCTCGGCGCAGAGCCATCAACACTTCCCAGAGGTGGCGCAGGTGTTCGGGCCAGGTGGCACTGAACACGGCGATGTCATCCAGGTAGGCGGCACTGAACGCATCCAGCCCAACCAGTACCTGGTTGACCAACCTCTGAAAGGTGGCAGGGGCATTCTTCATTCCAAATGGCATGACTCGGAACTGGAAGTGCCCATCTGGAGTAGAGAATGCTGACCTCTCTTTGGCCCCATCGGTCAAGGCGATCTGCCAGTACCCAGACGTTAAATCAAACGTGCCGAGGAACCGGGCAGCCCCCAGCCGATCAATGAGCTCATCAGCTCTGGGGATGGGGTGCGCGTCAGTCTTCGTTACTGAATTGAGTCCTCTGTAGTCCACACAGAACCGGAGTGCAGGTGTGGCTCCCGGCGCAGCAGCTTTGGGGACCAAGACCACGGGGCTGGACCAAGGACTGCTGGAGGACTCAACCACCCCTAGCGCAAGCATTTGAGACCTCCTCCTTAATGCAAGCTCTGACCCTGTCAGTTACCCTGTAAGCCTTGTGCTTCACAGGTAAGCTGTCTCCTGTGTCCACATCATGGACGCACCAATCTGTGACACCAGGAACCAGGGAGAATCGGTCGGAAAACTGTCCCAGCAAGTGGCGGCAATCTTCCTGTTGTTCGGGCGTCAGGGTGGGTGAGAGGTTAACCCCATCCACTGACCCATCTTTCTCAGAGGCCACTAAGAGGTCAGGAAGAGGCTCAGTCTCCTCTTCCATTCCATCATCAGTGGCCAGCAGCATGCCCACTTCGGTCCTCTCTAAGTGGGGCTTAAGGCGGTTAACATGTAGGACCCTCAAAGGGTTCCTGGGAGTCTGCATGTCCACCAAGTAGGTGATAGGACTTTTGCGCTCCACAACCTCAAATGGACCTGTCCACTTATCCTGAAGTGCTCAAGGCTCCACTGGGGCCAAGACCCACACCTTTTGTCCAGGTTGAAGCTCTACCAGAGTGGCATTCCGGTCGTACCACCGCTTCATCTCCTCCTGGCTGGCTTCCAGATTTGCCTCAGCAAGTTGCCTGAAACGCAGAGTCTGGTTTCGGAAGGCCAGCATGTAACTGTATACATTCTGGGGAGGTTTCCTGGGAGATTGCTCCCAGCCTTCCTTTACCAAACTCAGAGGTCCTCTTACCGGGTGACCATACAGAAGCTCAAAGGGGCTGAATCCTAGAGACTTCTGTGGCACCTCACGGTAAGCGAAGAGCAGGTATGGCAAGAGGACGTCCTACTTAAGCCTCATTGGACCGTCCAGGCCCATGATCATGCCTTTGAGGGTTCGGTTGAATCTCTCAACCAACCCATTTCCTTGGGGGTGGTAAGGAGTGGTGAACTTGTAAGTTACCCCACACTCCTTCCACAGGGATTTCATATACGTGGATATGAAATTGGTCCCCCTGTCGCTCACCACCTCTAGAGGGAATCCCACTCGGGAGAACATTCCCATCAGTGCCCGTCCCACCACGGGGGCCGTCACTGTTCTCAGAGGGATGGCTTCAGGGTACCGGGTGGCATGGTCCACCAAGACCAGGATGAACCTGTTGCCCAGGGCTGTCTTGGGGTCCAGAGGCCCCACAATATCAATACCCACTCGTTGGAATGGCGTACCGACCACAGGGAAAGGTTGCAGAGGAGCATTGTGCTTCCCTCCGCTCTTACCACTTGCCTGGCAAGTCGGACAGGTTCTGCAGTAGGAATCTGAATTCTTGTGCATTTGGGGCCAGTAAAAGTGGGTGACAAGCCTGTCATAGGTCTTGTCCATCCCCAAATGTCCTGCTAAAGGCACATCGTGAGCCAGCCCCAGTAGGAAGGTTCTGAACTTCTGGGGTACCACCAGCACACGGGCTGACCCAGGTTCAGCAGCCTTAGGCTCGGAATACAGGAGGTCACTCTCCCAGTACACGTAGTGTGTTTTGGCCTGAACACCATTGGCCTGGTCTGCAGCCTGTTGCCGCATACCCACGAGAGAAGGGCATTCTTTCTGCTCCCTGCAGAATTCCTCCCTGGAGGGACCTCCTTCTTGCTGCCAATGGGTCAGCTCAGGCAGGTCTCCCAGTTCGGCAATCTGTTCCCCGGTAGGCTCCAGAGCATCCCCCTCAGGGTCTACTTCCTCCTGGGCCGTGGGAACTTTGGGGGCCGGTTTCCCACGCCTCCTGCGCCTTCTCCCTAAGGCCGGTTCCTGGACCTCTCCCTCAGGCTCCAGGACCCTCTCAACACCCCTACTGGCTGCCATGGACCGGGTGGTCACGCACGCCCAGTCGGGTAGACCCACCATCCTCAGATGCGTGGTCTTCTCCACCTTTTCCCAAGGGGAGCTCTCCAGGTCGTTCCCTAGCAGACAATCTACAGGCATGTCAGTTCTCACAGCGACTTGTAGAGTACCAGAGACCTCCCCCCACTCAAAGGGAACTTGAGCCATTGGACAACGACTCTCTATGTTGTCAGCATTGACAACCCTACAGTAGGCATTGGGTACAATCTGCTCTTGAGACACCAGGTGTTGCCTCACCGAGGTCACGCTGGCTCCTGTATCTCTAAGAGCCTCAACCTTCTTTCCATTGATGGTCACTACTTGCCCATATTTCTTAGTGTTAGAGGGCAGGTAGGTTACAGGGACCATCTCACTGTCTCCTAGCGAGACTAGGGTCATCTGCCCGGGACCCCCACCCTCCTGGACTGCTACCACCTCCCCAAAGTTAACACTAGCTACTTGCCGGGGTGGAGCACCAGTGGGTGCGGTCTTACCAAACAGGCGACACTTAGGATCAGAGGCAATGTGACCCGGGTCACCACACCTATAACAATTGAAGGGCCCCTTTGGAACAGGTCTACCTGTCGGGGCCCCATTCTGCTGCGGGGGTGGGGGAGGCTGAGAACCCTTCTGCTGGTTCCCTTGGGAATTACTTTGGGGGCCTTTTTGGAACCCCTTCTGTTTACCCTTGTCCCCCCCACTCTTCTGCTGGGGACCCTGCCCACCTTTGGCGGAGTCTCCCACTTGACCCTTGTGGACCCTGGTGCTGAGCCAGCGGTCCGCCTCCTCAGCAAGCTTCCTCGGGTTGGACAGCTTGCTATCAATCAGGTGCTGGCGTAGCTCAGGAAAACATTGACTGGACAAGTGCTCCCATGCAATTAAATCAAGCAGCCCTTGATAATCATTCACTTTGCTACCCTTCACCCAACCATCCAGTGCTCTGCAGAAAAAGGTTACATACTCCACATACGTACTCTCAGGGATCTTCTTCGTCTCCCTGAACCTCTGTCTATATAGCTCAGGAGTTAACCCATACCTGGTCATTAAAGCTTCCTTCATATGGGGGTATGAGGTCTGGACTTCTAAGGGTAAATCTAACAGTGTGTCCCGCCCTTCAGCAAGGAACCTTCCCCACAACCCTGCTCCCCAGTCTTTCTCAGGGACCCGGTGTGAGGACATGGCCACCTCGTAGGCTCTAAACCACTGCCCTATGTCATCCTTTCTAAAATACTCCTTCACTACATCTTTGGGGATGTACACCTTGGACTCTACCTGCACCGGTGGATTGCTGCCACCAGAAGGAGCGGTGTCCAAACTTTTCGCCTTCAGCTCCAACTCCTTCAATCTTATATCATGATCCATTTGGCGTTGTTGTGCCTCCAGGGCCAACTTCTGCTTCTCCATTTCCATTTGACCTGCCAACTTTGCCATCTCCATTGCATGCGCCCTGTCTGCTGCCCTGTCTGCCAGCTCCTCTGGCGACCGGACTCTGCTGGGCTCCTCAAGGTTGTCGGGTGGAACGATGTCCCCCGCATTCCGTGGGTCTCTTGACTCCTTCCAGGCTCTCAGCGCCTTGGCGTACTGGGTCCTCCTCTTGAATCCAGCATGGGGGACTCGGAATTTTACACTGTAGCCTTTCAATTGCTCCATCGAGTAGCCTTCCAGTCTCTCCCAATCCACCTCATCTATTCCAGAAATCACAGAGAGTGCTCTCCCAGCGGAGAGTGAGCTAGGCATGGTTGCAGTAATGGCAGATGTCTCAACAAAGTTCCAAAAATGAAAACCTGTGGCTGCGTTACTTGGTCTGCTCTCACTATCTGGTGATTAATAATTCACCGTATGCAAATTACAAGTGCAAATCCAAAATCCCACCGCTGCCACCAATGTTAGAGTCGGGGATCTCTGGTTGCCGCAAGGTTGCCCTTGTGTCAAGCAGGAACCCTCTCCTCCACGTCAGGGCGCAGGATAACCCCTCGCGAATGACCCTTGCTCACCCTCTAGGTGCGTGGCGTGAGCAGCCAAGGCGATTCCTCAGGCGTTGTTGGTTAAGCACTTACAATCATACACACAGTAAATACATCAATCCCCCCAGAAACGGACACCAGACTTGGATATATATAAAAATACGCTTCTTTATGTAAAAATAGGTATATATATCTCAGCAGACTTATCACAAGACCAATAACGTTTTCGCTAGGCCACCAGGTTATAAAGCAGGCAAATGTTCTTTGTTCGTAGCTTCAAATGGAGACCTTGTAGTCTCTTGCAAATGTTACTTGTGGTTCCAGTACTCACAGAGATCGGCTCCTGCGAACGGGGAAATAAGGCGTTGCGGGCCCCGAGCCCGATACTGGAACTTCTTTCGTGATGTGGAGAGTCCGCACAGGTCGGTGCGACTCTCAGCTTGGGAAGTGTTCTTGGGTCCTCAATCAGCAGGTGTGGGCACGTAGGCAGGCGCGGCCAGTGACCCTTTAGCACGGCGGTGCCAGAGGGTCTCCACAGCGGGGGCGGCGCGGCCTGAGATGTCCAGGGATAGCGAAGCGGGGTCGCAGGGCACGGTCAGTGCAGCTGGATAACCCGGCGTAGATCACAGTCGTCGGACGGCTTCCGGCGGGAGGGGTGATAGCGCGGTCAGCGCGCTCCAGTAGCAGGCGGTGACAGGGATGCAGGCGGCCTGGCCCAGGGACAGAGAGCGGCTCTGGACGGAGCGGGGCTCTCACGGGTTTGAGGCAGGCAAGCTTCTGAGTGTCACGGCCCTAGGAGGGGCGATGAGGGGCGCAGGCTCTTTCCAGCGGGATGCACACACGGCTCGAATTGGAGGACGAGCAAAAGCACAGAGAACCCACTGGTCCTGGGGTTCAGTTCAGGGGGCAAGCTCAGATCAAGCCCTTGGAGAATGTTCAAGCACAAAGTAGCAAAGTGTTTTCAGTAAGTCTCTTCCTCTCCTTTCTCAGCAAGGCAAGCAGCAGGCCAGCTCCTCCAGCGTCTTCTTCTCCTTCTAGTCGGGCAGAGGTTCTTTGTGGTAAACAGGATTCTGATTTCTTAGGAGCCAGGCTCCTACTTTTATACCATGATTCTTTTGTTCTTTAGCACCAGGGGGCCTAGGCCTGGCTCAGTCCAGTTCTGGAGCACTTTGTTAGGGTGACTCTGCTCTTTCCTTTCAGCAGCAGGGCAGAGACATCAGCCGCTCCACAGGGGGCGGCGCCGGCTTTGTGGTGGCAGAGCACAGGTCTATTCAAGAGTCAAGGTGTACTCCTCCCACCCATCCAGGTGTCACCTCTCTACCCACCACCTGGCAGCCAACCTGTCTCTGGGGATTCCCCAACCCTGCTCCTTACGGTTGCTAGGCAGAACACACACACACACACATCAGAGGCGGACTGAGATGGTCAGGTCAGTAAATACTAACTTTCTAAAAGTAGTATTTACAAACCCAGGATATTAAAATAAACTTGACTACAAGAAGTATTTTATTATTCTGAGTTCAGGCATACTAAACTTGACACTCTACCATGCTCTCTGAGTCCACTGGGGTCACAGCGTTGGCGTGATCCCGGCAGCCCATTCTGGCCTATGGAGAGCAGGTAGCCTTCAATAGTGAAGAACGAAAATGGCTGTAATTCACTACTAAGACATAAAACAAAAAAGAAAAAAAAAAAAAAGAAATGCACTTACCTGCAGACCGGCCATTGCCTCTCGGTCCTCTTCCTTCGTTCGATGCAGAAAGCAAGAAGCACACAGACTCCCATAGCCGATCACAACGCTGCTATCACCAGCATGACAGCAGCGGGAGCCCTCGTCTTTCGAGGGGAGCCCTTGTCTTTCGACCCTGTGGAATTGTTTGCTGGCCGTTTTGGGAGTGTTGCGCTGCTGAACTGTTCTTTCGCTGGGACCCTGCGTTTTGTGAACTCCTGTTGCCGCTGCCACCAGTGCTACAACTCGCTCGCAGCTGGGGGGGGGGGGGGTGGGGGGGACTGAGGCAAAGAGGCTGGTAGACTACACTGACCAGAACCCTCCAGGGCCTGAAGCCACCTCCTTGTCCCGCCCATGCCAGGTGGAATAAATTGACCAACAGCTACGCGCATCGCGGAACGCGCGCGGGAACGAGCCCGGGCGAAGCCCGGGACAAGGCCGGGCCCTCTGTGGCCCTCATTGGCCTGAAGAGACTGGGCTGGGCCCGAGACCCTGGTTTTCGTGAACTGATCCCTCTTTTTTTAAGTAACAAGTGAGACTTTAATTCTTTAACATTT
The DNA here is from genome assembly GCF_964204655.1 of Triturus cristatus. Classification (NCBI taxonomy): domain Eukaryota; kingdom Metazoa; phylum Chordata; class Amphibia; order Caudata; family Salamandridae; genus Triturus; species Triturus cristatus. The sequence goes on from NC_140587.1 coordinate 163,032,091, forward strand.
ATGTATAGTCGCATTGCAACTTAAACACGTATTGTTTCTATTTAGGATGTCTAAGGCTAAAAATGGAAAAACTGCTACGGGCCATAGCACTATTGACAATTACATGGTAAAAAAAGTCACTCAGATCAACAGTGAACGTCGGGCATCTCTAGGGAAAGGGCCCCCTGCAACAGCACTGGTTGAGACGCCGCCTCTGATAGCGATGGACGCTGAGGGAGAGGCCAGCGTCAATGGTGCTGCTAGAGAAAACCCGGTCACACCGATTGTGGTAAGGACTGAGGTCCATGTAGAACACCAAGATACATCCAGTGAGGATTTGGAGGAAGTTCCGCCAGCTATAAGGCCGGTACGCAACTGTGGGCGAACACAGATAAAAGGGGGTGGGAAACAGAAGAAAAAAACTACTGCTGTAGATTCTATTGTTAATGTCCCACTTAATAATCCCTTTGTGTTTACCGGAAACAAGGAGAATAACTTAAATGCTAATATTGTACAACTGGTTGCCCTCATAAAAAACCTAGAGTCTAAATTGGAATCTAAGGTAGAGGAGGCTATCAGACCTTTAACCACCAAGATAGACACTAACAGCTGAGGTGTCCAGGCTTGATGGCCTGGTATCTTCGTACCAGGCTGCAGTTACTGGATTAAGGGATAACCCTGGGGAAGGCAGACAGGCAGGGATGGTGCGGGGAAAAATGCAGTCAAATTCCATTAATACGATGGCAGTACCTACCACCGTGAGCAGGGTTCCAATAAAAGCAACCACACCAGCCACTCAAATAACATTGGATCCACAGATTCAATCTAACCCTGTTTCAAGACAGGGAACAGATAGTAGGTCGCACAGGAGTAAACGCGATCTTAACCTACCGCCCGACTGTGCGCCATTTGTGGTAGTTCTAACTAATGTCCCACCCTGCGGTACTCATCCTGCCTCACCCTATGACGAGTCTCACGCCTCACTTAAAAACAAAACCGTGTCATGGCTTAATAAAAACTGGCTTTCCAATTGCATATTTTTTTTTTTTTTTTTTTTTTTAAAGAAACCTTTATTACACATTAAAAAGATACAAACAAGGGCCTACAACCACAAGGGCCGGCCGCTAGAAAGCTCGGGAGCCAGCAAGGCAACGCCATACATTCAAATGAGCCAGAAGCAAAAGCTCCCGAAAGTTCGTAAGCACATAACAGGCCGCGGCCACAGTCCAAGGGCGATCAAAAAGGACGGTTTCATATTTTCTATTAAAAAACAAACAATAACACACAAACAAGGCAATGAGAGTCCGAAATAGCAGCGTGCGCTCCCCACCAATTGCATATTTTGATCAGATAGTGGCAGTCGGGTGACTTGGGTGGGCCCATCGAAAAAAATGGGAAGCGGAGACTGCATTGTTGTGAACTTCAAACATCCCCAACATGTGGCCACCGCTCTCTTAAGAGCTTCGTCACTGATATATAATGAGAGCAGTATATGTGTCCGACCTCTGCGGTACTTCTATGCCCATCTCTGTCATAATTCCCCCCAACAAAGGTGGTTTAGTCCAGTGGCTGAAACTCAGATCCAGGCCATGGACACCCGCTCTCAGTATAATATTGTTAACCCGAGGGGATTTGGAAACGTTACCAATACACAGAATAGACCTAATTTTTTGGCCCAACCTTATTCCGGGTTTAACATCAACACACAGAACAGGTACGACCTTCTATCTGGCCTGGACATGTGTGATTGACATGAGATCCCTGTGGGTCAGGGCATCTCAATCTCAGATGAATTGGTACCTATCCTGAACTCACAGGATAAAAACTGTGGTAGCAATGTTGTCTCGTGGAACATTGCGGGGTTGGCTGCAAAAATGGCAGACATAAACTGGGTCAACTACATTAAGCAATTTAAAGTTATCTGCCTACAAGAGACATGGCTGGTTGAATGTGATCTTTTTCTAGAAGGGTACTAGGCCTTCTATGTCCCGGCCACACCATCATTAAGAGGCAGACCTAAGGGTGGACTGGTAATTTTCGTTTCTATCCTTGTTACCTGTAAAATCAGTAGAATTGATGCAAATGATCCTGGTATGATGGGTTTGGTTTTAAATGGGGAACACTGCCGAGTACGTTTAGTGAATTTTTATAATGCTGCCAATGTCACTTCAGTATCTAATTCCGTATCTGTCCTGCATGCCTTTCTCATTTCCTCTCTAAATGATTTCAATCACAACCTCATGATTGTGGGGGGATCTAAATGTCCACTTGTGTGGAGACCCTCTGCACAAATGCATAAATGATTTAAGTTGTGAGCGTATGGAGGGACTCCACCTGGATCACACAATGGCTGGGGAACTATGCAATGCTCTCCTTGATCACCTGGACCTCTCCCTGGCCATGACACTCAGGGATCCATTTAAATGTTTTGATACCCCAACCTTTAAGGGGCACCTTTATGGATCACATGCTGTTGTCAGCGACACTGCTACCTTTTTTAGATTCGTTTGATATTGTCCCAAGCGAATTCAGTGACCATAATCCTTTAACAATCCGTCTGAAGGGACCTTGGTTCACTAAGGAAAGACATATGTAATTCCGGGAGGCTGGGCACCATAGATGGGAGGCGGCGACTCAAATGGTCAATGGGAACTCCAGATTTACTGTATAAAAACATTGTAGACACATGTACGGAGATATTGTGAACTGCACCCAGGTAGGGGCAGACCCACGACGGGTTCTCACTGCTTATCAAAATCTGTCGGAGAAGGTGTCAGAACTGATGTCGGCTCCTGCAAAGATGAGTGTGGAAAAATGTGGGCCAAGATGGTTCAATCATGATTGCTCCAAAGCTGCTCGTAACCTCAGGCTAGCACTGGCAGCTACTCCGAGAGTGCAGGAAAATGTCAAACTGTGCCGTAGAGAATATAAGTCCATTCTTAAATCCCATAAGGAGTCGCTAAGAGTAGAAGCGTGGAATGAGTTACTTGATCCCTCTACCTTAAAATCCAGCACCAGATTTTGGACAATAATTAAAAAAACATTTCTGGTAGAAGACCCGGGTAACGGTCTGGACTGTTGTATTACCAAGGAAGAGTGGGAATTTCACTTCAAACAATTATACTCTTCTGGGTTACCTGTTACAACTGAGAAATTACTTGATGCTAGGGGAGGTGCTATTAGGTTTACTAATGGTGAAGTTATGGTGGCCATTGAAGGACTTACTGCTAGAAAAGCCCCAGGGCCTGATGGGATCCCCCCAGACTTGTACAAGTCTGATCCACACTTTTGGGCACCCATCCTGGCTGCAGTATTCAATGCAGCTGCCAAAGTGGGCTGTCCTATCTCCTGGGGACTATCAACGATTGTTCCCGTTTTTAAAAAAGGAGATAAGGGCAGTCCTCACTGCTACCGGTCAATCTCCTTAATTGACTCCATGGTCAAAATTATGGGGAGAATTCTACTACAAAGAATAACATGCTGGGCGACTGAAAATAACATGTCGATTTCTCAGTATGGTTTCTGTGAGGGGCGCTCCACCATAACCCAGTGCCTTAACCTCTTCCTTGTATTGAGCAAATATACCACTGTACAGAGGGGAACTGTCCATCTTGCCTTCATGGACCTTTCTTCAGCCTTCGACTGTGTTAACAGGGGGGGGGGCTGTGGAGGTCCATGAGGGAGAAAAGTGTGGATCCTGGGATAGTCGACTTTCTGGTGGATATGCACAGTAATACCAGTGCTAACGTCAGATATTCTGTATTCTGTAAATGGGGACACCACTGGTAATTTCGACATAAAGAAGGGAGTGCGTCAGGGCTGCATTCTTGCCCCCTTCCTTTTTAATTTGTATATTAATGATTTAGATGATTATCTACAGAATGTACAGGCAGACTGCCCTAGAGTCGGCAGGCGGGGTATTCCAGTTCTTTTATACGCAGATGATGCGGTTTTAATTTCGAGAACGGAGAAGGGACTCCAGGCGCTTTTAAATGCTTTTAACATTTTTAGGTCTGATCGAAATCTATTGGTCAACAACTCCAAATCATACATAATGCATATTGGCCATAAACCCAAAAAGAATTTTATTTTTAAATTGGATGATGTCCCAATACCAGTCACAGAAACACTCATATCTTGGTGTCCTGTTTGATACCAAGCTTAACTGGGGTCCACACCTGGTCAAAAAGAAAGGTGAACTGACAAGGGCTAATGTTTCTGTTTTTAACTTTGCGACAAAACTGGGTAAGAAGCCAATTAACGCAATGATTAAGCTTTACAATGCCAAATCTGTTGCTACAGCTGCATATGGTAGCGAACTTTGGGGATATGTGGCTGGAGAACAGTTGCAGGTTGTCGAAAACAATTTCCTAAAACGTCTACTTTGTGTCCCCACCAGTACACCCAACCTGACAGTACATGAAGAACTGGGAATCCAGTATTTAAGTGATATTTTTTCCTTACGGCCACTGATTTGATGGGTGAAACTGTGGATAAATCAGGACATACCTTTTACCCATTTGATTGTAAGAGATCTTGTATCTCAGGACAAACACATGCGTGTCCCCTGGTTAAAATATCTGAAATCCTGCTTTTCCAGGCTAGGCCGTCTGAATTTGTTTGAAAATCCTAGCGGAATTGTAAAGGGGGATATAACAGCAATCAAACAAGCCTTCTATAAGGACAAGTTGGCTCAAAGGGAAAGTGAGGAGCTTATGAAATCAAGAATTAGGAAATATGTGATGTTAAAAACTTGTGAAAGCATGGAGCCATATTTAATGATTAATCTCAACTGTCATGAGAAATTCTGGTTGACTAGGTTTAGATTTGACATCTTCCATCATCTTTTAATTCGACCAAAGTCAGACATTTTTAATAAGGTTACAGCACCCTGTGGCTGCGACGGGAAGTCTCCTCAGGATATGCTGCATTTTATGTAGGTTTTATGAATATCCCCGCAAACTTTCTTGTTGCACTCTTAAGGAAACTTAATTTTAACCAAATCAAACCTGCCTTTTTCTATTTGCAGCTTTTGTACAGCGATAGTGTCTTACAGGTTAAAGAAACTTTAAAATTAACCGTCAAATTAAGGAATTGCCTAGACCAATGATGTTGTACTTACTATCTGCACTTTACCCTGTATCTGGATCAAGTTATTGGCAATGGGCTACGTGTAATATGATTCTTGTATGTGACTATGAATTATTGTAATAGTATGAATAATGTTTTTAATCGTATTGTATATATGTGCACTTTTATGGTGTGAAATATAACCCAATAAAGTCTCTATTGATTGATTGACAGCAGCGTCGTGATTGGTCAGAGCGCTGTGGTTCAGCGCTCATACAGCGAGTGGGAGCCTATACATGCCACCCAGGCTGTGCAATACAGTCGGGTGGAGAACATGCTAATTGCGCATGACAATTTGGCCGGCCCAAGGCGACTGGCCAAACAGTCATGTGCATTTAGAGTGCCAACCATTCCGCCCTCAACCCTGCTCTGGCCAACACAACCCGCCCCGAAGCCAATACGGAATAATAAACTGATAACATTGAGTTATCATTTTATTTGTCCTTTTTGTACTGCTCACAGAAAAGTGGGGCAATGCTCCTCCTTATCAGAGGAGCCGCTGCTGCAAATTAACCCAATATTAGCTGTTTACAGGGTTTTGGTGCTTGTTTAATATTTTAGTATTCCCAAACACCAAGAGGGAAAATCAGAAAGTCCGACCAAGCAGAGCCCTGCCTTGGATGTAGACGGGACCCGGTGATGAAGCATGCCACCAATCGTAGGTGAGGGCTTCATGTTAGAAAAATAATCAGTTTCTCTTATGAACCCTGCACTGCCATCTTTTCGCCCTTTCCCCCTCCTGTGCCGGGCCTTTCATTAGCGGGCGGGGTCCATGACGAGATAGTCTCGTCATGGGCACAGCGCAACCGTGCTCCATGACGAGACTATCTCGTCATGGGCATAGAAGAGGTTAAGTTGTCGATGGCCTGTTGCAATACAATGTAAAAGCACCACAATATTGACTTGATCCTCTCAGCTTTGCCCCAAGACCTTGGATTGCTGCTGTTGCCCCACAGCTCCCATGCCCTATAATGAGGGTGTTTTTTTCTCCTTTGCTGTGAGTGCCGGGCAGCTTGCAGCTGTTCCATTGTCCTGATCAGTTACAAACACTAGGGCCGCTGTCCAGGTCCTTCATCCGCAGCATACGAGGACAGCTGGGACAGCTGCCACCGCAGCCACCTCTAAAGTGCAGCTGTCAGCTCTCCTGCTCCATCTTTTCCCTCCATATAGGGAGGGTGAAGGAGGACTACGGAGAACTGACAGCTGCTGCCCCATTGTTGACAACTGTACTCTTGTACAATTTCTCAGGTGATGTTCATGAACATCAGGTTTTTATTTAATGTGGCGTTTTATCCTCATTAAAATAACATTCTACAACAAGGGTTCCCTTTGTTACTGGTGTAGCATGTTTTTTTTTTTTTTTTTTGAAGACCTTTATTGATAGAAAAGGGGCAAATACAAGTCAACAAGGAGCCCGGGGGGGCTCACACATACGGTACATTACAACTTACTGAAAACAGAGGATACATTACAGAAGGACTGAGGTCTAGTTTTAAAAGTTTTCCTTGTAGGATAGACATAAGCAGGATATCGTAGCACAACAAGTCAATACTGGTGTTAAACAATCAGGATAGATAATCTTATAGCAGTAGAAAACACCAGAGTCGCTGCGTGGCACCCAGAAAGGAACGTCTGAACCCCAGGGAAGGAGAAAGGACAAAGAATAGAAGGCCCATAGAACAAAAAGGAAAAACAAAAAAGAAAGCAACCCCACCCCCCAAGTGCCCCCCACCCTGCACCCCTGCAGCTGGCTACGGCCTTTCCCCCCCTAGCAGTGTGCCTGTCGCCCAAGAAAAGGAGTCCCGAAATATAGAAAGTAAGAAAAAGAGAGAATCCGAAAACACTCATAAAATTGAGAAAGGTGGGGAGGAGCCCACTATTCGTCCCCCAGCTCCGCCATCTCGCACCCATAATAGCAACAGTAGTCTAACACCCAATAGTAATAACATGCCCGGTATGACGAGAGAACTGGGGTCACAGCAGCAGCGCGCAGGGTAAATAAGGCAGCAACACCCAACCGAAACATCCAAAATATCAACAAGGAATCTTCAAGCCATGATTGATAGGCGTAAGCCCCCTCAATAGTCTTCTAGCACCACCGATACATGTCCCGGTCACTCAGAGAAAACTAGTTCCCCGGCTGCCCCACCCACAGGAACGGTGCAAAACGTTTATCAACGGAGGAGGGCCAACCCAAGAGAACAACAGAAAAAATCAACAGAAGTGTATCCGGCCATCACCTCCCAGACCCCCATGCAAACCATACCCAAAGTCCAGCGTTCTCGTCAGTCCAGCACAGTCCCAGGAATGTAGTTACCGGTATCAGAGCAAGAATAAAGACAAACTCAACCCTGACCCCTACGTGCCAGTGCGCCAGCATAATGCAGTTGCGGCGTAGCCCCGTAGAGTAGGAAGAGCATCCGATGTGAACACCCAGAGAGATGGCAACAGCCAGTAATCGCCATCCAAAGCAGGACAGTGTTATCCCCAAGAGTGCAGTACGGGTAGGCGTACAGTGATAGTCCACCAAAATTGGGCAACTCACTCCCGGGCAACATGTTCAAAGTAAGCAGAGCGATCTTGTCAGCAATACCCGCTGGCGGTGGTAGTCCTGGCATCCGACGGCGAACCTCTAGGTTCCGTCCAAATATAGAATGCACTGTGTCCTCCATAGTTGCGACAGTCCGAGCGGCGGTGATGTTAAGTTCACTCACAATCAGTTCCTCTACGTCTCCCCGGAGAGGCTGCACACGACTGCCGAGTCCTGGGCTCGGCGATCCGCTCCGCGCACAGCCGCCCGTCCGGTCAGCCAAGGAGAGAACGGGCACAGCGTCGTCCAGCCGGCGCTCCAGGTCACGGGCGTTGGAACAAAAAGCAGCTCGCATAGCGGCCAAAGCTTCCAGGACGTCGCCGATACTCACGGGCATAGCGTGTGAGGAAGAGATGCCAGCTCCCTGTCCCCGGAATTCGCAGGCGTGTGGCGACCCTCGAGCCCAGTCTTTAGCATACATGTCCAGGCGTCGTTTAGTAGGTCAGCTCCCAGAGAGGCAACGCCAAACCACAGGGACAGGGCAGCAACCTCCAGCCCAGCGCCACGCACAGGGACAGCACAGTGACGGTCCAACCAGGCGCCGTGTATAAGCGCCGATCACTCAATAAAGATGGCCCCTTCCATTACACTTCGTAGCGAGAGATCAAAGAGGAACTTCCAACAGGGGGGGATACATTTGTTGCATCGGTGGTGGTAAAGCAGCGTAGCGGCGAGACTACAATAGAAACTGTTGCGCTACTTCTGGGAAACTCGGTGGCCTGTCGCGTCTCGCCGGCGGTTTCAGATTCTCCTGTAATGGCCGCTGTCGTTGCCCTCCAGCCGGACGCCGCCGAGAACAAAGGACCGGACCCACTCCGTAGGCGTCTGCGGGAATTAGAGCGTTTCTTCACCCCCGGTGCAGAAGGAACGACGGGGAGCCCACCATCGGATGCAGCGTCGCCTCCCCAACCCGTTACCGCACAACAGGCACGATTCAGCAATCAGGAGAGGAAGCGGTACGGGAGGGAAGCGGACGAGTCGGCGGAGCCGAGGGCTCAGGCGGCCATCTCTGTTGCCGGCTAGGCTCCTCCCCCACGTTTATTTTTTTAGGGAGAAACAACTCATTAGTGTTGTTTTCTTTCCTTTGAATTGCTAACATCATGAGTTTAGATGAATAGAATCCCTCTGAACATATTCCACAGGCAACCACATGCTACGATGTTCATAAACATTGTGAAAATTCAACTAATCAGAATGCTGCTTTTTAATTTTTCGAATTTCAGATGTTTGCATACATTAAAGAATATTTTCAGATCATGTCCATGCACTAAGGCCACTTATATTTTTATTGTATATGACCAAAACCTCCAAAAGTAACAAATGAAACCAATCACACATTGCCTGCCTAATTTAGTGTACCTTGATTGTGGCTTTTTTCCCTTGGCTAAAATTGCCTTTGGAAATGTCTACCTTTATACAGAAAACTGCTTCTTTTGCACCTGGACTTTGCACTTTGAGTTTCCAAAGTTTGGTGTTAGTCTATGGAGGGCATTAATATTGCAAAGAACAGGTTTTTCTAAGGAGCCTTGTGTCAACCTTAACTACAAAGGTAGAAATGCATTTAAATATAAATAATAATTACTGACTTCTCCTTGAGGGCGTTAACCTGCTGGTAGAGCTCTGGGTCATTCTCTACACAAGTGGTGATCTTGTGGTTCTCCATGCAGGCAAAAGCGTAGCTGAAGTGCGTACACAGCATTGGGTCTACATCTGCTGGCCAGTATGTCGCTGGTGCTTCTCTGTACTGCGACCAGTTGGTGAAGTAGCAGGCCAATTTGTAGGCTGAGCCTAGGAAGAGAGAACAGAGGATGATGTGGGTGGTTGCAGAGGATGCTAAAGGCTTTTGTGGGTCCACCTACAATGGAATCCATACCTCTAGAAAAGGTATGCCAAAGTTCAGCACTTTATTGGCCCTGCAGAAAACCTTGAATACACCGAGTGAGGCTCCGTCTGATCATACCAGGCCTGATCTGGCACCTGTCATAGTCCTCTAGCCCACAGCAGTTATAAAATGGTCCCAAGGCTCCCAAGCAGTGAGCAGCTACCAACCACCAAACGTTTTAAAAAACAAATAAATTTTAAGAGTAACAGTGGGACTTTGTGTACTTCGAGCAAGCCACACTCTGCGCACAGACCCTCTACCTCATCTAATAAGCTTCTTAAAATACATGTCTCCACATGCATGATGAAAAGTGTTACGCTTCCAACCCCGCACCCTGCCTGTTCAAGGAGTGTGGAAGATGGCGTCAGTGGAGCAGACCACATCTGCTTAGCTGGCCAGTACGCTAAAGGCCTGCCATGTGCCATCTGGGTGCAGGCCTTTGTGCTTGAGTCAGCTCTGGGTCTTGGTGGAGCTGGCGGGCTTTGAGCCCCTGCAGCACCTCAGCAGTGAGGTTTACATGGGAAAGTTTGTATGGTAAATACTTGGGATGGTGGAAATAGGCCTGGTGATTGTGCATCACAAATTGACATTGTGTAAACAGGCATAGCCACAGTGTTGCATAAAGGAAAATGTTCAAGCTGCCATGGCAACATGTGTTCGCCCTATGGGAGAGCATAGAGCAGGGCTTGGCAATGTGTGCCTTACATATAGGACAAGGTGGATGTTGGTTTAGCAATCTGTGCTACACACTTGGCACCATTGAAACAGGAATAACAATGTGAGCTTCACATATAGCATAGTAACCAACCTGTGGCAGCAACGTTCGAAATCCAGAATAGCATTTGGAACCTGTAAAGGCAATGGTGCTTTCAAACCTGCAATGTGAAATCGCGCATGCCAAGGCGTTCTGTAGGAGCAGCACATTGTGGGAATTGATTTTGCAATAGATGCTGTATGGACTGTACAGGAGGAAATGGGCAGGGCCTTGTGCACTTTACACATGTGGCAATGTGAGTGCTATCATGGCAATGTGTGCTATGTGTAATGTGGGATTGAAAAACAGAAATGCAATGTGCCCCATGCGTACTGTACATTATAGAAACAGGTGTGGGATTTTTTTGTGCATTTCTATAATTGTGTATTTTTAGCAGAGTAAAATGCGGATCCACACTTGAATTTACATGTATACTCCTATTTGATGCCATTACCTTTGAAACAAATTCACTAGGACATATATAAGGGCATATTAAAGGGTTTATGCCAACGAGGTCTCGGGCTTCAATTACATCTTGTTCAAACGGGACGTCTCCCTTCACGGTTTATTATTTCTGCAGCACATGATGGTGATGATGAAGCACATTTCCAAAGCACTCAGTTGCTCCTAGGAGTGTCCCTGCGCTAATTCAAGAGCACGCCAAATGACAGTGTTTGCAATTCCTTCCTGTCTCAGATGCATCGGAAGACAGTTCCATGCAGATGGCCCTAACAAGGAAAAGGAGCTCCTGCAAATCGTTGAGTCTCACACTCGGCACTCTGGCCAAAGCCAGATGTGAAGACCAGAGGCTCCTCGCAGGATTGTAGGAAAGAATATGGGAAGCCAGATAGCCTGGCCCAATATTGAGGAGAGCACGAAAAATCAGCACCACTGTTTTGAGCAGAATTCCTTCATACTGGGAGCCAGTGCAGAGAGGAAAGTTGACTCAAGATCCTCGCTCTCTTTGGTGGGTTCGGTAGGAGACGCGCAGCAGCGTTTTGCATCACTTGCAGTCTATGGATAGCATATTCTGGCAGGCCAAGATACAAGGCATTAGCATAATCAAGCAAAGTTGTGTTTCTTTCCATTCACATGGTGCTTGATGTTCTTGAAGAAAACTTTCTAGCATGGGCTCAGTAATGTGATCATTCAAGGTCTCTCCTGCTAGCTCACTGTACTGTATTCATTCACTGTAGTTCACTTTGTAAATAGTTTGTCTGTATATTTTGTATATAGTTCTAATTGTTACAAAATCAAAAATGTACATGGTTAATGCCAGACATAATTAATGGCAGCCATAAAAAGTCTGGAGCATGTTCACAGAGACATTTTAAAAATACACAGGTGCTTGCTGGACAAGTTGCATGCTTCTGTAAGGATGTCCTGAACTTTCTCAGGCTCTCCATGGGCATCATTTAGAGGTCACCAGGTGTCACAGCCGCTACCCGTGGATTGCCTCTTGCTACCCCTGGCACTGCTTTTGCGACCCCTGGCCTCAGAGGTGGCAAAATCAGGGCCTGAACACAGGGGCAGCTCTTCCATACTGGACACTGGTTGGAGCTCCACTTCCTGGTTTCTGTCAATTTGTTTTATTATACAAATAGTTATTAATATTCCCTATTGGTGTAATAAAAATGGAGTACATTAGCTGAAATATGACCCTATCTGGAAGCTATGGTAAGTATAAAATGCTGTTAAATGTAAGTTGTATGCATGCTCGCATGTGAGTGTGCGCTTACATGCACAAGTGTGTGTGAATGTGTTAGTATGTGTAAGCATGTGTATGTGAGTCAAAGTAAAGGTCAAACGGTGTGCATTGTCACTTCCATTACCCCTGCCATTTTGGTGAATTGACGTCCATGATACTGTCTAGTTATCAAAGGAAAGTGCTGCAAATATGACATAGGCATGCAGATTGGTGTCCTGTTTAACACTACAGAGGCATCCTAAGACATGACTAGCAGTCAGTCAAAGGGTAAATGGGAGACTGAACGCTGCAGGATGCGTTTCACACTGCGTGGAGTGAAGACATGCTTACCGTTCACTCATGATGGCTTTTATTGTGAACAGTGGGAGGGAGGGCTATAAAGATCTGCTGCAAGTTTCTTTTCCTTTCTGATTCAGAGCAGTTCATTTGTTTTCCTGCAACTGAAAACTGTCAGTCTGTTTCGCGGTTCAAGCTCCCACCAGTGGCTGCTCCTCCACTAGAACATAAGAGGATCGCCCCCTGCTGGGGGAAACGGGAAAGATATCATGATAAAAAATTCACTTTATCATCATTTTATTTTTCCCGTTTCCCTCTACAGCCAATTAAGTCTAGGCAGGGTGGGACTTGGCTGTTGTCACAGCCAGGAGGAGAAGATTTGTACACACTAAGTGCGCATGACGGTTTGGCCGGTTGTCTTAGGTCGGCCAAACCATCAGGGAACTTAGGTTTCGCCAACCCAGCTGTGTTGCACAGCTGGGTTGGAGAAATAACACAGACTCCCAGGTACTGACTGAGCAGCAAACAAAGCCCCTCAGACCAATCCTGGTGCTACTCTCATGCTATTGAGAGCAGCACTGGCAGTGGGGTAACAAAGGCCCCTGCAACCAGTGGTGTGGGGGCCCACTCTGCGCAGTACCCTGGCTGGAGAGCTGAGTGTGGCCGGAGGGGCCCCCCCTCCATGTACTTTGCAGAGGGGGTCCTCAAGTTTTGTAATGCCACTGTGCGCCAGGATTGGGTAGGGAACCTGTGCTGGTGTCCGATATCATCAGTAGAGAAGAGGAGCACAGAGGCATGCCGGGAGCATTGGAACAGGTATTTTTTTTGTATTATAATTATTTCCCCAATCCCCTGTCCCGTCCACCCCTCCCCCGCACCACCCACTTGAGTTTTGCAGCAGCCGCCACTGGCTCCCACCTGGTTTCTTCACCTGCACAGCAACATGCAGTGTGACGTTCCAAGCGACCTAAAAACACCTTGATGCTGAAGTTTAGAGGTGAACCACTCAACCTACATGGACAGCAGCACTAAAGCTCAGGATAGGCAGTCACAAATCTGTGCTCTGGCCGAGTTCCGGATCTTCACCTCAGGCACAAGTACAACTGGGATGGTGCTCGTCACAAAAGTACTCAAAGGCTGCTGGACGCCATCACTGCTGCTACTTTCCCTGGGCATGTACATGCTTTTAATTTAAAATATCACTTTTGAAGCTCAAAGGAGTGGCAGCAAACGGTGTGGCAATTAGATCACATGTTGCTTGGCGCCTGAATAAGTTTAACGTAACAGGAGAAGGGCAAAAAGAAATTAAAGAAATATCACGTGCTTCAGAAGTCAGGATCGGCCTCAAGCGCTGACGAAACAATAAAAAAAACAAATACTACCTGGATATGATGGGAACCTATTTGTGCATTGATTAATTCATTGTGAAGGGGCAGAATGACTGAAGGGCTCCGTCCCAGGGTTCCATGCTGTAAATTCGAGTGGGTGGAAGAAAGAGGTTAAAAAAGCCACAATAGACCAATGAATGAAGAGCTGGCAGAAGCCCCTATAAGTAAGTTTGTTTGTTATATATATTTTTTTGTAAATCAAAAGGTCTTTGCTAACACCAGACCTAAAAAGGAAAACACCTTTCACCGCTTTGGTTTCTTTTCCCAAAAAAGAATTAATGCTCTGTTAGAAGCTGAAGCCTCACAAAGTAATTTGGTATTTTTATATTATTAATACCTTCAGACAATTTCACATTCCTGTGGATATTGGTGTCAAACATGACATACTAAAGTCATACTACCTCCGACAAAACAGAAGTACTGATCTTTGGTAAGAACACCACTGCATGGGACCACAGCTGGTGGCCAGCAGGACTCGGACCAACACTCACTCCAATAGACCACGCACGCAACCTAAGCATCATCCCCAACAGCCAACTGACCATGAAACATCAAGATCTTCAGATAGATCCTGAACAACACCAGAAAGACCGTCACACCACCGTCGTCACAAGCAGCCTTGGCTACAGCAACGCTCTCTATGCCAGAATCTCCACACAGCTCCTCAAAAGACTCCAGACCATACAGAACACCGCAGCCAGACTCACCCTGAACCTCCCCAAACAGACCAGCATCACCCCTCACCTCAGAAACATCCACTGGCTCCCCATCCAGAAAAGATGCCAGTTCAGGATCCTCACACAGGCATACAAAGCTCTACAGAACCAAGGGCCATCATACATCAACCATGGACTAAGCTTCCACCTCCCCGCAAGACACTTGTGACCCACCTCGGTCACCCTCGCCCCCCCCCCGCATCCATCACAGCTGCAATGGTGGCCACTCCCCCTCCTACATCGCTGCCAAGACCTGGAATAACCTGCCACTCCACCTCCGGACAGCACCCTCCCTGGCGTACTTCATAAAGAAACTCAAGACCTGGCTATTCGACGGAGAACCAGCTCCCCCAGCTCACAGGTACCCTTAGGGGTGACAGTGCTGCACTTTACAAATATTGATTGAAGATCCATAGGTACTGCGAAACAGAAATGTCACACATGCATGCTGCAAACTTGACAGCTATGCTTACTAATGTTATATAAACACAGAACTCAGACTTGTATCTTTATTTATTTAGATTTTCGCATATAGCAGAAAAGAAAAAAAATGACCACTGGCAATTCAATAGCATATGAACCATGTGTAATAAAAAAAACAATTTAGAAGAAGCATTCCATTTCATGAAATGAGGTCTTGAGCACATTCAATGTAAATACAATTCCTGTTGACTACCACCCAATATCCACTATTCCTACTCTAGCAAAACTAATGAAGAAATGCATCCACTCCCAACTATGCAACCATATAGCCCAATTCCAACTCATTGAGCAGTTCCAATCAGGCTTCAGGCAGAAACACAGCACAGAAACGGCCATGACCCACATCATCTATGACACACTCAATACTAGATCAAAACGAATCCTGCCTCCTAATCCTCCTAGACCTTTCATCAGCCTTTGATACGGTCAAACATATCAGTCTCCTAGACCTACTTGAACACAGAATGGGCTTATCAGGAGCTGTCCTAAAGTGGTCGCCTCCTTCTTAGACAACCAAACTCAAAGAATCAAGATTAACGAATTGCTATCCTCGACCACACCCATCACCCTGGGAGTCCCTCAAGGTTCCGTCTTATCTCCTACCCTCTTCAATCCATTCATGGAACCCTTAACTGAAATTCTGAAACTCTAAAATATCGATTACCACATGTACGCAGAGGATACATAACTATACCTAAAAATATCATCGCCGGATGACATCCGACTACTCAACACAACTTTACAAAATAAAACATCTGGCTAACAAAAAAACACCTCAAACTCAATGAGCTCAAAACTGACTCTCTACTAATCTCCCCACCACAAGGACATGGTTGCATAGTAAACTGGATGAAACGTCTAACAGGCCTCAATTGCAACCCTCACATTATCAATTCCACAAGATCACTGGGAATAATACTAGACAAGAATCTCTTGACATGAGGGAACACATCAGCACAGCCACCAGAGGAGCCAACTTTCATATGAGCTTTCTAAGAAAACTAAAACCCTTCGTCAACGACAACGACCTAAAAACAGCCAATCTCTAGTTCTACCCAGAATAGACTATGGGAATACAACCTTATGTGGCTTGCCAAGATCCAGTCTGGCTCCTTTAAGAGCCTCACTAAACGTGGCTGCAAGACTCGTCACTGTCTCCAGAAAGAATAACCACATCACCCTGGTTCTAAAGGAACTGAATTGGCTCCCTTACGAGGCAAGAGCACAGCTAAAGATTGCATACATGACGCACAAAGCCCTGCACCTCAACACACCAAAGTATCAAGTCAATAAACTCGAATTATCAGGCAATAGCAGAACTCTGAGAAGCACCAACACCCTGCTATTGAAACCACAAAAATTTAGGAAAAAGAAAACCTACACACCACTTTCTCTGGCCTAGCACCCAGGATATGGAACGCCCTGCCCCAAGCAATCAGAATGAACCCCTCCACCACCTCATTCAAAAATGAAGCCAAATGACTTCTTATGAATAAAACTCTTTCCTGATCCCAGCCCTGGTGCAAGTGGAACCAACCAGAAGCTGCTCATCTACCAAGAGCCGTGTTGGTCTCTAATCGAGAATGACTAACACAACCATGACCTTCTACAAGAACTAACAACATATACAATTTCTTCTTAGATCCTCATTTATATGACTAGCGTGCAACTTCTCTATTGACGTAACTTTTGTAAAGCGCTTTGATGCCCTCGTCAGGTCTAGTCCGCACTGTATAAAACCTTATAAATAAAAATAAATACATTATGTAGACATTTCTGTGGCCATATCGATTTAGTCCCAACTTCGTGGCCTTTGTATACAATACGTTAACATTCTCCTCTCTGCTTTCCTCCCTCATCAACAACTTGACAAGGGCTGAAACTCTAATGTGCTGAAACAAGCCCAGACGCACAACTAGACGCGTGGGGAGCCCCAGCTTTAGCAGTTACAGCCGGGGAGCCACTAAAATGTGAATTAATGATAGACCTATTCTATATGCAGACAAATGGTTATATTATACAACATGGTTGAGCAGTGTGAGCCGAAGCTGCCGAATGAGGCAAGTAAAGTGAAGGATCTGGTCGGATGAACAATTAATAAAAATGAAGAAAAATGACAGAGGCATATGGAAAAAGTGAGCAGGAGAGAAAAAGGTAAGAAAGAAACCAAATGAAAGAATACAGGTGAGAAATAGAGTAAAGAAAGAAGAGGAGACGCATGTGAGATTAAAAGGAAGAAACAGGGAAAAGAAGAAAGGTGTAGAAGCTGAATGGAAAGGTGGAAACAAAGGCAGAAGAAGGAAACATGGAAAAATGGGGATGGGTGGAAGGTTGAATGGAAAAAGAATAGGTGGAAAGGTGAAGAGATGTATGGAAGGATGAAGGGATCGGTGGATAAAAGGATGAATGAATAGAATGGTGATAGCATGAATTGATGGAGAAACTAGTGGATGGGAGTAAAAGCAAAAGGATGGGTGGATCAATGGATGAATGGATGGCTGGAAAGGGGAAGAACTCTACAAGGGACGGTCGTGCTTACTCGATCGGTTCCATGAGAGGTACGAGACAACATAGAGCGTATTTTAATTCCTTTCCTACAACCTAGTCAACAACATACAAAGGCATCTCAACATACATTGTCTATGGAAACTGTGCAGAAATATCCTATCCCAGGCCAGCTGAAGGCCACACAAGTTGCACTTGTCCATGCCCACCTCTGTTGTGCTCTCAGGCTCCAGTGCCGGACACAAGATGACTTGTGACTGCAGCCAGGTGGCCACACAAGAAGTGTCTTTGCAGCACACCAGTCACTCAAGCCCCAAGCATCCAGTGGAGTCTGGTGAGCCCCAGATTACTGTTCATCATACCAGCAAACTCATGAATCCATCCCGCCTACATGTCACCGCAGATCCAGCCATTCTATGCCTCATGGATGACCCCATGACCCAAGCACATTCCCCTCCTAGACCAAACCCACCGGCCAGTCTAGCAAAGAGCTCCCGAAGTTCTACTCCCAGACCATCAACTCTTCCCCATCCAATCACGCACTAAGGCTGTATCATTCTAGCCGACGAGGATTACAAGTCTACTGGGTTTCACCCTCCGCATAGTCACCGCTCCCTCCAGGCCAGCCATCTGGTGGTCCATGACTACACTTCAGACATCATTTCCAGCCATCCGAAGCTGCATTCAATGTCCTAGTCCACTCAGGCTACATTGGCAGACCCATCCTTCATAACCATCTGACACTACATCCTCCCTAGCCATCTGACACGACACTCCACAAGCATCCATCCTCGCCATCTGACACGACACTCCACAAGCATCCATCCTCGCCATCTGACACGACACTCCACAAGCATCCATCCTCGCCATCTGACACGACACTCCACAAGCATCCTCCCTCGCCCACTACACTCCACAAGCATCCTCCCTCGCCCACTACACTCCACAAGCATCCTCCCTCGCCCACTACACTCCACAAGCATCCTCCCTCGCCCACTACACTCCACAAGCATCCTCCCTCGCCCACTACACTCCACAAGCATCCTCCCTCGGACACTACACTCCACAAGCATCCTCCCTCGGACACTACACTCCACAAGCATCCTCCCTCGGACACTACACTCCACAAGCATCCTCCCTCGGACACTACACTCCACAAGCATCCTCCCTCGGACACTACACTCCACAAGCATCCTCCCTCGGACACTACACTCCACAAGCATCCTCCCTCGGACACTACACTCCACAAGCATCCTCCCTCGGACACTACACTCCACAAGCATCCTCCCTCGGACACTACACTCCACAAGCATCCTCCCTCGGACACTACACTCCACAAGCATCCTCCCTCGGACACTACACTCCACAAGCATCCTCCCTCGGACACTACACTCCACAAGCATCCTCCCTCGGACACTACACTCCACAAGCATCCTCCCTCGGACACTACACTCCACAAGCATCCCTCGGACACTACACTCCACAACCATCCATCCTAGCCAACTGATACTACACTTCATAACCACCCATCTTAGACACCTGACACTACACTGACCGACCCATCCACCCTAAATCTCAGAGACCACACTCCATAACCAGCCCCGACACAGTACACTACACGCAGCCACCCTAGCCATACACAGCTTCACTCCAGACCCAGCTATCCCAGCCAGCTTCAACTAGGTTCACATACACAATCACTTTAACCCTGAGATCACACACCAGACCCCGCCATCCCAGCCCTCTGAAAACACTCACCTCGCCCAACCATCCTCCTGCTTGGACACGCCAGACCAATTTATTTTTACCCGAGACACTCTTATTTCACAAAGACTCTTCTAACCCATCCTTATGCATCATCACATCACTGAGCATGTGCGTCCACAGAAATTTTTCCAGGGGGGGGGCTAACCTGGCAAATGAAGGGGCGTGGCTAAAATCGCAGACAATCCGGATCTGGTAATGCTCAGGCCAAGCTGAGAAAAACAAGCATTGGTATAGCCAATAGGTCTCGCCTTTTGGACCTTATAAGTATTTAGTTCTGCAGCAGGTCCCAAAGACGAGACCAATTGGCTATGCCAATGCTTGTTGTTATATCTGGGCATGTTGAGAGGCTAGGGGACTGGGTCTCGATGTCGGGTTGGAAGCACAGCAATGACCTACTCAATCTGAAAGCGTAGGTAATACAACCTGAGGGGTGAAATGAAAGGTTGACTACCAGGAATAACAGGAAGGTAGAAAGTTAGGCTGGTTAGAAAGGTGAGGCAGGCATGGTGGTGAGGGGAGAACCAGATGCATGCTGCGAGGGCGCTGCGAGGGGAAATCGGAAGAGGCACTGAAAGGTGGGTTGTGTAAAGACCGTAGTGAGGCAAACAGAAGGGTAGCACGGCGTGAAGGGTAGACACAGAAGTGAGGTGTAGAAGAAAAAGATTCAGGAGCAGAGACAGAGACAGAGAGGAAGAGGTGTGTCAGAGACAGGTAGAGATAGCTTAGGAAGAGGGAATAATAAAGACTGAGGTAGAGGGGTGCGTTGATATAAAGGAAGTGCAGAGATGTTACTGAAGAGGAAAAGTAGAGGTATTGAGAAAGGAGTAAGGTACTAAAAGAAGTAAGGGGGTGAACAGAGGTAGAACGAGTGGAAGGGGAGAGAACACGTAGAGGATGAATAGCAGGGTAAAGTGAGCGATCAGGCAGTGAGCACGCGGTGTGGGGTATGTTGTGGCAGTGAGCGAGGGCAGGGCCAGCTTTAGCGCTTGTGGCGCCCAGTGAGACAATGTTTGTCGGTGCCCCCAATGAACCCACTTTGCAACATTAGGATAATGAAAAACTGGAGAGAAATCACAAGGCTCTAGCCTATACCCTGCAGGTTGCATGCATCTTTGATAACAGTTACTTGCTCACCGTTCCACATTAGGATTTTAACTCATAATGAGTTAGCAACAATATGGAATCTGACAAAAGTGTAACCCACTGACCTATTTACATTACATTATACGCACTATGTGAGCTGCATGTTCTTTGCAGCAAGCATAGTAACCCTCGGCACTACCTTACGATGAGTAGAAACTTCCATTACACAAAACTTCGATCTCTCCCGCTGTTTCTAAGAAGTGCATTAATCACTGCAATCATTTAGACATTTTTATTGGTGGCTGAAAATTTCCGGAGTCCAGGAAAGCAGCAGGTACTTTTAAAATCATCATATTAGCACCCCCTACACGAAGTCAGCACCCGGTGCAGTGGCACCGGTCGCACCGCCCTAGAGCCGTTCCTGAGCGCGGGGATTGGGGTACAGGGGGATATGAGGCAGTGAGCGCGGGGAGTGGGGTGCAGGGGGATATGTTGGGTCAGTGAGCGCGAGGTGTGGGGTACAGAGGGATATGAGGCAGTGAGCGAGGGGAGTGGGGTACAGGGGGATATGAGGCAGTGAAACACAGGGTCGGGACGTCCTGCCAGACATGATAGGGTGCATACTGGCAGATAGATATGTTATTGACACGAGTCTGTACGTTTTAGTGGGATCTGAAATCCGGGCTATGCTGCAATCTCAGTTTTTGACTTGGGAGGATAATGCATCTACTCCCCCCCCAGAACTTAATTCAGAAGACCCCTTGCTCTCAGGCTACACAGTGTTGAAAGGAGGTCTTGGTGTCCAGACTGAACCACTCGTGCTTGTGGCGCAGCTCAAACTGGCCATGGTCATCCTGTTTGTAATAATCACCCACAGACAGAATGACGAGGGGCTGCGAGGAGGAGTGCGAGGCGCCGCACCAGGGAGTTGAGGCCTCTGGCAGGGAACACCTCTGCTCCCTGCAGGGCCTGGAATTACGAACAAATGACATCCGTAAAAGCATGAGCGCTGCAGGGGGGGCAAGGAGGGGCACTCCAAGGGGGGGGGAGCGCCCCTCCTTGCCCCCCCTCCCTGCGGACGCCCATGTCACTGAGAGCCTGACAGCCATGCCCCACAGACCCTTCCTACCGACAGACCTCGCGCCTCCGGTCTACCGCCAGGGCCTCTAGGATGTGCCCTACTCTGTGACCCTCTTCCTCCCCAGCCCCGTTTTACCACCGACAGGGCCATCTGTGACCGCACCACCACACACAGACCTCGGCAGGGACACACAGACCTTTGTTGACCATCAGCTAACCACACTTCCCTCGTCACCTGCACTGACTGACAAGCTGCCCCCCCCCCACCCCCACCTCCTCAAAAAGAGAGAGAATCGAAGCAATCGTGGTCTTCATTGTCAGTCCTCTCACCCCCGCCCCCCAAATGACAAGCCGCCACTCCCATTATTGCCTGTCCCTTATAGGTTTCACGACTTTCAGCGGCTATGGGGCAGAAGAGACGGGGACGCCAGTTCATGGCTGATACAGCCGCAGGGTGCGCGCTCATTACCTGGTCCTCCACAGACCCGTCTTGCACCAACAGCCAGCAAAAGCCAAAACCACAGCCCCATCGTAGAAACACTGAGCATCTCCCGCCCAGCGCCCGGCAATCAGTCTCACTGATGAGGCCCAGCTGCATTCATTCCCGGGGGACGGAGAAAGGCGACCAATCACAGAGGAGGGCGGGAGAGAGATGGCTGCACCCACACCTGCCCCTGCCAGGCACCTATCAATGTATGTGGCCTTCTTTGTTTTCCAGTAGGAGGGATATGCATATGTAAATCATGCTGAATGTGCAATTGAACAATTAACTCTTTTCTCCACAGGAAAATAGCTTCGCCCGTTGAGAAAATGTTTCCTCTGCTCTCTCATTTTAGTCTGGAGGTTATGTTCAATGCACTCAAGTTTCCCCAGGTCCATGTGTGAGTAGCGAGCTCAGCCATTCTAGTTGTTTCCTTTGCAACCTGGTACTTGTAGTCCTGGATTTAGTACCAGAATGCAATTTTTTTTTTAAAACCTGGCTTGTAGAGCTACTTACACATTCAAAACGTGAGATCTATGTCTAACCCTAAAAAAACCCTTCCGTCTGCACTTGAAGTGTAGTTGTATCCATGCTGTGAAACTACCTGCAAAATACCCCTTCAAAGCCCGCAAACGTGCGAGATGGTGCATTTCACTACATTTTGCAAGGCTACATCCCTTTCGGTAGTATGTCCCTTTCTATCCTTAGACAGTAAAATTACAATACTGAACAATTGACCATCAAGGCATTTCATTTTAATTTGTTTTTCTATTTCTGCATGTGAAAATATGTTTCCCCTGGAGAAACTCCTTCCCCAGTGCGATCACCCGTTTTGGAATATATCTGAGCGCTTTTTGCCTGAAAAAAATACTCCAAAGTTCGCCAGCTCCAGTTGCGAGTGTTCGGTCAGATCAGGTATTTTACTTTGCATTCTGGGATTTGAAGTCCATTTGATCCTATTATAAAATTATGACTACAAGACCTAGAATGCAAAGAAAAAACTTGAACGGGTTGAGCTGCTCAGGCATGGACATGTGAACCTTGAGTGCTTCACTCCTCTTATCTTTGGCCGCAATCGACTTCAAATCGTATGCGGTGTGGGACAGTGCATAAAATGTTTGTGAACACCCACGTACTCGGCAAGAAATGCGCTCTCCCTTTACCTGTGAGTATTTGTGCTCCCTATAATAGTGTACCGTCTTGTAATAAATACTACTTGGTAGTAAATTGTGCCATCCAACTTGATGTATGCCTTTTCTTTTGCATAGTGCCAACAAAAGCCTTGATTTACTATGGTTGCTCTGGTGCTCGCAGTTCAAAGCTGTGCACATGGCCGGTTGCATCGAACAACTTCCCAATAAAAATTCGATTTTGTGCCTCAAAATTGACGTGTGTGCAACACCAAATGGATTTGCATTGCATAGCACCAACGCTCTCGTAATGAATTCAACAAGCACAAGCTCGCGCGGCAGGCGGGGGCCTGCACGATTTACTTGTGGTAGCGAGCGGCTGGCGCCGCGATAATTGATAACATATGGCGCCAGCCGCTCGCTCCCGCAGGTGAATCGCCACACGTGAACGCATTGCCATTGAAGGCAATGGAACGCGTGCACGTTTTTGGCCGCAAAGCTGTGCTGATGACTAAAGGTCTCTCCTATGAAGCGCTATGTAGGCGAGACCTAATGAATGTGTCCTCTTGTAATGCACTGGCGCTATGTAAAGTGCTCTGATACGCGATTCGGGTCAAGTTCGCACTATATAAAACTCTGTTAAAAAAAAAAAACAAAGCACTCTGCCCTATGGGATGTTTAGGGCCTACCTTAGGGGCGACTTATATGTACTAAAAATGAAGGTTTTAGGCCTGCCAATAGCATCATTTTGCGAGGTCAAAATTACAGTTTAAAACTGCCCACAAGCTGCAAGAGCAGGCCGGAGACATTTTTATAGGCTATTTAAGTGGGTGGCACAGCAAGTGTTGCAGGCCCAAGTGTTACAAAAGGGGTGGTGATGGACGGAGCATCAGAACCCATCAAACACTCACACCCAGTCAACAGATCTGGCTGGGTTTGATCCATCACCGTTCTTTAGCCCACTCTGCCACCCCAGTTCAGACATGGCCATTTGCAAATCAGTCTGACCCTGTGCCTCATGGGAACATTCCAGCCCGAACTGCCAAGCCATGCCTTCCCTGGACTGGAAACAAGCTTCCTAGGACTGGTTTCTGGCATTTCAGCCGTCTTCAGCCAGGCTTGCTTGAATCCAGTGGCAAAGTGAGCAAGGGACTCACGTCTGAGCATACCCTGCCAACTTACGGCGAACAAAGCGGTACAAAAGGGGGTGGTGATGGACGGAGCATCAGAACCAATCAAACACTCACACCCAGTCAACAGATCTGGGTTTGATCCATCACCGTTCTTTAGCCCACTTTGCCACCCCAGTTCAGACATGGCCATATGCAAATCAGTCTGACCCTGTGCCTCATGGGAACAGTCCTACCCGAACTGCCAAGCCATGCCTTCCCTGGACCGGAAACAAGCTTCCTAGGACTGGTTTCTGGCATTTCACCCGTCTTCAGCCAGGCTTGCTTGAATTCAGTGGCAGGCCCAAGAGTAGCATTTAATTTACAGGCCCTGGGCCCATGTTGTAGCACTTTTCTTGAGACTTATAAGCAAACTAAATGGGCCAATTAAGGGTAAGCCAATTGTATCATGTTTTAGGGAGAGAGCACAAGCACGTTAGCACTAGTTAGCAGGGGTAAAGTGCATAGAGTCCTAATACCAGCAAAAATTAATTCAGAAAACAGGAGGTGTGAAGGCAAAATCTTTGGGGATGACCCTGCAGAGAGGGCCAGGTCAAACACATGGCACAGAAGCACACTGCCTCGAGGCACTTCAGAGGAATGACAAAGAAGGTGATACTTGGTGCACATAGAAAAAGAAAGCACTGTTGTTGGAGTTGCTAGATGGAGGAACTTAAGGGGCGGGGGGAATTGAACTGATGGCACTTTGAACAGACTATTGGGACTTATGGTGAATAAGGGAACGGTGCAGTGAAGGGTAATGGAAGCTGTAGATGAAGGGGTGGTCTGAGGGCATCAAGCGATACAAACAGGTACTTTAAAGTAGTGCTACAAGTGAGGCTTGGAAAAGAGGCATTTGAGGCAAAAAGGAAGGACACTCCAGGGGCAATTAATGCTGGGGGTTACTTTGAGTGGGCCATTGAGATACAGGGCATGAAAACATGTGATGTGGTAATTGCGACTGCAACATTGGGGCGGCAATTGAAGCTGTCAGTGACTAAGGAACAGCACTTTGGGGTTCACTGGGGGATTCATAGGAAGGGAAGGGATGTGCCACTGATATGTGCTGGTGTGGAGGTGATGTGTGAGGAGGGCAATTCATGGCGGACATCTTGGCATGCTTAGAGTTGTGGACAGAGTGTCTGGTGGGACTTAAATGGAACTATACAAACAGCCCCAGGAGCTAAAAGAGGCAATTGGGTCTTTTGGGTCACAAAAGGAGTGGCACATTGTAAGTTACTTTGAGACACAGACGAGCAACCTGAGAGTACTATGAAGTGAAATTTGGGGATGGGGCTATTTGGGGGTGGGGGTGGAAAAGGCACTTGGGCCTGGGGCAGTTAGAGGGCCATAGGTAATTGGGGAATTAAAGGAGACATGGGGAGAAATGAGATGGTAAGGATGGGAGCACTGAGAGGTGCTACTAGGTACTGACGGGGAGCATCAGATGCACAGAGGGACAACAATCGGGGGCACTCGGAGGTGGTGGTTGTTGCTCGGGTGCAAAGCATCTGGTAGCATCTGGTAGAAGGCAGTTTGTCAAAATCAAGGGTAGTCTGCCTCCGAAGTTCCAAATCTACCGATGATTTTCTGCTTCAAAAGTAATTTTAATTGTCTGTGTTGTCTTTAGAATGGTTTGATGTGACTCTGAAATGTGGCACATGCTTCAAATACGTCTTGTTTGGCAACAACTGTTTTGAAAAGCTGCGTTGCGTCGGTGGCTGTAATTGCTGCAACCCTTCACAGGGCACCACGGGATGCCCAGCCTGCACTCCAAGGGCAAAACCCAAGCTACAGATGCAAATAGCCTGGGCATAAGGGCTGGTGATCCAGTCCAGTCCTCTCACTCCTGGGGAGGAACAGATGATGCCACTGGGACAGCCTATGGGGCACTAAACGAACAGCAAGACCACAACCTAGAGACCAGATCAACTGAGCAAGGAGGTCAAAGACGGAGGCGAGAGTGCTGAGGATTCAAAATGGAGACAAACAGATGGGGAATGGAAGGTGAAGGGGAAAGAGGTAAGTGGAGAAAAAGGAAGCAAGGGCTGTGGAAGAGCCAAATGGAGAAAAAAGAGGATGGGAGAAAAGGTGAGTGGAGGAAACGGAGAAAGACTGAGGGGAAAAAAGGGAGAAAAACTGAAGGAAGGAGAAGGTCCGAGGGAGAAGAATTAAGGGGGAAAGGAATATTTTGGGGGGATGGTGAAGGGATTAAAAGGGCTTGGAGAAAGAAGTTGGAAGTACGTCTGGGAATCTTGGCCTTGAGTGAGGCAGGAGGGTACAGAGGGAGCATCACAATGGGTATTAAGGAAGGGAAACAGAGGTGAGTGACCGTGTGGGGGGTGGCAGGGTGGACTCAGCTGTGCCACATGACACAGAGATGCGGCAAATGGTGGGCCTCGGTTCCTGGGACAATTGGGGTGGGCATAGAGGTAACATTGCATTGGGAACGGGGGCACTGTAGGGCACAGCTGCGAGGCATTTGAGGCAAAATGGGAAGATGAGCCTGAGGGAAATGGCAGTGGGGTGCACTAGAGCTGGTGTCACTGGGACTGAAGGTAGATGGAAGTTTTCATTGGGGTAATTGGGAGGGGAAGTGCTTGGTCGGCGGTACCCTTTAAAGTCTTTGGAAAACATTCTGCATTTTGTTCTAATGGTTCCAAGGCAGACAAGGTCCTCTTTGTGATAATACTTTGTTTTTAATATCGATAGTACTGTTCGTTGCACTGTAAATGACAGGTGTTCCTGTTTCCCAGTTTAATGGAACTCAATCTAGCACCCTCGGAAGGATGAAAGGCTGAATTGGCCTTGATGTAATTCGAATGTGTGACTTGCAGATCACTGCATGTTTAAGCAGCAGGTATCAAGTCATCCTAAGAGCTGAGGCAGCACTGAGAGGCCTTCGTGGCCTTCCACAGGCAGTGCCCCCATCTGACCACACTCACTCCCCTCTAATCTGTGTGAGTTAACCCTCTGAAAGGAACTCAGGTCTTAGTGGCCTTCCACAGGCAGTGCCCCATCCGCCCACACTCACTCCCGTGTGAGTTAACCCTCTGAAAGGAACTCAGGCCTTCGTAGCCTTCCACAGGCAGTGCCCCCATCTGACCACACTCACTCCCCTCTAATCTGTGTGAGTTAACCCTCTGAAAGGAACTCAGGTCTTCTTGGCCTTCCACAGGCAGTGCCCCCATCTGACCACACTCACTCCCCTCTAATCTGTGTGAGTTAACCCTCTGAAAGGAACTCAGGCCTTTGTGGCCTTCCACAGGCAGTGCCCCCATCTGCCCACACTCACTCCCATGCGAGTTAACCCTCTGAAAGGAACTCAGGTCTTCTTGGCCTTCCACAGGCAGTGCCCCCATCCACCCACACTCACTCCCCTCTAATCTGTGTTAGTTAACCCTCTGAAAGGAATTCAGGCAGTGCCCCCATCCACCTACACTCACTCCGCCGCCCATCTGTGTGAGTTAACCCCCTGAAAGGAACGCAGGCCTTCGTGGCCTTCCACAGGCAGTGCCCCCATCCGCCCACACTCACTCCCTGTGTGAGCTAGCCCTCTGAAAGGAACTCAGGCAGTGCCCCCATCCGCCTACACTCACTCCCCTCTCATCTGTGTTAGTTAACCCTCTGAAAGGAACTCAGGCCTTCGTGGCCTTCCACAGGCAGTGCCCCCATCCACCCACACTCATTCCCCTCTCATCTGTGTGAGTTAACCCTCTGAAAGGAACTCAGGCTTCGTGGCCTTCCACAGGCAGCGCCCCCATCCGCCCACACTCACTCCCCTCTCATCTGTGTGAGTTAACCCTCTGAAAGGAACTCAGGCCTTCGTTGTCAAGAGGTGCTTCGGAACTCTGGCCTAACACCAAGACTCGTACCATAGTTAGCTTAATACACTCTAGCAGCAATCTACATCCCAATTAAGCACAGGGCAGAAAGGCCAAATGAGATCAGTCTCAGGTGAACAAGAATCATGTGTCACCAAATTACTTTCTGGTTTGTAGAAATATAGGCTAGCGAACTTTGAAAAGTAATCACAACAAGCATTGGCAAAGCCAATAGGCCTAACATTTTTATTTTTAGAATTGCTTCAGTATTGATTGTCTGGTTCCATGGGTGGTTGAGTGGGTGGGAGGGTTATGCGAGAACAAGTTAATGGTTGGATGAATGAGTGCATAGATAGATGAGTGATTCCATGGAGCTGCGTAGGTGCTTCCAACCTCATCACCTGTGCATAGGGGCCATGGCACTCTTTAGCATTTCATTACTGGCCACCCAGGTCACCTATTGTGGGTACATGACAGATTACTCCCACCATGGGAAGATATCACAGACCCTTTGTTCGATGCATGTGTACCTGGTGGTGTGGAGCCACTGAAGACAGGTGTGCCTAGTCGCCTGTGGTGGTGGCTTCACTGTGTGTGCCTCGCAGCACACCAGCTAAATGAAGTGCTATGTTTGTCAGGATGATTTCTGTCTCTCCAGTGAGAGACTGCTTTGCGATGCTGGGTCCGCGCCACCGAGGTGGACTCATAAAATTGCATTACTAACGAAACGGGCATATGCTGGTATAGAGGAAAAGCTCAGTATGACATAACTGCTAGTCACTATGATGAATGTGGGCTGATCGGTACATACATAAATGACATTTACAACAACCAACGACCGAGGGGGTGCATATTTTGCAATCCCCCCACCCCCGGTCTTGTGAGACAGGTAAAAACTGTCTCTATGCAGCCCTAAAAATCATGTGAAAAATTCTCGGCCTTTATAAAATAGTATTAAAATGTAATTCGCCGTACTGAAATGTGACGAAAGGTGTAAGTTTTACAGCAAACACAAGATGGGAACGTATATCAAATGCTACAAGTAGTTTTCTTGTGTGCATGCATAGAGAAAGAACCTTTTGCACTTACCCATCTGCACCTGCAGCAAAAGGGCCAACCCTGCAAAATAAATATTGTGTCATGATGAATTATGTAGTAGCAGCAGACATCTGCACATGGAGATTCAAGATTCATGTTCCAGCAAAAGGCTGCCCCATCTTTTAAAGAGTCCGACTGGTGGCGCTTACACTACCCTCTACAAGGCTGCACCGGGTCATCTGTTGGTCACCTCCGTTTATACAATCGCTAGCACATATTGTCTAAGATAACAGTTAGATACTAAGGGAAACGGGTATTGATTGCCTCATATTCATGCAGTGATAAAAACTACAGCAATTAAAACTGATTAAGGGCATATTAATTAATCCAGGTTCAACTGCCACAAATATGTCATTTACGCACAATATTTGTGTTGCCTACAATCTGGATGTGTTGTACTTTATGGAAGCTTGCTACTCGAGTACTGTTCAGGTGACTGGTCCAGTATTTAATGGTTTATTGTCAAATTGCCACCAAATTGTGATACACAGTCGAGACCATAGAACGGGGGTGGGGTGGGCCGGAGGGGTCACTGTAATCTGCTCACAACACTTTAAAATCATGAAATAGATCATGGCACTCGACCCTCTTTAGAACACTTTATTGCCAGATTAAGAGGCAATTATATTGCCTCCTTTGAACTACATGTGGCATATCACCCTAACCCCAAGGACCCCAAATGTAAGTTAGATTTGTTTATATATTATTTTACCTGACCGTGACAAATGCTGGCATTAACCCAAAACACCTCAACAGATTGCGGACAGATCATATACTTTCAAAGTGAGAGCACTTCCGGTGTGGGGAACATGGCTTTGCGAGTTAAAGCAAATTAGCAAAGACAGGTCAGATTGTATGATCTGCAAATCAAAAACGACATCTGCCTATTAGGTAGAGAAGATGTCCTGTGACTGGAGTCGGGTAACGAAAGTCATTCAATTTATTCCAGAACTTCAGACAGACAATGAGCTGTCTTCCTGTTCCACTACATCTATTGCTTTTTGTGAATCTTTGGCACAAAGAGCTACTGCCCAAGAAACCCTATCATCCTACATAAAAATACACTTCTTAAATTACGAGATACTGACACAACATGATATGGCACTCCCCCCATCTTTTATATCTTTTCTATCGCTTGAAGCAGAAAAACGAATGCGACTGGCAAAATTGATACTATCTCTCAGACTCCTCTTATTGACTCCTGGAGACTTTCGCACCCTGACACTCTTGATTATTCTTTTTTCTCTTCTCCTCATGCAACTCTTTCTCGTCTAGACTATATCTTTCTTTCTAAGTCTTTCTCTCAAAATCTTCTTTCTTCCTCTATTGACCCCATAGTTATCTCTGACCATGCCCCTATTGTTACAGACCTTGACTTGCTCCCTCCACATCTGAAATCTTCTTGATGGCGTTTTAACAACTCTCTTCTTACCGATGCTCTCTTCACTTCCTCCTTTCGCTCTTTCGCTAATGAATTCTTTGAAATTAACTGCAACTCTAACTCATCCCCTCATGTTATATGGGACTTCTTTAAAGCCACAACTAGAGGTTTTATAATTGACTTTGTTTCAAAGAAAAAGAAACGGTTTCTTACTCAACGGACAACTACCTTAGCTCATTTCAAGCTATTAGAACATTAATTCTATACTTCTTCTAAAAATTCAATTTTAGCAGAACTGATTCGAGCGAAAATTACTTTTAATAAAACCACTACTGATAATGCCTCTTCAATACTCCTTCGGAGTAGCGCTCGATTTTATGGTGGTCGTAATAAGGCAGGGAAACTTTTAGAAAACTATCTCAAAACACGCAAGGAACGCACTCTTATAGATTTTGTTTACTCTTCTACTAATTATCTTCTGCATAAAGATAAGGAGATACTTAACGAGTTTAAATTTTTTAATCAAAATCTTTATACGCCGGAATCCCCTCCCTCCCCTCCTCTCATTCAATCTTATCTTGATAAAATTCCTTCTCCCTCTACTTTTCATCTTAATCTTCTTGATCTTGATAAAGACCTCTCTCTTGATGAACTTTCCGTTGCTTTGAAAACTCTTACTAAAGGGAAAACTCCTGGTCCAGATGGATTTTTTGTTGAATTTTATCTGCATTTTTATGACTTACTACTCCCGAAACTTCTAACACTTTTTCACTCATTTCATTTAGCGGGTAAAACAGAAGGCACGTTCCAGGAGGCCACTATTTGCCTCATTTCTAAAGAAGGTCATGATCCGCACTTTTGTAAAAATTATCGGCCGATATCTCTTGTCAATGTTGACTATAAATTGTTCGCCAAATTGCTAGCTTTACGTTTAGATCCCCACATGCCTCACCTTATCAGTAAAGAACAATGTGGCTTTGTGAAAGGACGACTAACCTCCGACAACTCTCGTCTCTTTCTCAATGTTTTAAATAAAGTCCCCTCCCTATCTATATCTTTGGCTGCTATCTCTGTTGATTCAGAAAAAGCTTTTGATAGAGTAGATTGGTCCTTTTTGTTTGCGTCGCTTCAATGGCATGGTTTTGGTTCTAAATTCATATCTCTTATCTCCTTATTATATTCCGCACCTAAAGCCTCGGTCTTAGTAAATGGTAGTGTTTCACCTTACTCTCCTCTCCAGCGTGGTGTTCGTCAAGGTTGTCCTTTATCCCCTCTTCTTTTTGTTTTAGCTCTTGAACCTTTTTTGTCCTCTATCCGCAATAATGACTCCATTTCTGGTTTTCCTTATGGTGATTGTCAGTTGAAACTATCCTCATATGCAGACGATATCCTTCCTTTTATCTCAGATCCTGACACTTCTATGCCTCCTTTACTACTTGAATTCGAATCCTTTTCTCAAGTCTCTGGTTACAAAATTAACTCAGATAAGACTGAAATTCTCCCCCTTACAAAATTCTGTTGTCCTCACTCTTTCCTCTCTACTGGGTTTACTTGGAATAGTTCAAAAATCAAATATTTAGGCATATGGTTTTCCAACTCCATTGCCTCCTCAATCAAATTGAACATGTCTGCTGTCTTATCTCGTATAAATAAGTTACTCTCTTCTTGGAATCCTCTTTTCCTTTCCTGGTGGGGTCGATTGGACTCGGTTAAAATGATGATAGCTCCAATTTTAATTTACATACTCTCTATGCTTCCCGTTCATATCCCTGCTGTTTACTTCAAACGTATTGACTCATGTCTCTCTAAATTTCTTTGGAAGAACAAAAAAGCCAGCAGTGCCCTATCTTCTCTTCGTAAGCCAAAATCTAATGGTGGTGTAAACGTCCCGGATTTTCGCCTCTATTATAAATCCTTCTCTCTTCGCCAGGCTTCCAAATGGCTCCTGTCAGAATTTTCCCCATTTACTCCTCTTTGGCTTTCCATTGAACAAATCTTGTCACTTCCCTTCTCTTTCAAGGAAGTTATGTGTTTCTCTGCCAAATCCTCTTATACCTCTCTTCCACTATTTAGACACACCTGTTCCCTCTTGAAACCTCTGGTCCAACCTGCTGTTATCTCTCGGGAATGTTTTTTAGATTCTCCTATTTGGCATAATTAGCTTATCCTCTTTAAGAATAGGTCCGTTTTCTGGAATTCATGGAGATTAAAGGGTATTATATGGGTTAAAAATCTTTTTAATGGGATTTCACCCTGCTCCTTTTCCCAATTTCAATCCATATTTCATTGTCCTTGCTCCTTTTTGTACAGGTTTACTACTCTCATGTCAACTATTCTAGACATTTACTTTTCTCTCCCCTCTCAATCTTCCTCTGTAGCCCAAAACTCCCTTTTCAAGATACTCCTTACTCTACCCAAAGCTTCTCTTATATATACATATTTTTCAGCCCCTCCTGCTGATCGTCCTAAATCCAAATTGGAACTTTCATGGGAGTCGGATCTCAATTGTGAATGGTACACGATCTTTTGGGATAAATTTTGGTCTCGTTCTTTAAAAATTTCCAGCTCTGCATCTCTTACTCAATCTATGTTTTTCCTCTATCACAGGCTTTATTTCTCACCTTTATCTTTTGCTCGTTTTTCTTCCTCTGCTGACTCTAACTGCTGGACTTGTGACTCCTCTAATGCTGACCTTTTACATCTTCTTTTTCTTTGTCCTTCTGTTTCAGTCTTTTGAGATAAGGTCTGGTCATATATTTCTCGAATTTT
The DNA here is from genome assembly GCF_964204655.1 of Triturus cristatus. Lineage (NCBI taxonomy): Eukaryota > Metazoa > Chordata > Amphibia > Caudata > Salamandridae > Triturus > Triturus cristatus. Next base: position 163,065,284 of record NC_140587.1, read on the forward strand.
CTCAATTTCCATTCCTTATTCTATCCCTCTTTTCTTTGCTGGTAGTCTCTCTGACTCTTTAGAACTTCCATCTCATGAGTCTGGTATTTTCGATCTTATACTCGCTCTAGCCTTTCAACACATATCCTTCATCTGGAAAACTCTTACCAAGCTTTCCATACAACATTGGTGGAATACTCTCTGTCATTTTTATAGACTTGATGCTGCATTTGCCTCCTCTTGTAAACCATTGTTGAATAGAGATCTCTTCTGGTTACCCCTTACCACCTATTTGGATCGTATTGCTTTAAATAGTATCTCCTATCGAACTGCAGAGAATTTTAAACCTCCTTGAATGACATTATCTCTGTTCTTTTTTACTTTTTACTTGGTTCATTTCAATGTACATATGTATCCACTCGATAACTCACATTTACTTTTCTGTAATGATGTAACCTATAGGTTTCTCTTTGTTTTATTTCTCCATACCATGATGTTATTATACCCTCCTTGCTCCTTACCTTTCTTCCTTTGTTCCCTCCCCTCCTTCTTCCCTTCCTTTTTCTATAAAATCTAAAAATGGCTTTACTCTTCTTTTTTTTGTTAGGTACCAGCTAATTCTGATGTTTTGTTTCATTCCTTTTTTTTTATTGTATTGCTGTTATGTTTCCCATATCTTTATTCATTAATAAAGCTTTTCAAACATAAAAAAAAGAAGAATTTCACCCAGCTAGATGGTTATAAATCACCGAGGTTCCCATATCTGGGACGCCATTTTTCGTGACTAATTTGCCTGATTGTGATTTTTAAGGAGGATATGTTTGCTGGTCAAACCAATAGAGTACAAGTTAGCTGTCAGAATGCACACTGCGATTCGACGCAGATCCTGTGATCTGGCCACAGTTTGCATTGGGCGCGAGTGGACTTTGAACTGTCATGGCCAGTTTCAATGGTCAGCAGCTAACGCAACGGGTGCTACACTAAGCGCTCTCTTTTGAAATGCACTTTATAATTGGAATTTTGAGTTCAATGTTCCTCACGTAATGGAACTGGTGCTATGCTAAGCGCTCTCATTGATGTTCCTGATGTAATGCAGCTGGCGCTATGCTAGGTGCTCTTATTTCGGAGTATGATTTCAATGTTCCTCACTTAATCCAACTGGCGCTATGGTTCTTATTTTGAAGTATGATTTCAATGTTCCTCACTTAATCCAACTGGCGCTATGCTAGGCGCTCTTATTTCGGAGTATGATTTCAATGTTCCTCACTTAATCCAACTGGATCTATGGCTCTTATTTTGAAGTATGATTTCAATGTTCCTCACTTAATCCAACTGGCGCTATGCTAGGCGCTCTTATTTCGGAGTATGATTTCAATGTTCCTCACTTAATCCAAATGGCGCTATGCAAGGCGCTCTTATTTCGGAGTATGATTTCAATGTTCCTCACTTAATCCAAATGGCGCTATGCAAGGCGCTCTTATTTCGGAGTATGATTTCAATGTTCCTCACTTAATCCAACTGGCGCTATGGTTCTTATTTTGAAGTATGATTTCAATGTTCCTCACTTAATCCAACTGGCGCTATGCTAGGCGCTCTTATTTCGGAGTATGATTTCAATGTTCCTCACTTAATCCAACTGGCGCTATGGCTCTTATTTTGAAGTGTGATTTCAATGTTCCTCACTTAATCCAACTGGCGCTATGCTAGGCGCTCTTATTTCGGAGTATGATTTCAATGTTCCTCACTTAATCCAACTGGCGCTGTGGCTCTTATTTTGAAGTATGATTTCAATGTTCCTCACTTAATCCAACTGGCGCTATGCTAGGCGCCCTCATTGAAAGTCAGATTTCAATATTCCTTATGTAATGCAACTGGCGCTAGGCTAGGCGCTCTCATTGGAAGTCAGATTTCAATGTTCCTGATATCGTACAACTGAGGCTAGGCGAAGCGGTCAGAATTGATAGTCTGTGATCAATGTAAAGTTTAAAAGCCCTGCTGCAGGTCAGCCAGCAAGGTATATATACGGTATATTACCCGTTATTCTCATTGTAGTTCCAAAAACGAATCCTTGCGGAAGCAAACATATACCTGCTTGTTAAAGAGTGACAGCCGGGGTAGCTCGCTCTAGTTTCATGCCGCATTGTGTCGTAGAACTTACTCATGGAGTTTGGAGGCGGCCGCATCCATAGGGGCTGAAGGAGGAGAAGTGATCACTAAAGCCTTCCTTGAATCGCTGTTCGTGACCCTGCGGGAAGACCTGCAAACGCTTAAGCAGGACCTCACAGCCGAAATCAAAGAGGTACATCGAGACATGGACAGCATTGGCGAGAGGGTTGTGGAAAAGGCAGACAGACAGGAGATGGAGATGTCAGTGCTACAGCAAGAAGTGATTTGCATTCACGACCAGCAGCTGGACCTTCAGTCCCACCTGGAGGACTTAGAAAACCACTCCTGACTACATAATATTAGGATCCGGGGGGTTAAAGCCGATGAGGAAGCGGGCGACATATTCAAGTACGCCAGAGAACTCTTCAATCACGTTCTGGGACACCCACTCGACACAGACATAGCACTAGACAGGGCGCACAGAGTGGGCCTGCCGCACCTGGGCAGGGCTCCACCGTCCGACATCCTAGTCTGTGTGCAGGACTTTCAGATCAAGGAGGAAATACTGCGGAAGGTGCGGCAGTTGCATCCATTGACATTCCGTGGCCAGAACCCGGTCCTGTACCAAAGACCTCGCCACCCTGACACTTCACAAGCGGAGGATCTTTCGACCAGTCACCTCCTGCCTCCGCCAACGCAACATCACATACAGCTGGGGCCACTCATTACGCCTGATCTTCCGCATGGATTGCAAGCTGTTTCAGCTTCGCTCCCTCACGGAGGCTTGTCGCCTCCTAGGAATTGACTTCCCCGGCAGAGGAGAGCGGTGACAAAGGCCCTGTACCCGGCGCAGACGACTCTAAGCCTCGATGAAAGCAGCAAGGCCGACGCCGCCAACTTAAACGGCAAAACCCGACCGAAATCTCCAAAGGCCAGAAAGCAGCGGTGGAGACATTGCCGGCAGAGTTAGCAAATACACAGTCTGGTTGACTCTAGCATCGTGCATCTGGGTCTCTGGATGGGCGGTATATGCTAGGCGAGCCTAGTGGGAGGGGGTGGGGACGGCACTGGTCATGACATATTCCTCATGGACAGTTCTCTCCAATCATCCGAAGATGATGGACTACGATATGTCTTTTGTTGTTTTTTAGTTCAATTTTGCCTATTCGCTCACCTGCGGATGACTGACTATTTTAGGGTTACATTTGTTCACCATTTTACCTTTGTCCCAGGTGGAAGAGTTCCGCTGTGATACTTGTTTGGGGTAGTTTCTTTTGGGGTTTGGGGTCGCTTGTCCACTTTTCTATATTAGCTACTCAGTCCTGCAACAGTCGCTACTCTTGACACCATGACTCGATCTCAGAGAGCGCTTGGGTAGGCGTCAGCCGGCACACATGGCCCTCACCGCCCACCTCCACCTAAATGACTCCCACCACACTTAAGGTCCTGACACTGAATGTGCGGGGTCTTAACGATCCCGTCAAACGTAGGGCTGTTTTATCCTGTCTCGGAATCACTGAGGCTGATATCTTCCTCCTGCAGGAAACACATCTGTTACCTAAAGATTGCTATCAGCTTATGTCCCGTAGATTTCCCACCCAGCTGTTCTCCTGCAGTCACACCAAGACAGCCAGAGTTGCTATATTAGTCGCCCAGAGGTTCTGGGGTAAGATCCTACACAAGGAGGCCGAGATCAAGGGGAGGCTCCTCACGTACCGATTCACTGTAGGAGGCCTCACGCTCACAGTGGGTTCTGTGAACGCCTCTAATGAACGACAAGAAACTTTTTTGCACACAGCACTCACCGAAGCAACGGCTACGTTGTGAGTGCATACCTGCACCACCAGACCATCCAGACATCAGAACACAATTACAACTACCTGTGCTCACTGGCCATTTAAAAAGCAGTAGATGCACGCAAACGCACGGTCAAAGGAGCTACATTTACCCATCAAAGTCGCATATTCAAACTTCATCACCTAACAAACTGCAATAGCAAAAATGTCATCTACGCAGCCAAGTGCCCCTGTGAAAAACTCTATATTGGGCAGACAACACAGAAGATCAAGAGCAGAATCCTAAAACGGTGTAGTAGATTACGCTGCAGGACCCAGGGGGCACCCCCTGGTAGAACATTTCTCTGAAGAAAACCATAAAACAGATGGCCTGAGGTGGTGGGTACTCCCCCACACAAGGAGTGGTGACCTAGCTTCCACACTCAATTTCAAGGAATGTAGGTGGACTCGCCTGCGAGACACTGTAAACAATGGTCTGAATGAGTTGGAAGAGACCAGTAGACAGCTTGGACTTCTGCGTAGAAGATAACCACCTCTTACCCTTGATTACTTAGGGGTTCGCTCTTACACTGTTACCCTTCTTTAGGTCTTTACCCTAGCTAAAATGTGGAGATGTGAGCATCATGTTATGTATATATGATTGATTGTGTACAACTGTGGATTTTAAACCCAGTATTTTCACTGCATTATATGCGTTCCATTATTCACCCAAATGCCAGTATGATGTACTACTGCTGCTTCTCTCCACTCTTCAATCCTTGCTCACAACTCCTTCATATCAGCATGCTGTTTAAATAATACCTCAGGTTGTATTACTACTAGAAAAAAAGTTGTGCATTTGCATTGATACCGAGAATGTCTTTACAATCAGATCCTTTTTGCCATTGATTAAGGTGAGCGGCGCCGCACTTCCTTGGAGTGCACACTCTCTTATATCTCATTAATTATAGTCAGCTGAAAGGTCCTAACACCCCCTTATCCCACTTTGCATTTCAGAAAATGTCTTCACATACTTGATTCCAACCTGACGGTGGATCCTTGATTCATCCCAAGGTATGCCTCCAGCATGAATCCCCTTCCTCGACGGACTCTCTCACTCAATTATCCGTAGTGGCACAACCATATTGGTTCCTGCTGTGGCTGATTAGCTCAAACAATAGTTGATCATACTTCTTTTTAATCGCTGCCCAAGCTGGACATGTGATTACTTTTGCATGACTGTCCATCGGGAACTCACTTATCCCGGGCCTCCTTGTCACCAGTGGGTGGTTCTCTTATTCATGTCTTATCTTGGAACACACCCTAATCGTCCATATTCAATTATAGGCTGTCTAATTTCTCATCCCCTGTCCTGATTAAGACCCGCCGTGACGCACAACCGCGCTTGCATCTAGGTCGAAACGTCGACGTGCCTGAGACAATCCTGACCCTATCTCCTCAGCTCCACGCCAAAAGGAAAATCAAATCTTCAGTGGTTCCGTGATTCATGCAATTAGGGATAGATGTCATTTGAAAATGATTGTTTTTAAAGCACTGTATCACTGTAAATAATATATCCTCACAATCAGCACTCCTCTTGCACCTAGTCACTTCAGCACCTGCGCTGATTATATTAGTTTCTATTGTCAGCGACAGCCCTGCATTGTCTTTCACCTACTGGGAAACGTAAAAAAGTACAAAACAGAAAATAAGTTATTCCATCTTCTAACAAGATAAAGTGTTCTCTTCTCCTTTTGAATATAATACTTGATTTGCTCATGATTTTGTTGTGTTCCTTGTTTTCTTTTCTTTTCATTAATTGTGGATGAGATAACATGCTTACATGAGCCATTCTGTATGCATATATAGATAGGTTTATAGTAAATGAATAATAAAGCAATTCGGTTCCTGACAGAACCACTTTACTTTTATAACTACACACCCAGGTTCTGAGGGGCACTGGGTTACCCCATTACACCAGACATCTGATTATGAGTTTGGTGGTCTTCATGTAGGACCGCCACCAAGCCTGTTGTGAACCTGCCTTCTGGATTCCGAGTGGAATTCAGGGCTGGCGGTGCAGCGGCAGCGGTGTCACGGCGGCAGGTATGTTTGGCTCATAGGGGAGCCTAAACAGCATACCGCTGTTGTGACAGCGCATCCAGCACGTCCGTGCATGGTGTGGCATGCACCATGTCATGTCTGCCACACAGTGCATGCATGACCATGCACTTTTGAGGGGAGTGGGGCACGTCTATGAGCAGATTTGACATGGGGTTCTTACCATGAAATGCTTGGTGGAAAGGCAGGTCAAAATCTGGTCGATGGTTCTGGCATTGGTACCGCTGCGATACTTGCCTGTTTTTCTCACCAACATGAGATCCTGGATCCTGTCGGTAGTGGCGGTCTTGTGGCCATCGTAACCCGACGGCCAAACCCTCGGGTGGTGGGAGTCAGACCACCAGCTGAAATTCCGGCAGGAAAACTGGCCTTGAGAGTCCACCGGCGATGACTGGCGGCAGGTGGTGTGGTGTCCGGTGTTGTGATCATGGACGGCGCTGGCGTCGTAGCGGTGGATGGTCCGACAACCAGGGTCTGTGGTGCTGGGTGTAGTCCAGGTGTAGACAGGCGCAGGCAGGCTTGCCTTTGGCGTGCCAGCACCGCGCCCGCCGCCTGCACCCGCAAAGCAGCTGCCATAAGTGGTGTGAGGGGCAGGGCTGGACAGATGAGAGGCGGGAAAGTGGTAAGCAGAAATTGGTGTTTGGGGGTCGAGCAGCTGCAGGGACATAGAAAAGGTGCAAAAAAGAAGGGGAGAGAGAAGAAAGTGAAAACTGTGAGAAAAATGCACGAAAGAGAAAGGAAGGAAAAAGAAAGTCAGAAGGCACAGGCACAGAGACAGAGGGCAGAGCAGCGGCAGAGCAGAAAAGCTCCCCACTGGACCACAAGGGATGAAGCAAAGGCGGTTGCCTGCGGGTGGAGGAGGGCCTCGAACCTCTCACCGGAGGGTCAGCAGCAGCTACGGGAGCAGCAGCTACCAGGCGGAGCTGTGCAGGGAAGGGAGCAGTCCACTGACAAGATCAGTGGAAAGATATAGTGAAGGGCATAGTGATCCCCCACTCAGGAAATATGAGTGTGATAATGATTTTTTGAAATGCTTTACCCTAAATACCATCAAAGATCTTTATTTTAACCCTTAGGTTAACTAGAGCAGCTGGTCCTGATACCCTCTTGGAACACAAATAGTGATTGGTGGGCACAGTTTTTCCTAACTAACCTTTAGAAGTATTGTGACGAGGGGTGGTGGGTTAGGTTCCAGATAGCTGGAAAGAATATTTAACTAAGCTACTTTTTACAAAGAGAAATTCTAACAACCCACACATTTATAGGCTCATAATCCTAAATGATGTTCAATTGACAGTAGACTCCAAAATCCCTGCTGAAACGCAAGGGGAGATTGAGGCGAAGGGCTTAATCCCAGCGAAACCAGGAGGGTTCAAAGAGTAGACCCTGCTTCACTCTATGGGATACAACCCCCAAGAATAATTAAATTAGGGTCAACCGCTACTCCTGTTTTGTTGATTTCATGGCACCGTTTGACTTGGTTAACTGTGATTTAATTTAATTGTGGTAGCAATTCCATGAGGGATATTGGCAATTTTCGAAGCAATGCATTGATGACATTTCCTTGTGTGGATTTAAGTCTAGATGGCCATCTGACAACAAATATTCCCATTAGAAATGGATTACTCCAGGGATGTGTATTGGCCTGAGCCTATTTGCTCGGTTTCTTATGGATTTACCCTTGACATTATTGAATTCCCACTTGTTTTTGCCTTTGATGGGTAGAAGGCATGTGTCTTGTCTTCTTTATGCTTTTTGGTCATTTTAGATGTACCCAAGTGGGCTTACAAATGAAACTGGACGTCTTCTTTAAATATTGTGGAAAACAAATTGTTGATAAATTTGAAAAAAGACTAACACCATAGTATGCAGACTTAAGAATAAAATATTTCAGTGTTTTGTAAATTGGGCACGGTTGGAAGAAGTACCATTCCATAAACTTCTAGGAATGTCATTTAATTGCCATGTAGATGCAGTGAAACTTCTGGATCTTACAACCATAGCAGGGATTATGAAGGCCCCTCCATGGCTCCAGCGGTGGATGCTTTAAAGCTTTGGTTCAATCTAAATATGTATAATGTACAGAGCTCCTGTTAATAACTGAGCATCGTAACTGGACTAACGTCGAAGGCTGTTGCATAAAATCACTTCTATGCTTTCCGCAATCCTCTATGAACCAAACAATAACACTGGATTCGTTTCTTGGCATTTGTGATCAATAAAGCTGATGATGAAATTCTGGAATAGTTTACTTGTAGCTGATAAGGACAAACTTGCCTATTACTGTGAAAATGAATTTGTGATTAGTGATCTGGGCTGGACTGCGAGAGTAAGAGTGCAGATAGAAATGATAATGGATCCTGTTCTCTTTAACTTTCCCACCTTGGATGTTCACGAGTGGACTCAACTAAGAAAAATGAAAGACTTTTGTGAAACAAGGGTTTGCAATATTTACGTTTCGAGAGTTCAGTATTGTCTTCAATAGACTTTTGGCACAATGGAGCGGCATTCCTGTTTGCTTCTGTGCTCCGGGACCAAGCCATGCATCACAGGATTTTAAATTTAATATTGGTGTTAGTCCTATGTTTACATGGCCTGAGGTATCAAACAGGGAATGTGATTTAAATGTGAAATATTCTAATCTACATAATTTATGGGATTGTCAATTTTATTCAAGAGCCAGACGCAGGATTTCAAACCAACTTTATTAAGTATGGGATAGCTTCATGCCAACAAGCCATGAGTGTTTTTTTTACATACTTTAGAAATTCCTTTCAGGTCATGCTAAGGAATTGGGTAGTCTTGAAACTGTAATTGAAATGTTTCTTTTAATGTAGGTTTTTTATGTTAATGTAATATATAATGCGCACAAATCACGCCTACGAGGGTGTCTCGGCGCTGCACAGCTTATAAACAGAGGAGCAGGCTAAATAAGCCAGAAATAACAATGTTTATTACTGTCCCCAGTATTTCATTGAGCTGATTTGTGTATTTTTAGATTTTTCAACTCCTTATTTGATATTTGAGGTGAGGATGCATTGAAATGTCCAGCGAATAATATATTGTTTTTTGGACTGGACAGGTAAGTGCCTAACTTCGAGCGGGGTGGCCACAGTAGCAAGGTCATGCTGAACATATTCAAACTCTGTTATGAACGAGGCAGACTGGGCATGCCTCATTCTGAGAAGTATTACTTGGAGTCTCAGATTGACAGAATGCACAGAAAATTGATTTAAGATAAAATGTTAGCCAGATAATCGATGGCGACTCTTCGATCGGGACAATTGCACACTGAGAAAAGACCCATCAGGTTTGAGGAATCTCAAGCCCACTGTGTTTTAAAAACCGTGTTTTATTGTTTTTGATCTAGCAATAAAAAGAAAGAAACATGCAGCGCTAGAGCTTCAGATTCCCGCATAATATCCCAATGAATACGAGCCATAGCCTAGGCGTCTACAGAAATGAGTGCATTCCACGTGTCAGGTATTACAGCATCAGAGAGGTTCAGATTCCCGCCTAATATCCCAATGAATACGAGGCATAGCCTAGGCGTCTACAGAAATGAGTGCATCCCACGTGTCCGGTATGACAGCAGCAGAGAGGTTCAGATTCCCGCCTAATATCCCAATGAATACGAGGCATAGCCTAGGCGTCTACAGAAATGAGTGCATTCCACGTGTCAGGTATTACAGCATCAGAGAGGTTCAGATTCCCGCCTAATATCCCAATGAATACGAGGCATAGCCTAGGCGTCTACAGAAATGAGTGCATCCCACGTGTCAGGTATCACAGCAGCATAGAGGTTCAGATTCCCGCCTAATATCCCAATGAATACGAGCCATAGCCTAGGCGTCTACAGAAATGAGTGCATCCCACGTGTCCGGTATGACAGCAGCAGAGAGGTTCAGATTCCCGCCTAATATCCCAATGAATACGAGCCATAGCCTAGGCATCTACAGAAATGAGTGCACCCCACGTGTCAGGTATTACAGCAGCAGAGAGGCTCAGACAGTGGTAAGTGCAGCTCGTCAAATGGACCAAGTCATCAAGCAAAGCATCAATCAATGATTACAGCAGAATCTCGCTTGTTGCCATAGACATAGCAGGACATCCATCAACCAGCCTTTGCCCCTCTCCCTTAGAGCTGTCATCAGTGCTCGCGCCTCCATCCTCAGTGAAGTTCTCAAGCAAGTGGGCCCAGATCAACATCTCCTCTGTCGCCCCCTCAGGTGCGTGTGGTGCTCCCCTGCCACCCCGGTCCATTAGGTTTCTCAGACAGTGGCACCCTCGTGTCCATCCTCCAATGGCTATGTGAGGTTTCGCTAGGCAGCTGGTCAGCTGAGCGAGACTGTAGGGGATCTTTCGTCCCCTAGGTTCTGTCCTCTACGCCCAGCAGACAGGCAATCGGTGTTCGAGGAGTGGACACTCCAGTGGCGTCCTCAATTCTTGGTGCCACCATCCGCCAGAAGGTCTGGATCCCGTCACATTCCCAGGGCAGAGGCAGAAAGGTGGCGCTTACCTCCCCACAGCGCACACATTTAGCCCCTCTAGAGGGATCCATTCTGGTTATTTTATAAGGTGTCATATAGGTGCGGAGTAAAAAATGAAAATGAATCTGCTTGGATCTAGTACTACAGGACACTGCGCACGAGGGCCGCTGCGCGAGCACCATGGGTGTCTGAAACGGGCTCCCCCAACTCATGCTCCCAGGCTCTACACGCTACATACGATCTCAAGTATGCTGGAATGTCAATTTTGTATTTTTTGCCAGGCTTACAAAAGGAGCTTGATTGAGGTGGCCATACCTCCCAAAATAGCCAAAAGAGTCAGAGAAATCCATTTGGTCACAGAACTTCTAGAATGGCTTCACTTTTTTACGGGGTAAGTCCGACTGAGAAAACGCATCTTACATTATTAGAGAGGCCAGGGAATAAGCAACGTTACAACGCACGTGTTAACAACGCATGCCATTACCACGCGGTCATTACAACAACCACGTTGTTTCGACACATACCATTACAACGCAAGTCATTACAACGACTTGCTGTAGGGGGGGGGCGCTGGATTTTGGAATAGTATAATTTACTATTCCAACTCCAGTCTCTGCAACAGTAGGGAAGGTGTTGGATTTAAAATCCAACACATTCTGTCCCCTACAACAAGTCATTGTAACGACTTGCGTTGTAATGGTATGCGATGTCACAAGGCGGTCGTTGTAAACACCGAGTTGTAATGGCATGCGATGTATCAAATTCGTTGTCAATAACGTTTACCCCCTCACACTCACACCAGTAGGGGCTGAGGGGGCCCCCTCCAGTATGGGTAAGCCTGCCCCACCCCCACCGCGGGGGCGCCTCTGTTATGCCACTGGACTGTGAGACATCTATTACAGAGAAATAATGGGAAAAAGTTTGCATGCCGGGAAATTCAGTGTAAACTCATCCAATTGAACGTTCTCCATAGGCTCTCTTTTATCCCAGCAGCCTTGCATAAAAACAACTCTGGTCGTTTGCGCCAGCGTCCCAGGCGCAGGCTGACGTCTTCCCTATGTTTCGGCCATGCAGCGTAATAGCAGATTTCTGGGCTACCATTGTAAACACATCGAGAGCAGTTGTGAGATTGGCCTTCTTCTGTTGCTATTGGGTTGTCCAGTAGCTGCGAAATATTGGCTGCTGTCTGGGGGACCTGAAACAGACTCCTAGTACCAAAATATGAAACATGAAATATTGGACAGGAGCTGCATGTGGCCATAACCAGAGCCGACAATAAGTTGGCAGAAGTCTGGAGTGACTGGAATGTGATGGAGCAGATACTGCTTTTCCTCTCAACACTTTGCCCAGGATGTATGACGTTACAACGCATGCTATTACAACGCCTACCTTTACAACGCATTTTTTACAACGCAAACACTACTACAACGCAATACTTTACAACGAATACTGTTACAACGCCAAACTTATTAAAATACTTAAAAGTGCTTTTACAACGAAAACCATTACAACGCATACCATTACAACGCCAAAAAATATATTTTTTAATAAAAAGTTCAATAAAATCTGGCACGGGATGCAGGGAAATTAGGGGTTTTAGGGTGGGGAAGTGTATTAAAATGTGGAGCAAAACTGAACGTAAATCTACTGAAATGCATTACCAAATTAATGCGCGAGTATTAAAATTAATACTCGAGTATTAAAATTAATACCAGAGTATTACAATTAATACTCCTATTTTCCAAAAAAATCCGTTTTCACACATTTAAAACTTTTACACAAATAACGAATAATTAATCAACAGTTCATATACATTTAAATCATGATTATATCAGAAAAAAAGTAAACGGATTAAAACAGAAGACATACACATAGTCGCCATTTTATCCATCTCACTTCTAAAACTTGTCCTACAACACTTTCTATGAAAACAATAGCAAAAGACATGTTCCAAAATGGATGCCAAAACGAAGCAAATCAATGAAAACAATACATCTTTTAATGCTTTTTTAAATTATCATTTTCCACAGCAAAATAAAATATACTAAAAAACACAACGAATGCTGTTTTTAAAAAAATTAATAGTGACACTGACTAAAACTTATAAATACCAGCAAGACACCATTTTGCAATCAGTTGATTATCAACTACCAGAGAGACCAGACGCAAAAACCTGACCCTCTGACACCTAGACTGTGACCTCGACTGAGAGAACACTGCAATCCTTTGGAGAAGCATTCTTTCTTTCCAACTACTAGTAAGTCACTATTAAATTTTAACACCTTGTTTTGTCCTAAATCATGTTTTATTTCCATCCAAACAGTGCTTTAAAAATAATTTAAATATTTTATAAAATGTTCTCTAACCAATTTTTTATCACTGAAGTAACTTTAATATATACCAACTTAAAACATCTTTTTTTGTTCCTAAAACAGAAATTTGTTTTTCTATCAAAAACAATATATCGTTTGCCTAATTTATCTTCACCTCAACCTCCTCGACTCACCTTTGTTATTGTGAAGGTAAATGATTTAATATTTCATTTTTTTTTATTTTAAAAATTTTTTTTAGCAAAAGTGTTGTATGGTGTAGGGGTAAATAATAATTTTTAAACATTGAAGGTGCATCATAAAAGAAATTGTGCGATGGTGCAGGGGTAACAATTACTAATATTACTGCACTTAGGTGCAGCAGTAGAGAAAGTGTTTGATGGTGCAGGGGTAACAATTACTATTCTAAGTCCAGGAAGGTGCAGCAGTAGGGAAAGCGAGGGATGGTGTAGGGGTATCCATTACTACTCTAAGTTCATAATGGTGCAGCATTATTGAAAGTGTAGTATGTTTAGGGGTACCAATTATTTTTCATTCTCAAGTGTGATGCAGTACCATGGAAAATATGATATGTTATGTAGTTACAGTGAAATAAAATATCAGATTTACAAGCAATTTTTCACATTTTTTTTTTTTAAGCAACGTTGTCAAAGTTGTCTTAACTTTTTTTTTTTTTTTCATTTTCACAGACAATCGGTTGCAACTTTGTGGATAAAATCTGTAAAACAAATAACTCAAACCTCCAGCCAGCAGTAAAATACCACAGCAGCAGCCAAACCAAGAAACGAAACAGCTAAAGCAAAAGGTAATTTAAATTTACACTGTTATAAATCCAACAATGTAATAGTCAAACCTATTTCTATTGTAACTCCAGGAAGGTGTAGATGTAGGGAAAGTGTTGGATGGTGTAGGGGTAAAATTTACTATTCTAACTCCAGGAAGGTGCAGCAGTAGGGAAAGTGTTGGATGGTGTAGGGGTGTAATTTACTATTCTAACTCCAGGAAGGTGCAGCAGTAGGGAAAGTGTTGGATGGTGTAGGGGTATAATTTACTATTCTAACTCCAGGAAGGTGCAGCAGTAGGGAAAGTGTTGGATGGTGTAGGGGTACAATTTACTATTCTAACTCCAGGAAGGTGCAGCAGTAGGGAAAGTGTTGGATGGTGTAGGGGTAAAATTTACTATTCTAACTCCAGGAAGGTGCAGCAGTAGGGAAAGTGCTGTATGGTGTAGGGGCTAAAATTTTCTATTCTAACTCCAGGAAGGATGCAGCAGTAGGGAAAGTGTTGGATGGTGTAGGGGCTAAAATTTACTATTCTAACTCGAGGATGGTGCAGCAGTAAGGAAATTGTTATCTAGTAATACTTAAATACAATGTTATAATTTCAAACATTTAATCCAAATTTGCATTTGTCACCAACGTTGTCAGTGGTTTTTTTTTTTCATTTTTCCAGACAATTGTTTGCAACTTTGTGGAAAAAATCTGTTAAAGACATAACTCAAAACTCCAGCCAGCAGGCCAATACCACAGCAGAAGACTCACCAAGGAAAGAAATCCATAAAAAACAAGGTATTTTAAAACAACACTGTTATAAAACCATCAATATATTTGTCAAACCATTTACTTATTAATTTTAATAAGATCCCCAAATGCATAAAATATGGTTTGTAGTAGGAATAACTTATTATTCTTACTCCAGGAAGGTGCAGCAGTATAGAAAGTGTTGGATGGTGTAGGGGTACAATTTACTATTCTAACTCCAGGAAGGTGCAGCAGTAGGGAAAGTGTTGGATGGTGTAGGGGTACAATTTACTATTCTAACTCCAGGAGGGTGCAGCAGTAGGGAAAGTGTTGGATGGTGTAGGGGTAAAATTTACTATTCTAACTCCAGGAAGGTGCAGCAGTAGGGAAAGTGTTGGATGGTGTAGAGGTACAATTTAGGGAAAGTTACTATTCTAACTCCAGGAAGGTGCAGCAGTAGGGAAAGTGTTGGATGGTGTAGGGGTATAATTTACTATTCTAACTCCAGGAAGGTGCAGCAGTAGGGAAAGTGTTGGATGGTGTAGGGGTATAATTTACTATTCTAACTCCAGGAAGGTGCAGCAGTAGGGAAAGTGTTGGATGGTGTAGGGGTACAATTTACTATTCTACCTCCAGGAAGGTGCAGCAGTAGGGAAAGTGTTGGATGGTGTAGGGGTAACATTTACTATTCTAACTCCAGGAAGGTGTAGCAGTAGGGAAAGTGTTGGATGGTGTAGAGGTACAATTAAGGAAATTTACTATTCTAACTCCAGGAAGGTGCAGCAGTAGGGAAAGTGTTGGATGGTGTAGGGGTATAATTTACTATTCTAACTCCAGGAAGGTGCAGCAGTAGGGAAAGTGTTGGATGGTGTAGGGGTATAATTTACTATTCTAACTCTAGGAAGGTGCAGCAGTAGGGAAAGTGTTGGATGGTGTAGGGGTACAATTTACTATTCTAACTCCAGGAAGGTGCAGCAGTAGGGAAAGTGTTGGATGGTGTAGGGGTATAATTTACTATTCTAACTCCAGGAAGGTGCAGCAGTAGGGAAAGTGTTGGATGGTGTAGGGGTACAATTTACTATTCTAACTCCAGGAAGGTGCAGCAGTAGGGAAAGTGTTGGATGGTGTAGGGGTAAAATTTACTATTCTAACTCCAGGAAGGTGCAGCAGTAGGGAAAGTGTTGGATGGTGTAGGTGTACAATTTACTATTCAAACTCCAGGAAGGATGCAGCAGTAGGGAAAGTGTTAGATGGTGTAGGGGTAACATTAGAGCTAGTTTATTTACTTTTACATCCTAATTTGTTTTTCTTCTCTTCTCTTTTCAGATAATGTCTAGTCTTGAAGCAGCTAAATACATTAAATCGAGGAAAGGAAAAAATTTATTAAACCATGCAGGATACATATATAGTAAGGAAAGAATAAGTTTTCCTAGAAATCATTGGAGTTGTGTGCAATACTACACTACCCATTGCAGTGGCAGAGAGGTTACACTTGGGTGCCGATTACGATCCTGTAAAAACCGGGTACGAACCGTCGGACGGAGCATATTCTCCGTCCGACGCGTACCCGGTCGTACAAAAATACAAACATGGAATTACGATTCGCACGGGAACACCATTTCCGTACGAATCGTAAAAAACCCTGACCGAACAAAATAAACATACAAATGCGAACCGGGAAAGCGCCGACCTGACGTCGGGACGCACGCAGCCTGCCATTCACGAACCAGGAATTACGATTCGCACCGACGTCATCCCGCACGGTGAATATTTTCCGGCTGCCAAAAACTGCCGGGAAATCAGGACGACGCGAACAAGGACTACCAGTACGCGACGGACAGACAGGACGACGCGAACAAGGAGGACCAGTACGCGACGGACAGACAGGACGACGCGAACAAGGAGGACCAGTACGCGACCGACAGACAGGACGACGCGAACAAGGAGGACCAGTACGCGACAGGACGACGAGAACAAGGAGTACCAGTACGCGACGGACAGACAGGACGACGCGAACAAGGAGGACCAGTACGCGACAGGACGACGCGAACAAGGAGGACCAGTACGCGACGGACAGACATGGACCCGAACCTACGAGTCATCCCGGCCCTCATAGCAGTCGACCTCCTCTACAGGTTCCGACGCAGACGCCGCAGAAGGTCAGAACAACTAAGGGAGGGGGGAAAGTGGTGTGGGGTGGGGGTGGCAGGACCAGGGCAGGCCACAAACCCCCCACCAAAGTCACACAGCACACATGCCCTGGACATACCTGACTCCCATGCCCTGGTCACTACGAGGGGGTGGGGGCGTGTCCAGATAAGCCAGCGACCGCCACAACGGAAGTCCGTCACAACGCGAACAGGCAACACAACCAGACAGGTACATCCCGTACCCACGCCTGAAGAGCATGGGTACGAGTCGAACCACGCCCACACCCACGTCACCCCAACAATGGCGGGACGGCTCGTACCCACGTGGCAAAGGCCTGGGTACGGCCCGCACAAGCATCACATAGCGTGGGGACGGATATGTACGGACCCTACCCCCACCCGTATGCATGGAGCGTACCCCCACCCCAACAGTGTAAGTACGACCCGTACCCACCCGCGTACATATGGAGCGTAGCCCCACCCCAACAGTGTAAGTACGACCCGTACCCACATCCGCGTACGTATGGAGCGTAGCCCCACCCTAACAGTGTAAGTACGACCCGTACCCACACCCGCGTACGTATGGAGCGTAGCCCCACCCCAACAGTGTAAGTACGACCCGTACCCACACCCGCGTACGTATGGAGCGTACCCCCACCCCAACAGTGTAAGTACGACCCGTACCCACACCCGCGTACGTATGGAGCGTACCCCCACCCCAACAGTGTAAGTACGACCCGTACCCACACCCGCGTACGTATGGAGCGTACCCCCACCCCAACAGTGTAAGTACGACCCGTACCCACACCCGCGTACATATGGAGCGTACCCCCACCCCAACAGTGTAAGTACGACCCGTACCCACCCGCGTACGTATGGAGCGTACCCCCACCCCAACAGTGTAAGTACGACCCGTACCCACCCGCGTACGTATGGAGCGTACCCCCACCCCAACAGTGTAAGTAAGACACGTACCCTCACCTCGAATGCATGGAGCGTAGCCCCACCCCAACAGTGTAAGTAAGACACGTACCCTCACCTCGAATGCATGGAGCGTAGCCCCACCCCAACAGTGTAAGTACGACACGTACCCCCACCTCGAATGCATGGAGCGTAGCCCCACCCCAACAGTGTAAGTACGACCCGTACCCACCCGCGTACGTATGGAGCGTACCCCCACCCCAACAGTGTAAGTACGACCCGTACCCACCCGCGTACATATGGAGCGTACCCCCACCCCAACAGTGTAAGTAAGACACGTACCCTCACCTCGAATGCATGGAGCGTAGCCCCACCCCAACAGTGTAAGTAAGACACGTACCCTCACCTCGAATGCATGGAGCGTAGCCCCACCCCAACAGTGTAAGTACGACACGTACCCCCACCTCGAATGCATGGAGCGTAGCCCCACCCCAACAGTGTAAGTAAGACACGTACCCTCACCTCGAATGCATGGAGTGTAGCCCCACCACAACAGTGTAAGTACGACACGTACCCCCACCTCGAATGCATGGAGCGTACCCACATCCGTGTATGTCATGAGCATACATATTGTGAAATTGGAGAGGTGGGTGCAGAGTCCTCCCAGCAGTGCCCTGAGACAGGAGGGGTGTGTGCAGAGTCCTCCCAGCAGTGCCCTGACACAGGAGGGGTGTGTGCAGAGTCCTCCCAGCAGTGCCCTGAGACAGGAGGGGTGGGTGCCTATCACTCACAGCAGTGCCCTGAGACAAGAGGGGTGGGTGCAGAGTCCTCCCAGCAGTGCCCTGAGACAGGAGGGGTGTGTGCCTATCACTCCCAGCAGTGCCCAGACACAGGAGGGGTGGGTGCAGAGTCCTCCCAGCAGTGCCCTGAGACAGGAGGGGTGTGTGCAGAGTCCTCCCAGCAGTGCCCTGAGACAGGAGGGGTGGGTGCCTATCACTCCCAGCAGTGCCCTGAGACAGGAGGGGTGGGTGCAGAGTCCTCCCAGCAGTGCCCTGAGACAGGAGGGGTGTGTGCAGAGTCCTCCCAGCAGTGCCCTGAGACAGGAGGGGCGGGTGCCTATCACTCCCAGCAGTGCCCTGAGACAGGAGGGGTGGGTGCAGAGTCCTCCCAGCAGTGCCCTGAGACAGGAGGGGTGTGTGCAGAGTCCTCCCAGCAGTGCCCTGAGACAGGAGGGGTGGGTGCCTATCACTCCCAGCAGTGCCCTGAGACAGGAGGGGTGGGTGCAGAGTCCTCCCAGCAGTGCCCTGAGACAGGAGGGGTGGGTGCAGAGTCCTCCCAGCAGTGCCCAGACACAGGAGGGGTGGGTGCAGAGTCCTCCCAGCAGTGCCCTGAGACAGGAGGGTTGTGTGCAGAGTCCTCCCAGCAGTGCCCAGACACAGGAGGGGTGGGTGCAGAGTCCTCCCAGCAGTGCCCTGAGACAGGAGGTCTGTGTGCAGAGTCCTCCCAGCAGTGCCCAGACACAGGAGGGGTGTGTGCAGAGTCCTCCCAGCAGTGCCCTGAGACAGGAGGGGTGTGTGCAGAGTCCTCCCAGCAGTGCCCTGACACAGGAGGGGTGGGTGCAGAGTCCTCCCAGCAGTGCCCTGAGACAGGAGGGGTGGGTGCAGAGTCCTCCCAGCAGTGCCCTGAGACAGGAGGGGTGGGTGCCTATCACTCCCAGCAGTGCCCAGACACAGGAGGGGTGGGTGCCTATCACTCCCAGCAGTGCCCATGGAACGCAAAGGGTGGAGTAGTCACAGATACCATGCCCACAAATGTCAGTCAGGTGCACAAAGACCCTGCAGTACATGTACCACATGTGTTCGAGGCTGGGAGTATACGCATGCATAGCGCAGAAAAGAAAACATGTACACATGAAGTCATGTCAATAGGCCACATACACAAGTACAATGACTACCAAGGATGCCACGAATGACGCAGGTGGAGACATCGCTCAGCATGCATGTGCAAAGGTGAAGGACTACGTCACACACCCAGCTAATGGACACACAGCTCTGTGCCAAAGTCAGGGGACACCCTGCAGGGAAGAAGTCAGGGTACACAGAGGAAGGAATACACCTTGGGACAATTGCAACATGCAGCAACTGCATACATGAATGGAGAAAGGTAGCTAACACCGTGTGATGGCACACAGATCCCAGGGTCCCCCCTATGAGCAGCACACTACTACATTTCCCACACACCCAACACATGACCAACACCCACAACCATGTAGCAGCCCCACCAACAGCAAGGCCAGCAATGCAGGAGTGTTCCAAGGGCAAAAATAAATAGCTTTATTCAGCATGAGAAAAAAACTAGTATGACGTGAGTCCAATTTCAACAAAGGCCATAGGGCAGTCCAGGAGTCCCAACTGGATGGGGGACACAGTGGGATGCGTGTCCCCTAGCTTGCCTGCACAGTTACAATCCGTCGTCTTCCACAGGGGTCAGGGCATCATGTGGGGGGGAAGAAACAGGCACCGCAGGGACAGGAGGGTGAAGGGTAGGTGTCGTGGGTGCAGGGATGGAGGACTCCACCACAGGGGGTGGGGCAGGGCCAAAGGCGGAGGCCAGGATCTCGCTGCACACCTTAGCAAGGTCCTCCAGGGACTCCCCTGCAACCGAAGGAACCACAGGCCCCAAGGAGGGGGGGGGTCAGAGGGATGGGTCGCAGCGCCACTGTGGGAGGGTGTGGACAGGGGGGGGGAATCAAGCACCATGACCGGGGACCTCCTTGACCGCTTGCGGGGTGGTGTCACTGTGGGGCTCAGGGACAGAGCGGCCATGAAGGAGTCTTTGGGGGAAATGTGGCCAGGAGAGCTGAGGGGAGGGGATTTGGAGGGAGTGGATTGGGTGGAAGGCGGACTCCCACTCTGGCTGCGTGTCACACGTTTGCCCCCCGACCCAGTGGGTGTGCCTACTGCACCCTGTGTGTGCGTGTCAGGAGGTGTGCGGCGGACCTTTCCTGCTGGTGTGGTGCCTGTGTCTGTTGTGGTGGTTTCATGCTTACGTCTGGGTGTATGTTGGACAGGCATGGGAGTGGGAAGTGTGGAAGGAGCAGGGGTAGGGGGTGGGACGTAGCGCTGCAGGATACCCACTGCTGCAGTCAGTGTGGAGTCTATGGATCTCAGCAAGTTGCGTTGGTCAGCCTGCGATGAATGAATGCCCTCCAAGTATGCCTCCATGTTGTTGAGGACCTGGCTGTGGCCATGGAGGACATTAAGGATCGCAGTCTGACCAATCTGCAACTGCCGCTGGATGTCCACAGACTCAGCATTGGCGGCAGCAGTGGAGACAGGGGCAGGGGGTGCGGTGCCTGGCAGGAAGGAGACATGTGGTGACCGGGCACGTTGGGAAGGGACACGAGCACGTGGGAGGCGGCTGATGCCAATGGAGGGGGCGGTGCCAGATGTAGGGCTGCTGTCAGATGGTGGTGCAGCCACCGCCCACTCGGAGTGATCATCCTCGGACCCGTCCGCTTCATAGGCTGTTGTGCCAGTCGACAGGTCCCCGGGGTCACTCTCCACCGCCTCTGTCCCACTCGAAGTGCCAGCCCCGATGTCACCGCTGGCACTGGTGCTCGGTCCCTCCGCGCCGTCTGTGTCCATGTCTCCCACCGTGTCCCCCGACGATGCTGTGGGCAGGGTGAAGAGACAGACAGTAATCATACACCTGTATACATATGTCACATGAGTACAATCTACGTAGGTTACAGTGCATAGCCTGAAACAAAGGATGAGTTACAACTACAAAACAAGGTACATACGTAGGCCCTGCAAGACACAGTTGTGTGACCCACCATGGCATGGAAAAACTATGGAGAGCATGACACAATAGCAAATGAGATGACATGGCACATGTGGTACATGTACTGCAGGGTCTTTGTGCACCTGACTGACATTTGTGGGCATGGTATCTGTGACTACTCCACCCTTTGCGTTCCATGGGCACTGCTGGGAGTGATAGGCACCCACCCCTCCTGTGTCTGGGCACTGCTGGGAGTGATAGGCACCCACCCCTCCTGTCTCAGGGCACTGCTGGGAGGACTCTGCACCCACCCCTCCTGTCTCAGGGCACTGCTGGGAGGACTCTGCACCCACCCCTCCTGTGTCATGGCACTGCTGGGAGGACTCTGCACACACCCCTCCTGTCTCAGGGCACTGCTGGGAGGACTCTGCACACACCCCTCCTGTGTCTGGGCACTGCTGGGAGGACTCTGCACACACACCTCCTGTCTCAGGGCACTGCTGGGAGGACTCTGCACCCACCCCTCCTGTGTCTGGGCACTGCTGGGAGGACTCTGCACACACCCCTCCTGTCTCAGGGCACTGCTGGGAGGACTCTGCACCCACCCCTCCTGTGTCTGGGCACTGCTGGGAGGACTCTGCACCCACCCCTCCTGTCTCAGGGCACTGCTGGGAGGACTCTGCACCCACCCCTCCTGTCTCAGGGCACTGCTGGGAGTGATAGGCACCCACCCCTCCTGTCTCAGGGCACTGCTGGGAGGACTCTGCACACACCCCTCCTGTCTCAGGGCACTGCTGGGAGGATTCTGCACCCACCCCTCCTGTCTCAGGGCACTGCTGGGAGTGATAGGCACCCACCCCTCCTGTCTCAGGGCACTGCTGGGAGGACTCTGCACACACCCCTCCTGTCTCAGGGCACTGCTGGGAGGACTCTGCACACACCCCTCCTGTCTCAGGGCACTGCTGGGAGGACTCTGCACCCACCCCTCCTGTCTCAGGGCACTGCTGGGAGTGATAGGCACCCACCCCTCCTGTCTCAGGGCACTGCTGGGAGGACTCTGCACCCACCCCTCCTGTGTCTGGGCACTGCTGGGAGTGATAGGCACACACCCCTCCTGTCTCAGGGCACTGCTGGGAGGACTCTGCACCCACCCCTCCTGTCTCAGGGCACTGCTGGGAGGACTCTGCACACACCCCTCCTGTCTCAGGGCACTGCTGGGAGGACTCTGCACCTACCCCTCCTGTGTCTGGGCACTGCTGGGAGGACTCTGCACACACCCCTCCTGTCTCAGGGCACTGCTGGGAGGACTCTGCACACACCCCTCCTGTCTCAGGGCACTGCTGGGAGGACTTTGCACCCACCCCTCCTGTCTCAGGGCACTGCTGGGAGGACTCTGCACCCACCCCTCCTGTCTCAGGGCACTGCTGGGAGGACTCTGCACACACCCCTCCTGTCTCAGGGCACTGCTGGGAGACATCAGGAATTCCCCCCCCCGGGACCCCCCCTGCAGTACAAAGCATGTGTGTCACACCTGGACACAATGGCAGAAGTCACAGTCACTAAAAAGGGACACAGTCTGTGCCAGTGGACACTGAACTCACCTGATAACCTGGTCGCCCATACAGCATGGGGTACCGTGGGAGGATCACATCCACCAAAGCCATGTTCTCCTCCAGGCTGTGACCTCTCCACAGCCCTTGACATGGTTCCAGGGAATCAGTAGCAGCAGCTGGGTCGTGGAATACAGAGATGTGCAGGCAAGTGCTCCCTCATGGGACCTGGCTGCCTTATATCTGCCTTGCTGGCCCATCTCATGCACAGGAGTACAGAGTGATTGGTCACTCACATTTGCATCCTATGTTTCCTCCAATCCCTTCAAACCTAGCAGTCTGTGGGTTCTCTATCGGTTTCATTCGCCTGCATGATGTCAGCCCCACAAACACATTGCAACAAAGTAGAAGAATTCCAACTGACTACTGCTGTGCACCTTCCAGAACACATTCAAATTTTGAACTTGGTCTCCATGACAACCAGCATGCATGTAGGCCTTAATACTTGTCCCTCATGTGTCCCCTATGTAATTTGGAGCTCCACACACAGGTACGGTGCGTTCCGGGGCCCTAGGGCACCCAAAATGCATTGCAACGGACCGTACACGCGTGCCTACGTTCACTATCACTATGGGTGTCCTCGCGTATGCGTACTCGTAGTGGTACGGGCCGTACACACACCTGTACGCTCCCTATCACTATGGGTGGCCTCGCGTATGCGTACTCGTAGTGGTACGGGCCGTTCACACGCCTGTACGCTCCCTATCACTATGGGTGTTCTTGCGTATGCGTACACGTAGTGGTACGGGCCGTACACACGCCTGTACGCTCCCTATCACTATGGGTGGCCTCGCGCATGCGTACACGTAGTGATAGGGAGCGTACAGGCGTGTGTACGGCCCGTACCGCTACGTGTACGCATACGCAAGAACACCCATAGTGATAGGGAGCGTACAGGCATGTGTACGGCCCGTACCACTACGAGCACGCATACGCGAGGCCACCCATAGTGATAGGGAGCGTACAGGCGTGTGTACGGCCCGTACCACTACGAGTACGCATACGCGAGGCCACCCATAGTGATGGGGAGCGTACAGGCGTGTGTACGGCCCGTACCACTACGTGTACGCATACGCAAGAACACCCATAGTGATAGGGAGCGTACAGGCGTGTGTACGGCCCGTACCACTACGTGTACGCATACGCAAGAACACCCATAGTGGTACGGGCCGTACACACGCCTGTACGCTCCCTATCACTATGGGTGGCCTCGCGTATGCGTACTCGTAGTGATAGGGAGCGTACAGGCGTGTGTACGGCCCGTACCACTATGGGTGTCCTTGCGTATGCCTACTCGTAGTGGTACGGGCCGTACACATGCCTGTACGCTTGCCATCACGATGGGTACACATACGGCAGCACCACTCCCATAGTGATATGGGAACGTACACAGGCCCTCTTCGCAGCAGTACAGCGGTTTTCACACATCACAGTGGTGACAGGCGGCACACAGGTAGGGATAGGGCGGACATACTTGTCCATGGATGGACATACTTGTCCATGGATGGACATACTTGTCCATGAATGGACATACTTGTCCATTAATTGACATCAAGGCATCGTCTGTGCATTACTACATGTGTGGGGCACAGGTGTGACGGCCTGTGATGTTGAACATTACTCCTGAGTCGAGAAGGCACCAGATGTATGATGAGATGTGTACAGATGTACTGTGTGATGGTGCAATGTGTGCCAGGCATGCCCTTGACCCCTTTGACATGTGTGCATGTCGTACTGCACACTTGGGGTGAGCGTCACTGGCATGGCACGGACACAAACACACGGAAGTGTCCCCTGATGCCCGGTACAGGGGTTATTACACCTGACTTGTCACTACCCACGGTGCACAATGTGACTATGTCATGTATGTGTGGGGGCTTCCCATCAGGTTGATGTTGGAGCACCCTCAAAAGCTGCAGCCGTTGCAGCAACCAACATGTGTCTGTGTGTAGATTGTCATTGCACACTGTTCCGCACACCATGCCACATGTGGTATCGGATGTGAGGTGCACATGTATGCATGGGACACGGAGTAGCGTGACAAGGACATGTCAGCATCCTCACAAGGAATGTGTGGTGAGTCATGACATGTGCACCTTCATGGCAAGGTGTGTGGGCTGTCCTAGTGTAATGTCATGTGACCTGTGGCTCCAGTGTTCCGCTACCAGTCTCTGCAATCGGCATCCTACTGCTGCTGATGTGTGGGCGTATGTCACTCCTGTCTTGCGTCTGGCTGTTCACTTGCACTGGGACACAGCTATTCCCATGGCGTGGCATGGGGAGGTTCTCAATCTCCGTGTGTAGCTGGGTCTTTGTAGGAGTGTCACCTTGCATCCATACGTGTCCTGGGCATGTAGCACATACCTGACTCCCTATGTAGCATATGTGTATTGACAGATTAACATGTGCTCAGTACACATGATTTGTTGTCGTAGTGCACTCACTCTTCCTTGTCACTTCCAAATTACTGCAGAGCGCCGCCTCTTGCCCGACCAATTCCGGACTTGGCTGCCATGCAGGAGAATGACAGCATCCGGCTCTACCGCTTCACACAACCGTTGATTCTGGAGTTGACGGCGAGACTGGCACCACACCTGCAACCGCAGCACAGGTATCCTACGGCACTGACACCCCAGCTGAAGGTAATGGCTGCCCTACATTTTCTTGCCACGGGTACCTTTCAATATACCATAGCTCATGTTGGTGGCATGTCCCAGAGCATGTTCTGCCGTGTGCTGCATGATTTCTTAGAGGCCATGTTGATTCACCTGGATGACTTCATCAAGTTCCCAACCCCTGAACAGATGACTGCGGTCAAGCGTGGATTCTATGCCCTGGGAGGGATGCCCCATGTCATTGGGTCCATAGATGGGACACATGTAGCTTTGGTACCACCACACGCACGGGAGGTGGCGTACCGCAATCGAAAGCACTACCACTCCATCAATGCCCTTGTGGTGTGTCAGTCCAACATGGTGATTTCACATGTCTGTGCTCGTTTTCCAGGATCAGCACACGATGCCTACATCATGAGGCGTAGCAGGATGCCTGAAATGATGATGCAGCTGCGCAACGAACGGGCATGTGTTGTTGGTGGGTACAGTCTGTCTGTCCTGTATTTTGCATAGCCTACCAGCACGACCGCTTCACCACTTCTAACGATGTCCATGTGCTTCCCATGTAGGGGACGCTGGCTATCCCAACATGCCTTGGCTGCTCACACCTCTCCGCAACCCCATCACGCCGGCCCAGCTCCGCTACAACACCGCCCATGGCCGGACAAGGCGAGTGATAGAGAGGACGTTTGGCCTGCTGAAGAGCCGATTCAGGTGCCTACACAAGACCGGCGGCGCACTCCCATATGCCCCGGCGAAGGTCTGCAAGATCTTGATGGTCTGCTGCATGCTGCACAACATGGCAGTTGAAAGAGCTGTGCCACTCATCCTGGATCAACATGACGAGGACCATCCACCCGTGGAGGATGAAGGGCTTGGCAATGGGGCTAGTGATGTGGAGGATGTGGAGCCGCAAGAGGACATCCGGACTCGGCTCATACGCGACTTCTTTGCTTAGTGGTGAGTACCAGTGTCTGAGTGTGCACGCATTGGTCCCCGTGTGGCATGTGTTGTGATGTGTGTCTCCACCTGCATGTATGGCATGTGAGTCAGAGGTGTGTGTGGGTGTGTCACTGGAGTGATGGTGCCAGTGATGGTTGTATTTCCCCAGTCATAATTGTGACCTAGCATGTTGTCATCCATACATGTGTCGAGTAAATGCACATGCAAGTGGCTGTGCTTTTTGTGGCTGACTTCTTGTGTGTCTCTCTTCCCCAGGTACTTGCGCATGCCGTCTGCTGCTTGCATTGTTGTGGCACTGCTATTCCTCATGGACATGACATTGTGGGCTGACTCAGCGTTACAGGCACGGACACGTTTGGAAGTCTCCATAGGGTAAGGGATGCATCTGGGGTGTATTGGGTGTGGCAGTTGTTCACGATGTATGCACACTGCCCCTGTCGATGTTTGGTTCCTCTGCAGCCATGTAGCATCACCATGGGACACGACATGCAGCTGTGTACACCTGAATAGATGGTCTGCCTGGTTGACAGTCATCAGTGATGGGATAGGGGATTGTGATGATGGCATCAATGTGTGTGACACTGCCCTCGGACACATACGGTTAGCATTGGCTTGACATGGTGTGGGACTTCCACATCAGCGGATCTATGGTGTATGGCAGGCTCTCCGTGAGCATCTGTGGGTGTTTAGCTGTTAGCCGACGCTTGTGTGCCAGTTCCATGGCGAACACGCATTTGTGCTGCAGAAGGGGGGTGCCAGTGTTGGACCCACATGTTACTCCACATGATGTGTTTATGTGTACTTCAAGTTGCCTCTGCAATCCCGAAAACATGACTAATAAAGGTGTCCCTATGCCTCCAAGGTGCCTCTTCTCAGTCAATGCTGGTGTGTTGCCACGGTGCATCCAGCATGTCTGGCATGGTATTCCCTGATTGTGGCTATGTGTCAATGTGTCGAGTAGCAAGATGCAAGCTGTGTGTGTGGGCTGAGACTGTGTATTGGGCATGATGTCCATGACTGTGTGGGTATTGTGACATGTGCCATCCCCATGCATCCAACGTTGTCCAGGACCCCATTCTCTGCATCCACCGGACTCAAGCTTGCAGGACATGGTTCTGCCACCTGTCTACACATACCTGGGTGCCCCCCAGGACACTGGACTGGATCCCTGACCTCTGCGCATGACTGTTGCTGTACTCAATGTGTCTGTCAGCACGGTTGTTCGGCCACCCCCTCAGCTGGTTGGGCCCATCACGGGTGTGTATGGTGCTCCATGTCTGTCTTGCCTAATACACTGTGACCCATGTGTCCTGTGCCAGACTCAGGCCCCAGGGTGTGGATGGTTGAAGACAAAAGATGACTCAGGCATGTTTAGACTTTACAAGACACATGTTAGGTAATAATGCAACCAGCAGGCATCTACTCTTCATAGTGTGATTTATTATTGGGGGGGGGGGGACAAAGTGAGGGGCTTTCCGGGATTTTGGAATCCAAAGTTCAGTAGGGGAGTTGGTGTCCTTGCCATTTGAAATCCTCAGAGTCCATGCCACAGTCTTTGTCAACATTGGTCAGCCAGTGACCAGCAGGGCCATGTGGCAGAGAATGTCTCTTGATGCTGTGATGCTGTTGCTCCAGTGGGCCAGGTGCCAGGCCAGGTGTCCTGGGAGATGGTGATGTAGCGCCAACCCTCACGGTCCTTTCCGTGGACGACCTGGCCTCCTGCGGGGACCCTCAGCAGCAGGCCGTGACGACGTCTGGGATGCTCCATCGGATGTTTCCTCCTCCTCCTCCTGATCCCTCCCTGTGGGTGGTGATGTTCTCCGCCTTCTGGCACAGGGAGGGTCGGCCATGTTGTCGGCCATCCGACGGAGTGTATCGTGAATCCCCTGGAACGCCGTCACTTGCTCAGCCTGTCTGTTCTCCATCCTCCGTTGGTGTCGCAGTAGACAGGCATGTTGCTCCGCATGTTGCTGGGCCTGCTGGGTCTTTATCTCATCGAGGGTCCCCTTGATCTCCTTGAGGGTGGACACAACCTGGGCCATGCCCGTGGTGTCCTGCCGGTATGTGTCCATGATGTTTCGGACATGGGCAAATACTGGTTCCCCAGCCAACTGGTCAGGCTCGCGCCTCCGCCGTCCTCCACTCCCACCACCCCTGCCCACTTGCACCTGGCCTGCCCTTGTGGGTACATCGGGTCTCCGGGACCCCTGAGGGGTGGCATTGGCGTTGTCGCCTGCCTCTTCCTGGGTGCCCGGGACACCGTGTCCCTCCTGGCCAGCCTGGCTGCATTGTGGTGTTGGGGCAGGGATCCTGGGTGTCTCCTGGGATGTGGCAGGAGTGGGGGTGGTGGTTGGCACAGTTGTACCTGACGCAGGTGCTGCAGGTGGTTGGACACCAGAGGGGCCAGGTCGGTCGGGGTCGTCCACAGAGTGGTGAGAGTGGTCGCTGCCGGTGGGATCGGGCTCCCGCAGATCCGGGTCCTGTGAGTCTTCCCCCCCAGTGTTGGGGGGTGAACCACGACGTTGACCTGTGTGTGAGAGAGACAATGTTAATTTTGGTCCATGCAACATCCATGTTTCATCTGTTTCAAAGTTGGGACATTTCCTCTTGGAATTGGGATCTGTCTTGCATTCCACTCACAGTGCACTTGTGCATGGGTGTGTCCCTTGGGCACCACTTTGGCCCCTTTAACTATGTGTGGCACGGTCTTACTTGCTGCGTCAAGTGTGACTGCAGTCAGCAGTGGAGTGGGCAGGTGTGGCGAGCCATGCATTGGCGCCTTCCGTGTAGCACTGTACATGTGCACATGGAGTGGATCCACACACTTATATGATCCAGGTAGCTGTTGTTGTGCTCGTGAACAGGTTGTGACATGGCCCTGTGTTTTGCCATGGGGAAGAGGGGGGGTTCTGGGACTGGCCACCCTTGTCTACATGCACGCAGTCTACCTGCTGACGAGCAGACATTCGCACACGCCACACGGCTGATTTGCTCTCCCTGTGTCTCGCTCCCTCTCTGTCCCCCTTTCCCTCCCTCCGTGTGTCAGCCTCCTCCCTCTGTCCGTCTCCCTGTGTCTCCCTCCCTCTGTGTCCCCCTCTCCCTCCATCTGTGTGTCAGCCTCCTCCCTCTGTCCGTCTCCCTCCCTCTCTGTCCCCCTTTCCCTCCCTCCATGTGTCAGCCTCCTCCCTCTGTCCGTCTCCCTGTGTCTCCCTCCCTCTGTGTCCCCCTCTCCCTCCATCTGTGTGTCAGCCTCCTCCCTCTGTCCGTCTCCCTGTGTCTCCCTCCCTCTCTGTCCCCCTCTCCCTCCCTCTGTGTCCCCCTCTCCCTCCATCCGTGTGTCAGCCTCCTCCCTCTGTCCGTCTCCCTCCCTCTCTGTCCCCCTTTCCCTCCCTCCGTGTGTCAGCCTCCTCCCTCTGTCCGTCTCCCTGTGTCTCCCTCCCTCTGTGTCCCCCTCTCCCTCCATCTGTATGTCAGCCTCCTCCCTCTGTCCGTCTCCCTGTGTCTCCCTCCCTCTGTGTCCCCCTCTTCCTCCATCTGTGTGTCAGCCTCCTCCCTCTGTCCGTCTCCCTCCCTCTCTGTCCCTCTTTCCCTCCCTCCGTGTGTCAGCCTCCTCCCTCTGTCCGTCTCCCTGTGTCTCCCTCCCTCTGTGTCCCCCTCTCCCTCCATCTGTGTGTCAGCCTCCTCCCTCTGTCCGTCTCCCTCCCTCTCTGTCCCCCTTTCCCTCCCTCCGTGTGTCAGCCTCCTCCCTCTGTCCGTCTCCCTGTGTCTCCCTCCCTCTGTGTCCCCCTCTCCCTCCATCTGTGTGTCAGCCTCCTCCCTCTGTCCGTCTCCCTCCCTCTCTGTCCCCCTTTCCCTCCCTCCGTGTGTCAGCCTCCTCCCTCTGTCCGTCTCCCTGTGTCTCCCTCCCTCTCTGTCCCCCTCTCCCTCCCTCTCTGTCCCCCTCTCCCTCCCTCCGTGTGTCAGCCTCCTCCCTCTGTCCGTCTCCCTCCCTCTCTGTCCCCCTCTCCCTCCCTCTGTGTGTCACCCTCTGTCACCTCAGCCCAGCTTCCTGGGCACACACTGTTAGCAGATCTTTGAGTGGCCCTTGGCTTGTTGATGTGAGTTTGTTTCTGATCTCCAGGCACCCATTGGGTGTGATGTGTGTCTGTGCGCTGCTGCTGTGGTGGTGTGTGCTGCCACTCTTTCACAATGTTGGCTGTTCATTAGCTGCTGTCATGTGCAAAACAGTGCCTTCACCCCCATGTGTTGATGCAAGGCGTCCGCCATTTGCTGGCATGTCATTCCTGTGTTGGGACACACTGTTTGTCTGGCTGTGACCTAGGCCATATGGGCAGAGGGCATTGTTGTCTGCTTCGGAGTTGCACTATGTGATTTTTGGGGCCCAGCCTCCCGCCATCCGGGTTACCGTGTCATGTGTTGGTGTCTTCTGTGGCCTGTGACTTGACATTGTCCAGCTGGGTGCATGGGGCATGGTGGCAGCAGTGGCATGTGCGTGCTCATGGAGTGTGGTTGAGTCATGCGATGGCTTGGGGTGGTTGCGTGCCTGTTAGTGATTTTGGTTGTGGATGCCGTTCCCCCCATGTGAGGTGCGTTGTTTGTGTACTCACCCGGGTCTCGGAGTCCTTCTAATCCTTCGACTGCCTCCACCGGCAGTATGGCCATCACCCTCTCCTCCCAGGGCTGGTAGTGTACGGGTCTGCGGGAGGGCCCTCCTCCTGTGGCGTTGGCCTGGTTGTGTTCCTCCTGCCTCTTGGCTCGGACCCTCCTCCGCAGATCGTACCACCTGTTCTGGCATTCCTGCCTGGTCCTTCTGGTGTCCG
This sequence comes from Triturus cristatus, assembly GCF_964204655.1. Lineage (NCBI taxonomy): Eukaryota > Metazoa > Chordata > Amphibia > Caudata > Salamandridae > Triturus > Triturus cristatus. The sequence goes on from NC_140587.1 coordinate 163,096,470, forward strand.
CAACAGCATTCACAGCATCGACGATGGTCTGCCACATGGCTGTTTTAGCTGCCATGCTGGTGTTTCTGACCAATGTTCCAAAGAGCTGTGGCTCGACTCTGAGGATTTCATCGACAAGAACCTCCAACTCTCGGTTACTGAACTTTGGATTCTTGGTAGTGGGCATGGTGAGGGGTGTGGGTGTGGATGGTGGGGTGTGGGTGTGGATGGTGGGGGGGGGGTGTGGATGGTTGTGGGTGTGTGTGTGTGGTTGTGCAGGTGTGTGTGTGAATGTGATGAGGGTGTGTTTGTGAAGGTGGTTGTGTGGAGATGTGCAAGTGTAAGGTGTGGTGAAGCTTGTAGTAAGGTGCTGTAAGTTGTCTGTGGTGTCTGGCAGCAGTGAGTCTGTTGCAAAGGCTCATGGTTTGTGTGTGTGGGCCCTTTTTATTGGTCCATTGGTGGGTGTGGCTGTGTTTGAAGTTTGGGTGAGTGTGTTATAAGGAGTGGTGGTGTTTAGGGCCTCTGTTTGTTTTTGGCAGTTGCAGGTCAGTGAATGTGTGTTTTTTGAGTGTTTGTTGGCCATGTTTAGTGGCTTTGTGCCATTCGAATAGTGTATTCTTGTGTTGTTTTGTTTTGTCCTGGTTGTGTACGTGCGTTTTGAGCTTGTGTACGGTGTGTAGATGGGCCATTTGGTTGTACGGTGCTGTCCTTGTGTGTGGCTTGGCACGACTCGTACATGCGGTTGTGATGTTGTGGCATGGGGTGCGCTCCGTACTTAGGAGGTTGTGGTGGGGGTGCGACTGGAACGTACTGGGGTGTAGGTACACGGGGGTACGACACGTACAGGGGTGGGGGTACGACTCGAACGTACTGGGGTGTACTTAGACGGTGGTACGACACGTACAGGGGTGGGGGTACGACTCGAACTTACTGGGGTGTACTTAGAAGGTGGTACAACACGTACAGAGGTGGGGGTAGGACTCGAACGTACTGGGGTGTACTTAGACGGTGGTACGACACGTACAGGGGTGGGGGTACGACTCGAACGTACTGGGGTGTAGGTACACGGGGGTGTGACATGTACAGGGGTGGGGGTACGACTCGAACGTACTGGGGTGTGGGTACACGGTGGTACAACACGTACAGGGGTGGGGGTGCGACTCGAACGTACTGGGGTGTACTTAGACGGTGGTACGACACGTACAGAGGTGGGGGTACGACTCGAACGTACTGGGGTGTGGGTACACGGTGGTACGACACGTACAGGGGTGGGGGTACGACTCGAACGTACTGGGGTGTGGGTACACGGTGGTACGACACGTACAGGGGTGGGGGTGCGACTCGAACGTACTGGGGTGTACTTAGACGGTGGTACGACACGTACAGAGGTGGGGGTAGGACTCGAACGTACTGGGGTGTACTTAGACGGTGGTACGACACGTACAGGGGTGGGGGTACGACTCGAACGTACTGGGGTGTAGGTACACGGGGGTGTGACATGTACAGGGGTGGGGGTACGACTCGAACGTACTGGGGTGTGGGTACACGGTGGTACAACACGTACAGGGGTGGGGGTGCGACTCGAACGTACTGGGGTGTACTTAGACGGTGGTACGACACGTACAGAGGTGGGGGTACGACTCGAACGTACTGGGGTGTGGGTACACGGTGGTACGACACGTACAGGGGTGGGGGTACGACTCGAACGTACTGGGGTGTGGGTACACGGTGGTACGACACGTACAGGGGTGGGGGTACGACTCGAACGTACTGGGGTGTGGGTACACGGTGGTACGACACGTACAGGGGTGGGGGTGCGACTCGAACGTACTGGGGTGTGGGTACACGGTGGTACGACACGTACAGGGGTGGGGGTACGACTCGAACGTACTGGGGTGTAGGTACACGGGGGTATGACACGTACAGGGGTGGGGGTACGACTCGAACGTACTGGGGTGTAGGTACACGGGGGTATGACACGTACAGGGGTGGTGGTACGACTCGAACGTACTGGGGTGTGGGTACACGGTGGTACGACACGTACAGGGGTGGGGGTACGACTCGAACGTACTGGGGTGTGGGTACACGATGGTACGACACGTACAGGGGTGGGGGTACGACTCGAACGTACTGGGGTGTGGGTACACAGTGGTACGACACGTACAGGGGTGGGGGTGCGACTCGAACGTACTGGGGTGTGGGTACACGGTGGTACGACACGTACAGGGGTGGGGGTACGACTCGAACGTACTGGGGTGTAGGTACACGGGGGTATGACATGTACAGGGGTGGGGGTACGACTCGAACGTACTGGGGTGTGGGTACACGGTGGTACGACACGTACAGGGGTGGGGGTACGACTCGAACGTACTGGGGTGTGGGTACACGGTGGTACAACACGTACAGGGGTGGGGGTACGACTCGAACGTACTGGGGTGTGGGTACACGGGGGTATGACACGTACAGGGGTGGGGGTACGACTCGAACGTACTGGGGTGTGGGTACACGGGGGTATGACACGTACAGGGGTGGGGGTACGACTCGAACGTACTGGGGTGTAGGTACACGGGGGTATGACACGTACAGGGGTGGGGGTACGACTCGAACGTACTGGGGTGTAGGTACACGGGGGTATGACACGTACAGGGGTGGGGGTACGACTCGAACGTACTGGGGTGTGGGTACACGGTGGTACGACACGTACAGGGGTGGGGGTACGACTCGAACGTACTGGGGTGCGGGTACACGGTGGTACGACACGTACAGGGGTGGGGGTACGACTCGAACGTACTGGGGTGTGGGTACACGGTGGTACGACACGTACAGGGGTGGGGGTGCGACTCGAACGTACATTGGGTGTGGGTACACGGTGGTACGACACGTACAGGGGTGGGGGTACGACTCGAACGTACTGGGGTGTAGGTACACGGGGGTATGACACGTACAGGGGTGGGGGTACGACTCGAACGTACTGGGGTGTGGGTACACGGTGGTACGACACGTACAGGGGTGGGGGTACGACTCGAACGTACTGGGGTGTGGGTACACGGTGGTACGACACGTACAGGGGTGGGGGTACGACTCGAACGTACTGGGGTGTGGGTACACGGGGGTATGACACGTACAGGGGTGGGGGTACGACTCGAACGTACTGGGGTGTGGGTACACGGGGGTATGACACGTACAGGGGTGGGGGTACGACTCGAACGTACTGGGGTGTAGGTACACGGGGGTATGACACGTACAGGGGTGGGGGTACGACTCAAACGTACTGGGGTGTAGGTACACGGGGGTATGACACGTACAGGGGTGGGGGTACGACTCGAACGTACTGGGGTGTACATACACAGGTGGGGGTTCGACACGTACACGGGTGTACATACAGGGGGGGGTGTACATTAACGGGGAGTACGACTCGAACGTATGGGTGCTGGGGGGAGTGTTTGGCACGTATGCGGGCACATATCTCCATGGTTGCAATGGGAGTTCGGTGCGGACGGTGTTTTTACCATACGGTTGTGAGTTCGGACGCACGGGTGGGATCGTGATTCCTTGGTCGGACTTGACTTTTCACGTTTGTACGGTAAATCGTCCGAGGACGTGTCGGACACATTTTCCGACCCGAGGACGTGTGGGGAATGATTCCAAATGCGGTTCGTATGGACCTTTTACCATGCGAATCGTGATTGCCAGTTCGTACGGAACTTGTACGATTCGTACGGTAAAAAGACCGGATACGAGGGGATTTTTTCTACCGGATCGGAATCGGCACCTTGATAATTTAGTTGTGAAAACAACAGAACATAACCACTCTGCCTCTGCAATGGATGTAGAAATAAGAGAAACTGTTAATGAAATGAAAGCTATTGCAAGCACCTCCAACGAGAGGTTGCACAGCATGTCCCCAGTCATGTTGCTAGTAACATGCCTATAATTCCTAATTTGAGACGAATTATTCAAAGACAAAAGCAGGCAAGTAACATCCAATTATCTACACCACATACTTTTTCAGATATTAGAATTCCACATGATCTTTCTATTTCTTTTTCTGATGAACCTTTCCTTTTGCATGACAACCAAAACCCTCAGAAACGAATTCTAATTTTTAGTACCCCACGTAACCTTGCAAAGTTAGAAAATAGTGAAATTTGGATGATGGATGGGACGTTTAAAAGTACACCCCATCCTTTCACTCAAATTTACACTATACATGCCAAAATTAACAATAATGTAATTCCCTTAGTATATAGTTTGCTACCTGATAAGACTTCTGCAACATACTCTGAACTTTTATCAGTTATTAAAAGTAAAACATCTCAAAGTCCTAGGAAAATAATAATTGATTTTGAATTGAGCATGATCAATGTGATCAATAAAACGTACACGGATACCCAAATTCAGGGATGTTTTTTCCATTTTTCCCAGGCTTTTTGGCGTAAATTACAAAAAACATCCCTAGTTGCAGATTATTCTCGTGATAGCAAACTACAGTTTGAACTAAAAAAATTAACAGCACTTTGTTTTGTTCCTCCCGATAGTGTGGACGAGTACTACACTGCTATTATAGAATCTGTTTATTATACAAATAATGAAGAGAAATTGGCACCCATCCTAAATTATTTCGAGGACACATGGATTGGGCACCTAAGCAGATCGGGTCGCAGGAGGAAGCTGTTATATCCTACTTATTGTATAACATGTAATCTAGCCCTGCTGCCACTAGCTGCTCAGCCAGAGCGTGAGATGGTCATGGAAAGTTGGTGTGCCTGTGATGCGTGGAATGCCACGATTCCATGTGGAGTGGTGGAACTGCTACACGAGCTGTTTAGAGGGAGAAGCAAAAACAAATAATGCCATTGAGGGATGGCATAACTCCTTCAACCATACTATTGGCAAACCTCATCCAAATTTCTACTCTTTCTTGGAAACTTTGAAGAAGGAGCAAAGTTTTCAAGAAATGAGACTTGCCCAAACACTTGCAGGTAGTCTAAACCCACGAGTAACTGTCAAAACTAAGGAAATGTCTGAGAGACTATTGGCTATATTACAACAATTTACGTTGTGTGTGGCTCTAGACTACCTAGAAAATCTTTCTAACATTCTTTCTTTCTAAAACTAGTTATGTACCTACTTTCTTGCTTTGCCTCAAATTTAAATATCCTTTAATTACAATTGGCATACAATTATTTTTCAAACATTTTTTCAAATTTACAAGTCGGGTCTCCTAATTATTGTATTTTATTTCCAAATCTTCATTTTTTCATAAACAACCAATGTTTCCAAAGCAACTTTTCCATAATAATCGACCAACTTTCCAAAAATCAAACGCAAGTAAATAATTATTAGAAAACTTCCTAAGTAACTACCACCATTAAAATCCACTAAAATTCTATGTTTTCAATGTTCCATTAGTCAATCCATTTTCCGAAATGCACATTGCTGCATAAACACCAAATTAATAACAATCTTTTTTTTCACAAATTATAAATACGCAATTTTTTTTTTTTTTTAAATGAAGATATAATTCATTTGTAATGGTTCCGAAGTTTTGTAATAAACATTTTTAATAGTAACTTAAATTACTTTTACAGTTACTTACATTTTTTAATGAAACAATACATTTTCGCGACCCGACATAGGCATACATTAATGACATGAACGTGGACATGTTTTTAAACATTTAAAAGATCAATTAGTTTTTCCGCAACCTCTCCTTATTCTTTTTTTACTATATATGTATCTTGTTTTAGCGTTATATCTATAAATAAATGTGAAAAAGTTTCCTACCTGGACGCAGATCAGCTTCCTGCTGCTTCCTCCTCCGATGCTCTTCAAAATGGCGCCTTACGTCTACGTTCACGTCATGACGTCATCGCGTGCATCAATGTTAAAAAAGGACTATTTTATTTACTTTATCTAAAAATAAATGTTAATTAATGTAAATAAATTATGTATATGTTTTGTAATAAATGTACATTATGTTATAAAAAACAATAAATCCAAAATGTTTTTCTATGTTTTTTGCAATAAAGAAATATTTAATAAACCTTATTTGTTTACTGTTATTTATTTTTAATATTGTTATTTAAACATGTAAAATGTTAATTTTAATTTGTAAATTTACTAAATGTGTTCCTTACCTTGACTCTATTTTCTTTTTCCTTTCAAACTTGCTTTTTCTTCTCTTTTCGCTCCTTCTTTTCTTGTTCCGCGGGTTGTATATTCTTAAGCTGCCAAAATAAATGAAGGACAATTTAGCACATAGACTTCAATGCAAAAGCGTGGGAATTTTTTTAAAGTAAGTTCTATATTCATAGTTCAATTTTAGTTTGTATTAATTTTATGTTAAAATAATTTTAAATAACTCTATGATTATTTTATATATAATATATTTTTTTTTTTACATTTTTTATATTTCATATTTTAATACTCCAAAATTACTTTTTCATTTTTTAAATACTTTTTTTCATTAATTAAATTTTAATTTTGTAGGTTAAAAATACTCCAGTATTAATCTTTTTTAATACTATTCATATATTTAATTTTTTCAAAATAAATTAAATAATTTATACACAATAATTACTTTTTCAAATTGTTAAAATGTATTATTCAATATTAATATTAAAATATTAATTATTTATTTTTAACATACTCCAAAGGTACTCAATATTACTACTCATGTATTATTATTTTTTTTTTATCAAAAATCTCTTTTTTTTTAAAAAAAAACTAAAGTATTAATATTTTATAATACTAGTTATATATTTTATTTTTTCATATTTATTTAATTAATTTATACACAATAATTATTTTTTGAATAAAGTATTTATTTTTAATATTAAAATATTAATTAATTAATTTTAACATACTCCAAAGGTACTTTTTTTTAAATTAATTTTTAAATATAAATTACATTTTTAAAAAGAAAGATAAAAATACTCAAGTATTAAACTCTCACAATACTACTCATTTTTAATTCCTTTTTAAAAATACTCTTTCTAATTTTAAAAGTGCTCCAGTATTAATCTTTTAAAGTACTACTCATATTTTTACATATTTCTTAAATTTTAAATAATTAATACTCAATAATTACTCTTTCATATTTTTCTATTATAGTATTTAATATAAATAATAAAATATTATTTAATTATTTTGAAAACATACTCAATAATTACTCTTTCATATTTTTCTATTATCGTATTTAATATAACTAATAAAATATGAATTAATTATTTTGCAAACATCATAAATAAAAAAATGTAAAAAATGCGTTGTAATGGTATATGCGTTGTAAAAGTACTTACCATATAACAGCATGCGTTGTAAATGCATGCGTTGTAAAAGCTTTTGCGTTGTAAAAAATGCGTTGTAATAGCATTACGTTGTAAAAGTTGCGTTGTAAAGGTTGTTTCCCCTTTGCCCAATAACAACTGAATGCAATGGCTGGAAAGTGTATTAAGTGGAAATAGATTATAGTTCCATGCCTTTCGGAAACTATTTTTTCCAGGGTGCAGAGAGTTGTGGCCTTCTTTGCCCATTGGCAGGGAGGGCACATATTACATTCACACATGGCCCTGGACTTCATATACTAATAACTTGCTACTACGCACTGACAAGACCCCATCCCCGAAGCCAGATGGAGCATGTTTTTTGAACTCCAGTTATAGTTTATATTTCGTTGTAGGCTTCTTGCTGCCCTGAACTGGGAGTGGGAGTTGGGTGTTTTGTGTTGGGTTTAATTTCTGTGGAGCATGATCATCATTTTGTACAAGTCACATGGGGTTTGAACCAGTGGCGGTCCCTGCAGGTAAGTGTGGTTGGGCGGGGCAGGAGGTAAGGGCTGGAAGTGACAAACGACGGAATAATGTAAATAAAATAAATAAATAAATCCATTTACCTTGCGCTTGCCCCATCGCCGAGTCGGCGATGCAGCGAGAGCAAGGTAAGTGATTTTATTTATTTTATTTACCATCCTATTGCTCTTTATTTCGGTTTTCGATATACCATAAAAGAGGTACATAAATAACTTACCATACAAACAGTCAAAGATTAAGACATTCATTAGCTAAAAACAAGCAAAGTCTAGTTAAAACATGTAAAAAAAATTGAACATGCATTTATACCCCCTAGCACCAATTAAAAGTAATGTAGTATTTGTCTTATGTATTACTGTATAACAGTGGGCTGCTTTTATGTAGAACACTCTTCCACTGTAGCTCTAGAATGTAGGGTGCTTGGTCCCTGTTGCCAAGTGCTTAGGGTCAGTTGCTGTTTGGTGCCCTGTGGATAGGATGTTGCTTTACCTGAAGTTTAATTAAACAAGTCTACTTCAACAATCAATACTGCCCCCTGTACTTCTTCACTTCAGTTATATAGGAATATTACGCATTCTTAACAATCAGGAACGCAATAAAAATCTTGAAACTGCGAAAACCTGAGGGGGGTGGGGCTGGCTTAGTTTGTAAGATCCTTAGGGCCACTTCATGATTTCTAGTGCCCAGGTTTCTACAAATGGAAACTAACCATTTCGACCTAGGTTTACTGTAACTAGGGCAAGAAAAAAACAAATGGGGCACTGATTCATTATCATGTCCACAGCTAGGGCAGCTCTGGTCCTTCGGGTTATCTGCTCCTAACCAGCCAGGTATGAATGCACAAAGAGGCAATGTACCACACCTAAATTGTACCTACAGTTTTTTAGCCATCCTGGGTTCAACAAAATCCAAGAATGGCTTTAATAAATAATGATCTTTATGCTGCAAAAAAAAAGCAGGATAATGTGCCATATGCATTGGAGTCAACAAAATTAGACAGCTTGAAGGACCTGTATTTATCTTTCAGGTCCTGTGCCCTTGTACATGGGCATGAACCCCCTGGGTCACTCCATAAATCCAGAAGACCCATCCCCTTAAAAGTGTCTCTTATATGCTTGATCCAGGGTAATCGAGCAGAGCACAGGTTCTTAAGGATTTCTAGTAAACCACTACAATAAAGTGACAGCTGTGGGGTAGCCCAGAGCCTTCTCCAGAATAATAAATGACTTAATTCTATTTGACCTGAAATTGGTCTCAACCCAGTGCCAAGTCTTAGAGGTGTTTATTGCGTGCTTATTGGGAGACTCGTTATTATCCTCAAAAAGTGATTTTCCTCCAGCTCGAGCTCTATAGTCTTTTTATTTCCCCATATTTCTGCCTGCCCCATAAAGAGTTACCCCAAGTGCTTGGCTGGTATAAATCTGTATTACTGGGGAGATGCCTTTGCTGAAAGAGCCTTTGTGTAGCTTCGATAGTCCCCCTATCTGGTGGGCTAGTTTTAAGTTTTTGTCTAGTGACAGGGTGTCCCCAATTCATACTCTCATCAAAAGTCATTCCTAAATAATCAAAAAGATCCACCCTTTCTAAGGGGATACCTTCATGTGCGGGATTTTTTTGTGTCAAACGGCAGGGGTTAAATACCATGTATTTAGTTTTATTGATTTCGAAGCCCCTTTTGATTCAAAATCTGCTAAACTCGCCCACATTCTTTTGTACGCCCATTGGAGATTATGCCAAAAGGAGTGTATTGTCAGCAAACATGAGGTTCGAAACCCTCATGTTTGCCAGCTTAGGGGCATCATTATCAACTACATTTAAGTGCTCAACCAAGTCATTTATATGCAATGTTTACAAAGTGGGAGCCAATACACATCCCTCTCTGATACCCTTGCCCACTGGAAATTGGGCAGTCGTCTCTCCTAACTTCCACAGCATACCTGGGCAGAATTGTTTTCATGTAACCTCTCGATGATGTGACATACATAATTGGGAACTCCCATGTTTCTAATCCTCAGCCACAGCTTATGCCTCGGGACCACATTAAAGGCCACTTTGACATCTACAAAAACCACATAGAGTCTGTGCTTCTCAATCAATACTGTCTTCTAGTATATCAACTGGAGTCTAAAAAGCTGGTCAATCATCAAAGTATTTGTCCTGAAACCCTCTTGTAGCAGGGTCACGATTGCTTTATTGTCCAGCCATTGCTACAGCCTTGTAAGTATTACCTTGCTAAAGAGTTTTTGGGTAGTGTCAATAAGGCTAATTTGCTTGTAGATAGCAGGGTCTAAAGGTGAATCTTTTTTAAAGATAAGTATAATTTGAGCCCTAACCTATGATTCGGAAATACTCATTCCATTTAGGATGGCATAAAAATGACTGACAAATAAGGGCCCCAGAGGTTTATCCTGATAGAAATAAATCGCCTGGGATTTTATCAATTCCTGGGACTTTGTAAGGTACCGTCTTTCAAATGGCTGCTTTGATAACTTTAGAATTATTATGATAGAATGCACAGCTCTCTGCATTGTTGGTTAGGCTAACGCCCACATGACTGATAGAATAATCCATGTCTTGTCCAGGGTCTAATGAATATAAACGAGAAAAACTATCTATCTATACATCATTTGCTATATTCTTATCAATTGCCATGGATACCGCTGCATGCCCAGTGGCAGCCAAATTCCAAACCAAAATAGTGTTTGGTTATATTATCTTTAGAAGCTTCAAGCAGTTCATTCCACCTTGTTGTCCCAGTCCTTTTTAGCCTCGCTTATTACCTTTTTATAGTTAGCTCTACTCTTAACGATTTCCCCCTTGTTCTTAGTTTTAATTGCTTAACCAGGGCTGGTTTGGCTTTCCTACACTGACTAATATACCACGGCATGCCAGTCTTCTTTTGTCTCTGGACCCTAGGTACCTGGAAAGATTTATTTTTTAGGTTCTCGAATAGGGAATAATGTATCTCTCCCATTTTCAGCTAAACATCTCCAAGGGTAAAAACACGATTTATATTACATATTTCCACAAGTGACTGCTCAACATGGGTGTAGATGGACCTCATTGCTTGCTCTGATCGTACCACTGTGCACCAGTGGATTTTCTGTTTGTTATGTGTTAAGCAGCACCTATCATCCATTGGACTAATGGAGATTCCAGATATGTACTCCATAGGCAAATCCAACACCAACTCCAGAGGATTGTGGTCACTCTCATATCTGGATCTCACGTTCATGTCTTTGACCAGGGGCCACATTCTGACATCTACTAGAAATTAGTCAATCAGACTTGAACCATTTGGGCCAGAAAAGGTGTGCTTCCCTACTCTTCAGACCTGCTCCTTCCGTTGCAAGCTCGTAGGTTATAGTTTAAAACCAGCACATTTATTTTGATTGCCAAAGGTGACCATTTCTTAATCGCATTAATATTCAAGTCTGGTATAGACCAAATTCTATCTTCTATCAGGGAATTTTCTGTAAATTGGCAATTTAGGCCTGCACTATTTTTAATACCCTTTGATTAAGATTATTCAGATGGGAATTTAACCGTCTAACAGCTGGCGATTCTTTTTTGTTCCCTAATGGTCTGGAGTATATGTTATAAATGCAAATAGTGGTTCCTGAGGGTAATCTTATGGAAACACTTAACATCATTCGAAATGACCTCACACCCCAGAACATTGCAATTTAGATGTGTACCTACCCAGATCATCAAACCTCCAGATGGTCTTCCTCTACCTTTAGCAACTGCCTCAACACTAAAGGCATAGTAACCTCTTCTACTTATTTGTGTAATAAGCTACGTTTACTGGAATAAGCAAATATCGTAATGGCTTATAAAAGATCCCCAGTCCTGTCTATCCAGTTTTTTGCCCAGACCAGCACCGTTCATGAAATCACCCTAAAAGAGAAAGATTTCCCTTTTGCTTTGATATTCCTATCTGAGACTGAACCATAATAATCCCCATCCCTATTCATTTTGGTCGATTCTCTCACTTGGCACAATTGATGTTAGATAAATGAAGGATTCCCCAGCGCGTTCCCTGTTAGACATGCATGATGTTGCAATGTCTCTATCGGACAGGTCATTATTATTACCCACTACTCCCTCTCCAGTATTAGCCTTCCTGATCTTTGGAATGGGCCACTGTCATAATCCGCCCCAATTAAATATTGGACGAAAAAGCAGAACCCCAAAAGTCCTTTTCTGGCATTCATTTTGGGGGTGGGGTCCTTCTGTTCATTGCGCTACTATGTTTGGAGCCCTCAACTCTTGTTACCGCGATATCCTTTCTCACTGGGGTGGTCAAATCATCACCATTAAGTCAGTCTACTTGGTCCAGTAGTCCAAACCTATTATTGACTTGCACATTATAAAAATAATTGCCCAATTCAGGTGCCTTGAAGGCGGGTACAGTGGGGGCTTTATAATTCACTTTCATAGCTGAACCCTTCTGTGGGTGGTTTATAGAAGTACCCCAGTGGTAAGAGTGATATAACAGTACCCTATTTACACCATTCCGTCATTTGTCACTTCCACCCACCCCTACATTTGCACCGCCCCCCTGTGCTTACCTGCATGGACTGTCACTTGATTGAACTACCTGGGGACCGCAGTGGATCAACCCAAGTGGAAGGTAGGGGTTGGCTTGTAGATACATCATTACTACGCGCCTGGCCATGTACTTGCCTACATATAACGTTATCATCTGTAATGTCTGATGATAGCTGCTCCCAGATGGCATCATTTGATACATTCCTACCTGTGGCGAAGACAGGCCCACATCGCTTACTTACTAACACAGATGGAGAAGCCAAATTATTGGTACCTACTACTCGGGATACGCTAGGGGCGTCCTCATCTGACTGGCTCCAGGGGAACTGCTGACGATGAGCCAAAGGTGGTGGATCCCAAGGGCAGATATGTGGTGGTGGACCACAGCTGGATGAGGCTCCGATTACCCTACTGGTGCTTTACAAGCCTTCTATCAACCAGCAACAGTTCCTAACAAGTCTTACCCCCCACTCAATCAATCAATCAATCACTGCATTTGTAAAGCGCTTCATACCCAAGAGGGTCTCAAGGCGCTGGGGAGGGAAGGGGGGTGCTACTGGTCGAAGAGCCAGGTCTTGAGGAGTCTTCTGAAGTCCAGCAGGTCCTGGGTCTGTCGTAGGATGGTGGGGAGAGTGTTCCAGGTCTTGGCGGCGAGGTAGGAGAAGGATCTGCCGCCGGCGGTGGTTTTTCGGATGCGAGGGACTGTGGCGAGGGCGAGGTTGGCTGAGCGGAGGCTTCAGGTGGGGGTGTGGAAGCTGAGTCGGTTGTTGAGGTAGGTGGGTCCGGTGTTGTGCAGTGCTTTGTGTGCGTGGATCAGGAGCTTGAAGGTGATCCTTTTGTTGACGGGGAGCCAGTGCAGGCCTCTCAGGTGGAGTGTGATGTGGCTTCGGCGGGGGACATCAAGGATGAGTCGGGCCGAGGCGTTCTGGATGCGTTGGAGTCGTATCAGGAGCTTGTTTGTAGTTCCTGAGTAGAGGGCGTTCCCGTAGTCGAGTCTGTTGGTGATGAGGGCCTGGGTAACGGTTTTTCTCGTGTCGAGGGGGATCCATTTGAAGATCCTGTGGAGCATACGGAGGGTGTTGAAGCAGGACGCGGAGACGGCGTTGACTTGCCTGGTCATGGAGAGAGTGGAGTCGAGGATGACCCCCAGGTTGCGTGCGTGGTCCGTGGGTTCCGGGGCTGTGCCTAGTGATGTGGGCCACCAAGAGTCGTCCCAGGCTGATGGGGTGGGTCCGAGAATGAGGACCTCTGTCTTGTCTGAGTTCAGCTTCAGTCTGCTGTCCTTCATCCAGTCGGCTACGGCCTTCATTCCTCTGTGGAGGTTAGCTTTGGCGGTGTGGGGTTCTTCGGTGAGGGATACGATCAGCTGTGTGACGTCGGCGTAGGAGATGATGTTGAGATTGTGTTGTCGTGCGACGTGGGCGAGGGGGGCCATGTACAGATTGAACAGCGTCGGGCTGAGGAGGGAGGATTCCTGTGGGACGCCGCAGATGATCTCGGTGGTTTTGGAGCGGAAGGGTGGGAGGCGGACGCTCTGGGTTCTGCCGGAGAGGAAGGATGTGGTCCAGGCCAGGGCCTTCTCTTGGATACCGGCGTCATGGAGAGGTGCTGATAGGGTGCGGTGGCAGACCGTGTCAAAGGCTGCTGATAGGTCCAGGAGGATGAGGGCGGCTGTTTCTCCTTTGTCCATCAGGGTCCGGATGTCGTCAGTGGCGGCGATGAGGGCGGTCTCGGTGCTGTGGTTGCTGCGAAAACCAGATTGGGAAGGGTCCAGGATGTTGTTAACTTCGAGGTAGCGGGTCAGCTGTTTGTTGACAATCTTCTCGGTCACTTTTGCCGGGAAAGGGAGCACGGAGATGGGCCGGAAGTTCTTGAAGTCCTTGGGGTCCGCCTTGGGCTTCTTCAGAAGGGCGTTGATCTCGGTGTGCTTCCAGCTTTCTGGGAAGGTTGCTGTCTCGAAGGAACAGTTGATTGTTTTCCGGAGGTGGGGCGCGATGGTTGCACTGGCTTTGTTGAAGATGTGGTGAGGGCAGGGGTCTGATGGGGATCCGGAGTGGATGGAGTTCATGGTTTTGATGGTGTCTTCGTCGCTGACGCTGGACCAGACGGTCAGGCGACTGGTGCGAGTGGTAGTCGAAGGGGTGGTGGACTCGGTGGTGGGTGCGGGGGGGTCGGAGTTGAAGCTGTCGTGGATGTCGGTGATCTTGCGGTGGAAGAAGGTGGTCAGGGAATCGCACAGGTCTTGAGATGGCGGGATGTCGTTGGTGTTGGAGCTGGGGTTGGAGAGTTCTTTCACGATGCTGAAGAGCTCTTTGGTGTTGTGTGCATTGTTGTCTAGGCGGACCTTGAAGGCGGTCTTCTTAGCGGTCCTGATGAGTTGGTGGTGTCTGCGGGTGGCGCTCTTGAGGGCTGTGTGGTTGTCTGGTGTTCGGTCGTGGAGCCATTTCTTCTCCAGCTTCCGACAGGTGTGCTTGATCCGGAGGTCCTCGGTGAACCAGGCGGCTTTCTTGTTGGTGTGGTTGGTTGTAGAGGTCTTTTGAGGGGCGAGGGTGTTGGCGCAGTCGTTGATCCACTGTGTGAGTTTGGTCCCGGCCGTGTCTGGGTCGGTGGGGTCGGTGGGTGGTCTCAGGGCGAGGGCGGTAGTCAGTTGGTCCTCGGTGACCTTGCCCCAGCAGCGGCGTGGTAGCTGTTGGGTGCGGTGGTGTGTGGTGGGTTTTCTGAAGGTGAAGTGGACGCATCCGTGGTCGGTCCAGTGTGGTTCGGTGGTGTGGATGAAGGAGACGTGGGGGCTTGCAGAGAAGATGGGGTCGAGCGTGTGTCCAGCGGCGTGAGTAGGTGTCGTTACGAGCTGTTTGAGTCCGAGGTTGGCGAGGTTGTCGATCAGGGCGGTGGAGTTGGCGTCGTTGTTGTTCTCGAGGTGGAAGTTCAGGTCCCCGAGGAGGATGTAGTCCGTGGAAGCGAGGGCGTGGGTGCTGATGAGGTCGGCGATGGTGTCACTGAACTGTGGGCGGGGTCCGGGAGGTCTGTAGATGAGAGTTCCTCCGAGGGTGGTGTTGGGGTCGGTGTGGATCTGGAAGTGCATGTGCACGGCGGTGGTGAGGGTGTCATCGGTGTTCGTTGAGATTTTGATGGAGTCTTTGTGGATGATAGCGATTCCTCCTCCCACTCCGTTGGTGCGGTCTCTGCGGGAGATCTTGTAGCCCTGTGGGATGGCTATGGCGATGTCTGGTGCTGAGGTGGCGTTCAGCCAGGTCTCTGTCAGGAAGGCGACGTCGGGGGCACTGATACATGACCTTACGGCACCCAGTATATGGGGTGGGGATTTCAATGCTGTGCACGACATCACTTTAGACAGGTTATTCCCTCCCTTGCAGGAAACACTAGCAACCAGAATAGCAATGCCCTAAGAGACTGGCTCACACATCTGACGCTGTTTGTATCCTGACACGAGGGAATACTCGTTTGCTCCCCAGTACACCAACTCCAAACCAGAATAGACTTATACTTATGCAACTCCCACATGACATCCCAAGTCGTAGCCACTGAGTACATGGGCCACGCACTCTTTGATCACAACTCCCTTTAGATGACGTAGCAATGGAGCAGACAGCAGGCACCGATGGCCACCCGGAAACTACACATGCTGGCACTACAAGACAAGGTTTTAAGTGATACCTTTTTCACACACATCACTGAATACTTCATCAAAAATGAGGGGACCACCATCCATGCAGTGGTTGATTGGGACATTTTTTAAGTGGTCAAATGGGGCCTGAGTATCAAAACTTTATATTGGGAAAATCACATACTGCAAACACAGACCCTTGAGCCTGAATGAGCCATACAAGCGGCAAATGTACAAGCAGGGACCGATGCAGGGAACAAAGACAGAGTGACTCCCTCAGATGGGTACATAGGGAAGTGGTCGTGAGACTCGGGAAACTAGACTATGTGGAATATGTGGCAAGACAATATGTGGAAGGGGATGAGGCCGGAACCCCATATGAATGCTATCAGATCGCCGATGGGACATATGCTGAACATGCAGGCAGTCATTAATCGAGTCTTCTTTGATTACTAAACCTTACTCTACAGAGTGGCGGTGGATCATAAAGGCTTCACCTGGCGGAAGTTCCTGGATAAACTACCTATCTCGCGCCTTGACCTCCTACAACGCCGCACCTTGGATGAGGCACTATATGGAGATGAGATCCGTCTCAAGATTGGCCAGAAGTACGCAAAAAAACCATGGGATGGATGGTTTCACAGTGGGATTCTACTCCACATATAATGCAACACTTGCACCAAAACTACACAGGATGTTCCAATGGGCAAGAGATGTGGACATCTTTCCAGCATCCTGGATGGAAGCAATGATCCTAGTCCTACCCAAGCCAGACAAACACCCCCTGGAGGTGCAATCGTACATGCCACTATCCCTACTGATCACTGACGTCTAAGAAAGGTAATTGTAAATAGACTACTACCCTGCCTCTGCACATTGGTTCACCAAGACCAGCATTGTTTAATTCCAGGAAGAAACTCTTTAACATCTAAGACGCCTATTCTGGCTGATGATAGAAAAGTGACCCCCACCGTGCACATATCTCTCTCTCGACATGGAGAAAGATTTTGGCACCTCAGGGTAGCTCTACCTGATGGAAGTGTTGAAGAGAATGAGGTTAGACTACAAGATAGTACGATGGATAGCATTACTCTCTACCCTTCCAATGATCTGGGTGCATACGGGCAGAGAGGTCTCTACTGCATTCGGGGTTCACAGGGGTCCCAGGCAGGGATGTCAGCTATCACCGATCATTTTTATCCTGGCCATGGAGCCCCTCAAGGGCCTCTTCCACCTACAAAACCTGCAAGTGTGGTATCCTGTGTGGTAACTCCGGGGAAATCATTTCGCTGTAATGGTGCACTGGTGTATCTCAGGGAT
Source organism: Triturus cristatus (assembly GCF_964204655.1). Taxonomy (NCBI): domain Eukaryota; kingdom Metazoa; phylum Chordata; class Amphibia; order Caudata; family Salamandridae; genus Triturus; species Triturus cristatus. The sequence goes on from NC_140587.1 coordinate 163,113,762, forward strand.
GCCGGTAGTGACCTCCCACTCGTAGTTGAGGCATTAGATGATTTCTGGCCCAGTACAAGCAGGGGGCATTGCCTAACTTGGCAATGTACTGCTACCCTGACACTTTCCACTATCTGGGCGTGAACGTCTACCACTCCAATGACGATCTTATACAAGAGAAACTGGGGACGGTTGTAGCCAACATACACAGCTCCTTGGCGTTCTGGAACTTCCTACCACTGTCGCCGGCGGGCAGGTTGGCGATAGCAAAAATGCTGGCACTGCCTAGACTATTGCATTATTTCTCAGCCTTCCCATTCAGCCTCCCCAGACGCTTCGTGATTGAGTTGAAATCTATTCTCTCAGATCTGGTTTAGGGGTCTGGCTGCAAGAGGGTGGCGCTTAGTAAATTATATGCACCCTCGAATGTGACGGGTTAGGTGTACCAAACTACGAGCTCAGTTGCATTGGCCAATGCACTGGCACACAGACACTCCCAGTCCCGAACAGACAGCTGGGAAAAGAGACTTGGGTACTGTAGACTAATAAACTGGCTGATGGATCCCCGGCAGGCTGTCCTACTTCCCGGCTGGTTGACCAAGACTGCCAAGTGCTGCTGGCATAGATATATGCAACTCAACTGCCACCAAATGCCATGCTTGCCGAGCTTACCAATATGGGTGCCACCAACCCTTTGAAGGGTGGCTGTGCACCATAATATCAGACCATTGCCAGTTGCCGGCCTTACCATGCTGGGTGACCTCTATTTACATAAAACTCTTCTGCCTTTTCCAGAACTTCCAGCATGCCATGGCATTGCAGAGGGCCTATTCCTGTCCTACAACATGCTTTTGAATGCTATAGGACTCCTATGGCGACCAGAGTGACTAGATCCTGACCCTTGTTGGCAGGGCACAAGTCCTAAAAATAGAAGTGGGGGGACTAACCTAGTTAGGCAGTATGCCAGTGACATCACGGAGCGTGACATCATGGCACCTGACATCACGGCACATTGACATTACATGTGGTATCACAGGAATTGACATCATATGAAGTGGCATCACAAGCCCCGACTTTAATATGTACGTGTGATGTAAAGCGCTCTAACACTCTGCTATGGGATGAGTAGTGCTATACAAGAAAAAATAGTGGTACTTAAATTATTTCAACACCTCCTCAGGGGTAGTAAGCACTATATAAATTACATTTATTTTGTGTAAATACTGGGAGAGACCAACAAATCTGACATTCTTACAGTGCATGCATCTCTAGAAACAGAGTCTGAAAAAAATGAAACTCCGCCTCTCTTAAGTAAGTGTGAAGTGTTAACAAGATGTGAACCTTTGTTTCCCCTCTGCTGCATTTGCTTCTAGGTGTGAGGCTCCTGACTACTCCCAGCCAAGAGGAACAAAAGGAGGCCTGATGACCCCTCAGAGTCGCCCTTTGTTATGGGCCCAGCAGGAGTCTAAATTAAGAAAGGCCGTCCCCGCCTGCACGTTGTTTGCAGATGGAAAGCAGACAACAACGTGCAGACGCTGCTGAATGTGTTCCGGTGTCTGGAAATTACACATTATTCAGTGGGGCCCAACTTCTTGGCAGGGTGGATGGCGTTCACCCTGTAAAAATAGTGGGAGGACGCCGTCCACCCGCGTGTACCCCCCGACTCGTGCCCTGCTTGTTGGCCTCTGCAGTCCTTACATACCCATGGGAATGCCAGACGGGCTATCATGGTGCTGTATAATACACTATTAGACCCTCACATTGCAGACTTCCCCACTCTCAAGGATAAATGGGCAACCGCAACAGGCCAGGAATTCCCAGACAGACAGTGGACCGCAGCACTTGAGCAGCAACGCAAAGAATCTGGAAGCCCTTGGGTGAAGTATACTCAATGAAAGTAACTCCCATTCACATCCACTGCATGTTCCCAACTAAATCTCGTGGGCGCCCACCATGCCCTAATCTGGAGGCGAATTTCTACCTTACTGTATGGCTCTGCTCCATTGTTGGACAATTTTGGGAAGCGATAACGTCGACACTGTTGGACATTACTGGACGAACATTACTTGCCGACCTATTACAGTGCACACTGGGGATCTCAACGCGAACACGCAAGAAGAAGTACACCATAAAATGTATAGACTTGGCATTTGTGTTTGCCAAATACCATATTGCCATGGCCTGAAATCCCAGATGTGCCCTCCACTCGACCATGGCTGCAGGATCTGTTAAGTGGGCGATGGGAAGAGTCAGGACCTGGCACTCGCCTATGCAACAGGGGACCCTCCAAATGTGATGCTGGTGGCATGTACTTGGGAAAGCAAGACAGACGACAGGCCCCCCATTAGAGATACTATTGCGTTTCTTTTCCCCAGGGACTAGTAACCCCCCCTACATACTACACATACATGAGTCACACGCCTCATGTCCCTGAAACTCATCGTCCTCTGTTCCCCCAACCCACCTGGCCCCCCAGGACTACAGCTGCGATATCATTAGCTCAACAATGGCTACCATAGTTCACCCCCCCAGTTTTTTCTTATAGACAAAGTATAGCGATGCCTTATTGCCAACACTGCAGAAGATATCGGGTTGCCTCCACGGAAACATGGTTTATGCGTTTATGCCTCAATTGGGCATTTTTCAAGCTCTAACAATGGAGACGTGTGGAATCTAGTGCCTCAATAAGGAGCTTGAGAGTTTCACATGGTGACGGAATATAAACGGTGTGAACACCTTATACTGTTGTCCTCAGTAATGTTACTCCTAGGTTTTAGGCGGTTTATGCCTTCTGGGCAACCTCGAAACTATGCTTTATTTGCCTATGACGCCTGTACTGTATCTATACATAAAACACCAATTAAGAACCAATTGTAAAAAACAAATGTCGAAGGGATTACTAAAGTGACTTGGATTGTACATCTGGTTACATAAAGTGCCTGCTGTTCTTCTCTTATGGTAAAATACTTATAAATGGATTGGAGGTGAGTTCCAAATAGGATTCTAAAAGTGTCTTTGAGAATGAAACTGTTATCTGTGCTGAGCTGTTCTTGTACCAGTACTGTTTGGTTTACGAAATAATAAAAATAAATGGATACCTTTAGAGCACAGGTAATGGGTTAATTATTTATATGTATTTTAAATGAATTAACGTAAGGGTTAAGGGTATGATGACATACTAAATTACATTTTCTGGGATTTAAAAACATTAAGGGGCAGGCTTATTTATTTATTTACTTATTTTCAGTCAAGGCAGATCTGATATTTACAACTCAACAGCCAGTGTAATTTGCAATAGCACTGAAGATACACAGCTTTTTAAAGCTTCCATTTGCCGTTTCAGCGGTAAATACTCAATCAGTCAACTCAGATTTGTGGAGCGCAGCTAATCACCCACAAGGGTATCCCGACGCTAGGTTCTTGCTGGGATCATCCAGAAAGCCAGGTCTTGAGTCCCTTTCTGAATTCCCTGACAGAGGATGATGTTGGGAGGTGTAGGGGAAGGTTGTTCCAGGACTTGGCAGAAAGGTAAGAGAAAAATTGTCCTCCACTGTAGATTTGAAGGATGCTGGGAGTGTGTGCAATGGCAAGGGAGGCGGAACGAAATTGTCTGGAGGGCTGGTGGACGTTCCGGCAACCACAACCAAAGACCTGATCCAGGCTCTTGGTTGTGGAGGGCCTGGATCAGCATCTTCAATTGGCATCCTTTCTGGGTGGGGAGCCAGTGGAGGTTTCCTGAGGTGGGAAAGGGGTTGATGTGGGTCCATTTGTCCGGCAGCTCTGTTCTCTATCGTCCAGATTCTCGTCAGGAGTTGTGTAGTGGATCCTGCGTAGAGTGCATTGCCGTAATCGAGCAGGCTTGAGTGACGGTATTCCTGGTGCTGACTGGAAGCCATCTGTAGTTCTTTCGGAGCATGTGGAGGGTGTGGCAGCAGGCGTAGGAGACTGTGTTGATCTGGCATTTTATGGTGAGTTTGCTGTCCAGGATGATGTCAAGGTTGCGGGCGTGGTCTGTTGGTGTGGTTGTGGGTCCATATTCGAAGGGCCACCAGGTGTCTTCCACATCGAGAAGTTGTTCCCAAAAATCAGCACTTCTGTCTTACCCGTTTTGAGCTTCAAACAGTTGGTCCTCATCCAGTCGGCGCCACTCGTCATGTAGTTGTGGAAGTTGGTTCTAGTGGTGATGGGGTTCTCTGAGAGTGAGAGGATGAGGTGGGTATCATCTGCGTAGGAATTGATGTTGCGGTCATTGATTCTGATGATGTTGGCCAGGTGGGGCTGAGGGATGAACCTTGAGGACCTGGACCCTTATCATAGAATGCTCTTTGCGCATGGCACATTAGCTGAAAATGTTAACTTTTCCAGACTGGAAGCCAGTGAAGATGATTGAGATAGGCCAAGGCTGAACCAGTCTTGTTACAAATCAATCTTGCTGCCGCATTCTGAATAGTCTGAAGCCGCATGAACAAATGCTCTGCCATGACTACCGCAGATGGTGCTCTTGGGTTCCGAAGTGATGGGCTCATCCTGTGAGGAAGGATGTGATCCATTTAAGGGCATCTCCCTGGATCCCGATTTGCTGGAGTCTCTTGATGAGTGTGTGGTGGGATACGGTATCGACTGCTGCGGAGCGGTCAAAGAGGATCAATGCCGCCGTTTCTCCCCTATTGGGAGGGATCTGATGAGAGTTGCAGTGATCAGGTCTTTTTTAGTGCTGTGGTTGGTGCAGAAACCAGATTGAGAGGGGTCCAGCAGGTTGTTTCTCTCCAGGTGTTGGGTGAGTTTATGACATTCTCAAGTACTTTAGCGGCAAAGGGAAGGGGAGAGATAGGGCGGTTGTTCTTTGGTTTACTCGGGTCACCATAGTATTTCTTAAGGAGGGTACTGGCCTGACTGATTTGTTGCATGAGAGTTTTAAGCACTTTATAAAGTAAGGGTTTATTTTAATTAATTAAAATGTGAATACATGATGGAAAGGATTAAGGTTAGTATGTTAAGGCCTAGGGTTGGCATAAGTATTATATATATATGTGTTTGTAAAGCGCACCCTCATTCTCTAAGGGATATCCCAGTGCTAGACCTCATCTTTGCCAATCCCAATCAAGACACTTGGGTAGATAAAACCAGGTCTTCAACTTTCTCTGGAATGCTAACAAGTCAAATACTACATGTAGATTCTGGGGGAGATTATTACTTTGGGCCACTGCAAAAATATTCAAGGGGAGCCAACCATTCTGGATTTTTTGATTCAGTTACAGAATATGAAAGCCTGATTGTATGATAGAAGATTTTGCATAGGCTTGTAAAATGTAAGTCTATTCTGTAGAATCGCTGGACCTTTATCATAGAATGCTCTTTGCAAGTACTAATGCGATTGTAAAAAAAAGTAATGATGCAGTTTGTAATGCAAGTACTAATGCGGATCATAAAAGCAAGTAATTTTGCAGTTCGTGATGCAAGTACTAATGCAGCTCATAAAAGCAAGTAAAAATGCAGTTTGTAGTGCAAGTACTAATGCGGATCGTAAAAGCAAGTAATAATGCAGTTCGTGATGCAAGTACTAATGCAGCTCATAAAAGCAAGTAAAAATGCAGTTTGTAGTGCAAGTACTAATGCGGATCGTAAAAGCAAGTAATAATGCATTTTGTAATGCAAGTACTAATGCGGATCATAAAAGCAAGTAATAATGCAGTTCGGTACCAATCGCAGTGCTAGTGAAGGTCTCTATTCCACTCTTGGCTGACTCGCGGTCAGCGATTGCCAAAATATGCCCCCAATCCTGTTACGAAGGAAACAAAGTAAAGCTCCACAATCCGACCCCGGTACTGCCACTCCTCGGCGAGTACAGGCCACGATACTGACTTGAGTGGAGACTTGCGCTGCAAAGATGGGAAAGGCAGAGAGCAATCTCTCTTAGCACGCACTCCACCCCAGGCGGCGACACACGCACTCTCGCTAAGCGTTACCTGGGGGGTGCAGTCTCTCTCTCTCCTCTCCTCGCGGCTTGGGCGTCAAGCTGTGTTAGCTTTGGGTTGGTGGCGGCTGCTCCTTGCAGTGAGAGTTGGGGTACCAGGTGGCGGCCTCGCAGCTGATCGGTTCCCGGCGCGACTCCATTGATCTTGGGCAAAGGACCTTGGACCCACAATGGTGAAGGTTCACAGGTCTCTCCTTGGCAAAGGCAGGCTCAGGACAGCGGCGGTGATTTCTCACTGCTCCCCTTTGGGACAACAGTCCGGGCCGAGGGCGATAATGATCACAGCACTTCTGGTCATGCTGTCGATTGAAGTAGAGGGCAAGACTGCTCCGGGCCACACGGTCACGGGGCAATTCTCACGAAGGTCTCAGTCTGCAAAAAGGACACGCACACAGCATCGCTGAGACACACTTGGAAACTTGTATGTTCCTGAGTTTCCACAACAGGGAGCCAGCAACTCTCGGGCCCTTGGAGACAAGTTACTTCAGGACACAGCATACAGCAAAGTCCTTCCAAGCAGGGGGACACAGCACACAGCAAAGTCCTTGGTCCTCTCCTTAGTCAAATCAGCAAACTGCAGGCCAGCCCCAGAACACACAGCAAGGGCTGTCCTTCTCTTCAGTCTCTTCAGCTGTTCTTCCTTGGCATAGGTTCCTCTTGATCACGAAGTAGTTTCAATCATTCTTTAGGCTTGAGTTCAGGGGTTCCAGCGCTCACATTTATACCCCTAAATGCCTTTGAAGTCTTTGTGTTCAGGGGGCTCTGAGCCTGGTCTAAACCAGACCTGGGTGTCTTCCTGCCAGTGCACACCCTCTTCCTTTGATAGTCAGGGTCTGGGCCTCAGACACTCCGCAGGAGGTGGAGCCATTCTTTGGTGGCAGTAACACAGCCCTCTTCACAATCAGGGGGCTACTCCTCCACCCACATCAAATGCAGGCCAGCCTGTTGCTGTTTCACCTACTCCTCCCTGGTGTCAGGACACTGCACAGACCCAGTCAGATCCAAACCCAGACAGTCAATACACAACCAGGCAGAGGCACACTGGATGGTTTAAGACAAGAAACCAGCCACTTCTAAAAGCGTGGTTTCTAAACACACAATTTAAAAACCATCTTCACAAAAAGATATATTATTAAATTCCGAGTTCACGCACACTAAACTCCATCTCTCCATCTTATGCCTATGTGAAGATATGCTGGAAACATGGGACACAGCCTTCCCCATTCTGTCCTATGGGCAAGATGGTCTTGCAACTGTGAAAAACTAATTTGGCAGAATTTCACTGTCAGGACATGGTACACACCTCAGTACATGTCCCACCTTTCACATACACTGTACCCTGCCCAGGGGGGGTACCTTGGGCCTACTATAGGGGTGTCTGATGTGCATAAAAAGGGAAGGGTAAGGCCTGACAAGTGGGTGCACTTGCCAGGACAACAAGGCAGTTAACAAACTGTGCGCAGGCAATGCAGTGGCAGGCCTGATTTCTCTTGTTAGGGCTAATTGTGTGTGTGGCACAATTAATGCTGCAGGCCCACTAGTAGCATTTGCATTACCAGCCCTGGCACACATAGTGCACTTTACTAGGGACCTTACTAGTAAGACAAACATACCAATTATGGACAACCAATTACCATAACACTTTACACAGAGAGCATATGCACTTTAGCACTGATCAGCAGTAGTACAGTGCCCCTAGTCCTAAAACCAACAAAAACAGGTCGGAAACAATACAGGAGGAAGGAAAAGGTTCAGGGATGACCCTGCAAAAAGGGCCAAGTCCAACAGTAGGCATAAGTATATATATATATGTATTTATAAAGCGTACCCTCATCCTCTAAGGGATATCCCGGTGCTAGACCTCATCTTTACCAATTACTCGGGTCACCATAGTATTTCTTAAGGAGGGTACTGGCCTGACTGATTTGTTGCATGAGAGTTTTAAGCACTTTATAAAGTAAGGGTTTATGTTAATTAATTAAAATGTGAATACATGATGGAAAGGATTAAGGTTAGTATGCTAAGGCCTAGGGTAGGCATAAGTATTATTTTGTTGTTGTAGTCACTTTATTCGATATAAAAACAATATCATAAAAGTATAATACAGCACATATGAAACAATTTAAAACCCACTACAACAATGACTTTGGTCTTTATACAGTTAAAAAGAGTAAAAAAGCAGTGTCTATATACATACAGCATTTACGCACACCCCCGTTACATGATATAATAAACAGTAATATTCGTACAGGGTCAGGGGGATAGATGGTTAGCTTATAATTGGTACATCTTTAAGGAGCTTGCGTCTTATCCTCCAGGCCCAGCCCAGATATTTAGCAGTCCCACAGATAACACTGGGGACTGATGTTTCGTAGGTCAGGATTCGCAACGCCACCCTAGAAGACCTAGTGCCCAGGTTATTACAAACCGGTTTCAGCCATCTTAATCTTGGTTGCCTGTACGCCTGACAGGCAAACATAAAATGGCCAATGGTCTCTATGGGGGAGGCACAGCCTGGGCAGCCTTTTGGTCTCACGATTGCCTTACTCCAGCTAGATTGGAACTCGTGCAGTGGAAGGGTACCATATCTCATTTTAAGATATAGTGACCTATCTCCAGGAGATTCAATCAGGTCCATAAGGGATCCCATACTGGGAGCAGGTTTCACATCCAAGAAATTCACAGTTATAACGCCCCTCTGGTTTCTTAAGGTGTCAATCGTGACCCATTCCCAATAGATCTTTTTTATCGTTGATTTGGGTGGAGGGAGCTGACTCTCCCAAGCCTCTTCCAGGCCTATCTTCTGCAATTGTTTTTTCAGATTCGATACCCAGGGGATCTTGTGCTCTGCTCCAAGTTTTAATAACTTGTCCAGAGCAGAAGCGTAATGATGAAGTTCGGGGGACCTTCTGAGCCTTGTCCAATATAATATAGGGCGCAGCCTAGCCACATTGCTGATGTTATGTCTACCGAGATCACTGCGGAGCGGAACTAGCGGGGTAGACAGAGGAAGCGAGACTAAGTCTCTAAAGAACTTATTCTCAGATTTAAGCAACTCTGTTAGATTTTCAAAGCCCCACAGTTCCGCCCCGTAGAGGGCCGCTGACATGGCCTTCCCCTCATAGACCTTGACTGCCGCAGCTATTGGCCTACTATATGAGAGCCTCTGATGTTTCGCTATTGCCCCTGAGACTCTTTTATGGACAAGGAGCATTTTTGACAGATGGGGGGCCCATTTGAGCTTGTTGTTGACCCTCACTCCAAGGTAATCAAAAGCCTCCACTAGCTCCAGTGTGGTGTCATTTAGCTTGATGTTATTCCTAAAGCTTTTTGAGGGTGATAGCGTCATCAGCTTGGTTTTTGTTGTATTTATTTTCAAGCCCCTGATGTCGCAAAACTGGGAGAAACGGGACAATAATCTTTGTAAGCCCATAGGGCTTTTTGATATCAACAAAGTGTCATCAGCGAAGAGCAGGGTGGCTGTTTTTTCCCCGCACAGGGTTGGGGCGTCGGCCATGTCATCTCTCAAATGGTCTGCCACCCCATTTATAAAAAGAGAGAACAGGGTTGGGGCTAGAACACAACCCTGGCGCACACCTTTCTCGACAGCTATCCTCTCTGTGAGCTGGCCCTGGTGTCCCCACCTGACTTTGGCAAAATTGCCTCCGTGAAGGCGTTTGAGGAGGTCCAGGATTAGGGGGGGGGATGCCCAGATCGCACAGCACCTGCCACAGCTGTAATCGTGGGACCAGGTCAAAGGCTGTTTTTAAATCAATAAACGCCAAATACAGGATGCCTTTTTCAATAATAACAGATTTCCAGTATATAGTACAGAATCGGAAAACCTGGTCAATAGTACCAACTCCTTCCCTAAATCCTGCTTGATAGTGACTCAAAATGCCCTCCTCATCTATCCAGGCCTTAATCCTGGGCAGGAGGACTCTTCCAACCACTTTTTGTATTACATCGATTAGGCTAATCGGTCTGTAGTTGGCAGGGTCCTCCCTGTCCCCTTTCTTATAGATAGCCACCACCTCCGCCCCCTTCCATGAATCCGGAACTGGGTATCTTGAAGCTAGGTTGTTTAAGGTCCGAAGGATAAATTCTGCCCAAAGGTCTTTTTCATGGAGCAAAAGGTCGCCAGGGAGACCGTCGGGTCCAGCTGCCTTTCCCGGAGCGATCATATTGATCGCAGAGAGGACCTCTGTTAGCCCAAACTGGGCCTCTATCTCCAAGGGTACCAAATACTCTATTACCGGGGTCTGCTCCTCTAGAGCCACTCTTTCCCTAAGTGAATAAAGATCAGAGAAGTGTAGATGCCATTGACTCCCCGTAATGTGGTTCGGGATTGGATCGGCCCCTCCCCTGGCGCTGATGTTGATAAGACTCCAAAAGGGGGTTGAGTCTTTCAATAGGGCTGCGGCCTTTAAATCCTGCCAGTGGGTTTCGTCCCACAAACGCTTCGCCTTCCTTATGGCTTTGTAATAAGTTTTCCGGGCATTGACTTTAGATGACTGTTCCTTAGATTTTATGGCTCGAGATAGGATCTGTCTCTTTTCCCTGCAGTCCAAGGGTTTACTGACTTTGGGGGATGGGGGCGCTTTTGACCCCCCTTTTCATGCAACTCAAAAAAGTTCCCCACCCTTGCCACAGTCTGTTGATAGACTTCTAAGAAGTCATTGGGAGAGAGAGCCTCTGACGGACAGCCCGTGGGCGTTTCAAAAGCTGCAGTGCCTCCTTCTACTAGCCTTTTAATTTTGCTTAGATCCATCTCTCGCTTAACTACCCTTGGCCACTTGAGGCGCCTATTACAGTTAGGCGGGACAACCTCTCTTGCCCCAGGCCTCTGCTTAATTGAGGGCTCAATGGAAGTGGTGACCGACTCACGCCTGAGTTGCATGGACAGCGGGCTGTGGTCGCTCTCGCACCGATAGACCACTTCCATGTCAATAAGATATGGCCAGAGCTCAGTGCCCAGCAAGATGTAATCAATGCGCGAGGGGGCACCAGTTCTCGTGAAAGTAGGGGCTCCCAGGCCATCTGAGCGGGTTCGTCCATTTGTCGCCCTCAGGTTAAACTCCAGAGTTAAAGCGTTAAGTTGCACAGCTCTCTTGAACCATTTCTTTAATGGCGGGAGAGAGAGTTGGGGTATGCCCTGTTTAGAGTCAACATCTCCAATACCCAGGATGTCATCGGTGCTCAGGGGCTCGAAAGTACAGTTGAAATCCCCGGCAACGATGACATCCGCCTTAGTGATAATTGCTGTAAGTTCAGACTCGAGGGCTGATACAGTGGGGCTTGCTTGTGCACCAGGGGTCCCTCTAGCATAGAGGTTAAATATTTCAGGGGGGGGTTGTTGGTCAACCCCATTGATAGATATGTGCAAGAGATCAGAAGATGTAGTTACATGACTCTTGACTGCCCAATTCAAGCTGATATTGACCCAAATTAAAAGGCCTCCTGAGGGTCGTCTTCTAGTGGACCTGATTGCGGGGACAAAGAGGGTAATGAACCCTGATCTATGCAGGGGGACCAGGCTCCAGGTTTCCTGAAAGAGGATGACATCGAACTTATCAATGAAATCGCTCCAGACAGGATCTATAAGATTCCTCTTTAACCCCGCAACATTCCATGATAAAAACGTAATGACTCCTGAGGGAATGGGCATTGAGGAAATCCCCACGTCCTCCACCATGCTATCTTGACACCCCTCGTCAGCTACCATGATATCAACAGTTTCACCCAAACCATTAGGAGACTAGTGGGGAGCAGGAGTGGTGTTCAGGACTGGCCCCTCATTAAAATGAAGTGTAGGTGAGTGTAGGGGGAATCTTGTGTGTAAATTGGATAGTCAGTCCACCTGTCTTAGACCAGAGTCCTCGCCCTCCCTCAGATGGGTCCAGGCGGGAAACCTACGATTCTGAATTGAGGAATGAGCGGGAGGTGATGACCTATACTCGAGCAATATTAAGTTTTCTGCTAATATAGGATCCCCAAAAACAATCTCTACACAATCAGTAGTAGCGTCTGCCCGAGATAACCTGCTTACCCTTGTGATGTCCTCTCTAATAATCGATCTGCACGCTCTGACATGTCTCAGCCAGTGTATAGCTTTGTTATGTAATGAGTCACTGTTTTCAGTAACGCACCGTGATGGCAATTTCGGTACGTGGGTCATGAAAACAGAAGACTTAGCCTGCACAGGATGGGGAGAGGGCGAATAAGCTGGCGTATGGAATGATAGATTATTATTACCCCGTCTAAGAGGTAGAAGAGAACAAGAGGGGTGCCTAGTGAGAGAGTTTACATTTGGTGCATTTACTGACTCAGAGCATCTTGTCATATCTGCATATGACTTAGTAAGGCCATTTGTTCTGATATTATTATCCTCATTGTAAGCTCCCCCATGTGCAGAATCAACATTTATTTTCGGGGGAATTTGCTTGGGCGGAGCAAACTTCTTCCTAGGAGGGGCAACCCCGGAAGATGGTAGAAGAACGGGGGGAGTCGGGGAAGAAACTTGGCTTACTACAAGGCTCTCCACCCTCTTGTTGAGATCCGCCACCAACTCCTCTAATCTCTTAATTCTATCTTGGAGCGCCGCGAAGGTATCGGCATCGGACCTGGTAGAAGACACAGAATCCACAGTAGGCTTTGCTGCAAAAGTAGTAGAGTAAGATAGATCAGGATCGAGGGGGGCGAACCTATTAGAACATAAAATACGTTGCGGGGCACAATCAGGAATAACTGGATCCACTTCTATGACATTCATAGTGCCCGTAGTCTGTACAGGGATGACTTGGGGATCAGGGATTGTTATGATAGGGGCGGGAATAATACTTGTTGTTTAGACTGACGCTGGCTATGAAACATAGATGGAATTGTATTGTTAAGAATCGGGGCGGTTTTAACTGTCTGACCACCCGCCTGTCCGCCAGCCAAAGAATCCTCACAATCATTAACAATCTCCTCAATTCTAGTGAGAACACAGTTCATGGCAGCATGAGTATTTTTCTTAGATCTTTTTCCCTTTTTGCTACTGCCCATGAGACCTCCCTCAGCAGCTTTCCTTTTACCCATGACAAGAGCCCAATACCAAGAGGGATAGACACAAACTGAGAGGCGACCGACAAAACGTCTGCAGGAATCCTGCTCGTGGATGAATAGCGATGTCACGGGCCCCCAGGAAGGGACGGAAAAATCCTTTTGACGGGACACAGTACCTTAGCTCTTAGCTGGTTGGTAATCGGCAATGACCTCGTGTTAGGGGGGTGGCTCGGCCCGGCCTCCTCTGGCCCCTGATGGCCACAGATGGCCCGCCCTTTGCCCGGGCTTAGCCCGGCACCGCCCGCGCGCGTCCCGCGAGGCGGGAGGCGTTCCCTTCTCTTAAGGTGCCTCTGGGCGCGTCGATATCATCAGTGGTGCGCTGGCCCCTGTGGCTGCTGGATGATGTGGTCCCCAGCTGCTGCCGTTCCCCTCACAGTGCCACCGCCAGCACAGGTGAAGCCGTTTCCCCCGTGATGCTGCCGCTAATGCTGTCCAAGCCGTTTCCCTCACGGCGCTGATGGAGATGAGGCATTGCCCTCACGCCGCGACCAGGTGATGCAACTCTGTATTATATATATATGTGTTTATAAAGCGCACCCTCATTCTCTAAGGGAAATCCCGGTGCTAGCCCTCATCTTTGCCAATCCCAATCAAGACACTTGGGTGGATAAAACCAGGTCTTCAACTTTCTCTGGAATGCTAACAAGTCAAATATTACATGTAGATTCTGGGGGGATTATTACTTTGGGCCACTGCAAAACAAATTAAGGGGCAGCCAACCATTCTGGATTTTTTGATTCTTCTACAGAATATTAAAGCCCGATTGTCGCTGGACCCTTATCATAGAATGCTCTTTGCGCATGGCACATTAGCTTAAAATGTTCACTTTTCCAGACTGGAAGCCAGTGAAGATGATTGAGATAGGCCAAAGCTGAACTACTGCCAGTCTTGTTACAAATCAATCTTGCCGCTGCATTCTGAATAGTCTGGAGCCACATGAACAAATACTCTGCCATGACCACATAAAGCGCGTTCCCATAGTCCAGCAAACTCATAATACGAGCTTGAACAATATTCCTTCACCACGTCACTGGGATCCAACGAAATAGTCTATGAAGGGTGCGTAAAAGACCAAAACACATCCTGCACATCATCTTAACTTGTTCTTGCAATGAAAGAGAGTCATCAATTAGGAAGCCCAGGCTCTTTACCACCTTTTTAGGTCTTTGTGCCGGACCTAGCAACATCGGCCACTAAGAATCATTCCAGACCTAACAGGTGCCCCCAAAAAGCAAGATTTCTGTTCTTGCTGTGGTCAGTGTGTCTGTCACCATCCTGCCACTTTCGACAGACAACCACATTTCCCTGTGTGTCAGTGTGGTTGGCATCAATACCAATGATCAACTGGGAGTCATCAGCGCACATAACGATTTCCAAGCCGCATACCCTAACAATGCTTGCCAAAGGTGCCAAATAGATATTAAACAAAGTGGGGCTCAGGGAAGAACCCAGAGGAACTCCACAGTTTCAGCAAATTTCAAGGGCTGGACCTAAAAGAGGGTAGCTGCACTGAGTGAGAAAGATTGCTTCAAAGCAAGCAAAACCATCGCAGAGTGGTCGAAAGCAACTCAATTTCCTGCAGCCTTTGGAGTAAACGTTTGTGAGACAACAGATCTAAAGAGTAGCCTCTACTGTTTTTTCCCATGCACCCTGTTAGGGAATTCCCCAACAGATTATTACTCTCCAGGTATTGAATTAATTGTATGTTAACTATTCTTTCCAGCACCTTAGCCAAATAAGGTAGCATTGATAGAGGGCAGTAATTAGATAAAGTGGAGGCATCCATCCCTACTTTCTTCACCAGTGGCACCGCCAAGGCCTGCTTCCAGGTTGTGGGAAACTCAGCCGCCTTCAGAGATTTGTTCAAAAGTGATGTTACACACGGATCGAGCACGGAGGTTAGGAGAGAGTAAATAAAGTATGGACAGGGGTCCAGTGTGGACCCTGATTTCACCTTTGCCATCATCCCCTCCGCCCTTCCCTCTGACAACTCTGCAAAACGACCCCAATTCGAAGTAGCTTCCAGCTGTGAGCTAACATCCTCAGATTGCTCCCCCCATAGGTGGTTGATCACCAAATGTAAAATAGATGGTCTCGATTGTATTATTGAAAAATGTATCTGATTGCTCAATAAAGGAGGCCGACGCTTTAACTATCTGATCCGGGGCATAGAATGAGGTAATTCTTTAACTATTTTAAATAGTTCTCTGAATGAGCTAATATTTTCCTCAAGTCATTTTACAAAATATTGCATCTTGGCTTGTCTCAGGTGTTTATAGTATATTTTAAGTGCATTTTTGTAGGCCCTTGGTCCTCTGTCCCTTTAGTAGGCTGCCACTTACACTCAAGGGCTTTACAGCCTCGTTTTATTGCCCCTAATTCACTTGTATACCATTTCTCTGATGATGGTCTATTTACAGAACAGTTCTTTTTACCAGGGCACAGCCATCCAATGATAAAGACATTGCATTTGCAAGCTCATTGACTGCTCTTTCTACAGAACCCTACTCCCTAATCACAGGAAGACTAAAATTACTGGTGAAAAGGGCAGGGTCAACTTTTCTCCATGATCTCCCAACAACAGGAGGTGAGTTCTGACTGTCAAACCTATCCGCAACTGAGGAAAAAGAGAAATCAAGTATGGAGTGGTCATACCACGTAGTGGGCTCCACTGATTGAATCGTAGCCGAATTTAAATGTGTAAATAGTAGATCCAATGTATGCCCTAATGTATGGGTTGGACCCACTGCCCACTGTTGCAGCTGCAAAACCTTAATCTCATTTTCCAAAGATCTACTATTATGTCAAAGTTATTAGATGCAATAATAACATTAATTACACGAGGTCCATATTGTTGTAGAAACGGGGCAGTAGGGTTAATGCAGTTGTAAAGTAAATTTAAAATGTACCTCATCCATGTAGTTGTAGGTGAGTTAGTGGTATCAATGTAGTGGATATGGACTTCAGATTCATAAAACACTCCCTGCTGTACGGCATGTAAATTCCACATGCTCACAGGCCTTGGTACCCCACGCCATCTCCAGATTTACCCCATGCGTTGTCACAAATACTCTATGAGTGTTATTTATTAATGTTTTGTCTGGGTGCTCGTGTGGATATAAAGGATTTTATCGATTTACTTGCCATGAAACAAGACCACAAACATTGCGAAAAGTGTGCTGCGCAGCCCTGCACATACCCAGGACCAGGTGTCTTTACTTTCTTTAAGAGAGATTAATAAACGTTTTTCAGTAACTCTCTCCAAGTCACTATTAAGTCTTGAGCAAGTTTCATCAAAGATGACTGAGACACCATTCAGGGAGAGGAGGGTATCTTCTGGATTAACATGTTAGGCCCTTAGATGCCGGGTCACTAGATCTAGTTAAGGTTTCATCATCCCACCTACTGTAACTCTCTACCATCTTCTACTCCACACTCACTCATGGACTTGGCCTTCTCTGCAGGGCTATCCTGAAACTTTTTGCCTTCACCCTTTTGTTTTTGAAACCTGTTTTCTTTTGGTTTTTAGGCCTCAGTGCACTTTACTCCTGCTAACCAGTGCTAAAGTGCTTGTGGTCTCTCCCTTAAACATGGTGAAATCAGCTCACACCCAAATGGCACATGCAATTTACTTATAAGTCCCTAGTAACATGGCACTACATTTACCAACACCTGTGAATGAAATGCTACCAGTGGGCCTGTATCAATAATTGTGCCACCCACTTAAGTAGCCTTTTCAAACACGCCTCAGGCCTGCCATTCCAGCCTGTATGCGCAGTTTTAAACTATCCTTTTGATCTGGCAAAATAAACCTTTTCCAACTCAGGCCTTTCCTGCTTGCTGACAAGAAGAAGTGGGCCTGCTTCCTTGATCCCAGGTTGAGTGACTCCAAGGGTCAGCTGACTGACCTCCTGTTCTGAGTTACAGGGGCACAACAAACTACAAAGGACTTCCTGCATCTGGCCAGCTGACCTGCTGCCTGGACCTGCAACTGAACCTGCCTGAGCCCTGCTGACCACTGCTGCAGGGAGTTCCCGGGTCATTTTGCTCCAAGATCTCGCAACCACCAACGTGAATTTCAGGTGAAGCGACTCTTTGTGCTACAGCTACCGCCAGCGATAACCAGCAATGTGGGATCTACACTGTGGGCTACAGCATCAACCGACCACAGTGACCACCTAAGCGAACCTCCAGCAGCGACCGTCCGTGACGCCCGACAGGATCATTGTGCACCCATCTGTGACGCCTGACCTGGTCTTTGCGCTACCACAATTGTTTTTTTAGAGTTTTATATAGCGCAAACTAGACCCGAAACATTGGGTATCAGAGCGCTTTTCATGAGCATCAGTTTCGTTACAGAAGGACACATACATTTTATTTTGTTAGGCACAGGGAGATTAAGTGATTTGCCCAGAATTACAGGATGTTGAACGTTGTTGCTGAGACTCAAACCCGGTTCCCGAGCTTCGAGGTCGACCGCTCTAACCGTAAGGCTACATCCTGTCCCCACAAAGCAACTTGGTTTAATGACAGATGTAATTGTCTTGTAAATTTTCATCTCCTTGATATTATTGTTTTTATATGGTATTTTGTACATGTTTATGTCTTGTTTTTATATTTAAAAAAAAAAAAATGACAAATGAAATATTACACAAATTGACATGATTTTTTATTAAATTTGGAAGTATAAGCATTCAAGTTACTGTGTAGCACTGGGGGAATGAATGTGATGTGATTCACATGTTGGATGTATGGTTTTTTGAGTTCTCAGTGATTTCCAATGAAGTTATTTAAAATGGTTACCATTTCTTCGCTCCATCTTAGTTCGTTCCCGTTTGTCCATGGCATGCATGCTTCATGTCTCCTCTTGTGGTTAGTCCTCCCGGAGCATGGACCAAGTACTTCTCCCACTGCTCCCGTTTTAGGAGCTACTTTTTGCCTTGTGCTTGAGCACTCCAAACGAGTACTTGTGCAGTTTGCTTTTTGCTCGCCTGTCCTGCCAACCCGCCTGAAAATAAGCACTGACGCGGCCCTAGCACTGACCGTGTTACAGCACTTATTTTTGTATACCTTTACTTTTACTGTGCAACAATTGGACGACAGTATGAGAACACCATGCACCTTTTTGACACCTGGGCCCTTTATGTTCCCCATCCTCAGTGGACCTGTCACTAAAAAACTGCCTTTCCAGAAGCTTCTACAAAAATAGAACATTAACAAAGATCCTTCTCTCAGTTTCTCTCCCTTCTATACAGATGCTTCGAGTCAAGATCGTGGGGGTCTGCACACACAGCTTCTGAACGGTTCTCTCACTTGCACCCAATCACTGGCAGTGTCTCATTCTAGCACGCACCCACTCATCCAGCGCTTTCCCTCTAGCAAACCTGTCTGCATTATCCTGCCTATCAGCGTAGACCCCGATATTCTTGCATTCTCCCCTGAGCGCCTAAACATCTGAGCCTTCACTTCCATAATAACCTGTTTGGACCCCTTAATCACAGATGCCCGTTTCATCCTTCGATTTACTTTCAACGTATTTTACACATCTTCACTCATAGTCCTAATATCTACATAGTTTTTGTACATTGTTCTACCTTAAAAACAAGCATTTGCAATGCAATAGGTCTCACCTTTGGGACCTTTTAAGTGTTGAACAAGTTACTTACCTTCGGTAACGATGTATCTGTAAGAAACATTAGTTAGTTAGATTCCTCACCTCACCTTTGAATATCCCCAGGCGTCAGGCTGGATCCGGAAAGATTTTTGTAGCAATACCCCTTGCGCGTCGCTAGGCGTCGTCTGCGGCTCCGCGTCCGTCTTCGGCATCGTGCGCCGGAATGACGTCATCGGAGTACTTAGACGCCGCCCTCGCGCGCTGACGTCAGTTCTTGTACATAGCTTTCCGCGCCAGGGACGCTGAGCCATGCAAGAGACCGACACTGGTGCCAAAAAATCTAGGGCCCTGAAAGGAAGAACCTTAACCCTAGATGTCAGTTCGCAGAACGGGGAGGCTGGGTGGGTCGGTGAGGAATCTAACTAACTAATGTTTCTTACAGATACATCGTTACCGAAGGTAAGTAACTTGTTCATTTGAAAGAAACATGTTAGTTAGATTCCTCACCTTAGAATAGATACCCCAGCAATACCAACCCCGGTGGTGGGTCTGCGAACCAAGATCACACCAGAAAGCCCTGGAGGACAGAACGGCCAAAGTGGCCATCTCTCCGGACTTGGCTGTCCAGGCAGTAGTGTTTGGCAAACGTGTGCAGCGAAGCCCACGTCGCCGCCTGACAGATGTCCTGCAAGGGGACTCCCCGTCTCAGAGCAGTTGTCGCCGCTGTGGCTCGGGTGGAATGGGCTCGCAGCCCAAGAGGAGGGTCCTTCTTTGCCAAGGAATAGCAGATTTTAATACACAACACGACCCACCGAGAGATGGTCCGCTTGTGTACAGCTTTACCCTTCTTCGCTCCTACGTATCCAACAAAAAGTTGGTCATCCACCCGGAACTGTTTAGTGCGGTCCAAATAAAAGGAAAGCGCACGTTTTGGGTCCAGACGGTGGAGCCTTTCTTCATCTCTTGAAGGATGTGGAGGCGGAAAGAGGGTGGGCAGCGTGACAGATTGCCCGATGTGATGAGGGTACAAATTAGTAATGCCCTTGAGAAAGTGTGAAACAACAGGGGACTTGAAAAGAGATGGTTGATCAGGAAGCCGTAAGAAAGCAGAGATTGCAGCAAGATAGCCTTTCAAGGTGCCCAGAGCAGAGCCCTGCTGGGCCAAAGAAAGAAGAAAGAGGAGAACCTCAGAAAGAGGGGCGGAAAGGGGATCCACAGCCTTTGCTGTGCACCATGCCACAAATTTGTTCCACCGGCAGGCGTATACCGACTTCGTGGAGGGACGCCTGGCTGCCAGAATGACATCACAGACTTCAGGAGGTAAGTCAAATGGCATCAACTGCCGCCGCTCAATCTCCACGCATGGAGGTGGAGGCTGGACAGGTTTGGGTGAAGGACTGTCCCCTGCTGCTACGACAGAAGGTCCTCCTGAAGAGGCAGTCATATCCGGGGATCGATGGACATACTGAGTAGCTCGGGATACCAGTACCTTCGTGCCCAATCCGGAGCCACCAAGATGACTTGGGCCCGGTCGCACCTGATCTTCTTCAGCACTCTGGGCAGAAGTGGTATAGGCGGAAAGGCGTACAACAGACTTGCGACGAAAAGCGTCTCCGAGCGAGTGCCGCCTTGGAAATTCCAACGCGCAGAACTGCTGACATTGCGCGTTCTCTTCAGTGGCGAATAGATCTAACCAAGGCTCTCCCCACTGCAGAAAGAGATCTCGCGCCAC
Organism: Triturus cristatus; assembly: GCF_964204655.1. Taxonomy (NCBI): domain Eukaryota; kingdom Metazoa; phylum Chordata; class Amphibia; order Caudata; family Salamandridae; genus Triturus; species Triturus cristatus. Next base: position 163,134,168 of record NC_140587.1, read on the forward strand.
GTCCAAGTTCAGACGCCATTCGTGATCCATCATGCACCGGCAGCAGAGTTCGTCTGCTCTGGCGTTCAGAGAGCCCGCCAGATGTTGAACCACCAGGGTGATGCCCTGATGTTCCAGCCATGTCCAGAGGCGCAGAGCCTCCTGACAAAGGGTCCACGATCCCACCCCGCCCTGCTTGTTGTAATACCACATGGCGGTGGTGTTGTCCGTGAACACCTGCACGACACTTCCCCCGAACAGAGGGAAGGAAGGCTTTCAGTGCAAGTCGGATCGCCCTCAGCTCCAAGAGGTTGATATGGAGCCGAGGGCGGCGTCTAAGTACTCCGACGACGTCATTCCAAAGCACGACGCCGACGACAGACGCGGAGCCGCAGACGACGCCTAGCGGCCCGCAAGGGGTATTGCTACAAAAATCTTTCCGGATCCAGCCTGACGCCTGGGGATATTCTAAGGTGAGGTGAGGAATCTAACTAACGTGTTTCTTTCAGATTAGCTATGCAGCATATTATCTATTATATTATATTAGCTATTAAAGGCATTAAAGTTTGTGGTAATTTATCACGCCTGAGAGCACTCACATGCCAATACTCTCTCATCCCAGTACTGCAGAAGTACAGATCAGTCACAAAATCAGGTGCGCTTATGTGACAGGCTGCTAAAGAATAAGCTAGCCTCCTCCACCATACCGCTAGCTTACACCAGTACCGTGAATGTGTGCCATTGGAGAATCCGCCCCTCACTCAGCGCAAAGGATGGCTAATCGGAATTGTTGGAATGGGGAGATGTGACTCTGCCGATGTCCAGTATTTTGGTGTTAGAGTACTAATGAGACTGAAAAGATAGAATATGGTTGACAGTGTATTCTGTCTGAAACTGAGAGAGTAAAATTGAGGTTAGTGCTTGAGGGTGGCGGGGCAGTGTGTAGGGGTTGGGGCGATGCAGCATGGAGTGGATTACAGCTGTAGATACCACTAGCCAGGAAGAGTCCACTGGGTCTGATAACATGTTTCCCTTCAGTGGGATTTGAATGCAGGTTTGGGGAGAGTGGGTGTTGTGATCAAGTTTGTGGCAAGAGTCGAGGCCAGTGGGGAAACCTGGATATTGGAGTGTGTAGAGTTCAACATGTTGTAGTGGCTACTAAGTATTGTTTCGGCCAGTTGGATGTTCTGGATTAGATGGTAACGTTGTTTGAGATTGTAAGAACTATGGGCCATATATATCATTCCAAATTGCGATCGCAAACCCCGAAATTCGATTAATTTTGGCGTTTCCGATCGCAATTGCGCTTAGTGGAATGTATTAATGGAAAACTGCCTCGCAAAAAAAGGAATTGTAAGATTTGCGATTCCCTATTTTGCGATTGCATTTAAGGATTTGCAAATTGCAATTACTTAAATGCAATGTAAGAAGCAAAGAAAAAGTGCAATTTGGCCTTAAGGAATCGCAAATTACCACCAACTTCAAGTTGGTGGTAATTTGAGATTTCTTTGAAAAATGCTCTTTTTTGGATTTCTCAAAGTGCCATGTGGCGCACATACATGCCCTAAGGGCATGTATGTGCGCCACATGTGCACACATGCACCTTTCAGGGGTGCAACAGGGTGTCCTTTTGACACCCTGGCACCCTTGAAATTGCATTCTCAATTTGCGATTCTCTAATTGAGAATTGCAAATTGAGAATGTCTTCCCATTCATTCCTATGGGCCTCTAGACCCATAGGAATGAATGGGGAGGTATTCCTTAATTGTGAATTGCAATTTGTGATTCGCAATTAAGGAATATGTAGGATTCGCAAAATTATTTGCAAATCCTACATACATAGCGTTTTGCGATTCTCAAATAGCGATTCGCAAAAAACTTGCTATTTGAGAATCGCAAAAGAACATTTTGATACATATGGCCCTATGTGCTAGGATACATGGAAAGTAGATGTTTAAGTGGTATGTGTGGGGGTGGTCACTAAGATGTGAGATAAGGAGGCGTGGATGTGTTTGTAGGGAAAAAAGGTGTGTGGTTAATAATCAAAGTGCTAGAGTGGGATTTTAGATAGCTGTATATCAACACTGGTGTTTTAAAACAGACATTGAGATCAGTTTTAAAGCATGAATCTGGATTTGCCAACTGGCATATATTGGGATGGTAGCTTCTGCATAGAATGGATCAGATGGGTTATGTTTAGTTTCTTGTCATTAGGGATTTTTGATATGCGGGAGACAGAAAGAGGAGAACGCCTCACTCCAGAAAGGAGTGTAGCAGGAAAAGAAGTTCTAAGAGTACCTCTTCTAGGACAGTGGTATTAGTCAGAGATGAAGGTATTAGGCAGTGTTTCCAGGAGCCTGTGTTTAAATTTCCTCAAAGCACTTTTGGAGGGACTGAGAGAATATATAGGATAGGTATCCTATTTTGACCCGGTGGGAAGAAGAGTGTTACCACAACTGTATAGCTGTGCAAGACAGTCCCGTGACATACCTCTAGAGATTCCACATTTTCTCAGATATTCTAAAATGGGTGATACGGGGAGGTATATGGTGTCCCACCCTTGTTTACACTGTTTTCCAATACCACCACTGTTGTGACTAGGGCAAAATGAAGTCCGACTGAAGCATTGCAAAGGGGCAGAAAGTATCCACACTAAAGAGATCTCCAATTGTCATAATCCCCTTATTTTCCCATATCGTCCATCAGACTGGCTTTTGGCCAAGTGGTGCCTCTTTGTTACCAGTGCTGTCTATTCCCAACAGCTGGTGTGCTCCTTTCCTAGTCGTCCACATTGCCCGAAGCATGGGGGAAGGGGTCAGACTTTGATGTTGTGGTATCATAGAGGATTCATAGACCTGTCGGGGTTTGTGTCACTGTGCACTCCCAGGGTACTCACAAGGGTTGGCTGTCAGCGGATGCCAAAAAGTAAGCCAACTGTGAGAGGTGGTGGCAAAGTAGTCTATGCATATCAGGGAGAGTATGCCTCGGCTTTAGTGTACACATGTAGCCTTGCCACCTTTATATGGGGTTTTCTGCCCGCCCTTATAAACAGCTTGATGCACTTATTTATATTACGGAGCATGTGAGCGGGATCGTGAGCGGCAGCATGCTTAAGACATAATAGAATCGAGGTGTTGTTACCATTTTATCATCTGGATTGTATCACGGAAAGAAACCTGCAAAGTAGGCCATAATGTGAAGTCTAGGTCCATCCTAGACACGAGGGGTTGTATATTGTCAAGAACCATTCTATTGAGAACCGTGTTAATTAGGATGCTTAAGTATAAAAAAGTATTTTATTCCACAGTTCTTCCATGTGAAGCCGTAGGAACCGAGCATGGTTTCTTGGTCGTGGGCCATCAATGACAGTGCCTAACGAATATGTGACGTTACAACGCATGCCATTACATCGCATGCCGTTGCAATACCAACCTTTACCCCGACTTTCTGTCGGGGGAGCTCTGGAAGTTGGAATAGATTAATTTTCTATTCCAACTCCAGTGTGTACAACAGTAGGGAAGGTGTTGGAGTTAAATCCAACACCTTCTACCCACTGCTGCCCATCTTTTACGTTGCAGCGGCATGCGATGTAATGGCATGCGTTGTAACGGTTGGGTCGAAAAGGCTGTTTCCCGTGCCTATCATGTCCTACCTTTTAAATAAAATGCACCCTGCATTGTGAGCCTTTGGAGCCTACTTTAGGGGTGACTAATAAGTATTAAAAAGGAAGGTTTATGCTGGGAAAAAGGTTTAGTTTGCAGTTGTGCAGAAATGTGTATAGTGTTATTTGGGTTATATGAATTATGACTTTGACTATTGGCTTTGACATGGCATTTATATTACTATTGGCTTTGACATGGCCTCATGTAATTTTGTTCTCTGACTTTCCCTTTCTTCATGGCAGTGCTTACTATTGGCTTTGACATGGTCTCATGTCATCTTGCTTTTCAATTCCATCGTGCCTTTCTGTGTGCATGGCATAACTAACTCCATCTTCATAACTGAAGTCATATTCTGTGCTTGCACGTAGTTGCAGAGTGGGGAGGGCATGTTTCTGCTCCTCACTTATTTTTCACTCTTCACCGACTAGAGAGAACTGGATGTTATATGTGGAATGTACATACTCTGCCTCGGAGCCATAATACAGAGGCCTGGCCAGCCGATATCGTGGCCTTGACGCAGGCTGGTACAGGCCAGCTCGGTTCTCTCTCATGAAAAAAGGGGGCGAGGTTTGCTAGAAGCTTCGCCTCACATTAAATAGTGTTAAAGCTACAAGCTTTAGCAGCTCAAGCGAAGTTCACCGCAGAGCAGACGTGTTGTTGTGGACTGGTGGGAACTTTGTGTCCTGACTGAACTCTTGCCTAGCTGCAGTACCCGGACGTCCCTCAGCTTGGTCGGCGAGATGTGGAAGCAGTCGGTGAGGTGTTCCTACTAACCATTTCTACTTTATTCTATCCTATCCTATTTGTATATATTCTTTACTCTTTAATGCTTGTACATATTGCAATCTATTTTGATTGTTTATTTCAATTGTCCTTTTGATATGTGAGAGTCTGCCATGATCAATATATATTCGGTCTGCCTTTTTAAAATGTTGTATTAATAAACCTATGCTATAATCCATACATTTTGATTTGTTTTCTTGCCTTACCTTTGGGGTGCTGAAAGTTTTCCCGCCCTTGGATGTGCTGTGCAAAGTGTATATTACATAAGTTTGGATTGGTATTATTCTCTCGCCTTAGGGGAGTGTTGGGTTATACCTCGGCCTAAGGGAGGCTTGTGTCTAGGATCTGTCCTTTTTGTGACAAGCAGATTCACTACACATGCATACTAAATTTCATGTTTCCTGTTTGCTTAGAAGCCATTTTTTGGGGGGTAATACATCTGCTCAATTCTTGCATCACCGAGTAAAGCATAGCCTCACTCCAATGTTGGCAAACAGGAGAGAGATTTTTGGAAAATAGTGACTTCAGTAATGTTTATGGATCTTTGTCTTTATTTCAAGGACTCCTTGCATTCTCTCCGTGAGAAGATTCTACCTCCTTCTCTTTTGATAGTTCTGTTTTAGTAATAGTTTCTGTCACATTTATGCTCTATAAATGTGTATTGAGAGAAAAGTGTAGAACTGTCCAAAATTGCATACATTTTAGCATTACAAGTTCCAACTGACTTTTTGAGCAACAGCTCTAGTCAACTGAAACAACAATTGTCATTTATTGTTTTGCTGTTCTCCTTGCTATTTGTGCATTAAATCCATGTAAGACTTGTGCTTACCAATGTGTTTGGTTATATGTTTAAAGGCTGCACATGGTTCTTTAAGGGGAAACGAAAGTGGCTGGTGATGGGGAAGAAGAGAAGGTGGAGGGCTGCTGGATCTGGCAGCCTCTGCCTTTGCCTCTATACTGCCTGAGAAGCTAGATCTTTTATTGGGGAAGGTGGCAGGGCTGACGTTGGCAAATATTGAATCCCTGGTGGAGCCTCAATATTTTCTAAACTTGTGTTGGTCCCTTACAGTTTACTTAGCTCCCTAGCTAGTTGTAGGAAATGCTCTGAGTTCTGCTTTGAGTTGCAGAAGGCCTGCAAAATCAGACTTTCAGGGGAGGGGTGTCAGAATGGGTCAGAATCAGAACCAAAAGGTTCATGTATAATATCCCAATAACATTGGTGGAAGCTTCCTTCTATGCATCTCTAAATCATCCCTCCTACACTATCCTTTGTGCTACTGAAGGATAGCCTGGGATGATGGCAGGGGCTGCTTCAATGGAGATGCTGGCTTCAAAGCCACTAGCAAGGACAAAAGCATTAGAGCCGTAGACAAGTCAACCGGTGAGGGCTGCAGCATCAGAACGATTCCAGAAAGCGCCAAAGGTACTCCATGAGGGACGGAGAGACCATACCATGCTGGGGGAAGACCAGTCATCAGGTACCCAAACAGTGTCCCAAGAGGTGGAGGACTTACTTGTTGAAGATGGCCAGAGTCTTGTTTAAGACTACTTCTTTCTTTCCTCTACTTTTTGTGTTTGCATCTTTTTCCTTTGAGAAATTTAATGAAGGACAGGACCTTGATGGAATAAAACGACCTTGACCGAGATAAATGTCTAGCCCGATATCAGTTGTTACGGGCAAGGGCCATGAACAGTTTGGCTTACAAAACCTCAAGTTGTGCCTCAACCTAGGAACCAAAAGCAAATGTCATGGTGGTAAGTGGTAGACATTGGCACATGGCAATCACAAAAAGGCTTGAATCCTGATATTTTTGGGGCCACATCCCTAGCACTGCACTTTTTTGAGAATTTGTGAAAGGGGTTCTCTGGCGAAAATAGTCCTGAAGATGATGTGGCATGACGAGACCATGAGGATCTTGATCAGGATGTAGAAGAAAATAAGTTATTTACCTGTAACTGTAGTTCTCCAGTATAGGTATCTGACATAGATTCAAGCATGTGAATCTAAGAAAGATCCAATACTGGTGTAATATCTTCTCCATCTTGAGCATGTAAGTCTATGAGATCTTGGACGATGACGATCCTGAGATCACAGTCTTGACCTCAACATAACATAACATGTGTATTTGTAAAGCGCACATTCACCCCAAACGGGGTATCTTGGCGCTGAATAACAGATGTTTATTGTTACCCAACTCAATGGTACTCATTTTATCGACCTCATATGGATGAAAGGCTGAGTGAGATCTAGGGTGCCTTATTGAAGGGTGCCACTGGTACAAGAGACACGAGTGGCTGAGAAAGAGTTGTGGGGGTATTGGCAGCAGAAGTAGACTGGTTGAGGAGAAAGAGGAGGAGGAGGCATAGAAGGAGGTGGAGGAGATGAATGTGGAGGAGGTGTGGATTCCGTTGGAGCCTGAGGAGGTGACTCAGACTGATGAAAGTCTGTGCGCGTTCATCAATGAAAGCGACTCCGCTGTCTTGGTGACAGAAGTTGCATGATGTCTCGACTTCGAACCATGTCTCGATTTTGATATACCTCTCGACATCGAAGGTGCTCTCCTCCTCGTCATACGAGTTATTGAGGTTGAACCAGCTTCTGATGGCGATACAGTAAATAGTGCATGTCTTCTTGACGTCAATGTCCTCGATGTAGAACAGGAGCCAGATTTTCTCCTTTTGGATCTCTGCAGAAGTCCTCAGACTGACACAGATGTACTGATAGAGGGAACAATCTCTCATCACCCTTCAGAAGTCTCTCCAGCCAGGGAATCTTGCCTTCTGCGGTGCTCCACTTGGCCATGGAGGCAAATCGTCCCTTTCTCCCTCAAAGTGTGCCTGGAAAGGGTCTTGCAGTGGCAACACGTCATGGGGTCATGAGAGTCAGGAAAACATAGGATGTAGATCCTGTGCGGGTCTGTTTTTGCAATTTTTCTGCCATAGTCTGGGCAGTATGCAAAAGAGACGGCATTTTGTGAAAAATAAGATATATTTCTTGTCAGAAAAATATCTAAAAATACTCCACGCCTTAAAGGACGTTGTGTGAATCACTTTATAATGCAAAAGATAAATACATTTTAGAGAAAAAATCCTTGACAAGGCATATCTGCGCTCCAGGATCCTGTCGGGAAAAGTTGGAAAAAAGAACTGTGCAAAGGGCCACCTGCAGGACATGATGGGGCACTGGAGGTCAAGATGCCCTTAAAGGCGCAGTTTCCTCTGCTTCTCATTGTTTTCAATGCTGCAGCCTGTACAGCTACAATGCCATGCTTTCCCCTCCTCTTACTTTAAAAAAAGAAGAAAAACAGTTTATGAAGGACGTTTTTAAAAGGTCTCTTTAAAATCTTATAGTAATTGAATAGAATTGTCAATCTAGCCTGTTGTAAGGCTGCAAAATGTAACATTTGTGTCACATGTGCTCCCTGACCTTTCCTTAAGTAAGATAACATAAATGTGACTGCTCCGGTGTCCCCTCACGTGGGCGGGACTATCTAGTGCTTATGATTATCAATGGAGATCCCCTGAAAGAACAATAAAAGTTATTTACCTGTAACTGCAGTTATTCAGTATTGTTATATAATAAAGCAGTATGTATAACTAATATAGGCTATATTGCCACTAGGCCATGAATGTAATGGCCTATCTGTGTCCTTTTTAAAAAAGGACAGAACTTTAAACAATGACCAATCAGGTCACAGCACCCTCTAGAACCTTCCCAAGGGAGGCTGACTTCTTCAGATTTTCAAGCATAATTAGGAATAGTATTCCTAGTGAGAAGGAGAGCCTCTAAGGGGAGGAGGGCGGGTCGTATGTGAATCTAGGAAAGATACCAACACTGGACAACTGCAGTTACAAGTAAGTAAGTAACTTATTTTCTTATCCAATATTGAATCTTTCATAGTTTCACATGCTTGGATCAGAATAGCAGGCAGTATTGTAAGTACCTGAAATGCCCTTGGAGAATGGTGGGCAAAAACAATACTTTTTTGTGAAGAAGAACCTGTACATATAAACAAAAAAATATAATATATATATAGCTAAAACAATAGGAAGAGAACATAATCATGTAAGTGCATAACGTTTAGACAAAGTATGTAAATATAAATATAAAATAGCGATATACCATAGCTAGGAAAATTAGACTTTAAAATAAATAAACTCCTCTATTTAAAGAGGGCCACCTTATAAGTGTTAACAACACGTGGCCTGCAGCTGCTTCACTTTGCTGTGCCGATTCCAGGCCCTAGTGCTGCGTGAACATGTGGGTGCTCTTCCATGTTGAAGCACCCATATTTCCTCCAGCACAACACCTGCAAACAGAGCACCCGAAGTGGACACTGCTCTTGTCGAATGCGCTTTAGCTCTTCTCGTTAAGGGTTTGCCCGCTTTGGAAAGTCAACACTGAATTGTCACCAAATCCAGCTTACAATCATAAGTTTTGTCACTTCTCTGAAGTGATGACCTTGACCATAAGTTAAAAGAAATTGGTCATCAGTCTTGCGAATGAGCTTAGTTCTGTGAAAGCAAAATTTGAGACATCTCTCAATGAGCCTGCTCAGCCGGTGTGGCTGGGCTGGGAAAAAAGTCCGAAGGATGATAGGTTCATTGAGGTGGAATTGAGAAGGAACTTTAGGGATGAATAAAGGGTTGCACAGAGAAGTATGTATTCATCGATGAAACAGAGAAAAGGTTCTTTAGGGGTATGCATCTCACTAACCCTTCTGGCAAATGTGAGAGTGAGAAGAGGAAGAGCAACTTTCCATGTGAGAAACTTTAACTCAGCCTTATAAATGGTTACGAAAGGCTACTTCATTAGTTACACGAGGACCACATTGAGATGCCATTCTAGGGGAGTTCGTTCGTTCGTACTGGTTGCAAAGCTCTGAAGAGTCCTTTCAAGAATTGCTTTATGAGCCTTGTAGAACAGATCGATGGAGCCTGTGCCGAGCGTCTGTATCTGGAGATTGCTCCAAGGTAAACCTTAACTGATGAATAAACCAAGCCTGACTTGGCCAGAGAAAGAAGATAAGGTAAGATCTGTTCCAGGGAAACATGGAATGGGTTTAAGTTGTTGCAGCTCCTCTTGTACCCAAATACCTCAACGACAGAATTAACTTCCACGTACCCAAAAGAAACCTCCGATCTTCCAACCTCGCACTGGCCAAAACCACGCGCATCCACAGAGCCAGAGCAGGCGGAAGATCCTTCTCCCATACTGCAGCCAAGAGCTGGAACGAGCTACCGGCAGACATCAGATGCGCCCCCTCCCTGAAAACCTTCAGGAAGACCCTCAAGACCTGGCTCTTCAGCTAAACAGATCTGTGGACCCCTACCCCCATCAGCGTCTTGAGACCCTCACTGGTGAGTAGCGAGCTTACCTTTCCCTGATTGATTGATTTATTGATTGATTGTAAAGGTTTCATTTAGAGGCGTGCCAATGGTACCAAGTTTATAGCAGAAGAGAGCCTGCCAAGGAGCGACTTGAACAGTCTCACAGAAACGTACTGCTTTCTTGCAATTTGTTGAGCCAAGCGCGCTAGCCTCCTTTGTCTGTCCAGAGAGAGGAAGGCTTTGATTTGTATTGTGTCCAGTTTGCTCTGAGAAATGCCATAGCCTGACTGGGACTGGTAGAGGACTTGCGCCAATTTACGGCGAGGCCCAGTTTGAGAAAAATACCTTTGTCACTCTGGCAGCCTGTCCTGGGGTTCAATTGTTTAGCAGCCAGTCGTCTAGGTAAGGGAATACCTGATGGCCTTGCTTCCCGAGTGCTACTGCTACTACTGGGGCCATGTACTTGGTGAATATACGAGGGGTGGACATTAGACCAATGCGAAGAACCTTGAATTGTAAATGGGTACAAGCTACTGTGAAACGAAGATATTTGCAGCGCTTGGGATGGATGGGGATATGGACGTAAGTGTCTTTTAGGTCTAGGGATGTCATGAAATCTTCGCTGTTGATACGATGAAGAATGTCAGAGAGAGTTATCACCTGGAGAGATTGCTTGCAGAGGTATTTGTGAGCTTCCTGAGATCTAGGATAGGTCTCCACTCTCCTGATTTCTTGAGAATAGGAAAACATGGGAGTAGAATCCTTCCTCTTTTTGAGCATGCTGGACTTTCTTTATCGCTCCTTTGGCAAGTATTAAGAAAGCATCATTCCGCAGTAAGTGAAGATGACAGGGGTGCGATCCCCATGGTGGATTAGTTGGTGGTTTCTACTTAAATTCCAGGGTACGGCCAAAGTTAACAAGGTCCAATACTCATCAGTCTGAAAGTGATGGTTTGCCATTGATGGAGGTAACTGAATATCTTCGCACCTACGGGATGAGAAGGTGGTGTAGCTGGTTCCTGGAGAAGGTCACTGTTTGCGGCCTGTCTCGCGGCTTTGAGAAGGTGGCCTTATGCAAGGCCCTTGTTCAGAGAAACCTGCCATAGAGGATTGATGGTAGGACTGTTGCTGATACCCCTGCCTGAACTGAGGCTGGTAGGACTGATACTGTTGAAAGCCACAGATACTGTTGGAAGCCACACCCTCGCACTCCCCACAAAAGCACAATGTAATATTGAGGGGTGTCCAGGGAGTTGGCGGAATCTGTGCCCATTTTAGTGACAAGCAGGCATCGTCAATGTGTTTGCCAAATAATGTGTCCCCGTCATATTCCATGTAAAAACTGGAATGGACCTCTGGTCTGAAAGAGGTCACCCAAAGTCAACCTTGGCGCCTTAACACCGATACGCTGGCTAGTTGGCGGAAGCCTGTGAATGCGATGCCCCTAGCACAATGAATTATTTCAGATGACATGCGTACGTCCTCCAATAAAATCTTTCTGGCTTCCGACTGTCTATCCTCCGGGATGAGATCAATGATGGATCTGACATGCGACCACAACAGCTGAGAACCGCCAAGGCATTCGCTGTGTGCGCTGTAATCACAGACATCGTGGAAAATCTCTGGCTAATATTGTCTACACTGCATCCAACTGTATCAGGTGGCACCGAAATAGGAGTAGATGGGGTCTTAGACCTCCGATGTGCCGCATGAGATATGACTGAATCAGGTTTGGGATGTCCTGTCAAACTTGCTAGGGAATCCTCAAGCACCCTGTACTTTTTGTCACTGTGAGGAAGGACAGGCACTACCCTGCCAGGGTTTTTCATTACCTTGACTCCTTCCTGCCAGATGTAGTCTACGATTGGTATTGAGCGCAGCGATTTTCTTGCTTGCTCATTAAAATCATAAAGGAAGCAGTCAGACTGCTTCACCGACATGAGAAGATGAACTCTGGTTGCCGCTCTGTCCATCAGATTGTGGAAACCTATATCTTCTAGAGGCGAATAAGAAGGGTGGTGCGGAGGCATGGATAGTGCTGGCATGACATAGTCATCCCATTCATCCAAAGGCGGCCGTGTGTCAGGGATCTCACCCTCTTCTCTTTCATCATCAGATGATAATGGATACCTTGGCACTGCAACATGGGAGGCAGGCAGCATTCTAGGCGTACCTGGCTGAGGGAGGGGTGGTGGAGGAAGAGGGGTGGCAGGTTGTGGTGGTGCACCAGGCTGTTCATGGGGAAATGCCTCAGATAATCCATTAGCATTGCTTGGAGGTCCTGCATCAAGGAAGCAGGAATGTGTGCAGTATCCCACTGAGGAAAAAGATCTGAAAAACACACTCTGTCTCATAGAGGATAGTAATGTTGGTAATAATGACTATCCTCCTCATAATTCCCATCTTCCTCCTGAAAATTAACGTTCCGTTCCTACAGACTATGAGCTGGACCAAACAGGCGACATCATCATCAGACTGCTCAATGTCCAATAGATGACTTTGAGGTAGAAGTGAGACTTTGCCGGATATATTGACTTCAGGATGCAGAAAGGTTTTGGAAACCTTAGAAATCTTAATTGTCATCGACGGGGGCGTCGGCAGTGTTGTTATCACAGGAGTCCTGTCTTTCTTTGGTGTCGTGGTCAACGGTCTCAACGAGAAGGTGGTACTGGTGGTCATCGACAGTCTTGGTGTCGACAGAGAAGGTGTTGTCGAGAAGGATTTTGAAGAGGTTTTTGGGTTTGTGGATGGCTCAGCAGATGAGGCATGAGGACAATCTTTATCCTTTCATGTTAAGGATGATTCTTAGGAGAAATGTCGTTGGTTCTCCTTTTTCTTAGAGCTGTGAGGCTGGTGAGAAGTCTTCACCGATTTTCTGGACTCCTCTGGCGCGCCATCATTGGATCTAGCCCTTTTGTGAGACCCAGAAAAGGTGTCACTATCTTCCGTAGAACACGACATTTGAGCTTTCGTCTTCTGAACCCACACTAGTAGCATACCTTCTCTGTCCCTCAAGAGGTTTTGAGAAGAAAGTGTGACAGATCTTGTACTCTTTTTCCTAATGTTTGGGATGAAGGCAGTAAATGCAGTTCTTATGGGTGTCGTCCACATACACTCTCTTCTTCCCACAAGCCTTACAGGGACGGAAGAGGCTTTTTGTGTCAGACATAGTAGAGTAGTAGTTGAAAATAGCTTTGAAATAAGAGAAACTGAGCGGAGCTCAGGGAGACTCCCTTCACACACGACGTACAGTGAAAATCTGAGGAAGTCAGCCTCTCTTGGGAAGGTTCTAGAGGGTGTTATAAACTGATTGGTCATAATTCAATGTTTGGTCCTTTTTTAAGAAGGACAAAGATAGGCTACTGCTATTGTCGTCTATGTTAGTTATACTTACTGCTTTATTAGAGTACCGTGGAATGATTCAAGCATGTGAATCTATGAAAGATCCAATACTGGATAAGAATAGATGTACTATTCTGACTCTTCATTTAGAGGCAGACATACATTTTTCATGCAATGCAGGACCGCAAACAAAATTGCTGCACTGAGTTGTGTGAAATTGAGAGAACGTGAAAGAGAGAATTGTTTCCTCTGGTGCACTCTAGACTGCTTTGCACCACCAAACATACCCTTGCACTATACTGCAAAGATGTGTGCGTTCTATCAAGCATTGTTTTTTTCCTGGAAGGAGAAACTTTCAGTACAAAAAATATGATTTAATACATTTCCTTCTTTGTATGTGTGCCGTACAGTGTCGTGTACACGTCAAGCTAGAAAAATGTGGAGAGTTTTGAAGCTTGCTACCCAGTTGCTACTGCCTCGAGGAGGCGTAAGGTTTTGGATTAAATCCTTGTCTGCAGTTGTTAGTAGATAGGGGTTTGTGCCACAACCAAGTGTGGTTGCATGTGAATGCCCATGATGCAAAGTATTGTAAAGTTGCAAATAGCGCTACTTTGCTTTACCTTCAAATGCAAATCCTGATCTGTGTTGGACAGTAAATACCACAACACTCTGCATAGTGTTAGAAAATTTCGGCCCATGTTTCCTTGACAAAATAGTGCAAGTCGATCTTCATTGGCATCAATATTATTAACTCACCCCGAAAATATTGTGACTAGTCCCATTTTTTTTATACAAAACTCCAGGATTCTGGAAGTACAGCTGGAAGGTCTGTACGTAAATCTCTATATAAACTTTGGTGACTGGCCCGCTATATGCCAATGTTTCACTTCCTGTCGCCATTTGCCAATTACAAGGCAAAGGTCTCTCGGATTGGCATTATCCGTACTTCTGCCCCGCCAACATTCAACCAGTCACCTGCCAAGAGTGACTGCCCGATTTTATCACAGCTTGGAGGGGTAGAAGAATAGCGGGGGCCTGCTAGCTATAACATAAGTAGAACTGCATCTCTACAGCACCGGGGCTCAAGGAATCTCCAAGAATTCACCCCGGGGTATCCTGAGCTGGCGTGTCGAGCATGCAGGTGGGAGAGAGCACCTGTGAATTCCCAGAGACCACAAGAGTGGAAGACAAGTAGATTCATACCTGGGAGATCAGAATCACAGCCTCGGACGCAACCTTCAGAAAAAAACTGAAAACTTGACTGTTTAACAAATGCGACTAACCTCCTTCCTTCCCCGCTTCTCCATGTCTCATACCTAGCGCTGGGAAGCCTTTGGGTTGCCATGCGCTCTATAAATCCTCATAACATAACATAACCTGCAGGCCAAGGCACAAAGCTAAACCTCAGGATTATCTTTGTGTTTTTGGGTCACTGGTCCCGGGGAATCCTGAGGATTCTGTTTGCACTGTTATTCACACACACAGCAGTACGGATGGGAAATCTGGGAATTCTGCAGGTCCCCAGGGATCAATGACAAATCTGAGTTCACCAAGGGCTGCCAATTGGAGCAGGGGCATGTTGGTGCTTGCACTGCCATACTGAAGTCCACTTGTGCCCTGAAATTGTCAACCTATGCCCAGCTGGAGGGAGGTGGCAGGGTGAAGCAGGGGATTGGACTTGGGTAGAGGCTGCGTCTGGATCTAAGGAGCAAACAATGGCCTGAGTTGCTCTGTAACAGACATGAAAATAACTCACACTCAGACAACTCAGTAGGCATCTTCTTCTGCCCCACCTCCACATGCAACACACTGAAGGAAGTACCATCTAGCTGCATTTATGATGTCTACTCGACACCATACCAAGGCTTGCCTCCTTTCTAGAGTTTCCTTTAGACCCTGTGCTGTGCCAGATTCAAGGACTGACTATTATGTGACTCTCACACAAATAACACTGTCTTACACAGGAAAATCAAGAAATGACAGATTCCAGTCACCGTAGAAACAGGAAAAGCAAAATCTACTTCTGTTTATTAAAACTGACTATGCATAAAGTAGATCCCATCTACTTTTCAAGAAAAGATCAATAGAGTTGTAGTGGACAGGACTTGTGCCAAAAAGTAAAGGTTATACGGTCTTGTTCCGGGAGCCCTGTACTGGCTCCCTAGACCATGCAGCCATTGTTCCGATAGTCCTCCATGAACTTCTGCATCTTCCGGCACTTGCTACGGTGGATGGAGGCTCTGCAGTTCCCTTCAGTCGCAAGTTCCTCGATCCAGGAGTTGGACTCAAGCAAGTACTGCAGCCTATTAGGGAAAAAAGAGAGCAAGAGACAAAAGGAAGCATTACATATGAATATGACTTGTAAATATTGGGATTTAAAGCGCTTGGAACAAAGCAAGGAATTAGGGTAGGGTGCTGGAGATGTAGCATTAGGGGTTGGGGTTTAAAATGGAGAGTGGAATAGGGCTTGGGTGAAGCTCACAGGAAGTGTAAGGGCAACAAAGGTGGCAGAGCTGCAGGAAGGAGGGAAACTCTTCAGGGATGGTACGACTACCAGTGATGAGCTGCTGCTCAAAATTAATTTTTGGATTATAACATGTGTATGAGTAGGGATGCACTAAGTAAGGTTATTCTTTACATGAATACAATTCTGATGTAAAACACACCATACTGTCCCACAGTTGCACATGGTTGTGTGTCAGAATATTGAGTATAGAAATATTGTGATACAAACATACTGTTGCCTAAACAACCAAAATATAGTGAGATTAAATATAGGTAAGTATATAGGTATATATAAGTACATCTAGGTGTCGTGTAGTTAAATATTGTCAAGTTATCTACATATGGATTTTAGTATAATAAACCTATATTGACCTATATATATTTACCATCACAAGATTTTGGTCTGTGATATTTTCCCAACAATATTTTTGTATCACAATATTTTTCCCATGATATCCTGATACATATTACTGCACATATTACCAACAGGTCAAACTGGCTTAGTTTGTTATGTTTTACTTTCCCTATCTGTCGAGACATGTCTATGCTCCGCTCTATCACATGCACGTGTAACACGCCAGAGTGTTCGATAGAGAAGAAAGGGCTGAGGTATTCGCTTTTATTGCTAGCAACTGAAATGCAGACACCAAACGTTAGGACAATGGCTCTGATTGTGTTTGCACAGAATCACACACTTAAACGTGTGCCCTGGTCCTCAGTCTTGGTGAATTCACAACCATTTCTTAAGGAAAAGTTATAATTGGTTTAGACTCTATTGATGCTAATATTACCAGCATTTAGTGGCATCTGGTAACCTGGAGAAATAATGGGTCAGAGACACATGTGCCCACTCAGGACCACCATCCATGAACACAACTTATACCCATCCTTTCACAACCACAGATGCGCACACACATTCAGACCTATCTATTCACCAGCATGCAAACATACACACCTTTCCACAAGCACACATATGTTAGTACATATACATTCATGCAAAAACACAATCACTCAAATTTCTATTATACGGGGGTGATGGCAGAACCAGCGGGTGAGGGAGGGAGAAGCGCAATGGCTCAGGAAGGAGCTGCAAGCTTCAGGAGGGAGGCTGAAAGCAGAAGATCCCCCCACCTCCTCTAATTGGCTATCCCTTGTTAAGGGTTAGCCAATGAGACTAGGATCTTCTCTAATCCACAGAGTGGGGTGGAATCATTGAGACTTGTGGATCCCCCCACCTCCTCTCATTGGCTACCCCTTGTTAAGGGTTAGCCAATGAGACTGGCATCTTCTCTAACCTGCAGACAGGGGTGGAATCATTGAGACTTGCGGATCCCACCTCATACTGCGGCTGATTAGTGAAGGGTGATGTGAAGCATCACCCCTGTCAGACAGTCAGTCCTGGGCCACTGAGGGCTTAAATCAGTGACTCTATCCATGACGCTACCCCTCGCTGTCAGAAGGAAGGTTCCTCTTAGAGCTTTCCCAGGCTGATGAAGTCACTGCCCTCAAACCTTGGCACAGGCTGTAAGCACCTATTAGTGCAAATGTCTGACCCTGACATGGTGAGTGTCTGTTAGTCTGCCCTTTGCTCAGTCTGACAAACTTTATTATATTATGAGAAAGAGGGGGGAGGTGGAGCCCCTGCACCTGTAATGACGAGCAGTCGCTGACCAGGAGGCCTTGAACAGTTCAACGATGCCTTGGCCCTGGTCAAGAAAATAAATACAACCTTTAGATCTAGGAGGCAGACAGTTACTGTGCCAATGGGTCATTGTAGAGTGGACACCTCTGGTTTGAGGCCCCCACAAAAATGCTCCTGGTGCAGCATCACTGAGCACACCTAAGACCATTCACATTCATGGTGCGGGGCTGCGAGTGTGTGATGTCTAGCATGGGCTTTGTACTGGATGGATAATCTTCCAGTTCAGAATACAATGCGTAGACATAGTGTAAATCTTTTCCACATGTGCATGTGGCCTTCACAGTAAAGCACACATAGAAAGCTGGAAAAGTTTGGAGAAAATAAACTTTTCCTCCAATGTCATACCTGCTTCAAGGATGCATTCACTTTTGGCGCAAAGCCCTTGTTATCTTTTTAGTGCATTGGGCTCCGTGTCATGACCCACGGGTGGTTCCTTGGGAAAGCCCATGTACCGTCCCTGGTCTACCCAAACAAAGCAGGGCGTAGAGCTACTTAGTGTTACTTCAAGATTACTTTCCAGCATGATGCAAGATTTATGCTGGAAAGTAAATCCCAATTCAACACTATGCACTGGTTTGTGTCACTTCTGAAGCAAACCTGGAGCAAAGTGCTAGTACAACTGTGCCACATGTCAGCCTTTGCCCCTGTCAGTGCTTTACCTGTGAGCAAGATCCAGAGATGCCTCCACCTGTGAATGTAAAAGGTGACGTCCTCTGTAAGGTGAGCTGCTGATGTTTGCGTGTTTTCAGAGACACATAGCAAGATTCAGGGAATGGTGTCTTCTCTCAGGATAGACACCAGGTATCAGTGTCAAGCAAAAGGCCTCATTGGCTCTGGTCCCTCTCACACAAGGAAGGATCCTGACTCATAGAGCAGTTTTATGTGTGCCTCTAGAGTGGAATTCATGATGTGACATTTGTGGGTGACAAAAACGATCTGAATGTGTTGGTGTTCACCAGAGGTTGCATGGGCATCCCAACACATGTCATTCCATTCCTCCATTTCACTCTCCCTACATGCAGACATTTGTGTTTGTGAAAATGCACAAGTCCTGATTCTGTGAAATCAGGATTTTAAATTTAAATACACAAATCCAACATTTTTTGCACCTAAGCAACTCAGTTCTGTAAATACTGTGCCCAAAATTAATAATCTTAATCTTATATTAAGTATTCGGTACGGCACTCAATCTGGAAGTAATACAAGCAAGAGGTAAGGAGCTACTTCTGGGTGTTATATTTTGATTTATAGATGTGCTTCAGGCAAGGATAATGGGAAGAAACACTGTAAGGATGTTATACCTTGTCTTTCCACAAATGATCCTGATAGTTATATTATAGCTAAACTGTAATGGCTTGATACACTAATTTATTTCCGTGGATTAGGACAGTCGAGAGAGGAGAGACTGAGAGACGGGGGAGGGGATATGTGTGTCTCTAAGCTGTCACTCACTCTCCCTCAGTGTCGTTTGTGTCCCCGTCCTGGCCCATCAAAAGGTACTCCTTTCCATCCTTCAGCTCCATCCGGCATGCTTTGCGCTGAATGAAATTTCGGAAATGTCCCGCCTTAATCTGTTCATCCTTGGCTGCACGATGGTGAGAGGGCAGAGAGAGGGAGAGGGAGAGAGAGGCAAAGAGAGAGGGGGAAAGAGGGAGATGGAGGGAGGGAGGGAGAGAAAGTGGGAGACAGAAAGAGAGAGGGGGAGAGGTGAGACAGAGAGGGGAGTGAGAGAGGGAGAGAGAGAGGGAGGGAGAGAGGGAGAGAGAGAGGGGGAGAGGTGAGAGAGAGAGGGGGTGAGAGAGGGAAAGAGAGAGGGAGAGAGGGAGGGAGAGAGATAGGAAGAGGGAGAGAGAGAGGGAGGAAGGGAGAGAAAGAGGGAGAGAGAGAGAGAAAGAGGGAGAGAGGTGTGTGTGGGAGAGAGAGAGAGAGAGAGAGAGAGAGAGAGAGAGGGAGGGAGAGAGATAGGGAGAGGGAGCGAGAGGGGGGAAGGGAGAGGGAGAGAAAGAGGGAGAAAAAGAGAGAGAGAGGTGAGAGAGAGAGAGAGAGAGAGAGAGAGAGAGAGTGAGAGAGAGAGAGAGAGAGAATGGATAACACAACCTTCATTAGTTTGTATTCACAAATACAATTTTTGTATGGTTGATTCACATGAAGGAAGTATACCAAGTATCCCATCCGGCTTTGCGGGTAACAATTACCAAAATGTTATACAGAAAGGCATTTTTCCTACCTCAGATACAGATCTCAATGGATGGATGTCAAAATATCATATACACACATATTGTCTGACGTAAATCTTGTGCTCTAGTTATAGTTTACTTACATATCGTTCCATTGGATGTTCAATTCCTCTTGTTAGCTTCACGGGGGTACTATATTTGTAAACTATGTTTACAACACAATAGTGATGGCAGGAGATATTCTGACGATGATCTTCTGGTGCCACGAAACCATGAAAGCGA
The DNA here is from genome assembly GCF_964204655.1 of Triturus cristatus. Taxonomy (NCBI): domain Eukaryota; kingdom Metazoa; phylum Chordata; class Amphibia; order Caudata; family Salamandridae; genus Triturus; species Triturus cristatus. The sequence goes on from NC_140587.1 coordinate 163,153,931, forward strand.
GTTTTGAATAAACATAATCAGGCCGTTCAGCCGCTGCTCCTGGCTGCCCCTTTGCTATCCCTGGCGCTGCTCCTGCTACCCATGGCCTCAGGGGGCATGTAGGCGGCCACAGGATTGAAGATCAGGATAAATCAATTAACTATACTTACTCTTTGTAGTAGTCCCTTCATGCCTTCAAGTAAAAGGCTAGCGATGGGCAAAGGGCGAGACTGGGACTCAATCATAAGGAATGTGATCTCACTGCCGCTGTACCAGGCATTTTGGTGAACCAATGTCCATATGGACTGCCCAAAATATTGTCTACTACGCAGAATTACTATATCATGAATCGTTTGACTTCAAATGGATGTGAAGAAAGAGAGAAATAGCAAAATAGCTGCAGGAAGCTAGAGGCTAAAGATACCTTTGCCACCATACTGTGAGACACTTTACAGGTTGCGCACATCGCATGGCCACTCAAAGCTTTCAAACTGCTCCCCTACAACTCTTGGCCTCATGCGCATGCAACATGGTGGGACTTGCATGAAAGGAAGAAGCTTGAAAGGGACTAATGTGCCCTCTCACATTGTGTCAGGCGGGGAAGGGAAGCAACCATGTTGTTTGGTTGGAGTCATGTTTTATTGTCTTTAACATCATTGCTACACTTAAACCTTCCTCCCACACTAAAGACCCCCTCCCTTCTAACCTTGTCACAGACCTGAAGCACATCATTGCCCCACTCCTGGACCTCTATCGTCAACACCTCCCTTGCCATGGCTTGCGTCGCTATTTCCCTTCAACTTGGGCAAATCACTCCCATTCTTAATAACCTTACGGCCGACCCCAATGACCTTAACAATCTCCGCCCCATCTCTAATCTCCCCCTTCTTTCCAAAGTCCTCAAAGTGTGTCCAGCTCTAATTAGATAAACACATCGAAAGCTTCAACCTGCTGGATCCCCTACAGTCAGGCTTCAGGAAAGGTTGCAGCACCAAAACTGCCATGCTTAACATTGTCGATGACATCCACCACACCCTCGACAATGGCGAGACCTGCCTACTGATCCTCCTTGATGTCTCCGCTGCGTTCGACACAGTTAACCACTGAGCCCTTCTAAACGTTCTCAGAGACCGCTTTGGCCTCAATGGTACTGGCCATAAATGGTTTGTCTCCTATCTCCAGCACCGCATACAGCAAATCAAAATTCTCGATTGCTTATCAAACCCCACTCCGGTCTCCCTAGGAGTCCCCCAGGGATCCATTCTCTCTTCCTCTCTCTTTAACCTCATTATGGAACCCCTCACCTTCATTCTTAAACAAGCGGGAATCAACTACCACCTCTATGCCGATGACACCCAACTCTACTATAAGTGCAAAACCACACGCGGACATCCTACACCTTAACAACACCCTCTCTATGATTCAATCCTGGTTCCAATTATAATCATCTCAAACTCAACCCCCAAAAAACTGAAATCATTCTCTTCTCCCCTAAAAACAACCCTCTTCCCATTCAAACCTGGATCTCCGACCTTAATGCCTTCAACTTCACACTCTCCCTGTCCAACTCAGTAAAATCTCTTGGTATCTCCATCGATAATAGCCTAACTCTAAATGTGCACATCAGAAACTCGGCTAAAGGAGCTCTCTTCACTCTCCGTCATCTAAAGAAAATTAAACCCTTTATTCCATCAGATGTCTTTAAATTAGTAGTTCAATCTCTGGTCTTTTCACATATTGATTATATTGATTATAGTAACGCCATCCTCACCGGAATCCCCAAGGTCCACCTTGCTTCACTCAAATCTGTGCTCAACCTTGCAGCCAGGCTCATCACTGACTGCAAACGCTTCGACCACATCTATGCACCCCTCAAATCCCTTAAATGGCTCCCCATCGAAGGCAGATCCGCATACAAAACTGCTTGCATTACTCACAAAGTCCTCCATCAAAATACACCGCCATGCCTCGTCCCATGGGAAGCACCAATGCTCTCCTCCTAGTCCCACCCCTGTGAGAAGGTGGCCTGATATATGCTGTCCACTAGTTCTAGTGGGCACCTTGTATCAGTCCAAATAACCCCTTATGATGATAGGTTAAAGACAACCTTTATTGAAAGCTATCCTAGTGGTAGCTATGGAGAGCAGCCTTCAGGCTAAGTCTTGAAGGAATGTAAAGCAGCTTGTTTTACCAGTCTATAATCTCTTGAATGATCAAATGAAAGGACAACCACACCAGGTATATATTTGATATATATGTATTTAAGATAAAGCGCACCCCTCTAGTCTCTTTATGAGGCTGGAGTTCGAAGTACTTAAGTTACAAGATAGCAATCACCAGTAGTAGCACAAATACACGTTTGGGCCCTAGGGGCGTACCAAACCATATACCAATAAAGTGGTATAAGAACCACGACTGAACTAGACACAAGGCCTAGAGCCTGTAGAATCGCTGGGACCCCAAGGTAGTGATACAGGGGACCCACGGGGGCCGTGTGCAGTGTGTAAGCACAACCGCGGGTTCCCGTTAGCTTCTATGGGCAATGTCGCGAATGGAAATTTAAAGATTAGGGACACTTAGAATCGAGTCAGGACCAAACCCTTTTGGATTTAGGAAGTTCTAGGGCTAGCACCCACGGGAGCACCGGAGTACTCGAGTTACCTCACCCAGGGAAGCCGGGTGCATAGGTGTCTTTTGGTGTCGGGTCACGTCGCCGATTGCAATGGAAGCTGGCAAAGAACTGCTGCTGCCGTGAAGAGAAGAATTGTCCACAGAGATCCCAGCCTGGATCTAGGATGGAAGGAACCTGAAAGCAGAGGGGACAGAGTCTGGGTCACTTGCCAGTGACCGAGGGCAGGATGGACCAATGCCAACAGATGTCGGGTGCTTCAGGTGAGTTGACGGGTGTCTTGACTCTTCAATAAACAAACAGTTCGAACGAGAGAGTCCAAGGGAAAATTTTAAAGACCACTAAGGATTATATCCCCAATCAACTACTAACAAACACAAGAATCCTAGGGTCTACGTACTACCTCTAAGTTACAACTTAAACCTATGCGATAGTAATTAACCTAATTGGTAAAAACTGTTGAGCAGAATGTTCCTAAGGGCAGATCACTTTTAGGACGTAATCCCTCACTCACCAATGGTGACATGCTTCATCATAGGGACTCTCCTCCCAAAGGAAAAACCTAGTTCCTTTGGGGGCTACAACCCCCTCTCTGAGAGGGAGGACCTCCGGCAGCAGGCTCTCCAGGACTAGCGGTACCGACGGATAGAGCGGTGCTGCCTTCCTGAGCAGCTGCCAGGTAGAGGTGAGATCCTGTACCCAGCCTTTGCGGGTATTTGCAGGCTCGGATAGAGGCCTATGATATTGCACTGGCCCTATATCCTTTTTTGGTTTCATTTCACTTTCTTCACTTGCAGTAGCGTTTCTTTGTAAGGTCCTGACGAAAGCCCGATTCTTGTCTTGACTCTTCAGCCACGAGGTCCAGGAGGCACCGATGATGACCAGAAGCTGGATTCGAGCTGTCCCATGAAGTCTGTCGAGTGCTGCGGTGTCGGCGACCAGATTAAACCCAGCAAGCCTTGGCAACGGCAAGTCACTGGAAATCAGAGAAAGGACTGCGGTGCAGACCAGCAAGGTCTGAGGGACTCACCCAGCAAGGGTAAGCCGGGGCACGTCTGGAGCAACCAGGAAAGCCCAATTAGAAGAGGAGTTGCCTTCATGGGGTCCTACTAGCCAACGGGCTAGCGATCGCGAAGGAGCCTCGAGCGGTCATGCTTGAAACTGGACCACGGGTTACTCATGGAGTGGAGGCCAGCAATCTTCGGTGCAGGAGGTGCTCAAGGCTGGGGCTACTCGGAGCCCAAAGCACAAGTTCGAGGAGGACCAGGAAGATAGTGTTGCTGCAAAAGTTCACGGTGTCCAGGGGTCACGGTTCCATGTCACCCACAATAGACACTGGCCTCAGCTTTGCTGCAGACTCAGGGTAGCCCTGGGGAGGTCTGGAAATCCACCTCTGGTGATGCAAAGCCTTCGGCGTCTGGCGGGAGCTTCAGCGATGCAGACCGGTCAGTTGCTTCTTTGGTGCCTGCCAAGCAGGGGAGTCACTCCTTGACCCCAAGGGAGATTTCTTCAGTCTTCTAAGCAAAGTAGAACATCGAAGGTCCAGCATATATATTGCAGCGTTTCGTCCAGGGTAATCTAAAGTCGCAAGGACTGGGTTGACATACTCTAGGGACCCACGTATGGGAGGGTTTGGAAAGAGGGGTGGTTACACCCATTTCCTTTGTTCAGTTTCGCGCCAGAGCAGGGGCAGGTAGTCCCTGCAACCGGTTTGAACTGGACTATGCACAGGGACACCAAGTGTGCCCCCAGTGCAGGACTTCAAAGCACCAGAGAGTGCTCCCGCCCAGCCCCAATACACATCTGCCTGTCTGGGGAGGTGGTTATACCCATTTTGTGATGCCAGGGCTCAAGAAAGTCCTATCGGGTTAGACCAGTGTGAACATGTCTCTCCCTCTAGAAGGGTGGAATGCTACCCCCGCCGCCAGAACTGCCGGGGGGGGGGGGGGGTAGTATTCCAAAGCGTTTCACACCAAACACAACATGTTTCCGTGCAGCCAACCCAAACTTAGCATTTACCGCGAGGTTATAATGCACTTAAGAGTATATGGTCAGGCTGCACCACAAACAGCATCAGAGGAGATACTCCGAACGCTGCAGAGGGGCTCTGCGCATGCAGGGACACCATCTCACATAAAAACCAAGCACTCTGCCTTCAGGATTGTTAAGGCCTGCCATAGGAGTGACTTATGCAGTAGCAGACCTGTGGTGACATTTTGGAGTGCTTCCCAGGGGTGGCATAATACATGCTTCAGCCCCTGGTAGGCCTCTGAGGTACCTATGCCCTAGATCCATATACTAGGGGCTTATTAGGCACTCCAGAATCCAATTAGATATGTATCTAATGTACATGCAAACCATTTTAGAGAGGAAGCAGCTAGTCTGTGGGCCTGATAAGCATGGTCGAAAAACAGTGAAACACCAGCAAAAAAAAGGGGGTACCCATGTGAAGCAGATCCTACTCTCCTACAACCCCTACTAAAAAAGAAATCCACACAATCCCGCTCCTTCATTGGTAATGCCCCAAACATCTGGAACGCCCTCCCCAAAGCCCTGCGATGCAACCCTTCCTACATCAGCTTCAAAAAAGACCTCAAAATCCACCTCCTCAATCAATATTGGGGGTCTTCTGGTTCCCCCCACTTTCCTACTGCCTCTCTCATCCCCCCTCCCCTCCCTCTACATTCCACTCACCCAGCTTTCTCCCTTCCTCACTGCTCTTATGCGCTACCTCTCATAGTCCTTCCCATCCCCCTCCCACTCCCACCAAAATTTCCCCCTCTGCTTCCCTCTCACTTTCTCACATCTAACTTCCTAATACCTGCTGCTCTTCCTGCCCTTCTCCATCCCATACCATTATACGAAATCTGATCTCCCATTTCCATGTTATACATGTATATAGCCCTCGCTCTATCTACCTATTTTATATGTGTAAATTCTAGACGTTTCTATTTTGTTAACTTGTTGGTATTCCATTCTGTTGAATTTTTGTTCTATACCATTAACATCTTCTTACGCATGTAAAGCGCTCTGATACCTCTAGGTCTAGCCAGCGCTATATAAAACCTCTCAAATAAATAAATAAATTGTGTATGTGAGGGTTTGTGGAATCGACAGAAGCTCTTAGTGTCACAGCCTGAGGATCAGGTGCCAAATGGCAGCATGGAAATGGATGGTGTCATTGGTGTCTATGGTCAAATCAGGAAGTGTGGCGGCATCGGCTGCATCAGTTGTACTGTTGTGACGGCTGCCATGTATGCCTGTTCTATTTTCTATCCTATGCCTAATTTCAGCGTCATTTATCTCTTTTTAGAAAGCGTGACATTCTTAGTCATGCACAGAGATGTTTGCATCATATGTGCTTGCTATCTAGGATGACATATGTATTGCTGTCAGCCAGGGATGCTGCCATAATGTCATGGACGCTCACTGTAGTAGCTAGCATGTTTTTATTTTATTTTTTAGTTATGGAGTATCATTAATATGTGAATCGAGATGACACGTTTATCGCCATATTGTTTAGTCTTGTTGATACTTTCATGCTGCAAGTTCAGCTTTGTTTTATAAATAGAAAGATATGATCGGCCATTAGAAACTATGAAAACAAGGCATTTGACCTTAGGTTAGAGGGACTTGGACTAGGACCATCACGACAGAGGTAACACCAGAGGTCACTCCGGTTTGCCGCGCTAGCCCGCCCTGGACATTTGACCTCTCAATTCAAAGTCCCACAGGAGGAGGCATAACATGTGACTTAACGCTATCGTCTTACTGCACATTTTACCCTGCTTTTTCAGTACTATCTTCAGGGTAAATTCATGGCTTTCTGCAGAGTTTGTGCACAACTCAGAATCCAGATTTAGGCAAAACCACCCTCTGCACCCAGCCTTCAGTTCGCCAAGGAGCTTTGCTAGAAAACAGTCTGCATTAGGTGGCTAGAGGTGGTTAGCTCCCTATAATGTGCTACACAAGTGCTGTCCCATCAGTTACAGGCCTGAGGTGCTGGCCCTCTGGGTGCTGCCCATTGGATTCACACTCTGTTTAGGAGCCCCGTGTCGCCGGTGCATAAGTGCCCAGCTTGGACTTCTTCTGAGGAACCTTTTATGCAGAGGCTCTTTTCTGTAGAAGAATGTGACCCTAAAGAGCACTGGAGCACATTATGCAAATACAGTCTATACCAAAGGCATCACCAGTTTACAGCAGGCATACAGAGAAGGTGACTGCAATAAAGACATAGGGGGGTGTTGACAGCAGAGCTAGTCTTCGTTCAGTTACAGAGGACATACGTACACTTTTAACACTGTGTAGAAAGTTGTATGAATACATGGCATGATGGGAAGGGTTGCTGATGGCTGCAGTGTCACCGGTGGGAGAGGGTCTTCACAGAGACCAGCCCGCCTCTTCTCTGCTAGGTGGCTTGCTGTGTGGCCTCAGGTGTTGCACAGGTAGCCTCAGGGGCTATTGGTGGAGTCATGGGATCAGATTTGTGACTTCCATCAAATACACTTGCCAACTGCAAACAGTCAGTAGAAAGGGCAATAGTTTTGGCTCTCTGCTCTCAAGAGTTGTGACTGATAGCTAAATCATTGCACTCTTAAGGTAGAAATACAAAGAGGGTGATACATGGTAAGTTTGCCACCTTCCTTTCCACCATGGCCACGTCTCCAGCAGGATGCCAGGAGATTCTGCACTTTTCCCGCCTTTTATTGCATACAAGGCTCCTCGTTCCAAGATCACTGAGTCGTACCTCAGGTTTTCACATGTTCGCTGATGATACCCAGCTGCACCCAAAGCTGCAGGACGGGTTACGTGACCAACATTTGACCAGACCATGCCTAGCGAGGGGCAAGACTGGGTGCAGCGAAGCCAGTTCAGCCTCAGTGAGGGAGTCTGAGTGAGGGTCCGACTCCCATGTCCATTATTCTTATTGGCTTGGACGTCCTTGGGAAGAGCTTCAGTGCTTGAACTGCGGTCACCCTTGACTCAGAAGAGATGTTTATGTATGGACTTAAAAGGGTGGTCAAAAGAGTCTTCCAGCATCCAAGTACACTAGGAAGAATTTTACCCTCACTGGCCCTTCCTCAGTGTGGGGCACTCTACTGATGACTACACTAGGCTAATGCTAAACGAATCAGGAGTCTGTGAAGGGCAACAAATGCATGCCTCACATTAAGACCGCGTCACGCAGCTCACATGACCCCTGCACTGAAAGTCTCTACACTTGCCACAGATAAAAGAGCGAACACAGTTGAGACCTGCACTGGTGGGCTCAAGCTCACCTAATTACCATCTTCAAAAATATCTGCAGACCAAATGCCTCTGAACCTGCTGGACACCTTACCTGCCAAACATAAGCCGGTAAGTAGGGGGTTCCTGCACTCTTAAGCCACCACTGTTTCCAAACCCCCCATCCATCCAGCTCAACCCCACAGAGGATTTACCGTTTAGAAATCCACTCGTTGTTGATGGGTGTCCAGCCCCCAGCATTCTCACTCATGATCTTAGGATCACTTGTTTCTAGACTACCTTCTTCCCACCAAAACCTTCCAGATGACAGTCTGGCTGGGTCTGGTGGCTCAGTGGACTAATGCTTCCACTGCAGGGGCCTGTATTCGACCTCATGGTCACAGGTTCAAATCCTGGAGGGTCCACTCAGCCTTTCATTCATCTGAGGTCGATAAAATGATTACCATTGAGTTGGGTAACAATAAACATCTGTTATTCAGCGCCAAGATACCTGTGGGTGAACGTGCACTTTACAAATACGTTATCTTATGCAGTGACAAAAATATGTCAAATAAATACAATACAATAAATAGCTATTAATGGCAGAGAGCATAATTATATGAAGAGGGACATTCATATCCAGAGGAAGCAAGAACTCCCCCCATGCTCCAACTTCAGACACAAACTCTACAAATCTGTATTTCCATCAGCCCCACACTATACAACTTTGCTTCCACCTTGGACCCAAGCCCCCCAACTTAGCCTTCCCCCTACAGTCCCCGGCATTTCAGCAGGCCTTGTGCCGTTTGATACATACAACGTTGCAGGACTTCGAGGATCTGTGCCTTGTAAACCACAAAACTGTTCAGCTCTGCAGACTCCACCACCTTGACTTTGTATCCTGAAAGGCGAGTTTTGGGGTTAGTAAACATGGCGGGCTTTGGGACGCGGTCAATTACAATTCATTTATTTCAACATTGCAAGAAAACCAGGAGGTGTCATGACATGATGGTGCCTCTGAAAGACTGGTTGTGGTACAGAGTCACCCACGTCAGGTCTCTGAAAGAGCATTAGTCCTGGGAGCTAACAGGCACTTCCTGGATCAACCCAATACATCCCTCTGTTTATACAGGTAACCAGTGCTTAATTTGAGCCGGTGGTTGCCGGTGGGGACACTGGCACCTATCTTTAGGGACTAGCACTTGTTTTCCTACCTCATACATTTACTAAGAGCGACAGAGGGAAAACCACCAAAATCAGAGAAACGGAAGAAGAGAAGTATGGAAAAACCGTCACAAAGGGAGAAAGCAGGAAGCTGCAAGGGTGAGATAAAGGTGCAGCAGTGTCTGGCAGTGGAGTAAAGAGGCATGAGGTGGAGATAGGACTAACATCCTATTCAGGCTTTTGCGCAGAACTACGGGCACCAGCACTCTTTCTTTTACAAATTAAGCACTGCTTGGAGTCAATATGTTATGTATACACATTACAGACAAGCAAAGGTCGTTTAATCTCCTTTATAGTGTCTTACAGTCTGCTGAAAGCCTCTGTGTAAGGGCCTGAGCTCCTCAGCCTCACATAGACCCTAAAGCTGGCTTTAACAGACCCTCACTCAGTCATTCATATTACAGGGCCTCCAGAGGCTCCAGTCTAAGGGGCATATTTTGAGAAATAATCCCATAGCGCAGCAAACCAGCTTGCTGCGCTGAGCTACAGGAAAAGGGCAGGAATGCGCTGCATTTAACATTATATGGCTCTTTCCCTGCGCTAGCGCACAATGTGCTGACTACCGCCAATCCACGCATTGTAAGCAGGATTGTTTTTGTGCAGGAAGGAGCGCCTTCCTGCACAAAAAACAATCCTTCTAGGTAATTTCCTCTTTCTATGTGTGCTGCAGAATGCAGAACACATAGAAAGAGGAGAAAAAATGAGGCACAATAAAGATATTTTGCATTGTTACGCCTCCCCTGGCAGCGCGTACCATTCTGACCCATTCCCAGGTCTACCAATAATGTTAAATCTGGAAATGCACCAAAATCTATGGGTGAATGCATAGGAACACCTACGCTCCACCCAGGGATCGCCTCCCTGGGGCAGAGTAACGCAATGCAGCAACTCTAGATAAGTCACACGGGGCCACACAAGGTGGCCTTATGTGGCTTGATAAATCTAACTCACGAGCTGCGTCGGCCTTGCGCCCCGTTTCGTGGCACAAGGTCAATTCAACTCTGATCAATTTGGCTCCAACTGTTCTCCAAATCCAATCTCTGTTTCTCTTAGCCTACCCGTCACCCATCCTTCCCCCTCACTTACCATACTTGACTCTGGGACTGTAACAGGCATGGATGTGTCGGGGGTCCACGTCATCTTCTATGCTCAAGGTCGTAGTCTTTTTAGGACAGGGGCCTTTAAAATAAACACAAAGCCTTCATAAGTCATCTTCTGACCCAAGTACAACAAGTTATTGACTTTGCCATGAAGGTTAAGGATCATATTTTTGACTCATGGCTTGCTATCAGTGTACAGATTCATGCTCTGACCGACCTTTCCATCATCTGGTTAGATCATCTTGACCTTAGTTTCTACATCAGCTTTCCACACCCAAGGATAAAGGGAAATATCTTATACTGTATTTTGTCACATCTAGACGTGTTTCCATCAATCAACTTAAAAACTGTATTTCTGGATTTACTGGAAAAAGTAGGCAGAAGATGCCCATTTATCAAAGTCTCCGGCATAATCTCATATAGCCCCAAAATACCCCATGGAACCAAGGCCCATTCTAAGTCCCCCCCAGTAAATAGTTTTTACCCCTTCATTATGAGTTGCCCAGGCTGGGATGGGGAACAGCACCTGGCTCCAGTTTTAATAGACATTTTGTGTATCATTGCCCAATTTTCCAGAGTTAATGATTTCAGGTAACACCACAAGTCCGTGCAGAAAGTTAGCGCAACTCCACATCTGGATTCAGGTGGTTTTGCCTAAGTACGGATTTATCAAGAAATTCACAATGACAACTGTGTTCTAAATATGTTGTACCTGGGTGTATATCACAGTATAGGCCAGCACATTTATCGACTCAACGAGGTTGACTTTCACTTATCATCAAGGTATGCTATGCACTGGGAAGTATATATTTACTATTAATTCCACACATGCTTATCTTGACGATATTGTGCAAGTCCATACTATGGGGTCAATAGAAGTGCAGGTCATTATTTAAACTTCAGTATAATGGCAGAGTACTGCCGAACCCTAATTAACCGATATCAACTGCCGTACCCTAATCAACCAATGTCAACTGCCAAACCCTAATTAACCGATGTCAACTGCCATACTGTAATCAACCACCCTCAACTGCCGTACCCTAATTAACCAACGTCAACTGCTATACCCTAATCAACCATTGTCAACTGCAGAACCCTAATCAACCGAAGTCAACTGCCAAACCCTAATTAACTGACATCAACTGCTGTACCATAATTAAGTGACATTAACTGCCATACTGTAATCAACCACCCTCACCTACCGTACCGTACTCTAATTAACCAACGTCAACTGCCAAACCCTAATTAACCGATGTCAACTGCAATACTGTAATCAACCGCCCTCACCTACCGTACCGTACTCTAATTAACCAACGTCAACTGCCGAACCCTAATCAACCGACGTCAACTGCTGCACCCTGATCAACCGAAGTCAACTGCTGCACCCTAATCAACCAAAGTCAACTGCTGAACCCTACTTAACTGACATCAACTGCTGTACCCTAATTAAGTGACAGCAACTGCCATACCCTAATCAACCGACATCAACAGCTGTACCCTAATTAGCTAACGTCAACTGCCTTACTCAATTAACCAACAACTGCTGTACCCTAATCAACTGACCTGAATCTACACATATTAGTGTTGAGGCTTCGACAATTTCAGACCTCGCTATAAACAACTTTGAAATAATTGTACGTTTTGGGCACTACTAAACTCCAGAATGTTCACATTTCCTGGACATATGCTAACCTCTGTGGTTATGCACATACCATTTTATGGCCATAATCAAGACGGGACTTCATATACCAATCCGCACAGCTCTCTCAATGGGTCGAGCAGTCCACCCATCTAGGGGGCCACATTCTCGATCCTATCCTTTCCAACTTTCCCATTTCAATCAAAACTCCGCTTCCGGTCTCCTGGTCCGATCATTATCTAATTGGCTTTTCATGGGTAGTGCCCCCGCCTAGTGCTGAACCTTGGGTCGGCCATAAACCAACGTTTAAGGTCGACCCCTTACACTACGCCAGGGCGCTGGTGGCTAACAGGCCGTCCCTGCCACAAGATTTAGATCAATGTCTTGCTGCCTTTTCCAACTGGCTCCTGAGCTCTATGGCGGACATTGCCATACCGACCTTGGCTAGACAGTCAAGGGATTCTCCCTCTAAACCATGTTTTACGGAAGACCTGCGTCTTCTCAAGCAGGGCTGCAAAAAACTGGAGCGCTTGTGGCGTCTCAGCAACTACTGCCCGGCAGCCAAGGCTCAGCTCAGGCAGGGTCAGAAAATCTACTATAAAGCTATCTCCTCCGCAAAAGGGGCGTTCTTTGCAACCTGGATTGAGCAGGCCCAGAACAATTCTAAGGAGATCTTCTCTATCGTCCAAAGCTTCATGTCCCCTGTGGCGCAGAGCTGCACTCTGCCGGCGACTGTCGACTGGTGTGAGACGCTTTCTTCATTCTTCCAGGATAAGATACTAACGATACAAGGCAGCTTCTCCGGCCCGGGTGTCTCTGATGGGCCCTCGGTTCCTTTGGACCCATCGTCTACCGCTTCTACTGTTCGGCCCTCCAATCATTCCCTGTCTAATTTCTCCTAGGTGGATCTGCCGTGCACTCTAAGAATTCTGCAAGGTCTGAAGTCCGGTTCTCCGGACGACCCATGCTCAGCAAGACTTCTGGCCTCTGTGGCAGAGACGGTGAATGTGGAAGTTAACTACATCATAAACCGGTCCCTGCTGGAAGCCAGTGTTCCTAGTTGTTGGAAGCAGGCTAAAATCCTCCCCCTACTGAAGAAACCTACTCTCGATCCTTCAGCTCCGGGAAACTACAGACCTATTTCTCTCCTCCCTAGCTTGTCTAAGGTCTGTGAAAAAATAGTTAACAGACAGTTGTCGGAGTTTGTCGAGAGTGCTGGTCTTCTTCACCCTGCCAAATCTGGTTTCCGCCCCTCTTTCATCACGGAAGGTGCTCTTTTGGAAATCTCGGAAGCTATTCGGGAGAGTTGCTCGACAGACTGTCGAAGATTGGGGTATCGGGCCTGGCCTGGGGTTGGATTAAATCCTTTTTGGAGGGTCGGTTCCAGCAAGTCTGGTTACCCCCAGTGTCCTCGTCACCCCTCCATGTGGGCACGGAGGTTCCCCAGGGTTCATCCCTTAGCCCCCTCCTGTTCAATATCTACCTCACTCCTCTGGTTGTCCTAGCGAAAAAGTTGGGGGCTAAGGTCATTGCCTATGCCGATGACACTCAACTTTTGTTTACCTGGGATAAGCAGGGGTCTTCGGTGGCCCGTGTGCAGAGGTGTCTCTCCTCGGTTTTTGATTGGTTGGCGTCGGCCCATTTAAAATGCAATGAGGATAAATCCGAAGTTTTGATGTTTGGCGATTTCCCCTCTGGATTTAGAGAATTAATCTGGCCTCCCGAGTTCCCACCGCCTGTTTCCAACAGTCAGACGGTGAAGAACCTGGGAGTTTACTTTGACTGCAATCTCTCTTTTTCCAGTCAAGTCAGGCGCCTGTCAGGGTGCTGTTTTGGTCTACTCAGAATCCTGAGACGCTTCCTTCCGCTTCTCCCTCAAACAGCTAAGGAATCGGTGGTTCGGGCGCTTATTCTGTCCCGTTTGGATTATGCCAATGCTCTTTATGTGGGGATCCCAGCTTATGCTCTCAACAAGCTTCAAGTGACCCAGAATGCAGCTGCCCGTATTCTGGGTGGGCTGGGCCCCAGGCAGAGCGTTCAAGGCTATCGTCGCTCCCTTCATTGGCTCCCGGTTAAGGCCCGGGTAGCTTTCAAATCTCTTACCATTGCCCATCGCGCTTTGCATGGGCAAGGCCCCGGTTATTTGCAGAAACGCTTCTCGTTTTATGTGCCGGGGAGACACTTGAGGTCTTCCTCTCTCAGACTGATGAAGATTCCTGGCTTTCAGCGACATCGGTTAGGTGGCGCTTCCCTGGTCGTGTTTGCTGCCCGCTCCTGGAATGCGCTCCCTCTATCACTCCGCATGGTTGAAGACTTTGGGGTCTTTAAAAAATTACTCAAAACGCATCTCTTCTCGTAGGGCTTGGTTATGGTTAGTCTTCCCTTGGGTCGCGCCGGGACACTCCTTGGAGTATCTGTGCGCGTAATAAGTGTACGTAACATAACATAACATAACATAACATATACGTCTCAGACTAAGAAAGGACGATCATTGTCTCGGCATGACGGGAAATCGCATTGGCCCAAAGCGGAAGACCGGATAAAGGTTCAAATGTCTCAGCCTGATTCATCTATAAAGTCATTGTATATCACAAGAACCATACATAAGAGACAGCTGGATTAGCCCTCTCACACCTGCCCAGAGCCATCTGGCCATCTACAGAGGTAAAGGTTTTTAAGTCGGAAAGTCGAAGGCCTGAAACACATCCTATGTCCACCTGTGCCAAGAACTGACTAACTAAGCTTCCAGCATTGTCCAAGACTTTTCAGTTTGTCCTGTAATATTCTCCTGAAGCATGAAAGCACATCAGCTAAAAACGTATATATTAAATATAAAACTCATTTATGAGCACCGATGAGCTCTGGGCAAGTCCCTGGGATAGGGTGCAGCCTCCCCCTCTCAGGGTGGATTAGGGTTCTAAATTGTCAATGTGCATCTGCTTCACTATTGTCCAGTGCCTTGTAAATTTCATGTGTAGAACTTAGGCAGCTGGGATTTCAGAAAAACTCTCTTCAGAGAATTGTGGAATAGATAATAGAGACAGTGTTCCCCAGATGAATGGCAAAAAGACGTGTGAGGCACTGCCAACAGGATTTTGTTGTTTGTGAACCAGAGAGAGGGTATGTTTGGGTGTGCACAGGCCACTTTCATCTTTATAGCCAGCAGCAGTATTTATAATGCCATCCTGACCAGCACCTCGCCTGACTTGATGGTAAACTCACCACCTGAATGGATTTTGGAACACCGATGTAAGGTACCATCAGACTGCAGACAAAGAAGTGCAAGAAAGAAAAAGAATAAGGCAAAAGGCCTTCTTCATCTATGCACCTGGGACCTGGAACAACATCCCTGTAAGCATCAAACGTGAACGCCCCAACTTCAAGGTTATTTTGACCAATGGGACACTTTCATAGCTGAATTTTGTGAGGAGACGAAAGCACAATTTTTACAATCTTGGAGTTAGTGAAAAGATCGATCTAAGGTATTCTCCATTTGTGGAAGATACCTTGTGCTACCTCTAAAAATAAGTGCCACTCAAGATCCCCTAGGCGTCGGCGGCTGAGTTTGTCCACCCTGGTGTTTAGAGATACCGCCAAATGGTGTACCACTAGGAAAATACGCAGGTGTTCCAGCCAATTCCAGAGGCATAGTGCCTAATGGCAAAGGGTCCACAAGGCCACTCTACCTCTGTTGCAATAACATGTGGTGGTGTTCGTGAGCACCTGCACCAGCCTCCCTTTGATGGAGGGGAGGAAGGCCATCAACGGCAAGCGGCTGGCCTGCAAATGCAGGAGGTTGATGTGGAGCAAGTCCTCTGATCTACACCTCTCCCAAGAGGTTGGTCCTACCCAGAACCGAAGTTTCGGACACCACTGTTAGCTTTGGGTGCGGTAGGGAGAGAGGTCTGATGCTGACTCAATGGTGGTGCAGCAACCACTACTACAGGTCTTTTGCAGTCTCCTCTGAAATGTGGACATAATAGGAACCGTCCCCCTGATGCTGTGCTCACTGGGACTTCAAATCTCACTGACAAGCCCCCTTATGCCACCTGGCATGCTTGATCAACAGGATGCAGGAGACCATAAGTCCCAGCAGCCTCAGAGTCATCCTCACTGAAATCCAGGACAGAGGTTAAAACATTGTTACTGTAGCCTGAATGTCTTGGACTCTCCGTTCAGGGAGGAAGGCACAAACTGTACAATGTCCAGAATGGCTCAGATGAAGGGGAGTGTCTGTGAAGGAGCCAGATGTGACTTTGGCACGTTTGTAGTGAACCCCAATGATGCTAGGAGGTTCGCCGTAGCCTGGAGGTGTGTGACAACTGCCTGGGGTGAGCCGCCTTCAGCAGCCATTCATTGAGGAAGGGGAGGACTGGAAATCTTGACCTTCGAAAATGAGCAGCAACTACTGCCATCACTTTAAAGAACAACCGAGGGGCACTGGTGAGGCCAAAAGGAGGCACAGTGAACTGAAAATGCTCCTTTTCCATCATGAACTGGAGAGAGTGCCTGTGGGCCTGCAGGACAGGGATGTGGAAACAAGCATCCTGCTTGCCCAACTCTACTATCCAGTCTTCATGGTTGAGGGCAGACAAGACCTAGGCCAAGATGAGCATCTCGAAGTTGCCCTTGAGCAGGAAGTTGTGAAAGGATGAAGGTAAAAAATAGAATGAAGTCCTTCTTCGGCACCAGGAAGTGGCAGGACCAAAGCCTACTTTTGATACTGCCACCCTCACTATGGTTCCTTTGGCCAGAAGTGCCAGCAATTCCTGTAGCAAGAGGGACAGATGGTCCTTTGTCAGCCATTCTGAGGATGATGGAAGGTGCAGCAGGTTGACAAGAAATGGTAGTGCATTATCCTACTGAATATTCTGTTAGGACCCACTTGTGTGAAGTAATTGCAGTGGCAACCTCGCAGAAAATGTAAGACACTGCATAGGACAGGATGGCAGTGTGTCTGAAAGGGCAGATTTAAGAGGTTTTGAGGCAGTAGCAGCTGGAGGGGCATAAGACTCAGCTACATTCTAGCCCTGTTGTCCACATGACCTGTTAGTACCTTGGCCTCTGCACTGAGCAGGTTGAAGAGTTTGTTGGGTAGGCTGAACGTGCTGGTTATACTGGATGCCCTTCCCGTAGCAACAAAAGGGGCAAATCTGTTAGTGTGGTTGACATGGTAGGCATGACAGGCCTAAGGTGTGCACCATGGCCCTACTATCCGTCTGCCATCTCATCAAAAAGGCAAGAGTCACTGAAAGATATGTCCATTAATGTGGATTGGACGTCTCCAGAGGAGCCTGTGGACCTCATGCAGGCAGGCCTCCTGAGAGCCACACTTGTGCCAATTGCCCTGCCTAAGCAATCGCTGGTGTCCAAGCCACAATGGATAGTACATTTCGTGGCATTGCAATAACCCTGAATTGTTTGTGTGGGGACAGGACATAAATCATCAGGGAGACGAGTCAAGATTTGTGCAACAGCATGGGTATAATGTCCAATAATGCAGCCATATTGATGGAGAGTAGTGTTAAGCTGGTGGAGGAAAACATAATTCTCCCAAAGGTCTCAATACATTTCCTTTCCCTGTCTGGTAAGGTGGGAGGGAATGCATTGGGGTTGACATTACTCATTGAGGCCTGCATGACTAGCTTTCAGGTGTGGGGTGCTGAGCAAAAAAGTCCTGGTCGCCCGGGACAGGACGACAGCTCCATGCTATCTGTCTGTTGACCGGATCAGAGGCCCGGTACAGGATTTTGTCCAAGCCCCTAGATGGTGGATTAGCTGGGGTGGATGAGAATCCACCTAAAATAATATGGTCACTAATAGTGTTGGGTCCAGTAAGGGTTTCAGTAATTTAAACCTGAGCTGAACACCTGGTAACTATGGCACAGAGCAGACAGGCTTTACTGAAGAAAATGTGTAAAGCGCTTTAGAGTACCAAAACAGTTAAAAGTTGAAAACACAACATAAAAAAATCCCCTTTCACTTGATAAACAAAAACATTTTATGAACAAAATGACTCCAAAATGACAAAAATTCAATAATGGGAACCAGAAATGCAGATTCTTTAAGTTTTGTATAAAAACAGCGCCAAGAAGTGCAAAGCACCAACTGCAGCAACGGTTCACACTACGCTGAGGCAAGAGTTACGTTTTCAGGCTACCCACGATGGAGTGCAAATCAGATACAAGGGCCAAGTTCATCCCAGTGGAAAAGTTATCTCCCAATGTCAATAGCCTTCAATGGAAGCAGGCAGCTTGCTGGCGCCAAGAGAAGGGGTCTTGAGGTCAATGCAGTAAAAGCTCAAGTGCATGAAGTTCAAGTCTTGGCACCCCTAAGGTCGTTGACATCAATCGAGTCTCCTTGAATGGCAGTGCCAACAAAACTGTGGCTGTGAACTGAAGGACTGGGCTATTCTAAGGCCCAGCGGTGCCAGGGGACAACACCTGAAACCTTCGTGGGTTACCTGTTCCGGCGTACCAAACACAGAGACACGGGACACTTCCTGCGGCATCAAAGATCAGTATTTATTTACTGCAGGGATACAGAACTCGCAAGAAGTACACAACGTGTTAGTTCTGAGAGACTGCTTCAAATTGCAAAAGTGGATCGCTCCTTTTATACACATTTTCGTCATTGAACAACATGGCGAACAAAAGGTTACAACTCAGTTCCCACAGTAAACTTCAAAAGGGTCGCATTCATGTTTACAGAAACCCGGAACATAATTACAGCAGCATTGCCGGTTCCCAACTGTAAAAGCACATTATCCCCACATTAATCACATTCCATTTCTGACTGTAAACGAATTAGGAGGAGGGACAGAAACGGGTGCAAAGGAAAAACAAGGATGAGCAACAGATTGGAAAAGGGTGTAGGGAGCAATATCGGAAACATGATTGCAGGATCAAAGGATTTGTGCCTAATACATGCATGACTGAAACAATAGGCTAGCACGGCAAGATGAGCCTCGAGCGGAGCCATCTGCCTTTACAGTGTCATCCCCCTCATCATAAAGACACCTTCAAAGGAACACGTGTCTTCCGCGAAAGCTTGGGAATCCCAGGGTCACGAAGCGGACAGTGTCCGTTCGCTGACTACTTGAGGGCAAGAGACAAAATGGATGCCGTATCTAAAATGGAACCCGAGGGTTCAGATGGACATACCCAGGAATGAGACGAACCATCCATAGTAGCGTAGCGAAAACGCGTACACCCACTAAACTCGTCATTTGCGGTTCGTAGATACCAAACTCGTCCATATTCGGACAAACCCAAAAATGTCATTACGATTCTCACGGAACCTCAGACGCTCCTTTTGCCCTCATGTAGGCAAGGTCTAGTCGAGATCAGAATCGATTTCGATATTCATCAAATCGTTCAGTTGTTGCTGGAACATCATTCTATCCATCAATGTCTCTTTGGTAACAGATGGCCGTCTTATACACGTTGTAGCACAGAGGCCACATAAGGCAGGACCACACTGCACACAAAGACAACACGTGAACAGAAACGTTACGACAACCCCTATGATCATCAGAATCTTCCAACCCCAAGTTGACATCAGGCCCCAAAACCATCCTAGAAGCGTCCAACCACCTTCGTCCACGTGTATGGACTCGGAAATCTTATGCAACTTCGAGATGGCTTGGTAAACAGTTGGAGCGTTGTCAGGGATGAAAATGCAACAGCTCGAATGGATCACCTTGCACACACCACCTCTATCTGCAAGAACAACGTCTAGAACCATACGGTTCTGCAACGTCATGAGTCTATCCGCCTGAAGTTCTGCTGTTAAGTTACCAAGAGCACTTGTAAGTTCTGCTGTTAAGTTACCAAGAGCACTTGCAGTCATGTTAGCAGTCAATTCTACCACACGGGTCAACTGTCTCAGGTTCCTACTATTAACCATAGGTCCCCAAAACGGCAAGAAACCCTTAAAGAAATCTCCTGCTTCTTGACCGGCAGTGTCCTCTTCGCTAATAACGCCTCTCACAACTCTAGTCTTGTGATAGTCTGAGGCAACCGTAAAAGTCGGTGGCAAAAGATTCGCAATATAACAGGTACCCGAGAAGTCACGGGGCTACCATGTATATGCACGTTCATAATATACGAAATAGGTACCCTTGGCAGTCAGGAAAACAGGGGAAGAGAGCATCAGTAGAACATACGTATCAGTACAAGCACTCTTCCCAAACTGGGCTCTCGGATTTCGACCAAGACCTTTCAAGCAGAAATTACCGAGGTGGGGTACGATCCATATTGGAGACGAGCTCTTAAGCTGTCTATCACCCACTGACGTACTATACTCAGCCTCACTCAGATCTTCATATGCTTGCACCTCTTCATCTGGAATAAGCGATGCATCTAAATCAGCAATCGCTATCGCCAAAGGCTTGTGATACGGACCAGGACCGAAGTTTGCAGAACGTGGCTCTCGACTGGGGTAGGAATCTAGTGCACTACGGAACATAGTTTGGAATGCTCGAGCTGACCCCTGGGAGCTGTAAGGAAGAACCAAATACGGAATGCCCCTATCCATGGTATGTGGCATTAACCCACATACCCAACAGTTGGTAGTATTCATCACCAACTGATGCTGATGTAGGAGTTGAACGAAAGAGTTATTCATGAATTCCGCACGTCTAACCTGTTCATGTTGGGGCAAAGGATGAAAGGAATGTGGAGAAACAGTGGTAATAGAACTTGGTTTAGGAGACAAAGTAGGTGAAATGGAAGGCAATAACGACTGTATCGCAAAATATACTCCACCCACCAATAGCATAGAAACAGTCAGAAACAGCAGGAATACCTGAAACAAAAAGCATTTTGTTCGTACAATCTTATGCAATTTTGATCTTTGCGCCGACATCCTTTCTACTTCCAACAGCTCAGAGAATGCCATCCTCTAAAAACCGTCCGTGACGTCCTTGACGCACTTCGTTCTGAGTAGCGATTATCAATTCCCAGGAGTTCCCAGGAATCGACAAAAAGTAACCGACCTAGTATCAGGAACATGCTAAACAGAAGGAAGTACCCGCACGGCCCTACGGTCAACCCGGATGATAGGTTTTCTAAACAAACATTCAATTTAATAAAAAGTCTCTTAGCTGTAAAAAGTACACATGAAAAGGAACTCGAAAATCAGTAAAGGATGCAATTGTTCTTAATGTTCGTGGCAACAGTAAAGGACAATATAAGAAAAATGTTATTAGTCTTTGTCATGTGAACAAAGAAAATATCGACTTCTTCCAGGTCGAGTCTGCTCTTCAAATAATTGTTCAACTTGTGAAACAGTGTTCAATCGATCAGATGACAATTCAGACCTTGAGTTCTCCAAAACGGACGACTCAACAGATGTGTCTGGCTGCAATGAATTGTTTCCTACAAGTTGAGCATCACTAAACGGCACGAAACATAGAGGGGTCTCGGTTTCCGTTGCCACAATACCAGTTCTCACCCAATTGTCTGCTGGTAAAGGGATCGGAACCTTTTTGGTATGGGTGGCATGCACCCAGTTCTTTCTGCCTTCCAACCGAACTGCAGTCCTTGTAGCCAGCAATACTTGGAAGGGACCCACAAATCTCGGCTCCAAGTTGCGTTTTCTGCCAAAATTGCGGGTAACAACCCAGTCACCCGGTTGGAGCCGATGTCCAGGACCCTCTGTCTGTGCCGGTAGAGCTTCAAAGACCTGTTGATGAATTAACCTCAGTTTAGCAGTTAGATCATGAAGATAATCAATTAACATTGGATACTCAAGACTATCAGGGCGGCCGAACACAATCTCATATGGGCTAAGCCCTACTCGAGAGTGCACAGTCGCCCTGGTCGATAAAAGAGCCAGAGGCAAGGCATCAGGCCACGACAGACCAGTCGTAGCTTGTATCTTCGCAAGTTTCAGTTTCAGAGTACCATTGTACCCTTCAACCAAACTTGCTGCCTGGGGATGATTGGCGCTATGGAATTTTTGTCGAATTCCAAGGCCCTTACACACACTCTGCATCACGCTTCCCACAAACTCACTTCCGTTATCTGACCACACAATCCGTGGCATTCCATACCGAGAAAAGTATTCCTTCAGTAGGACTTTCGCTGTGGACAGGGCAGTATTATCCTTAAGAGGATAGGCCTCGATCCATCTGGAGAACGCACAAACCACAACTAAAACGTACTTCAGGTTATTGCATCTCTCCATATGGATGAAGTCCAGTTGGATAACCTCAAAGGGACATGTAGGAGGAGCAAAATGGCCGGGTGGAGTGGGGGTGCCCTTGCCAGGATTATGCATCAAACACACCATACAATTCTTAACCACTCTTTCAGCACATTTAGCAATACCATCATTCTTCCATACCGGGGACAACAACTTACATATACCTTTCGCACTAATATGTGACAAACCGTGGGCCATAGTCACAACGGCTAGCACATATGCGTCCGGTAACATCCACCTCTGACATTCCGACAAGTCAACCCAACATCCATGCGTGTCTAACTTTCCCGTGCTTTCTTTCCACTTGGTCTTTTCAGTTTCAGTGGCCTCATTCTGAATTGCTTTCACGCTCTCGACAGTGTCTTCACACATACCAGTCTCCGTCGGCCACCTCAATGAACTCGTAACATACATTCGGGTCGTAAGATTCTTAGCCGTTTCCTTAGCAATCTCATCCGCAAATGCATTACCACGACCAACATCATCCGTAACCTTTCGATGCGCACTACATT
Organism: Triturus cristatus; assembly: GCF_964204655.1. Taxonomy (NCBI): domain Eukaryota; kingdom Metazoa; phylum Chordata; class Amphibia; order Caudata; family Salamandridae; genus Triturus; species Triturus cristatus. Next base: position 163,176,449 of record NC_140587.1, read on the forward strand.
TAATGATTGCCACCTGTTTAGGCAATGTGAGTGCATCCAAAAGATCGTTCACGAGCTGTCCGTGTTGGATCTTCGTACCATGTGATGTCATAAATCCTCTTTCTCTCCAAAATCGACCAAAGCTATGTGCAATGCCAAACGCATATTGACTATCAGTAAACACATTTACTCGCTTTCCCTTAGACAAAACACACGCTCTTGTCAACGCAATCAACTCTGCCGCTTGCGCTGAATTCTGACTCAATCTCGCAGTTTCCACAACCGTACTCAACGTCACTACAGCATACGCAGTCGTCACATCACCATTCGGCAACTTAAAACATGAACCATCAACATACAAAGTGCCATCGGGGTCTATCAATGGAGTGTTTTTCAGGTCAACACGACCCTTCGTTTCTTCCTCAGTTCGTAAATATCAATCATGTGGTGGTACATCATTTGATTCCATATTAGTCGGCAACAATGTCGCCGGATTCAGCACATTACAACGCTTGATCTGTATGTGACTTGCCAAAAGTGTCAACTCATAACAAGACAACCTTGCACTCGTCAGATGTTGAGTTTTTGTACGATTCAGGAGAGTGTCAACTGCATGCGGAACCATCACTGTGAGCATATTATCCATGACCAGACCTGCGGATTGTCGAATAGACACCGCAGCTGCCGCTGTCGCTCTCAAACAACTCGGCAACGCTCTAGCTACCGGGTCTAAGGTCGAGGAAAAATATGCACATGGGCGCTGCTTACCACCAAATTGTTGCGTCAAAACACTCAACGCACAACCTTCTCTCTCGTGAACGTATAGTGTAAATGGTTTACTGTAATCAGGAGTACCTAACACAGGAGCCGAACACAACGCATCACGCAGTTCAGAAAAACTTTTCTGACATTCTTCCGTCCATGGCAAAGGAGTCGAAACATCCTTGCACGTGAGAGCTATCAATGGCTTCGCTAACAGTGAAAAGTTCGGAATCCACTGTCTGCAGTATGACGTGATACCTAGAAAGGCACGCACATCTCTCTGAGTTGTTGGCACAGTCATTCGAGCGATCGCTGCAATTCTTTCTGGGGTCAACCTTCTTCCCTCCTTTGACAATAAGTGACCTAGATAGGTTACTTCTTGACAACAATATTGTAGTTTAGAAGGTGACACTTTGTGATGTAAGTCTCATAGATGCTGTAACAGTGATACTGTAGCAGTTTTGCAAATCTGTTCAGTGTCAGCAGCTACCAACAGATCATCAACGTACTGAATCAAGGCCGCACCAGCCGGTAACACAAACGCGTCAAGTTGACTCTTAAGAGCTTGGCTGTAGATCGATGGACTCTCACAGTAGCCCTGAGGTGCGCGTTTAAACCTGAAGCTGCGACCACCTAATGAGAAACCGAATAGATCTCTGCTTTCCTCAGCAATCGGAATGCTAAAGAAAGCATTCTTCAGATCGATTACCGAGAACCATGATGCAGAAGCTGGAATCAGAGTCAGCAAAGCTGTAATATCAGGCACCACGGGGAACTGTGGAATTACAATTTTATTTACCTCTCTTAAATCAATAACAAAACGATACACAGGAGGCTTGGATGGATCAGTCCGTTTCAAAATAGGTAACACAGGACTATTACACACGTTACCCCGAGTCTCTTCGATGACATCTTTATCGATCAAATCGTAAATGATCGCTAATAGTGCTCGTTCTCCATCAAGAGAGATATGATACTGGGGAATGCGTGGCAATCGCGCGTTTGATTTCAATTGAACAGCATAAGGTGGTATATCCAGCAGGCCCACGTCATTGGGACCTGTTGCCCACAAAGACTCAGGAAGAGAACTCAATTCCGGTGGGAGCTTATCAGTTGACAAATACATAGGAGAGATCACTCTCTGACCCAACGTAAGCTCCACTCCCGCAGGAGAACAGTACAAAGTCGCATATAACCGCTTCAACAAATCCAGGCCCAAAAGATTCTCACCACAACCAGTAGTCAAAATCAAAGGAGCTTCTAACTCACGAGACCCAATTGTAAGGGGCAAAGGGCTAGAAACTGGATTGCTAACGGGGGCGCCCGAGAATCCAACGGAAACATTCGTTAAGCCAGACAGAGGCGCGCCAGGGAGTTTCGAATGCATGATGGAACTTTTCGCTGCACCAGTGTCCAACAGAAAAGGCTCAACTACGCCCAATGTGGCAACTGCGACATAAGGCCCTCTCTGATCAACCGGAACCGATACTACTCCCTCTCTTTGTCTATGGCTGTCCTAGTAATTACCATCAGCATCAACATCATGCTCGACATAATAGTCGTCCACACGATACTGTGCAGATCTACCAGACGATGAATCGCGCCGATCAAAGCAATTTTGCGAGTCTGATGAAATGGCGAAACGCTCATTCTGATTCTGAGTAACACCGTGACCTCTACCACGTGATGCTTGTTGAGGACCACTACGACCTCCTCGAGCCGAAACACCATTGTTCCGGTCACGCAAAACTGGACAATTAAACTTCAGATGGCCCTCACCCCTACAATATGCGCATTGATTATACCCCAACATAGATCGTGGTCTAGAGGAGTCAGTACGCGACTGTAACCTAGAAAACTGTGATTGTAATCGATTTTGTTGTTGCGAGTCATTTTGATTCGAGCGCGGAGGATACGCTTGCTGCAATAAGACCTTAGTTTTAAGATCCTTCGTTTTCTTATCTGCACGTTCGCTTTCTTCTTTCTCTCTATTTTCGTAGTATTGGGCCGTGGCTAATATTTGAGCAGTGGTAGAAACGGCCCACGAACTTTCAGAATTCTTCAATTTGTTGCTTAGTTCAGGCAACAAATTCGATACAAATTTATCAACAAACAGTCGCTGACCTCCCTCAGTGCTCATATCTTGACCACTGTGATCGATGAATGCCTCCTCAAATCTCGTAAAGAAATCGGAGACACTCTCGCCCTTCTTTTGTTTGCACGCAGACAGTTTGTCCCAGTTAAGTCTTATTGCTGGCATAAGCGTCTTCATAAGTGTAATTATCCTCTGAGGCAGATTCTCAATGATCTGTTCAGGTTTAGACCCACCAACTTGTCGTCCGTCAGCCGCCGCAAGTGCAGCCCAATCACCGCCCAACTCAGCTGCGTGATTCTCTTGACGGATTTTCGCCCAAATCGGTTGAGGTACTACATTACCGAACAACATGTCGATATCGGCGAGGTTCATAACAGTAGCATCCACTAATTGGGATAACTCCTTATAATAACCTGCCGGATTTTTGCGGGGGTCAGGCAAAGTTTGCTTCACCTGCAAAACTTCCGATCGCTTCCATGGGAGGTGTATCCAAACTCTCTGAAAGTGTGGTGGAATAACAGGATTAGCAGCAGGATCACCTGGCATCCACACTGGGGGAACTTCCCGCATAGGATACTGACCAGATTGTGCCATCCGCTGCTCAGTTTCGTCCTTAAACAATGCTTGAGGTTGTACGGTAGATCGAAAAGATAACAGACGCTCTAAAGCACGTCGAACATTACCACCCACAATCATACCATTCGAGAACTGATTCTGAAGTTCAGTCATCTCTGGCGGTACATTGTCTACCTCCTCATTATCCCACTCTTCTCTCAAGGATTTACACATTTCCTCAAACACGAATCTTTGTGTGGGCTCATTAAACTGAGAAAATGTTTCGAAAACTATACGCGAAGTGTACTTAGCAGGATGCCTAATCCATTTACGCGCCATTTTCACTAACGACTCACATTCTCTACCATCAGGAATTTGACTGCGCCTCTGAGAGACATCAGAAAGATCGGACCCAAGTATTGGCCCAAAAAGTGGAGAATAGAGATTAGCAACAGCATTAGGTATAGGACTACGAACAGAAGGGGAAGAGGAAAGAAGTACAGGAGCAACAACATTAGGAGTAAACGTAGAAACAGTAGCAGTAGTCGAAATAGCAGGAGTAGTAGTAACAATAGGCTGATGAGGTACAGGCAAAGGAGCAGTAGGAAGAAAAGCGGGTAAAGGAGCAGGGACAATTTGGGGCACAAGGGGATTCGGAAGAACAGGAGGAACGACAGGCTGACCAGCAGCCACCAGAACAACAGGTTGAGGAACAGGAGGAATCACAGGACCCATAGTATCGGGTGCATAGGGAGGTGGTGATTTCAATAGATAAGACAATAATGGATCCTCTACCGCTTCTTCTCCCTTCCTATCAGAACTAGACGGTAGAACCGGATAACATTTATCCACCGCCATATGATGCAGTCTAGCTAAAACTTCCTGTTCCTTCTTGTCTTTGTCTCGCTGATACTGTTCTGCATTTCGCATTACCGTAATAATACCTTCTCTCTTATTTTTCTTAATCTGTTTGATTTCTTTCTGCTTGGCCTCTTTATGCCATAACCGAAAGGAATCAAACATGGCCGGCCTAGCCTTCTTTTTAAACAATTTAGCTTCAAGATTATCTAATATTGCAGTTTCGAAACTACCATGTGGTGGCCAACTAAGAACACCATCATTTTTAGTGTAACGAATCCAATATTCATTATATACGATAGGACCTACTCCGTGGCGACTATAGAGCTCATAAATTGGAGTTCCAACTGGAGGTATCGGACATGAATCCTCCAGCCGGGAATCCGTGCTGCAACATTTAAGGAAACCAAACAAAGTACTACGGCCAGGCATCGTGCACACTAACCGAGTTTACAAACTTCAAGGGCTATCGAATTATGATGTCCTCGCAAAAAAAATGCAAGACCCTCGGTTTTTGGCGATTGCAATTGTCAAATAAAACCCAACAACTAAGAACCAACAACTAAGAACCACAAATGCAATGGAACCATGCAAACAACCAAGTTTAACCAAGTTACAAAAATACAAAGTAACCGTCCCAAAAAGGAACTACAAAACCATGGACTCTGGGAGCGACCCACAAATACTTAACTGAAAGAGCAATGGCGTCACCAGGAAGGCCCGTCTATCGTCTCGCCGTACAAAGGACTACGCCAGGCGCCAAAACAGGTCGACAGTCAGGGCATCAGTCCGTCGCAGCCGTCAGGAGGCGGGAATGTTCGCGGGAAAAGTCTTCGGACCACTTATTTCGACAACTGGATCGATGAAGCGGGGTGCACCTTCCCTCGGAGATTTCACACGAAGTTCCTCACGATCGTCGGGCTTTGGACCGGTACCGCTGATGTCGCCCCATGTTGGGCGCCAACTGAAGGACTGGGCTATTCTAAGGCCCAGCTGTGCCAGGGGACAACACCTGAAACCTTCGTGGGTTACCTGTTCCGGCGTACCAAACACAGAGACACGGGACACTTCCTGCGGCGTCAAAGATCAGTATTTATTTACTGCAGGGATACAGAACTCGCAAGAAGTACACAACGTGTAAGTTCTGAGAGACTGCTTCAAATTGCAAAAGTGGATCGCTCCTTTTATACACATTTTCGTCATTGAACAACATGGCGAACAAAAGGTTACAACTCAGTTCCCACAGTAAACTTCAAAAGGGTCGCAATCATGTTTACAGAAACCCGGAACATAATTACAGCAGCATTGCCGGTTCCCAACTGTAAAAGCACATTATCCCCACATTAAGCACATTCCATTTCTGACTGTAAACGAATTAAGAGGAGGGACAGAAATGGGTGCAAAGGAAAAACAAGGATGAGCAACAGATTGGAAAAGGGTGTAGGGAGCAATATCGGAAACATGATTGCAGGATCAAAGGATTTGTGCCTAATGCATGCATGACTGAAATAATAGGCTAGCACGGCAAGATGAGCCTCGAGCGGAGCCATCTGCCTTTACAGTGTCATCCCCCTCATCATAAAGACACCTTCAAAGGAACACGTGTCTTCCGCGAAAGCTTGGGAATCCCAGGGTCACGAAGCGGACAGTGTCCGTTCGCTGACTACTTGAGGGCAAGAGACAAAATGGATGCCTTATCTAAAATGGAACCCGAGGGTTCAGATGGACATACCCAGGAATGAGACGAACCATACATAGTAGCGTAGCGAAAACGCGTACACCCACTAAACTCGTCATTTGCGGTTCGTAGATACCAAACTCGTCCATATTCGGACAAACCCAAAAATTTCATTACGATTCTCACGGAACCTCAGAACCAAGGAAGGCTTCAGCAACAATGGATTCTGTCATAGAAAGAAGAACATAGCATATACAGTTCCTTAAGGCACAATATCACCAAAGCACTGGTAGTTTTAGTCTACGAAAATGAGGATATTTGAAAATGCTTTGGTCCTAGACCCTTATGATTCAAAGAAGTGAATCTGGCTTAAATGATATCACAAATGCTGCCCTAAAGTGGGCAACCAGCCCAACGCCTTATCAGCTGGGGTCACGTCCACCAAAAGGGTTGTCACAACTGTAGAGTGAACTGTGGTTCCATCATCAGAGGTGCAGCTTTTTGCCGCTCTCAAAATAGGGAAGTGGAATGAAAAGGAGCAGAGGCAGGACATCTGCCTTTTTCCTGGATGTCCCATTTGCTCTTCAAACTCTGAGTCATTTGCAAGCTGCAGGTTTTTTGCAGCTGGAGATGTCACCGACTGAGCTACTGTGCTGGTGCAAAGGATGGGCAGTGGCTGGTAAGGCACATTCTCCCTATCACTGTACTCTACTGCCCTGTTGAAGACAAATACCAGTGCAAACCATTCTCAGCACTTTTCCTCCTTCAATAACTCCAGAAGCCTCACTTACCTTCCGCACACTGACATACGTCTTCAGTGCAGAGGGAATTCACCAGCCTGCTCCCGGATGGGAGGTTGTAGAAAATATTGCACTTCCGGTCTGTAGGTGGAAACGGAGATGGTCAGTGTAGCCAAAGGACAGAAAAACATAAGCTCATTTGCAACTAATTCCATGTCTAAATACCTAATCATGGCAAGAATACACAATGGCTTAAATCACTGGATGAGAGGGCCTCCCATGCCTATGGACACTGATGACATCACAAGATGTGCCGGCGACCTTTATTACAAGAAGAGGGTGACATATTGTACATGAGTGGAATGGATACTTTATGACAGCAACATTTCACAGACAGAGATAAGGGCAGGAAAGAAGCCTCCTGGGGCAGAGGTGTCACAAGTGCAGCTCCTGGTGGTTCTTGATGCTCACATTGGTGACACATGGCAAGCCTGCCTGTTCCCTGCTGGCTCCTGCTGGGAGGGGATAGTGCATAACAGCACCCCTGTCTTCACTACCCTGAGACTTGTACCTCAGGTATGGTTTGTCTGAAAGTGGCCCAATCTTGGACGTACAGAGCTTACTGTGAAAGTATGAGTTCACAGCCCGCGCGACACCCAAGGACAGCCCTACAGACAGAATAACCTGTGTGAATTGGGTGTGTTTTCAGCTGGACTACTGAACCTACTGGTATATGCTGGTCATGGAAGACGCCCAAATGGGGCAAACAGGCAGTGATTCGTAGCCGGGCACACGGCTGATCGCAATCAAGAATTACGACATAGGAAGGTCTTCCAGAAGGTCTTACCCGGCTCATAGAAGTCGTACAGGGTGGCAGAGGCAGGTTGTAATGAACCAACCTTGACAGTCTGGGTGGCTCTAAAGCTGATGTGATCTTTTACAGCTGGAACCTGGAGGGAGAAAGTGTTATAATACTAAGCATTAGGGTTCTAACCTCATGAAGGTAACAGCTCCCAAACCTCCCCCAGAAGAGGGCCAGATCAGCAGCATTCAGAACTGCATTTGTTGTGCCGCTGATGACGGCAATAATGACGGAGCAGCAGCATGTGCACCGCCTTTAGATGGAGTGGCCAGAAACGCACTTAGATAGGCCATTGAGAATGGCATACCAGCAGCATGGAGAAGTACATCTATACATGCCACTCATGATGGGCTGTCCAGCAGTATGGAGAAGTACATCTATACATGCCACTCATGATGGGTTGTCCAGCAGCATGCAGAACCATCTCTAGACGGGCCACCTCGGCAAGTAAACCAACTTCACCAGTGTCGCCGCTATCTAGATGAGAGATAGCTAATGACTTGACTGACACCAAAAACCGATTTACAGGTAATCAGAGAAGCTAAATGTCCTTTGGTCTTCCATGTCGATCTTACCGTTTCGAAATAGAGAAGAAGTCGGCCATGCTCGTACTCATAGTGGCTGATATAGCGGTCGTCCAAATCCTTCAACTAAATGAAGAAAGCAGAAAAGAAGTAACTATGCAACCTAAAGGCGGCTCAAATCAGACATGAAGTGGCATAGATAGAAAGATATACATACAGAGAGCAAAGTAAAGAGTTGTTGAAAATCACTGCTGTATTAAACTGGAGATACAGGTAAACAAGCTGGTGCGTGTAAATTCACACACACGCACACACAATACACAAAGACAAGGAGATGCAAAGAAACACAAAAACAAGCAGAGGCAAATATATACTTACACATTTAGGCAAAATCACACGCACGCAGAAATAAACAGGTACAGCAGAAGTGCCCCTAAATCGTGAGAACTGGATTTGACATTCAAGCTGTAACACTAGAGTCGTGGCAGGCGTATGCTCAGGGTTTGCGAAAAGCAGTGCTTCATTTACCACTTTCACTCTGACATTTTGGTTTCGAGGTCATTTCCTTCAGGTATGAGTATATGCATTAAGTGGCATCTTATTTTGGGCTGTCATTACTACAGTACAACAAACAGGGCAACATGCTTACGGCCCCTTCCAAGATGGCGGTCACCACCACAAATCACAGGACTAAAGAACTTGCACAATGAGAACAGCTCTGCTCCAGTAGTTCATTTGAGTTACTATGCCTTGAATTAAAACAGCGCTAATATTTTACTTTTAAGGTGGTCAGTATGTTAGTTATTTTAACATTTGGTATATATTGGTCCTATTTTCCTTGCCTGTGATAGAGCGCTTTCAGCACTCTATATTGTATGGGTGCACTATACTCATGATTAAGACGCACTCATATGTATTTTATTGTTTGCAGTGTTTTATGAATATTCAGATGTATTTAGTTGAACCATTTATACATTAATCGTAGCGGATACATTTAATTAGGACCACATATGCATTGTAAATACTGAATGTATAAGGGACAGGATGACATTATATTCACATAATGTAATTATGTTTAGTTTAAGTTGCCCGAGTCTAGGCCCTGAAATCACAGATTGTTTTTAGTTTCACATCTCCTTGGTATCTCGAGAATTAAATAATTAAATGCATGTTGTGTTCGAAAAACAGAGTGTTCTCATCCTACTGCAGGTGCAGGAATGCAAACTCGTTATTTTCAGATTGAAGAAGATACTTGGAATGTCTTAGAAGTCTGCTAGGAAGCGAGAAGGGAGGACGCCTTTCATGTCTGGCCTATCTGAGAACCAAGGCCATTCGAACAAAGAAAGTTAATTAAAAGAGCTCCTGGAAAATCACCACACAGACAAAGTTGCAATGGAAAATTTATGATGACGTATTGCCAATCGAACCCCATTTTTTTTGTATGATGCGCAGGGACAGTGAAACCAGACTTCTGCTAGCTTTCGAAGGAGAAGGAGCATCTTGGAGCGAGCTCCAAAGCCTTAAGCTAATCAACCCATTTCTTATGAGGAAGTCAACACGTGCTGACACCTTTGGGAAATGATGGAATGGAATTAGGTAGGATCTCCATTTAGAACAGTGTAGGGAAAGCTTTTGTTTCTTCCTAATGAAAAAAGATCTGGACTCCGCATCTATTCTTCGTTGCATTCTGATTCTGGAGTTCGTCATTATATGCCTTTTGTGTTGCATAACCTATATTCGTAGACTCGGCTCTGTATTGATCGTTTTGTATCTGTATACTTTGATTCTCCGCTGTGTCTACATCCAATTGTTTTTGGCCTTATAATAAATCAACAAAACTGAAGTTTGGAGTCTGTGGTCCATTAAAGTATGTATATATTGAAAGTATAATCTTGAATTGTTTTGCTCCCCTCAACCTGTTTTAGTAGGTAAATAAAAGATCATCGGTGCCAACCTAGTTGGAAATATAAGGGGTGCAAGTTGGCGTAATCACCTGTAAAGTATAGGTCTACTTTACTAGGTCCCTTCCCTTAATAATATTTCTGTTTGCATCGACTTATCTAACAATTTACCAAAATTCAGCTGACAACCAAATACTTCTTAATTATTTGGTGCCTTCAGGTGGATAGTCGAGTAGACTCTTTCAACCTGTCTTTCTCTGGTTGTACATAGTGAGTCAGTAATATGCCCCCTGACACTTTATCCTGCCTTCACACTATTCACTCTTGATAGAGAGCTAAAACGAATGCTATAGAATACGTTAATATGGCAACACTGCCCGGTGCATAAGGGTTGTATGCAAGAATATCGTATGCATAATATCATCTGTCATAAATATCGTTCATAAAAATATTCCTCATTGTGTTGGTTTTCTATTATTAACGCCAATATTTAGGACACAATATTTACGCGAGGAGATATTATGTCACCAATTTATCACACCGTGCCAGAACTTTAATACATCTTGCTCTTCATTTAATTATTCTTTAGCTCGCTACAGAGCTCCCTTGTATTCCGGCTCCCACCAAACTCCACCATGCCAGCAGTGCTTAATTTGGAAAAGATTAAGTGCTGGGGCCCAAAATTTTGCTCAGGAGCCAAACAAACTAAAAAAAAAACACTTACCTCTTTGGTCGGCTGCGTCTCTCCTCTGCTTCCCTGCTGATGTCCCAGAACAGAAGCGCACACACAGGCTCCCCTAAGCCAATCACAACGCTGCAATGCAGCGTTGTGATTGGTCTGAGTGGTTGGGCACTCAGACGGGGACTGGGAGCCTGTGCATGTTCCCCACCAGGCTGTGCGTTACATGCAAAGTGCGCATGACTGTTTGGCCATTCCACAATGGCCGGACAAACAATCATGCACACTTACAGTGTCTCCCCTTGTGACCCCAGGCCCACCCTGCTCATTCCAGCCCCGCCCTAACCAAGCCCCGCAGCTACCAAAAATAAATTGATAATAACCAGGTTATTATCCTTTTTTTTCTTTTCACTGCTTTGAGAGCAGTGGGACGACGCTGCTCCGCCCCTGATTATAGCCAGTGGCACCTGTAACTAGGTAAATGGGACATTTGTCACATTCTGATAGACTATTCCATCCACCAAGCTCTAGATAAGGACATGAGGCTTTTGTGAACACTTATGGATCTTTCAAAGGTAATCCCTCCATAATGTGGCAGATGATCTGCCAGTTTATAGCAGCTGATCCGCCGCCAATTAAGGCGGAGTTAACCCTGTGAAAGTTCTCCATGAGGAAGGATGGTGGTCTAAAGTATAAGTAATATTTCTAACATGTGGGGAAACAACAACCCAAAATGTTAGGGAGAGCCCATCTGGAGGCACTGACACTGTGCCACCACTTTGGTGGTGCATTTGAAAAGCGGACAGTGTGAAATATTTATCCATTGTCTATGACTGAATGTTACAACATTGGAACTCCGAATGAGTGACCCCCTACTACAGAGATACTAGGAGGATAAAGGTATTTAAATTCATCCAAACTATTCATCGAGGGAGCAGGAGGGAGAGGAATCAGAGGCTGAGGGATGAGTTATCTGTTGGAACATTTAATTGCGAAATCTCCAGTTTGCAGCAGGAACGCAGAGGTATTAGATGGAGTCACAATGAATGACATCACAATATGATGCTGTAAGGCAAGCGGCAAGTTCTTGGTTACAGATATGTGATGAATAATGTTCAGAATTGAAATTTCTTTCATTTTGATAACATTCCTGATTGCTGAGTTGCCTATGAATAGAGTAATATTTATAAATCATATGATTTATATCATAGAAGCATATAGTGAACACTAACTTACAAAGTATCTAGATATTTGTGTGAACTGATTCTGGGGCTTCTATTGGAGACCCTTATACCCTGCAAGAGTAGGAGGTTATCGGACAGCTGTATCTGGATCCAGAATTCACCATATAACTGTAAGCATAACCCGCAGAAGCGGGTGGAAAATACCTTTCTGTCACTTTTTTCACCACAGAAACTAGAGCCTCCTTTGTGGCTAAGGAAACTTTCCCTGGAGTGGACCCCAGAAAGGGGGTTTTCTTGACAACTCCAAACCACAGTGGTATCTCCAGAGCTGGCACAGCCACTGTGCTGTTGGAAGCTGTGTAATCATGGCCAAGACCTCTAAATGTGATGCAGTGATGGGTAAAAAAATGCACTCGTAACCCTAACTGAACACTCAATCCATTCTACTCAATCCGTTCAGATCTCTTACACTATGTACAGTAAACTGAGACTGTCTCCTGGACAGAGTCTAGAACAACGTTGTAAGGGATTTGCCCGAAATCATCCATGCCTCAAATTTAAAATCTTAATCTACAGGTTAATAGATGACACACGCCTTTAAGGGATTTTACTTCTGATTGAATGTTGAACAACATAACAGTAGACGTAAGTCTGGAGACAAATGGGTGGGTCCATGGTGAGCACATTTATTTAAGATCATAGTAACAGGAGCAGCAGAAGCAAAGGGCCATTAACAACCCCCAGAGCTGCTTAACTGTCCCACTCATACATATCATATTCCACATTGCACCCACCCACCTGAGCCACATGGTCTGCACTTCATAACACCAATCATACGTTCCACACTCCATCCATTCCAGGCTTCTAATACCACAGTAGCACACACATTTTCATGTTAATCCTAAATACAATGAATGTTTTAAGGCAGGGGTACTCACAAACTTTCTCTTGGGGGCCAAATTTACAGTGTGGTTTGTGACGGAGGGCCGCACCTTGGGGGCGGGGTCATTGAGGGCGGGGGCGGGGCTAGAGCAACAAAAAAAAACTGTGACCATGAGGTGGAACACAGGTCCCTGCAGCGGACGCCTTCGTCCACTGAGCCACGGGACCCGGCATACACATATCTCTCTCTCTCTCTCTCCCTCTCTCTCTCTCTCTCTCCCTCTCTCTCTCTCTCCCTCTCTCTATCTCCCTCCCTCCTCCATCTCCCTCTGTCCTCCGTCTCCCCCCCTCTCCCTCCGTCTGCATCCCTCTCCCTCCATCTCCCTCCCTCCTCTATCTCCCTCCCTCCTCCATCTCCCTCCCCTATCTCCCTCCCTCGCTCCTTCTATCCGTCTCTCTCCCTCTCCGTCTCTCTCCTTCTCCCCCTCTCCGTCTCCCCCTCTTCGTCTCCCCCTCCCCCTCTCCGTCTGTCTCTTTGCCTCTCTGTCTGTCTCTGCCTCTATCTGTCTGTCCCTGTCTCTGCCTATCTGTCTCTGTCTGTCCCTGTCTCTGTTAGTCTCTATCTCTATCTGTCTGTCTGTTTCTGTCTCTCCCTACTGCCCTCTGTCACCCTCTGTCCCCTTACCCGACTCTCACACCCTGCTGTTCTCTTGTCACTCTTTTTCACCTCTCTCCCCCCCCCCCCCGGCCCCCCACCCTCTGCTTGTGTGGCAGCTGAGGCAGCTTCCCTTCCAGGGCACACAACCAGCCCCACCCGAGTACTTCACAGGTCTTTAAGAGACCATTTGCATGATAACGAGACTTTGTTGTATTTCACCTCTTAGCGCCCCAGCAGCTCCACTTGGACTATCGCTTGAATCCCCGGGCCCCCACAGAGCAGAGTCTGTGTTTGCTGACACTGTTAAAAAAAACAAAAAACACCGGTACGATGTCTGCAAGGTCCGCGGGCCGCCAAGAAAGGCTTGCCGGGCCGCTGGCGGCCCGAGGGCCGTACTATGAGTACCCCTGTTCTTAGGCATAAATGTGAGTTTTGTAAGCATTGTGGTAACTTAGTGAATGTGATGTTTTATTCAACCTTCTTTGAAAGCAAAGACTACCAATAATGGCATTTCTTGTCCACACATGCTGTTGAAACACAGTACAAGTCATTGACAACCGCAAAATGTCCATAACTGATGTAATTCCAAATAGATGTAGTGTAGGCTGAACCAAAATGTTCATAATACGTATAAAAATCAGTACTTGATGACCGGATGGGGCTTGACCCATTGCCCCTCTTGCTTTGTATTATTATGATATAGTGTAGTCAAAAAATCTTCTGGAATGCTGAAGCAGTCTCTGCCAGGTTCATTGACAATAAGCATGCACAGACATATATGTACTAAAATATAACTATACCTTGTTGAGGTCGTCTAGGCTGGGATCAAAGCCACTCAACATGGTGATGTCAACAATGGCCATCCCAGAAAGGTTTGATCGTGCTTCACGCCTAAAAAGAAAGTTATCACACAAATTTAGGGTACTGATGCATCAGATTTTTTAAAACAATATGACAGACAAACTTACAGTGCTTTTCTGTACTTGTCACACAAGCCTCTTGTCCATCAGAGGTGAGTGGGAGACCAGAAGTGATGTATCAAATAGGAAGGCAATATTTACACAAAAGTGACAGAGAGCAATCCACAGTCTCACATTCTAACTTATATATGCATCCATTCTGTATTTAGGCCAGTCTAGTCAATTACAGGGTAACCAATCACATTGATGGAAATGCCCTGTGGCCCTTCAGTAGAGTGGTGGGACACTAACCACACTGCGCCAATGATTCAGTTTAATGAAGAATCCTAAAGGGGGTAGAAAAACCAGCTGAGTCTGAAGCTGTGCTGTGTAGTGTGCTAGTTGGGCATCCTGTCTACCCCTAGGTATATGTACCTAAAAGAAAGAAATTCTTCATCGCACACTGACTATACCTTTACCCAGTCAAAATTCAGCTCTTTAGTAGTCAACCCCTTCACAATATATTTGATTCCATCAAGCTGTCGATGATTTTCTTTTACGTTCTAAAATTACCTTCTTTCGGCAATTTATATAATTTTGCATACTTTGAATTTATGGTCCTTATCACACAAACTTTAAATTGATTTATATACATTTTGATTGAAAACTATTATTAATTGCAAATGTTTTGATATCGAGCAAATTTCAAGGGAGTCAATAGGGACCATTAAAAAAAATGTGTGCTTTTATGTGTATATCCAGTGTGGAAATTTCGCAGTTAATTATTTCTCTGGATTAAATGACATAAACACAGATAACCAGATAACTAGATTCAACAGACGGGCACGAAGGCTGGTGGGACGTCTGATCCGTAGACGAGGATCCACATCAAGGATTACTTTTTATTAATTTCAGACTTGAAATAGCAGATCTGATCACAGCAAGCCACACATAATATATCACTTTCCATAAATGGCAATATAAAGTTGTTAAGGATGTGGCACTCACCTTAAAGGAAACTTTACCTAATCTAAGCACCACCATAAATAAAGCAGAAGACCTCTGCAGTTGACCAAAAGCTGCAGCCTACATTCACTCCCCTTTAAAGAGTTGCTGTGTACTAATTGAACTAGTTACTTACCTTCCGTAACGCCTTATCTGGTAGAGACTCTATCTAGCTGAATGTTCCTTAGCTTAGAATTATCCCTGGATCCGGACGTTTTTCGTGACCAGTACCTCTGATGGATGGTAGGTGGTGTTGTTCTGCTTTACGTAGCATGCTAGAAGTGACATCCCCTGTGCATACATAGGTGCCACCCCAGCATGCTGACATCAGTTTCTTTTGCGACTTTCCACACCAGAAACGCAGAGCCATGAAGAACACTGACCACTTGTGTGTAATACTAGGGCACTGAAAGGGGAAAATCCCTTTCCCTAGAAATCAGTTTGTAGAATGGGGAGGATGGGTGGGTTGGTAAGGAATCTGCTGTTAGATAGCGTCTAGTCTTTACCAGCTAAGGCTTTAACAAAGGTAAGCAACTTGTTCATCTGATAGACTTCTAGCTGCAGATTCCTTACCTTGAAATAGATATCCAAGAAATACCTCCCTGGAGGTGGGCCAGTGAACAATTTCACGCTAAAATGTTCTACAAGACCAAATGGGCAAAGGGCCCGTCCCAATGGACCTGACTGTCCAGGCATTAGTGCTTCGTGAATGTGTGCAGAGAGGCTCACGTTGTTGCATTGCAGATGACTAGGACCAGGACTCCATGTGCTAATGCCGTAGTCACAGCTTTTGTTCTGGTGGAAAAAGCATGCAAACCTGCTGGGGGTTGATGCTTGGCCAATGTGTAGCAGGTCTTAATGCAGAGCATGATCCATTGGGAGATGGGCCGTTTCTGCACAACCCTCCCTTTGTTGGCTCCGACATACCACACAAAGAGTTCAAAAAAGGTGGAGCGTGGCCAAGATGGCGAGCGGGTAAGACGCAGCCCGCTCATCTCCAGATCACCGCCTGCCGGCCTGGGCGCTTTCCGGCGCAGTTTTTGAGCGATGGACCCCTGGAGCTACGGCGAAGGGCAGCGGGCACACAGGGACAAGTTTTGGGACCGTCCCTCGCTGCCAATCAGTCAGAAACTGCGTCCTCGGGCGCCAAGCTCTGGACTCCAAAATGGCACACGGCTCTCACAGAGGGCCTAGGGGGACGGCAGACAAATGCGGGAGTACCCCCATGTGATGTAAAAAGACTCTGGTGACCTGCTGACACCCGGATCTGACAGGGACGGTACGGCGGGCACACCTTGGACGCCTGGTGAGTGCAGGGACGAAGATGCTGCTGGGCCCCGTGCGGAGGGGTCGGTGATCCTGGTGGCAGGCTGCCTGGTGCTGCAAGAGGCTTGCCGATAAGGCCGCGACAGCGAAGATCTGCGACCGCAAGGCTAGCGGTAGCGGCCCGGTGCTTCCCTGCGACTCTCCCTGCCAGCCAAGGCGGGATCTCCGACCGAGCGCTCATCCGGACCGCCGCCCGGGAGGACGAGGAGGAATTGGCCCAGACAGAGGTACCCGAGGCCATGCAGGGTGAAGTGGGGGGGCCCCGGCAAGGCTTTTGAATAACCTACGATTTAAGGAGGTCTGAGAGTAGAAGTGGCCCCAACTGAGGCGTTGTGGGGTCTGGCCTTCCACCTGAAGTCCTGGGGAGCAAGAGAGGGGCGGTGATACATCCCTGGTACGTGACACTCTGCTGCGCCTGAGGGCCACGCTATCGCGCTGGACTGAACTGGGCTGCTCGGCGCGTGCATCGGATTGGGAGGGCACACCCTGAGTGGTGCGGCGACTTCGCGGGTGGGGCTACTGCCCCTGCAGAACCCTGGGGGGGGGGGGGTGTAAACAGCGGACTCACCCTTCTGCCCGGGTGCGCGGCCATTGTGGTCTCTCGGCTGAAGACAACTGGGTTACGCAATGCTGTGCACTCTCTCAGCTTCGGGGGGTGCCCTCGTGGACTTTGTGCCCTGGCCCAGCCCTACTACGCATCTGACCTGCAATGCCCCAGAAGCAGGGGGGACGTGAGAGGCCACCGATCCTTTGTGCCGCATGAGGGGTGCACGTCACCTGGGCCTCACTCGTCCGCTCATGGGCCGACCCACCCGCATCAGCGACCGCCTTACCCCATGCCAGAAACCCAGACATGTCCACTACGCGTGGAAAGAAATAGAAAGACAAAGAGAAGGGGAAGGAGGATTGGTCCGTCAAGGACTTGTTTGCCAAGATGTTGGGCGCAGCTGGAGGGAGGGGCCGTGTCTCCCCAGCCCCTCCCGGAGGGCAGGAGATGGAGCAAAGGGACGAACCAGTCACAAGAGCCTTCCTCTCCCAGTTGTTCTCAGTTTTTAGAGATGATCTCCATATTCTTAAAAAAGAATTTGCAGATGAAATGAAAGAAGTGCGCGGTGGGCGAAAGGGTGTCATCTATGGAGGATCATGAAAGTCTCGTGATGAGGAAGTCGAGCAACTGCAGCAGGAAGTGATCCGCTTACAAGTAGAACAAATTGACCTCCAGGCCCATGCGGAGGATTCAGAAAACCGCTCCCGCAGGAACAACATTCGGGTGAGAGGTGTTCCCTCCAATGAAGAGAATAACGATATCAATGGGTACCTCCAGGAGCTATTTCGTCACGTGCTAAAAGAAACTCAAGACTTTCCTATCAAAATAGACAGGGCTCACAGAGTTGGCTTGCAGGGGAAGGCCCCAGCACTTCCCCCTGATATCTTGGCCTTTCTACCGGACTTTCAACTTAAAGAACTTATCCTGCGCAAAGCCCGCAATGCCCAGCCCTTGATTTTTAGAGGCCACACTGTCGCTTTATATCAGGATTTGGAGGCCTCTACCCTTCAGAGACGCAGGGACTTTCATCTGGTCACAACCCACCTCTGCAACCAAGGTGTCTCCTACTCGTGGGGGCAGCCATTCCGCATCATTTTCAAGTGGGACGGCAAGTTATGGCAAATACGCTCCCTGCAAGAGGCATGCCAGCTCCTGGACATTGAGCAAGACCCACTGGACAAAACCTTGAGTCAAGACAAGAAATTCCGGCGGGGGCGATGGCAGAGAGTTAGGTGCACGCGCCGGTCCGGGACCCCCTCGAAGCCGAATCCAGAGACGATAGCACAAGAACGTCGAGCAGTGCTGGCCTCTTTGACGGCGGACTCTGGACCTGGGGCCGATGCTTAACAAGCACTGAGGTCAGATAAGTGTGCTAGAGCATAGCTGGGGGGCGGCAGGCGGGTGGGCTGGGACAGGAGGGACACCGTCGGCCACAGATGCACCCCACTGACTGTTTTACCTAGGGGACGGGGTCTCGTACTGCGGCTTCTGGACACTGTGTGTTTTCTTTTGTTAGGCTTGTTGAGGTTAGGGTGGGGGGGGAGAGACCTCCGATATCCATGATCACCAGTTGCAAGACCTGTTGAGGAAGGATTACTTACCTGTAATCCTAGTTCTCTTCCAGGGGTATCCTCATCAAAGTCATAAGCATTAGAATATTCCCGCCAAGGCGCGGGATCCCGGAAACAGTATATTATATGTGCCCCACATATATATATCCATACATATATACCTATATGTATACACAAGCAACTGCAGCCAATAAACACTAGAGCTGAACCATGCTGTAAGGAATTTCCACTATACATAAAAAAATAGCATTATAAACACGAGAAACAACATTATAACTTGTTTAGAAACTGTTTTAATGCTCAGAAAACAGCAGAAATTCTTAGAAATCACTGAAAGCATAGGAAGCTCCCAGGCTGCATTGCAAATACCCAGTCTAAAAAGACTGAAAAGCTAACTAATAGCTGCATAGCAAAAACTGACACCGTGCCTTTAAGGCACACCTGACCCCCAACATCCCATCATGCCTCAGGGGTGGCAGTTAGGTCAGTTGTTCTTTGCGGAGACTGAAAAGTCATGGCACAAAGAAATAATTACCTCTGAAAAAGATAGCACACCTTTGCCCAGGGAGGCGGGAGGGTTGCTTATGACTTTGATGAGGATACCCCTGGAAGAGAACTAGGATTACAGGTAAGTAACTAATCCTTCTCTTCCAGGGGATCCTCATCAATAGTCATAAGCATTAGAATAGAATAGCGAGCCTCACCTCATCCCCCTGCGGGCAAAGGAAAGAAACAGAGAATGAACCTTATGCTTAGATAGACCAAGCTACCCAAAAAGGTTCCTCAAGGAGGCTTGGCCTACTTGGGCATCCGTCCTGGAATCGGATTCTAGGCAGTAGTGCCTGGTAAAGGTATGAACCGATTTCCAGGTGGCCGCCTTGCAAATCTCTGCCATTGGAACATCATGCAAGAAAGCTACTGTGGCCGCTTTCCCCCTATTAGAATGAGCCTTAGGGGCCAAAGGTAAGGGCCTTTTCGCCAGCTGGTAGGCTAGGGTAATGCAGGAAACAATCCATCTGGAAATGGATCTCTTAGCTGCTGGGAAGCCTGTTCTCATGGCGCCATAGTTGACAAATAGTTGATCCGTCTTCCTAATGCCTTTGGTACTTTCTAGGTAGAATTTACGTACCCTCTTGAGGTCTAAGGAATGAAGCGACCGCTCAGCCGGGGTCGCTGGGTTCGGGAAGAAGGATGGAAGAGAAATGGACTGATTAATATGAAAATCAGACACTACCTTAGGGAGAAAAGATGGATGTGCCCTCAAGACCACTTTGTGCTGGTGAAAAACTGTGTACGGCTCTTTAGTACACAGCGCCTGGATTTCGCTTACTCTGCGTGCCGATGTAATGGCTACCAGAAAAGCGGCCTTCCAAGACAGATGCTGCAAGGAAGCTCTGTGGATTGGCTCAAAAGGTGGGCCCATCAATTTGGACAATACTAAGTTCAACTCCCACGGAGGAGAAGGGTTTCGAACAGGGGGGTAAACTTTCTTCAACCCCTGTAAGAAGTCCTTGACCACCTGCATCTGGCAAAAAGAAGGTTGATTGGGAGACCTCCTGTACGCTGTAATGGCAGACAAGTGGACCCTGATTGATGCATACTTCAAGCCTGATCTCGCTAAGTGCAGAAGGTAAGGGAGAATGACATCCTCCTGCCCCTTCGTAGGATCAAGGTGATTCTCTCTACACCAAATGAAAAACCTCTTCCACTTAAACGCATAAGACGCTCTTGTGGAGGGTCGCTTCGCTTCTTTCAGAATATGCATGCAATCAGGCGGCAGACCTAAATGTCCGTATTGCAGGACCTCAGGAGCCATGCTGTTAAGTTCAGTGAGGGAAGGTTGGGATGCAGAATCCTCCCGCCCATCTTGGACAGCAGGTCCGGCCTGCAAGGCAGTCGCCTGTGAGGTCGCACCGACAGATGGAGAAGGTCCGGGTACCACCACTGGCGCGGCCAGTCCGGAGCTATGAGGATCATCTTCATGTCGGATCTGAGCAGTTTGGATACCACCTTCGGAATCAGAGGCAGGGGCGGAAAGGCGTAGGCAAATGTCCCTGACCAGTCCATCAAAAGAGCATTCCCCCTGGTCCCTGGACGGTGGAATCTGGACGCGAAGGCGTGGCATTTTGAATTTTCGTCGTCTGCAAACAGATCTATTTCTGGACGACCCCAACAATGGAACAGGTCCGCCACCACTTCGTCGTGTAGCACCCAGTCTGGCTGATCTTCGAAGTGCCTGCTAAGTGCGTCTGCTTTGAGATTCAACTTCCCCGGAAGGTGCACTGCCACTACCGAGAGGTTCCGGGCGAGCAGCCTGTGCCAGATCGCCTGTGCCTCCAGGGAAAGAGGACGTGACCGAGTCCCGCCCTGCTTGTTGAGTTAGAACATGGTCGTGGTGTTGTCGGTCTGCACCAGGACTGAATCGGCCTTGATTGCAGGGAGAAACGCCTTTAGAGCAAGGTGGACTGCCCGGAGTTCCAGCATATTTATGTGGTAGCCCTGCTCTTTTGTAGACCACCGACCCTGTATATGGAGGCACCCCATGTGGGCCCCCCAACCTTGCAGCGACGCATCTGTCACCACCGATTGCACCGGAAGTGGCTGGTGAAAAGGGACTCCCACCATCAGATTGTCCTGACGAGTCCACCATGCAAGGGAAGATTTCGCCACCTGGGAGAGAGAGATTTGATCTTCCCAACGGCCTGTGGACTGATCCCATTGGTGCTTTAGAGCTTGCTGCAAAGGTCGCATTCGCAGTCTGGCGTTGGGAATGAGAAAAATGCAGGACGCCATGGATCCCAGCATAGATGCTACCTGCCGGGCTGAAGGCCTCTGCATCTGCTGCATAAGCCTGCATTTCCGCTTCATTGAAGACCGTCTCTCCCCTGAAGAATACGCTCTTCCCACGCTTGTGTCCAGAACGGAGCCAAGGTAGTGGATGGTCTGAGTGGGCTGCTGCACGGACTTTGCCATGTTGACGTGAAGGCCGAGAGCGTGCAACTGTCTCAGACAGGTCTGGAAGTCTTTCCTCACCTGTTGCTGGGATGGAGCCTTACCAGTCGTCCAAGTAAGGGTAGACGAATAGACCCTGCTTGTGTAGGCAAGCCGCCACCACTGCCATACATTTGGTGAAGACTCGCGGAGCCGACTTGAGCCCGAATGGAAGGACTTTGTACTGATAATGCTTGCTTCCGACCACAAACCGCAGGTACCTGCGGTGATGTCTCGCAATTGATATGTGGAAGTACGCATCTTGGAGGTCCACCGAACACAACCAATCCCCTACTTGCAGATGTGGACAGATTTGATGAAGCGCCAACATACGAAACTTCTCCTTGACGATGACTTTGTTTAGGAGAAGAAGGTCCAGAATCGGCCGAAACTTGTGCTCTTGATCTTTTTTGGGCACAAGAAAGTACCGGGAGTACACTCCTTTTCCGATTTGCGAAGGAGGAACTTTTTCTATGGCCTGTTTTAGCAGAAGGGCCCTCACCTCCTTTTGGAGCAGCTTTAAGTGGTGAGGACGGGACTTTTTTGGCGGTATGTCTTTTGGACGCGCTCGAAAACGTAGCGCATATCCATTTCGCAGTATATTCAGCACCCAGCGATCTTTTGTGATGCTGTCCCACTCTGCCAGATGTTGTGACCACTGGAGTGGGCAACGGTCGTACAGGAAGCCACAGCTCATGACTTTCCTCCTCTTGTTGCTGTTGCTGGTGTCCACCTCTGCCCCTGGTGGACTTTCCGCCTCAAAACTGCGATTTGCCTTGGGTTTTACTCTGAGACCACTGAGGGGTTTGAACCCTCTGTTGAGGCCCCTTGCGTAGGGTGGGTCTAAAACGGCGCTTGAATTCTTTTTTCTTCTCCAACCCCACAGCTTTGAGGGTGTCCAGTTCAGTTTTCATGCGCCCCATCTCCTCATCCGTGTGAGTGCCGAAGAGGGAGGTGCCAGAGAACGGGAGGTTTAAAATCCGTTGCTGCGCATCCGGCTTGAGCCCTGTCAGCCGCAACCAGGACGACCTCCTGGCGCATACGCCGTGTGTGTAAGAATGGGCTGAGAGCAGCGCACCATCCGCCGCCGTGCTAATCGACTGATTAGCCACCAGTGACCCTTCAGTGACTATTTCTTCGAAGTCCTTTTGGTCCTCCTTTGGGAGCTTGGACTTCAACCGCTCCATAGAGTCCCAGAGAGCCCTATCGTATCTGCCCAACAGCGCCGCCGCGCTGGAGCTTGAGGGAAGCCGCTGCGGACGAGCAGGCCCTGCGCCCCCAGGAGCCCTGGGTTCTGCTCTCCTTATCCGGAGGAACGGAGGAGGACGCCGATACAGCATGACCCTTTCTTGCAGCCGCCACTATTACTGAGTCTGCAGGAGGGTCCATTTTTACAAAGACAGGATCAGAGGTAGCCGGCTTATATTTTTTGAGGATACGAGCCGGAACCGCTTTGACGGTCGCTGGGGTGAGGAAGGTGTCCATGACGGGTTCCATGATCCCTGGGACCAAAGGCAGCAGTGGACGAGAGGCAGACTTCTGGTGAAGTGTTTCGAAAATCACCGACGTGGTGACTTGGGGGACTGACATCTCAATCCCCAACTTCTGTGCCCCCCTCTGCAGCACCTCATGGTAGGTGTTGATGTCGTCTATGGGCGAGACCCTGGACACTGGGCTGCCCGATAGCGTGGGTGAATAGTCCCTTATTGAGGACCTGGTGGACGAGGAAGATGACGTTGATGGTGACCTCCGATCCCGGTGATGATCACGAGCCCGTGATCCGGCCGAACGCCCCTCCCGCCTGGGGGAGCGTGATCTGCGTCGCTGGCTCTCAGGCGACTTCTCACGTGCTGGCCTGGGAGGACTTGCTCTGTCCACTGCCTCCACCAACCGTTGCAGCGGAGAGTCATGCACTTGACTGACATAGTCCCGCAGTCTCCTTGTAGCCCCTGAGTCCTGCCAATGATGTGCTGGCAGCAGCCATCTGGGCGACAGTCGTACCGCAGAAATGGTCCCTTGAGTCTGAGGGGAAGACCTGCGGAGTTGGCTGGCAGACTCTCGTGGAATTGCCGGTCGTGGAGATGCCCCTGAGCGTGAGGAGGAATGGCGCGAAGCCGACTCCGTGACCAGGACCACTGACCTGTCCGAGGCCTGCCTCGACGTCGAGCGTGGTCTTGACGTCGATCCGTGACTTCGCCTTCTTTTTCGCCGGGACTCTCCTCTTCTCGACGTCGAACAACGCCTCGATGTGGACCGGCGGCCATGTTCAGCCGGCGAAGAATGCCTCCTCGATGTCGAACGGCGGTGTGAAGCCGCCGACGGAGGCCCTCTCTCCCTCGACGCCGAACGCCATCTTGACGCCGGCGGAGATGCTGCCACTCTCGACGTCGACGTGGAAGGTACCCTCGACGCCGAACGTCGTCTGGATGACGACGGCGGAGGACTCTTCCCTCTCGACGTCGATCGCTGATGGAGTCGCGACGACGGAGGGGATCGTGCCCTCGACGACGGAGGGGTGACACTCCTCGATGCCGATCGTCGCCTGGTTGACGATGGCGGAGGGTCCCTGCTCCTCGACGCCGATCGTCGTCGAGATGACGACGGCGAAGGTTCCCTGCTCCTCGACGCCGATCGCCGCCGGGTTGACGACGGCGGAGGTTCTCTGCTCCTCGACGCCGATCGTCGCCGGGTTGACGACGACGGAGGGGTGGTGTCTCTCGACGCCGATCGTCGCCGGGTTGACGACGGCGGAGAGGCTCTGGTTCTCGACGCCGATCGCAGCCAAGTTGACGATGGCGGTCTAGACTTCGACGACGACGACATACCTGCTCTAGACGGCGAGCCCGCTGTCGAAGGTCTCTTCATGGAAACATGACCTACCGGAAGATCTTTTCTCAGCGCCGGTCCCGACGCTGAGGTGGAAGGACGAGAGGACTTGCTTCTAGATGTATCTCTAGGCCTCTTGGAGCCCTTCCTCACCGGAGATCGTCCTCTGGATGGTTGTGCCAGGCCATAATTGCGAATTCGCTCTCTGTCCTTCAAAGTTCTCTTGGACAGGCTCTAGCAGTGAGGACATGTCTTGGAATCATGATCCTCCGGCAGACACAGGATACAGACCCTATGAGAGTCAGTCCTGGCCTTCTTCTTGCCACAAGCAGGGCAAGGATCGAAAAGAGATGGCATTTTAAGGTAGAAAAAATGCCCAAAACCGTCTAAAAAAGACAGCCTCCTACTTCTTTAGATGTAAAACGTCGAAGTAAGGGAAAAAAACAGTTGAAAAACAGACAATATTTTCTGACAAACTCAGAAAAAAGTGGAGCTCTGTTGCCAGGATCCTTCCAGAAGGAGCCGGAAAGAACAAGTAACCTAACTGCCACCCCTGAGGCATGATGAGATGTTGGGGGTCAGGTGTGCCTTAAAGGCACGGTGTCAGTTTTTTGCTATGCAGCTATTAGTTAGCTTTTCAGTCTTTTTAGACTGGGTATTTGCAATGCAGCCTGGGAGCTTCCTATGCTTTCAGTGATTTCTAAGAATTTCTGCTGTTTTCTGAGCATTAAAACAGTTTCTAAACAAGTTATAATGTTGTTTCTCGTGTTTATAATGCTATTTTTTTATGTATAGTGGAAATTCCTTACAGCATGGTTCAGCTCTAGGGTTTATTGGCTGCAGTTGCTTGTGTATACATATAGGTATATATGTATGGATATATATATGTGGGGCACATATAATATACTGTTTCTGGGATCCCGCGCCAGGGCGGGAATATTCTAATGCTTATGACTATTGATGAGGATCCCCTGGAAGAGAACTCTGATGCTACCACGACAATGGTATCATACTACCCTTGGCACTACACGTATATATACTGCAGCACTCATAGACTGGGAATATGCTTACACCTGAGGCTCTGCCTAGAATGCGCAATTTTCCTACCCCCTTGATATGGTGCCTGTGAAAATTCTTACAATTAATGTAAAGGGGCTTAACAATCCGGTGTGGAGGCATGCGGTATTGTCGTATTAGGAAAATGCGGAGGCAGGCGTGTGTCTCCTGCAGGAGACATACCTTCTGCCCGGAGACAATCTCCGCATGTGGTCCAAGGCCTTCCTTCTCCAATACTTCTCCTCCTTGGGGGAGAAAAAGGCCGGAGTAGCTATACTCACCTCTAGACGATGCAAGGGGGTGGTGAAGGACAAAGTGGCAGAGCTCAAGGGGAAGCTACTGGCTTATACTCTTCAATTTTGTAATCAACCCCTGGTCATTGGTTCCATTTACGCCCCTAACTCAGGGCAGGAGCCCTTTCTCCAGGCTGCCCTAGTGGACGTATTGGCCCCACAGAGGCGTAGGACGTTAGTGGGGGGACCTCAACATAGTTATGAACGCAGGTATGGACAGGTCACATGCAACCTTTTTCCCGGGAACTGTCACGGAATGGGAAGAGGTGGCTGAGGGAGGTGTGCTTGGGAGACATCTGGAGGGCGGCTCATCCCACATCACGACAATACACATACTACTCCCATGCCCATTTTACGCCTGACTGGACAACTTTCTAGGGATGGAGGAGGTAAATGTTGCAGTGCGGGAGACGTGCATTGAACCTATGGCTCTCTCAGATCATGATGCCCATCGGTCCAGGTTTTGCTGAACCCAAATACACATCGAACGGTAAGTTTGCGGCTTAAGGAACACATGCCTCATAACAAGGAGGTAAAACAGCAACTTCTTACATGCATTAGGGATTATCTCACCATAAATAACATGTCAGACATTGCAGTTACAACACTGTGGGAAGCATTGAAAGCAGTAGTACGGGGAGAGCTTATAGGGATCGCAGCGGCCCACAATAAAGAGCGTAAGGAGGTGAGAGCTACATTAACAACTCAAGTATGAGAACTTGAACAGGTACATAGCAGGACTTGGGGCCCCTCAGGTCTGGAGACAGCTGAAGGCGGCGAGGGCACAACTGGCCAACCCTTGAACGTATCCGGAGCATCCGTTAGAGCAGGGAGGCCGATATCCAACGAACAGACCGCCAATTTGGTGCCGTCACCCAAACACATAGAAGTCAGGACCAGCCAAATCAAATAACGTGGTAGAGATGACAAACTCCTACACCAATGGTTCTATCACAATATAGAGTTTCTCATATAAAGAAATCTATATCAATAATATATCCCATTGTATACAAAACGGTGGTTCTAATGGATACAAGGAAAGGATCCATTCATCTATAGAGGCTTCCTTAATGCGATCCGAGCTGTGGTGAGATATCGCCATTTCTCCAGATTATGTAAATTATTAGACATAATCCCTCGATATTTCCAGATTGAATAACTTGTTTTTACTGTCCTGAGGAAGGTGAAAATATTGAATAAACACCGAAACGCTGCGTCGACTTTTAATGTTTTTAATGAATTTTAATTTTTATATGTTTTTAGTATTCCGATACACTTAGATTGTAACCTATTTTGGGAGGAAGATTACCATTGATTTATGATTGTTTATGCAATATTTCTATTGTTGGAATAAAATTGTCTTTTGCAATATATTCATGACCAAAATGAATGAGTCTCTTTGTGCAAACGTATGCTATACTGTGTTACTGTGATTAGTTGTTTTTTCTCAAGTTGTATTAGCTTTTGTTGATTGAGGCACATAGTAGATAAGGATTACTGCTAGTTTCTTTAGCATCTAATTTTCCGTTCTAGATAGGGGTACATCCGCCTTTACCTATCACTACATAGGGACTTCTTGTTTCTTGGGCTCAACCCTTGATTTGGACAGGGCAGAATATGCGGCGGTGCGCTTGAAACATTCCTACTACGTTGGGGGAGACCGCACAGGCCGGCTCCTGGCCAATCGCCTGCGGGCACAGAGGCAGCAAGTGCATGTTTCTTCACTTCGGAAAAAGGGCGGGGGAGGAGAAATTAGCAGGGATGCAGAGATTGCACAGGAATTCATGGATTTTTACCAGAAACTTTACTCTGCGGAACCACGATCTGATCACGCTGCAACGGCTTACTTGCAGTCGATCTCCATGTCTGCATTGTCTCCTAGTCAGGTAGCATCCATAGATGCCCCCTATTCGTGTAGAAGAGTTCATCATGGCGATTTCACACTTGAAATTGCTTAAATCCCTGGGCCTCGACGGGTTTCCTTCTCTTTTTTACAAGAAATTCTGCACTATCATAGCACCAATGCTAACTAGGCTTTTCAATTCGTTTGGAGGCTCCACCCTGATTCCGTACACCATGCTGGCGGCAGCAATAGTGGTATTGCCCAAGCCTGGTAAGGATAGGCAACAATGCAGCGCATATCGCCCGATCTCTCTACTAAATGTAGATTTCTAAACCTTCATGGGTATCCTTGCGTCACGCTTGAGTCCTTGCATGTCATATTTGATAGAACCTGACCAGGCGGGGTTTATTCAATCCCACCAATGTAGCGATAATACGAAAAGAATGCTCCATCTTGTGGATAAGGCCCACCAGACGCGAATGGATGCTCTCCTGTTACAGATCGATGCAGAGAAAGCGTTCAATCGGGTGGATTGGGGGTTCCTGGGGCTCATATTGGAGAAGTTCGGCCTGGGGAAGCGGTTCCGTGAATGGGTGGGCTTTGCCGCACCTATGGCCTACATCAGAGTCAATGGCATGGCATCTCCTCCACGCACTTTGTTATTCAGAGGGGGACCAGGCAGGGCTGCCCGCTGTCGCCATTATTATTTGCCTATTGTATATTGAGCCATTGGCACAGCGGGTCAGAGATAACCAGAATATCAAGGGGATCCCATTTGGAGGGGAAACCCACCCCATTAGCCTCTATGCTTTTGATGTACTGTCGGCGCTGGCAGCACCCAGACTATCCCTACCCGCCTTCATGGATGAGTTGGACGCCTTTAGCCAGGTCTCCGGCTTTCGGGTTAATGTAGGCAAATCTCTGGCGCAGCCCCTCGGCTCGGCTGGGCCTCCACGCAGACCTCGCAATCGCCAACAGGCGCTTGGCTAACTGGCATTAAAGTGACGGAAACAATCCTGTATCTAAGCTAAGAGGTGGCGGCAACGGTCCAACAAACAACTCAGCTGAATTATGCTAGGTTGCTGCGTCAGGCGGTGAAAGACCTGGTCTTGTGGGGCAAATACCACTTATCCCTCCTCGGCCGGGTAGCCGTGGTTAAAATGTCTCTACTAACTCGGGCACTATACTTGTTGCAAACTCTACCAGCTCAGCCTCCTGTCAGTGTGCTCACTGTGCTGCAGCGGCATATTAATCAGTTTGTCTGGGCTGGGAAGAGGCAGCGGATAAGCAAGGCTCTCGGTTACATGCGCCCCGAGCATGAGGGCCTCGGGATACCGGATCTCCTCACCTACTATAAATTGACCCACCTACGCTACTTAGTGGAATGGGCAAGGCCGGAGTCCGAAAAGCGGTGGCTTTTCCAAGATAGGGCACTTGCGGGCATCCCTTTATGAAAGATCCCCTTTCTTAGGAGGGCACAGCGGCCACGAGGCCTGATGGGCTCTCCAATCACTAAGTCGGTATTGGTGGCCTGGGACGGGGTGGCGACTTCCAGGAATCTTACGACTTTTCCTTTCCCACTGACCCCCTTGTTTGGCAATAGCAACTTCACTACCGGGTTGCCTGATAAATCATTCCGAGACTGGTGCGACACACCATGTCGCTCAGTGAGCCACTTATTTGATTTGTCTGGGATGATTTTGTTCAACCAGTTGAAGCTTGACTATGGGATTCCCGAAACCGAGAGAATGAGGTATATGCAGGTGCAACACTGGGTCCTCCAACCTGGGATGCGGGAACAGGGTAGTCACAAATTGACCAAATACGAGAAGTGGTTGATCACTAAATTGATGGCTAATGGGATAATATCGGAAATGTACAATAGGCTTTGGAGCGTACCAGGCCCGCAGGCCACCCCGAGCCAACGGCAGCACATGGGGTGGCTTCATCGCATATGGCATATTATTGGGATGGAACGCATATCTCCCACACTGAGTGGCTCTGCTGCCTCGTTTCAGAAACTGAGGAAACCGTTTCTGACCATGCTTTTAAAAGAATGTAATGAAATCACACAGCCCAAGTACCTTAGGGTGTTGCAACTCTCCGACTTAGGGACAGAACTGACGCAGGCCCCCACTGGATGAAGGGGATTTCTAGAGTGAGGAGACGAGAAGGGGCCGTTCAGGGGTTGCGGGATATCGGACGGGATTTAGGGGGGGGGGGGGGGGTTCAGGTTTTTCTTTTACTTACGCAATGCTTTCTATTGCAATGCATGTTTTTTCTTGCCCCAATAGCGATACGACTGTACGAGTTCCTTTGTAAGCAATACATTTCTTTTACATTGACGAAACGTATAAATGACGGAGTCTATTGCATACTACTGCTATGGTTGATGGTATGTTTTATGTTTTTGAAACTGCTAATAAAAAAATTAAACTAAAATAAAAAGGTAAGCAGGGTGATGGACTGGCCTATATGAAAGAGAGTGACCGCCCTTGGAAGGAAGGAAAATCTTGTGCTAAGAAATAGTTCTCTGGGAAGATGTTGAGATATGAAGATGACAAAGCCTGGAAAAAGGCGTATCGACCCTCCAAGCAGATGTTAGGGCCACCAGAAAGGTCGTTTTGATTGTAAGAAGTCTGAAAGGACAATTGGGTAGCTGCTCAGTAGGAGCACACATTAGAAAGGTGAGTACTAAATATTGGTATGATAAAGGGTGAAGGAGTAAACATGTGTTGGAGCCCTTTCAAAAAACTACGTACAATAGTGGATTTGAACAGGGATGACTGATCTGGCAACCGCAGAAATGCCAAGAAAGCAGTAAGATAGCCTTCCAAGGTGCCCAAAGCAGAGCCCTGCAGGGCAAGAGGAAGAGTAAAACAGAAGCACCGGAGAAGGGGGAGCAGAAAAGGGATCAACTTGTTTTTCTGCACACCATGCCACAAACGTAACCTTGCAGTAGGCGCATACCATCTTGGTGGAGCGAAGTGTGGCTGCCAAAATGACATTACAGACTTCAGGCGGAAAGTCGAAAGGTGCCAACTGTCATGCTCAATCTCCGTGCCTGAAGGCGGAGCACTGACAGGTTCAGGAGGAGTACACTCCCTTGGTGCTGCGACAGAAGATCCTCCCGAAGGGGCAGCCTGATTTAGAGGACCGATAGCCATGCTCAACAGCTCGGGACACCAAACTCTCCAAGCCCAGCCTGGGGCCACAAGGATGACTTGGGCCTGGTCATTCCTGATCTTCTTGAGAATTCTGGGCTGGAGTCGTACGGGTGTAAAGGTGTACAGAAGGCCTGAGCTAGCCACAAGACAAAAAAACGACTCTGAGCGAGGGCCACCTTGAAACTCCAGTGCACAAAACAACAGACATTGTACATTGTCGGCTGTGGTGAACAGACATAACTAAGACTTCGCCCACTGCTGAAAGAGACCTTGCACCCCCTCCGGATGGAGACACTATTTGTGACATCTTTGGCTGAATTAATCCGCCCTGACATTCAGAGAGCCCACAAGGTGTTGAACCACCAGGGTTACTCCCTGATGTTCCAGCCATGACCAGAGATGCAGGGCGTCTTGACAGAGAGTGCACAACCCCACCCCGCCTTGCTTGTTGCAGTACCACATGGCTGTGGTGTTGGCCATGAACAACTGCACTAGCCTTCCCTTGATGGAGGGTAGAAAGTCTTTTTATACTGATATGGAGTCCGGATTCTGCCAGGGAGACCAGAGGCCTCTGATTTCCACCTCTCCCAGATGGCTACCCCAACCGAGGAGTGATGGATCTGTTACTATTGTCAGGTCAGGTTGGGGAAGGGAGAGGGGCGAGGGGACTGCCACTGACCCAATCATGTTTTATTAACTACCGCTGCAGATCTTTTGCAGTACCCTCCGAGATCTTGACCATGTCTGGCTTCTGGTTCCTCTTTGGAGGCTGTACTCCTGCCATTATTGCCTTCGTTTTCTGATGAATGGGCTAGTAATGACAATGTTCATTTCTTGGATATTGCTCTTCAGGCCTCTGTTGTTGTGTTGTCTTCAGATGCGGGTTCCGTCCCAGCCCCACCAACACTCTGGATATCGATGTGGTAGACATGTTGGAGTAGCTTCGTTTCACTTCAGGCGCCTCCAAAACTCTTTAATTTGCTTTTTCATTTCTAAAAATTGTTTTATTCATTTCTTAGTAGTTTGCATGGTTTTTTCGTTTGGTATTTTTTATGGATTTCTGTGTCTGCTTATTCTGTTAAACTTTTATATGCTTTTTAAATTTATTCATTTCTATTGCTTATTTTTTATTGTGTCGTCTCCTTCCGATCAAGGGGAGGGTATTGTGGAGCTTACATTAAACCTCCATTTTAGCTTTTTGCTTTTACCTTAGTATCTTTTTTTAATGGTGGTTTACACATGTTTTGCCCTAATATGAGAATGTGCCATGCACGCATTTATTCATACTAGACATTGTCGCCCTGAAATCTGCACAATTAGTTTCAGGGTCACACATTTGAGTATACGACGCTTGGTTTTATTTTCTGTGCTTGTAGGAGATGACTCTTCTGCTTCAGACTAATTAAACATGTTGTTCTGCACCTCAGGCATAGTACAATAACATTGCTGTTTTATTATTTAAGCAGGGTCCATGCTAAAGTAGGTGAGAGGTTCACTTCCCGGCAGAGTTATGATGGAGGCTGCCTGTGAGCTGTGACTGAGATTCAGCCCTGCTGTACCCAACCTTCATCCAGAGAAGGAAGGTAGCCGTGCAATAGAAGTGTGCAAGCCTGCACACTCAAGATTGAATGCATTTGTTAATGCACTAAGGCCTGCTTCCTGACACATTATACCAGGTATGGGGTTAGATCATTCCAACAGGTCTGGCAGAAGGGACTATTCCCGATATACTTTCTTTAGCATAGAGATATTAGTGATAGAAAGGAGTAACCTTAGTAATAGTATGACTAATTAACATGGTTGAATTGTTTGTGTTTTACACCGTTCTACTAATGCTGATAACAATGATGTGTCTCATCTGTCTAATAATCACAGTTCATGTTTTATTTACAAAGACCAGAGCTTTTCAATAAACATTTGAACATTCATTTTTGTATCTTTTCTGTAGGTGACACCTTGACCATGCAAAAGTGACAAATGAAAGGGTTGGATCTGTTTCCACTATTTCCTTAGGAATCTGAGTTGTCATGTTCGAGGTTACCGGCATCTTCTGTAACTCTGTAAAATTAGGAGTTTAGATGATGTACTGTGAGCTAGCCGAACAAACCAACATTTATTGATTGTATAGGAAGACTCAGTATCTGCATTATGAAGTTTTGTGATCAAAATATACAGTCCTTCTAAATTTGTAGGAACCGTATAACACTTAGTGCTGTGCCCATTGGCACTTCACATCTGACTGAACAGCATGTGCCACCTGGAATGTTTCACTACCATGATGTAGCAGACCCAGCAGCCCATGAGTGAGTCTCACTGGGAACCAGGACCAAGGCTGAAACATTGAGATCAAAGCCCAAATATCAATACCTCTCTGCATTGGGGGTGGGGGAGCATGGAACTGCACCGTGTTCAGCATGGCTTTGATGAAAGGGAGTGTCTGAAAAGGAGGTAAGTGTAACTTTGGCATATTGCTAGTGAACCCTAGAGAGTGCAGGAGGATCATTTTAGGCTGGACTGGATGAAGACTGCCTGTGGTGAGCCCATCTTCAGCAGCCAGTTGTTGAGGTGAGGAAAATCTGGAACTCTGACCACTGAAGGTGTGCTGCAACCATCACCATCACTTTTGTGAACAACCGAGGGGCACTGGTGAGGCCAAAGGAGAGCATAGCAAACTGAAAATGCTCCTGACTCACTATGAACTGTATGTAATGCTGATGGGCCTGCAGGGCAGGGATAGGAAAATAAATGTCCTGCAAGTCAAATTATACCATTCAGTCTCAAGGGCCTGAGCGGGTGTGAGCATCTTGAATTCCTCCTTGTTCAGCAAGGCATTGAGAGGGTGCAGATCTAGGATAGGGCAGAGGTCTCTGTTCTTTTGTGGCATCGGAAAGTAGCAGGAATAGCAACCACAACCTACTTCTGATGCGGGCACCCTCTCGATGGCTCCATTGGCCAAATTCTTGCTGCAATAAGAAGATGTTGCTTTCTGTCAGCTGATCCAAGGGTGACAGGGTTTCTGTTAATGGAAGGGCATAACATCACTTGACAATTTGAAGCAGCCACTTGTCCAAAGTTATGGCTTGCCATTGGGGCAGGTGGTGCTTGATCCTGCCGCAAATAGCGTGCTTGTGTTGGTGCGAGAGGCTTGGAGGCTGCGGCAGCTGGGAAGCTGTCAGACTGGGTAGGCTTATGGCCTTTGGGTCACATGGGACTTGTGGGAGCCATGTGTGCAGCTGCAAAATGGCTGGGAAGCCTGTTGGCTGGGTTGGGATGAACACAGTTGGTAGCCTCTAACGTATCCACGGAAGGAGTGAAAGAAGAGTGTGGTTTGCATGCTGCCAAGGTGAGTCCACGACCGGGCTGTGACAGTACTCTCTTTTAAGGGCTCAAGTGCTGATACAGCCTTGTCATCAAATAGCCGATAGGCATGTCCATAAGGCAAAGGCATGCCATAAGGGAATTATAGACAGCCCCTGTGAAGCCATTTGATCGCATCCAGGCGTCACAACGAAGCAGCACCCATGAAGCAACGCCTCTCTCCAGCAATTACGTCATATCCAGCCCGCATCTGATGGTGAACTTTGCTACATCCTTGCCAATGGCAATAGCATGGGTCTGCTTCTTGGATTGCTTTCTGTGGGACTTACCCAACAATGACTTAGACCTTGATGACGATCAGTAGGAGCAACACTAAGAGGGGGCGCGGGACCTTAAATTAAATGTGACCAGGACCTGGAGCAGTACCGAGTCGTCTGTTGTCAAGCGACCTGGAACTTCATTGCCCACTCTCGGTTCGCTTTGGACTTCATCGTATGGCAGTTGGGGCAGGTCTAGGAGTCATGGTACAGCTCCTGGTACCACAAGTAAACCAGATGGGGCTCTGTCACAGACATTTGTCAATGACAGGCTCTACAGGGTTTAAAACCCACAGGGTTCTTAGGGGAAATACTTAAGGCAGACTGGGATCAAAGAGGCTCAAATAGGTTGACCAAATGTTGAGAAGGAGGTCAAAAAATGACCAAGGTAGGTCTTCCGGATCTGTGCTGTTGGGACAGAAAGGAAGGAACTGAGAACCACATGCTGGGGTGCCACCTATATAAGCATTGCACAATATCTGATACAGACGTTGCCTACAAAGGCAATGCAACAGGCACACAGAGGTACTGCTCAAGATTTTCAAGATCCAGTCTGACACCTGGGGAATATGCTATGGTAAGGAATCTGCGGCTAGAAGTCTCTATCAGATAATTTTTGGGTAGATGACTCTCATTCTTTCTCCACTCTTCCTAAGTTCCTAAATGCTCTAATGGAAAACCTAAAGTCACCACTGAAGACTCTCTCCCAGAACCAACAACAAACAGACCTAATACAGCATGTTCTGCACTAACCACAAATGGATCTAAAAACATTATTTTGACGTATGACAACCTAATCTTGATCACTTTCAGTATTTACTGCAATTTTCTTATGCAACAAACTACACACATAACTTACCACCACTAGATCTAATACATCACTCTCATCAACAAAGACAGACCCTTTATAGCACTCCATGCAATCACCGAAGGCAAATCTTCCATGGCGCTCACAGACAGTTGAAACACAACACTCAAAGACAAACAGACATATCTGATATAGCATTCCAAATGTGTACCACTGACCTGCCCAGCCCTTCACGTACTTACCACACACAGAGCTTACACAACACTCCATACATGCACTACGTGACTTATTCAACAGTTCATATTCTCGCCAGAGACGGATGTTACACAGCACTCTATACACTGACCACAAATGTGTTATACAGTCCTCGGTTTAATTACTGTGGATGGATGTTACATAGCACTTACCACAGATATACTATAGAGCACTCTTTCCACTTACCAGAGATACACCATATACACCACCTCCTTGGTCTTTCCTTCGACCGGCACTGCTTGGCGCCTGCGTCTGCTGCGGAGGTCCTGCCAGTGGATCCTGGCAGAGGGCTCTTCCTTGACTTCATCATCTTCCTTGTAGTCGTAGTCTGCATCATAATCAGAGGGAACTGGAGAGTAAAAAGAAACACAGCACAAAGTCTTGCGCTTGGCGGGAGAACCTGTCCTTCACCACAAAACATCCAGCAGAAATCGAGCCAGGCCTTCACCTTTGCAGAAGATAATGAACCTCGTGATGGCTGGCTCAAGGGGAAAAAAACTCCACCTCATGACCCTTGGAGGCCCCTGAGATCTGAAGCCATGAGACTCTTTCTCAGGCACAGTCCAATTGTAGTCTTGAGTTTCAAAATGGCGCTATTGCCAACTCTATGTAGCCTAGATTAATAGTGGAGCTGCAATAGTAAACTAGGAATATGAAGTGAAAATAGGCATAACTTCAAAGTGTCATCTCTGAGACAAGACGTTCTTTAGTATCTTGTAGCCACGTTCAAGAGCTAAGACAGAGTGTGAGGAAATTGGGGGGTGTTATATGGTGTGGTTGTGCAACCTCACTGTGTGATAAATTGACCAACCCTGTCTTGGGTCGAGTCAAGCTCATTTGTTCAACCTTAGCTCAGCCCTCAGTAACTGTGGCTGTGAGCAGTCAGGCTTAAACAGAGGAACTACTGTAAAGCATTTTAGCTGAAACAAAACATTTTAATAAGAATTCAACGCTAAAATAAAAAAATCAAACACCAATTTATAAAACTAGACTATATTCTTACGAATTTATAGACACCAAAACGAAAAAGATCTACCAGAGAGTTCTGGAGATACAAATGCTTTAAGAATCAGTAAATCATATCTTTCTACTTAACTTCAAACTTCAAATTCAACTAATCTGGCACTTAGAAACTTTTCCAAGAAACTTGTTGCAATGTGGAATGCAGTCGTTTAGAGTTACTTTGGGTGACCGTCTCCGGCAGGGAGCAGATCAGGGAGATCAACTAGGTCCAACAAGACAGTTACCTCAAAAGAAGAGCAGTCTTCAGACCAGTTCCAGAATCAATAGAAAGTTGCCATAAAATCAAATGGAGAGGTCCTGATGCAAGGAATGCAGTAGGATGAAGATGCTCAAGGATGCTGTAGGCGATACTCTGGTTGACGAGGTTTTTCTGAGCCACCTCACAAACACGGTGGTGCGACTTTGGCCACAAGGGGCGACGTCCCTCGTAGTCCAGATGAAGTCCAGCACTGACACACTTGCCACTCATCTGCTTGTCTCTGGCTACAACGGTTTCAGTGGTTTCCTTTTATTTGTGATAGCTTGCCCTCTAGGTGGCTAAACTGCAATCCAACGTCTCTTCTCTTTTTTGTATCAACATACTGTGGCATTAGAATAGCTACCCCATCAATAGTTTCAAGCTAGCAGCAATGACTGGGGGGGTGAGGGAGTGTGAGGGAGAGAGGAGTCAAGAGATGGCCAGAGCTGGCCAACCAAAAGAAACAATGGTGATGTCAGATGGGAGGGAACCAAGTACCGAAAGGCAGGACAGATGCAAAATATTAACCAACCAGACAAAAGAATTTTAAAAAGCATGCCAACTAACCAACCAAAAGCGGACGGCATGTCCAAAGTCCCCGATAGCACATATACCGAATACAGCATGCCTTGCGGAGCAGTGCATGCGCTGCCTAGGCTAGAACTAAAATGGTGTATCAGGTACGTGGATGCCCCAAGAAATATGATATGATAATGGGACCCTGGCAGCATGCAGAAGAAGACATTTCTTGAGGAGGGGCTCAGCTGGAGGAGCCGGCTGGGTCCAGGAACTGAGGGCACTAATGAGTGTTTAAGAATCTTTTGGTGGGAGTCAATTTGATGTCTGCTCCTTTGTATAATTTCGGCAGAGATTTGGTCGGTGCCTCGGATGACAGAACCTGTTGTATTGTATTCATTATGATTCTAGTTTAATTGTCGCGGGTGGGTGGCTGCTTTTTACCCGGTTATATGAAAATCAATATAATAAAAAAATTAAATATATGTCAGCAACAAAAATATTGAGGACACAAACATTGACTTTACATTCTTGTATGTAATGTCAAAAACAGCAACTACGAAAATATATACGACCACAATATCTAATAAAATAAGTATTTTGACTTTTAACTATTATGCATTATATTAACATATAAATATATATTTAAAACTATTATAACTTTTTTTTTTTAAATACACCTCCCACATCAAGGATATATAAAACAGTAGACCTTACAAAAAATCCTCACTTTGAAGTAAAAGTTACTTACCTTCGGTAACGCTATATCTGGTAGAGACACAGTCTAGCAACAGATTCCTTAACTTTGAATTCTCCCCAGGTGCCAGTCTGGATCCCAAAACCTTTCGGCAGCACCTCTGGGCGCCGGGGCATGTTATAAATGTCATCGTAATAGTCCACAGGACGTACAACAACAACTCTACGCTGTTTGTTAATTTACACCATCACCTGATATACTGACAGTACCCGCATTACCAAAAAGTCATTCATAGAAAGAACAAATAAATGAATACTGCTCACTGGTGTGTAAACCAGAGAGCAAGAGAAAACACACACACACTCTACCATTCAGAAATGGACGGTATTGCAATCTCTAAACAAAAGCTAAGTGGCCAGGCCAAGCAGCTGGTTTAACCCAAACATAGAAAGAGTCAATGATTACTGGTCTATAAACCCAGTACTGAAAGGGTAAATCCCGTATCTCAAGAATCATACGCAGAGCGGGGAGGATGGGCAGGGCGTTAAGGAATCTGCGACTAGACTGTGTCTCTTCCAGATATAGCATTACCGAAGGTAAGTAACTTTTACATCTGATAGAGACATCTAGCCGCAGATTCCTTAACTTTGAATTAAATGCCATAGCTATACCCCACTGGAGGAGGGTCTGCGAACTAATCCTATGAAAGTTCTCTAAGAGAACTAACCGGTCAAATGAACAACCGACCAAGTGTACGTAGGAATAGCAGTACAAGGACTTGGCTCTTAATAGAGACCCTGATCACTGTAACAGAACATATCAATTAAAACAACCTCACAGGCCCGAGAGAATCGGTCTTTGAAGGAGAAAAAAAGGGTTTGAAGCCTTTGAACAATCATCTGTCAGAGGACAGACGTGAACCCCTGTCCCCCAAACGGAAAAAGAAAGCTCACTGACCAAGAAGGGTCAACAGCATAACAAAAGTCCTATAATCTGCATTGTTCATGACAATATTAATTATAAAAGGAACTGTCCTGATAAAATCTCCAAACAGGAGTTTTAGAACTCATTTCTGCAAAGGAAAGATGAACGACAATACCTCCTGGTATGAATAATTTAGTCTGGACAAAAGAATATCCATATTTATTCTATGCACCGATTGCATAACATCTTGCCACATGATGTATATATGGACATAAAAGGTTTTGCAAACATAAATACATCACCAAATACTTCAATTGAACCACAGAATTTAACTGGCCACAAACTACTGCCAGCAGAAGAACCTATAAAACTTGCCTCCAAACAGACTTCCGTGCCATAGCGCAATAATAGACTGAATACTATCTCAAGCTCTGAATAAGCTCAAACACCAAGGCAAGCGAAAAAAGGGAATTAACTGCATATTTGACTAACCATCTTTCTTTTTTATCTTTTTTAAACTTATTTAAAAAAAAAAAAATGCG
Organism: Triturus cristatus; assembly: GCF_964204655.1. Taxonomy (NCBI): domain Eukaryota; kingdom Metazoa; phylum Chordata; class Amphibia; order Caudata; family Salamandridae; genus Triturus; species Triturus cristatus. The sequence goes on from NC_140587.1 coordinate 163,215,968, forward strand.
TAGCGCATATGATACCTTCCTGTTTATACTGTGTACATAAGAATAAACTAGAACTGAGATCCAGTCCTATGAAAGACTTCCTCAATAATATTGAAGAATGGGACGCAACAAAAGGTGTAGTTCCAAATTACACATAAAATAAATCACTGCCAACAACAGCCACATACGACACCTCTGATACAAGACAATATATGAAATGAGAGGATCGGCAACACACACAACCCAGAGAGAAAAAAAGAGTAGTACCCTGCCACCATCCAAGGTGACTTGCCGTATGAAAATGTCACCTGACAAATGGTATCTTAAATAACTGATGCCACAACAAACAACAATTATGAATCCTCACAAAACAATGAATTTGGAGAATAATAAGTAGATTCCTCCAGAAGACAGGCAATGCCAATCGGACCAAGAATATCAAGGGAAGAAGGAAAAACATCCATTATAAAAAGTGTCTCCGAGACAGAGGGCCCGATTCACAGAACTAACTTAAGACAAAATCCTAAACTTACAACTTTTGGTATTCACAGAAGTTAGGATTTTGTCTTAAGTTTGTCTTAAGACAAACTTAAGACAAACTTAAGACAGACTTAAGACAGACTTAAGACAGACTTAAGACAAACTTAAGACAGACTTAAGACAGACTTAAGACAGACTTAAGTTAGGATTTTGTCTTAAGTTTGTCTTAAGTCTTTCTTAAGTCTGTCTTAAGTCTGTCTTAAGTCTGTCTTAAGTTTGTCTTAAGTTTGTCTTAAATTTGTCTTAAGTTTGTCTTAAGTCTGTCTTAAGTTTGTCTTAAGTCAAACTTAGGACAAAATCCTAACTTCTGTGAATACCATAAGTAGTAAGTTTAGGATTTTGTCTTAAGTTAGTTCTGTGAATCGGGCCCAGAGTCTCCAGGTGCAGGTAAATGTCTACGTGCAATGTCACGGTCCACTGGGACCCCTAACTCAGGCTTAGCCTAGGCACCTAATAATATGTCAAAAAGGGCCTCACTATATGGGAGAACAGGTTCTTCCCCTTTTTGTCACTGATAAAGGATCTCAAACAAAGGGTCTGTAGACCGCTGCACTGTGGGCAGTAATAAATCTAAAACTGCAGCCACTTTCCTCAGCATGTCCACAAAGGAGGAACTTGTCTCCATGGCAAGGCCAGAAGGATAGAGTAACCCCGATGCTGGCAAAGAGTCCAGACCACAGGCCTCACCAAGAGCTGTCAGCCAGCTCTCTTCCACCTGAAATGGGCCTAAAAAGTTCTGCCCCAGGTAGACCTCCTGACACCTCTCCATGAAGAGGAGCCACAACATGAGCTGCTCCTTCACGTTGCATAAGAGATACTGCCACCGACGTTGAACGACGCCCAAGCGGCGCAGACACAACGTCGACAGGAGAGTTGTGAGGCAACTTCAACCGGCGCCACCAATGTCAAAGTCAGAGTCGGTTGGTCAATTACTGGCGTCGAAGGCAAAGACACTGAAGGGCTGTGAGCTTGCTCATCCGATGTCTGTCGACGCCGATCCATCAAGTCCGAAGGCCCAACCGTCACTGAGGATGGTGCCCCACTCACCTCCTCCGGGCCTTGGGGCTCTCCAGAGGGAGATGGGGTCCCAAAGATGACCCATCAACGGCCCGGCTCCCGGAAACACAGGGAGGCGCGACACGAAGTCTCGAATGGCTTCCTCAACCGTCGAGCGAAGGAGCCCTGAGGAGCCCTGGGGGATGGAGTCTCTCCACACTAAAGTCCGAGACTGCGACCTCGACCGCCTCTTACCTTTCGACTTACCCAGAGAACAACGTCCTCTGGACCTGCTTCGGACTCTAGATCGACCCCACTTCTCTTCCCGGGACGACAAAGTCCGAGGCTGGGAAGCCTCTGAGGATCGTGAAACAAGCGCTGCCATCAATTTCAACCGCTGCTCCTTCACTGACTTTAGTTTCAACTTTTAGCAGGAACCACAATCCCCTGTGTCATGGTGTTCACTTAAACACCACATACAAATTGTATGCGGGTCCATCACCCACATCTGTTTGTTACAAGACCCACAAGGTTTAAAACCTGTCGACATCAGTCAAGGCACACTGTCCCACCAACACCAGGTGCCAGAGTAGGTCTGTAAAATAAAACGACCTGAGGAAACCGCTTCTCCGGAACCGCGTTACAGCGCAGAAAAGAAGAAACTGATGTCCACGCACCGGAGGGCACTTATATGGCTCTACTGACGTCATATCCGGAGACGCCGTCACTGCGGAGCCATAAGGCGCATTCCCCCGGCACGCAGAGGTACTGCTGAAACTTTTTCGGATCCAGACTGGTGCCTGGGGAGAATTCAAAGGTAAGTAATCTGCGGCTAGATGTCTCTATCAGATATAATTTCAAACATAAAAAGCAAGAAAAATACTACTCATAATGAACTATATTTATAACACAAGATACTAAAAATAAACAATAGACTGGATATTAAATGATATTAAAACAGAAATTATTTATAAAAAAACTACAAAAATATGTAACAAAAATATTTACCATTAAACAAACTTTTAACATTAAACCACAAAAGTATATTACATTAAAAAACCTCTGACAAATAAATTAGACTTAGTGTTCCCATTCCAACATAAGCGACAGTAAGAAAGTTTTTGACTTTGGAGGGGTCAGATTATCTATTCCCATTCCAAGGTAAGCAACAGTTGGGAAAGTGTTGGACTTTGGAGGGATCATAACTACTATTCCTACTTCAGCGCAAGCACCAAAATGGAAATGTTGAACTTCGAAAAGCACAGATTTACTTTAGCAAAACCTAAAATGAGAAGAATTAAATCAACACATAAACACACACACACACATATATATGTGCATGTGTGTATATGTATAGTAAATTTTAAAAGTACATTTTAAAAATATTAACCATAAATGTAATTTAAATAAAATAAAATAAACTTAAAATATATTGCCAAATCAAAAAATACAAAGCTATACTCAAAATAATTAAACATATTAACTTATATAACAAAATCTAATCAAAATCAACAAAATAATTTACAAAAACCCTTAGGTACAACTAGATTAAGACTACATTTATAAAACAATATTTGTACCTTCAGTATTCTGTCACACAATATTTTTGTCATTACAATATTTTGACACAATATTTCTCTCTCGAGATTTCTGAAACAATATTTGGTGGATCACCGTCAGTCATTTTAAGCTCTCCATATTCTGACGAGTAGCTCAGCTATGCGAGATCTGCCTAGGATAAGTGATTACTCTGTGATATAAGCAACCAAATTTTGTGAAATCAGTGTCTTTGTATTTACATTTCCTGCCCATTTCCAGCGAGAACCGTGAAGGAAAAAGAGGGCGAAGGGAAAATAAGTAGAAATTATAAGTGAAGGAAGATGCTATATACATTATGGTTCTCATTCATCTTTCATTCTGAGTGGTCGGCACTTTGAGCTGACATTTATAGCACCTTAAAAAATCCTGCTCCTTGAGTTGGAATTTATCGGAACCAAAAAATACCTATTTTATTGTTTGTCCCTAATAATAGGGACTCACGTGCATATTTTGATGCTTAACGTGCCAAAATATGCATTTCCCAGTAACTATCGGGTTTGACTTGCCCACAAAAAACTGCAAGAGTGGGGTTATAGTATCAAACTCCCAATTAAGATATGTCTGGTTACAGGAACTGCCATACATCTTACAAGTAAACATTTCACTCGTATTGAGGACCTAACTAAAGTCATACAAAGACTATTGCATTTCTGGGCAGAGATTATGAACCATCACTTTAAAGGTCACTACAAAGCAGCGCCTAACACCAGACTGGGGTGTCAAGGGCCAATAATCAGAATATAGGAGCCACACAATTCTGTCTAGGAATAGAGGCTCCCACATGCTGATAGACTCTCTCTTAGGTCTGACTGCAAGTTCATTACACTGACCATTCACCATTGTAGTGTCTCCTAAATGTGAAACAGATGACCACCCCATCACAGAACTGGCACAACTGGTGCACAGTCAGGCTGCTGAATATTCAGTCTAGAAATTTGCATCACTGGAGTGTGTTTCTAGCACTTCCCTACACTTGTGTTAGTGGCCTAGTGGAGAGGGGTGTCTTCTCAGTCTGCACCGGGGAACAGCATCATTTACCCGGTTCCCGGAGATCTTCGGTCAGCTCGATCTCCAACTTCAGTTGTTGGCAGGTGTTGTTCTCCACCTGCATCACATTGTACAGTCGCAGAATCTGAAACCAACGGGGAAAGCCAAAAATGAGGCTTCTGTGTCACACAGTGGGTCGCAAAAATGTTTCTTCAGGTCGTTTGGCCATTTAACACCATTGCCAAAGCTGGCTACCTTTTTCAAACACATAAACTGTGTAAAAGACAGATCTGCACATGTTCCTTCCCATCAACACCAGTACCAGAGCTGGACCAGCCCTTATACCCTCCCTTCACCACAAGTGACAAAGCTGGGTTAGCTGCCATCCCTTCCCTTCATCACCAGTACTTGAAATGGGTCTATCCCAGTGGCGGCTGGTGACATTTGAAACTGGTGAGGCGTATACGTCAGGCATAACTTTTATATAGCAAATGATGTGAATACGTTCAATGGACAAACCTGGGGTCCAGGGTGAGTCCCTCTACCAAGAAAGAAATTAAAAATAGATTGGCAAATTAATGTAGCGAGAAAGCAAGGCTTATAAAGCAGTGAAAACTTATAGTCTTAAACACATTAAAAACAGCCCCATATCTTCCTGCATTAATATGTTCAACAGTTACTGTAATGTGTAAATTGTACAGCATGACAACTATAGCCCTTTAAAATGTATGCTTGCCCATTGTCTTGCACTGCATGCAGCAATAACTTTGGAAAGATATGCTCTAACCAGACTTCGAGAAGCACCCACAGATGCTGGCTGAAACCAGTCACATAAAAATACGGGCAGACAGGTCCTTAAGTGAGATGGAAAAAGTGGGGGCTCCTATAAAAGTACATGTGAAATAAGTTTCTGTGATTTCCATAGTGTGCCACCTGACCAGTATTTTTGTTTTTCTCTGAGATGTAACTTTACCCAGATACATGACACAACAACTGACATACACCCAAAGACTGTCAGTATGATTGGCTTTGTCACTGGGTGTTGGCTGTTCAAGATACATGAGTAGCAACAATGATTTCTTATAAATAACTAACATTGACATTTTTTGCATTCTGAAATAGTGTTATGCATACACACAATTTTGTTCCTAATGTACATAATTATCATCAAACAATAACCAATGTATTTTCAATATATATAAACAATGTTAACAAAAAATATATATCAATATTTTTATACAATAAATGATTTAATATACATTTTTTTAATATCATCTGTTTATTTGGTGTTTATATCACCTATTTTTGTTTTTTTCGCCCACATTAGCAACTGTTTATCGCCTTGCCTTAGGCATTCATTTTTTCAATTGTATATTTCCTTGTAGAAAGGCAATCTTATATTGTATACAGGGGCCCCGTTCTTTTCCAAACTCATGGGCAGAAAGGCATACAGGAGAGTTGAGCTCAACTTGAGATCAAAAGCGTCTCAGAGCGAGAGCCGCCTTGGAAACTCCAGCGTGCAAAACTGCTGACATTGTATGTTCTCGGCAGTGGCGAACAGATCTAACCAAGGCTCTCCCCACCACTGAAAAAGACCTTGCACCACATCCGGTAGAAGACACCACTCATGATACGCTAGGCATCTTCGCCCTGGCTTGTAGAGAACTGCCAGTTGTTGAACCACCGAGGAAATGCCCTGAGGTTCCAGCCATGTCGAGCGACGCATGGCCTCTTGACAGAGGGTCAGCGACCCCACCCTGCCCTGATTGGCGCAATACCACATGGCAGTGGTGTTATCCGTGAACACCTGCACTAGTCTACCCTTGATCGAAGGATAAAAGACTTTCAGTGCAAAGTGATCGAAGGATGAATGGCTTTCAGTGCCAAACAAATTGACCGAAGCTCCAACAGGTTCATCTAGAGCTTGTACTCTGCCAGAGACGTGAGGCCTCTGATCACCACCTATCCTAGATGGCTGCCTCAGCCCAGGAGTGACGCATCTGTCACTACTGTCAGATCTGGTTGGGGAAGGGAGAGGGGTCTGCCAAGGACCCATTCACGGTTCGTTAACCACCACTGCAGATCTTTTTCAGTACCCTTTGAGAGCTGGACCATGTCAGACAGATTCCCCTGCTGCTATACCACTGGAACGTCAGGTCCCCCTGCAGAGCCTGCATATGCAAGCATGTGTCACAAGCAGGATGCAGGAGGCCATGAGGCCCAGCAGCCTCAGAGTCAGTCTCACTGAAACTCAGGATAAAGGCTGAAATATCAGTATCATAGCCTGAATATCTTGGACTTGCTATTTAGAAGGATAAGCCCGAAACCGCACTGTGTCCCGAACAGCTCCTATGAAAGGGAGCATTCGAGAGGGAGTCAGGTGTGACTTCAGCATGTTAATATTGACCTCCAGTGAATATATTAAGTCGGACATAGGCTGGCGGTGGGAGACGACTGCCTGGGGGAAGTCCGCCTTCAATAACCAGTCGTCGATATAGGGTAATACTGGCACCCCTGATCTCCACAGATGAGCTTCAACTACTTAGATCATGTTGGTGGATACCTGCTGGTAAGCCCAAAAGGGAGCACGGCAAACTGAAAGTACTCATGGCCCACCGTGAACTGCAGGTAACACCTGTGGGGAGCAGAATGGGAATATGGAATATAGGTCCTGCAAGTCCAACGCTACCATTCAGTCTCCCGTATTGAGGGCAGAGAGAACTTGAGCAAGTGTTAGACCTGGCACCTTGGCATGAGTTTCCCTTCCACTTTTTGATGGTGTGCCTCGATTGTTTTGCTGGTGTTGTCCGCTCAGGGCACTGCGCCACGGCTAATCCGTGCCGCAGTGCAAGTGCTCCCTAGATAAAGTGTACCTGTAAATTGATGTTCACGATTGGTTTATTGGATTCACTGTCAGTCCCCAGTAAAGTGCACCAGGGGTGCCAGGGCTTGTGAATGCCAATGCTGCTGGTGGGCTTGCAGCGCTGGTTGCGCCACCCACAGAAAGCGGCCGTGTAAAATGTGTCTAGGGTCTGCCACCGCAGACCCTGTGCGCGGTCTGGGACCGTTGCGCTGACTGCGCAAGTGCCCCCACTTGCCAGTCCCTAAACCTTCCCTTACCTACATATTAGCCACCCCTCTGGTAGGCCCACGGGCAGGGTGCATTGTAGGCATAAGGTAGGACATGCCCTGCTGTGTGTGGCATGTCTTAGTAGTGAATTACAGCCATTTTCGTTCTTCACTATTGAAGGCTACCTGCTCTCCATAGGCCAGAATGGGCTGCCGGGATCACGCCAACGCTGTGACCCCAGTGGACTCAGAGAGCATGGTAGAAGTGTCAAGTCTAGTATGCCTGAACTCAGAATAATAAAATACTTCTTGTAGTCAAGTTTATTTTAATATCCTGGGTTTGTAAATACTACTTTTAGAAAGTTAGTATTTACTGACCTGACCATCTCAGTCCGCCTCTGCTGTGTGTATGTGTTCTGCCTGGCAACAGTAAGGAGCAGGGTTGGGGAATCCCCAGAGACAGGTTGGCTGCCAGGTGGTGGGTAGAGAGGTGACACCTGGATGGGTGGGAGGAGTACACCTTGACTCTTGAATAGGCCTGTGCTCTGCCACCACAAAGCCGGCGCCACCCCCTGTGGGGCGGCTGATGTCTCTGCCCTGCTGCTGAAAGGAAAGAGCAGAGTCACCATAACAAAGTGCTCCAGAACTGGACTGAGCCAGGCCTAGGCCCCCTGGCGCTAAAGAACAAAAGAATCATGGTATAAAAGTAGGAGCCTGGCTCCTAAGAAATCAGAATCCTGTTTACCACAAAGAACCTCTGCCCGACTAGAAGGAGAAGAAGACGCTGGAGGAGCTGGCCTGCTGCTTGCCTTGCTGAGAAAGGAGAGGAAGAGACTTACTGAAAAGACTTTGCTACTTTGTGCTTGAACATTCTCCAAGGGCTTGATCTGAGCTTGCCCCCTGAACTGAACCCCAGGACCAGTGGGTTCTCTGTGCTTCTTGCTCATCCTCCAATTCGAGCCGTGTGTGCATCCCGCTGGAAAGAGACTGCGCCCCTCATCGCCCTCCTAGGGCCGTGACACTCAGAAGCTCGCCTGCCTCAAACCCGTGAGAGCCCCGCTCCGTCCCGAGCCGCTCTCTGTCCCCGGGCCAGGCCGCCTGCATCCCTGTCACCGCCTGCTACTGGAGCGCGCTGACCGCGCTATCACCCCTCCCGCCGGAAGCCGTCCGACGACTGTGATCTACGCCGGGTCATCCAGCTGCACTAACCGTGCCCTGCGACGCCGCTTCGCTATCCCCGGACATCTCAGGCCGCGCCGCCCCCGCTGTGGAGACCCTCCTGCACCGCCGTGCTAAAGGGTCGCTGGCCGCGCCTGCCTACGTGCCCACACCTGCTGATTGAGGACCCAAGAACACTTCGTAAGCCGAGAGTCGCACCGACCTGTGCCGACTCTCCACCTCACTAAGGAAGTTCCAGCATCGGGCTCGGGGCCCGCAACGCCTTATTTCCCCGTTCGCAGGAGTCGATCTCTGTGAGTACTGGAACCACAAGTAACATTTGCAAGAGAACTACAAAGTATCCATTTGAAGCTACGAACAACGAACATTTGCCCGCTGTACAACCTGGTGGCATAGCGAAAACGTTATTGGTCTTGTGATAAGTCTGCTGAGATATATATATCTTATTTTTACATAAAGAATCGTATTTTTATATATATCCAAGTCTGGTGTCCGTTTCTGGGGGGATTGATGTATTTACTGTGTGTATGATTGTAAGTGCTTAACCAACAACGCCTGAGGAATCGCCTTGGCTGCTCACGCCACGCACCTAGAGGGTGAGCAAGGGTCATTCGCGAGGGGTTATCCTGCGCCCTGACGTGGAGGAGAGGGTTCCTGCTTGACACAAGGGCAACCTTGCGCCAACCAGAGATCCCCGACTCTAACATTGTTGGCAGCGGGTGGGATTTCGGATTTGCACTTGTAATTTGCATACAGTGAATTATTAATCACCAGATAGTGAGAGCAGACCAAATAACGCAGCCACAGGTTTTTAATTGTTGAACTTTGTTGAGACATCTGCCATTACTGCAACCATGCCTGGCTCACTCTCTGCTGGAAGAGCGCTCTCCGTGATTTCTGGAATAGATGAGGTGGATTGGGAGAGACTGGAAGGCTACACGATGAAGCAATTGAAAGGCTACAGTGTAAAATTCAGAGTCCCCCATGCTGGATTCAAGAGGAAGACCCAGTACACCAAGGCGTTGAGAGCCTGGAGGGAGTCGCGAGACCCACGGAATGCGGGGGACATCGTTCCACCCGACAACCTTGAGGAACCCAGCAGAGTCCGGTCGCCAGAGGAGCTGGCAGACAGGGCAGCCGACAGGGCGCATGCAATGGAGATGGCAAAGTTGGCCGGACAAATGGAAATGGAAAAGCAGAAGTTGGCCCTGGAGGCACAACAACGCCAAATGGATCATGATATAAGATTGAAGGAGTTGGAGCTGAAGGCGAAAAGTTTGGACACCGCTCCTTCTGGTGGCAGCGCTCCACCAGCGCAGGTAGAGTCCAAGGTGTACATCCCCAAAGATGTAGTAAAGGAGTATTTTAGAAAGGATGACATAGGGCAGTGGTTTAGAGCCTACGAGGTGGCCATGTCCTCACACCGGGTCCCTGAGAAAGACTGGGGAGCGGGGTTGTGGGGAAGGTTCCTTGCGGAAGGGCGGGACACACTGTTAGATTTGCCCTTAGAAGTCCAGACCTCATACCCCCATATGAAGGAAGCTTTAATGACCAGGTATGGGTTAACTCCTGAGCTATATAGACAGAGGTTCAGGGAGACCAAGAAGATCCCTGAGAGTACGTATGTGGAATATGTGACCTTTTTCTGCAGAGCGCTGGATGGTTGGGTGAAGGGTAGCAAAGTGAATGATTATCAAGGGCTGCTTGATTTAATTGCATGGGAGCACTTGTCCAGTCAATGTTTTCCTGAGCTACGCCAGCACCTGATAGATAGCAAGCTGTCCAACCCGAGGAAGCTTGCTGAGGAGGCGGACCGCTGGCTCAGCACCAGGGTCCACAAGGGTCAAGTGGGAGACTCCGCCAAAGGTGGGCAGGGTCCCCAGCAGAAGAGTGGGGGGGACAAGGGTAAACAGAAGGGGTTCCAAAAAGGCCCCCAAAGTATGTCCCAAGGGAACCAGCAGAAGCGTTCTCAGCCTCCCCCACCCCCGCAGCAGAACGGGGCCCCGACAGGTAGACCTGTTCCAAAGGGGCCCTTCAATTGTTATAGGTGTGGTGACCCGGGTCACATTGCCTCTGATCCTAAGTGTCGCCTGTTTGGTAAGACCGCACCCACTGGTGCTCCACCCCGGCAAGTAGCTAGTGTTAACTTTGGGGAGGAGGTAGCAGTCCAGGAGGGTGGGGGTCCCTGGCAGATGACCCTAGTCTCGCTAGGAGACAGTGAGATGGTCCCTGTAACCTACCTGCCCTCTAACACTAAGAAATATGGGCAAGTAGTGACCATCAATGGAAAGAAGATTGAGGCTCTTAGAGATACAGGAGCCAGCGTGACCTCGGTGAGGCAACACCTGGTGTCTCAAGAGCAAATTGTACCCAATGCCTACTGTAGGGTTGTCAATGCTGACAACGTAGAGAGTCGTTGTCCAATGGCTCAAGTTCCCTTTGAGTGGGGGGAGGTCTCTGGTACTCTACAAGTCGCTGTGAGAACTGACATGCCTGTAGACTGTCTGCTAGGGAACGACCTAGAGAGTTCCCCTTGGGAAAAGGTGGAGAAGACCACGCATCTGAGGATGGTGGGTCTACCCGACTGGGCGTGCGTGACCACCCGGTCCATGGCAGCCAGTAGGGGTGTTGAGAGGGTCCTGGAGCCTGAGGGAGAGGTCCAGGAACCGGCCTTAGGGAGAAGGCGCAGGAGGCGCGGGAAACCGGCCCCCGAAGTTCCCACGGCCCAGGAGGAAGCCGACCCGGAGGGGGATGCTCTGGAGCCTACCGGGGAACAGATTGCCGAACTGGGAGACCTGCCTGAGCTGACCCATTGGCAGCAAGAAGGAGGTCCCTCCAGGGAGGAATTCTGCAGGGAGCAGAAAGAATGCCCTTCTCTCGTGGGTATGCGGCAGCAGGCTGCAGACCAGGCCAACGGTGTTCAGGCCAAAACACACTACGTGTACTGGGAGAGTGACCTCCTGTATTCCGAGCCTAAGGCTGCTGAACCTGGGTCAGCCCGTGTGCTAGTGGTACCCCAGAAGTTCAGAACCTTCCTACTGGGGCTGGCTCACGATGTGCCTTTAGCAGGACATTTGGGGATGGACAAGACCTATGACAGGCTTGTCACCCACTTTTACTGGCCCCAAATGCATAAGAATTCCGATTCCTACTGCAGAACCTGTCAGACTTGCCAGGCAAGTGGTAAGAGCGGAGGGAAGCACAAGGCTCCTCTGCAACCTTTCCCTGTAGTCGGTACGCCATTCCAACGAGTGGGTATTGATATTGTGGGGCCTCTGGATCCCAAGACAGCCCTGGGCAACAGGTTCATCCTGGTCTTGGTGGACCATGCCACCCGGTACCCTGAAGCCATCCCTCTGAGGACAGTGACGGCCCCCGTGGTGGGACGGGCACTGATGGGAATTTTCTCCCGAGTGGGATTCCCTCTAGAGGTGGTGAGCGACAGGGGGACCAATTTCATATCCACATATATGAAATCCCTGTGGAAGGAGTGTGGGGTAACTTACAAGTTCACCACTCCTTACCATCCCCAAGGAAATGGGTTGGTTGAGAGATTCAACCGAACCCTCAAAGGCATGATCATGGGCCTGGACGGTCCAATGAGGCGTAAGTGGGACGTCCTCTTGCCATGCCTGCTCTTCGCTTACCGAGAGGTGCCACAGAAGTCTCTAGGATTCAGCCCCTTTGAGCTTCTGTATGGTCACCCGGTAAGAGGACCTCTGAGTTTGGTAAAGGAAGGCTGGGAGCGATCTCCCAGGAAACCTCCCCAGAATGTATACAGTTACATGCTGGCCTTCCGAAACCAGACTCGGCGTTTCAGGCAACTTGCAGAGGCAAATCTGGAAGCCAGCCAGGAGGAGATGAAGCGGTGGTACGACCGGAATGCCACTCTGGTAGAGCTTCAACCTGGACAAAAGGTGTGGGTCTTGGCCCCAGTGGAGCCTTGTGCACTTCAGGATAAGTGGACAGGTCCATTTGAGGTTGTGGAGCGCAAAAGTCCTATCACCTACTTGGTGGACATGCAGACTCCCAGGAACCCTTTGAGGGTCCTACATGTTAACCGCCTTAAGCCCCACTTAGAGAGGACCGAAGTGGGCATGCTGCTGGCCACTGATGATGGAATGGAAGAGGAGACCGAGCCTCTTCCTGACCTCTTAGTGGCCTCTGAGAAAGATGGGTCAGTGGATGGAGTTAACCTCTCACCCACCCTGACGCCCGAACAACAGGAAGATTGCCGCCACTTGCTGGGACAGTTTTCCGACCGATTCTCCCTGGTTCCTGGTGTCACAGATTGGTGCGTCCATGATGTGGACACAGGAGACAGCTTACCTGTGAAGCACAAGGCTTACAGGGTAACTGACAGGGTCAGAGCTTGCATCAAGGAGGAGGTCTCCAAAATGCTTGCGCTAGGGGTGGTTGAGTCCTCCAGCAGTCCTTGGTCCAGCCCCGTGGTCTTGGTCCCCAAAGCTGCTGCGCCGGGAGCCACACCTGAACTCCGGTTCTGTGTGGACTACAGAGGACTCAATTCAGTAACGAAGACTGACGCGCACCCCATCCCCAGAGCTGATGAGCTCATTGATCGGCTGGGGGCTGCCCGGTTCCTCAGCACGTTTGATTTAACGTCTGGGTACTGGCAGATCGCCTTGACCGATGGGGCCAAAGAGAGGTCCGCATTCTCTACACCAGATGGGCACTTCCAGTTCCGAGTCATGCCATTTGGGATGAAGAATGCCCCTGCCACCTTTCAGAGGTTGGTCAACCAGGTACTGGTTGGGCTGGATGCGTTCAGTGCCGCCTACCTGGATGACATCGCAGTGTTCAGTGCCACCTGGCCCGAACACCTGCGCCACCTTTGGGAAGTGTTGATGGCTCTGCGCCGAGCAGGCCTCACGATCAAGGCAAGCAAGTGCCAGATCGGGCAGGGTTCCGTGGTGTACTTGGGACACCAAGTGGGGAGTGGCAAGGTGGCACCCTTGCAACCCAAAATCGAGACCATCCTGGCTTGGGAACCCCCCAAGACGCAGACCGCAGTGAGGGCCTTCCTGGGGCTCACTGGGTACTACAGGAGGTTTGTCAAGGGCTATGGAACGATCGTTGCCCCCTTGACAGAGCTGACTTCCAAGAAGCAGCCCAGGAACGTGATTTGGACTGACACCTGTCAGAAAGCTTTCGACACCCTGAAGACTGCCATGTGCACGGCGCCCGTGCTCCTGGCCCCTGACTTCTCCAAGGAATTCCTAGTACAGACAGACGCTTCAGAGCATGGTGTAGGGGCTGTTCTCTCACAGATGACCGAGGAGGGCTGGGACCAACCCGTAGCCTTCATCAGTAGGAGGTTACTTCCACGGGAAAGTAGGTGGAGTGCAATTGAGCGAGAAGCATTTGCTGTGGTCTGGGCGCTGAAGAAGCTAAGACCCTACTTGTTTGGGTCTCACTTCCGGGTTCAGACGGACCACAGGCCCCTCAGATGGTTGATGCAAATGAGGGGTGAAAACCCGAAGCTGTTGAGGTGGTCCATCTCCCTACAGGGTATGGACTTTACGGTGGAACACCGTCCTGGTACAGATCACGCCAACGCTGACGGTCTGTCCAGGTATTTCCGCCTTAGTGACGAGGAACCCCCTGGGCAAGGGTAGTTCTCCCCACATTTCAGCTGGAGGGGACACGTGTTAGACCTGGCACCTTGGCGTGAGTTTCCCTTCCACTTTTTGATGGTGTGCCTCGATTGTTTTGCTGGTGTTGTCCGCTCAGGGCACTGCGCCACGGCTAATCCGTGCCGCAGTGCAAGTGCTCCCTAGATAAAGTGTACCTGTAAATTGATGTTCACGATTGGTTTATTGGATTCACTGTCAGTCCCCAGTAAAGTGCACCAGGGGTGCCAGGGCTTGTGAATGCCAATGCTGCTGGTGGGCTTGCAGCGCTGGTTGCGCCACCCACAGAAAGCGGCCGTGTAAAATGTGTCTAGGGTCTGCCACCGCAGACCCTGTGCGCGGTCTGGGACCGTCGCGCTGACTGCGCAAGTGCCCCCACTTGCCAGTCCCTAAACCTTCCCTTACCTACATATTAGCCACCCCTCTGGTAGGCCCACGGGCAGGGTGCATTGTAGGCATAAGGTAGGACATGCCCTGCTGTGTGTGGCATGTCTTAGTAGTGAATTACAGCCATTTTCGTTCTTCACTATTGAAGGCTACCTGCTCTCCATAGGCCAGAATGGGCTGCCGGGATCACGCCAACGCTGTGACCCCAGTGGACTCAGAGAGCATGGTAGAAGTGTCAAGTCTAGTATGCCTGAACTCAGAATAATAAAATACTTCTTGTAGTCAAGTTTATTTTAATATCCTGGGTTTGTAAATACTACTTTTAGAAAGTTAGTATTTACTGACCTGACCATCTCAGTCCGCCTCTGCTGTGTGTATGTGTTCTGCCTGGCAACAGTAAGGAGCAGGGTTGGGGAATCCCCAGAGACAGGTTGGCTGCCAGGTGGTGGGTAGAGAGGTGACACCTGGATGGGTGGGAGGAGTACACCTTGACTCTTGAATAGGCCTGTGCTCTGCCACCACAAAGCCGGCGCCACCCCCTGTGGGGCGGCTGATGTCTCTGCCCTGCTGCTGAAAGGAAAGAGCAGAGTCACCATAACAAAGTGCTCCAGAACTGGACTGAGCCAGGCCTAGGCCCCCTGGCACTAAAGAACAAAAGAATCATGGTATAAAAGTAGGAGCCTGGCTCCTAAGAAATCAGAATCCTGTTTACCACAAAGAACCTCTGCCCGACTAGAAGGAGAAGAAGACGCTGGAGGAGCTGGCCTGCTGCTTGCCTTGCTGAGAAAGGAGAGGAAGAGACTTACTGAAAAGACTTTGCTACTTTGTGCTTGAACATTCTCCAAGGGCTTGATCTGAGCTTGCCCCCTGAACTGAACCCCAGGACCAGTGGGTTCTCTGTGCTTCTTGCTCATCCTCCAATTCGAGCCGTGTGTGCATCCCGCTGGAAAGAGACTGCGCCCCTCATCGCCCTCCTAGGGCCGTGACACTCAGAAGCTCGCCTGCCTCAAACCCGTGAGAGCCCCGCTCCGTCCCGAGCCGCTCTCTGTCCCCGGGCCAGGCCACCTGCATCCCTGTCACCGCCTGCTACTGGAGCGCGCTGACCGCGCTATCACCCCTCCCGCCGGAAGCCGTCCGACGACTGTGATCTACGCCGGGTCATCCAGCTGCACTAACCGTGCCCTGCGACCCCGCTTCGCTATCCCCGGACATCTCAGGCCGCGCCGCCCCCGCTGTGGAGACCCTCCTGCACCGCCGTGCTAAAGGGTCGCTGGCCGCGCCTGCCTACGTGCCCACACCTGCTGATTGAGGACCCAAGAACACTTCGTAAGCCGAGAGTCGCACCGACCTGTGCCGACTCTCCACCTCACTAAGGAAGTTCCAGCATCGGGCTCGGGGCCCGCAACGCCTTATTTCCCCGTTCGCAGGAGTCGATCTCTGTGAGTACTGGAACCACAAGTAACATTTGCAAGAGAACTACAAAGTATCCATTTGAAGCTACGAACAACGAACATTTGCCCGCTGTACAACCTGGTGGCATAGCGAAAACGTTATTGGTCTTGTGATAAGTCTGCTGAGATATATATATCTTATTTTTACATAAAGAATCGTATTTTTATATATATCCAAGTCTGGTGTCCGTTTCTGGGGGGATTGATGTATTTACTGTGTGTATGATTGTAAGTGCTTAACCAACAACGCCTGAGGAATCGCCTTGGCTGCTCACGCCACGCACCTAGAGGGTGAGCAAGGGTCATTCGCGAGGGGTTATCCTGCGCCCTGACGTGGAGGAGAGGGTTCCTGCTTGACACAAGGGCAACCTTGCGCCAACCAGAGATCCCCGACTCTAACAGCAAGCATTTTGGATTTCTCCTTTTTCACGAAGAAATTGAGAAGGTACGGTTCTAGAATAGGAACACAACCTTCTTGTGAAGCTCGAACCCTCTCTATTGCTCCCTTGGCCAAGAGAGCTGTCACTTCCTGGTGGAGTAAGGAGAGATAGGCCTCCATCAGCCTGTCGCAGGTGGGTGGCATGGGTGGAGGGGTGGTGATGAAGGGGAGGGAGTAGCCCCTTTGGACAATCTGGAGAACCCAGCGGTTAGATGTTATCGATCTCCAGTGGTGCTGTTGACGGAGTATCGTGCCTCCCCCTGATTGTCCATGATGGTTGAAGTGTAAAGTAAAGGGGCTTGGAAACTGCAGCTACCGGGGGAGTGGTGGACTGGCCCGATCTCTGGCTGATGACCTACATGCTCTATGAGTACTGTGTCCTTGGCCAAGCCAGGCCCGGAAAGCTTGTGTATTGTGGTTGCTGGTCATGGAGAGAAACAGCTGGAAGCCCCTTTGTGGTCACGAAGGAAGCAAAAGGCAGACTGGGGTTGGCGAGGGGTCATGAAAATGCCCAAGGACCTGTCCATAGCTCTGCTTTCCTTAAAGCACTCCAGCACTGGTTAAAGCTTTGTTTTCAAAGAGATTGGAGCCTGGACATGCACCGAAAAGCCAGTCATCCTTTGCCAGCCATCGTGCCACACATGAAGAAACTGCTCTGCCTAACAAGTCGGTCATTTCAAGCCCATTACAGATTGTGAACTTAGCTGTGTCCTTCCCATCAGCCATAACTTGATAGAGTATGGCTTGGGCCTCATCTGGGACCATAGACAGCACCTGTGAAACAGGATCACAAAGTAACGGCCGAAAATGCATGTGGTGTTCATGGATCGCAGTGCCAGGCTGGTGGAGGCAGACATTTTCTTGCTTAATGTGTCCATCCTTTTGAATTCCCTATCCAGTGGTGTGGTACTGGTAGGGAATGCACCAGGATTTACTCAGGAAGTGGAGGCTTGGAGCACTAAGCTCTCCAGGGTAGAGTGCTGGGTGAGGAAATTGGGTTCCCATTGAGTGGGGCAATGGTGGCGGGCAATTATCCTGTTCACAGGAGCCCGTGTGCAGGGCTTGAACTAGGCCCCAAGCAGGATGTCTGTGAAAGCTTCATTAACAGAGAGGAGGTTCTTTGGGGGTGACTACCGGCTGAAGCACCTCTGTCAAGACGTTAGTCTTGACAGCCACAGAGCATAGCTGAAGATCCAGGACTTTGACCGCCCTCTTAAACACCATAGCAAAGGAGGCTCCATCCTCCATAGTAACGGTAGGTGGAGAGACTAAGCGAGTATCTCGAGAGGTGTCCAGTCGACTGGCATTCGCCAATTCCTCACACCAATCCACAATGGGGTACAGGGGCTGGTATTCATAAGGGCCCTGTGGGTCCGGCCATTCTTCTCCAAGTCAATCAATCAATCAATCAATACATTTGTAGAGCGCGCTACTCACCAGTAGGGTTCTCAAGGTGCTGGGGGAGGAGGGGGTGCCTCTACTGTTCGAAGAGCCAGGTCTTGAGGTGTTTCCTGAATGTGAGGTGGTCCTGGGTCAGTCGTAGGTGGGCGGGGAGGGAGTTCCACGTCTTGGCCACCAGGTAGGAGAATGATCTTCCTCCGGCGGTGGCTCTGCGGATCCGTGGTACAGTGGCGAGGGCGAGGCTGGCAGAGCGGAGTTTGCGTGTTGGAGTGTAGAACGTGAGGCGGTTGTTGAGGTATTCGGGACCTATGTCGTGGAGTGCTTTGTGTGCGTGGGTGAGGAGCCTGAACGTGATCCATTTGTTGACGGGGAGCCAGTGCAGGTCTCTCAGGTGGGCTGATATGTGGCTGTGGCGGGGGATGTTGAGGATGAGTCATGCGGATGCGTTTTGTATGCGTTGGCGTCTTTTCTGAAGTTTGACTGTGGTTCCTGCGTATAGGGCGTTTCCGTAGTCTAGTCGGCGGGCCTGGGTGACCGTCTTTCTAGTTCCAGTAGGGATCCACCGGAAGATCTTACGGAGCATGCGCAGGGTGTTGAAGCATGAGGATGAGATAGCGTTGACTTGCTTGGTCATCGTGAGAGAGGATCCAGGATGAATCCCAGGTTGCGTGCGTGGTCAGTGGGTGTTGGTGCGGTGGGTGGCTGTCAGTGCGGTGCCCAGTGCTGTGGGCCACCAGGAGTCGTCCCAGGCGGATGGGGATGGTCCGAGGATGAGGACCTCTGTCTTGTCTGAGTTCAATTTCATCCATTCCGCGATGTTTTTCATTCCTTCCTGGAGGTTGAGTTTGGCGGTGGCTGGGTCTTTGGTGAGGGAGAGTATCAGCTGGGTGTCGTCGGCGTATGAGACGATGTTGAGGTTGTGTTCGCATGCAATGGTGGCGAGGGGGCTCATGTAGATATTGAAGAGGGTTGGGCTGAGCGATGAGCCTTGGGGTACGCCGCAGATGATCTCGTTGGCCGCGGAGTGGAATGGAGGGAGGCGGACTCTCTGGGTTCTGTCGGAGAGGAACGAGGTGATCCAGTCCAGGGCTTTACCTTGGATCCCGGCGTTGTGGAGGCGGGTTATTAGGGTACGATGGCAGACTGTATCAAAGGCGGCTGAGAGGTCTAGGAGGATGAGGGCGGTTGTTTCCCCGTTGTCAAGCAGGGTCCTGATGTCGTCGGTGGCTGTGATGAGGGCGGTCTCGGTGCTGTGGTTGGCTCAAAATCCGGACTGGGATGGGTCGAGGGATCCATTGGCCTCGAGGAATGCGGTCAGCTGTTATTGACGATCTTCTCGATAACTTTTGCAGGGAAGGGAAGAAGAGAGATGGGGCGAAGTTTTTGAGGTCTTTAGGGTCCGCTGTGGGTTTCTTCAGTAGGGCGTTGATCTCTGCGTGCTTCCAGCTCTCTGGGAAGGTGGTGGACGCGAGGGAGTTGTTTATGGCGTTCCGTAGGTGGGGAGCGATGATGGTGTCGGCTTTGTTGAAGATGTGGTGAGGGCATGGGTCGGAAGGAGAGCCGGAGTGGATGGTGTTCATAGCGTGGGCGGTGTCTTCGGTGCTGATGGGAGTCCAAGCGCTGAGGGTGGTTGTAGGGGGCGTTGGTTTGGTGGCTGGGGGTGCAGTCTGGGCACCGAAGCTGTCGTGGATATCGGCGATCTTGTGGTAAAAGAAAGTGGCGAAGGAGTTGCAGAGGCCTTGCGACGGTGTGATGTCGTTGCTGCTGGCGCTGGGATTGGAGAGCTCTTTTACGATGCTGAAGAGTTCCTTGCTGTTGTGTGTGTTGTTGTCCAGCCGTTCTTCGAACAATGTCTTTTTGGTGGTGCAGATCAGCTGGTGGTGTTTGCGGGTGGCGTTCTTGAGGGCTGTCATGTTTTCTGTCGGCTGTTCGCGGCGCCAGGTTTTCTCGAGGGTTCGGTAGGATTTCTTCGATTCTTTGAGGTCGTCAGTGAACCATGTTGTTTTCCTGTTGCCGGGCTTGCCTGGAGGGTTCTTCAGTGGTGCAAGGGTGTCGGCACAGTTGACGATCCACTGTGTGAGATTGCGGGCTGCATCGTTGGTGTCAGTAGTGTTGATTGGTGGGTTCTGGCTCAGTTATGTGGTTAGCTGGTCTGCGGTGACTTTGCTCCAGCATCTACTGGGGATCTGTTGGTGGGATGTGGTCTTCTTAAAGGTGAAGTAGATGCAGCTGTGGTCGGTCCAGTGTAGTCCAGTGGAGTGGCTGAAGGCAACGTGGCTGCTGGCAGAGAAGATGGGGTCAAGCGTGTGGCCGGCGTAGTGGGTGGGGGTGTCCACCAATTGCTTGAGTCCGAGGTTGGCGAGGTTGTCGAGCAGGGTGGTGGTGGTGTTTTTGTCATTGTTGTTCTCCAGGTGGAAGTTCAGGTCCCCTATGAGGATGTAGTCTGATGAGGCGAGGGCATGTGGGCTGATGAAGTTGGCGATGGCTTCACTGAATTGTGTGCGTGGGCCCGGGGGTCTGTAGATGAGGGTTCCTCTGAGGGTGGTCTTGGGGTCGGTGTGGATCTGGAAGTATAGGTGTTTGGCGGTGGTGAGGGCATCTTCGGAGTTGGTCGTGATACTGATGGTGTTCCTGTAGACGATGGCGATTCGTCCTCTGATTTGGTTGACGCGGTCCTTTTGGGTGATCTTGTAGCCATCCGGGATGGCTATGGCGATGTCGAGTCCTAGCTCATATGAATAAGGCTCAGGCCCCGGCCTGGATGGCATGGCTCCAGCCACACCAGAGTCAATGTTGGACGATGCCCCTATGGGTCTGGGTTGGATTTGGGGATTATAATGGGGATGATGCAGCCGGAGGGCTTAAGCGGGTATTGGTAGCCCGATAATGAGGTGCATGGATTCATAAAGTTCACGAAGTTGGGCGGGGGTCGATCTGGCTCCAAGAAACTCTGCAGGCGCTGAGACAGCCTAGGTTCAGGGTCAACCGTGAAGTCAGGCCTTGAGTGTAAATGCTCCTGTGTGTCGTCGGTTGACTTCGATGGACAGGGCGAAGTTGATGATTTTTTCAACTTCTTACTCTTCTTTTTGTGGGACTTACCAGAACAATACGACTTTGACTGTGAAAAAGATCGATGGCTCCGTGACCAATGCCAGGACCTTCTTGTTGACTGGGATCAAGACCATCGTGGCATAGCATGTTGAGCAGGAAGGAGCATGGGGGATCGCTCCCTCAAAGCCTTTGGGTGCATGGCACAACAATCAACGCAGGTTTTGGCACTGTGGTCACACTCAAGGCACCAGAGACAAACAAGGTGAGGGTCATCTCAAACATTTGTTTGTGACATCCAGCCTTCCTTGTTGACATCCCTCCCACACCAGGAGATCAGTCTAAAAAAACGTTGACAAAAAGTTGAAAAGAGACAGTCAAAAAACGACTGAGGGTAGCTCCATCCGGATCTGTCCTGACTGGCGTGGAAAGAAAAGAAGTGAGGTCAGCATGTTTGGGTGGCACTTATATAGACACACACACACGTCACTTCCAGCTAGGACAATGCTATGCAAAGCTGAATAGCGACCCCTACTAGTGCGTACAGATACTGTTCATGAAGATTTTTCAGATCCAGTCTGACGCCTGGGGATAATCTTAGGTTAAGGAATCTACGGCTACAAGTCTCTGTCAGATACTAGGCTCACTCCACCAGCTAAGCCAAGAACTAGTGACTAACGCCAAAGGATGCCTACTGCGAGGGCCCTGACTAACCATACCTGCCAGCCTCATAGTGCACATGGTGCATCTGACACGCACCGGCCTTAACGGGGTGAGGAAAACCAAAAATTGCCTCCCAAGCAAGGTATGGTTCCCACTCATGGACGAGATGGTAGTGACTATCATACATTTGTGACAATGGTGCAAAATAGCTGGTCCCCTTGACCCACCAGTGCCTGTGCTTACAGAACATAGCTGTCAACAATTGTGGACATGTGCCAGCCTCAATTTTGGCTGCCTCCCCTTTGCGCGGTACACCATGGTCCTAATAGATGATTACACCAAATACCCTGAGGTGGAAATTGTGACCTCTCAGACAGCCAGTGAGACCCTGCCAGAGCTCGAGAAGATGAGGTCCAGACAGAGTTGTTGAAAGAACTCAGGACAAAAAATGTTCCACCCTTTCTCAGCCAGGAATTTGCAACATATGTACACTCTTGGAACACTAAACATAAGAAGGTGATCGCACTGTGGCCCTAAGCAATGGGGATGCCGATAGGTTCATGTGTATGTTTAAGAAAGTAGTTTGCGTATTTCATGCTATCTAACAAACACTTGAATGGGCCATATACGCCTATTTACAGGAGTCCTGCCAGACACCACATTCCACTACCAACAGGCCCCAGGACATGCCATCATGGGTTGAGTGATAGTGACCTCCCCCCATTGACGACCACCAAACACTGCAGAAGAAGAAGGCTACCAATCAAAGGGGGAGCATCCACGGAGGGGCCAGAGAGCCCGAGAGTCAGATATTCGACCAGGAGATCCAATGTACATTAAGGACTGGTATCCTTAGAGCAAATTTCGAGCTCCCATTTGAACAATACCTGTGTCCGTTTGCTTGCGCCAGATGGCAGAGACACTCTAAGGCATGGGCAAATAGGGCCAGGCCCAGGGCCTCAGCCGTTCAGGAGCATCCTGATAGAGCCATCTCTGTCTTTCTCTGATGCCCTTAAATAATTATTTCACAGATTGTTTTAAATAACGTTTTCCTTTCGTTTATTTTTAATGTGGGAGATTTATGAGAGCCTATTCCAGACATGTTGCTGAGAAATGCTTATGTTTTTCAACACCATGTAACATTCATAAAACAATAATTTTGGATTAAAACTGAACTTCACATATGAGAAATGGGTGCGGTCACAGATATTATTTACAATAATATTAGTTAGCTGCTGCGGAATTGTAATACTGAAAGTAACCACCACTATTTCTGAGTATTAGATAAAAACACATTTAAAATATGGACGAGTTTGCCTGTGCACTGTCAATAACCTGGCCAAAGTGGACATAAAAGCTGAAACTGGATCATAAATTCAAAGCTGGTCTGAATTGGTGCCCCCAAAATCTGCTTTGCTGATGGCCTCTGAAATACTTAAGATGTCCTTGGACAGAGGTCTGTGCGAAAAAAACAGCTGGGAGACCCCAGGGGCTGCAATCCTCCCAGGATTGGGCCTGGTATTTAGAGTGCCCTCACAAGTCCTGTGCAAGGCACCAGTACAGCCGGCTTCTGACTTTGGCCTAAGCTTCACTGTACAGATGACGTAGGATCAGAAGCTGTGCAGGTCCAACCAATGAGAAGAGAATGGGGCCTCCTATATCCTTCATCGAGGCAAGGGGAGGGTTGGGCTCTCAAGAGGTATATGGATCAATCTGAAGGTATAGGGGAATATGGGGGCTTCCAGAGGAGGATTCTACCCACCTTGCAACCGAGGCCACACCTGTGCAACTTTCCAAAGAAAAACCTTACGCTTTTGAACTGTTATAGCTCCAGTTTAATGCAAGGGACCAAATTTACAAACGCAATCTGTACCGCAAACATACATTGTAGGTGCAGGAAAATGAAGGGGCACGGAGTCAGGAGGGCTATATGTGGCTGAGATTACTCTTTGCTCGACTCATTCGTTATCAGGCTATTAAAAATATTCAATAGAACTTCCTCATTCCAGCAACCAGATGGCACGCTTGAACTATTTAATAACACCTAATGCTAGTGGATGATGGTCACCAAAGCCGCATGACACCACCAGTGACGCAATAGCTCTGAATTAGTATAAATGGCCCCTCCGGGAACTGGATGGACACCCTCAATGATGCTCATGAAAGACTATAAGTCACCTTCACTTATAATATTACTCTCTTGTACTATTAATTGTTTAATATTATTTTAAGTGATGCCTCTGGCCCTTAGAGAGTGCTCACAAAATGCCACTTGACGCATTAAACCTCTAAGGCCGTGATTACAGGTTAAGTAATACCACACCACATATTTTCAATTCCGCCCAGTAAATGCGGGTTTGGCACCTACAGTGATACGTTTTCTTCCATGTCTCGCTGAATTGTTCCATAAAACTCAGAAAGAACCTCATATTTGTCACCACACTCACTGCCAGTGTGGTGAAGGACAAGGCAGAGTGACTTGAGCTGTAATTCCCTCTTCTGTGAGACAAAGGCATCCAGCTCCATTCTGCATCCAAGGCTGCCATCTTGGATTATGTAGTCCATTAGCCATCAAACGTCCTTCCTGTCCCAGTCTTAACATATCTGAGGATATGCCAAACCAATAAAATGCACTAACTAACTCATAGGGCACAACAAGAAACTTTACTTGACTCGTACAATCACTCCATTGCGGTATCCAAAACAACATGAACCAATTTCTTGACTGTGGAATTCGATAAATCCATTCAATAATTAGAAATAAATGTCTGAGGATGTTCCCAGGTTTCTGCCCTAAAAATCTCAAGAAGCGAATCACCACCTGCCTCAGCCCAGGAGGCTGAAAAGGGTCATTCAGAGAAGACCTGTAAGCCTGAGTAAAAAATTCCTTTCACCCACCTACTTAAAGTAGGAGCAGGCACCTTTTCCCATTTGTTGACTGCTCCGTATGAAACAAACCAGGAATTAGACAGATTAAAAGGTTGTGTCTTTGGGATTATATTAACAATTCTGATCTCGAAGAAGATGGAAAAACCGAAGCACTCTTCCTTCGAAAACTGATATCTCGACTACACTTAGGAATGAATTTGGGATCTACTTGAAGTACAACCCTGTATGGGAAAAACCTCAAAGAAGGGAACGTAATCAAAAGGTCAGATAACTCCCTCGGTCTTCTGGCAGATGTAATCGTTCAGAAATAAGTGCTGTAAAGTAGCATCTTTCTGTGGTTCAAGCTGAGTCAACAGAAGGCCCATTAATCACTATCACCAAACCACAGGTTGGACCCATATTTGTGAATGGCTGGCTCCTGAGTCTAAAACTCTTAAGAAGGAAAGCCACTAGTGTAAGAATCATGAGAAATCCTGAGATGGACTTCTGAACGCCTGTATTGCTAACCACTAAGCACTGAGGATAGCAGGAGCTTGGTCCTTGTCAAAACCCTCTTTCAAGACGTCAAGGACTTAAAACGATTAATGGAATATGGGGCCACCGATTTCCCAGAACACCAATATTTAAAAGAACCCTAATGTTACTTGTAAGATTTCAATGTAAATGATCTTCTGGAGTTTTCTATATCCAAGGCCACCTGATGTGAGGACCTCAACTTTTCCAAACATAACCTCTCCACTTCCAAGCTGGCAAGTTCAGCCTCTTGAGAACCTGAAAGTCGAGATGGAAAACTGAAGGGGCAGGAGGGGGATGAAAGGGAGATGAAACTGAACTTCTACTGCCATCTCCAAGATCAAGCGATACCATCGACGTCATGGCCAGAATGGAGCCACTATCATCACCTGAAGCTTCTCCTCCTGAATCTTCTGCAGCACCTTTAATGGGAGGAGAATTGGAGGGAAAGTATGCAGTAGATGTTGAGGCCACAACATTGACTGCAAAAGGACACCAAGCATTCGAGAAAATGAGAGGGAGCATTGCATCTGGAAGGCAAACAGGTCTATCTTTGGGGGCCCAAACCAAACTGTTGTAAATGAAAAAGAGAAATGGAAGGCAAACTGCGACTCAAAGCATGTGCCTGAAAATTCACCTTGCTCTGAACGTAAACTGAACTCACAGCCAACAGATGATCTACTGCTCAGGAAAAGTTTTTAGTGGCCAGGTCGTTAAGTCCCCAACTCCTTCTGCCCGCCTGATGATTCGGTTAACAACTTGCTACTGATTGTCTGTTCTGATGACCAGATGAAACCCTTCAAATATGACTGGAGAGCACTGACTTTTGGAATATGTGGGTACTGTTCCTCAAAGTGGTCAATTGGATATCTTTTCCCAGAAAATGAGGAATATAGGATATATCAATGTCTTTCCATTATTTCATGACAATGTCTCTAAAGACATCATGGAATGGAAGGTTGTCAACTGTAGAGGAGCAACACTGTGTATAAAGCTCCTCTTGCTTCTGCTGGTTCTGTTTAAATTCCAACACATTTTGAATATACCAACACTTTCTACAATTGCGAACCTTGAATGTAGCTCTTTTTGTGGTCAGACTCCTGCTCCCCATCCAAGTCTGCCCTAGCCCTTTTTACAGCTGGTTCATTCAAAGCAGGGTCGACTGTCTGCTTAATAGCTGCAGAGTCCCTCTAGAGATCTGTTATACCTCCTCATCCATAGGAGGCTCAGGGTTGTTACCTTGCTGGTTTCCTTCACGTGTTCCATAGTAACTGAAGTAAAATAACACCTATAGAACAAACTGTAAAAGCTGTAAGACTGAAACAATGAGACCTTCCAACAACAGGCAGCAAGTTCCAGCCGTGAATAGAATAAGGAATACATCCTGTTTATATGCAGATGCCTGGCTATCAACTCTTGTTACTCGAGATGCTTGAGCCAGACAAAAATGAGGCAATCGAATATCCGGTCGCTTGAACAGGAACAGCACATGACCAGAGTGGGAGCACCACCACATGCTGGTATCTGCAAGACTACCTCCCCATACCAAGACTTTTCCCTACCCCAGCACCGCGAGAACTGAGACTTGGGAGTAACTGTCACAACGTGATGAACAGGGCAGTAAGTACATAAGAAATGCATTCAAAGAAAACACGCACAACGTACTACAACAAAAGGTTTACTTATTTGTCATACCATTTAAAGGTCGACAGGGAACAATTATCAGGAGATTTGAGAGGAAAGGGAGGTACTTTTACAACAAGGTCAGTCAACGTAGAGATAGGACTGAAATTTCAAATTTTGTTGGGTTTACTTTAGTAGTGACCTGTTGGAAACAGACTCCTCATGTATGCTAATACTGAGACAGGGAGGACGGACGATGGGTAATGCAGTCAGTGACAGTGAAGGTTCCATTAAGGAAAAATCTACAACAGAAGGTAGAAAGAAACAGAGGGAGGGAGAGCAAAGACGGACTGGACTTCCTGTATTTCGAGAAGTTTGTAGGGATGGTTATAATTTGAGGTGCCGCAATAAGATTAAAAAGTCGGAACAGGATCAGCATTCTGACAGCCGTTCTAAATGTTCTTCTCAGGTCATTGATGATAAACAAGCAGAGAGAGTGAGTCTATCCCAGTGCTGAAGAAAAGAAGAGTATAGCATGAAAAGTTGAACAAGACGAGAGACTGAAGTCAATGTAAAGAGGGAAGAGAAAGGGTTGGGCCCTGAGACTCCAGTTAGAAAGAAGAAAGTAGTAGGAAAAACATGCAGAAATAGCTACGGATACTCTAGAAAAATAAGACAACGGGCAATTCTCCAAAGGTTTCTGGTGGCTGATACTAGTTGAGAGTCCAGATAAGCATTTAAATCCTCCTGATAAGAGTTTATTTTCTAAAGATACAGATTGAAGGGGATATACAATGCATCATTAAAGCAGTCTTCTCTCCGCGTTCGAGGTTTTTGATATCATACTAGCTGAAAATTACTTTATTAGTGAAGCACCCGGGGGAGTGGGGGAGGTTTAGAGTAAGTAATTAGGGTAGCTTTTTCTCACATAGTACCCGAAGATATCAAGGAAATTTACACCAGTGGATGGGATGTTAAACAGGAACCCGGCCTCATACAGAAACCAAGTGGGGTGGGATAAACCCTCTATTGCACATGTTAATCCCTTACACAGTGAGCATCAGGTGCAGGCTCCATACCCTTTAAACCCAAAGGCAAAGCATGGCATAAAATCCAAGTGAAAAAATTACTGAGGGGACCTCAATCGATTTGTGTTATGGTGCGGAAAAGAAGGAACTGAGTTCAGCATGCTGGGGTGCTGCCTAAATAGTCACTGCGCATGTCACTTCTGGTGAGGATGATGCCAAAGACAAACAACCCTCCCTACCACTACACAATGGGACTGCTCAAAAATTTCCAGACCCAGTCTGATGCCTGGGGAATATTCCAAGGTGAAGAATCTGCGAGTATAAGTCTCTATCAGATCCAAATCCGCATACACGATATAGAGCATCGAACAATTGGAAGAAACAATATTTTCAGTTTGTAACGATTCACCTAATACATGGTTAATACAAGGCATTATTTCTGTAGTATTCCCTTCTACTGTGAAAGCTGATGCCAATCCAAGTCTGAAGAAAGAGGAGCCATGGTTGATGCATGTTTTCCCTTCGAGGCAACACTTGCTCTCGACTGCTGATAACTACAGTGTTTATCTGTAAACTTCTGTTCAGTGCTCTGATTCTCCCTAAGAAACTCTAGATGCACATTACACTATTCCAGCTCTCATAGTATAGCACATATAAGTAGTTGGTAAATTTTATTTGCATGATTAATAAAAAATCTTACAATAACTACATTCTTAGAGAAAACGCACCAATTAAAAATAGTTCAAAAGTTTTTTAAAAATAATTTAAGGGCTAAAAGGTTTTCTTAAATAGACATAAATACAATATATAAACATTACATCAGACCGTCATCTTTCCAGAACTTAATATAAATAGTGTCAATTAATATTTCTATAACTTATGCATGATATCATAAATTTAGTCCTATATTTTGTCCTTAACTATTTTAGACTTCCAGATTTCCTGTGACCAACTCACAGGTATCCAACTTCTTTTTAACAAGTATTAGAAATTTAGTAAAATTGGAAATCATTTTAATATCCGTTGGTCTAAAACGGACTACCATGGCGTGTCTGCAGGTACGAACACCTCTGTCAATGAAGCAGTTTTTCAAGTATTGTTTTCTTTGCACATAGTCGGCTTAGATGGTCACAGCCAGGGCACTGCATGTTTTAAGCCAGGAAAGTTGCCAAATCGTGCTTTAATAAAGGTGTTTTAGTTTCTACTGACCATGGTATTTCTAAGTATGGTTGGACCTTATGACTTGTATATTCCTGAACCAACATCCATGCGTGGGATCTCTTAATAAACAGTTCTTTATCTTTTTAAAGGGACAAATGTTTAACTGATTTGTTAATCATTTTCTTAAAACTTTGTAATGTTAAGGACATTTCCCAAATTTCAGCAACTGACAGTTCTTCAAGTACTTTTTGTAGATATTTATGGAAGGACAGTTTTTTATTTTGTTGCATTTCTTTCCACAAGAATGTGCACATTAGGTTATTGATATTAGTTTTAATTTGTCTCCAGGTCTTAACGTACTGACCCATTCTTGCATATTGTTGATTACAAAAGCCAAATTCTATCCTTATCTGAGCAGGTGATACATTAGGTGGAAGCCGAAATAGATGTTTAAATGTATTTGTAATAGCATTATTTAATAATGCAGAATCCATTCCACACAGTATTTCACTTCCGTATGTAAGGCTTGGGAGCAATTTCGCTTTTATTACTTTTATTAATGGGGTATAAGTTGGACCTCCCAAGGAGCTATAAAGTAGACGAAAAGCCCCTTGTAGACTTTTGGCTCTTTTCCTCACCTCCTTTTTATGGAATGTAAAGGTTCCTTTCTCGTCAAATAGTATCCCAAGATATTTGTAACATTGTACTTTTTCTAGTTCCCGCTTTTGGTGCTACCATTTGTATTGACTGTCCTTCCTTTTCTTGGTACTAACTTCCATTACTTTTGTTTTTGTTTAGTTTATAGTCATTTTGTTCTCAATTGAATACATTGGTGTTTTGTTTATTAATCGCTGTAGCCCTATCCTTGTTTGGCTTAGCAGAACGACGTCATCAGCGTATAATAAATTTGATATTTGTTTCTCCGCCAGCTTTGCTGAGTCTGCTAATTCATTGTTCATTTCAAGGGTAAAATCTGATAAAAATAGGTTAAATAAATATGGGGCTAAAACATACCCTTGCTTTAGGCCTTGAGTTGTTTTAATTTTCCTCGAGAGCCTTGAACCATTCCCTAGCCGGACTCTTGTCCAAGTATCGGTATATAACAATTGTATTGCATTTAAAAGGCTGGAGCTAATGCCACAACGATCCAATTTCCTCCATAAAACCTGCCTATTCACACAGTCAAAGGCAGCTTTAAAATCAACAAAACATAAATATAATGGCTGTTTTTTTATTTTATATTTTTCCATTATGATTCCCAGTGTTATCACATTTGTTGTTGTACCTTGCCCTTGTACAAAACCCGATAGTTTTTTTGGAATTAAATGATTTTCATTAGCCCAGTCAATTAATTCCTTAAGTAGAACCGATGCAAATAATTTAGCTCCAATATCTTGGAGCGTGATTAGTCTGTAATTGGATGGGAGGGACCAGTTCCCACTTTTATATATAGGAGAAATAATAGATCCCTTCCATGACTCCGGAACTGTTTTTGATTGGAGAGCGTGGTTAAAAACTGGGGTTAGATAGCTTGACCAATATGAAGATTCCTTCTTATACAACACTGCGGGAATCCCATTAGGGCCTGGGCACCATTGGATCTCTGAGTCTTTATTAATTTACATACTTGGTTTTCTGTTATGTCTATTGAGTTGTTATTCTTTTCTCCTCCTATTCCGTTTATTGCCCTATCAGTAGGATTCTTAGCCATGTTAGGGGTAGAATTCAAATGCATATCTATAAACAATACCCATTCAGATTCAGTCACTGTTGATGAAGTAGATTTGCTACTAGACCTACTCAGTTTGTTTACTAAAATCCAGAAGTCTCTTGAATTACTCCTTTTGCAAGCATATAGAGCTTTCGCCCACAACAATTGCTTTTCTTACATTTTGTCCTTCCAGACCATTTTCCTACCTTCTTTATTTATCCTTTTAAGTTTCACTCTGTAAGCTAAATTAACTGGGAACTTTTTTACCAGTCTCAAGATTCTGTTACGTTCTTTTTTTAATTGATGGCTTTCAAACAAAATTTTCACCAATGAACGTGCTGGTTTATTTCTCCACTGACCTTTGTTAGCATATTTTTTAGATTGACTGGTAATTAATTCCTTGGTTAAGAGAGACCATTTTTCAACAGCGTTTGAGTAATCTCGTTCAAAGTAAAAATCAACAATTGCCTGCGCAGTGTTTGTAATAGAATCTTTGATGCTATCTGACCAATAAAGTTTCTTATAGTTTACTGTCGCTATTTCTCCCGGAAGTGTCATATGGTTTTCATATCTTAGGCCATTTAGGTTTAACTCAATTAGTTGTTGGTCATGGTAGCTTATATCTGTTCTCTCTATCTGGTAAGAAAAGATTTTATGAAATAGATTCAACGATGCTGTGGTATAATCTATTCTAGACCTGTAATCCCCAGCTTGGAAAGTCCATGCAGGTGGTGAATCCTGAGGAAATCGACCATTTAGCACTCTTAGACCTATAGTTTCTAATTCTTTTACAAGAGTCTTAGCTATTTTTTCATTGTTTTGTTCCCTCGTAACCGTTGTTAATAAAAAACTTGGAATTGACCATAAGTAATTTTGCCTTTGTATATCAACATCTCTAACGTAAAACCATAGCATATTCATGTTATAATCTCCGGTAATAATGAGCTCAGGTTGGGTATCATTGTCCAGTAGCTGCAATATCATAATTATCAAATTGTTCGCCATTGATCTTCGTGTCTTAATATCGGGATGAATGTATATGTTAATTATTACAAGAGTTTTAGTTATATTTTGTTCCTTGAATCGTATTTTAACAATTAGATAATCCTTTTGACTTTGTGCGTCCATTTCACTTTCTATTTTTAGATCAGTTGATATAAAAGTGGCCAGACCCCCACATGGTCTGCCATAGTTACTTGTTCTCCTAGCTAATGAGTAATAGCCTTTATACCCTTCTAATCTAAATGGGACTAAAGCCCAAGTCTCTTGTAAACAAATGATTTGAAAACAACACAGGGTAGCTAGTTGATTATTTTGAATCTTTGCTTGAACTCCATTTATATTTCAAGGACATAATCTGACCCTTTCGTTCATGATTGTTGGCCCCCTTAAAGGCACTTCAGTTAATAGATGTCAGTCCTGCCTGACATTATGGAGAGCTGCTGTTAACCAACCTTATTTGACAGTGTCAAGTAGTGGGTCTCCTTTTTTTTCCTCTAATGATTTTAAAAGATGCCCGTTGGTCATTCCTATGGGGTTTTTTAATACTGAGTACTTCTTATTATTTTCTCAGTTCTCATTTGATTATGATTTTGTAATTTTGATGAAACAAAGGGGCTAGGATAGGAAGGTTGAGGGGGAGTTGTTATTTTTATTCCCCAGTCCTGAAAGAGTTTATGTTCTTGCATAATAAGACTAGCAGCAGTAGATGATGTCCAAGTTACTAATGTTGATTCTTGATTATTGTTCTTAATTGTGAAGAATTCAATTGATTCTATATCTGTACATTTGATTTTCTTCAATGCGGGTACTGCATTGCACAATTTTAATATGTTTCCACGATTCAGAATATCATTGTTACCCCTAGATTTATATTCCGGCGTAAATATTACCTGCACCGCTCCATCCTTTTGATCTGGATTATTTAATTCCCTTTGTTGCAGGCTTTTATCACCTTTAGCATGCTCAGTAAACCTTCCATTATGATTACTAACAGTTTGAGACCATGATTGTTGATGATTGTATAACTGCTTCTTTTCGGCTCCCAGATCTTGTGGTAATTTAATATCCTTCCCGATTTTTAACAAATCTCTATTCGTTTCATCCCCACTGGTACTCTCACTCTTTGATCTTTTTGTTTCCAATTGTGAATTTATTTTCCTCCTGTTTATTATTTTCCTCCATTTGCAGCATTTCTATGGACTGATTTTTCCCATTCTCTGACATTTTTATACTATCAGCTTGCTTATTTGAACATTTATTTTTCATAACTGCTTGAACCTCCATTAGATCCTTATTAAATAGAGGGTAAAAAGGTTTTGTTGAAGACATTTGTTTACCATCACCTTCGCAATCTGATATTTGGTCGTGGTTATTTCCTGTGTTCAATCTCACTATACTCGATGTGTTTGTATTTTTTGTACTTTTATAAACTTTGTTTCTTGCTTTCCGCAGTTTTTTTCTCTTTCTTTTTGTTAGATGAACTTCCGGAGCTGCGTCTGTCACTGTTGATTGTGATGAACATAAGTTTATTACTTCTTGGTCTTTTGTTATATCAACTGTTTTTTCTTTAGCAACCACATTATTGTCTTTACTTTTTATTGTATCTTTAGAAGGGCAGTCAATCTTAGTGGGTTGAGTTCCCACAGTAGAAAATGTCCCTTTTACATCGTCAATTATTGTTTTTAAAATATCCGGAATGGTAGCCAATTTGTTAATTAGTGGGGCACAACTACACTCTGCATATGTAGATATTGGCTGAGATTGTGCCCTTACTATTAAAATTATTTAGCGTTATCTTCTGCTCAATTTCGGCAACAGAGGAAGCCATAGTGCTCAGGAGATCTTTTTGGACCTCCATTTTGTTGGACTGATATGTTAAGCCTTCCAAGGTTAATTGCGAGGTTTTGAAAAATAAATCCCAAATTGCTCCAGTGTTTCCACTTCCTGGTACCTGAGTACCTGGGCTATGATATTGCCCATTTATGAATGATAGGTCCTTATACTCCTCTTTTTGTGATCCTTGAAAACCATATCCCTCGTCATAAGAATTAATAAATTGTGCACTACTATTCAAAACATATTTTTGATATGGAGTACTCCAACGCTGCAGAGTTTCTGGGTTGCCCTTGTATTTATCCTTATTAGTTTGATCTCTGTTATTTTGATTAAATTTCGGCTGGTCCAGTTTTTGCTCGGAATTTATTTTAGACAAACTAAGATCCGGTTTCAGTGGGGTATTGACATCCCTTATAGTTTTCACTCCGCCATTTAGATCATTTGGAGCTTCTTGATCTGGTTGATTTATTTGATCTGGTTGATTTACTTGGCCAGATTAGATGGTCCCCCTATTCCGTTAGCTTTTCTGATTTTTACTTGCACTTCTATTGGCATTGGGTGCCTAGTTGGTAATAATTGCTGAGTATCTCCTATCATTGGACTCGTGCACTTTGGGTCCTCTTGTTGTGAACGACCAGAAAGTGGGATGGTTAACATCTCTAGGTCCGTTATTTGACCCCAATGGCTAAGTTGGTCTTTAGTTGAATTTGGGATTCGTTCGACTTCAACTTCAGACTCAGGGTGGGCTGGTTCACTTACTCCTTGCTTAGGGGATATAATATTCTCTCTATTCAGTGGTTTAATTGGAGTAATTGGAGTTTGAAGATCACATGAGTTAGTTAGCATTGTTAGCATAGCACCAATTGGATCTTTCATAAAATCAAACTTTGACGGCGATTTTCCCAGTTTCCTAAATGTGTGGACCTTAGATGGTTTAAGGGGCTGTGTGTCGCCTGCCTGTTTTATTTTAAACGTGTCCAATATTAGTGTTTGTTGTATTTTTCTTTTCCTTTTGATAGGAGGAAAAGGTGGTCGCTCCTTTCCCGACCTCATAGTTCACCCTCTAAGGTGAGGCAAACTTTGCCTCTTTCAGAGAATCAATATGGGCCAGTGACAGAACCAACGTGTCCTTTAATGGAGCAAAACGCACCTCCAAAACCTCCCAGGAAAATACCCCCAAATCACAACCTCAGCACTAAATCCACCGGTACTACTGGTTACTTATTAAATAAATAATTAGTTTGTTAATTGATTAATATCCAGTCTCCAGGTAGGGCTATAGACTAAGCATGTGGAGTAGTACAGGGGACAAGGGTTGCTTCCACAGGGCCAAAGTCTATTATCACTTGCCCCTTTAATTTATTTCACTGATTTTACAGATTTACAGATTTATTACAGACTCCAGCGGCTCAGCGACTTACTGTCTGGTTAACCTTGGCTGTCGCTCACGTCGCGTCTCGTACCTCTAACCACTTGTCACTCGCCATTCACTCACTTATTCATTGCTGTTTGTTGTTATTTATCGTTGTCAAAAAAATACAGGGAGAAGGCTGGGCAATCCTTCGGTAGCAGGAGCGCGATCAAGAGCCGGTCACATAGACGGTAGATGTAAGCACTTCTCTCCACTCCACTCCTCGGTTTGGCTCTGCTCTTAGTGTATCCTTGGTGTTTACACAGAACCAGACTGCAGGCAACAGGCCAAGGCTCCTCTGACCCAGCAGCAACCGCTGCACCAGCAGTACCGCCGGTCAAGGCTCCTTTACCACCTACAGCACCCAGGGTCTTAGCACCACGGTAGCAGCCGTTCCTACCTCCGCTTGAAATGGCCGTATCGCAGGTCAAGGTTCCTTTACTCCCGCAGCACCGCACCAGCAGCACCGCAGCAGCACTGCGGTGCCGTCAATGGCCGTTCCTGCCCCCACTTGAAGCGCCCGTATAACAGGACGCGGTTAAAACAAGAAAGCCGGGGAAGCAGGAGAGAGCCCTCCGGGAAACCTGCAGGAGCAGGTAACTGCTCGCAACACAACCCGACAATCGTTCCGAGTTCCACGCCAAGCTCCACGCCACTTGCTCCTCGCCACTTGCACCTCCTTTCGCCTCCTTTTAGGGGGTTAGGTAGCTAGATGCCATTTTAACTTTGGTAGGAATGTTAATTTCATTCTGGTTGTTCGTAGCATGCATTACTGCTATTTTAATATTATTTTGTTCTTTTGTTTTTTACGTGTGCTAGGCAATGAGATGAGCCTGTTGAGTCTTTTTTTGAACACAGTGTTTGTGTGTGATATTGTAAAGAACAAAATTGGGCTTCTAAATTGCCACTGTATCCCTGGATGCCTGTTTAGGAACCGTTAGTAACCCTAAGGACAGATGCCACTTCAGCAATGTATTGAGTGTGGTTGTGTGGGGCTACAACAACCTGTTTTTCACATTCAATCACTGTTCTATTGAACTAAGTTCACTTGTGACACCTGTGGGTGTGAAAACAAACCTTGTAGAGCTAAGCCAGTCTTAGTTTACACATTATTACTCACCGTCAGGGTTGCTTTGCCTTTCCCTTGGACTTCCACATGCAAATCGTTTCCGAGAGAAAACTAGGTCAGGGAAAAGAAATATTCAGAATAGATATTAAAATCATTGTTGTGTTGTGATTTTACTTTGATATCAAAAGCTCACATTTAGAGAATTTGCCCTAGTGATATTTAGCATATATGCAGCAAACCACACAAAGTAACTTCTCTTCCTGTTGTAACAATAAGTGTTATGTTATCTAAACCATGGTACTCAAATTATGTACATCTAAAGGATGAAATTCTAGTTATCGTTGTGAAGATTAAAAAATATGACCTGCTAGCTCTGCACAACAGCCACTCTGCCACCAAAGGGTCTTCTTGTGCATCCCTTGAAGACATGCATACCTTTTTGTATGACCAAAACACTGGCACTGAGCGCCCTCCCTAGAATCTTCTCCATGTGAGCCAAGACCACCAGATTATTGGTGGAGTCCAGGTCACATAAGAATGTGTGTCATCTCTCAAATACCCTTAACCATTTGCTGGATGCCTGAACAACCATTTATCACTCATTTATTCATTTTCTACAGTGCCAAACTGCCATTATTTAGTATTATTTTATGACCTACGACCTCTGATCCCTTTACCCTCCTAAAGTAATATGAAACTGAATGCTCTGCCTATGATGACCTTGGAACACAATCTCTACACACACTCTTGCTGACTTAAGGGAGGTATGAGTGAACTTGATCATAAATTAGTAGAAATACCCAAAAGTGTTCTTCCGAGCCCTTAATACGATGTAAGCTATGTTATACTGGTTTATCTTTCTAACATTCACCAGTACTAATGAACAAGTTACTTACCTTCGGTAACAATATATCTGTAAGAAACATTAGTTAGTTAATAGATTCCTTACCTTAGAATTACCCCCAGGAGTCAGACTGGATCCGGAAAGCTTTTTCGTCAGCAGTACCTCTGCGCGTCGGAAGGTGGCGTCGGTCGACTCTGCGTCCGTTATTGGCGTTGTGTCGCTGGGATGACATTGCAGTAGCTACTTAGACGCCGCCTTCGAGTGCTGACATCAGTTCTGTACACGACTTTCCGCGCCAGAAACGCAGAGCCACGCAAGACACTATCCACTGGTGCACAAAACAAGGGCCCTGAAAGGATATCCTTAACCCCAAAAATCAGTTCGCAGAACGGGGAGGATGGTTGGGGCGGTAAAGAATCTATAACTATCTAATGTTTCTGACAGATATATCGTTATCGAAGGTAAGTAACTTGTTCATCTGAGAGAAACACGCTAGTTATAGAATCCTTACCTTAGAATAGATACCCCAGCAATACCAACCCCAGTGGTGGGTCTGCGAACCAATATCACACCAGAAAGTCCTGGAGAACAGAAAGGCCAAAGAAGCCATCTCTCCGGACTTGACTGTCCAGGCAGTAGTGTTTGGTAAAGGTGTGCAACGATGCCCATCTAGCTGCCTGACAGATATCATTCAGAGGAACTCCTCGCCCTAAAGCAGCAGTGGCTGCCGTTGCCCTGGTGGAATGGTCATGCAACCCCACTGGAGGCTCCTTTTTTGCCAGAGAATAACAGGCCTTGATACACAAAATGACCCACAGAGAGATAGTCCGTTTGTGTACGGCCCGACCTTTTTTGGCGCCCACGTTGCCAACAAAGAGCTGGTCATCCACCCAGAATTGTTTTGTGCGGTCCAGGTAAAAAGACAGCGCACATTTTGGGTCCAGACGGTGGAGCCTCTCTTCCTCTTTGGAAGGAGGCGGAAAGAAGGTGGGCAAAGTGATGGTCTGCCCAATGTGAAAGGCAGTGACAACCTTTGGCAAAAAGGATGGACGGGTTCTGAGGACAACCTTGTCAGGATGCACAGAGAGAAAAGGAGGCTTTGAAGAAAGAGCCTGGAGCTAACTCACTCGCCTGGCAGAGGTGATAGCCACCAGGAATGCAGTTTTGAGACTTAAAAACCTCAAAGGACAGTTGTGAAGTGGCTCAAAGGGAGCGCACATTAAATAAGTTAAAACTAGATTCAAGTCCCACTGAGGCATAACGAAAGGAATAGGAGGCAAGAGATGAGTTATGCCTTTCAAGAAGCGATTAACAACCTGGGACTTGAAAAGAGAAGGCTGATCTGGAAGCCGAAGGAAGGCAGAACTTGCCGAGAGATAGCATTTGATAGTGCCCAGAGCAGAGCCCTGCTGGGCCAAAGAAAGGAGGAACAAGAGAACCTCAGAAAGAGGGGCAGAGAGAGGATCCACAGCCTTTGCCGTGCACAATGCCACAAATTTGTTCTGGCACT
Organism: Triturus cristatus; assembly: GCF_964204655.1. Lineage (NCBI taxonomy): Eukaryota > Metazoa > Chordata > Amphibia > Caudata > Salamandridae > Triturus > Triturus cristatus. The sequence goes on from NC_140587.1 coordinate 163,253,954, forward strand.
GCACAATCATTTTATTTTGTCACAGGAAGTGATGTCACAGGAATATGTGTCACAGCCCTGTCACATAATGATGATGATGATGCTAAAAAGGCATTGCCAATTAAACTCATCACAATATAAAATGTGACTCAGATATAAACAATATGAAAACGTTACAGCTGTTGCAGAACAAGTTACTTACCTTTGATAACTCCTTATCCGTTAGAGACTATCTAGCCGCAGATTCATTACCTTATTCCCCAGGCGTCAAACTGGATCCTGAAGTTTTTGAGCAGTTCTCCTGCATGCCGTTAGGTAGCATCTTTCTGCTCCACATTAGCAATGGCGGCGGTGTCTGCACAAGAAAGTACATGCAAAGGATCTATATAGGTGTTGCACCAGCATGCTGATGTCGGTTACTTTCGCGATTTTCCACGCCATTGTATTGTATTGTATGGCGTATTTATAGAGCGCAAAAACTGTCACCCAAAGGGTATCCTGGCGCTTCGACTTATTACCAACAACACGCGATGTTACAATATCCAAGCAAAATTAACCTAACCTAGGAAAAAGATGAGTTTTTAATCCTTTCCTAAAGGAGGAAAGATCCCCCATACTTCTCAGCGACAGGGGTAGGGAGTGCCAACATTTGGCCGCCACAAATCTAAAAGACCGTCCGCCCATCGGGGCCCTCAAAACCTTCGGAACCACCAATAAATAAGCTGACAATGATCGAAGAGGACATGCAGGTACATACCACGTGAACATTTCCTGCAACGGGACAGGGCCTAGCCCATGAAGCGCCTTAAACACCAAACACAGTGCTTTAAACACAATCCGCGGCGAGATAGGCAACCAGTGAAGGTCTGCCAGCGCCGTGGTGGAAGAATCAGAGCGCCGCCGAGAAAGGGCCAACTTAGCAGCCATGTTCTGCACACGTTGCAGTTTACCCACCAAAATGGCGGGTGCTCCTAACAGCAATGCGTTGCAATAGTCCAACCTGCTCAATATAATGCCACGTACCACCTCTGGCCGAGCATGGACCAGTAGTAACGGAAGAATTTTCCATAGCATGCGGAGCAGCGCCATGCAAGTGGCCACAGTCTTGTTAACAAATAAGTCTAGCTGAAGATTGGGCCCGAACATCACACCCAGGTTCCGGACGGAACCTGCCGCCATAAGTGCAGAACATCGATAAAGAACTGACCACTGGTGTGAAATACTTAAGGCCCTGAGAAGAGTCTACCTTACACTCCAATCAGCTCGCAGAGTGGGAAGTATGGAAGGGCCAGTAAGGAGTGTGCGGCTATATGGAGTCTTTACCAGATAAGGCATTACCCACGTAATGTTCATCTGATAGAGACATCTATCCGCAGATTCCTTGCCTTAGAACAGATACCCAAGCAATGCCTCTCCAGAGGTTGGTGGGCATAGTCACTTTAAACCAGAAAGTCCTGCAGGACCGAAAGGGTGAAGAGCTCATCGCGACGGACCTGGCTGTTCAGACAGTAGTGTTTTGTAAAAGTGTGCAAGGAAGCCCACTCTTCATCCTCCTAAATTACTTGTACTTGTGTCACTTTACTTGACTTCCCTGATACCTCAAGTGTGACTACAGTCGCTGGGTGCGGCTCCATGAACAGTCACAGGACCTTCTGCGCAACCGAGTCTCATTGGGTCGTCTGACATTGGTGGCGAGGAGCTCGCGGCAGTCCTTGTAGATCTTGGAGGTGTGGTCCCTTTCCTAGCACCACACTAAGTGTGGGTCTGTCATAGACATCTGCTGGTGACAGGCACCATATGGTTGTGAACCAGTTGGTTTCTTAGGGGACAAACTGTCACACCAGGAAATCAAATCTCTCAAAAAAGAGTTGACAAAAAGTCAGAAACAAGCCAGTCAGAAACAACTAAGGGTAGCTCTGACCGGATCTGCTCTATCTGGTGTGGAAAGGAAAGAACTGACATCAGAGCTCCAAGGTGGCGCATATAGAGGCACCGCCAACGTAATTTACGCTGTGGACGACACTGACGCGAAGCTGGACGACACCTTACGGTGTGCAGGGCTACAGCTCAAAACCTTCCGGATCAAGTCTGACACCTGGAGAATATCCTATGGGAAGGAATATGGATCTAGAGGTCTCCATCAGATAACTTATACATTATCTTAGCCCACCGCCTCAACGGTAATATTACATAAAATTAGAATGGCCTCAGTGCTGAAACTGAAATCCTATACTACGTGCTCATGTCCATATATAAAGCACACATTCATGCCTATCTATTTCTTCATCCCTGCAAAGCATGAGCCTAGAGTTTAAATTATTAAGTTAATGTTATCACATAGAGAAACGTGAAATTAACCTATAAACATAATTTTAAATATTGTAGATCACACATTAAGGTGCGGTTATACTTAGAAATGACCCAGTGACAACATTTTAAAACACATGGGAGGCAAGCTTCGTTGTCACATGCAAGGGGGCAATGTTCAACAAGCCTGACTGTCCTTGATAGCTTACTCTAATCATTATAACGTGGCAGAGGTAATACAGTACTCGCCAGAAGGATGGTCACCTGCTGGCAGCGCTCAACAGTCCCCCATGAAGAAGGAAAAGTTACTCATCTGTAATCCTACTTCTCTCGCTGGAGAATCCTCATACATGTCATAAGCACTGAATAGTTCCGCCCATGTGTGGAGATCCCGAGCACTTTTTAAAAGTATACATATATGTATAACAATCTTTGTACCACAGCACCTTACATATATGTTTGCATCCTAAAGAAGATAAAAAATTGACAAATTTCATAGAATTTTCATTTTTTTAAAAAGCCAATTGCATAGAGATGCGTCACTATAACAAAATGATCATAGAAAATCTTCCACAAATCTTTTTAAAAGGGAAAACGAAAGGGAATATGAAGCATTGTTGGCTAATAGTCTGAAATGCAAAGCAAAGTAGAGAAATCTGGCACTATGCCTGTACGAACATCACAGTACCCCCTGTATCCCTCCATGCTTCACAGGCAGTCACAGCTGCTACTTGGAAGCAGCAGTGGAGGTTGTCTGTAATTATAAAATAGTGGGCCAGATGTACGACCTGCAATATAGCGCATCGCAAATTGCTCATGAATATTAATGAGCCTCTCGCAATTTGCGAGCTCATTGGGAATGACAGGCCCTCCCAGGGATGGTGGCCTGCTGGGATCAGCAGACCACCATGTCTGAGACTGCTTTTAAATAAAGAAGTTTTTTTTTAAATGCAGCCCGTTTTCCTTAAAGGAAAACGGGATGCATTTAAAAACGAAAAATTGAACTTTTCTGTTTCATTTTTTTAAGGGCAGGCAGTGGTCTCTGGGACCACTGCCCGCTCTTAAAAAATATTTTCCAACATACTCACAAAGGGGAAAGGGTCCTCAGGGGACCCCTCCCCCTTTGTGAGTGGTTTACCACCTACTTAAAGTAGGTGGTAAACTGCAAGTGTTTTGAGGCCGCAAAACACTAGTACATAGCATGTTGACTCGCTATTAGGAAGAGACGCCCCTTCCTAAAAGCGAGAGTCGCAAATGATAATTGTATTTGTGCATGCTGTGACCCTGTTTTGCAAAAAAGGATGCACATCTAGCCCTAAGTGTTTTAAATTGAATAGTGTGTAACTGAATGTTTAAAAATAAATTCTTATTGGATTTTGTATGTTACAACCCTGAAGAAGCTTGAGTGAGAGCGAAACGTGTTGGCTGCATTTTTCATACAACAACTTTTGGAGACTAGTTTGGATGGACTTTATTTCTGAAGATGACAGTTTTGCTAAATAAATCTTGACAATTACTGTCTATTTATTATATTTTATCAGAAGATCTAACTTGGTTAATGTATGGAGACATACTTGAAAATGGCTCATTGTTTCTTTGCAAATGTTTTGCTTCCTGTATTGATCCTTTTTTCCTGAAACAATAAGTATCAGGAATACACTCCCAATCCATTTCGATGCAAAGGAACTTCCTTTGCTGTTTTTTTCTGCAGTAAAATGTTCTCCTCTTCCTGAAATAGAACTTGTTGATAAGATGATGTTTTGGTTGAAGGAAGGGGACTTGAAAAGAAAAGAAAAGAACAGCCACTTTGAACAATATTAAAGACCCATCTGTGTACAGTTATCAGCAGCCACTCTGAAAATCATGTTACAATACTTCCTCCCACCTGAGTGACTGACAGATCTGGGGGAAGATGTGACTCATTGTCATTGTTTAGAGTCTTTCCCGCTGCAGATTGCTGATGTTGACCTCCTGTTCTTTTGGATTGTATGACTGCTTTAGGAGATGTTGCTGCTTGTGGTGCAACCAGTGAGGGGTGTCAACCCTCTGAGGATTGTAGCAGCTATCATAGGGCCTGTGACTCCTTCTAAATTATTTTTTTCTTTTCTAGGCCCACATCTTTTACTGTACTGTCTTCATCTGTGGCATGTCGTCATCCGTTTGATATCCAAACGTGTTTTTCCTGAGATTGGCAGGTTCAGGGTTCTATTTTGCGCTTACGGTTTTAGACCTGTTAGTCTAAGTCATGAGCTTCTCCATATAACATGGCAGTAACCATGAGCGGATAAATCTGATATGTCAGCAGCTGGACTAATGATTTGAATTGATACAAGCATTCTCTCATTAATGCCATCCTGAAATCTGGAAGCCGAAGAACAATTTCTGATTAAAGATCTTGAGGTTGTTGTTCATAAGGGAGACAGTGTTCTGCGATGGCTTGTACTAGATCTTCTTGAGACAACTGGCTTCTTTCTCTAGAGCCATTTAAAAAACTAAGGCTGGATCTAGATTTAGAACGATGTCTATGAGTCAACTGTGGACTGTCCTGTGGATTTGTGAGGACAGAAGGAGATGCCAAGGATTATAGGTGATAGCATTGGAGATATTACTGAATCTGGAGAAAAGTTAGGTGGCGTGGCCCTCCCTGGTGAAGATGTACCATAAAGCAATGTCCCAAAAGCACTACTTCCAGTGTTTGACATGATTGATAATATGTTTGGGAGTATTTAGATTATGGAGTTGTAGGTCGTCGTTGGGGGAGGCAGTCTCGACATCAACAGAGGTAGCTTTGCCATAGACGGAGGTGGTTTCAATATCAACAACTGAGATCTTATCATTGAAGGAGGTGTTTTTCGATGGCAACTGACGGGTTCTTTCACTGTTGAGTGTCTCAACTTTGTACCTGATGAGCGCAAGCAAATAGGTATGTGTCCAGTCTGCAACCTTATGCTCCTCTACATAATGCTTCTCGATGTCGAACAGGAGCAATGTCTCTTCTTCTGATGTCTTTTTTCCTTGGATCTACCTCGAGGGGGAAGAAGAAGCTTTAGTAGAAGACTAGCCTTCTCCATGGTGTCTAGAAGATCTGGCAGCATTTTCTTCCTTCTTTTGCTGCAACCCATGTAGTCTGATTTATTGTTGATCCTTCAAAGTTCTTCTGGAGAAAGATTGTCAATAGGTACAGGAATCATGAATGTTATCCTCAAGAAGGCACATAATGCAGAGCCTGTGGGGTCTCACTGTGTCTTCTTTTTCCACAGGAAGGGCACTTCACAAAAAGTAAAAACATTTTTAACAGAACAAATATATAATAGTCTATCAGAAAGAGGTGTCAAACTACCCTAAGTATCAATAGACTTTGAACTAAAACTCTAAGTACAATATTTGCAAAGATTTCTAAAAGACTTTGTCCAAAAAGGCAGAGCTCAGTGCCCCAGTATCCTGTTTCTAGGAGCCAGAAAAATGAACTGACCCAACTGGCATGATGGGATACAGGGGATACTGTGGGGTTCTTAAAGGCACTGTGCCAGTTTTCTCTTCTATGCTTTGCATTGCAGCCTACTAAAAACATATTCCTTTCTTTTCCTTTACAAAAATGTTTTTGGAAAGATGTTCTATGGTCTCTTCTTGTTAGTGATGCATTTATATGCAATTGGCTGGTTCTTAAAATGAAAATTCTGTAAATTCTGCCTATTTTGAGCCTTCTTAAATCTGCAAACATATATGTAAGGTACTAATGTACTAAGCCTGTTATACATATATGCATACTTTTCAAAAGTGCTCCGTGATCCACGCACGTGGGCGGGACTCTTTAGTGCTTATGACTATTGATGAGGAGCCCCTGGAAGAGAAGTGCATTGAAAGCCAAAACAAACTTCCTCAAGATGTGCCTCATCATGAGGTCACAGTTCTGCCTTTCCTGCCTACAGGCAGATACTACACTATAATACCAGGGACACAGGATGAAGAAAGATTAGCCTAACAGAGGCATCTGGGTTACAATTTATTATACATTTATATGTCTATGCTTGTATTCCACTTTTCAAAACGGAGGCTGTAGCTCTGACCCTCACCCAGTCGTTCATCCTCAGCATGTATTAGGAGCAATATTAGTGAGGGAAGTCAGGTATGTCTGATGTTGTTTGCTTGGATCATGGCTTCTTTAGTGCAGGTAATTTAGTCTATGACAGCGGCATATGCCATGAGTTATAGCTGAATTGGTCGAGAAATCACTGTGGGTTTGTGGCTGATGCTGATGACTATTGTGCTCAATGTTGCTGCATGTTTGCTTGCCTGTGTTATACGCTGTGAACTGCACGTGTGTGCTCTCCAAAGCACTGGTGGATTACCATCTAAAGAGTGAAACACGTTTATTGGCTCAGAAGACTTACCTGCAACTGCTCTTGCACTTGTTTGCTGTGTTTGTCCAGGTGAAGTGTGTTTTTGAAACTTCTCTGTGGGGAAGAGATAGTGAGGGCAAGATTCCCTCCCTCTGTTGAGTAGGTCTTCGTCCAGTAGCGAGAAAGGGCCTCCAAAGCAACCACAGTGTCCTTAAGCAAAACAGAATTGGGATTACTATCTCACCTTAAAAACACCTCCATCCCAGGTGCAACATAACTTCTTCTTTTGAATCATATCTTCATTTAAGTTCATGCTCCAGACTCTCTTTGTTGTGATGCATCTGCACCCCTTTATTCTATTGGTGAATACCACAATTGCAAAACCCTCTTCTTCATTTACACTGTTGCAATACTGTCTGCCTGAAAACCTTCATTCATCCCTTGATGCCCATCATCAAGTGCACACAAAATATACTGTGATGACCCGCACAGTCATAATACTCACATTGTACTTATTTGTGGCTACTGTTATTGCACACACTAACAGAGGTTTCAAAATCCATATTTCACAGGAAATATATAAGACTTGTAAATTATTTTCCATAATTTGCAGGAGGTATTTATTCCTGTGGATTAGGGATACTATCCAATGATAGGCACTGTATCAGTCCAACTTACTTGCAAGGGAGAGCGGGTGGAATTCACTGGAAGGTAATGTGGAAAACCCTTCAAATTTTCAAGATCTTTTCACTTGCCTATGTTATTAACACTGATAACTTATTGGACACTTCTTACTTCTTTACAGTTTTCTTGTCATTTTTACTCACATTTTTACTAAATTTCTGTTATGCTTCCTAAAAATCTATATACCTGGTGCCAGATTTATCAAGGTTTGTGAAACCTATGCACGATTCAAGGGGGCATAAGTGTGACGCAAAATCTAAATGAGATTTACGAAGCCAAGTAAGGCGATTCTGCGTGGCCCTGTATGTCTTGATAAATCTGGAGTAATGCAAGGCAGCACAAATTAATGCCTTACTTCGCTTTGCCCCAGGGCGGCGTTCCATGGGTGAAGCATGGGTGTCCACGAATCCACCCATGGATTTTGGCGCATTCCCAGATTTACCAGTAATGGTAGTCCTGAGAAGGTGTCAAAATGCTACCCCTCCCCAGGAGAGGTATAGCAAGGAGAAATATATTTATTTCTCCTCAATTGTTCCTCTTTCTATGAGTGCGGCACTGTGAGAAAGAGGAAAATGCCCATGTGGGTTCTTTTTGTGTCGGAAGGTGCCCCTTTATAATGTTAAATAAAGCACATTCCTGCCCTTTCACGCAGCGTAGTGAGGTGGCTTGCTGAGCTGCGTGAATATTTGTTGAATATGCCTCTTGATGTTTATGTTTTTCATGTGTTTGTTGCTACCATGATGGTCTTGGCAAACCATTCCACCACCTGAAGCCACCCAAGATTTACCACTTAATGGCTCATTAAGAGAGGTTAGAGTTAGCCTGTCTTCCCCTGTGTTAAGTCTAAGACACCACTTTTCTGTGCATTAAAACAATCTATTATAAAATATGAAAGAACCAGTAACTTGGGATTTTATGCTCCAATGCACAAAATGTTGCAGCTGCCAATGCTTGAGAGACTGGTTCTAAATTTAATTGTATTGATCAATAACCTATCCTGGGGAGGAGCCAAGATGGCGACCGGAGCAGACGCTTGAGCGCCCGGCTCCGTCGGTCCGTGGCCTCGGACTACTATCCTGATGCCCATCCTCGCCGATTTTCGAGGTGCACCGTGTGCGAAGATGCGCTGACCGCGTTGCCGCTTTCCCGGAGTCTCAGCCCGCCCAGATGCCCGAGTTCTGGGTGCTTTTGTCCTCTGCACCGAAACCCTGCGTCATTACGGCCTTCGCTGGCCCCCTGGAAGCTCCGCAGTTGCCGGACCAGCTAGCGCTAACCTGAGCCCCGCGGTCCCGATTTCACCTCGCACCACGGATCGTTGCCGGACGAGCCCGGAGAGGGACGGCCGGACACCTTCTGCACCCTGTGCCGGACGGGCTGGAGCTGTGGGGTGGGCCCCTGTGCGGCGGGTCCCCTGCCCCGCTCTGAGTACCGCGCTGTGGGAGGCAGCTGCCCCCTTCACCTATTGCCTAGCCAGCGGCGGAGGGACCCTGCGAGAAGAGAAGCGATTGTCGGCCTTTCCCGTTGCGGCGTAGACCTGAGGGGAATTGACTACTTGCTACGACCCCCCCCCCCCCCCGGCCATTGCACCGTATAGCGGCAAAACATGGCGTTTAGTGCCTGCTTGCGGTTGGGGGGCGATACTCCGGTCTCGCCCGCCGCCCACTTCGCCCCCTCTCTTCCGGACACCAGCTCCACTGTGCCGTCCCGGATTGCTGCCGCTGTGGGGGCCCAGCCTCCGCTTACATGCGGCTCCGTTCTGGCTGCCCTGCGGGACTTCCAACTACAGATGTGCGCTGGCCTGCAGGCGCTGAGTGAGCGGTTTGACCCCATACTGTCGGCCGCGGGTTGTGAGCGCACTGTGTGCCATCTACAGGGCGTGGGTCTCCCGGTGCTTTTGTCCGCTTGCGGGGACGCAACGGCGGTGTGTGACTGTGTTACTCTGGTGCCTTCACCTGGCGCTCCCGGCGCCCAGGGTACACCGCTCTACACCTCAACTGCGGATGCTCTGTCCCCCTGGTCATGGCTGCCTGCTTCATTGTTGCCTGCCTCACCGCGTCCACTGGACTATCCTGTTGAGAGATGCCTAACGGCTTCGGGGAGCCGTCCGCGGTGGCCCACTGCTGACTTTTTGTGGAACTCCTGTACCTTACTTGCCAGGTTTGGATTTTATGTGGTGCAAAGAGGGACCTTAATCGAGGGGCGGCGGCCATTTCGTGATCCTACTTCACCATCCTTTCACAAGCGACCATCTTGTTTTTGTTTGTTTGGGACACGGGGCCTTCATGCAGGGGCTGGTTTAATCCCAAGCCCGCGATCGGGCCAGGGCTAGACTGACTTCTAATGCCATGGTTTATGGACGGGCTGGCCTGGGACTGGAACTGTATGCATGTTATGCGCGCACTCGTTGCGACTTGTATCCCTTCGCTTACACTGTGGTGCCATGGTATCTTCGCATGCCGTTTTTTTGGCGTAGTGGGCTCTCAGTGTGTGGGGGCCATGACTGGCTGATGGTTTGGGGCGCTCTGGTGTCCCGTGGGCTCCTCCCCGCCTTCTTTTCTGTTTTCTTATTTTCTTTCCTCTATTCCTACTTTCTTTCTCCTCTATATTTCGGGTTCATTGGGCGACAGGCACTATGCTGGGGGGGGGGTAGGCCGTAGCCTCCGCATTGGTGTAGGGTGGGGGGGTAATACTCTGTTCTTAATTAGTTCTATGGGCCTTTTTTCCTTTATGTCTCTGCGTTCTGCTTTCTTCGATTCTGGGTCCGGGTGCGGGGTGGATCGAGTGGGGGCGGCTCCGGAGGGGTGCGTACTTGCCCATGTGACTATCCTGTTATATTTCTGCACCGCCTCACTGTTTGAGTTTTTGCTTCAATTGTTGTTCTTCCTGCTGTTGCTGCTCTCCCGTGTGGTGAGGCTATCTTGCGGACTCGAATCTCCTTTGTTCCTATCCTTCATTGACTTTTTTCTTGATAAACTTATCTAAAAACTTAAAATTAACCTTCACTTCTCCTTCCCCGAGTGTCAAAGATATCTCCAGTATGTGATCCATAACTTGTTGTTAATCCTGACTGTTGACGCACGGGGGATTTAATGTGGCTATCAGTGCTTCATTGTATCGTGGCCGGCCTGAAGGTTGTAGGCCCGTATTTGTTCTTTCAAGATGCACGAATAAAGGTTTTTAAAAAAAAAAAAAAAAAAAAAAAAAATAACCTATCCTGAGACACCGTCAATGGCAACCTTACTCTTTCCATTTATAAGTGTCTGGCAATGCTTGAGGTTCAATTTAAACTAATCTTAAATGTAATCCTCGGTGAGGTTGGTGAAAGCTAGTGAGTGTTCATTGATCCCTCAATTCAAGTCAAATGTCGCAGTTGTTCAGACACTGCATGACTCAGAATTTGGAGGAGACTGAGAATATCGCCTCTGTTTTCAGGACAATTTTATTAGTATCAGTTTGAATCTGGGTATATCACTGCCTGCCTGTTGTGAAGTTGCTGTGCTAGAGTCAATGTCTGAAACAGAATTGTTGATGAGTTAATCCTTTAAAACCTGGAAAGGTTTAAATCATCTGCTTACTCAGGGATCTAAAGAAACTTGTGGGTGGAGCCATTGCGATCAGTACTCCCATATCAGGTTCATGCACAATCTTGTATGAATAAGAACGATGTTCCACGTTCACTTTTGTCAAGGGTGAGGGTTCTAACCTGGGAAGAAACTGACATGCTTCAAGAGTCTAGACAAATGTGTCAAAATCTTACTACTATGAGCTCTCGACAGAGAAATGTCAAACATTTCTTCTTAAATTGGTTTTTTGTGCATAAGGTGGTATGTTCTATACAGAGAGGGCCCGATTCACAGAACTAACTTAAGCCAAAATCCTAAACTTACTACCATTTTTGTATTCACAGAAGGCACTTACTCATTTCGGTATTCACAGAAGTTAGGAGTCCTAACTTTAGGACTCCTAAATGCCTTCTGTGAATACCGAAAGTCTTAAAATTAGGATTTTTCTCAGTTTAGTAGTAGTATAGTTAGGACTCCTAACTTTAGGACTCCTAAATGCCTTCTGTGAATACCGAAAGTCTTAAATTTAGGATACTACTAAATTGAGAAAAATCCTAAATAGTGCCAGAACAGGGTGTTCCTGAAGATAAACCAAAGAAAAGCGGAAAACAGAAAAAGCGAGAAAAAAAGGACTGGACCAGGGTAGCACTAACACTTAAAACCAAAACACCTATTTGGCAATATGACCGTGGGATTTTTTCTGCCCAAAGAGAGGATCCCACCCTACGAGGAGCCTGGAACAAAGCCCTAGAAGAAGAAGACCTAAACCAAGTAGGTCCTCAATTTTTATTCAAAAGGCTAGTATGGGTCTGAATTTTTGTTTGGATCCCTTCTATCAAACCATAAAATACTGGGAGTGAACTCCCAATTCTTTTTGTCAGTGTGGAACCTCCTCCACTGCTTTTTTCAACATCAATGTGTTGACCTCTTTCTGCAACAGATCTATTTCATAATCGTTTGGTTGAAGTAGGAGGGGATCTGAATCATAGAGAATATCCATTCTAGACAATATTCAATACCTATTTGTCTTTGGTTATTTGGTACCACTCTTCGACATAATTGCTTATATTTCCTCCTACCTGAGTAGACAACCGAGAAGGAGAACGGTTGGTGGAGACCTCCTTTCCTTCTAGAAGATTTCCTGTGTTGGTACAGTTGCCTTGGTTGCTGCTGCTGTTGGTGCAAACAATGAGGGGAAATAATGCCTGTCATAAGCCCTCTACTGCCTTCTGAACTCTTTTCTCTTTTCCAGGCCAACTGCTTTTAAAGTGTCCATGCCAGACTTCATTTGTGACATTTCATCATCTGCATGAGAGCCAAAATAATGCTGAGCCTGAGAATGGTAAATTAGCAATCCTCTGTTGCACTTCAGATTTGAGGCTGGTAACTCTCAACCAAAAGTTACATCTTGTGGAGATGTCATGAGCAGTACCCATGCACTGCCAAGTCGGCTAAGTCTGCTGCTGCTACAATGATTTGATTTGAGAGTAGCATGCCTTAATTAAGGATCTCTTTGGAGTCTTATCTATCTTCCTTAGGGAGTGTATTTTTGTAATGAATCCCACAGGAAACAATCATATCTTCCCAAGAGTGCAGTCGCACTTGCCGCTTTCATAATTGTTGCAGATGTTCCGCACATTTTTTCTGCCCTTTTTGTCAGGTGGGGCAGAAGAAGCAGGAGCAACTATATAGGATTTTTTAGCTGAAGCTACAATCACTGTATCGGGGTCATGATCTGGTGGCTTGTACTTCTTTAGAAAACCTGGAAGGAACAGACCTAATAGATGCAGGCATCAAAATAGCTGTGTTGCAGGCTCTAAAAGACCTCGAATCAAAGGCAATACAAGTCTAGATGAGAGTATTTGGTGTAAAGCCTCAAAAATGTCTTAAGTCAAAGTAGTAGAAGTGGGCATTGGGATGTTTCTCAGCCCCTATCACTAATATCTCATTGAAGGTGGAGAGATCATCTACCGCAGAGACTCTAGCTGAAGGAGTATCAATCAGTGTTGGGGAGCAATCTCTTATCGAAGATTGTGACAGAGTTGAAGGCAAATATCTCCTATGTAGGATGTTATGTTATATTGATTTGTATAGCACAGTAATCACCTGAGCAGGCATCCAGGCGATTGGGCAGGTGTGTAGGTTTGTGGTCCCCAAGGTGGGGTGCTTATACAAAGAACCAGGTCTTCAGCTTCTTGTGGACCTCAAGCAGTAAGGCGAAGGCTCTGGTGTGTTGAAGGAGGTCATTCCATGTCTTGAGTGCGATGTAGGAGAATGAGCAACCTCCAGTTTTGCTTTTGCAAATGCGGGGAATGTGTGCGAGTGAGAGTGAGGTAGAGTATAGCTGTCTGTTGGGTTGGTGAAAGTGTATGCATCTGTTTAGGTATTCTGGTCCAGTGTTGTGTAGGGGTTTGTATGTGTGCGTGAGAAGTTTGAATTGGCTGTTCTTGTGAATGGGGAGCCAGTAAAGCGTTCTGAAGTGCGGTGTGATGTGGGCGTGGAGTGCGAGGTTCAGCATGAGTCTTGCAGCGGTATTCTGAATGGTCTGAAGTCTGTGTTGGAGTTGTTGAGAGATTCCGGCTTAGAGAGTTGGCATAGAATGAGACCTTGCCGATCTTCTTCCTGATCGTCTTGAATGAGATGAGGTAGATCTTGCAGTAGATTGTCTGCTAGATCTTATCTTATCTTATCGGAGTGTTATAGAGCGCTTGTTCACCGGTTGGTTTCATGACACTGAGAGATCTGATTCTAGATCTAAAACGAGTTTGATGCCTTCTCCTCAGTGATCTCTTTGTCCTTGGAGGGGATATCTGTCTAGCTGGAGATGGAGCAGAAGTAGTTTCTCATAACAGTCTTGGAGATGAGACTGGACCAGGAGACAACGAGATAGAGCAGACTGTCTCCAGGGTGTTACGTGAGGGTGACTAGGTGCAGGAAAAATTTGAACCAGGAGTACCACTTCTCTGCTTACTTAAACTTTGCAACCATCTTGGTGACAGGTTGATTGATGGAGGTCCAGGATAGAGAGCTAGACCTTGTCGTCAAAGAGGTTGGTCTTGAACGAGACTAATGTGACAGTGAAGTCTTCAACGTCAACAAAGGAGGACTCAACGTAGATGGAAGATACTACTGCTGGTGGTGTCATTTGATTTTAACGGTGGCTGCTTCGACTTCAAGCTTGGTGGTGTCCGCGACAGAGGAAGTGCTGATGTTGTCGGGAGTTGGCTTGTCATTGACGGCAGTGTTTTTGACTTCGACGGTGGGTGCCTTGACGTCGACCTTGATGTTGCTGACGATAGAGGTGTACTCTAGGGGAGTCCTTGAAGCGGGAGGAAAGAGCTCCGATGGTAGACTGACCTTCACCATGGCTTCTTGAGGAAGCAGCAGTCTTCTCCTAATGTTTTTCTTGCTGTTGATCCTGTAGTTCATGCAGTCTGATTTTTTGCCTTTTTCTCAGTGTTCTTCTGAAGAGTTTTTTACAGTGTCTGCTTGCATTAGAATGGTGATCTTCTGGAAGGCAGTGGATACAGACTCCGAGTGGATATGTTCTAGCCACCTTCTTCCCACCTGTGGGACATTATGAAATACTGAGGGTACTGTGAGGTGCCTATATGCACAGTGCCAGTTGTGGTAGCTGAATGTACTGCTTGCAGCTTATTAGCTAATTCTGTCCTTCATTTGTTTTCCTTTTAAATAAAGCTTGTGAAATGTGTGATATGTTCACCTTTATTATATGGTGACATTTATGATAACAAATGCTTTTCGTTTTCAAATGATAATACATTTTGGACTTTTTGCCTGTTTATAGGCTGCAATTGTTGTGAGTGTAAATAATTTTTAGATTGTTGTATATATAAGCATACATGTATTTTATAAGTGCTCCATGGTCCCAGTGCGTGGGTGGGACTATTCAGTGCTTATGACTATTGAGGAGGAGGATGTAGAAGAGAATGTGAGAATAGTGGTCCAGCAGGCAACTCTCATTGACAGACCTGAAAACCAAGCTAGTGGCAGAAAATAACACCCTCCCAAAGGCCTCCACTCTTTTGGGCTCCCTATCCAGAGGAGTAGTCCAGAAAGCATTTGGATTTGTCCAGCTAGTGGAAGCTTGCACCACCAAACTCTGAGGGGAGGGATGCTGACAGAAATAGAAGGAGGAGTCGCCGGGGGAGGTCAGTCTCAACTCGCACCTTGGTGATTGACTGGGGGTCCATAGCACGGTTTGGCCCAGGTCCTTTGAAGAGCATCAGTGAGTGCCTCATTTAAAGGTAACAGGGGCTCAGGAGTGTTTTTCTCCAGCTGGAGTACTTTTGGTGAGGACAGTGGTTTTGACCTCTAAGGTGGAGGAGCTGGAGGTCGATAACGTTGCTGCCCTTCAGATGACCATTGCAAAGGGAGCACTTTCTCCAGTGGCAGGTCTTGAGGGTGAGAAAAAGCCAGAATTAGGAGAGGTGTCAAGATCAGGTCATCATATCATTGTCTGAGGTCACCATACCAGTTTTATTATGT
This sequence comes from Triturus cristatus, assembly GCF_964204655.1. Taxonomy (NCBI): domain Eukaryota; kingdom Metazoa; phylum Chordata; class Amphibia; order Caudata; family Salamandridae; genus Triturus; species Triturus cristatus. Next base: position 163,269,336 of record NC_140587.1, read on the forward strand.
GGTGGGGTAGGGTAATTTTATCTCCTGCATCATAGTCATTATTAGAATTATTCCCAAACAAGGATTGTAGTGTATGAGATCTGCCTTGTGGAGGTGGTACATCACGCGGATCACATAGAAATGGCTGTAGTTCAATGGAAACTGAGAACAGCCTTGGTCAAGGGTGGATAGACACCGACTCTGAGTTGGAGGGCACAATGGGCACTTTTCCCTCTGGTATCGGTGGAGTCGGCATCGGTGTTGATGCTCTGGGTCCTGGCATGGATCCTGGAGCCAGAAGCAGAGTTGGTACAGGGGCCGGAAGACATCCAGTGATACATTCAAAGGGTCAAACTAGTGACGAGGGCAAACCCGCCCGCGGTATCCCAGATGGAGTGACTCCCGGCTCCTTGGTGCCCGCAGGCATGCCAGAGGGAGTGAGAAAGGAGTCTCAGCATGCACTTGTGGAGCTCTTGGATCTGCCTAGGTGTTGCAGACAGCCCCAGAAACTTAACTTGTGCATGAACATGTTGCGTGATGGGCTTAGATTTTTACTAACTTCGGCTATCAGATCGAGAGGCATGGTAATGCTCTTGCACTGTCTTAGGAGTATGAGAGTGGCAGGGACGGGCCAAGTCCCTTTTGGTTTATGCTTCAACTTACCCAAAGATTTGGAGCACGACGATAATCAGCTTCAATATCGACCCTTGAGACTTCTGGAACAGGAATGAGACCGAACCTTGGACTTGGAGGTCCCGGCAGAATGTGAGAGTGATGCGAGGAACAGATGTGGCATCAGACCATCACCTTGTCATGTCTAGGCTAAAGCTAAAGCTTAAGAAAGCATGGATGGAACCGACAAACCAACATCAGAGATATGACACCACCGTCTTAAAAAATGCACAGAAACGGAGTGAATACTCGGTCACCTTTAGTAACAAGTTTCATGTCCTGCAACAACTAGAGGACGAGAGAGACCCAAAAGAAAATCTGTGAGAGAAGATCAAAGAAACAGTGATATCAGCCTGCCAGAAGGTACTGGATCCCAAGAAATACAAGCAGAAAGAATGGATTTCCACCGAGACTCTCTGCAAAATTCAAGAAAGAATGGAAAAGAAGGGGGGGGCGCTAGGTGGCGCACGAGCGGAATGGATGCCTCTTAGAGGAGCTCCCGCAGACTGATGTCGTTATCCGTTCATTTCTCCTACTCCCGGGACCGTTGTCCGACTGGAGACAACTTGTGGCGTTGGTGAATGCCCGGTGCATCCCCCGGGGACCTTTTGAAGTTGGTTGAGGCTTCAGGGCCGAGACGATCGCCCTCGGTGACTGGCAGCGGAGGGCAGCGGTGGCTGGACTGGAGCTGGTGGTCGGCGCAGCTCCTCACGCGAGTGGCCGGCGCTCCGCGCGGCGGCTGGGCCGCACATCTGCATCCGGAGGGCGCTGCTGGGCTCGTGAGGAGGCGATTGCTGAACGACTGCGCTGATGTTCAGGTGGCCGTGCATCGGAGGGGCTGTGGTGCCGGATCGCGACGTGACCGGGGCTGAGAGGACTAGAGGAGTGCTAGGACCGGAGTGCTGCCGCCGGACTCTTCGTCCTCTGAATTCTGCCTGGTGCGCTGCGGCCCTCTCTTATGAGGTGAATACCGGGACCTGTGGTGAGCGGAGGTGAGCGATACAGTGAGCGGAGGGCTGCGGGCGGAGAACTGCTGGCGGGCTGACTGCTTACCCGTGCTGGTGCCGCGCTGGCCTCCGGAGCACGGGGGAGTGGCGCCATTGATTTCCGGACGCCTGTCTCCTGAGGGCCGGTGGGGCTGGCCTGAATGCCGAGGTGCTGCTGGTGGGGGTGCTTTGAGGGCCCCCTTGTCTACAGGGTGTCTACTTGTGGAGAGTGGACCCGCGATCGTTACGTGCTGGTGGGTGACTGCGCCAGGGAATTTGAGAAGTTTGTCCTTCATGCTGGAGAAGGCTATGATGGGGCCGCTGTAGCAAGGCACCGGATTGTGGCTGGTTTAGGGTATTGGCGACTGCTGTGCCCTGGAGGAGGCAACGGAGGGCGCGAAGTGCTACATTGGTGTCTGTCAGAGCGAGGTGATAACTTGCGGAGCACTGAGGACCTGGTCTTGAATTCGATGGTGGTGTTAATGCTGTGGATGGCGAGTGACGAGTGCGGGCAGTACAGAGTGCGGTCCGCTGACCTGGCGCTTGATTCAAGGAGGTGCTGATCAGCGTGATTCGTGCGGAGACGCTGCGAGGTGGGACTGCCTGGGGGTACACCCAGACCCAGCGTCTGCCAGGACAGTGGTGGACCCTGCAAGATGGGGAAGTCAGAGGCTCGCCAGCAGAATCTATCCTTCGATGCCCGGTGGCAGGCGACACAGCCGCAGTTGGAGCAGGGCACGAGAGGTGCCACTTCGCGGGAGGGGCAACCAAAGACCTCAGACAATGACTTGCAGCTTATACTTGCCGAGATGCGCCAAGGGTTTGCCGCGATTACTGACAAAATGGACACCCTGGCCAACCGCATGGACACAATAGCGCGGAAAATCGAAGGGCATGAAACCAGGCTTACTGAGGCGGAGCAGCGTATCTCTGATGTGGAGGACGCAGCGGCACATGTGCAAACGGCGACTGAGCAACTAGATAAACTGCTCAAAGTCATAGCTGCAAAGAACGAAGACATCGAAGCACGTAGTCGACGCAACAACGTTCGCGTTTTGGGGATCCCGGAGAGCACCAACACGGGCAGGCTGGAAGAGTACATAGAGAAATTACTTGTGGACGTTGTGGGAAAAGATTCTCTGCCTTCGCAATTTGTGGTGGAGTGTGCTCACCGTTCCTTGGGACCTCGGCCGCCGCCTGGGGGCACTCCCCGGCCTATCATTGCTCGCCTACTAAATTACAGCGATAGGGATGTGGCCCTGAGGGTGGCCAGGGAGAAGAAACAGCTGTCTTATAATGGGGTGACCTTCACCATGTATCCTGACTTCACGATGCACGTACAGGAGGAGCGCCGTCGGTTCTTGGCTGTGAAGCAGAAACTGAGACAGGCTGGCATAGATTATGCCTTGCTGTACCCGGCACGTCTACGGGTGACCCATCAGGGAGCACAGAAGTTTTTCACCAATCCGCAACACGTGGAAGACTTTTTGAAACAGGCCCGTAGGAATACCAAAATACCGTTGTCACAGTCGGAGGAGAGCCGATCCCCCACGCTGGAGAAAGCCTGATGGCAAGCATGGACGATGACTGCGGGGAACAGATGGCGCTGCCGAGGCTCCTGGTCAAGCCAACATCTGTGGAGTTGGGTGGGTGGAGTGTATGGACTGGTGCTGAAGCCACTTGTATGCCGGTAACGGGCAATATTGGGCTACTGCTGGGCAGGACATGGAGGATGGGAGTAGAACTTTCTAAGCTCATCAGTCACCCTCAGGTTTGAGTCCGGGCCTGGTGGCTGTTGTGGCTGGGTCCGAACCGACTGGAGGTCATAGTGCGGCACCTGGATGTGAAGCCCCTAAGGGAAGTACCCTATGTTTGTTCTGTACAGTTTACAGCTTCTCTCTATGCCTGCCTTGAGTGGGATATGGGTGGCGCTCAGGTTATTGAGTACAGTTGGGAAGCTGTTGGAAGTTGGGGTGGGGGGAGGGACTAGTGATGCTGGCATGATTGGGATGCTTCAGTGGGTGGGGGAGGGGGGGAACGGGAGACTTCATGAGTACTGTTGGGGTTTGCTGCACTGTGTTGCATTAGAGCAGGGTTGTTCAGGGAATAGCAGGTGATGGTGTGCTGGGCTGCAATGTGTAGTGTTGGTTTGTCTGTATGGCGTCAATGGATCGGGAGGAAAGTGGTGTGCTTAAAATAATGTCGTGGAATGTGCGAGGCCTGAGAGACCTGAGGAAGCGCAGGAAGATCTTGGCGTATCTAGATAGGCAGCAGATCCAGGTGGCGCTGCTACAGGAGACGCATCTAGACCCCAGGGCTATTACCACCTTTGCATGTAGGTGGGCGGGACATCGTCTCTTCTCCTCATTCTCCTCTTATGCCCGTGGGACGGCGATACTTTTCCGAAAACAATTGCACTATGAACCAGCGGGGAGCATATTAGACGCGCATGGTCGGTATGTGATCACATGGGGACGGCTGGGGGGAGACTCCATAACGATAGCAAACTGCTATGGCCCGAATAGTGATAGTCCGGACTTCTTTATTGACGTCTGGGGGAAGATCATGACCATTGGCTCTACTCACATCATCTGGGGGGGAGACTTTAATGTTGCCTTGCAGCCAGGACAGGATAGATCGCACCCCTTGTCGCATCACTACACCAAGTCCAGGGAGGCATTGTCTGGCATAATAGAGGAGGGAGGACTGCTTGATAGCTGGCGGTATTTGCATCCGTTGGGGAGGGAGGGCTCGCATTTCACTTCTCACACGGGTAGCTGGGCGCGGATTGACTACTGCCTGGTGTCTAGAGGGCTGGGACCTGGTATACGGGCAGTGACGCATCTGGCCAGGACGTACTCAGATCATTGTCCTGTGAGGCTGTCGCTCATGTTGCCGGGCTATGCAGCTGCCAGGCCGCGCTGGAAGTTACAGCCCATGGCTCTACTAGATGCTGTATTTCAGGGAGAGCTGGAGGAGGAAATCCGTGAGTTTTTCAAGAGGAATAAGGGATCGTTCAGGAGTGTGGAGACGATATGGGAGGCCTTTAAGGTGACGATGAGGGGCTATTGCCTGTCTAAGAGTTGCGGAGTGCTAAGGGACATACAGCGCACGCTCCATAGTCTGGAGAAGGAGCTGAAGGGGTTGGAGAGGCAGATGGGGCAGGGACGAGACGGGGCGGCGCACAGCTTGTTTCGGGAAACCCTAACGAGATACGAGGCGGAGGCACAACGCGAATTGAAGTTTCGGGGGAAATACTGGGCGGCCCGCAGATATGGTGAGGGGGAGCGGCCTGGAAAGGCTCTTGCCGAAGTAATGCGGCCTCCCCGATTTAGTACTTACATTCTGGAAGAGTGCGGCCCTGATCGTACGATCCACCGAGACTCGCGGGGCATCCTCGCCACATTTGTAGAGCATTATGGTGCGCTTTACACGTCCCGGAGAGAAGGAGCGCTTGAGTTAGAGGACTTCCTGGACGACATCGTGCTGGGTTGGCTTGGGGATGCACAACGTGAATTCTTGTGTCATCCCTTTGAGCTGGATGAGATACGGGAGGCGATCATGCTGTTAAAAAATGGGAAAGCGCCGGGATCGGATGGGTTGCCAGCTGAATTTTACAAAAGTTATATTGACATAATGGCGCCGGTCCTACGGGAGGTGTACGAGGAGTCTTTAGAAGTAGGCATCTTGCCGCCGTCGATGAGAGAATCGGCGGTGACATCTTTATTGAAGCCCGGGAAGCCCCCGGATTCTTGCGATTCATACAGGCCGCTTTCTTTGATCAATTGTGATGCAAAGATTCTGGCTAAAGTGCTTGCCATCCACCTTGCGCTGCTGATGGACAAGCTGGTCCTGCCGGACCAATCGGGGTTTGTACCCGGGAGGTCGACGTCTCACAACCTTCGTACTCTGTTTTCCCTGGTGCAAATGGTGGACCAGGAGTTCCCACTCGCCGCTGTGTTTCTTGATGCTACCAAGGCATTTGACTCGGTAGAGTGGGACTACCTATTTGGCGTCCTTCGGCGGATGGGGTTTCATCAGCTTTATGTCTCCTGGCTTCAGTTGCTGTACAATCGGCCGACGGCCCGCATATTGATAAACGGTGAAGTGTCCTCCCAGATAGCTGTTTCCAGAGGTACGCCACAGGGGTGCCCACTGTCGCCCCTGCTATTCGCAATTGCTGTGGAACCGCTGGCTGCCCGTCTGCGACAGGTGCACAATGATAAGGCGTTCCGTTGCTGCTTGCGACAGATATTGATCTCGCTCTATGCGGATGACATAACGCTATACATTAGGGATCCGCAAGACAACATCAACCCCATATTGCGGGAATTTATACGCTATGAGAGACTCTCCGGAGTGGGTGTTAACTGGGGTAAATCCATGGTGTTCCCGCTCACGACGGCCGTGACTCCCTTCCCCCTCGACTTCCCGCTAGAGTGGTGTCAAGAGGACTTTCGATACCTTGGGATCCAGGTTGCTCGCACCGGGGAGGAGATTATTAGGGCAAACTATGGCACGGCTATGGATCGCCTCAAAACCAACGTAACGCGCTGGATCGCGCTGCCCCTATCTATGGCAGGCCGTGTGTCACTCATTAAAATGAAGATGCTCCCGCAGTTTCTGTACCTGTTTCTAAATATTCCCTATCATCCGGGGCGGGTTTTCTTCACCATGCTGCGTTCGGAGCTCATACGGTTGGTGTGGGGGGGTAAACAGGCGCGTTTGAGGTGGTCTACGCTGGTCAAGTCGTATGATCAAGGAGGGTTCGATGTTCCTGATCTGGAGCTGTACTTCTTATGCGCGCAAGCACATTACGCTTATTATTGGATTTACCCGCCGCGTTACATGCCGCAGGTGGCGCTGGAGGCCTGGCTTGCGGACCCAATACCCCTCAATGGTCTCATTTATGGTCCCGAGGCCATTCCGGTAGCGGCGCCCACAACAATCACTGGGACGGTGGAGGCATGGCGTCGTTTGCAGACCCTCTTAGGAGCTTCTTTCCTATACTCCCCTAGATTGCCACTTGCGTATCATCCCGCCTTGACGCTGCTGCAAGAGAGGGGGTTTCGAGATCTCTGTAAGCGTGTGCGGGTTGAGACCTGGGGGGATCTCTTTCAAGAAGGTACTTTTCGCACACCTGAGCAGTTCTTTCGGCAGGCGACACGCACGCCTCTTGATGTATTCTTATATGTGCGACTGCGGCAGGGCATGAGATCGTTGCTTTCTGATTTCCCCCAAGAACCGGAATGTTTTGAACCATTGCACCGGATGCTGCGCTCGGCGGAAGGTGGCCATTTAGTGTCCAGGCTATACGCCTCGATGCGTGAAAGTGACGTGGGGGACGATGGATTGTCCCAGACGCGATGGGGGGAAGAGCTAGGGAGCGAGGTAACTGAGGAACAGTGGAGATACTGTAGTCGGCAGACGGCACAGATATCGGCTAGTAGTCGGTTTCGTGTCATACATTTTAACTTCTTGCATCAGACGTACTACACGCCGGTTAAGAAACTACGTTTTAAGCTCGCTGATAATGATAATTGTGGGAGATGCGGTCAGCCGGGTGCGGGATTCTTGCATTTGGCCTGGGAATGTGCCGCGGTGAGTGCCTATTGGGAGCAAGTGTTTACGGCTCTGGGAGATATGCTGGACGTGCACCTAGTGAGGGACCCGCTTCTTGCACTTCTGGGACACACGGCACACGTGCCCCTGAAACACAAAAAGTATGTTGCCATTTCCTTACTGCTAGCGAAGTGGAGGGTAGCTTGTAGGTGGGGTAGAGGCCGGGCCCCGAAATTCAAAGAATGGCTGGCTGATATGATTTTTTGCCAAGAGCAGAGTGCCACGTATGCAGAGCTGCTGCCTCGGACCTCGAGGCCCAAGGATATATGGGGGCCGTTGGTGGGGTACCTTCTAACGCATGGCCCCGATGGGAGCAAGGCTGTGCAGAGTGCGGCTGGAGATGAGTGAGTGGCGGGCTGGGCGTTACTGCCGTCCCCTAATGCATGAATACACTTTCCTAGCTCGGGGGAGATCGAATGTGTGATATACGATTCACGGAGTGGATTGCGATCGCTGTGTGGATACGGCCAGTTTGTGATGTTTCGACGAGATTTCGTACTTGCACAAAGGATACTGCATGCCACTTTTATGTTTATGATTGTATGCCCTTCATGCTGATTGGATTTTTTTTGACCCTGCTGATGGTGTTACATTGCTTTATTATGAGCAAAAATAAAGTTTAAAAAAAAAAAAAAAAGAAAGGAAAAGAAAGCTGCAGTCAACGCCAGCCGAACTAGAGCAGAAAAAGCAAAAGCTCAAGGTGAATACACCAAAACCAATAAGGAAGCAAAGAGAAGCTTAAGAGCAGACAAGTGAAGATTTATCGATGGTCTTTCCACAGACCAAGGAAGCAGCAAGCCATGGAACCTTGAAAGAACTCTGCTACATAACAAAGAAAGTTTCCGTCACATACAGCAAGCCTGGAAGACCTGTTAAAGACAAAGCTGGCAAGACAATCATGCGTAACGAAGGCTAACAACGTAGATGGGTAGAGCGCTTTGAAGAACTGCTGAACCAACTTGTGCCACAGTCTCCACCAGACATTCAGCCAGCTGACAAGGACTTGCTAATTGATTGCAGCAGACCAACCAAGGAAGAAATACGGCAAGCGATCAAACATCTGAGAAATTGAAAGGCAGCAGAACTTAGAACATTCCTGCAGAGGCACTGAATGCAGACATTGAAATATCAGTAGATATGTTCTTCCCCTATGTTTTGAACGTTCTGGGAGGAGGAAAAGGTGCCATCAGCCTGGAAAGAGAGATACCTCATCCAAGAAAGGCGACCTGAGTAACTGAACAAACTACAGTGTGATAACTCCTCTATCAACCCCAAGCAAAGTGTTTAACAGAGTCATCTTGAACAGAATGAAGGAAAAAGTCAGCGATCAGTTGCGAGACCAGCAAGCTGGCTTCTGCAAAGATAGATCCTTCACAGACCCGACTGCAACACTGCACATCATCATTGAGTAGTCCATGTAATGGAACTCCCCCCTCTATGTCAAATTTAAAGACTAGAAGTCACTTGAGAGAGTGGATAGATAGACCCTTTGGCACGTCCTCCACCATTGTGGTGTGCCAGATGTACTCGTAAGAATCATCAAGAACTCTTACAAGGGAATGACCTGCAAGGCCAACTCATGGAAGCCTACCAAGTGAGGACCCGAGTCATGGACATCATTTGGGAGTAGTCAGGGGTCGCAGATGTGAGCTCTAGCTTGCTCCCTGCTACTCCTGGCACTTCCTTTATGAACCCCGGCCTCAGAGGGGGCAAAACCTCTTCTAAGGCCGGGGGTTGCATAGGAAGTGCCAGGAGTAGAAGGGAACAAGCTAGAGGCCACAGCTGTGACCCCTGACTACTTCCAAATTACGTCCAAGACTGGAGTCTGCCAGGGTTGTTTGCTCTCGCCTTTTCTCTTCCTACTGGCCATAGACTGGATCATTATGACATCCACAGCATGGAGAAGAAATGGGATCCAGTGGGCACCTTGGAAGCAGCTTGACGACCTGGACTTTGCAGATGACCTGGCCCGACTCCCTCCTACCCATCTACAGATGCAAGAGAAGACTAACAACGTGGCAGCGACATCAGCACAACCTGGCCTCAATGTCCACAGGGGAAAACCAAGATCCTGAAGACTACCAGGGCCAGCCAAACTGCAGTCACTCTTGCAGATGAGGCCCTGGAAGAGGCTGAGGCCTTCACCTACCTGGCCAGGGTTATAGACAAGGAGCGCGGCACAGATGCCGACCTCAAGGCAAGAATCAGCAACGCAAGAGCTGCCTTCATTCAGCTCAAAGGACCTATCGCTGCAAACCAAGTTTGGGCTTTTTAACACCAACATAAATCAGTACTTCTGTATGGAGCAGAAACTTGGAGGACAACAGTAACCATCCCCCAACAAAACCCAGACCGTCATCAACACCTGTCTGAGGAGAATCCGCCAAATCCACTGGACAAGCACATTCAGCAACAGTGACCTATGGCAGCAGACTTTCCAACTCCCTGCTCATGACCCCCAAGGGAAAATGAAAAGAGGAAGGGCAAGAAACACCTGGTGCCGAGGCCACGAGGCTAACTTCAAGGGGATGGGTTACTCCTGGAGTCAGGTTGAAAGAACATTTGCTTGCAACATTTCTTGCAAGGTTTAAAACATGTCGTTTTGGGAGGCAAGATTTTCTCTTGCACACTGCAATATTTCCAAGGTAAATAGATCTCTAAGGTACGAGCGGTAACTCTGGATCCATGTCTGGTGGCCCGTTAAGAAAGGACCGATATTAATGTGCAGGAGTGGCACCTATATTGAACCCACACATCATTTCGTAAGTGGAACAGCATCAGTGAAGAGCTGCAAGGTGCCACTTACCAGCACGCAGAGGTACTGCTCAAAAGGTTCCGGATCCAGTCTGACACCTGGCAATATTCAAAAGTTGAAGTGAACAGCTGCCCACACAGAAAGATCCAAAGACCAATAAATCCCCTCAATGAATAATCACGTCAAGAAATTGACTCACTACCCACCTGTCCCATCTATGATTTAGCAGTGATGTAGGCTTCCTATGACGAAGGCATCCTAAACTTGTTCTCAGTAGTTACACCGTTGACAATCGCATAGTTGGTTTGCAACAAATTAGAATATCTGACAGCCATAATGTTTGTTTGACTGGAGCCTTTGCCAATCACAACATAGGCTATATCTAAAGGTTGAGCGATTTTTTTTTATTGAAATATTTCCGTATTTCTTGCAAACAATATTCAAAGGTCACTAATTTGCACACAAGCTAGGCTTTCCTACGAAAATCAGGGCTTTATACTGCTTCTGCATGCATTCAAGTGTTCTCTGAAATACTTTCTCCAAGGGAAAGCAAAGTAAGATGTAAACTTGCATACCCACTGTTGCATTTTAAGTTCTGTCACTTTAATTGCTTGTACTTATGTCTTTACTATTGGCATGCACTCTGTTATCTTTTGTTGTACATTCCGAGTTCCATTGTAGATCTTATGGGAAGTTTTCCAGTGAGAGACTCAGTTGCGCCTGGAGTCTACATCTGGATGAATGTTCTGCCGTGCTGTTTCTCAATAAACTAACTGAAGATTTACTTATTGTGGATTTTAATATTGGCGACAAGGAAGAAACCTCTCCTGTCTGCATCAGCACGGGAACGGAGAGTTTAAAGAGTCCAAGGGAATTTAAAGACAAACAAGGAATTTCAAAAAAGTTGGATTTTAAATACAAGGAGGAAAAAAAGAAGCATTCCTGACCAGCGAACAGAACACGGAGGAAGATTTCCCAAAGCATTGGTTTTACTGGGAAAGGAAGTGTTGAATTTACGAGCCAAAGTAAAGGATAATTTAAATAAAAATACATTACCGGCACGCCATGGAATTTTGAAAGGGGGCGATCACTGTATCCTAGCAGCATTGAAGTAAGAACGCGGCAAAGGAGAACTTCTGTATCCTGGCGTCAGCGCGAGAATCAACAAACACGTCAGAAGCTACATCAGTGTGTGAGGACAGACGCTGACGTGCAACGCGGCGTGGTGGCCATTTTGAGTTGCCATAGCAACCAATACACAGAGTGGAAGATCTTACGAGAGGAGCTGCGCGATCGTAGTGAAAGTGTTTATACAAGTCAAGACGTCGGTTTAGAAGCTGAAAGGAGAGTTTAGAAAGTGAAATTATATGGATTTTGTGAATAAACTCTGGTGGGCAAATAATTCTGATTAGACATAAACATCATATCAGAAAGAAATATTTAAAAAAAAATCATTAAAGAAATTAAAAGAGGCATTCATTCAGGTAATATTCTAATATTGTTATTTTGACAAAATAAGTGGTAAAGAAGAACTTACAGAGGACAGTTAAAGGCAAGGACATTTTTGAGAATTTTTGACAAGTAGAATATAAAAAAGAAAAATGCAGTTTGAACCACCAGGAAAGTTTCTACAAAATAAGGGTGATCCACCCTTACCATGGACAAGGTGGAAAGAAGAATTTTTAACATACATGAAGGCAATCGATGGCGAACGCATGGGCGCTGAAAGGAAAAAGAGCATACTATTACACTGTCTAGGATCAGAAGGACAATACATTTTCAGAGCACTACCACAAGTCACACCACAAATAGGAGAGGAGAATGTAAATGTATATAATGAAGCTTTACAAAGGCGCGAAAAGAGGTTTAAACCAACTACCAGCATTGCGCTGAACAGATTTAGGTTTTACACAAGGGCACAAAAGGAGGATGAATCATTTGATTTCCTAACGGCTTTAAGATCTTTATGTGTTCATTGCAAATTTGGCATGATGGCTGATGAAATGATTAGGGATCAGATAATTGTGCATGTTAGGAACAAGAAGGTGCAAGAGAACCTGTGGGTAATGAGTGATCCTAGTTTATCTGAAGCAATAGCTAATGCTAATGCTGTAGAACAATCTGAAAGTTGGATGCAAACGGTTAGGCAAAGTACGAAGAAGAGTGAGAGTGTGGAAGAAGTTTGTGCTATAAAGAATAATACTGGAAACAGTATGGAGGGTCGTAGTAGCAAGCCAGAGAGTACACAAAAGAAGTTTGTAATAAATAGATACAACAATAGTAATGCATTTCGAAGTAACGGGAGTTTGGGAAGTCAAATTTCATGTTATAGATGTGGAAGTAGAACACATTTGGCATCTTTAATGGGTTGTTCTGCTATTACTAGAGAATGCAGGAAGTGTGGAAGGTTGGGTCATTTTAGTAATGTTTGCAGAGATAATAGGAGAAATAATACAGCCACGACAGTTTCAGGCTCAATATCGACGATTACTGGAAATGAAAATATTCACAATGAGGTTGAAAGGAAAGAAAGTTATGATAATTCTGAGTGTGAAAGAGGGCTCGTTGTATCGATTGTTAGTAAAAGTGTAGATGGGAACAATGAGATTTTGCTTAACTCACCTAAATGTACGGTAAAAGTGTTTGGGGTGGAATTACAGTTCATTGCTGATTCAGGATCACCGTGGACCATCATATCAAAAGAATATTTTGAAGAGAAATTGTCTGAAGTTTGTAATGGGAAAAAATTACAAGTTAGTGATGTTATAGGTGCAAGTTTTGACGGTTCAAGAATTGATATGGAAGGATATTTTAATGTTACCTTGTTGTTTAAAGGAAGATTTGCAGATATTAAATTGTACATTGCTGTGAAGGGTGTAAATGTGCTAGGATGGCGTGATCAATGGAAGCTTGGGATTATTCTCAATACACGATCTTCTGAACCAGTCACATTAGGGGAAAATGTTTCAACACAAAAGTAGCCGTTTTAGATTCTAAAGTTAGGAATTTGGTTAGTAAGTACAAAAATGTTTTCAGTGATAAGTTGGGAAGATTAATTATTTTTAACATAAAATTATTTTAAAGGAAAACGCACGTCCAGCTACGTTCCCTTTAAGGCGTGCGCCTTCCTTGACGTCAGCGCGCACTCCCGGATGTGGAGCGTGCACAACGATTCTAGGACGTCGGGAGAGAGGCGCCGCCGCTTTAAGAAGCGGGCGGCGCGAAAAGCAGGCACTGTTGAAGCAGTGCCGGAGAGGAGTCGTGGAGAGTGCAGGTAAGGGGGCTTGAGGGCTTGTGGCGGTTGGGGGGGGTGGCTCGGGGCGTGTGTATGCAGAGCGCGGGGCTGATTGTGGCCTTTTGTTTATATATTGATGGCAATCACAGCCCGTGAAGGGGCTCTGATTACCATCAATACTTAAACAAAAGGCCACAATCGTCCCCGCACTTTACTAACAAAACAGTAAAGTCGGTTTACAATCACAGTGTGTACCAAAGTACACGCTGTGTTTTTGAACTGGCTCTACTCTTTTGTTAGTAAAGCGCGGTGCGGGCACAATCGTCCCCGCACCGCTCTTTACTAACAAAAGAGTAGAGCCAGTTTAAAAACACAGCGTGTACTTTCATAAAGTACACGCTGTATTTTGAAACTGGCCCGCTCTCCCGCTCAAACTTATGGATGCGTTTCCAACCCCACTGGGACCTCGGCCATACTCTTTGGACCTGCCCAGGTGTCTCCGAGGGAGGAGGGGTCGAGATAGTTTTAGTGCAAGTTTTTAAATGTACTTATTCTCTGGGAGTGATGAAGTTTCACTTTGCGGCCTGAAATATATCAATGCGGCAAAATATTTAATTTTTCAACTCTTGGATTTAGCAGTGGCCGTTTCCTAACATGTGTCATATTTTCCCAATAAATAACATTTCAGGTTTTGGAACGCCACCTCTCTAAGCAGGCTTTTCCCCCCCTGAATCTGCCAGAAAGAGGTTGGTGCACACATGAACCAGATAATTCAAAACCAAAGGTGACACCTGCCTTTCCCGGTGTAAATGTATTATTAAACACATTAGAAGGCTTGTGTCACTGCGAATGAAAGACTCATACCCCTGAGATCGAGTTATGATAAACACTGGTAGGCGCAAATGTTGTCAGGAACACAAAATCACATTAATCTCCGCCCCAGCCTTTTCCATTTGACAAGTAGTTCGCTAGCGAGATTTTCAGATTTTCGCAATCTTCAACAACAATAAAATCCAGTGAGCAGCGCTTGATATCACATTAACATGTCTTTCAGTATACAAATATGCTTCAAAACTTGCCAGGCGCTATCGGATTCAAATACACACTAAAGTGTTAAAGGATGGCACACTGTCCTACGGACAGATTGACAATCTTTTCAAGCTGATGCTTGGTGGAAACATCTTGTGAGGAGGCGGCCTCCATAGCCGGGATACCCTTCCCATCATCCCTTGTACAGAAATACAACGACACGCGAAGGCGGGGAGGGAATGAGTTAATCCTTTCCCCTACCTCTTATGTGCAGGGAAGAGCCCCGCCCGGGCTGTGCAGGAACCAATGGCATCCGCGAGAGGCAGGAACTGATGAGTACGAAAAGAGCCCGGAAGAACAGCGAGAGTGTGTGGAATCGGAGGAGCAGAGAAAACAGCCACGCCGAGAACAGCCACGCCGAGAACAGCCACGCTGAGAGGAAGAGAGGAGCCTAGAGGAACCCTCGACCATCGACGCAGGAGAAGAGGAACCGAGGCCAGCCGTCGACTCGGAGGTCTCACCCGAAGCCGAAGAAGCCGAGACCTGGTCCGAAGAGTGGTGGACGCCCCCAGGAGGACGATGATAAGCCGCTGCAGCTCCGGAGAGTTGCGGCCAACGCGGTATGTGATACGGGAAGGGGGAGGGATAAGCGGGGTCCAGCTAGTGGACTATCGGGTGTTGCCATTGCCAGGAATCCTCAAGGGATAAGCGGGGTCCAGCTAGTGGACTATCGGGTGTTGCCATTGCCAGGAATCCTCTAGGAAAAGCGATTGCCCTAGCACGCCCCGGCATTCTGGTATCCCTTCACAACCCGGCCCGTTATACTAACCACTGTGGTATATTAGCTGAGCTTTGCAGCGATTATCCCCTGTTCCACGCCTATAAGAACTGCCACACCTGCATCTTTATATCGTGCCTCACAACGGGTCTTTCTTAGTTAGTTTTTGTCACTGTTGAAGGGTTCGTAACAGAAAAGCCTGAACCACGAGTCTTACCGCCTTCTCTCCTTCTTTCTTTCCGAGGCAACCTGGGGGAGAACATCCGACCACGTCAGGAACCCATCACCCGCCGGAAGACCGTGGGGACGATTCCCGGATAGAGAAGGCCATCATATCATCCTAACCTGTTTTGTGGAACTGTTCATTTCCTTTAAAAATAAACCTCAAACACCATTGCTCATCAAATTCGGCCTCCTCGCTTTTCCTTTCGACCCTCCCTCTCACACATCTCCTGTAACTTTTAAAAACATCAAGCAAAATGTAATCTACCTCAACCAGCAGCTCTCTTGAAGCGACAAATCCGTACAAAAGAGACAAGCACTTTGCTGATGTTATCTCTGTACTCCTAGAAGACAAGCCTTTTCTTTGACTAATGAAGTGATCTGGCCATGGCAAGAGACCTGGAGAACCCAGATATTAAGGAATATTGTGGGTGGCGCGGTCATGCTTCTGTAAGAGTAGTCTACTTGCCTTGCAGGGATGTCTGCACTCACTATAGCCATTGCTACATATACCAAATCATTGCTTCTAAAAGCTGGAAAAAATTAAGTTCTCCAGTGTGCACGGTATAAGCAAAATAAACAAACATCAGGGACTCCACCTAAGTGAACCCAACAAAGCACCTGGGCCTGAGGCTTGCATGATGGGTACCAGCCCACGCCTCCCTTCACCCCAATTTGTTTTCTTCCATGAAAAACACAAGACAAGGGCCTTGTCCTTTGACTGCACAATCCGCCCCTCAACTTATATCCGTCTCTTATTTCCATAACTATTTGCCATACTGAAATGGTTTTAGTCTAATGAAAATTTCTAGAAATTTCTAACATTTTAAGCCTCTTGAAGAGTCAATATTTCATTCTACTCTGGTCGAGTGGCCTTCTGCTTTATTCTTTTTGAACAAAAGACAAGAAGAATGGAAGGGGCTAAAAATGCATTATCTTTTGTAAATGTTAACATCTATGACGACATTGTAGCATTGTAGACATATAGAAATTCTCTACTCACTCTTGGTGGCCTTGGTGCTGTCGCTCTGAACACTGTCATTTGAATGGTTGCTTGAGACAGAAGATACACTGGAAGTCCTTAAGAAGCCGAAGGCTGGCATCTTAGCAGTAGGCAAGCGTGAGTAACCTGGCGGGCGGAGTCCTGACCTACGTTCCCTTTAAGGCGCGCGCCCTGTGCGATGTACGCCCCTAGTGTAGATATACTTAGGGGGTTAGGTCTAATGCGTTAGACTAATGAGAAATTGGATAATGTGATTTATGCCCCTGTGATAGATGCAGGATAGGTTTTATACCTGATGCTAGTGTGATGACGCTGAGGTCATTATTGCGCCAGTAGTTACTGGTTGTGCTCTACAGTGATAATTTGTGCTACAGTTAGTATATGTTCTACATGTACAGTTGGTGCTTTGTGCTGATCCTGACAGTGGTCCATGTGGCCCTGTCCTGTGTAAATAGTCCCTTGTAAAATTCTGCCCAGTGCCAGTTGGCACCGTGTAAATTGTGTGAATATTATCTAATGTGTTTTGGTATAATACAAAGGCTATTTTTATATATAACCTTGTGTGGAGTTTCCTTTGTGGTGGGCCTTGGGTGTTGTTGCTGGGTGCGCGCGCAAACGCTTTACACATTGCCTCCGGGATAAGCCTGACTGCTCGTGCCAAGCTACCAAGGGGGTGAGCAGGGGTTATCTTTGGCATGTAATTCCCCAGCCCTGACTAGAGTGGTGGTTTCTGCCTGGCTTTGGCGCAAGCCCTAGCCAACCAGAAATCCCATTTCTAACATTGGGAATTGTACATGGTGTGACATTCACAGTATTTCCTACTATTGCACTGAGTGACACGTTGAACACATTTAGATATTACTGTCATTGATTTATAAATTGAATTTACGAGTCACCCAAAAGCTGTTTGCGTACTTGCAACGGCAACCTAGTTTTCTTACAGGCATTTGCAATCCGCAATTATCGGTGCGGCATCAGGGCGGTGCAACCGGTGCTGTGACTTCAGGGGCCAAATTCAGGGTGTGTGGTGACGGGTGGGGGGCGGGTTGCTTCATTTTAAAACATCTAAAGGCACCTGCTGCACATATTTTTGTGTGCCCACCAGGAGTGAAAAGTTTGGGAACCACTGGTATGGGAGATGCTATAAAACAAATGAAATACATGTGACAGAGGAATGAGAGGCACCGTTGAAGGGTTATATTAAGGGAATCATTGAGGAATCCCAACAAAGATTGTTGTATGCTGGTGCATTGTAAGATTGTCATTTACTATTCCTTAAAAGCTAATAAAAGTCAATATATAATGATACATGTGTTGTAGAATGCACCATTGATTCCTAATTTTCTTGGGGGGAGAGGCCACTCACTACACTTAGGAGCCTTGTACTGTGAAAGAAAACTAACTATTTAAAAGTTAATCACCGAGATGCAGCACCAACCTTCCCACTACATGTTCCCGTTTTTGGCAAACTCTTCCAATATAAAATACTAAATTCATTAGTAATTATAGTTTGTTTTTGTGCGCCCATGTGTTTATTTTTTCGAATTACTCTTGTACTGTTTACATCATACTAATAATGAAACACATTGGCACACGCCTGTTTGTCCTAGACTGGAATCCCAGGTAATTGTTTAGTATTTTTTTCTATTGGGGTCTCTAGACCGGTCCCATTCATAGTTTGTGATTCTTCAAGCGTTTGCTGACTATCTTGTCTTCAGTTGCAGGTTTCCAGTCTGTAAGGTATTTGGATAGGAGTGGTCAGGTGCGAGTACCCACAAAGACAAGGTAATTCTGTGTACGTTCCTCGTTGGGTTGGCGGTTGCTGGGTAAATAGAATCACAATCTGCACCCCTTTTCTTTTGCAGGTTTGGGAGACCGTACTACAAATACAATTGCACAGGCAGACGGGAGTACAGGCAGAACAAACAGGTAATTGAGTTCAAGCAGAAGAGGTAATTGTTTGGTAGAGTTAAACTGTGGTGCATCTTCATCCTTGTAGTATAATATACTTACCCATGTTTTCTTCTGTTGCAGGCTTCGCAGCCAGAACCCCATACATTCACACAGGCGTACGTGAGTTCAAGCAGAAGAGGTAATTGTTTGGTAGAGTTAAACTGTGGTGCATCTTGAACATTGTAGTTCAAAGGATTGCATTCATGAGCTAGGCGCCAACGTAAGCCATGTTCCCTTATCTTGCAGGCTTTGTGGCACAGCAGGTTCAAACCGGCGGGCACGGAAATGTTCAAGCGCAAAGCTGTCACTTTGGGAGAGTGCAATGCTTCACCACAAAGGAAGAAATGTTGCCTTGTATTCAAGGGAGAGTGGATGAAGGAAATTGTGGAGGCTGAGATGCAGAAATCACGGAGCAAGGTTCGCGTGCAACTCGGGGAACTTTTCCAATACAGTCCAGATGTGGGCTTGATTTGCAAAGCATGTGCCTAAGCCAAGATTGTAGGGGACTTTTCCACAGGGAAGAAATGGAGTGATGGCTGGAAACTGGATTACATGAAACGCCATCTACTTAGCAAAGTACACGAGTCTGCCATGGTGATCTTGAGAAACAGAAGTGCTGCTGCCAGGTTTGGTTTTGGAGTGCGGGCAATGCTGACAGAAACTGCCACTGACAAAGCAAATAGAATGGAAGTAGTTGAACGCCAAAGATCTGTGCCTGAAGAGATAAAGATTCTCATCAACAACGTGTTGCTGGCGGTGAAGATGAATACTTCAATGTTATCTGTACAAGACATCCATGACCACCTAGCTTTGTATGTCAAGATACCAGACAGCTGGAAGAGCAAGAACTATGCCTTTGAGTTCCTTGAGGCCATCAATAGCATGATACACTGTGAAGCTATGGCAGAACTTCGTAACGCTTTGTATCACACATTGATAATTGATGAGAGCACTGATATTTCTGTTTCAAAAATGCTCATCCTGTACTTCAAGTTCCGACCAGTAACATCAACAGAGCACAAAACACAGTTTGGGCGCATAGTGAAGCTGACTAGTTGTAATGCTGAGGCTATCACTACTGCTGTGAAAAATTTCTACCCTGCCAATGAACCGGACCTCTTGAAAATGGTTATGTTCACATCTGATGGTGCGTCCGTGATGCTGGGTAAGAATAATGGTGTTGCTACTCGCCGTAAACAATCCATACCTCATCTAGTTAAGCAGCATTGTGTCGCCCATCGAGAAGATTTGTGAGTTGATGATGCCTGGAAAAGGGTTCCAATGGTTAAAGAGATGGAGACATTATTGAGGACTGTCTACACTGTGTTCTCCAGATCTCCTGCAAGGAAGTCCAAGCTGGATGAAATTGCATCAGTCACTGAATGTGAAGTGGTCTCTTTTCGACCACTGAATGAAGTCCGGTGGCTTTCAAGGCATTTTTCTGTTGGTGCACTAATTCGTAATTACGAGGCTGTTCTTAAGTACTTTGAGCATGAGAAAGTTGAGGAGAATGATCCAGTTGCTAAATATTGTTATAAAAAGCTATCAAACTTCAACTACCATATTTCACTTGCAGTACTTAATGACATTCTGGGTGAATTTGCATCTTTGTGCAAACTATTCCAAAAAAGTTCTCTGACTACTGTTGAAGCTGTACAGTATGCAAGAGCAAAGATTGGCCAAGTTAAGCAACAGTATTTGGGGGACACTGTCTTTTGGAGCAGCAATGTAAGAGATCTGATGGTGTTGTACAAGGAAAGGCAAGAGTTTGACAGTGGGCCTATTTTGTTTTTGTTTCCCTTCTTTGTGAGCACATGCAAAAAAGGTTCCCTGAAGATGAGCTGAAAGAATGGGCAAGTTTTGAAATCCAGGCAATGGCCGCACAATCACATTTTGATTTTGGGACTGAGAATATACAAAGACTTGTAGAAAAGTATACAAATGTCTTGGTCCTGGGTGATTGCGAAACACCAGAAGATGTTGTTCGACAATACAGAGACTATAAATATGTGGTGGCAGAACATGTAAAGGGTGGGTTATTTACCACCTCTCAAGACATGGTGAATTTCACTGTACGCAATGCTGCTCAATATAGTGTGGTGGCTCAGCTTGTTGATGTCTGCGCAACGTTTCAAGCATCTAGTGCAGATTGTGAACGAGGATTCAGCCTCATGAATACTATCAAGAGTAAGTTGAGGAATAGACTAGAGCAGAAGCATTTGGATATGCTGATGAGGACAAAGGCCTACCTCCTGAACGGGAAAGTTGACCTAGATCGAGTTTATCACCACTGGAAAAATGCCAAAGATCGCAGTGAGAAGCAACCCTGTCACCCCTCTAGTGATGCCACTTGACATGTCTCCCTTTATTGTTTGTATGTGATATTGCATAGGCTCCCAACATTTCCCCACCCAATTAACAGTGCTCACGTTAAGAATATTTATTAAAATCATATGATGGTACCACAGTTTAAGTCTTGTGCTTTTCTAAACTTGAAGTGTACTTGCCTGTGTAACCAATTCATGTCATGGCGTGTTTATCCAATTTGTAAACTTGCCTTAAGACACTTATTGTGGCACTGTATGTGTGAAAATGCACCATCTTTTCACTTTTTAAAGTAAACGTTCTGAGTGACATTTGGCGCCGCGCACACGCGCTGTCTGGTTCCTGGCGCACATAGCCATGGTTGCAGCGCACAGAGACCCTACACTGCCGCACACAGAGGAAAGAAATTAGAGGGAACATTGACGTCCAGTGGTACAAAAACTCAGGGGGGTGCCCATTAATGTGAGAGAAGAACTTAGGGACATGTTGAAAGAGCTTACCAATGAAGGAATAATTGAAGAAGTTGAATCTTCTGAAGGCTGATACAAAATTGAGGGTGTGTGTGGATCTGAGAGCCTTGAATTCTAATATTATTATTGATTGTCATCCTCTTCCAAATATAAACGAGGTGGTATCAAAGCTGGAAGGTGCAAAGGTCTTTTCAACATTGGGCTCAAGGTCTGCGTATCATCAGATTTGTCTTTCTGAGGATTCAAAAAACCTAACGGCTTTTATAACTCCCCAAGGCCTGTATCGTTACACAAGGATGCCGTTTGGTTTGGCTTCGGCCGCATCGGTTTTTCAAAGAGTTATGTTCAGGATGTTCAGAGATATTGATCATTTTGTTAAATGTTTTCAAAATGATATATTCATCTTTTAAAAAAATGAGGCAGAACATACTTTACATTTGAATATAGTCTGCAGGAGATTAGAGAAGCATGGTCTCACACTTAAGGAAAACAAATGCAAGTTGTATAAAAGGCCAGTAGAATACTTAGGACATACACTATCAGGTGATGGCGTGGTTCCAAAGAGATCGAATGTTGATGCTATCCTAAATGCACCAGCTCCTGTTAACAAGGAACAATTGTTAAGTTTTGCGGGAATGTGTGAGTACTATAGCAAATTTGTTAATAACTTTGCAAGTAAAATGGAACCATTGAGAGAATTACTCAGAAAGAATGCCAACTATGATTGGTCTAGTACTCAACAAAAAGTGTTTAAAGATATCAAGCAGAAGATAGTGTGTGCACCTACTTTGAAACCTTTCGATTTAAAAAAGAGTGTATTATCACAGTAGATGCAAGCCTATATGGGATTGTTGGTGTACTTTCGCAAAGGTATGGTAGAGAAGAATGGAATATGGCGTTGGCTTCAAGAACGCCTAATGAGACCGAGAGAAAGTATGCTGTGATAGAAAGAGAACTCCTTGCTTGTGTTTGGGCTATTGAACACTACAAATTGTACGTATGGGGTAGTAAATTCACATTAAGGTCGGACCATAAACCATTAGTGAACATCCTTTCGTCTGGTGAAGGAAGGAATTCCACTGCTAGAATTGCTAGGCTTTCCTTTAGGCTTCAAGAATATAATTTTAAGACGGAGTATGTACCTGGAAAGAAAAATGTGACAGCAGATTTTCTTTCCAGGTTACCTTGTGTTCAAAGTGGAGTGAACGTTGTCAAAGAATCTGATTTTGTACTTACCATCTGTGACATCATGCCTGCACAATTTCATGAGATTAGTGAGAGCCTATGGGAAGAGTGTGTCAATAAGGATAAGGATTGACTAGAAATTAAAAAATATGTTATGGAAGGATGGCCCAACAAATAACAGATTAGGCCTGAGTATTTACCTTTGTTCAAGGTCGCAGGAGAACTGGAATTTGAGGGAGATTTACTTTTTAAAAATAGTAAATTCCCCCAAGAGGAATGCAAGATGTTATTCTTAAAATAGCTCACCAGACTCATCCTGGCATCTCATCTATGAAACGCCCATTCAGGAATTTTTTTTGGTGGCCAGGAATGGACAAATCTATCGATCGCATCGTCAGGGAATGTGAATTATGTGTGTCTAGTGAGAGAATGCTGAGTGTTAAAACTCCTCCTTTAAGAATGGTTGAATGGCCCAAAGAACCGTGGCAAAAGATAGCTTTTGACATTTCAGGTCCTTTTAATATGTTGCCAGAAAACTATCGGTTTGCGTTGGTTTTAGTAGACTACCATTCAAAGTGGCCGGAGGTAAAATTTGTGACCAAAATCACCACGGGAATCGTTTTAAATTTCTTAAAAGAGATATTTGCGCGTGATGGATGCCCATCGTGTCTTGTCACTGACAACGGTGTACAATTTACTTCGTCAGAGATGAAAACCTTTGAAAACATTTGTGGCATTAAACATGTTTTCACTTCCTTATATGGACCACATGAAAATGGTCAGGTTGAAAGATTTAACCAGGTTTTGAAGGATTTTATCATTGAATCTGTCAAACAAGAGAATAATTGGTTGAGTAAAGTTAGAGAGAAATTATGGTTATATAGAATAACTCCTCATACCACAACTGATGACAGCCCTTTCAAATTGTTGAAGGGAAGAGATCCAGCTTCTAAAATTTGCCCATGGTGGTTTAGAGAGAAGTGTGTAAAAACAAATCTGAGCAGTGGGAAACAAACAACAGAAAACTTGTGCTTGGTTTGATAAGAAGTGGAAAACTAAAGTTCCATCTTTTAAAATTGGTCATTGGGTTAGGATTTTAAAACCAGGCCTCATCAGCAAGGGTGCCAGCAGATTTGGAAAGGCCAGCCAAGTTAAAAGAGTTTTTAGGAACTCTGTTGCCACTCAAGATAGTAAGGTATGGAACATTAGAAGGGTTGCCAAATGTCCACTTAGTGTGCGTGGCGATACACCAACAAGCTCTTCTAGTGAGCCTGACCATAGTAACAAATCTAGTTATGGTACCTCTGGTGAATCCAACAATGTGAATAAAGATGATTCTGGTTTTTCTAAGGTTAGGACCTCTAACCGTTTAAGATATTTTCCCAGAAGGTTAAATGACTATGTTTAAATTTCTTTGTCTTTCCCCATTATTGCTTTTGCTTATTTTGGTTTTTTTATTTATTAAATGAGGGGAATGTGTTGCATTTTAAGTTCTGTCACTTTAATTGCTTGTACTTATGTCTTTACTATTGGCATGAGCTCTGTTATCTTTTGTTGTACATTCCGAGTTCCACTGTAGATCTTATAACACCTCGGGAGGCAGAAGCTCGAAAACAGCTAGAAGCCTACTCGCAAAATTAGAAGAGCTGGGCCTACGAGCACTTAATGGTAGATTCTCAGGGGACCGTCCCCAATTCGCTACATTTCATAGCACTAAGGCTAGCTCTACAATTGATTTCACACTCCTCTCCCGCAGCCTGTATCAAAGGGCAAGAGATTTCCATATCGGTTCGATGGATTACAGTGACCACCTTCCTCAGGAAATCACGATTGAGGCTCCAATAATACTAAGCCCTCCCGCTGCCAAAAGACTAGGGTCAGAATTCTCAACAAATGAAAGGCGGATAAAGTGCATAAATAATGACCTACAAAGCCTTTTATCTCAAGCGAAACAAGCATTAGGAGAGGCACAATCAGCAACCACAGACTCAATCAAAAGTTGGGAGGTGTTCACACAAAAACTTTACGAGATAAATTCGAAAAAAATAAAAACGTAAGGATCGACGGAATGGTCAAAGCCCTGAAACATAAGAACCATCACAATTTTAGAAATGACATCAAGCTAAAAAAGTTAAAGTGCAGATCAACAATACTTTCCGAAGAGCATGGACAGACCCTGCCGCACGTCAAGCGCTCAGATAGTTAAAAGCTACCCGCAGGAAATTGATATGGCGATTTAAAAAAAGAAGCTGAAGAGGCCTTTTGGGGAAAACTCCTACACGACGCCAAAACGAACAATAGAGCGAAGCCAGGGGATCGAATCCTATACCACTGAAGAGGCCTGGACAACCTTCCTTGGTACACATTTAAACGATGCTCAATAACCGCGGAAAGAATCATATAAACTCAAAAACGTTTCCGAAGCGTGGAACTCTCAATATAAAGAAAATCTCGCACATAATGAGGAATTCCCAATCAAGAACGCACAGATACGCAAAAGAATCTTGAAAGGGAGACGCGAGGGAGCACCAGGCCTAAATGGCAGTCCCCCAGTCGTGTTCAAACAAGAGCCGGAGTACTGGGCTGTCGTTTTCAAACCAATGTTTGAAAAGATTTTGCAGACTTCAACAATCCCACGATCCTGGAGGGGAGCAATTATCTTGCCAATCTTCAAAAAAGGAGACAAGAATGATCCAAGAAGCTATCGCCTTATAGCCTTACTTGATAATGAGGCAAAATACTACGCTGGCCTCTTACTCCAGGAGTTAACATTCTGGGTGGAAGACACAACAGCAATTCCATATAATCAAACTGGATTCCGTAAAAACATGGGGACGACCACTAATATTCTAGCCCTATCACTCTTGATTGACTCAGCTCTTGTGACAAAACAACCTTTATACCTGTGCTATATTGACTACAGCTCCGCTTTTGACCATGTCAATAGAAACATGTTGTGGCAAAAATGAAAGAAAATGGAAATTCCACCACTACTGTTGAACCAACTAATTCTCCTGCACAGCGACACCTGGGTTCAGGTCAAACTAGGTGCAGGGGAATTCCTATCCAAGAAGATCCCAACAAGCACAGGGGTAAAACAAGGATGCGTGCTCGCACCAACATTGTTCAATCTTTTTATGGCTGAACTCCCAACCTTGCTGAATGAAAGCAATTCTCACGCACCCAAGCTAGGGGGCACTCAGCTGTCCAACTTATTTTACGCGGATGACTTGGTGCTGATCAGCCGGACTCTGATAGGCTTACAGCGACTGTTAGATATCACTTCGCAATACTCTAAAACAAACAAACTCAGTATCAGTCAAGAAAAAACTAAAGTCATGTGCATAACTAATAGTAAAAAGAAATCATAGACCAGTTGGTTCCTGGACTCACGGAAGCTGGATGTCACAAGAAAATACAGATATCTGGGGGTCATCCTAGACCCCAGCGACAGCTTTAAGCCACAATGCGAGGAAATAAAAAAGAGAGGACTAATGACAGCGGTATCTCTAAGAAACTTAAAAAATAAGATCACTGGACCAAACCTCATTCCTTTATTAAAGGTGATTCAGGCAAAACTGATTCCATCTATCACCTATGGAAGCGAAGCGATGAGAGGAAGGGACGCTAAAAAGGTAGACGGAACAGTAACAAGAGCCCTGCGCATGATCTTTGGCTTGCCAAAGTACACTTCACCCGTGCAGATTAGACTCGAATTTGGGCTGGTAAAGGAAGAGCTGGCACGTAAAGGAGTATACTTAAAAAGCTGGTATAAAATAAGCAGGGGAGAAGCAAACACACTCAACGATCTCCTTTGGAAGGAACTGCAAATTAAAGAAAACGGCCCCGCAAGGCTTTTCCTGGAGGACACAATAAAACACCTGGGGGTGCGTCAACTGTGGTATCTACAGGGCCTTTGGTGGGTTTCAAAAAAGCAGTAAATAACATCGTTAGAAAAGAATCTCTCCTGCAGGACAAAGCTTTACTGACGGAGCGAGCTCATGGTTGGCTAACTATACAATCTAACTCCAAACTTAGGCCACAAACATATCTTCAGACCAGCTTCACTAAAAAAACAAAAGAGAAATTTCTGAAATATCGCCTAGGACTATTGCCTTCTGTAGACCATATGGCCCCTTGGCTGCATCCCTCAATGCCAGCAAAGTGCCGCCTTTGTGGGAACGACGAAGAAAACATCCTACACCTTATTACCATCTGTAAGGTGCTGTTGCAAGATCGCAGGAATCTTCTGAGACCGCTATTTAACAAAAAACGAATCAGGTCATGCAGACAAGCGGTCCTGGCATGTTTTTCGGGTGACGAAGTTCAATATATTGAAGTTGCAGAAGCCCTCCTTAACAAAAAGAAAGAACAAACTGAAAAAGTTAAATTGATGGAACCCAGTGCATCTCTTGCATCCTCAGAGCTAAAATATTCGGATAATAATGAGGGCCCAACTGGCACTTAGGAGCCCACTGGAACTCAACGCTACAAAGAACAAGCATACAGGGATGAGAACGTCTTGTAACCCATGTGGACTACGAACTGCAATAATCAAATGCATCCTGAAGGGGAAAGTAGGTCAGCCTAATCATGTAAAGCTCCTCAATGGCAAGATAGAAGTGACTCAGCAATGGGCCAATTTTCCTTCCCGCTATTATTTTTTTAAAATAGTTTTAGCTTTAGCATTTTTTAATTGTAGCTTTTTACATCTTACCACAGTATTAATATAATTTTCTATGCTGTTATAGACACACAAAACTGTTTTTATTGATGTTGGTTTGTAATGGTTTTTATTAACTGTACAATAAAGTATTACCCCTTATGGGAAGTTTTCCAGTGAGAGACTCAGTTGCGCCTGGAGTCTACATCTGGATGAATGTACTGTTATGTTATGTTATGTTACATAGAATTTGTAGAGCGCACGTTCACCAGACGGTTTCTTGGCACTAGGAGAGACATGAGGCGGCAGAGGGACAAGAGCTAGTTGTCATAAGCCTGAAAAAATAGTCAACTCTTCAGAAGTTTCCTGAATAAGGCATAGGTGGAGGCTGTTCTTATCTCCAAAGGGAGTGAGTTCCAGAACTGCGGTGCCAGTACTCCAAGATGAG
The DNA here is from genome assembly GCF_964204655.1 of Triturus cristatus. Lineage (NCBI taxonomy): Eukaryota > Metazoa > Chordata > Amphibia > Caudata > Salamandridae > Triturus > Triturus cristatus. Next base: position 163,296,661 of record NC_140587.1, read on the forward strand.
CGCCACCCACTTTTTTACGTTTGAAGGTAGGGATGACTAGCAGGTTGTGATGAATGGACCGGAGGACCTGGTTGGGGACATAGCGTACGATTTTAGATGAAATGAAAGCTGGTGAGCTTCCGTACAGAGATTTGAAGATGGTGCACCCCAGTTTAAAAAGACCTTGTTTGGCCACAGGTAGCCAGTGAAGTTCCTTCAAGAGGCTGAATGTGTTTGCCATCTAGGCTGATGGAAGATCAGTCTGGCCGCCTGATTCTGGACAAGTTGGAGGCGTCTAAGCTGATAGGCTGGGATGCCTACATAAAGGCAGTTAGAGAAGTCCAGTCGGGAGATGACCAGGGCTAAGATAACTAAGGTCAAGGCTTCTTGAGATAGAAATCTACTAATTTTTTTGATTCGGCGCAGTTGGAAAAAGCCGTCTGAGACCACAGAACTGATCTGGGCCTTCATCGAGAGGTCGTTACTGACCAGTATTCCAAGGCTCTTAGCGGAGCTAGTTGGGTCAGGGGGTTGCCTAAATAGGGGGGCCATAAGTTAGAGTTCCATGGGTTAGCAGGGCCACCCGTGAGAATGAACTCCGTTTTGTCAGGATTGAGTTTCAGCTGGTTTCCATTCATCCATTCGCTAATAAATGTCATAGTATCTTGGAAGTGGGTTAGCGAGGAAGGGAGCAAGGCTGATATTGAAAATCCGCTGAAGGTCATCCGCATAATTATAGGTTACAACTTCCCTGTCCCGAAGAGAAGAGATTAATGGGAGAAGGTATAAATTGAAAAGGAGCGGGGAAAGGGAAGAGCCCTGAGGGACACCACAAGAGAGTTTCCTCTTTTTAGACGAGAAATTGGCAAGACGGACTGATTGAAATCTGTTGCTAAGGAAAGAGGAGAGCCAATCCAGAGCCCGCCCCTGGATCCCGGCACTATTGACACGGTCCAGAAGGATGTTATGGTCGACCGTGTCAAAGGCCGCGGACAGATCCAGGAGGACCAGAGCCTGAGTAAGCCCTTTATCAGCACTCCCTCTGAGCTCGTCCATCACTGTCAAAATGACAGATTCAGTGGAGTGAAAGGGTCGGAAGCCGGCTTGGTGAGGGTCCAGAATGTGATGCAGTTCAACAAAAGAACTTAGTTGTGAGGAGACATAAGCCTCTAGGACTTTACCAAGGTATGGTAGGAGTGATATGGGGCGGTAGTTGCCAGGGATGGAGGGGTCAGCACCTGGCTTCTTCAATATAGGGATGATTTCCGCATACTTAAAGAGGTTGGGGACAATGCCCTCTTCAAGTGATTTATTTAGGAGGGAAAGGGGATGGTCAGGACACCTAGAGAGGGTCTGCTGAAAGGGGGCAGCAATCTGTTGGGGACCCTGAGCTGACTCTTTTTAGTAACCCCAAAAAGGTTTCCAAGGAGATAAGGGGGAGCTATGTCATCGGAGGTGGCCGGTCCTTGGTGTTAGGAGGAGTAAGGGGGGTGCAGAAGGGTGGGATACTGGCTTTAATGTCAGTAATCTTGTCCATAAAGTAGGAGTTAAGTGAATCGCAAAGAGATTGAGAGGGAGTTAGCTTAGGCACTATTCTGTCAGGTTTACTTTAGACAGCTCACTGACTATAGAAAAAATGTCTTTAGCTTTGTTGGCTGAATCTACAACCTTTTTTGAGAAGTAATCTGTTTTGGTTTGGAGAATGGCACTTTTATATTCCTTTAATAGGGTGATGTAAATATTTTTATCGACTGAGTGATAGTGGAGTCTCCACTTACGCTCAGCTTGTCTGAGTGTAAGTTTCTTAGTTTTTAGGTCCGTGGAGAACCATCGCTGAGCATCATATGGTCTACAGGTTTTAGTGTACTTGAGCAGAGCGACGTACTCACTTGCGGATTCAAGCCAAGACTTGAGATTTGGGGCCTGATCATGGATTGACTCCGAGTCAATAGAGGCCGTAAGAGTAAGGTGGGAACAGAGAAGATCAATGTTAGCATTTTTCAAGCTCCTTGACTTAAGGTTTTTGGTCGGTTCAGGTTTAGGGAGTTGAACTTCCGGTAAGGTGAAGGACACAAAATGATGGTCCGACCAGGTGCACAGAAAGATCAAAAGGGACGAGGGAGTCATATTCGCTGTCCAAACCTGGTCTAAAATATGTCCCTTGGTGTGGGTAGGTACCTGCACGTGTTGGGTGCAGTTCATACCCAACAGAAGATCCGTTAATTCAATAGAGCCGGCGCTCTCCATTGCATCTAAGGGCCAGTAATTGAAGTCCCCTATAATAAGGAGTCTAGCATGAACAATCGCCAGGTGAGAGATCAATTCTCCTAGGGCCTGGGGGAAAGTGGGCATAGAGCAGGGTGGTCTGTAAAAGAGAGCGCAGGTGAAGGACGAGTTGGGGGATTCTAGTTTGATGACTAGACTATCAACAGAAGGTACACCCTTAATCTCCATAGTTTTGAACTGATGGTCCTTAAGGATAATGGCAGCAACACCGCCACCCGCTTTCCCTGAGGGGCGGTTGGTTTGGAGAATATAGTAATTATCTGGCAAAGCTGCCAGAATGTCAGGTCTGGATTCATCTGTAAGCCATGTTTCCGTAAGGAGAAGTAGATCAGGCCTCTCCAACTGTAAAAGTTGGAGGATCTCAAGTTGGTGTTTCACCATAGATAGGGTGTTTAAGTATATAACAGAGAGGCCCCCTAGGCTTTGAGTGCCAGGAGTGTTGAGCTGGATGCCATTAGTAGGAGTATCAAAATCACGAATGAGGAGGACTTCAGGAAAGGAGGATCTGTTTCGTGAGATACTTGCTTTAGCCAAGCAGAGACGGGTGTGGGTAGCGATCTCCCAGTTCCCATGCAGCTCTCTGAGCATAATCGATGCATATTTTAGGGGAGAGGCAGGGGGACTGGCCCCTGGGCCCGACCGGCCGCGGACGGGTGCAGACGGGCTTGCCTTTGGCACGCCGGCGGAGCGCCCGCTGCGCGCGTCAGCTGCGCGGCCGTGACCTCCTCAGCTTTATGCGGGTCAGGGCAAGCGGCAGGAAGTGAGGGGAGGTGCAGGGGGAGGAGCCACGTCCCCTCCGTTCAATCGGCACAACAGCCGTGACGGACCGGGGGACAATGGACTCCCTAGATGCCACAAAAGTTGCTAATGGCAGTGCGAGGGTGAGTAGAACAATACAGAGTGCAGATAAAAGATTTTTGTTAAAAATACGGCGACTGAACTCACACAAAACGCAATTAGTAGTCAATTGTAAATCACGCAATGCAGATAGATTTAGCACATTTAGGCAAGCAATTGACTATGGCTATTAGTCTTTGCGGAACTCACGGTGCTCACTGCCGTAATGTTTCTCAATAAACTAACTGAAGATTTACTTATTGTGGATTTGAATACCCACACAATACAGTTTCACAGTATTCATAAGAACAATATATCCACTTTTGGTGCCAACTAACACTAACAAAGGGAAAGCAAGAAGCTTCAAGAGCTAAAAGCAGTCAATAACTCTGACAGGCAAAGCTACTCACATAATAAAAGCTTTGCACATCCCTGCTGAACACACCATATTAAATAAATAAAGTTTTTTTTTTCACCTCATCTCTCTGTTTAGCTGTTACTTCAGAGTTTCATGCCAAGGGGTCTCACTCTCAGCTGGGATCGTTTGCCCCGGACCTCAAACATTGGAAGGTCGTTTGCCCCGGACCCCAAACATTGGAAGGCCTGTAAGGCTTAATGTGTTTATAGATCGGAATGAGGCAGGTGATGACCGCCTCTAGTATGTGGCGCCTTTCGCTGCGGAAACCTCCAAATAGTTCCCCGGACAGTGTTTCTATTCTGAGCGAGGTGCTTGTGCTGCCGGAAAACCAGAGAGGAGCCCCGCATGACGTTTGTGAGCCAGGCCCCACAGAAGCTTTCTGGAAGGCCCTGGACCACACTGAGAGGAAGCCTTACCTGTGTGGACTTGAATCCCCCGCCGTAGTTTTGCTGTTCCGTCAGCCACCTGGCGATTTGATTGGCTGTCGGGATGTCATTCCGAAGCAGCACGTGCATCAGGGCGAAGGCGGTCCCTTCCACTGTGATGGCGGAAGCACTTGGCACGCGGTCCTTCTTGGTCTCTGAGTGCAGCCTGTCTGCCTCCTTCGACTCCCAGTACAGCATCCGGCCATCTAGGCGCGAGAAGAGACAATGAGGCAAAATGGAACCAAGAGGAGAATGACAGCAAGGGTGGGATACGACAATGAGAGAACAGAAAATGGAACTGAGCGGTGGAGCCCAAGAAGAGTAGAGAACAGCAAACAAATACATTCTGAAAAGACAAGTGAATGTAAGTATGGTTTGGCGAGTCTTCAAGAGCCCGTGGCAGAGAAGTGAGCAGTGACTAAGAGGCAATGGAAAGGACTGTGAGTGAAAGAGAACAGCAGAGCTTGCAGAAGAAGAAAGCCAGAAACCAGAGTTACACAGTGGGGAAGGAGAGAAACTGGGGCGGTTTCTCTAGGCTCTATCACCCTGGCTCCTCCCGCACGACTCAGTGAGGGTGGAATTCATGACGATTAGACCCATGACACAAATAAATACAAGTAACTGGTTTCCAGACTGAGAGCAAACCTTGGGCAAATTAGTACTGGCCGCCTTGTCATGGAGACAGTCCATCCTGAAATGCAAGGCGGGCCCCCTTCAGCAGGGAACACAGGCAGCCTCATGCCTGTTATGGCCATGTGAGGCCCCGCGGCAAGGTCTTGCTTGGATCCTGTGATGAAGCAAGGAGCATCTGTGCATACCTTTGGCAACTTAAGGCGTTACATCAGGAACGCTTGCAAAGAGCGTAGACCACCCACAATCACTTTCAGTACCTCTCAAACTAAGTGGTCTTCGGCCACTCTAGACAGAGGCCCCGACTATGCACAGCCATACTGTTGGAAACGGCCCTTTTTGCAGGGTTATCCCCAAACTTTTTGCTTCTTCCTCCTTTATTTCTTCTGACCCGTGGTTGTTGACAATAGGACTCTGAGCACTTTACCACTGCTGATCAGTGCTAAAGTGCATATGCTCTCTGTATAAATTGTTATATTGATTGGTTATCCATGATTGGTATATTTGTTTCACCTGTTAGCCCCTAGTAAAGTGCACTGCGTGTGCCAGGGCTGGTGATTCAAATGCTACTAGTGGGCTGCAGCACTGATTGTGCCACCCACAGGAGAAGCGCTAAAATGATGTCTTAGGCCTGCTTGCAGTGCCTATGTGCAGTCCAGGACTGCCATGTCGACCTGGCCAGTGCACCCACTGACCAGGCCTTATCCTTCCCTTTCTGTACATGTCAGGCATCCCTATGGTGGCCCTAGGTACCCCCCTGGGCTGGGTGCAGTGTATCTGAAAGGTAGGGCATGTACTGAGGTGTGTAACATGCCCTGGTAGTGAATTACAGCCATTTTCGTTTTTCACTGCTGAGAGGCTATCTTGCCCATAGGATAGAACGGGGAAGGCTGTTTACATGCCTATCTTCCCATAAGGGCAAGATAGAAAATCCAAGTTTGGTATCTCTGTGTTCAGAATTTAACTATACATCTTTTTAGCAAGATGGTTTTTAAATTCACTGTGTGAGAATAGCACTTTTTAGAAAGTAGCTATTCTCCTGTTTAACCTTCCTGTGTGCCTGTGTGCTGGTTGGCTGACTGGTGTCATGTGATGGGCTAGGTGGCTCCAGGAGCCTGGATGAGTCAGCAGCAGGGTGAATAGGGAGATCTGCTTTAGATGGGTTGGAGGAGTAGCTCCTGGGTTTGAATAGGGCTGCCTCTGCCAGCACAAAGCTGGCTCCACCCCCTGCTGGCCAGGCTGAGGACTCTGCCTCTGCTGGCACAAAGAAGGCTCCACCTCCTGCTGAGCGTCTAACGACCCTGCCCCTCACTCTGAAAGGAACCAGGTGCTCCAGAGCAGAGCACACCCAGGAACCGGTTTGAGCAGGGGAATCCCCCCACTGGAACAAAGAGAGACAAAGACTTGGAGGGGTATAAGAAGAGGACCCCAGACACCTAAACTTTAGATCACTTTGGAACTAAGAAGAAACCTCTGCCAAGGAGAAAGCTGAAAAGAACTGAAGAGGAGAAGGCTGCCTGCTTGCTGTTTTGCTTTGCTGCCAAGGAGAGGGGAAGGACTTTGCTGTGTCCCCTTCTTTTGATTCTGATCTCCAAGGGCCTGAGAAGAGCTGGCTCCCTGTTAAGAAGTCCCAGGAACAAAAGGACTTCACCACCAGCTCCCCTGGAACTCTGCTGAGGGAGTTCTGACCTGCCTTGGAGTGCTTGCCCAGTCTTGGGGCCTCAGGAGGTCGTTTTGCTGTGTTTTGGGAGCTGGGAAGCAGAAGCGTGAAAAATAGTAACTGGTACCCAATGCATCATCCGATTGCGTGTCGCAAGAACGAGAGTGCGTAGAAAATTTCATCGCGGCACCATCGCAACACGCAGGGTCCCCGCATCGCCGAGTGCATCGAGCATCGTCCCGAAGCGTGAAGATTCCTGACATTGCGAGGGTCGTCGCAGAACCAGTTTGCGAGCCGCACCACTGCCGGTGCGTGAAAGTCTCCAGTCATCGTGTGCGTCGACGCAGAGTCCCGTTCCGTGGCGCATCGAGAGTTGCAGCGCCGGAAGTCAACGCTGTGCCGCGCATCGTGCCACATTGAAGCGTGTCGCATCGAACCTGTGTGTGAAGCTTCCCCCTAAGAAACCTACGCAACGAAAGCCAAAGTCATCGCATCCTCCCCCTACAGATCGGAGCCGGCGCATCCACCTCTGCTGCGTGAAGCAGGGCTTCTGCAAAGCCTCCCCAGGATCTCAGGAGTATCGCATCGCCTTTGCCATCTCCCTTGTCATAGCTTTTGGGAACCTTATCGCAACTACAGGTACTGTTGGGCACGAAAGTGTCGCATTTTGTGCATTGAGAGTCGCATTGTGCAAGACACTGACTTTTACATCCTGGAGTACTTTCTGCAAACTCTTGAACTATCTTTAAAGTAACCTTTTGAATTATATGTTGGTTTGTCTGTAGTATTTGGTCTTGTGAAGTTTTTAGTAAAGATACATTATTTTTCTAAAACTGGTGTGGAGTAAATCTGTGGTGTTTTCACTGTGTTACTGTGAGTGTTGGTACAAATACTTTACACATTGCCTTTGATAGCCTAGACTGCTCAGGCCAAGCTACCTAGAGGGTGAGCAGGGGTTATCTTAACAGTGTATCCCCCTCTCCCTGACTAGAAGCAAGGGTCCCTACTTGGCCAGAGGTACCTACCCTGCCAACTAGAGACCCCCAGATCTAACACATACTGACCCGGCTTCTCATGGGACCAGTCCATCCCAAACCTTCATACACATGCATGTCCCGGTGACACTGATCTTAACATCTTACACTATACAGCGATATCTTCCATTGCAATAAACTAAAAGACATTGATTATTGACATCTGAGAGACCTTCAGCCTTAGCAGGGAAAGGGGTGCAAATTCCAGCTTCCAGTCAACGGTCAAGAACAGAAGCTTCACCCTTTTCAGTCAACCAAGCACACAATATCCCTCTCTGTCCGTCTACCTCTATCGTGAAGTAGAATCAATTCTTACCTATTACTAAGGATGCCCCTGCTCCCTGGGAGAGCAACATTAAATGATTATGAATGACATGGTGAAGGTTCTTTGTTGGCTTGTTTCAACACTATACATATCTCTTTATATAAGGACACGTCCTGCTTACAATAAGTCAGTTTCAATATGGTTTTGACTAAACTTTTGTTATTACAGAAGCCTGACATAGTCATTGTTCTCCCCAGAGAACAGACTCCTGGAACAAAACCCTTTCAGATATGTTTTCTTAATGTCATGAAATAGCGCTCTGACTTAGTTTACACCCAATCTTTGATACAGAACATCCCCACTCACAGTTTGGAAGACAAGCTGGCTTTTTTCCCCTAAAAATAATATGTACCAGATGCATCACCGACAGGGACAGATTCTGTTTCAAGTAAGGAAAATATGTCTGACTACAACTTGATGTTTTCAATAAGCATTTTCAGCTTATCAATGGAAGGCGGTCAGAAAAGATTGTCTCCCCTCAGAGAGTTCAGCGTGGGTGCTCCTTTACCGCCGCGAAGGCGACGATTGATCTCTCTCTGTTTTCTTTCCCCAGTTTTCTCATTCATTGTGTAAGTCTGTCTGTGTAGATCACCAAAGCACCTTTGTACATTTTAATCTTTTTGGTTAAATGTTCCTGGGGTTGATGGACTCCTTCAATTTCCACGCCCTTCAGCTCATTGCAAGAAAGACTATGTTCCAGTAAGCCAGTTCCCTGAGAGGCTGCATGCATGACACTGACTGCTTTCTACTTTGCCTGTCATTGATGTCTGATGTTTGCAGATGAAGCTGGATTTCTTGTAGGTTTGAATAGGTAAGTGCTTTCTGACTGCTTATCAGACAAACCACAGGCTGCCCCTGGACACTGTTTAGACTGTTCTTCCTCTTTCTACCACCGGCTGCTGCTCAAAGTGGTCTGTACCTTTGTCCTGATGAAGACTCACCAAACCATCTACCAGGGCCGAACACGTACATCACTGAAGAATGACGGTTTTAGATTGTGTCCCGTGGAATAACTCCTATTCAAACAGGCAGGTGTGGACATCTTGTACAGTCGCAACACTAAGCACCACAGACAGAACTTTTGCTGTGTATCTTTGTCTCATATGTGTATTTATCATTTGCACTTTTAAAATACACAAGCACTGCGCGGTCCGCTCATGTTTCTAAATTAGAACCTTTGCTATCTACTATTGATAATGTGACCCTTTAAATGAACTTGCACCCTTTGTGTATTTATAGAAGAATAAATACTTCTATTTCTCAATATACTGCCATCATTACTCTTGTATCTATAAATGTATACAAATATGGAATGTTATATTAAAACATTATGGAATGACTATTATTGTCCTTGGGTGTTCATTGGTTGAGTGTTTCTATTCTTAGGTCTTAGTCATTTGTAGGAAGCAAATGGTGTGTGTAATGTGGCCACTCTCTCACTCAGTCATCCCTTATCTACTTACCACATTGGTGGCAGTGGGCTACTCACCCTTGGTCTTTGTGGCGAAGTCCATCAGGTAGCTGTGGGCCTCCTTCTTGGCGCTATCGCTGTCTGACACTAGAGTCAGGGCGTAGGCCGAGATGGCGACGGTGTAAGGGCGCTGCAAGCTGGGCAGCTTCTGTTGGAGGTACTGGGCTGCCCTCTCAATACTCAGCCTCTGCAGAGGATGGAAAGAAGAGTGGGGCACTGTGTACGGCTGCGAAGCACCCATACTCGTACGCATAGTACAGAAGAAACTGGAAGAGTTGTATCGGATGTAGGATGGAAAAACAAAATCAAAGATCCATTTCCAGAGGAAGAGAATTAGACAAGAGAAAAAGCTAATAGAGAAAAGGCAGCTTCAGTGCTGCACCTTCATTGCTCACATCATAGCAGATCCGGCTGCTGTGGGATCAGCAGCTGCCCTGGCAGTGAAACTGGGGGTCCAGTTCCGTCTACACAGGGATCCACCAGGGCCCCTATTCGCGCGCACAACATCAATGTCCGCCATCAGCCGTACAAAAAGAACAACCTCCAGACATATCACACTCAAAAATACTAAGTAACAATAAACTTCCTCAAATTTAGTCTGGCAAAGGTCAAATAATTATTACCAAGGATGCACTCTGAAAACACTCGTAAACTACTGTGGTTCTACCGCTAGTACTCACGATGATGTTCATCTGGCTTCGCCCTCGGCATCTCTGAATTTAACAATATAACAACTCACCCTCCTGCTCGAAGCCACAAATGTCATTCCGCTCTGACCACTGTGGGCACTCGTTCAAGTATCCTGGGGCAGAAGATAAATAACCACACTCTGATTGTGGCCAATCCAATACTCTCGAAAGGACAATGTTCATGGCAGCAAGATTTGTGGCTGCTGCTTTTCAGTTATCGCAACACTAACAAATGAAGCGAAGTACTTGCTGTCGCAGACACTCAAGATAACCCTCAAACTCCTCTGCATCAGACACAGCTCTACAGAGGCAGCCTACTGAACTTAGGACACAAATTCAAGAACTGTAGCCATAGATAGAAGAAAACCCAAAGCAATGTGACTGACATCTCACTTCGGCAAAGTAAAGACCTAAAATCAAGCCTTCCAAAGAAGAGCATCCACAGCAGGCTGAAATGAATTCCTACTGTTCATCCACCTCAGAGGCACGCCGCCCGCTCCGTGGTGATTGTAGCGCACGGGGGGAAACATCTAGGACTTCAGGTGAAGGTTTGTTTGGGCCACAATGAATGCCATCGTCAAGCTCCTGCCCCTTCTGCCATCAGTGCGCGTTGGTTTCCAATGATCAGTTTAAAACTCGAAAACACCCGAGGAGGGGAATGGGTAGTTCCTTCGGGGGCTACAGCTACATAAGGCGCTGATGGACAATCTAGGAGATGGAGCAAAGGTGGTCTCGCCTTTAGGGAATATAAGAAACTCTACAGCAGACTGGTAACTCTCCAAAACTGGTAGGGCTTGGAAATGTTCACTTGTCAAATAATTTGTTTGAAGGGCAAGCGAGGTTGGAGAAATGTCAGCTCAGTGCCCATCCATTTCTGCGGCATAAGCATCATTCACTTGGCGCCACTGCTCGCTTTAAGTATCCATGCTTACAGAAGAGAGTAGGCGAGAAGGTGGAGATTCTTGTTATGAAGGAGCGCACACAAATATAAGGACCAAAGCACAGTCTGATTGAATATATGTAGTTCTCCTACATCTAGTGACACTTCTGGCCGTCTCCTTGTCAGAGGTTTTCCCCAGGCTTGCTTCTCCTCCCTGGTCTGGTGGCAAAACTGCTTCACAGCTTCATTCCCCTGGCTTTCTCTTCCCTGGTCCACCACAACTCTGTATTTTGTTATTATTTGGGAACATATATGATAAGTGCTGCTGTTATCCTGAGATTTCCGTGTGTATTGATACTTTTTCAATATATCCAACCCTATGTACTGCAGGTTTATATGCAATTAAAGGGCCTATTTCAACCTGTACAGAGACCAACCTCTCAGGTCCGCTTCCATTCTCCTCTAAATGCCACCCCTTAAGTCCAGAATAACGTGAGCGTCTGAACTGGGAGAGACCAGTGAGTTGAGGATGGTTTGAACCCTAATAGGGGATGACAACTGTGTTTGATTTCACAGGTCGTTAAGCGGCATGGCCTGACATTTTTGTGTTATGTGTCCCTAATATTTATCTTGGAAATCACACTCTGGTACTGTCTCTCCTAGTGTGGATTCAAAACCTGATCACCTTCCCTGCCCTGCCCTGCTTCTCCACTGCCCTCTGCACCTGCTGGAGAAGGTTGGGGTCTTTCCCTGTTTGGAGTTTCTCGAGATTCTTTGAGGTTCAGGCCCTGCTCTTTGGTGTGAAATTATACAATGTTTTCATTTCTCAGAGGTTAAAGAGAGACAAGCAAATTATCAGAGACCCTCAAAGTCAGGAGAACCCTGGGATATATAATTGTGTAGACCCAGACTGCAGTGATCTGGTAGCAACCTGGCTGGTAGACCTGAACGTGGTCATGTCATGTGGACATGTCTATTCCTGTGCACTCTACACAATGCATTGCACTCTTGCAGATGATGTGCTTTCCAAGCGGCAGCGCCAATCAACCAATCATCTCATGCTCAAGCTAGCGCTCTGCGCAGCCAATCTACAGGCACCCTGCTGTGCCTAAACCACATCAGCCTATCAGTGACCACCTCAGCAGCCATCTTGGCCACCCCATGGACCCACCTCTCAGGCAGGGCCTCGCTGTTAGACAATGGACAATGTTAGCGCCTTAACATTACTAGGAAGATAGAGAGTGGAGTAAAATACAGACAATGAAAGATGTAACACCTAGGAGCTAGACCGAGAAACAAGCACAGGCAAAACAGTGAGAGCAAAGCATAGGTTGGGCAGAGGGGTAGTTAGCCAGGCTCAAAGAGAGTGCGATGGTGCCTACCACTTTGCTCTTGTCTGGTCCTGTGTGGACGTCCATCGTGTGGTGTAGAGCGATGGTCACAAATGCAGTGAGGGCCACCTCGCCTTCCAAGCCTCCCACGCCGCCCTGAAACAAGTCAACAAGCCGCTCAACATTGGATCTGGAAGAACAAAGCTCATAACGGTGGCAGCCCAGAAGAGAGCAGAGTGTACTGAGGCCCTGATGCACAGTTCTGGGAGGGTGGGGCTTTAAGTGTACCCTTTCTTTAATCCTTTAGAGGTTGACACAAAATGAACGATCAATTTTGGCAGAGTAATTAATTTAAAATAGTATGGTTTTTATGCTGGCATCTTCCTCAACTCAGAATGTAGTAGACTGCTTGTTACGATGAACGGCAGCCGATCTCTAGATTGTGTTTCTTTAAAAAACAGGGAGTAAACCCACAGCCAAGAGCTCTTATTATAACTTTGGAGCCCATCCGTGCCGCCGGATATGAGGTCCGGATAAAGAGCAGCCCTTGATGAAGCCTGCACCAAGGTTGGTGGTGAGGGGTTTTCTTTTCTATAGGAGAAGCACAATCTAGAGAGCGGAAATTGTTTCCCATCTGTAAAGCGCGTTCTAACTATAGGTCCTCCAGATTCCGGGATCCGGTTTGTTCATGTGACATCTTTGGATTCCTCTATGGGAGGATACAATCTTTGGAGACCCTGTACACTATGGCTGTACTTCTTATGATAAATAGGAGCAGAAGAAATCCAAAAACAGCACCACAGAGAGGCCAGTTCAGAGACTGTGGCCAGTGTAGCTGTGTACTGGTACAGGGGATGCATTGAAGAGTCCCTCAGCCAGGCTTTGGTACAAATGGAAGGGCTCAAGAGTATTCCAAAAGCAGTAATGCGTAGAGTTTCAGATGTTATGTCACGCACATACAGTGGGTTACAGTAGAACGGCCCACGACAAGGTAAACACTGACTGCTCTTTTTTAAGCACCTAACAATGCACTGAACAATATGCATAGCAACCTAGTCATTACACCAAAATATAAAATTGTAGAATCAAAATTGATTAAATGAAATAAAATACATTATGCAATGTACATCAATACAAAACGAAAAGAAAGAATGCCAAGCAAGAACCAGGAATCCTAACCTAATGCACAGAACGATCAAACAAAAATGTTCTCAACACAAACTTGATAGGCAGAGTATGATTTTAGAAAATAGACATATTACTACTGGTGGGGAGCTTGCTATGTACGGGTCACATGCAGTCACTGGAGATTCAAGGCTTGCAAAAAGGTAGGAGCTTCATGAGAGAAGCATGTGCGTTTGACTTGAATGTGAGGCTCGAAAGCCAACCACAGTAGAGATTTAAGTAACATTTCCACTGTCCTTAATAAACCAAGTGGCTGATGCTGTATACATTCTCAAAAATTATACCTTACCTCATATTTGAAGTGGCCATGTTGCGGTGCTCATTCTGGCCATCTCTTTGTCCGTATGCGAGCCAAAGAGGAAAAACGGAAGGTTCAATATTCGCTGTTGGGCCTCAAGTTGACGGCAATGGAGGGTTTCACCTCGACATCGAACACTGTAATGACTGCGACAACGGAGAGCGATGCTTTGACTTTGGGCGATGAGTCGGTGCCAATGGAGATCGACTCCTCGACGTTGACCTTGCCGGCTGCCTCGTCAACAGAGAAACTCTCACAGGCGATTTCTTCGTTGTTGGAGGCATTTTCGAAGCCGAGCCTGACGCCGAAGAAGAACAGTCCGAGACCTTACTCTTGGAAGTCGACCTGGGTCTCTTCTTCTTGTGCTTCACTGGAGATCTGCCTCTGGAGGTAGTGGATTTCTTTTTCTCTGAGAGGCCATAAAGCTGGATTCTTTCTTTCTCCTTGAGAGTGCGTCTTGGAAGATTCTTGCAGTGTTGGCAAGTCTCAGGGTTATGAGACTCAGGAAGGCGGAGGATACAAACACAATGGGAATCTGTTTTGGTCTTCTTTTGCCACAGGAGGGGCAAGAATCAAAAAGAGAAGGCACGGTCTGACAGAAAAAGGGAATTTTGTGCCAGAAAAAAGATAACTCCTTACTTCAACAGACTTCCAGGGTCCTGACTGAAGGAGCTGGAAAAAACAACTGACCAAACTGTCAGCCCGGAGTCATGATCGGAAGCTGAGGGTCATGGCTGCCTTAAAGGCATGGTGCCAGTTTATGCTTGCAATTGCTTTCATTTCTTATGCTGTTGAGTTTTCAATGCAGCCTATAGGCTAACAATGCCTGCTGTTTTGCAGGACAACTTTCTTATGTCCATTAAAGAGAGTTCAAGTGTCTTCTTGGCCTTCTGTTTTCTGTTTCCTCCAATGCAAAAGCAGATTTCCAGAGCATTCGTTAGCCTTTGTTTTTTCTTGGAGGCTGCACTGGTTTGTGAATAAATAATATAAATATATATAAATTGCTGTATATTTATGTTTTATATATCATTTTATATATGTTCCATGGTACCCATGCGTGGGCGGGAATATTCAGTGCGTATGGCTTTGATTAGGATCATCTTGAAGAGAACTCCTTTGCGAAGCCCAAAACACCCTTTTTAATACATATAAGTCAGCCCAGGGTAGGCCCTAAACAATGCAATTTATTTAAAAATGTGGACATGAATTTTCAAGTTTTACATGTCCTGGTACTAAAAACTCACAAATTTCACTACTGTGAGGCCTACCTCTCCCTTAGAATAACATGTGTTGTGTGATTACATTTAATAAATGATAACTTTTGCTTGGGAGCAAGTGGTAATATCATGTTTGGTGTCTAAGAAATTGATATTTAAAATCCTCTTTAATTGTAAAATCGGATTTTAGTTCTCAATTTTAAACATGCTTCATTCTGAAAGGCACGTTTTTCTGAAACACCACAGAAGTTACACCACGGGAAGAAATCGATGTGTTTCACTTCATAAGACACGCCGGTCTGCCGGAGGTTAGGAATGATTCAAGTTCGTTCGAAGGGTGCAGTTTACGGACTACCATAAAGAGCAGAAACCTGCTTCAACATGTACGGAATAGTTGCACTATTGAAGAAACCACTATGAACGGAACTCACTGCGTGCTCCAGAAGTGTACAATAAGGAGAAAGCACTGACCAAGTCCCGGTACTGAGGAGAGCCCCAGAAATTACAAAAGGCTTCAAAACGTGTTGACCAAGCTGGTTGGGGGAAGATATAACCTGAACAGACTAGCAACAATCAGGAAACACGGCAAATTGCCTGTTCTTGCACTACAGAATCCCAACAAGCTTACACTGTCAAGATGTAGAACATGATTGAATTTTAAATGTAAATTCCGCCATGTGCTTTGTTCTTAGATTGAAGGACTGGTCTACTTCACAATTGTTTTGCCTTTTCATTTAAATGTTAATTTTTTTGGTATGTTTAATTATAACTGTGAATGTATATATGCAAAAAAGAGAAAAAGTTGCCCTCCTAAGAAATACATGCTATGAATGTTTAAAGTCGTTTTCAAACTAAAAAATGAGTGTGAAATAAATCACCAAGGCCACTATAATTGCAAATGTGGTTCTTATAGCGAAATATTATAATTTGACTAGAGCACCTAGGCACTGAAATTGTTGATATTACTTTATAAGCGGCCCAGTCTGGGTGCTAGTAACAGGCCCAACCCCCCACTTTTATAACTTTAATAAAGTTGGCATTTTTTGTTACCATTTTGTGTCTGCAGCCCGTTTCCTTGATCACATGACTGACTAGGTGTAGTTGGTCTTTGTATATTCCTCTCAGACAGCCAAACAATAGAGGGACTAAGTGTTGTCAGGATGGGCCACCTTAGCAGGACACGGGTAGAGCTGAGCAGAGACTCACTTGAACTTCAAAGACCCTGCCTTAGCACACACACAAAGAACTTCACACTAGCCTTTTGTGACTTTAAGACCCAGTAGAGCCTGGGCAGTTAGGCAGTAAACTCCAGATATTTCTGTGTGGGGAAGAGTCCCTAAGGTTCTTCCAATTCAAAGCTAGCACTAGGTATAACAAGCATTTGCAATGTAATCGGTCTCACCTTTGGGACCTTATATGTATTTAGCTATGCAGCACATTAGCCTGGGTGCTGAAACATCTACAGTTCTTTAACATGGAGGGAAACTAAGCACCAAACTGAGTGACACGCCAGGTATGGGAACAAATATTGCCTTTCAGCAGGAAATGGTATAGTCCAAAGCTATGTTTTTAATATGAAATCAGGGCCTTCAGTGGTCATATCACTGAAAATACAAGATTTGAAGAAAATATTATTGTCTACGTGTGCTTGTGGAAGACAATTTCTATGGACTGGAATCTAGAAAATACTAAAATGATTCTGGTATTTTACTGACCTCTGCTGGTCATTTTCTATCAAGAATGTTAAATAGAGGCAGTTGCCAGAAAAATAAAAAAGAAAGTCCCTAAGCAGAAAGCAATTCTGGTATTTTACTGACCTCTACTGGTCGTTTTCTATCAAGACAGTTAAATAGAGGCAGTTGAACAAGCAGAAAGCAATTCTGGTATTTTACTGACCTCGACTCAGGGCCGGACTAGGGCCCAAAACTGGCCCTGGCAAAGTGCTCGGCCGCCCCACCCCGGGGCTTTGGGGGGTGCGGCCGAGCTGTTTGGCATGGCCAGTATCGGCCGATTTTGTTACAGAGGCCGATATTGCTGCTATGCTGCAAAAGTGGCCCTGTAACAAAAAAGACCCCCACCCTGGTGGCACACGGGGGAAATGCCCTGTGCCCGCTAAGGCCAGTCCGGCCCTGCCTCAACTGGTCGTTTTCCATCAAGACAGTTAAATAGGGGCAGTTGAACAGAAAAAAAGTCCCTTAGCAGAAGCAGACAAGTCCTAGGGCTGATCTCCAGAGCCCACAAAGTACAGACACATATAAGGATATACTAAAGTATATACAAGAGGTCTTGAATGCTCAACCTAAAAATAGGACCCTCAGACTCACTCTTCAGTTCACTTCCGGGCCTGTGGAAGGACTCTCGAAGGACTGCCCCGCTATCCATGGCCTGGTGTGTACTTCAAAGGACTGCCCTGCTGCACCAAAAGGACTGCCCTTCTGCCTGAAGCCTGCCTTGTGCCCTCAGAGGACTGGCCAGCTGCTAGAGACCTGCTTTTCTGCTTGCACCCAGGACTACCAGAGTGACTCCTAGGGCCAGTTCGTTGGCCTCCTGATCTGAGATTCGGACAGAGAAAAGGCTCCAACCATCTTGAACCCGCACCTGGAACCAGCCAGAGTGAGTCCTGACCCTCCAAGTGATACACCCCCTGTCCTGGGCCCTTGAAAGTTCTGCTAAAGGTGCCAAGAACCTGTGATAGTGCAGTCAGCTGCACCTTGCTCGTAGTACTAGCTGATAATTTGCTTATTTGTACAGATCAGAACTAGTTCTAGTTATTTTTTAGATTTATGTACTGCTTTTAAATTTGCATTTTAACTTACTGCACTGTGTTGAATTTGATGTGTGGAGGGAGGCGGGAATCGAACCCTGAGTGGGAGGCAGCTGAGCTGATAATTAGAAACCGCCATTTCCTTTGATGGTGCGGTCTAGTTGTTTCAACCTGGGGATTATGAAACAGGACGGTGCGTGAGCGCGCTCAATCCCGTGATAGTGCAGTCAGCTGCACCTTGCTCGTAGTATTAGCTGCTAATTTGCTTATTTGTACAGATCAGAACTAGTTCTAGTTTTTTTTTTAGATTTATGTACTGCTTTTAAACTTGCATTTTAACTTTCTGCACTGTGTTGAATTTGATGTGTGGAGGGAGGCGGGAATCGAATTTTGAGTGGGAGGCAGCCAAGCTGATAGTTAGAAACCGCCATTTTCTTTGACGGTGTGGTATAGTTGTATTAACCTGGGCATTATAAAACGGGACGCTGCTCAAGCGCACAGCAGGCGCGCCGCTGGTGCGCCTGAGGCAAGCCCATCTGCGCCCGTCAGCGTCCCGGAGGCAGCCTGTGCCGGAAATGCTGCCCGTTTTCCACTTGATCACATAAATCGCATAAGTTACTGCAGAGCAAGGCTAATTGATATTGGCAAGTGTGTGAACTGCTGCTCCCACTTTTCCCTTCAGGCAGATGCCTTGCCTGCAAACACTGCAATTGGGCCGCCTTCCCCCCTCGCAGCGAGACGCGCGTGGAGTGCAAAGAGAAGTCTAACACCGGCGCCCACTCAGACCAAAAGCATGGGGAAGGGAGTCAACTGAAGGCTTTCCTACAAAACACCCAGTCAGTAGAAACAAACAAGTTTCAGCTCTTTGACCTTCTAATAGATTTAACGCTCGATATTATGTTTCTAACCGAAACGTGGCTAAACGAAGGCTCTAATCCCACCATTGCTAGTGGGATCCCCCCTGGATACCAGATCCAAAGAAAGGATCGGCCAGGGGGCAGGGGCAGGGGCGGGGCTATGGCCATATTCTACTTGCTCTTTACTGCCTACCATGTTGATAGAGGGGGGCGAGAGCCTCGGCTTCCTTCTTGCCGTATCTGCCGTATCGGCCCTACTGGGCCAACTGGAAAGTTCACAGAGTCTATTAGCCACGCTATCTACCCTATTGCTGCCAAATACAGTCACTGCTTGGTACTCGGGGATTTTAATATTCTAATGGACAAACCAGGGTAACTTGAGCCCATGGGGCTGTGCGAATCTCTGGGCATACTCTACCTGGCCCCTTATGTCCTCTTCTCTACCCATGAAAGAGGTCACACTTTGGACCAGATCTTTTCCAGGCAGCACTCCCCAACCCACCGACCACGCACGCAACCTCGGCTTCATCCTGGACTCATCCCTCACCATGACCAGACAGGTGAACTCGGTGACCTCAGCATGCTTCAACACCCTCCGCATGCTCCGCAAGATCTTCCGCTGGATCCCCACAGACACCAGAAAGACCGTCACCCACGCCCTCGTCACCAGTCGCTTGGACTACGGAAACACCTTGTACGCGGGCATCACCACCAAGCTGCTGAGGAAACTCCAACGGATCCAGAACGCTGCCGCAAGACTCATCCTGGACATCCCTCGCCACCACCACATCTCAGGACACCTGAAAAAACTCCATTGGCTCCCCGTCAACAAGAGGATCACCTTCCGACTCCTCACCCACGCACACAAAGCCCTTCACAACCTCGGACCCAAACTCATCAACAACCGCGTCTCCTTCTATACTCCTCCGCGCACTCTACGATCCGCCGGACAGGCCCTGGCAGCCGTACCCCGCATCCGCAGAGCCACCGCCGGAGGAAGATCCTTCTCTTTCCTGGCAGCGAAGACCTGGAACTCTCTGCCCAGCCACCTTCGCGCCATACCTGAACACCTCTCCTTCAGAAGGCAGCTCAAGACCTGGCTCTTCGAGCACTGACCCCCCCCCTCCCCAGCGCCTTGAGACCCTTTATGGGTGAGTAGCGCGCTTTATAAATGCGAATGATTGATTGATTGATTGATTCCACCGCCAGTATAGAAATGGACGCGCCCTTCCCCATAGTATGGTCTGACCATTTTCTGCTTGGTTTTAGAGTCCATAAGGAGTCAGGTAGCCCTCATTCATATTGCAAGCTTCGCGCCAGCAGTTTTAGGTCGTTTCATTAGTTTACCTCGGAGGCGTTGCATACTGCACTTAGCCTCCACCCTATCCCTCACAGCGGAAACCACAAGAGTGATGTGCTCTCCTTGGAAAACTGGCAACAACTCCGTTCCCTGGTGCTTGCCCCTCCTTCCACTCGGGAAGCAAAAACTAGCAGAGCCTCGGCCCCATGGTTCACGGAGGCCCTTAGGAAGAGCAAAAGTGCTTGCAAACGCCTGAGAGAGCGTGGCGGAATAACTTCAATCCCACGGACAAAATCACCTACAAACTGGCCCTGAAAGTCAACTACAGTAAAGTCCGCGAAGAAAATAAACTTTTTCTTTCCTCTAAAGTCGAACAGGCCGGGAACAAAAGTAAAGAACTTTTTAAAATGGTAAAAGACTTCTCATCCCCTAATGTAATTGACAGCCCATTTGCCCCTACCAGTGATTGGACTAACCACATGGCCCGCTATTTTTATGACAAAATTGAAATCATCCAAGATTCTTTTGAGACGCAGCCCCTGGTGACTTTAGTAAACACGGGTCCGCCCCCCGTGCTAACCCTAATATTGGTTTTTCCCTCATGCAGTTTCCTTCTATCACTTTGGATAAATCCCTCAAGATAATGAAAGCACTAAAGTCCTGTGCACCCTCCGACCCTTGTCCAGCAAAATTGCTGGCATCTATTGTTGAGGTGATTAACCAAGTCGTCAACTTGGTCCTGAACACCTCTCTGTATGAGGGGCAAATGCCGGAGAGCTAGAAACACGCAAAAATGATCCCGCTTTTAAAGAAACCTGCTGCAGATTCATTGGTAGCCGGTAATTACAGGCCAATATCATTGCTGCCTTTCTTCTCCAAGGTTTTGGAGAAATATGTAAATACAGTCACCACGGAATATGTGAAGATCAACCATTTACTTCACCCAAGTCAGTCGGGTTTCAGAGCAAACTTCTGTACTGAAACAGCCTTATTAGATGTCTCTGAAACTATTAAAGCAACACTAGACAAAGGTGGCAACGCGGTACTGGTATTGTTGGACCTTTCCACGGCCTCCACGACCGACTCCTGCGAAGACTCCAGGAGTGTGGCATTGGTAGCACGGTACTCAGATGGTTCACCTCCTTTTTAAGTGGACATCGGAAAACAATTTGGTCCCCTCCCTTTTCGGCTCACATCCCCCCTATGAAAGTAGGGGTCCCACAGGGACCCGACACTCTTTAACGTGTACATGGCCCCCCTTGCGCTCCTAGCTGAGGAATACAGTGCTAAAATAGTATCCTACGCCAATGACACACAATTGTTGTTCACCTGTGCTAAGGGTGCCAACTTTAGATGCGGTGAGATAAACGCCTGCTTGACGGAGGTGTTTTCCTGGCTTAGACAAAACCAAATGAAGTGTAATCCGGAAAAGTGGGAGATTATTTTCTTCTGCTCTAATCCTGGTGAAGCATGACGCCAATGGTGGCCACAGGATATGTCCCCGCCTGTAACCTTAATAGCACCGTGAAGAACCTTGGGGTCAAGCAAGACGCTGACCTGTCCATTAAGGCTCAGTTTCAAACTGTGGCCAGCACCTGCTTTGGGCTATTGAAAATATTAAAGAATTTTCTTCCCCTGCTCCCAGTCTCACACAGAAGGATGTAG
Organism: Triturus cristatus; assembly: GCF_964204655.1. Classification (NCBI taxonomy): domain Eukaryota; kingdom Metazoa; phylum Chordata; class Amphibia; order Caudata; family Salamandridae; genus Triturus; species Triturus cristatus. The sequence continues at coordinate 163,317,912 of NC_140587.1, forward strand.
TCCAGGCCCTCATTGTATCAAGGCTGGACTACGTCAATGCCCTGTACCTGGGCCTCCCTGACTATCTACTAGGTCCCTTGCAGGTGGTTCAGAGTGCGGCGGCCAGAGCTATTCTTATGGTTGGCCCCAGGGAGCGAATGACCCCCCACTTGATATCCTCGCACTGGCTACCGGTCCAAAAGAGGATCCATTTTAAAGCGCTAGTCCTGGTCTTTAAGGCCCTTCATAATACAGGGGAACCTTACATCAGGAAAAGGATTCAGCATTATGTCCCACAATGGACTTTGAGGTCCTCAGTACAGCTCCTGACGACCATTCCAAAGTTTTCCCGCTCCCGTATGGGTGGTCGATCCTTTCAAGTGGTGGCATCTCGGCTATGGAATAGCTTGCCACTCTCTCTTAGACAGGTGCAGGATCTCCTCGCCTTTAGGAGGAAATGAAAAACCTGGCTATTCCAACATTAGATCTAGGCCTACCTGCTTGTTGTGCTCACTGTCTGTCTCGTGGTCTTTTCAGCGCCGGGACACTCTGTGGAGTAGCAGCGCACTTTACAAGTACCTAGTTACATTACATTACAGAACCGAGAAAAGACTGAGACCAACCTGCTTGCTAATCCGCCCATGGTGCAGCACAAGTTGCCCTAACTTTGCGGAAGCTCCTGCTAAATTCTTCCCCACAGAAGTAAATCCTGTTGAGCTGCTCCTCTTTGGAAGGATATACGGCCTCCTGCAGCCCTCATCGAATACAGCCTGCAGCTTTGTCTCGCTGGACATTTTCGACTTCCAAATGGAAACATCTTCACTGTAACTTCGTCCAGCAGCTACCCGGTGACAACACCTCCTTCTTGGACTCTGCCAACTGCCTTGCCCCGCTAAACTTAAACTTCTTAGACATTTACATTTGAAATTTCTTCTAAGTCTAAAGGTAAGCATAGACTGGGTGAATTCGAACCACACTTCATCGAGGTCTACCAGAACTTTCGACTTTGCCATGGTATTGTACAACTAGATGTCCGCAGCTGGCGCTTTGATCTTTTAGGCACTAGATTTTACTAAAAACGTTTAGGGGCATCAGTGCCTGTACAGGAGCTTCTAAACGTTTTGTTTTACAGACAACTTTGAATGTTGCCTGCAGCATATTATCATTGGTTGGATGATGCTGGTTGCAGCGGTTGCTGTACAGCTACATAATATTCTATGTATGGCTGAGGGCAGCTATGGCCGAAGAATGCATTAGGTTATGTTTACCATCTCCCACTACAGCCTGCACTGGTTGGATACACTCAGGTCATAACAGCATGGCATGGATACAATGGATAATGCCATGGCATAGAGCATAGTGGAACTTTAGTAAAAAGGTAGAGCAGGCCGACTCTGTTCTTCATTATTGTATTGTCAATAGAATACCAGTGAGCTGGGTAAAAATAACAGCTAACAAAGTGTCAAGAGACACATCAGTCAAAATAAACCTATTAAATTAACTGAAATCAAGTGAGAGACTCGCACTGCACAGTCCTGTATTTTATTTATGTTTGATGTTTTTGTTCCGCTGTGGCCCATTGACATCAAAACACAGATAGGCAGACATGTTGGGGTAGCACATATGCAGGTGGCAGGGACACTTTCTTCCATTGCAAGGATGCTGGTTCCAAGCACTTGTGCCTCAGAATTCTCTGCAGTGGGGACAATGGGGAGAGGGAAACCAGGAGACTACGGCCTACCCTCATTGCATCAAGACACAGATAGTCTTTAAACCTCCATCTTCCCAATATATTCCTAGGTTAGGAGAAGCAGGAACAGCAACACCCTCTCAAGTAGGAGTAGCTTGTGTAGAGTAAACACATTATTTGGACCTTCTCCCTCTTCCTCCTGAGCCAGAACATGACCCTGATTACCTGCATCTCCCTTTGCGAGACCGGTGCTGGATCCCTGAAGGCCCCGCTATTCTCCTCCTGATGCTTCATCACAAAGTCCACCGCTGTCAGGATGGTGCCATCATTCATATTAATGTGATCGCGACAAATGGAGAGTATCTTAGCAATGAAGGCAGTAAGCCTGAAAGAAAGAACGACATGAATTTCATGACATCAGGGGACAGAGTACAAACACAATAGAAACCACCACTATGTCTCCCGATTCTTGCAACATGACAAGAGATGAGGATGAGGTAAAAGGCCATTTTGTCAAATGAAATTAATGAAATGGTTGGTTATGAACTCTTTGTTGTCCCTTTGAACCGGAAAATAAATGATGCTCAAACTGATGGGTATTTTGAGGTTAATGGCTGATTTAATTGAGGGATAAATACAAAAGGTATACATTAATTTAAATGTAATATTGAAACAAAATTATAATTTAGGACTGTAATCAATCTCACAAAAAAGCATGAATATTTGGCTAGAAACTTACACTGAAATTTAGCAATATTGATCTAATACCCCTTACGTCTAATGCTTGGCATTTACCTGAAGTAGTCGTCCGATTTGGTATTTCCATTAGTAGATTTCAGTCTAGATAAGTGGGTTTTAAAGTCACTAGTAATTATATTATATCCTAGAGAACAAATCCTGGATTGAGCCAACAAAGCTGACCAAATCCACTGGCAAGGAATTCTTTGAAGAAGGTGGTAAATAAACGTGTAGTATTTGTACTTAAGCTTCTCCCCTGTTGCTTTAACCCTAGCTACTCAGCCAGTGTGAATGTGATGCATGGAATGTTGGAGTGGTGATGATGAATGGAATGTTTGGGTGCCTGTGAGGTGAGGTGTGACAGTGGAGTATGGACTGAGCAGCAGGCAGGCTGCTGTACATGAATTTACCAAGCTACAACTAAGACTAAATAAACTTTCTTAAATTACACTTCAGCTACCTGATCTTCCTTATTAGAAAACCATAATATTATTAATATTCAAAACATCATCTGTTAAAAAAACAAATGGTTAGTTGCCCTCTCTGAGCTTTAAGTTTAAGTTTCTCAAAACCCATGCTGTCATTTATTGCCGTTGTTCATTATTCAATTTTACTTCCCAACATATTCATATTTTTTCTAGAAACTATCTACCAAATCAGAATAACTAAGTTAGAAGCTTATTGGTAGCATAGTTCGATGACACAACAAGCAAAACGTATTTCGCAAAAGAACAATTTGTATCTTCCACAACCGAGAATGATGACTGACCTGGGGCTGAGACAGTGATGGACTTGGAACTGAGCCAATTGTGATGGCCTGAAGCCAAACTAACGATTGATTTGGCATTGAACCAATGACGAGCCTGGGATTGAACCACTAATTAATGTTGGGACGAGAAATAATGGACTTTGGAACGATGGCCTAACATGTGAGTCTATGATGATGGGCCCGGGGCAAAACCAAAGATTGACTTGGCTGTCAGCTATTGATTGACCTGGGGCCGAACCTTGGAATGTTGAACAATGGGCATTGGACTGAACAAATGTTGGCTCTGGAACTGATTCAGTGATGGACCTTGAACTGAGCCAGGGATGGACCAGCGAGTAATCAAATGTTGGACCTCTCAATGCACTAATAATGGAGCAGGTGCCAATGAGAAATGATGGAAGGAGCCATTGGTGGAACTGAGACTGCTCCAATGATAATAGACCTGGGACTGAGGCAAGCATAATGGGCCCGATTCACAGAACTAACTTAAGACAAAATCCTAAACTTACTACCATTTTGGTATTCACAGAAGGCACTTACTCATTTTGGTATTCCCAGAAGGCACTTACTCATTTCGGTATTCACAGAACTTAGGAGTCCTAACTTTAGGACTCCTAAATGCCTTCTGTGAATACCGAAAGTCTTAAAATTAGGATTTTTCTCAGTTTAGTAGTAGTATAGTTAGGACTCCTAACTTTAGGACTCCTAAATACCTTCTGTGAATACCGAAAGTCTTAAAATTAGGATTTTTCTCAATTTAGTAGTCCTAAGTTTAGGACTCCTAACTTTAGGACTCCTAAATGCCTTCTGTGAATACCGAAAGTCTTAAAATTAGGATTTTTCTCAGTTTAGTAGTAGTATAGTTAGGACTCTTAACTTTAGGACTCCTAAATACCTTCTGTGAATGCCGAAAGTCTTAAAATTAGGATTTTTCTCAATTTAGTAGTCCTAAGTTTAGGACTCCTAACGTTAGGACTCCTAAATGCCTTCTGTGAATACTGAAAGTCTTAAAATTAGGATTTTTCTCAGTTTAGTAGTAGTATAGTTAGGACTCCTAACTTTAGGACTCCTAAATACCTTCTGTGAATACCGAAAGTCTTAAAATTAGGATTTTTCTCAATTTAGTAGTCCTAAATTTAGGACTCCTAACTTTAGGACTCCTAAATGCCTTCTGTGAATACCGAAAGTCTTAAAATTAGGATTGTTCTCAGTTTAGTAGTAGTATAGTTAGGACTCCTAACTTTAGGACTCCTAAATGCCTTCTGTGAATACCGAAAGTCTTAAAATTAGGATTTTTCTCAATTTAGTAGTCGTAAATTTAGGACTCCTAAATGCCTTCTGTGAATACCGAAAGCCTTAAAATTAGGATTTTTCTCAGTTTAGTAGTTGTAAAGTTAGGAGTCCTAACCTTAGGACTACTAAACTGAGAAAAATCCTAATTTTAAGGCTTTCTGTATTCACAGAAGGCATTTAGGAGTCCTAAATTTAGGACTACTAAATTGAGAAAAATCCTAATTTTAAGACTTTCGGTATTCACAGAAGGCATTTAGGAGTCCTAAAGTTAGGAGTCCTAACTATACTACTACTAAACTGAGAAAAATCCTAATTTTAAGACTTTCGGTATTCACAGAAGGCATTTAGGAGTCCTAAAGTTAGGACTCCTAACTTCTGTGAATACCGAAATGAGTAAGTGCCTTCTGTGAATACCAAAATGAGTAAGTGCCTTCTGTGAATACCAAAATGGTAGTAAGTTTAGGATTTTGTCTTAAGTTAGTTCTGTGAATCGGGCCCAAAGTTCCTAGGAATGATTAAATAATAAAAGACAGCAACTAAAACAGATAATGCACCAGGAGCTGAGCCAGAGATGACAGGTCTGGTACCAAACCAGTGACAATTAACCTGGGACTGAAACACCCATGGACCCGGAAATTCAACAGTAATGGGCCTAGAACTGAACACTGATAAACATGAACTGAGCTATTGATGGACCTTGGCCTGGACTAATAAATGAGCTAAGATAGAGACACCTAATTCTGGGCCACTCTTGGTCTGAACTATTGACAGACCAGCGAGAGTCAATCATGGGTCTGTGACTGGCCCAGTTACTGAGCCTATGATGGACTGGGACTGAGCAGTGCTGGGCCTGCACCAGAGCACCAACTAAACCTGAGTCTAACCCATTAATGTCCCTGAAACTGAGTGAGTGTGGGGAACTTTAAAATCGAGGAACGCCTTCTTGCTGGGAGACCTACCTGCTGTCCTGCTGTCCTGTTGTGCCTGTGCTGCTGCCGCCGCTCCTGGGCCCCTCACGCTGTGTGTCTCCCCCGCCGCCGCCACTACATCTCGCGGCCGAGAGCGGGGGGAGACTACAGCTCCCAGGCTCCTTTACGGCCGCTGACGCCACCCACGCGCCCGGAGGCGCATAAAAGAACGCGCCTCCCTCCGCGTCGCGGGACGCGCGCGGGTGGCGCCGGGCTAAGCCCGGGCAAAGGGCGGGCCCTCTGTGGCCCTCAGAGGCCTGAAAAGCCTGGCCTGGGCTAGAGACCCTGGTTGCGCACGTATCGCCCATCTCATATGTACAGGTGTAGTGAGTGTTGCTTTGTGGGGGCCAGTATTTGTGTGATTTTCCTGTATACATTTTGCTTGCAGTCAGAGGCCAGTATCAAGTGTACTTGATGGCCAAAGGTAAAAGTGAGAATACTCAGCATGGGGTGGGTACCCTGGACAATTACCTAATTAAGAAGGTAAACCAGATCAATAATGCCAGAAGGGCCTCCCTAGGAAAGGAGACCCCTATCATGATACCTGAAGAGTCGTCCCTCACACTGGTGGATACACATGCGCCTAGTAATCCCATTATTAGTGTTGGGAACATTGTACTGACTACAGCTCAGCTGCATGATGAGAGACACGCAGGTCAGCCAGTTAACTCTAGGGTTTATCATGAGCATGCCCCGCCACCCGCTAGATCAGTAAGAAAATATAAAAAAGCACATCGGAGGCATAGGGGGAATGACAACCAAAAAAGAGTAGTAACCGCTAACCATAAAAGGGGCTCTTTTATGCAGTTACTATCAGGAACAAACTCTGCTATGGGGGATTCAGGGACTGTGAGACCATCAATGACTAATTCTACCTACTTATTAGTAGACCATACTGATTTACCTAATTTTGGAGATACGGAGGATACGGGGGAAGCCCTGGTTAGCCCCTGCACCGACGATCCTCCCTTTAGCACGCCCGATAATACTTGCGAGTTTTTGCCGAGTTTCTCCATTAGCATGGACGAAGAAGGGTCATCATATCCTCCTAGATTTTCCCCCGAATCTTCCTCAATCTCAAAAGACACGTCTCCACATACCGCACTATTAATGAGGGAGACCTCTTGGAAAAAATCGAGCACTTGGTAAAATCCTCAATGCAGCCCCTTTTTGAAAAGATTATGACGATTAACACGCACCTGGATCTGATTGAGAAAAAGGTAGAAGAAAACTCACTTTCACTTTCTGGATTGGCGAAAAATCCAGGTAATACGAATCCTAGTAAAATACCCGTAAAAGTGTCGACAGAGGCAATACCAGCTCCATCACGTCCCACGACCACTTTAAAACCTAATCAGTGTAGACAAATACCATCTTGTCCTTCTCAAATTAAAGTGTTATCCCCGCCCTTGTCGAAGAAAAAGTCTGTTCATAGGTTGGAACCTCAAAGTAAAGTAGGGGATCTAACAACGGATAATCTGACTTCAGAAGGAAAATTAGCACCATCACAAAATAAGACCAATAAGGAGAGTGAGGTTGGAAACACTATTAACAAAAATTGGCAACCCCACAGCATAGTAGACTTACCGCCAGAAGCTGCGCCTTACGCGATTGTTATGGCGGGCGTCCCTGAGCTCCCCTCTGAAAATAGGGAAGACCATCAAGCCCTAAGGAATAAAGTTATCCATTGGTTGAGCAATAATAGACCTTTGCCTGCTGTACTGCTCGATTTTCCCGGCCTTCCCGTGTTAAGGGAGGCCTAATGTGACTTCAGTCTCTTTCCATTCAAGTCTAAGGGTTAGAGTAGTGTATAGAGCCTATTTATTAGGCACTTCAACATGATCCTGTGTTCTTCCCCATAGATCAGGGTTTGCATATATATATCCTAGGGGATAGATTCGTTAGCATTAGGGGTAATATGTTCTGTAGTAAGGGTATCTAATGGAGCTGTGCTGCATTCAGGCCTGGTAGGCCTTAAACGGGAGAGACTCCATCTTTCCTCCTGCTCTGGCAGCTTGGAAAGTTTCTAGGTCATAGGCAGTGTTTTAGTTAGGAGGTGTTATTCGCTTGGAGAGAACCGGTTCAGGCCGGCCCTTATCGAAGGATTGTATTCTCCTTCATGCCGAAGACACTACAACAGGCCGGCCGGCTGGGAACGTGTCCTTGGCACGGGGAGGTACAGGAATTTGGTGGGCGGCAGGTTTCGAGCTGGAAATTTCCATGAGAGAATGCACATCTATATTAGTGAAAGTCTGAGGCAGACACTTGCACTTGCTTCTAGACCATAGGCGGCATCTGGCCGTTAGCAGTAAAGCTACTACTTATTCCAGGGAAGACAGATGACGAACCTGAATCTAAAGAGGAGAGAGCAGCTGATGAGGAGGAGGTTCCAGTGACTAGGAGAAAAAGAGAAGGGAGTAGATCTGTGACTACAGAGGTGTGACTTCCAGGCGAAGCCGAGGCGCAGATGGGAAGGGAACCTAGATGACCTTTGAGTACAGGCTGAATATAATCAGGTGATGTTAACCCTTTACTATTAGAGTATACAACTTAACCTTTCACTTTCCTTGCAGGTTGTCTATATATATAATGTATTCTGCGAATGTGCATGTGGCATTTAAATAAAGTATTTAGCTTGTTGTACGTTAGCATGTGTTGTGTACTTTTGTATAGGAGGATAGCCTATTCTTTAGTCAGAGTTGCCCCAAAATGAACAGAGGTTAATCCTGGTCAGGTAAGTGGTAACTGGATGAGGGGGAAAACAAGCCCCTCGAACTAAGAGAACAGGTTGTGCTCAACTAATAGTCTTTGTGTGATCTGATATATGGTAATCCCGATTCCCCTGTCGTGTACCGCGGTAATAATAGGATGAGCTCGTGCTAAGGCTGCCGTGTAGGTAGGAGATTCTGGACCTGACTGAGGTCGCGAGACTGTGTGTGTTGCTGCCGAATGGGTAGGAGATTCTGGACCTGACTGAGGTCGCGAGACTGTATGTAGCTACCGGATGGGTAGGAGATTCTGGACCTGACTGAGGTCGCGAGACTGTGTGTGTTGCTACCGGATGGGTAGGAGATTCTGGACCTGACTGAGGTCGCGAGACTGTGTGTGTTGCTACCGGATGGGTAGGAGATTCTGGACCTGACTGAGGTCGCGAGATCGTGTGTGTTGCTACCGGATGGGTAGGAGATTCTGGACCTGACTGAGGTCGCGAGACTGTGTGTGCCGCTACCGGATGGGTAGGAGATTCTGGACCTGACTGAGGTCGCGAGATCGTGTGTGTTGCTACCGGATGGGTAGGAGATTCTGGACCTGACTGAGGTCGTGAGACTGTGGGTGCTGAGATTGCGAGGCTGTGAGGTCTTGATATATATATATAATAGGAATTCCCTGTCCTTAGGTGGTACATATATATGTGGTTATTTAGGTGTAAAAAGGCCCTAGGGAGGGGGTAACGTTCTGGTTTGGGTTGGAAAGGCTCTGTGGAGCAGGTTCTATCTGGAGGAAAAACCAAAGCAGAACATTTGGCGTCGTGAACCGTTTACGTATTCTGTGTGCGTTGTGTTGTCCCGTGTTTGCTGCTGGCGTGTGCGTGACTTTGTTTGTATGTTCTTTGTGATATACTGGTGTGTCTAGCCTTTCTTCTTCTTTCTTTTCTTTCTCTTCTTCTCTCTTTTTCGCGATCTGTTCTAAACAATGTACATATGCTTTTAAGTTGCCCGTTGATATTCCCGGCTGGGATTCCATGCCTTGTGAAGCCCTAGCCCGGGAGTGGGCTGAGTAATTGTAAGCAGACTGTTAAACGTCACTTGATTTATTTGAATGGGGGAAGACAGTATGATGTGCTGGCTCGTGAAGTGAGCTCATTGTGCTGATTTAGAATTGGTATGTGTATGTTTCAGCGTGTCTTGTAAAGAGTGCTTATAAATAGCTTGCTACGTGAGGCAGAGAGGGCTGGATCCCTTTCAAGTGTTAGTTAAGGAATGCATATCTACTGTTTTCAGTTGTAAAGTGCATGTAAGATCTCAGAGCATGGCTCTGAAACGTGGGACTCCCTTGAAATTCCAGTCTCCGTAGTTGCAAGGAAGGGTGTTATTCAACAGGTGATTGATGGCATTTTGGAGAGAGACAGCGGTGTTATTTTCATGTGTTGGTTACCATGCATTACACATGTGGGCATTTGCAATAAGAACGTAGTGAGTTAGAGGAGGAGCCAAGATGGCGACCGGAGCAGACGCTTGAGCGCCCGGCTCCGTCGGTCCGTGGCCTCGGACTACTATCCTGATGCCCATCCTCGCCGATTTTCGAGGTGCAACGTGTGCGAAGACGCGCTGACCGCGCTGCCGCTTTCCCGGAGTCTCAGCCCGCCCGGATGCCCGAGTTCTGGGTGCTTTTGTCCTCTGCACTGAAACCCTGCGCCATTACGGCCTTTGCTGGCCCCCTGGAAGCTCCGCAGTTGCCGGACCAGCTAGCGCTAACCTGAGCCCCGCGGTCCCGATTTCACCTCGCACCACGGATCGTTGCCGGACGAGCCCAGAGAGGGACGGCCGGACACCTTCTGCACCCTGTGCCGGACGGGCTGGAGCTGTGGGGTGGGCCCCGGTGCGGCGGGTCCCCTGCCCCGCTCTGAGGACCGCGCTGTGGGAGGCAGCTGCCCCCTTCACCTATTGCCTAGCCAGCGGCGGAGGGAACCTGCGAGAAGAGAAGCGACTGTTGGCCTTTCCCGTTGCGGCGTAGACCTGAGGGGAATTGACTCCTTGCTACGACCCCCCCCCCGGCCATTGCACCGTATAGCGGCAAAACATGGCGTTTAGTGCCTGCTTGCGGCTGGGGGGCGATACTCCGGTCTCGCCTGCTGCCCACTTCGCCCCCCCTCTTCCGGACACCAGCTCCACGGTGCCGTCCCGGATTGCTGCCGCTGTGGGGGCCCAGCCTCCGCTTACATGCGGCTCCGTTCTGGCTGCCCTGCGGGACTTCCAACTACAGATGTGCGCTGGCCTGCAGGCGCTGAGTGAGCGGTTTGACCCCATACTGTCGGCCGCGGGTCGTGAGCGCACTGTGTGCCATCTACAGGGCGTGGGTCTCCCGGTGCTTTTGTCCGCTTGCGGGGACGCAACGGCGGTGTGTGACTGTGTTACACTGGTGCCTTCACCTGGCGCTCCCGGCGCCCAGGGTACACCGCTCTACACCTCAACTGCGGATGCTTTGTCCCCCTGGTCATGGCTGCCTGCTTCATTGTTGCCTGCCTCACCGCGTCCACTGGACTATCCTGTTGAGAGATGCCTAACGGCTTCGAGGAACCGTTCGCGGTGGCCCACTGCTGACTTTTTGTGGAACTCCTGTACCTTACTTGCCAGGTTTGGATTTTATGTGGTGCAAAGAGGGACCTTAATCGATGGGCGGCGGCCATTTCGTGATCCTACTTCACCATCCTTTCACAAGCGACCATCTTGTTTTTGTTTGTTCGGGACACGGGGCCTTCATGCAGGGGCTGGTTTAATCCCAAGCCCGCGATCGGGCCAGGGCTAGACTGATTTCTATTGTCATGGTTTATGGACGGGCTGGCCTGGGACTGGAACTGTATGTATGTTATGCGCGCACTGTTGCGACTTGTATCCCTTCGCTTACACTGTGGTGCCATGGTATCTTCGCATGCCGTTTTTTGGCGTAGTGGGCTCTCAGTGTGTGGGGGCCATGATTGGCTGATGGTTTGGGGCGCTCTGGTGTCCCGTGGGCTCCTCCCCGCCTTCTTTTCTGTTTTCTTACTTTCTTTCCTCTATTCCTACTTTCTTTCTCCTCTATATTTCGGGTTCATTGGGCGACAGGCACTATGCTGGGGGGGGGGTAGGCCGTAGCCTCCGCATTGGTGTAGGGTGGGGGGGTAATACTCTGTTCTTAATTAGTTCTATGGGCCTTTTTTCCTTTATGTCTCTGCGTTCTACTTTCTTCGATTCGGGGTCCGGGTGTGGGGTGGATCGAGTGGGGGCGGCTCCGGAGGGGTGCGTACTTGCTCATGTGACTATCCTTTTATATTTCTGCACCGCCTCACTGTTTGAGTTTTTACTTCAATTGTTGTTCTTACTGCTGTTGCTGCTCTCCCGTGTGGTGAGGCTATCTTGCGGACTCGAGTCTCCTTTGTTCCTATCCTTCATTGACTTTTTTCTTGATAAAATTATCTAAAAAACTTAAAATTAACCTTCACTTCTCCTTCCCCGGGTGTCAAAGATATCTCCAGCATGTGATCCATAACTTGTTGTTAATCCTGACTGTTGACGCACGGGGGATTTAATGTGGGTATCAGTGCTTCATTGTATCGTGGCCGGCCTGACGGTTGTAGGCCCGTATTTGTTCTTTTAAGATGCACGAATAAAGGTTTTTAAAAAAAAAAAAAAAAAAAAAAAAAAAAAGAACGTAGTGAGTTGAAAACAGAGCTGGTTGATGCCCAGTTTGCTAATATCTCTTTGAAGACTAAATTAAACGTGTACCAGGCTGTGAAGTTGTTCACTTTGCCATGCCAGAATGATTCAGGTGTGATAAGTGTAACCGAGAATGCAGGCAAGCTATGAGCTACACAGATGATTTTAATTACTTCCTCTGGGAAGCTTTCTCAGCCTGAATGGAATGTGCATGAAAGTAAAAAAAAACTGATGTTGTAGTCTTCACGATCACCGGTTGCGGACATAAATTAGACATGACAGTGTATGATATATTTTGCTTTAAAAGAAGATTGCAACAATGTGATTTTGGATGTGCACAGCTGATTGTGTACAATAAGTCTAATATGTGGCCACTTCATTAACATGAACATTTATTTCCTAAGGTACTTCTAGAGCAATGTGCCCTTTTTAGTTACAGGAAAGTGCAGGGAATTAATAGGTCGCTTTTAATTTCAGATGCTGGACACATATTGTGCTTTTGCGCCCCAACACATACTGAACAAAACAGGGTTAGAGGCAATGTGATTTGCCTATGGGAGAGCATTTTCAGATTAAGACATGTGCAGTCTTGCTGGAGGTAAGGAGTGATTACAGCTATTTTTTCCTCTCAGACCTGTAAAGAGTTGTTCTGAAAGTGGGTCATTTCACAGCGTCTTTCAGATTGCTGTTTGGGAGTCTTGCAATGAGATCATCCAGCAACGCTGGGCAGGGCTCAGGCTTTCTGTGAAGTCCGAGAAGGAATTCCTACGGGAGGGGTCATCTCATCTCAGCTCCTCTTCTCCGTCAGTAGGGACAGCTTCCTGAACATAACTGTCTGGGAGGCTTGCACAGGCGCAGGCCCCCCCCCCCCGTGAGGTGAGTTGCAGACAGTCCGAGAAAGTTGGCAGGCGTGCAGTTCTCTCCGACCTTGAAGGAGATAAGGTGTGAGCTACAGACAGCCGGAGAAGCCTCTGCTTGTTATCTTTGGCGAGAGGCCATTTAGTGTCCGCGGAGATTTGTGAAGGGGGGCAGCACCTGTGAGGGGTGCAGTGAGAGAAGTGAGAGAAGGAGACTGCCCCAGCCCTTCTTGCAGTGTATTGAAACTGAGGGATTTTTATCAAGACTTTAGAGGCTAAAGCGTTAGTAGTATTATTACACGATTCCCCAGAGTTGGAGGAGACCTATATAGACAGAAATTAAAATATTGTACTTTTGAAAATGTTCTTTGCAAGAAAAGTGATGCTTGTTTCTTTTTCAGATTCGCCCAGTTCTCCGCGTATGAGTGGGACTCCCTTCTCCCGTGTGAGTGGGGCCCTCCCTCTCCCCTCCCCTTCCCTTCCCCCCCCCAAGCCTGGAGTAATACGAGACGGTGGCGGCTGATGCCGGTGGCTATCCAGACTGGACGGGGTCCTCCCTTATCAAGAAGATACAGCTGCTGATGTGTACCGGAGAGCATGATGGCCTGCTTCTTTCAAAGCGAAATGGGATCAGCAAAGTGTAGAACTGTTTCCTTCACGTGCGGCCACCATTATTTGCATGAAGGCGGTGTGTTTTTTCATACTGAAGGACTGTTTTTTTTTATTTTTTTATTAGGGATGGAGATCAATAGAGACGCTTTGCAGCGCTCAGAGTAAATATTTTCTGAGTTAGTGACCAGTAATAACTTGTAGCTGTTGCTACTATATCTGAGTTTGACAGTGGAGTCTCCAGTTTAATCATTAGAAGCATTTGGAGCGTTCAACAGCTTGATTGATTTATTTTCTGTATCCATTCCACATGTATCCGGATGTCTATGAGCTATTTCTAGCTGCACCTGCAGTTGTGGCTACTACATGTGTTTGGAGAATGCGGACTTTATTTGCTCTAAAGTGATTATCACATACCTTTGATGAGTTTTTATTGCTTTTTAGTCATGCTTTGTTTTGAATTGTGTATTTTTGTGTAGCAACTTCAAAATATGAGTTGCTGTTTCAACATGTGCTTTTTAGTAGTTGTGACTTTTAATTTAGACATGTGGTTTTCAATGGTTTTTGCTTTCAACTGCGATATGCAGTACTTTCATGATCATTTTGCTTTTCACTTATGTAATACAGTTGCTATTTTCTAGATTTTGTTTTTGACTATGCGAATGGTGATGATCAAGGGTCATGGGGTGCAATGTAGTGAATCAGCCACTTGTGGTCTGACACCCTATGGTGACCCTCAACCACCACCATTCTGTACTGACTTAAGTGTGTTCTACCTTTTAGTGGAATAGTCTTTCCAAGAATAGAAGGTATGGTATGTTGAGGTGCGGTCTTGTGGGTGGTGGTGCACACATGTGCTCAATGTTGTATACTGAGGGATTTAGCGTATAATGTTATTTGGGTTAGGTGAATTATGATTTTGACCCATTGGCGTTGACGTGGTCTAATGTGATTCTGCCTTTTGACTCTACCTTGCTTCAAACTTCTCTGTGTGTGTAAGTTGTGTGGATGAGAATTATTGGTGTTCCTGCTTTGGCAGTCTATAATGCCAAATCTATTGAGAAAATGGCCTGCTGGATGGTGAAATCCATTAATAATACTTCTACAGTCTTATCTGACTTGCTATTAGACGCCCAGGGTGAACGTAGAGCCATCTTGCAAAATAGAGCAGCCATTGATTATCTTTTGCTTAAATATGGACATGGCTGCTCAGACTTCGAAGGTCTCTGCTGTTTTAACTTATCTGATCATACACAATCCATTCGTGCACATATAGATAAATTGCATGACCTAACTAATGAAGTTAGGAAACACATTGATCAGGGCTGGTTTGACTGGCTCTTTAATTGGTTGCCAGACATGCATATGCTACGCCACACATTAGGTGGCATTTTGATTGCTCTTGCTGTTTTGATCTCTATCTGTTGTTTTATTCAGTGTATCCCTTCACTGCTTCAATTCTGCACATCTGGTACTAGACATAGATCGGTTAGTTTTGTTTCATATTATTCTTATGTATAATAGACTGAAGTCAAGGGTGGAATGTACTGCTCGATTTTCCCGGCCTTCCGGTGTTGTAGAGCGATCCATATGACTTCAGTCTCTTTCCATCCAAGTCTAAGGACTGGAGTAGTGAATAGGGCCTATCTATTAGACACTTGTGACACAATCCCGTGCTCCTACCCATAGATCAGGGTTTGTATACATATCCTAGGGGATAGATTCGGTAGCCTTGAGGATAACTTGCCCTATAGTGAGGGTATTTCATAGAGCTGTGTTGAATTCAGGCCTGGTAGGCCTCAAACGGGAGAGTTATTAGACACTTCCTGTGTTCTTCCCCATAGATCAGGGTTTGTATACATATCCTAGGGGATAGATTCGTTAGCATTATGGGTAATCTGTTCTGTAGTAAGGGTATTTCATGGAGCTGAATTCAGGCCTGGTAGGCCTTAAACGGGAGAGATATTATTCCTCCACCGATGTTAGTCATGTTTATTGAATGTATAATAGACTGAAGTCAAGGGTGGAATGTACTGCTCGATTTTCCCGGCCTTCCCGTGTTAAGGGAGGCCTAATGTGACTTCAGTCTCTTTCCATTCAAGTCTAAGGGTTAGAGTAGTGTATAGAGCCTATTTATTAGTCACTTCAACATGATCCTGTGTTCTTCCCCATAGATCAGGGTTTGCATATATATATCCTAGGGGATAGATTCGTTAGCATTAGGGGTAATATGTTCTGTAGTAAGGGTATCTAATGGAGCTGTGCTGCATTCAGGCCTGGTAGGCCTTAAACGGGAGAGACTCCATCTTTCCTCCTGCTCTGGCAGCTTGGAAAGTTTCTAGGTCATAGGCAGTGTTTTAGTTAGGAGGTGTTATTCGCTTGGAGAGAACCGGTTCAGGCCGGCCCTTATCGAAGGATTGTATTCTCCTTCATGCCGAAGACACTACAACAGGCCGGCCGGCTGGGAACGTGTCCTTGGCACGGGGAGGTACAGGAATTTGGTGGGCGGCAGGTTTCGAGCTGGAAATTTCCATGAGAGAATGCACATCTATATTAGTGAAAGTCTGAGGCAGACACTTGCACTTGCTTCTAGACCATAGGCGGCATCTGGCCGTTAGCAGTAAAGCTACTACTTATTCCAGGGAAGACAGATGACGAACCTGAATCTAAAGAGGAGAGAGCAGCTGATGAGGAGGAGGTTCCAGTGACTAGGAGAAAAAGAGAAGGGAGTAGATCTGTGACTACAGAGGTGTGACTTCCAGGCGAAGCCGAGGCGCAGATGGGAAGGGAACCTAGATGACCTTTGAGTACAGGCTGAATATAATCAGGTGATGTTAACCCTTTACTATTAGAGTATACAACTTAACCTTTCACTTTCCTTGCAGGTTGTCTATATATATAATGTATTCTGCGAATGTGCATGTGGCATTTAAATAAAGTATTTAGCTTGTTGTACGTTAGCATGTGTTGTGTACTTTTGTATAGGAGGATAGCCTATTCTTTAGTCAGAGTTGCCCCAAAATGAACAGAGGTTAATCCTGGTCAGGTAAGTGGTAACTGGATGAGGGGGAAAACAAGCCCCTCGAACTAAGAGAACAGGTTGTGCTCAACTAATAGTCTTTGTGTGATCTGATATATGGTAATCCCGATTCCCCTGTCGTGTACCGCGGTAATAATAGGATGAGCTCGTGCTAAGGCTGCCGTGTAGGTAGGAGATTCTGGACCTGACTGAGGTCGCGAGACTGTGTGTGTTGCTGCCGAATGGGTAGGAGATTCTGGACCTGACTGAGGTCGCAAGACTGTATGTAGCTACCGGATGGGTAGGAGATTCTGGACCTGACTGAGGTCGCGAGACTGTGTGTGTTGCTACCGGATGGGTAGGAGATTCTGGACCTGACTGAGGTCGCGAGACTGTGTGTGTTGCTACCGGATGGGTAGGAGATTCTGGACCTGACTGAGGTCGCGAGATCGTGTGTGTTGCTACCGGATGGGTAGGAGATTCTGGACCTGACTGAGGTCGCGAGACTGTGTGTGCCGCTACCGGATGGGTAGGAGATTCTGGACCTGACTGAGGTCGCGAGATCGTGTGTGTTGCTACCGGATGGGTAGGAGATTCTGGACCTGACTGAGGTCGTGAGACTGTGGGTGCTGAGATTGCGAGGCTGTGAGGTCTTGATATATATATATTCACTGAAAAAACCATAGGTTTCACACACGTTATAGTTAGGAATTAGCATTTAAAAAACCTTAGAAATTCAGTGAAAAAACCATAGGTTTCACACATGTTATAGTTAGCTGGACATTTTACTCGTAAAAAACCAATGAAATTGCCCCGTTATAGTTAGTTCAGCTAACTATAACTCGCGCGCCCGCAATGCACTGCTGATGACGTCACATATTGCATCACTCATGACATGGTCAGTGACATCACTCATGACATCACTGATGACATCTCAAATGACATCACTGATGACATCACTGATGACATCATCCAGTGAATGTGTGTTTTTCAGAAAAATAAATATGTTTTATATATGTGTATCTCAAGGTCGATGGAAGAATAAATGGGTATATAAGTGTCTAAATGGATGATTTGTTTTTGAAAAATTGATTGTGTTACTGACTGATTAAGTGTATCTCTCACTTTGTGTATAAGTGGCTGCATGGGTTGGTGAGTAGCTACATGGGTGTCTATATAGGTTATTAGTTGTTTTTTTGAGTATCAGTCTGAGTGTCTGTATGGTACGGTGGGGGGTATTACGTAGTGCATAGATGCATGAATGAGTGACTCACTGTTTGTATGTGTTGAAGACAGCATGTGTGCAGGACTGTATGGGTGGATGAGTGTGTGTATGGGTGTGTTAGTGAGTGAATGACTGTCTCAATAGTGTCTTCAGGAGTAACTACATATGTTTTTAACTAGTATATCTGACTATTGGTGTATATATGTGAGTATATGTGAGAGGGAGAGATTGAAAGAGTTCCTGTATGAATAAGTATGTGTTTCTATAAGTGATTGTTTAAAAGACTAAGTATGTGTAAGTTTCCGTAGAAGTAAGTATGGTGGTGTGTGTATTACTGTATATGCAAGTAAATGTATGTTTTATTCTTTATTAGCATGAGTGACTATGTGTGTGAGTAACTCTATGGATGAGTGGCATTGTGTAACAGGATGTATAGATGTATGAGTACATATGATGAGTGAGTACATGTATGAGTGACTGTATAGGACTGTTGGTGAATGAGTGGATGTGTATGTGGATCTTAGAATTACTGAAGAGGTTGTTGTAACTGGTATTGGTATGTCCATTGTTTTGAAATTTTTAGTCTCTATTTTTGAATGTGTGTATCAAAGCTTATATTAAGGTGAGAGGAGGTCTGCCACTCTATCACAAGGATGATGTCATCAGTGATGTCATCAGTGATGTCATTTGAGATGTCATCAGTGATGTCATGAGTGATGTCACTGACCATGTCATGAGTGATGTAATATGTGACGTCATCAGCAGTGCATTGCGGGCGCGCGAGTTATAGTTAGCTGAACTAACTATAACGGGGCAATTTCATTGGTTTTTTACGAGTAAAATGTCCAGCTAACTATAACATGTGTGAAACCTATGGTTTTTTCACTGAATTTCTAAGGTTTTTTAAATGCTAATTCCTAACTATAACGTGTGTGAAACCTATGGTTTTTTCAGTGAATTTCTAAGGTTTTTTAAATGCTAATTCCTAACTATAACGTGTGTGAAACCCATGGTTTTTTCAGTGAATTTGCAAGGTTTTTTAAATGCTAATTCCTAAATATAACGTGTGTGAAACCCATGGTTTTTTCAGTGAATTTGCAAGGTTTTTTATATGCTATTTTTTTTTTTATTCTTCATTTTTTTCAAACATATTTTTAATTTAATTTTCTTATCTTTTATAAAGACTATGCTTAAATTTTTAAAATCCTTAAATATTTTTTTTATATATATTTTTTAAAATAAACATGTAAAATTTATTTCCAGTTTTTTTTTTTTTTTTTATTATTTTTTTTTATAGTACGCGTACCGTAAGCTCACGGTAAGCGTACGGTTTACGCAACGCCCGTAATCTATCTACGCTGCTTGCGTATAGTTACGTACTTTGCGTAGCCGCGCGTACTGCGCGTGGGACGCGTGCGCGCTTACGCAACACGCGCACGTTACGCGGAAGTGCCGGGAAATGACTGTTATGCGCATGCGCGCAAGCGCGTGTCTTTTTTACGCGCACGCGTACTTTTTGCCGTAAGCGTACCGTAAGCGTACCGTAAGCGTACGGTAGGTCATGTGATCTTGAAACACAACTTTTGATTGGTTGAAACTACTTTCAGTTCTAGAACTCTCCTACACCACACCCATTCCCCTCATTTCTGCTTGTGATCCCTTGGGAGAAGGAGCTGGTTTGTCTTTGGGATACGATGGCAGAACAGCAGAGCTCTTCTGAGAGTGAGGCTAGCACCAGCAGCACTGTCTTGAGGCAGAGAGCGAGGAAAGTAAAGCCTTCTTACGTTTGGGAGTATTTTACTTTTCCAGAAGGCCAGCAAAAGGTGAATGCACCCTTAGTTACTTGCAAGCTGTGTAAGCGTGTACTTTCTAGAGGTAATCCTAACAGGAAGTATTCCTTTGGGAATCACACCATGAAGAGACACCTCCAGGAAGTACACAGAAGGACACATGGTCATCTTTTTGGAGGTAACTCTTCAGAAAGACGAGCCAGTACATCCACAGCAGCTCAGCCTGGACCATCATCTGCAGGGCAGACTCCTTCTTCTGCAGGTCAGGTGAGCCCTTCATCTGTGGGGGGAGAATCTCCTTTTGCTGGCCCTCTGGAAATTAACCCTCGGTTTGCGAGGGTTGAAGTACGGTGCGCCACTTGTCACGATCTAATTACTTATAGGGAGACCAGTGTTTCCCTGGTGAACAGTAAAATAGATCAGCACAATTGTCGTACCGTCTAATATTCCCAATCTTTCTTTCCTCTGTCCCTGCATGAACACAACGGTTCTTTTAAGAGCCAACCTTATCTTTCATCTTTTTTTTTCTTTTTTTTTTAAAACTTTTTTTTTTTTTTTTACCGTACGCGTACGGTAAGCGTACCTTTTTTTTATTTTTTAAAAAAAAACACTAAAAATCATTTATCTCATTACAAAGTCCTTGAGAGACTACAATTTTTATTTTTAACTTACCATACTCACTCAAAAAAATATTTATTCATTTGTTTTTTTTAAAAATAGTTTTTAAAATGGTTGTAGTTTCCGAAAATGTTCTATATCGATCTGAAAATAAAGAAAAAAGTATTAATATTTTTTATCCATTTTATAATACAATACACATATTTACATTTTTTAAAAAAAAATATTTTTGCCTTATTTTTGCTGTTTTCAGAATATATTGCATTTCACTATTAATTGTGAAAGCAATTGCATTCATCATTTTACAGCGGGCAAAAAAAATTAACAATCACAAAGATTGTATTAAAAAAGCCCAGAATGTCTTCTCACTTAAACTTATCATTACAGAAATGCATATTATTCTAAAAAAAATCATCTAAAAACAATACTTTTTTCTTTAAAATACCGTCTGATATGTTTGTTTCAGAAGTATAATCACAATATTATATCTCAAATAACTCCAAAATACATCTGATTTTATTTCCTTTAGGCCAAATAGTATTTTTTTTTTTTTCCTGGAATAAATTTCCAAGGGAAAACCATTAAAATTCTAAAGTTTAATCTGTCCAGATCTCACCAATTCTCTGTAACATTTTGGTTCACGAAAATTTTTTGAATAATTTATTTAGTCCACAATAGAATTGCTTACTTTTCCACATGGCCAAATAGTAATTTTTTAAATCATTTTTGAAAAAATTTCCAATGGCAGTCCAATTGCATTCCATAAATTAAAATGTGCAGAAGTTACCGATTATCTCTAAATTATTGGTTTTTGAAAATTGCATTAAAATTTAAAAAAGTCCACATTACAATTGGTTATCTTTCCTTTAGGCCAAATGATAATTTTAAAAATCTTTTTTCTACAAAATTGCAATGGTAATCCAGTAAAATGGTAAAATTATTTTGTCCAGATCTTGCCAAATCTCTCTAAAATTTAGGTTTCAGGAAGATTAGATAGGAATTTGCTAAATCAAAAGGCAAACGTTGTTTGAAAATCAATTTGGAATCATTACACAGTGTCCAGCCTTTTTCACATTTTAGATAAACTGTGTAATGTCCAGAAGTAACAGTAGGTCCATCATGGAAAATTATTGCAACAGTTACAAAAGTTTTTCCTGAAATTGATAATTGCTGTCCTGTAAACTTCTTTATTAAAGTATCCAATTTTGATCCATCAGCTCTACATCGTTGCATCATTAAAATTACATACTGTCCGTATTCCCTTAAAATTAATGTTGAAAACATGTCAGAATTACACTCACCACATTTCATGCTATGATTAGCATCTTTAACTAATTTTGCAAAAGTGACTGTTTTACTCTCTGGCAATGTCAAATAAATAAACCTTTCATTATCAACAATAGAGCCACATATATTATAACAATTATCACAACTATGTTCCCATTTATAAGAGAGACCAAAAAAAATGTCAATGGGAACTCCTTCTTCTTCCACTACCTGAAGAAAATACATCAAAAATTCGTGTGCATCTTGCTGTTCATTTTGAGAAAACTGTGTTCGTCCTGAACATACATCTAAAAGTTTTCTAATTTCAGTAGCACTTTCTATTTGAGTTTTATCTTTACTCAGCTTTTGAAAAAGGAGACTGAGCTCTGAACAGAATCTTTTTCCCTGATTTACTATTATCTGCTCTTGCAAACTTTCCAGATAAAATGCAACATTCAGCACTACATTAGCGTAGCAGTTGACACCAGAGCTATTTTCAAAATGACATCCTACAACCTGTTCTTCATTTTCCTTATTCTTTTTGCTTGCAATTACATCACTCCTCTTTTTTTTCCTCTTCTCTACATCTTCATTACAGATATTCTCATTTCTCCTTTTACGAGAAACTACACGTTTCTCCAACACAGGATACTGACCTAAATGAGGAGCATAGCTTCTTCTTAATCTATTATACTCCTTTACACAGTTTGTATCAGCACTAACTTTTGAGTCATCAAAGTCTATCATGAATAAACCTGATAATGTTTTGACTCGTGACAAAGCTACATATGCCATACCTTCTTTGAACACAGTTGAACCAATGTTCACAAATGCACAATCTACAGTCAATCCTTGAGACTTGTGGATAGTTACAGCATATGCTAGTGAAAACGGAAACTGCTTCCTACGTACATATAAGTCTTTCACAAGCATGAAACGAACTGAACAACGACAAATGTCTTTAACTTCCTCTATCTGATCAAATTTTATCTGTAAACATTCAATTCCTTCTTTTTTCTGATAATTAATAAAACCCACAACTCTTCCCATCGCTCCATTCACTAAGCCTTTCTCAACATCCAAATTTCTCCTTAAAAACACTCTACAGTTCATGCAAACATAAAGATTTTTTTCTAATCCTGCTGTTTTGGAGATGTTCTTCTCTAGTGAGTCCAATTTATTTTTCAGTTTGCCTGTTACTGTGACTGTAATTCTTCCATCCTCAATTTTGTCCACTGCTTCCAATTTCCTGATGTCTTCCTTTTCCAATTTCAAAAGCTCCTCATTAAATATTGAGCATTCACGTAGAGTTGGCATTAAGCAGATGACACTTTTGTTTTCTGCAATATTCTTGTATATTTTCTCTGCAACTATTTCTTCCTTTGGAAATAAATTATGTAGCAGCCGACTCTGTAATGCTTTTTTCCCAACATCTGTGAGTAGTCCAATCCTGATATCTTTCAGAATACTTCCATATTCTTCATCGTTTGCTTGCCTCATATTAGTTGTAAGTTCCTTGTACTCAAAGAAGGACCAAATATTTGTATTTCCAATGCTTCCCAATGACTTCTTCGTGTCTTCATGTGTCACAGTATTAAACACTGGTTGTCCTTTAACTGGAGTAAGTTGCAAAAGATCCCCAAAAACTATGACGTGTTTTCCACCAAATAACACGTCATAGTCTGTCTTCAAAATTTGCTGCATTCTTAAATGCACAAAGGCAAGCATTAAGTTTGATACCATGCTCACCTCATCAATAATGAGAACTTGCATCTTCTTCAATACTCGTGAAACTTCCAAGGATGCTTCTCCAGTTAGCTTGTTGAATTGTATTTTGTTCTCATGCTCCACTGGTAACATTAGCAAACGATGTAAGGTGATTCCTTTTATGTTATATGCTGCTAACCCAGTTGGAGCAGTAACCACACAAGACAAAGTAGAATCCGTTTTTTGCTTTAGGTAGCTTCTGATGACTTTAATTAGGAAACTTTTTCCAGTGCCAGCTTGTCCGCTTACATACATCCTGATTGGATGAAATGATGTGCATGAGCACTCTTTTTTGATATGTAGAAATCCGTGATCAATTTTGTTTCTGATCTCTTCATAAATTTGTTGCTGCTCTTGATTCAGTTGTTTTTCCAAATTTTCTAAGTCTATAAATTCTTCTTGAGCTAGATTCATAGCCGTTTCCACTTCATTCATGGCTATTGATGCTTCATTTTCAACGATTGGTTGTCCTAGGGGATCTTGACTGTGTGTTCCTGAACTTTGGCTGTCCTGAGAACTGTCTCTAGCTATTTCTGCTGCAATTGTAGTTTCCTGTTCAATTTCTTCATTTAACATTTGCAGATAAGTTGAGAATGTACTGCATTGTATGCTGTCTTTGCAAGCATTAAAAGAATCTTCATAGCTCTGGAATTCTCCCAGTAGTTCATCCTCTGTACGCCATGGTTTAAACAACTGTAAAAGAGCCAAGTAGTAAAATTCTTTCTTGTCGGTAGTGTCGCAACTCAGCTTCCGGTGATTTATCAAACTTCCTTTGGTTTGCTTCACCAAACATCCTTCTTCACCAACAACTTTATATTTTCCACTGTTGATGTCTTCTGCAGCTTTCCGTGAATAAATGTAGTTCTGCAGCACTTCATAGAGACACATGTTCTCCAGATGATGACTTCTCTTGGGATAATATGTGTCCAACATGTTTGTTTTCAATATGTCTGTACTTTCTGGGTCATTCTCGGCCAAATATTCAATTTCTCCAACAGATTTCAGTACCCGATTTCTCATTGCTGCAAGGCCTAAACTTGCCCAAATTATTCTTCTTGACTTCGAGTAGAGACTTGCAGAAGATAACCTATCTGAACATTCGTAGGATCCAATTTCTCGATGCGATAACATCTTCAAACTAAAACTGTACAGCTTCTTACTGACAGTCTTCTCGTGAGAAATCTCTTCCCACATTTCCTTCAATTCTGTTTTTTCTGATTTCGTAATGTAAGACGTTACATATCGAGCAACAGCAATGGAATTGTCAGCAACATACTGTATATCCATGTTAGCGTTCCACATGGATAAAATGACTGGGTTGTAGTCATTTATATTTTTTGATTCTTCTTTTCTTTTAAGGTTGTAGGTATTCTTAGGTGATTTTCTTGTGATAGTATGTCTCACAGCTGACATAAAACTGTTGACTCTTCCATTTGTAAGAACAGGTCTAGGAAATCCAAATCGACATTTAGTGTAGTATTTTTCTTTGCTCTTGTATTTCCGTCGACAGTATTTTCCACACCGATGACTTTGGAAACGTAGAACTTGCTCCTTTAACTTGTTCTCTTCTGTGTTTTTAGGTATAGCACATGTTGCATATTCTTCAATGTAAGATAACACTGCTTCATCAGTATCTGTTCCAAACTTTGGGGCATCCTTGATCCACAGCAGCATATGAATATGAGGAGCACCTCTTGCCTGGTACTCTTTTCTCCAAAAGAAATCCACTACTTCTCCAAGGGGTGGATTTTTTTTATTGCAGATGAAGGACATCATAGCCTCAAATCTATGATTGAAATATCTGCAAACATTAACCGGATCCAATGAGCACAGTTCTCCTGCTGTCTTGTATTCGATGTTTTCAATGTTTGAATTGGCCTCTCGTAGAAAATCCAGTAAATCATCCCAAGCGTACTCGGCGCAGCTTAGGGTAAGGAACCATGTTGCTGTTCCTAAGTTGCGTAACATGCATTTTAGTTCACCATGGCGTCGGTACCAATATTCATTTGTCCCACGCTGACAAGCCATCAGATTGATCAGTTGTGTTTCCAAATGATCATCTCGGTGCTGCACTTTCTCCATAAAATCCTTAGCAGACACATTTTGTAAATGTACTCCACTTTTTAAAATGTGATTTACTGCATAAGACAGTGCAGACAAGTCGCTTTCAAATAAAAGATGGAACAAATAAGGGATACTTTGTCGAAATCTGGGATCTTCAGCATATAGTCTTGTAGTCCGATACTCAGAAGCTGGAATCTGTTCCGGACGTTCATCGTATCGTCCTCCTTTTCCTTTAGGAAACAGCTGGGGAAAACATCGAGCTTCCAAGCTCTCCTCCCATACACTCACAGGATTTCCTTTTGCTTTCTTCATCTGAAAGAGATCAATATTGTCTCCCATAACTTCTTTCGAATGGAGAGGATGTATGCTAAAATGTTCATAAATTTCTTCTTCCTTTGACTTGTCCACTTTTTCAATTTGTCCAGTTGGTGTTTCTGTGTCTCCTTGTAAATCTTCTTCTTCTTCTTCTTCTTCTATATAAATTGATTCATACCATTTGTTATTTTTTTTCAAATACAAATTTGCTCTTTGTACTTTCCGCACATCTACCAGCTCCTGCCAAATCTTCTTATTCTTTGTAGGGACACCATTAACCAGAATAATTAATGGTTCAGTTTCCA
Organism: Triturus cristatus; assembly: GCF_964204655.1. NCBI lineage: Eukaryota > Metazoa > Chordata > Amphibia > Caudata > Salamandridae > Triturus > Triturus cristatus. The sequence goes on from NC_140587.1 coordinate 163,343,597, forward strand.
AAGTATCTGCATCAATAGTTTCCATATTTTTTTTCAAATCCAAGGGCAAATACACCACTCTACCTTTTAAACCTCTCAGTAAATCTGAAGGAGGTAATTTACCAGTTTTGGGCTCCATACGTACTATGGTCTGGAACGGATGAACACATTGAATGAGTATAGACTCATATGTATTTAATTCAGAAAGTTCAGCAGGAATAGCATCCAATTCTAAATTATTATGTACAGCTCTGGTCGGCATTCTATTTTCCTCTAACTTGTTGTAGCAGTATTTGCAAATACGCTGATCTTCACCCAATTCAAAACAATTTTCAAGAAATATATATGTGGCAAAATCCATCCACTTATAATTATCTTCATTTTCACTCTTTCTGTAGAGATCAACATTCCTAGTTTGTTTTCTATAATGAGTTCTGCGGCAACAAATACAAGTAACATTTGGTCTTTCATTAGAGACTATTGCAAATTTTGTTATGTGATCATTAAATGTGTTACTTACAGAGGGTTCTACATTCTCTTCCACTTCTGCCTCATTTATTGTGTCCTTCTCTGCACTGTTTTGTTCAGGACCAAAGTAACAAAACTGAATTTCATCAACAACCTTCTCTACATCTGATACCGTTCCTCGGAACAGAGCCCTATTCAATTCATTTAACTTTATTGCTGGACTTTTGGCAAAATACAACCGTCTCACAAACTTTCTCATTTCAGTATGATGAACAGCCAGCATCCTAAAATGATGGAAAACACTATTGCACACTTTTCTAGATAGACAAGCAAGAGAATGACCCTGCAAACCAGTATTCTCTCTCACTCTGCATGGATCCAGACTTTGAAGCACCTTAATCTTTTGTTTTACACGTTTTTTTACTATATTCTCTTAGAAACTCTCGAAATCTGTCAATAGATTCCTGACGCACAGTGCAAATACTACTACAATTCCAAGTGTACACTGGGGCTTTAGGACGTCTCCCCATTGCCTCATCTGCCATCACTTGTACCTCATCTCTTGGAACCATTATCTCCTTCTCCATTATGCAACCGTTTTTTACTTCGTATGAACGACCTCTGGTGTCAACTGCATGCAGCAAACTATTGCTTTGAAAATAGCTTTCTTCATTAAAAAAAGGTTCACTACTTGAACTATGCATCCACTTTCCTAAAAACACTTTACAAAAGTTTGTTCTGTTCACTACTCTTTTGCTTTTGCTTTGTGATTTCAGTACATTAACCATTTTATCTAATGTACGCATCCTATTCAAAATTAATATGAATAGTTTCCTTTTTAATTCTAATGCTTTTGCTGCAATGGCTTCAATTTCTTTTTTTCTCTTATAATATTTAGCCTTCTGCTTATATTTCTTTATATCCTTTATCAAATTGGACATAACTCTTCTCTGAAACATTTTTCTACGTATCTCTTTAAATGCTGTTTTTCTGTTTATGTTAAACTTTTCAATTGCAGAAGGTATATTTGCATTAACTAAATCCTCAATTTTTTGCTGTTCTGTAGGTTTTGTTACATTTTTCCGAGAACAGACATTTTGTACATTTTTGTTTGTTTTCAATATTTTGTTTAGGAATTGTCTTTTTTGCTTACCAGAAGATTTTTTCTTTTTCCCAACATCAGCATCTTCTACTAACTTTGGTCCTCCAGTTGTCCTCAAATATAGTTTTTTTTTTAGCGTTTTTTGAACTCGAGATTTTGTAGGCATCTTAAATTTTGTTCACTGTTCTTCAGCAATACCTGAAAAAAACTAAAAAAAAAATCCTTTATTGTATTTAAATATATTACTACATTTCTTTTCACAATAGTCACAAAACGAAATTTCTTTGCCATTTTCAATGCACACAAACTGCTCTTTTTTTAAAATTTATTTAAATGCACATGTCCAAGCTTTTTTTTTTTTTCAGATCACCACCGTGTGTATTCTCTGTGACTGCCTACACTCCAGCAGGGGCAACCAGCCTTAGTGATGCTGAATGTATTTGCATTACAGACTTAAACCTGAAAACCCCACTCGCTTCTAATTACTGTGCATGACTATACATGGCAAGCACATGGGTGTGTGCTAAGCCTCTGCTTCTTCCCCCAAAAATTCGCTCCTCTTTTCCATCTACTGCAACTGTGAAATCACCAGAGCAAGACGCAATAAATTTCTGCCTATAATTCTTCTATGCACACAGAGTCATGTTTTCACATTAGTGCCAAAACGAAATTTCTTTGCCAATTTGAAAGCACACTTACTGCTCTTTTTTTTTCGGGCCAAGTGAAAATCTCTTTTTACACTTTGAAATCACTTTTACAGACTGACACATTCTGAAACCTTTTTTTTAAATTTATTTAAATGCACATGTCCAAGCTGTTTTTTTTTCAGACCACCACCGTGTGTATTCTCTGTGACTGCCTACACTCCAGCAGGGGCAACCAGCCTTAGTGATGCTGAATGTATTTGCATTACAGACTTAAACCTGAAAACCCCACTCGCTTCTAATTACTGTGCATGACTATACATGGCAAGCACATGGGTGTGTGCTAAGCCTCTGCTTCTTCCCCCAAAAATTCGCTCCTCTTTTCCATCTACTGCAACTGTGAAATCACCAGAGCAAGACGCAATACATTTCTGCCTATAATTCTTCTATGCACACAGAGTCATGTTTTCACATTAGTGCCAAAACGAAATTTCTTTGCCAATTTGAAAGCACACTTACTGCTCTTTTTTTTTCGGGCCAAGTGAAAATCTCTTTTTACACTTTGAAATCACTTTTACAGACTGACACATTCTGAAACCTTTTTTTTAAATTTATTTAAATGCACATGTCCAAGCTGTTTTTTTTTCAGACCACCACCGTGTGTATTCTCTGTGACTGCCTACACTCCAGCAGGGGCCACCAGCCTTAGTGATGCTGAATGTATTTGCATTACAGACTTAAACCTGAAAACCCCACTCGCTTCTAATTACTGTGCATGACTATACATGGCAAGCACATGGGTGTGTGCTAAGCCTCTGCTTCTTCCCCCAAAAATTCGCTCCTCTTTTCCATCTACTGCAACTGTGAAATCACCAGAGCAAGACGCAATAAATTTCTGCCTATAATTCTTCTATGCACACAGAGTCATGTTTTCACATAAGTGCCAAAACGAAATTTCTTTGCCAATTTGAAAGCACACTTACTGCTCTTTTTTTTTCGGGCCAAGTGAAAATCTCTTTTTACACTTTGAAATCACTTTTACAGACTGACACATTCTGAAACCTTTTTTTTTAAATTTATTTAAATGCACATGTCCAAGCTGTTTTTTTTTCAGACCACCACCGTGTGTATTCTCTGTGACTGCCTACACTCCAGCAGGGGCAACCAGCCTTAGTGATGCTGAATGTATTTGCATTACAGACTTAAACCTGAAAACCCCACTCGCTTCTAATTACTGTGCATGACTATACATGGCAAGCACATGGGTGTGTGCTAAGCCTCTGCTTCTTCCCCCAAAAATTCGCTCCTCTTTTCCATCTACTGCAACTGTGAAATCACCAGAGCAAGACGCAATACATTTCTGCCTATAATTCTTCTATGCACACAGAGTCATGTTTTCACATAAGTGCCAAAACGAAATTTCTTTGCCAATTTGAAAGCACACTTACTGCTCTTTTTTTTTTGGGCCAAGTGAAAATCTCTTTTTACACTTTGAAATCACTTTTACAGACTAACACATTCTGAAACCTTTTTTTTAAATTTATTTAAATGCACATGTCCAAGCTGTTTTTTTTTCAGACCACCACCGTGTGTATTCTCTGTGACTGCCTACACTCCAGCAGGGGCAACCAGCCTTAGTGATGCTGAATGTATTTGCATTACAGACTTAAACCTGAAAACCCCACTCGCTTCTAATTACTGTGCATGACTATACATGGCAAGCACATGGGTGTGTGCTAAGCCTCTGCTTCTTCCCCCAAAAATTCGCTCCTCTTTTCCATCTACTGCAACTGTGAAATCACCAGAGCAAGACGCAATACATTTCTGCCTATAATTCTTCTATGCACACAGAGTCATGTTTTCACATAAGTGCCAAAACGAAATTTCTTTGCCAAATTGAAAGCACACTTACTGCTCTTTTTTTTTTCGGGCCAAGTGAAAATCTCTTTTTACACTTTGAAATCACTTTTACAGACTGACACATTCTGAAACCTTTTTTTTAAATTTATTTAAATGCACATGTCCAAGCTGTTTTTTTTTCAGACCACCACCGTGTGTATTCTCTGTGACTGCCTACACTCCAGCAGGGGCAACCAGCCTTAGTGATGCTGAATGTATTTGCATTACAGACTTAAACCTGAAAACCCCACCCGCTTCTAATTACTGTGCATGACTATACATGGCAAGCACATGGGTGTGTGCTAAGCCTCTGCTTCTTCCCCCAAAAATTCGCTCCTCTTTTCCATCTACTGCAACTGTGAAATCACCAGAGCAAGACGCAATACATTTCTGCCTATAATTCTTCTATGCACACAGAGTCATGTTTTCACATAAGTGCCAAAACGAAATTTCTTTGCCAATTTGAAAGCACACTTACTGCTCTTTTTTTTTCAGGCCAAGTGAAAATCTCTTTTTACACTTTGAAATCACTTTTACAGACTGACACATTCTGAAACCTTTTTTTTAAATTTATTTAAATGCACATGTCCAAGCTGTTTTTTTTTCAGACCACCACCGTGTGTATTCTCTGTGACTGCCTACACTCCAGCAGGAGCAACCAGCCTTAGTGATGCTGAATGTATTTGCATTACAGACTTAAACCTGAAAACCCCACTCGCTTCTAATTACTGTGCATGACTATACATGGCAAGCACATGGGTGTGTGCTAAGCCTCTGCTTCTTCCCCCAAAAATTCGCTCCTCTTTTCCATCTACTGCAACTGTGAAATCACCAGAGCAAGACGCAATACATTTCTGCCTATAATTCTTCTATGCACACAGAGTCATGTTTTCACATAAGTGCCAAAACGAAATTTCTTTGCCAATTTGAAAGCACACTTACTGCTCTTTTTTTTTCGGGCCAAGTGAAAATCTCTTTTTACACTTTGAAATCACTTTTACAGACTGACACATTCTGAAACCTTTTTTTTAAATTTATTTAAATGCACATGTCCAAGCTGTTTTTTTTTCAGACCACCACCGTGTGTATTCTCTGTGACTGCCTACACTCCAGCAGGGGCAACCAGCCTTAGTGATGCTGAATGTATTTGCATTACAGACTTAAACCTGAAAACCCCACTCGCTTCTAATTACTGTGCATGACTATACATGGCAAGCACATGGGTGTGTGCTAAGCCTCTGCTTCTTCCCCCAAAAATTCGCTCCTCTTTTCCATCTACTGCAACTGTGAAATCACCAGAGCAAGACGCAATACATTTCTGCCTATAATTCTTCTATGCACACAGAGTCATGTTTTCACATAAGTGCCAAAACGAAATTTCTTTGCCAATTTGAAAGCACACTTACTGCTCCTTTTTTTTTCGGGCCAAGTGAAAATCTCTTTTTACACTTTGAAATCACTTTTACAGACTGACACATTCTGAAACCTTTTTTTTAAATTTATTTAAATGCACATGTCCAAGCTGTTTTTTTTTCAGACCACCACCGTGTGTATTCTCTGTGACTGCCTACACTCCAGCAGGGGCAACCAGCCTTAGTGATGCTGAATGTATTTGCATTACAGACTTAAACCTGAAAACCCCACTCGCTTCTAATTACTGTGCATGACTATACATGGCAAGCACATGGGTGTGTGCTAAGCCTCTGCTTCTTCCCCCAAAAATTCGCTCCTCTTTTCCATCTACTGCAACTGTGAAATCACCAGAGCAAGACGCAATACATTTCTGCCTATAATTCTTCTATGCACACAGAGTCATGTTTTCACATTAGTGCCAAAACGAAATTTCTTTGCCAATTTGAAAGCACACTTACTGCTCTTTTTTTTTCGGGCCAAGTGAAAATCTCTTTTTACACTTTGAAATCACTTTTACAGACTGACACATTCTGAAACCTTTTTTTTAAATTTATTTAAATGCACATGTCCAAGCTGTTTTTTTTTCAGACCACCACCGTGTGTATTCTCTGTGACTGCCTACACTCCAGCAGGGGCCACCAGCCTTAGTGATGCTGAATGTATTTGCATTACAGACTTAAACCTGAAAACCCCACTCGCTTCTAATTACTGTGCATGACTATACATGGCAAGCACATGGGTGTGTGCTAAGCCTCTGCTTCTTCCCCCAAAAATTCGCTCCTCTTTTCCATCTACTGCAACTGTGAAATCACCAGAGCAAGACGCAATACATTTCTGCCTATAATTCTTCTATGCACACAGAGTCATGTTTTCACATAAGTGCCAAAACGAAATTTCTTTGCCAATTTGAAAGCACACTTACTGCTCTTTTTTTTTCGGGCCAAGTGAAAATCTCTTTTTACACTTTGAAATCACTTTTACAGACTGACACATTCTGAAACCTTTTTTTAAAATTTATTTAAATGCACATGTCCAAGCTGTTTTTTTTTCAGACCACCACCGTGTGTATTCTCTGTGACTGCCTACACTCCAGCAGGGGCAACCAGCCTTAGTGATGCTGAATGTATTTGCATTACAGACTTAAACCTGAAAACCCCACCCGCTTCTAATTACTGTGCATGACTATACATGGCAAGCACATGGGTGTGTGCTAAGCCTCTGCTTCTTCCCCCAAAAATTCGCTCCTCTTTTCCATCTACTGCAACTGTGAAATCACCAGAGCAAGACGCAATACATTTCTGCCTATAATTCTTCTATGCACACAGAGTCATGTTTTCACATAAGTGCCAAAACGAAATTTCTTTGCCAATTTGAAAGCACACTTACTGCTCTTTTTTTTTCAGGCCAAGTGAAAATCTCTTTTACAGACTGACACATTATGAATCCACCATGTGTAACTACAACAAAAACAATTCCCATTTCTATTATTCATTTCTTAAGTTACCACATACATCCCCTCTCAAACTGTAAACTCACCTTTAAATTTAGTTAGTTGTGAAAGAAATGTGTCACTCAAACAGCAGATTATCAGAGCCAGGATCTCTGTTCTGTACACCTCTCTCCTCTCAGCAGAACCAGATAATGGCAAACTTTCCCTCTATTTTTCCACACATATACATGTAAGTTTCAAATCTCAGTGCTTCCCCCTTTTTTTCAAATGTAATGACACATTTCTATTGGTTGAAAACCAACCCTTTTCCAAAAGTACCCTGCCCCCAACTTGACTTCTGCCTAGTACCCTTCCCCCAACTTGACTTCTGCCTGCTACCATAGCAACAGCTCATGGAACACTGCTGTGTGCAGTTAGGTCAGAAGTTCGACACACAATGTTTCAATTCCACAGAGCAAGAGTGCTTGACTTTTCAAACCTAACTGCAAATCCATAGTACTGTTCTTTGGTTACACATTTTTTTGTACCAATACAAAACATGCTTCTATTAATTTTCACATACAGCCTATTTTTTATTCTAGAATGGTATGAAACAGCCAATCAGTTCTTTTTGTTTTGTAAAAAATATGTATGCCTCCATTTCCAAACTGTCTTTATTTTCATATTGCCATTCTACTGAAAGACACCTCCTGAGTGCATCCAGTTCTCCTTTGAAGATGTTCACAGTGTGGATTGTAGGGCACAGCTATGTCTTCTGGAGTGAAAAGTTTGCAGAGAAAACAGATATGGTGAGAGACCTTGCTTTGCCAAATGTAGACATTAAATGGATTGGTCAGAGAGGGTTAAAGTGGCACCAATTGATGCCATTGGTGAAATCCTTCATGCAAATCCAACACCCTGACCTCATAATAGTGCACTGTGGTGGCAATGACCTAGGCACTTTGACTGGGGTAGGTCTGGAAATGCTTATGAAGGACACCTTTGCACAACTGTTTACACTTTTCCCTAAAACTGCCTTTGTGTTTTCCAACATATGCCAAAGGCAAAAATGGAACTGGTCCAATCATTTCTGTCCACAGATTGACAAAGCAAGAAAGCACGTCAACAAATCTGTTTCTGCTTTCCTCCGTGACTATGGTATGGGTGCCATTTACCACAACAACTTGCGTTACGACATGCAAGACATTTATAGAGGAGATGGTGTGCACTTCAATGATGAAGGGAACAGAGTCTTCCTCTTGAACCTTAGACTCTGCATCGGTACTTACTTGTAAGTACCACTAAAAAAATGACTCCATAAACACAACAGCTCTTTTTAGAGCTCCCTAATTTCTAAACTCTTAAATCTGATTTTCATTTATTTATTTTTATTTTTTTTACCGTACGCTTACCGTGAGCTTACCGTACGCGTACCCCGTGATTTTTTTTAAAATCAATAAATGTTTTTTTTGTACTTTTCTGTCCTTCTTTGACCCCCTTACAATTGTTAGGGGGTCTGTAACTCTCCTCATTGCCCCCTTTCTTTGTTTTCACTCTTTTTTTTCAGAGTGAAATACACAAAATGGCGGCCGCCGCTTCCTGGTTTCGGCCGATTCGAATGTTTACTAAGATCTAAGAGCCAATCAGAATCGCGCTCGCGCACGCCACCGTACGCTTACCGTAAGCGTACGGTAAGCGTACCGTAAGCGGGCTCAGATATATATATTGATTTAAAGGCTATTTTCTCAGAATCTACTGAACAGATTTACACCAAACCTACAAAAGGCACTTCCTTGACCTGAGGACTACCTCTCTGCCAAATTTTGAGTAATTCTGTTCAGCCGTTCGGGCTGTAGGTCGTTCTAAAGGTCCTATGGAAAAATGCATGGGAAAAACGCGTTTTGGGACCCCCCTTTTATCTCAGCCCCCGCTTGACGGATCCCCCCGAGACTTTCAGGGTAGGAGCGGAGCGTAGCGCCCCACCTATTTTGAGAAATTCGCGAGGATTCGTCGACCGGCGCCAAAGTTATTCAAAATAGAATGTTGAGGTTTTCCTATGGAAACGTGGTCCTAACTATAACTACCTACTGGCGACCGCCAGTAGGTAATAATAGGAATTCCCTGTCCTTAGGTGGTACATATATATGTGGTTATTTAGGTGTAAAAAGGCCCTAGGGAGGGGGTAACGTTCTGGTTTGGGTTGGAAAGGCTCTGTGGAGCAGGTTCTATCTGGAGGAAAAACCAAAGCAGAACACCTGCCCACTTAAATGGGGAAATACTACACGTAAGGCGCTGCAACTGGGTGGGGGTCCGGCCTAAAGACAAAACAGGGGATGTGATTATTGTAAATTTTAAGGATCATAGAGCCGTTAGGCACATTGGGGATTGGTATGACCTAAGTAGCAGTGATTCCATCTCTACACACTACCTTAATTACTTCTACCCATATACTCTAGCCCAACATAGCAAGAACCAGGAGGAAAGAAGGCACACTGTAAATAGGTCTGCCCCTATTCACCATGATTATAGCCGCATCCCTTTTTTGCAACCATTTAATTTACCTAATCCCCATCCTAGGCAGCCCTATTCCAGCATCCGAGGCCCGAATTATGGAAATAACTCTCTGTGGGATAATAGAGGCATGGTCCCATTTGCCCACAATATATCAACCTATAATCGGTTCGATGTTTTTTCAGGCCTTGAATGCGTGGATTGACACAAGAAGGATACTTGTGACAGACAACCGCTAGGTTTAGTTGGGCTTGCCGACATAATTAGTGAAAATTTAAATGTACAGAGGCTATCGGATTTTAATGAGGATAATTTACAAGTACAACCCGCTTACAGAGCGATTCATGCTGATACTGGGAAGGATTGTTGTAAGGTTTGGAGCATACCTGATGCAAATGATGGGGGAAATAACGAAGGTCCCCGCTACAAGCAATCTGAAATGGTAACGGATAAAGGATCTTTATGTGACCTCGGAGTCAATGAAACAAGGAAAACCTGTACATTCCTATTTTGGAATGTGGCAGGATTAAAGGAGAGAATAAAAAATCCATCTTGGGAAATTGTTATAGATGGACATGGTATTTTGGCTTTCCAAGAAACCTGGTCTATAGACCCAGTATTTATTAACGGTTATAAAAGTTTCTTCACCCCGGCGGAGGGGGGCCAACATGGAAGAGCCAAGGGTAGTTTACTCACACTTGTTTCAAACCAGCTTAAATGCGATAAGATTCAGTTTACGTTAAAATCTAGTTTTTATCAACTAATAACCCTAAGAAATAAGAAGGGGTTTAATGTTGTTCTTATACATTTTTATAACAATATTCCAAGGAATGAAATCCCTAGCATCTTAATAATGCTGAGGGAGGATATACAACACGAAATAGATAAAAGCGACAGGGAATTCATGATTTTATGGGGAGGGGATTTCAACTACAAACTCTGCCCAAGGGGTAAACAGGGCATTTGCGGTCTATCAATAGAGCAGGAGACAAATCTAACCCATTTTGACCATTCTTTGATTGGGGACTTATTAAATGACATATTGTTTATGTATGACTTGGGATATGTCTATGAAATTGCCCAAAAACCTACTACCTTTGTGCCCACCTTTATCGGCAGAGGAGCATTGTCTACTATTGATTTTATCATTGCCTCAAATAGCTGCAGTCATAAGATTATTAAGCTAAATATTTTGGATCTACCATTAAGTGATCATCTGCCCCAAATAATGGAGGCTGAAAACCCCTTTTTTGATCGGCACGAAGATATACCCTCTATGTGTACTGTCCCTGATGTAGCCCTAGGTAGACAGAACGGGTATAACTTAAAGTGGGGCAAGGTAGTCCCGGAAATGTTTTTGGGCAAGCTGTTGAATGCTTGCCCAAGCAGCTTTGCTATCTGCCTGGATGAAAAGTCGAATCACAAGATGATAATCGAGCATTTTAACATAATAGCTTCCAAAATAAAGGAAAATCTGTGGGTGGAGGTTAGGAAGAGGGCAAAGGGTAAGAAAAGCTGGTTTGATAATCTTTGCACCAGGTCCTTAACTGACCTAAAACGTGCAATCCATAGGATACCTCGAAATCCTATTGAAATAAGAGGTTGTAGGAAAAAATATAATGAAGCCCTAAAAAATAGGAAAAACATCATAAAAAAGGAGGCCCTGGTAGTTCTATGTGAAGCATCACAGCTTAAGGATGCATCTGCATTCTGGAGGGCCGTTAATACCCCGTTCCTCTATGATAGTTCCAAAGCGCGTATAGAGATTGCTATCGCTGAGGAGGACTGGGTGGAGCATTTCTCACATCTTTATAGGTCTCAAGATGTATGCCATAGCATAGACTCTCCAGCAAGGGATAATACAGGTGTTGGGGTTAAAAAACTGGTAATAACCCTGGAGGAAGTTACTGCGGGTTTGAAAGCAATGAAGGGTGGCAAGGCTGCTGGGCCTGATGGGATCCCAGTAGATCTGTATAAAGCAAACATTGAGATCTGGGGACCAATGCTGGTGCAACTTTTTAATGCAGCACTGGCAAGAGGTTTAAACCCATCTTGGTTCACCTCGATCATTGTACCCATTTATAAGAAGGGAGATAGACAATGTTGTGCATGTTACAGACCAATCTCCCTTCTGGATTCATCTGTAAAAATCCTTGGGAGAATCATTTTGGCAAGATTACAAAGTTGGGCTGAGGAAAATGAGTTAATGAGTGACCTGCAATATGGATTTCAAAAGGGCATTGGCACAGTCGAACAATGTTTAAACTTAATGATCCTTCAATCGAAGTATACGAGGATAAAGGGCGAACGTTTGTATCTCACGTTCGTGGACCTTTCATCGGCGTTCGATTGTGTATCACATGTCAAGTTATGGGCAATTTTGAGAGAGATGGGTGTGGAAGATTCCATTGTTTGCTTTCTTAAAGATTTATACTCAGGGGCCACCGCTTCGGTCCGTTATGGTAGCGGGGGTCAATGCACTAGAAGGTTTGAGGTGGGCCGGGGTGTGCGTCAGGGCTGCGTTTTGGCTCCTTTTTTATTTTTAGTTTATATAAATGGTCTGGAGTGCCGTCTACTGCAGGAGTGCAGGGATATGCCTAAGGTTGGGAGGAGGTCTATCCCTGCGCTCCTGTATGCGGATGACGCAGTCCTGATGGCTCGTACCCCCGTGGCACTACAAAACTTGATAAAATCATTTGAGATCTTTATGTCTAGCTTAGATTTAAAAGTTAATTGTAGTAAAACCTTCTCAATGTACTGTGGTAAAAGATCTGGAAAGCAGATAAAAAGAATGTTTCTGAATAACGTTCCTTTGGAAATTACTCCTACTTTCCCTTATCTTGGAGTCTTGTTCCATGACACTGGGGCGTGGACTAGTGCAGTAAAGACCAGAACCTTTTTGTTTCAAAAAACTATAATGGCCTTAAAAATTTTTATAAAAAAACTGGGTAAGAAACCGATAAAAGAAATTCTAACAATATATAAAGCTACATGCACATCGGTAGCTATGTATGGCTCGGGTCTCTGGGGGTATTCCAATATTGATTTAATTCAAAAACCTGAGAATAGGTTCTTGAGGTACGTCCTGACAGCACCTCAAAGCGTCGCGACCTACATATGCCACACTGAACTTGGTTTACCTTACATATCTGATATTATCAGAATACAAACCATTCTCCTGTGGCACAGGGTATGGACAACTAATGAGTGTGCTATGAATCGGGCCGTCTTACAGGATGTTTTAAATTTGGAAAATGTGGGTAGACTTGATTGGCTAAACTATGTCAAAAATTTCTTTGTTAAAATTGGCTGTCAACAATATTTTGAAGACCCACCCTCAATGGATAGTATATCCAGAAACCTATTGTCTAAGTTATGTATGGAATATCTCGAGGAAAAAAGAAGGCAAGAGGAAGCGAAGAAAAGTCAGTAACCTCGCACTTTTCTTTGTTAACTTGCAACAAAGTACAGCCATACTTAACTTTGCCAATGTCAAATTACGATCAATTTCTTTTGACCCGTTTTAGATTAAATATTGTGTTCAGACTCTTGACCTTCCCAGAAATGAATTCATGGTCGCCTAATCTGCCCATGTGTCCGTGTGATGACTCTTCGTCCCAATCTGACATCCATATTTTATTTTTTGGTAAATTTTATACTTTACCACGCAGGAAATTCATCATCCCATTCCTCAAAGAACTGAAATTAAATAAATGTCGCCCAGTTTTTCTAGAATTCCAAAGAATGGACACTGTTCTAACTGTTACCGTAGTTTTAAGCTTTTTTAAAAATGTTTTTAAACTTCGGAAAACAATGGGCCTTGATGAAATATAATTAGACCCGCTGTCTTTCTTTTTATACTTTTCCTGTGTAATTTGTAATCTGATGTTGTTGCTTTCATGGTTTTTGTTTTTTAAACCGAATAAAGTATTTCTTGAATCTTGAATCTTGAGTGAGTGTTAGCCTGGGAGTGAATGATGGATATTGGACTAATTCAAAAATGCATCTGGGACTCAACCAATGCTGGAACTCAGAATGTGCTAATGAAGGACTAGGCAATCAGCCAATGATGAACTTATTGCTGGGCCACTGAAAGACCCAAGACGGATCCAATATTCATAGAACTGGGACTGGGCCAAGGGGGATGGACCTAGGACTGGCTCGGTAGTAATGGAACTGCAACTGAGTCTAAAAGGCACCTGCAACAAACCCAAAAGTGGACCTTAGACTATGCTAATGACAGGCCTAGATGTGCAGCAAAGACGATGAACCTAGGAAGATCCAATAATGAAGAACCTTCACCTGAGCTCCTAACACACCTGGGACTGTATTACACATAGTACCATGAGGCAACAACAGGCGTGTGCCTACTTTCTGCACTCCTGGGGCACGTTGGTATAAAAGAACGGGCTGAAGCTGCACAGCCCCTCCTCTCATACAGTTTGTGCTAGTGCTACATGTGCACAAGCGCGATATTAAGGGAGCATTCCTCATTTTCATGGCAGTATAGCCCATGCAAATGAGTAAACACTTAACCTCTGTGACAATGTGCTATTATAGGCGCTGGCACATATGCAAAGCAGCAGTCAGGGGTCTGTCTGTGTGCCACAAAGAGGTGGCATGCATTCAGTGTGATTCCCCCTTCCAAGGATTCTACTTGAATACAGGGGAAAGTGGCTCCCAAGGTCCCTCCAGACATCCCCTGTTGGTGGGTGCTGTCACTTACTGTCCCTCATTGAAAGGCAGTCTGCATAGCTGCTATACGGTGAAAGATGGACTGACAGCTTCTGCTGGTCCGCCTTTCACTAACGTGCTGCCCTTAGGCCAGATGTGAGCTTGCAGCTGTACTGAGGGTACCATATGAACACAAATAGGACGCGCTGACCTGGTCAATGCCTGGTGCACCAAGTACATTGTGGTGCGGACCAGCGCATAATAAGGCCCATGGGGCTCAGCTAATGGTGTTTAAATGAGGGCCTGGTGAATGGACCAGTAATAGACCTGGGACTGAGCCACTGATCGACCTAGACTAAGACTGAGCCACTAAAAGACCAAGCCAATTATGGTCCTTTGGCTGAGGCAACGATGGACTGGGACCGAGCCACTAATGGACCCGGAACGAAGACAATGATGCTGCAGAAACTGCAGGGACTGACACAATAATGGACCTAAGAGGGAGCCATTGGTGAACAAAAATTAGAGGTAATGATGGTTCTGGGACTGAGCCAATAACACGTTTGGGACAGAGACAACAATGGGCCTCGAAATTTGCCACTTGTGAATCTGAGACTGAGGCTATGATGGACACACATCTGAGCTAGTGATGGACCTAGGACTTAGTCAACAGAGAAACATCTGGGACCAAGTTAATGATGAAACAAGAGAATGTGAAATAATGATAATCTTAGGACGAAATAATGGTGGTTGGCTTACTGAGCCAGTGATATATTTGATAACTTAATATGTAGCCTGGCAATGCAATGATCTAGAATTCAGTAGGCCAAATAAGTAAGGTGCAGGAAGCATAAAACTGACCAGGTGCTGCTAGGAGTGGTTTTCCAAGCTCCATATGACCCATCTTCTTTCCTAAAAGTCAAGAGTCGCGCGTGACCTGAAAAGAAGCAAGAAAGCATTAATAGAGACAGTTAGGCTGTATTTTTATCCATCAGAACATTTATACAGAATGCATTTTAATGCAGCTGTGGTCCATTACATTATACACTTCAGACAGTAGTGCAGACATTGGAAATATAGAAAAAATCCAGCACATTATGAGACGGAAGGACTGTGCACTGATGATCATGTTACTTACCTTTGGTAATGCCTAATCTGTTAGAGACTTTATCTAGCTGCAGATTCCTTACCTTAGAATTATTCCCAAGCATCATACTGGATCTGGAATGTTTTTGGGAGCAGTACCTCTGCGCGCCGATAGGTGCAATCAGTTACTCCCATGGCATCGCCGGCGCTGGAAGTGACGTGCATTGCCTATGTAGGTGACACCCAAACGTCAGTTTCTTTTCGTAACTTTCCAAGCCAGGAGCGCAGAGCTACGAAGAACACTGACACTGGTGTGTGAAACTAGGGCCCTGAAAGGGAAACAGCCTTGTACCTAAAAATCTGTTCACAGAGTGGGGAGGAGGAAAGCCGCAGATTCCTTATCTTAGAATATATATCCAAGCACTACATCTCCGGAGGTGGGTCTGAAAATCTGATCTAGACTAGAAAGTCCTGCAGGACCAAACAGTAAAAATGCCCATCCCAATGGAACTGATGGTCTAGGCAGTAGTGTTTTGTGAACATGTGCAACAAAGCCCACGTTGCAGCTTGACAGTTGTCCAGGATCGGAACTCTGTGTGCTAACGCAGTGGTCACAGCCTTTGTTCTGGTGGAATGAGCATGCAACCCCTTCGGGGGTTGCTTCTTGGCCAGAGCGTAGCAGCTCTTAATGCAGAACACAATCAATGCGGAGATGGTTCGTTTCTGCATGACCTTCCCTTTCTGGGCTCCGAAATACGAACACGAAGAGTTCATCGTCCACCCAGAATGGTTGTGTGAGGTTAAGGTAGAACAACAGCACTCTTTTTGGGTTGAGCCAGTAGAGTCTCTTATCTTCCTTAGAAGGATGACGAAGAGAGTAAAGAGTAGACAAGGTAATGAGCTGTCCTACTTGCAATGGGGTGGCTACCTTCGGCAAGAAGAATGCTCGAGTCCGAAGGACCAGTTTGTCTGGGTAAAAGGAAATACATGGAGGCTAAAATGACAGCGCCTGCAGTTCACTGACCCTCCGGGCAGAAGTAATTGCCACCAGAAGGCTGTCTTGATGGTGAGGAGCCTAAAAGGGTAGTTATGAAGCAGCTCAAAAGTGGTGCATAGTAGAAAAGTGAGAACCAAATTGAGGTCCCATTGAGGCGTAATGAAGAGAGCTGGAGGAAGCATGTGCTGAAGACCTTTAGGGAACCTATTCACAATAGGGGACTTCAAAAGGGAAGGTTGATCTGCCAGCTGCAGGAAAGCTGAGATAGCAGACAAATAACCCTTCAACATGCTTAATGCAGAGCCCGGCTGGGCCAGGGAACATATAAATAAAATAACGTGGGAAAGGGGTGCAGATAAGGGCTTGAACTGTTTGTTCACCATGCCACAAACTTGCTCCAATAGCTGACGAATACCATTTTCATAGAGGGACCGTAAGCTGCCAAAATAACATTACAGATTTCGGGCAGAAGGTCAAAAGCCATCAACTGTCACTGCACAATCTCCACGCATGAAGGCAGAGCATTGACAGGTTCTGGTGGGGAAACCTCCCCTGCTGCAGCGACAGGAGATCTTCCAGAAGAGGCAGCCTGATTGGAGGACCGATGGACAAACTCAACAGCTCGGGATACCTGACTCTCCGAGCCCAGTCCGGAGCCACCAGAATTTGTTGGGCCCGGTCCTTCATAATCTTCTTGAGCACTCTGTCCAGGAGTGGTACTGGCGGAAAGGTGTACAGGAGGCCTGAGCTCCACTCGAGATGAAAAGCTTTTACAAGTGAGAGTCATCTTGGAAACAAAGAATTTACAAGTGAGAGTCATCTTGGAAACTCCAATACAACAACACAATGGTCTCCTATTGGGAAGGGCAGGCCTCTGCTTCCTTGGCAATTTGAAGAAGGCTATCAACTGCTTGCTTGTTATAGAGAAATTAATTTAGTTTATTATTGACAACAATGAGATTATACTCAGAATATGTACGAACCCATTTTGCAACACATTGTTTCAAAAGGTGCTCCAAGAAACGATGCAGTGACTGTGAATGTGTGAATTAAAGTACATATGTGCAATCTACAGTGCACATAACAATTGCTTTACACGCTAATGGCTGAGGAAACAATTATCACACTTATCACGCTAGTAAATATGCAGGTAAATAAAGAATAAAACAGGTGCACCGTAAACTCCAGTATAGGACAAATCCACAATAATGTTTGCAACACAAGTGACTCAGCAATCAAAGTGTTTTAATTAGAACACAACCATAGGTCTTCTAGCGTATGTAAGATATTGATATCACAATGCAATAACTTGTTTGTATGAATTAACAGATTTCTTTATTCATTCTTAAAAGTTTCTTTTGACAGGCTATGACTGCAGTCAAAATACGTTTCTAAGAAGATCATGAATAATGGTTGTATTCTAATATTTTTTCTGATAATATGAGTGCTGAGTCACTTGTGTTGCATACAATGCATAATGTAGGAAAGTGCCCCTTTTTGACATGGTCAACCCCACCTTTTGCCTGGTATCTGATGCCATTTTGACAGGAGTGCACTGGGTTCCTGCTATCCCAGTCCCCAGTGCCAGCTCTCTTTCCGTAAACTGTATAATTGTTCCCCTAATTGGCAATACCATCAACACCTCCTGTAAGACCCTAGTAAAGGGCACCCCTTGTACCTAGGGCAGGGCAGCTAAAGAGTGTCTCTAAGGGCTGCAGCATGTAGTGTGCAACCCTAAGAGACCCCTCAGCACCAACATGCAAATTGACATTGCAATGTGTGCCATGGTGAAGAGAAAAGTGAAAATACAACATAAAACACATCCCTCTATGCCATGCCTGTAGACACTGCATACAGTATAGGTAAGCCACCACACCAGCAGGCCCTACAGCCCTAAGGCAAGGTCCACTATACTACATGTGTGGGCATATCTGCATGAGCAAATATGCCAGATATGCCCCCTGTGATGTCTAAGTCAATTCTTAGATATCACAAGTGAACAGTTAAGCCATTTTAAGTACATGTGATGGACTCTGGTAAAAACGAGTTTCCCAGTGACATGATAGCTTCACTGAAATCTATGGTATCAAACACGTTATATTTTTAAACCCACTCTGATTCCAGTGGTGGATTTATTAATACCTTCACCCAGAGGGTAACCTAGATGGGCCCCCTGAAAACCTACCATCTACTAGTGTGCTGACTGGCTGGTGCAGACCAGCCTGCTACCACAGACAGGTGTCTGACCCCACTGCAGGTAAGAGCCCACGCTCTCTGAGGGAAGAAACAATGCCTGCTCTGGCCAGTGGTGTTGTCACCCCCTCCAAGCAGGATGGCTAAGAAATCAGCATATCAAGGCAGGAGGCTTCAAAGACTGAATCAGCAGGCAGAGGAAATGCCAACCCCCTGCCCTGGGCCATTTGGCACCAGGACAGGCAGGTAATTTGATATGCAGGGAGGCGTGGTGCACTACCAGCCAGTCACACCCCTAAGGTGACCTGCCTGATGCGCCCCCCTTTAGGAAAATTCCACCATCTTGGTGATGGCAGAATTAGGAACTCTGGGACAGGGTTAGGGCCATTTCCCACAGAAAGTGGTCATATAGGGGGTGTAGTGACCCCCAAGGGAAAGTAGCCCATTGGCTACCATCTTTCACTCCCCTTAATGCCCCAAAATATAGTATTTAGGGAAGCCCCTGGCACCAGGAAAGGAGATTCTGATGACCTAAGAAGAAAAAAGACACTGAAGAGCTGGAAAGACCTAGAACTGCGGGGTAGCAACTGACCTGCCGGCCTGTCAGCTGTCCCCGACAATGGTACCAAAGAAGGCTCAGCCTGCAGCTGCTCTGCCTCCAAAAGCCTGGTAGGACTGCCAGCACTTCAATGAGCAACCAGCATCTCTCGTGAGGTAGCAGAGCTACTTCTCTATACCCTGTAGGCACCCAAGAAGAACCGTGAGGACTCTGGACCGTGAAAACTTGACACCAGAAAACACCACTGCACACGGTCACCCCAGTCTGAGTTGAAGTGGGCTAACAGTGCCAGGGAGGTCCTGAGACCCACCAGAGTCGAACCCCACCTTGGGTTTGCCCAAACTGTACTTCCAGTCACTGCCTGCAGCTTCTTTGTGCAGGCCTTCTCATCCACGAGTGTCTCCTGCAGCACGGATCCGACGCCCCAAGACTGGGCCTGGGCGGAGTTGGCAGAGCTACACGGAACCCCGCGAAGTGAGCCAAAAACTCTGCCATGCTACGCCGAGTTCCACGAGTGGGCAGAGTAACAATAGCTCAAGCTTCGGGTGTGGGACAGAAAATAGAAAGGTAGTGGGATGAGAGATCAATTCGGCAGAGGAGCAATGCAATGCGTTATGATGTCATTTTCCTGTTAGAAAAACGTGGCTGGACATTAATTAGTACTGATTGTGGGTTAATTTAAAAGTGCACTTACTTACTGTGGTGTTGTTCATCCCACGGCGGAAGGCTGACCCTGAGGCGCTGCTGGTGCTGGCAGTGCTGGTTGTGCAGGTTCTTCTTCTAATGGCCTGCCAAGAAGTCAAAAGCATTTACTTGCCTGAGACCAGTTGCAGGTCCTCTGCATAGAGCTGCAGCTGTGTGTGAGGCTACCGGCTAAGCCGTCTCAGGCCCAGTCTGCGCAGTGGTGGGGAAGCCAGAGAAAGTGAAGCTGCAGGCGATGCCAGCAGGGTAGGTCGGCTGGTGGCCCACAAAGAAAGGCAGCGTGTAGGACTTGGCCTGCTTGGGCCCAGCCTGCACCGAGTTCGCCGCGAGGTGGGGAAGTCGTAAGAAATTAGGCCTCTCACCGGAGCCCGTCTGCTGGGTGCTGCTGCTACTGCACATTTGAAGTCTCCACGGGAGGGAGATCCCAGAGGGAGGGAGAGGCTCGCTCGGCCTGGCGCCACTCCTCAAATTTGCAGATGAAGTGGCAGCGTGGCCCATAGGGTCAAGCATAACCCACTGTGTGGAAGCCAAGGTGCCACTTTCCACATTGGGCTGCCGCTGTGTGTCATTTCTTTCATCTGAACAGAAGCACTCCGTTGCCTGTCTTAGTGTGAAGGCTGAGAGTGGCCAGCGCAGCACAGGTAAACTCTACTATGCGGCAGAGGCGGGGTTTTTGCCAAAATGTGCACTCCAAGCGGAGGGTGGAGTGACAAAAACTCAGTGAACACTGCCAGCGGAGCGTAGTTTAGCACCCAGCCTTACTAAACACACCACTGCACCAGAGCTCGAAAGCCAAAGAAGAAGTGTATCCACGGTGTCCCTACGTTCAACTGTAGTGTCCCCCCAGTCCTAGATTGCAGCCTCTTTTTCCCAGGACCGTTTCCACTTGAAACCAACGGGGTCACCCAATGCCATAAAGCACCTCTTGCACCGGGACACCCCAGAGCCTGCCGAGGTGATGTGTTGGTGCTATCTTAGACCTTGCCCTATACTTACCTTAACTCCAGAAGACTGGCCCTGTAAATTGCTGCTAAGTACCCGTATGCAATATATGTGTTTTTCCCCATAGGATAACAATACCGTATTAGAGACAATACAAGTTACCTACCTGTTTTCTTAAAAACTCCTATTTTAAGGGGCATAGCCAGGTGCTGCAAGATGGTGGGTAGGTGTAGGAGAGTAGGGTCTGCTATCCTATGGTCACCCCAAATTTTTGCTTTTTGCTTCACTGGTTTTTGACATATTGAGGCTGTGGGCCTGCCAATCAGACCCCCAGCCTGCTGTTCTCTCTACTAAATTAAAACTATGCACCCTAGGTGCATAACCAATTGGAAGTGGATCACCCTGTCAGCCCCTGTACCAGTGTACACTAGGTACCCAGGGCATTGGTGTACCCAAGGCCTGCCAGGGGCTGAAGCATGTATTGCCACCCCAGGCTTGGCCTAACAATCTGACACAACTGGCTGATCACTCAGCTGGGGTAAGTTGGTGTAATCACCTCTTACTTACGTGTAGTATACCTATACCTAACCTTAAATGGGACACCTGGTAACCTATAAGTCACTCCTATGGCAGGCCTTAACAATCCTGAAGGCAGAGTGCTTGGTTCCATGTGAGATGGTGCTCTGGCATGAGCTGAGCCTGTCTGCAGTGGACGGAACAACTTCCTTCTACTGTTTCCAGATATCGTCATACCATATACTCCTAAGTGCATTATGAACCTCGCGGTTAAATGCTATCTTTGGTTTGGCTTTATCAAAACATGTCGAGTAAGGTGTCATACGAATTGGAATACTAACCCCTCGCCAATTCTGGCGACGGGGTTAGCATTCCACCCTTCTAGAGGGACACGACATGTACAGTACCTGAAACCCGGGTAAAATCAGACATAGCCTCAGCTCCACAAAATGGATGCTGCCACCACAGACACAAGTCTGCCCTCCTGCTGCTGGGAGTCCTTCCAGCTTGGGAGGTGTGGACAAAGGGTTTCCTGCCAGGGGAGGTGCATGCACCACCCCAGACAGGATTTTGTGTATTGGTCAGGTAGAGCTTGAAAGAAACCAGACATGCCTGAGGCTCACAAGGAGCCTCGGTGCATATGCCAGTTCAAACCGGTCCTGGGGCACACCAGTCCCGGGCCTGGGGCGAGCTGGACAAAGGATTGGGGGTGTAACCACCCCCCTTCCTGGTCCCACCCATAGGGAGGGACCTAGCAGGTAGTCCAGCCCCTAGAATCCGCTTAAAGGTAGGAGCTGTGTCCTAAGACTTCAGACATCCTGGAATCAACTTGAAACTAAGAAGAAGACGGGAACTTCGACATTCTGCTGCACAGAAGACTGAAGGGAATCTCCCCTGTGGTCAGGGAGTGACCACCTTGCTAACGCAAGCACCATCCAGCGAATCAACGTCTGCTTTGCCGCCGCCTCCCGCCGGAGCCCGAGCCCAGAGACTGACAAGACCTGGACCTCCAGACCTCTCACCGCCCGATCCACAGTCCCTGAAAAGAGGAGACCCGTGGAGGCACAGAGACACGTGGAGCCAGCCATCTTGGAAACGACGACGACAAGCTGCAAGTGCAACAACCGAGGCTCCCTCCAAGTTGTGCTTTGGGATCTGAGAAGCCCAACCCTCGAGCAGCATCTGCACCAAAGGTGAGCCCTCCAGCATCTCCACGATCTGCGTGGGGCCCTTCTGCATTTTGCCACTCGACGCGCCTAACCTGTTGCTGGCCCACTGGCTAGTAGCCATCTTGGCGACGAACTTTACGAAATACACCGCTGGTCTGGTTGCTCCAGACTGGCCCTTGCTCCCCTCCAAAGGAGCAGTCCTTCTGACCTTGCTGGTCAGAACCATCAGCTTATTTCATCTCCTACAACAATTGTTGCCAAGGCTTGTTTGCTTCGATCAAGTCGCCGACACCGCCGACAGCGAGAGCCTGCGTGGGACAGCTCGTGAACCGACTCCTGGACGTCGTCGACCTCCAGGGACCACGTGGCTGCAGAGACAAGCTACACCTTTCTTCCTGTTTGCACCCGACATTGCCTGGTACCCACCTGGTACCACGCTGGTCACTGGCTAGTGACTGTGAACACTGTCCCCTCTGCTTAGAGGTCTTCAACATCTCCGATCCACTCCTGGATCCACCGCATCTCTCCCGGACCGACCGCCTGCAGCATCTTTGTCCACAGGCTCCACGGAACAGACAGAAGAAACCCGACGCACTTCGAGGCCTATGCACCCGCTTCCTGTGGGTGAGGTAAAGCTGGCACTCCTGTGCCCAAGTGTAGTATTACATCTCTAGTGCCTGTGTTCCAAATCTTGAGTTCCTAGTCCATCCAGAAGATCCTCTTTGCAGTAACTTTGTACTTTTTACGCACCCATTGAAACCTATGGGAGCACGCGTGTGACTATTTGCTCTGCACACGCCACCCGTGGACCTCCTGGTCACTAACTGAAGTTAGCTCCTTGTAGGCCCAGCGATTCTAGAGGCCCTAGGCCTTTTCCCTTTTCTGTTCGTGGTACTTATACCACTATTTTAGTATATGGTTTGAGGGGCCACCAGGGCCTATCCATATAAAGTGCAACTTCTGTGTATTCTACTGTAATCTTGTTTGACGATTTGTGCTCCTGTGCTCATAAAGAGACTAGGGGTTACTTTGAGAAATAAATACATATATATTTTGAATATATATCTGTGTGGTGTCCTTTCATTGGTATAAAAGGGGGTTGTATTTGGTAAAACAGCTGGCTTAACACGCTTCACGAGTTTAGCCTCTAAGACTGCTTAGCCTACGCTACCACTAGGGCAGCTAGTCCAAAAAGGTTGACTTACAACCACACCATAAGGGTTGCTTGGCATGGTACAAGGTGATCACTTTAACTAGTGAGCATCATATACCAGGCCAACTTCTCACATTGGTGAGCAGCGGTTGGATTTGAGCTTGCTGTGTTTTACCATTGTAATCTCTTGGTTACCAATTGAAAGATCACATAGGTACCTGTAGGTACATATAAAACAAGTTTAGATATACATAAGTTCTACTGAACTTAGTTGTTGTAGAGCAAAGGGAGTAGCACACCCTGACTACAACTACTAGATAGGTTTAGTAGGTAAACCCAAGTGTAGGTAGATTGCAACACATCCACCCACACTTAAGAGCAATGGCTAGGGCAGAGGGGTCCACTGTACCCATCTCTGTTGAGAGTGACCCCCAGAGGGCACCATCCATCTTTGCTACCCTTAATCAGAATGAGCTCAGGCATTTGGCAACTCTTAGAGGCCTTAAACAGCCCAAGAACCCTACCTCTGCTGAGCTCAGAGAACTCTTGCAAAATGATGAAAATCTGAGAGAGCTCAAGAAAGCTTCCCAGTTAGCCCCCCTAGGGTCAGGAACAGGAGGCCCCTCTTCTGAAGATGCTACAGAAGTACCCCTTTCCAATAGCCATCCCTTAGATGAGAACCATACTATAGAGGAGGAAAGTGGAGAGGATACAGAGAGTAGTGATGATGAAGGGAGAACTAGCCCAGTGCCAAGTGTTATACTTGGCCCAGCTAAACTAAGGCTATTGGGGACTGACAATGGGACCATCCCATTGGATCTCCCCAGTGGACTTAACCAGGGGCTTGGGAGGCAAAGGAATCACTCAGGTGACTCTAATGCTTCTCATGCCTCTAGAGGCTCTCAATGTCACTCCAGGAGAAGGATGACCACCCCTCAGAGGAGGGAGCATGAGGCCAGGATGCAAGAAGCCCAGCTGAGGATCAGGAAGCAGGAGCTAGAAGTAGCTCTGATGGAAGAGAAACTGAGCAAGGCTAGGCAGCATAAAGAGAGTGGGTCTATACCCACTGGTGGCAGCATTGTCCCTAAGGACAAAGATAGGGTCTTTGATAATAGAAACCTGTCTAAGGTTGTGCCCCCCTACAAAAGTGGGGATGACATCCACAAATGGATGACTGCTCTTGAGAGAGCCTGCAAAGTGCAGCAGGTTCCTGAAGACCAGTGGGCAGCAATCCTCTGGCTCTCCTTTGAAGGAAGAGGCAGAGACAAACTCCTCACTACTAGAGAAGAGGATGTCAGAAATTACAGAGTCCTGAAGAGTGTCCTAGTTGATGGGTTAGGCTTAACCACTGAACAGTACAGGTTAATGTTCAGAGACACCCAAAAGACACAGACTCAGGACTGGTATGAATACATTGAATGTGCCACTAAGGCTTTGGAGGGTTGGTTGCTGGGAAGTAAGGTATCTGATTATACAGGATTGTACAATTTGATGATGAGAGAACAGATTTTAAATAACTGTCAAAACCAGCAACTGCATCAACACTTGGTTGACTCTGATCTGACCTCTCCCCAAGAATTGGGAAAGAAGGCAGACAAATGGGTCAGAACCAGGGTTAAGCAAAAGAACCAGAACCAGGGCCAAGGGGGTGATCAGAAGAAAACAGACCAAAAGGGTGGAGATCAGAAATCTAAAGACCAGAAGTCTTCAACAGGGCCCCAAACTACTGCTAAGGAGGGTGGGTCCCAACAACAATCCAAGGGAAAGAAGAAAGAAGGTCAAAAGAAACCCTGGTGCAATCATTGCAAGAATACAACTCACTGGACTAGTGATTGTAAAAAGGGTGGAGCCCCCAACACTGTTGCCCCTATGGCACCTGCTCCCAGTACTACTGTTAGCAGTGTTGGTCCCCAGACAAAGGGTGTAGTGGGAATCACTATGGGAACTGAAGGAGATTCTGACTTAGACAGAACCCTGACACAGGCAGTCTTGATCTGTGATGGGGACATTGATTTGTCCCTGACTGTGAGCCCCAGTAACCTGGGCAAGTACAGACAGACACCTTTAATAAATGAAAAAGTGGCTCAAGCCTACAGGGACACATGTGCCAGTGTCACTATGGTGACACCAGGCTTTGTGGACCCTGGACAGTACATACCAGGTGAGAACTACCTGGTGACCAATGCCAGCAATGCCACTACTTCACATAGTGTGGCAGTTGTTAACTTCTCATGGGGAGGGGTATCTGGCCTCAAAAGGGTTGTGGTTAGTGCAGACCTCCCGGTAGAATGTTTGTTGGGCAATGACCTAGAGAGTTCTCTATGGTCAGAAGTGGAGTACAGGACTCATGCAGAGATGTTAGGTATATCATCACATGTCCTTGCTGTGACCAGGTCACAGGCCAAAAAGTGCCTCACTGAACCTCAGGTCTTGGATCCTGGAACAAAGGACCAAGCACCTACCAAGAAGAAGAACAGGAGGGTCAAGGCTGTGCCTTCCCCCCTGCCTCAGAGTGATGATCAGCCTTCCCAGGAAGCTGATCTAGAGGACCCTGAAGGAACTGTCCCTGAAGAGCTTGAACCTGATCAGGTTGAGTTTCTGGGGACAGGGGGACCTTCAAGGGCTGACTTGAGGCAGGCTCAGTTATCCTGTCCCTCTCTTGAACCCCTCAGACAGCTGGCTGCTGCTGAGGCTGCTGGGAATGCTCAAGGTACCCATAAAGTGTATTGGGATGAAGGGCTCCTTTATTCAGAGGCTAGAGACCCCAAGCCTGGTGCTACCAGGAGGTTGGTTATACCTCTGCAATTTAGGGGCTTCCTTCTTACCTTGGCCCATGATATTCCTTTAGCAGGACACTTAGGCCAGAACAAGACTTGGGACAGGCTTGTCCCTCACTTTCACTGGCCTCACATGAATGAAGATACAAAGGAGTTTTGTCGCTCCTGTGTGACCTGCCAAGCCAGTGGCAAATCAGGTGGCACAACAAAGGCCCCCCTGATACCACTACCTGTGGTGGGGGTCCCCTTTGAAAGAGTGGGAATAGACATAGTGGGTCCCATGGATCCTCCCACTGCATCTGGGCACAGATTTATACTGGTGGTAGTGGATCATGCCACCAGGTATCCAGAGGCAATTCCCCTTAGGACCACTGCAGCACCTGTTGTGGCCAGGGCCCTGCTGGGAGTATTCTCCAGAGTGGGGTTTCCTAAGGAGGTAGTATCTGACAGAGGTACCAACTTTATGTCAGGATACTTGACAGCTATGTGGAAGGAATGTGGTGTCAACTACAAGTTCACCACCCCTTATCACCCACAATGCAATGGGCTTGTTGAGCGATTCAACAAGACCCTAAAGGGTATGATCAAAGGATTACCTGAAAAGCTCAGGCGAAGATGGGACATCCTTCTACCCTGCCTTCTGTTTGCTTACAGAGAGGTCCCACAAAAGGGGGTTGGCTACAGCCCCTTTGAATTGTTGTTTGGGCACCCTGTAAGAGGCCCACTGTGTTTGGTGAAGGAAGGATGGGAGTTACCTCTCAAAAAGCCTAAGCAAGACATAGTGGACTATGTACTTGGTCTCCGCTCCAGGATGGCTGAGTATATGGAGAAGGCATCCAAAAACCTTGAGGCAAGCCAGGCCTTACAGAAAGCTTGGCATGACCAAAAGGCTGTCTTGGTTGAGTTTCAGCCAGGACAGAAGGTATGGGTGTTGGAGCCAGTGGCCCCAGCAGCACTCCAAGACAAATGGTCTGGACCCCATACAATCCTGGAAAAGAAGGGAGAGGTCACCTACTTGGTGGACCTAGGAACTCCCAGGAGTCCCCACAGGGTACTCCATGTTAACAGGCTTAAAGCATATGTTGACAGGGCAGACATGGGCTTGCTCATGGCTACAGATGAGGGACAGGAGGAAGAGAGTGACCCTCTCCCAGACCTGTTGTCTCAGAACCCTGAAGATGGCTCAGTTGAAGGAGTGACCCTTGGAGGCAATCTCACTGCCCATCAGCAGACTGAATGTAGACAGGTTCTACAATCATTTTCACATATGTTTTCCTTGATACCTAGTCAAACTGACTGGTGTACCCATGTGGTGGACACTGGTGACAGTCTGCCTGTAAAGAACAAGCTTTACAGACAACCTGACCACGTCAGGGACTGTATAAAGGCTGAGGTACACAAAATGCTGGAATTAGGTGTCATTGAACCCTCAGAGAGCCCCTGGGCTAGCCCAGTGGTTCTGGTCCCCAAACCTCACACCAAAGATGGCAAGAGAGAGATGAGGTTCTGTGTGGACTACAGGGGTCTCAATGCTGTCACCAGGACAGATGCACACCCTATTCCAAGGGCAGATGAGCTCATAGACAAACTAGCTTCTGCTACGTTTTTGAGCACATTTGACTTAACAGCTGGCTATTGGCAAATCAGATTAGCTGAGGAGTCTAAGGCCAAAACAGCATTCTCAACCCCAGGTGGGCACTACCAGTTTGTGGTGATGCCCTTTGGTCTGAAGAATGCACCTGCCACCTTCCAGAGGCTGGTGAACCAAGTCCTTACTGGGTTGGATGACTTTTGCGCAGCATATCTTGATGACATTGCTGTCTTTAGCTCCACCTGGGAGGATCACCTGATCCACCTGAAGAAGGCTCTTGAGGCTCTGCAAAGGGCAGGCCTCACTATCAAGGCTACTAAGTGCCAGATAGGGCAGAGTAAGGTTGTATATTTGGGCCACCTTGTAGGTGGAGGCCAAGTTCAACCACTGGAGAGTAAGATACAATCCATCAAGGATTGGTCTCCTCCACCACCCAGACTCAAGTTCGAGCTTTCTTGGGCTTGACTGGGTACTACAGGAAGTTTGTTAAGAACTATGGGTCCATTGTGACTCCTCTTAATGATCTGACATCCAAGAAGATGCCCAAAAAGGTTCAGTGGACAGTAAGCTGTCAAAAGGCATTTGATGACCTGAAGGAGGCCATGTGCTCTGCACCTATCCTGAAAAGTCCTGACTACTCCAAAGAGTTTATTGTCCAAACAGATGCTTCTGAGTTGGGTGTGGGAGCTGTGCTGTCACAACTTAATGTAGATGGTCAAGACCAACCCATTGCTTTTATTAGCAGAAGGTTGACCCCCAGAGAGAAGAATTGGTCAGCTATTGAGAGGGAGGCCTTTGCTGTGGTGTGGGCCCTGAAGAAGCTGAGGCCATACTTGTTTGGTACTCACTTCAAGTTTCAGACCGACCATAAGCCCCTCTTATGGCTAAATCAGATGAAGGGTGAAAACCCCAAACTGCTTAGGTGGTCCATTTCCCTACAGGGGATGGACTTTACAGTGGAGCACCGGCCAGGTACTGACCATGGGAATGCAGCTGGTCTCTCCAGGTACTTCCACTTAGGACATGAAGACGAGACTGGTCAAGGCTAGTTTAATGTCCCAGCGTTTGGGGGGGGGTTGTGTAGGAGAGTAGGGTCTGCTATCCTATGGTCACCCCAAATTTTTGCTTTTTGCTTCACTGGTTTTTGACATATTGAGGCTGTGGGCCTGCCAATCAGACCCCCAGCCTGCTGTTCTCTCTACTAAATTAAAACTATGCACCCTAGGTGCATAACCAATTGGAAGTGGATCACCCTGTCAGCCCCTGTACCAGTGTACACTAGGTACCCAGGGCATTGGTGTACCCAAGGCCTGCCAGGGGCTGAAGCATGTATTATGCCACCCCAGGCTTGGCCTAACAATCTGACACAACTGGCTGATCACTCAGCTGGGGTAAGTTGGTGTAATCACCTCTTACTTAGGTGAAGTATACCTATACCTAACCTTAAATGGGACACCTGGTAACCTATAAGTCACTCCTATGGCAGGCCTTAACAATCCTGAAGGCAGAGTGCTTGGTTCCATGTGAGATGGTGCTCTGGCATGAGCTGAGCCTGTCTGCAGTGGTCGGAACAACTTCCTTCTACTGTTTCCAGATATCGTCATACCATATACTCTTAAGTGCATTATGAACCTCGCGGTTAAATGCTATCTTTGGTTTGGCTTTATCAAAACATGTCGAGTAAGGTGTCATACGAATTGGAATACTAACCCCTCGCCAATTCTGGCGACGGGGTTAGCATTCCACCCATCTAGAGGGACACGACATGTACAGTACCTGAAACCCGGGTAAAATCAGACATAGCCTCAGCTCCACAAAATGGATGCTGCCACCACAGACACAAGTCTGCCCTCCTGCTGCTGGGAGTCCTTCCAGCTTTGGAGGTGTGGACAAAGGGTTTCCTGCCAGGGGAGGTGCATGCACCACCCCAGACAGGATTTTGTGTATTGGTCAGGTAGGGCTTGAAAGAAACCAGACATGCCTGTGGCTCACAAGGAGCCTCAGTGCATATGCCAGTTCAAACCGGTCCTGGGGCACACCAGTCCCGGGCCTGGGGCGAGCTGGACAAAGGATTGGGGGTGTAACCACCCCCCTTCCTGGTCCCACCCATAGGGAGGGACCTAGCAGGTAGTCCGGCCCCTAGAATCCGCTTAAAGGTAGGAGCTGTGTCCTAAGACTTCAGACATCCTGGAATCAACTTGAAACTAAGAAGAAGACGGGAACTTCGACATTCTGCTGCACAGAAGACTGAAGGGAATCTCCCCTGTGGTCAGGGAGTGACCACCTTGCTAACGCAAGCACCATCCAGCGAATCAACGTCTGCTTTGCCGCCGCCTCCCGCCGGAGCCCGAGCCCAGAGACTGACAAGACCTGGACCTCCAGACCTCTCACCGCCCGATCCACAGTCCCTGAAAAGAGGAGACCCGTGGAGGCACCGAGACACGTGGAGCCAGCCATCTTGGAAACGACGACGACAAGCTGCAAGTGCAACAACCGAGGCTCCCTCCAAGTTGTGCTTTAGGATCTGAGAAGCCCAACCCTCGAGCAGCATCTGCACCAAAGGTGAGCCCTCCAGCATCTCCACGATCTGTGTTGGGCCCTTCTGCATTTTGCCACTCGACGCGCCTAACCGGTTGCTGGCCCGCTGGCTAGTAGCCATCTTGGCGACGAACTTTACGAAATACACAGCTGGTCTGGTTGCTCCAGACTGGCCCTTGCTCCCCTCCAAAGGAGCAGTCCTTCTGACCTTGCTGGTCAGAACCATCAGCTTATTTCATCTCCTATAACAATTGCTTTTGCCAAGGCTTGTTTGCTTCGATCAAGTCGCCGACACCGCCGACAGCGAGAGCCTGCGTGGGACAGCTCGTGAACCGACTCCTGGACGTCGTCGACCTCCAGGGACCACGTGGCTGCAGAGACAAGCTACACCTTTCTTCCTGTTTGCACCCGACATTGCCTGGTACCCACCTGGTGCCACGCTGGTCACTGGCTAGTGACTGTGAACACTGTCCCCTCTGCTTACAGGTCTTCAACATCTCCGATCCACTCCTGGATCCACCGCATCTCTCCCGGACCGACCGCCTGCAGCATCTTTGTCCACAGGCTCCACGGAACAGACAGAAGAAACCCGACGCACTTCGAGGCCTATGCACCCGCTTCCTGTGGGTGAGGTAAAGCTGGCACTCCTGTGCCCAAGTGTAGTATTACATCTCTAGTGCCTGTGTTCCAAATCTTGAGTTCCTAGTCCATCCGGAAGATCCTCTTTGCAGTAACTTTGTACTTTTTACGCACCCATTGAAACCTATGGGAGCACGCGTGTGACTATTTGCTCTGCACACGCCACCCGTGGACCTCCTGGTCACTAACTGAAGTTAGCTCCTTGTAGGCCCAGCGATTCTAGAGGCCCTAGGCCTTTTCCCTTTTCTGTTCGTGGTACTTATACCACTATTTTAGTATATGGTTTGAGGGGCCACCAGGGCCTATCCATATAAAGTGCAACTTCTGTGTATTCTACTGTAATCTTGTTTGACGATTTGTGCTCCTGTGCTCATAAAGAGACTAGGGGTTACTTTGAGAAATAAATACATATATATTATGAATATATATCTGTGTGGTGTCCTTTCATTGGTATAAAAGGGGGTTGCATTTGGTAAAACAGCTGGCTTAACACGCTTCACGAGTTTAGCCTCAAAGACTGCTTAGCCTACACGCTACCACTAGGGCAGCTAGTCCGAAAAGGTTGACTTACAACCACACCATAAGGGTTGCTTGGCATGGTACAAGGTGGTCACTTTAACTAGTGAACATCACATACCAGGCCAACTTCTCACAGTAGGCTTTAGGACTGCTCCTCAGGGAGACTCACAATCCAGTAACGCCACTGCCATCTGCGCCTTCAAGGGTTTATTTGTAGTGGCTCTGGGATGGGAAAGATGGCAGCACTGATTGAACAGTGTATTAACATATCCCGTGCCTTGCAAGCTTGCCTACTGACTGTGAGCCTCTCAGGCCCGCAGGGCCTTCAACGTGGCCTGTGGTTGAAGTAGAGTGTCTACTAGCTCAGCGGAGCAGCTTGGATTCTGGCGACCAAGCAGGTATGGCCCTAGCACCTAGGAGACCAGCAGAGGAGGTGCCTGGGAGCCTGGGTGGCCTTCGGGCAGGCGACAGGTCTCCGTGGCTTGTGCGGTGAGTGGAGGTGGAGGTGGAGGATGGTGGTCCAGATACTGACCCCCTTGGGCCTCTGACTTATCTCCTGTGGCCGCCTCCTATACAGTAGCTGGAAATTGGGCTCGGGCAGGCAAGGGACCCACGTGGCCGCTGGCCTGGTTAGCAGGCAGCTCTCTGCCTTCCTGTTGCTGCTTCCCCCCTTTCTCTCCTCTGCATTTGGAGAGTGGGGCTGTGGCCTGATCATGTGAGGAGGTGGGGTAAAAGAGCCCCATGCGGGCATGTTGGCTGGGCCTCAGATGGCTGGATCGATCGCCCATATTGTGCCCTTTATGAGCAGCGGCTGAAGCTCCTAACATGGGTAAGCCACAGGACCTTCATGTTGGATGGCCCTGAACCCCCTGTGGCCAGATTCTCCGGGGGAGGGGGCGCCCTCCTCCCCTTAAACATTACTTAAGGAGCAGTGAAATGGGAGCCATTCTAGTGCCTGGGGGGCACTTATGGGGGACTAGGCCCAGTATAATCTGATGTGCTGACATCTGGTAGCTCTGAATGAGGCATTGCAGGACGCAGTCACATTGGTGGAGGTGAAGTGACCCGTATCTATATTACATTGGATGACTGGCCTGTTTCCTGACTGGGAGTGGCCGAGAAGCTTCTGAGGTGGACACTCCCCTCTGCTCTTTATTGCTAGGAGCATAGCCGGAAGCAGCACAAAGAAGGCAGCCTTGAGACTATTCGTGCCCCTCTGGCACAGGGAACAGGGAAGTGGTGGGTCCTGCAACGGGAGGAACAGGCTCCATATGCCATGCTGTGCCCTGCTTCATATGTGAAGATGTTCTGGCGCAGACTAGTACGTGGCTGCTGAGGCCGTGTGGTGTGAGACTGGGAGTGGGAGTCCCGCCAATGTTTGGACATTCCTGCCTGGTTGGACTGCTCGTGCAGCTCCACTACTCAGAGTGTGGGGGACTGGCGTGTACGCACTGGTCATCTGTCATCTCCACTGCGCTTCCCGGATTTCTGAACCTGGGCAAGGCTGCTTGCTGGTGGAATTGACAACATGGGTCACAGAGGAGGCAGTAGCAGCACCGACCCGATATCGAGATGAGCAACTCTGTTGTGTCCTGACCTCTGCCACACCCTCATCTGAGCCGACTACCGACCTTAAACTGGACAAGATACTTGCTGCTATAGTGGTTACCCGCCAAGATTTGCAGACTAGGTTGGATGCAGTAGCGAATGAACTGGGGCTGGTACATGAAGACCACGGTAAACTAGCGGACCGCGTCACCCATAATGAACAGGATATCACAGAACTGCGTCCCACAATGAAGGATCTGGTGGGCCAGATACATTCCCTTACCACAAAGGTGCAGGAATTGGAGGCACGTGCGAAGGACACAGAGGGGCGCTCCCGTTGCAAAAATCTCCGCATTGTGGGCATCCCCGAGGGAGTGTAAGGTTCTGACCCTGTGCAGTTTTTGGAGTCCTGGCTCTCACAGAAGGTGGCTCCTGGATTGCTGTCCGATCACTACTCTATTGAACGTGCCCACCAGGTCCCAGCGCGGTGGCCTCCGGTGGGGCACTCTCCTTGTCCTGTAAGTGATTGCACTGTGACCTGTGGGCACCGCACTCCGCACCGCTTCGCTTCACTTCGCCACCCTTGTCTCAACGACGCTGTCGCTGCTGCTGACTTCGACCCCATGACTGCATCGTAAGTTCCTCAACGCACCGTCTCTTCCCACACAGCAGTCTGGGCTGACCGACGCCAACTCCCGCTAACTGGCTCTGTCGCTTGCACCGCAACCTGCCAGCACCACATCGAGCACCACCTCGCCCTGCACCGTACACCTTGGTCTCACCAACGCCATCTGGACGATCGTCACTGAGCCGCTGCCTACAATGCATCGAGAGGGCACCGCACCCTGCACCGCTTCCATTTTGCAATGCAACCACGAAGGTTGCCACAACCAGCTTGCATCCACGTGTCAGCCTCAACGAGAAAGGTACTGTTAACAAGTCTGTCCACGCTTTCGCTTGCCCGAACCGACGTGGTCAGCTGGAACTGTTAGACTCTGTTGTTATCAGCTTAGCCGTAGCCCTGGACAGAGCTACCGACTGGTACGAACTGTGTTTTTAAGATATTTCTGCAATTTTAAGGATATCTTGCCAAGTATATATTTTTATATACTGTATTGAGCATTTTAATGGTTTTGGTCTTGTTTTGGATATATAAAAATATTGGATATTTTTCTAAACTGGTGGAGTGTCTTTTTGAAGTGTTTTGACTTTATTACTGTTGGTTATGTGCAAATGCTTTACACACTGCCTATGAGATAAGCTTGACTGCTCATGACAAGCTACCAAAGGGGTGAACAGGGGTTATTTTAGGAGTGTAACTCCCTTACCCTGACTAGGAAGAAGGGTCCCTACTTGGACAAAGGTAGCTACATCTGCCAACCAGAGATCCTCATTTCTAACATCTCCCGTTTACATCAAATGTTAGAGCTTTCCCGGGTTCAGTGGCCTTAAGCGGCTTGCTGAAGCTGAAGAAGGCTTTCAACGCGGTGGAGTGGGAGTACCCTTTTTTGACCTTGACCGCCTTTGGCATCTCGGGGAGACAACAAAGTCTCATACATCTCCTGTACACCGAGGCTACTGTCTGAGTTAAAATTGGTCAGTGTATTTCCCCTCCCTTCTCAGTAACACGGGGACGGAACAGGGCTGTCCACTGCCACCCCTGCTCTTCGCCCTGACAATGGAGAATTTGGCCCAATGACTACGACAACAGGAACAACCCTGGGGCATTCCGCCAAAAGGGGATACACGTTGTCTCGTTATATGTGGATGATATGTTGAGATATATATAAGGGACATTCAAGAGGGCATAGATGGAATATTGACCATGCTGTAGGAATTTCGAGCTGCTTTAGGGCTAGCGGTGAACTGGGCTAAGTCCTCCTTATTCCCCTTACATCCGGACTTCCCAAACGGCATTATGTGGTCGATGCCTACCTGGTGCTTTGGAAACCCCGCACACTCCGCTACCTCAGGATAAACATATATCATGAGACACAAGACATAATCAATGGCAATGTTACCAGGGCTATAGGCTTCTTACCGCCTCAGATGGCGTTCTGGGGTACGCTACCACTCACAGTGCAGGGCCAAGTCTCATTGGCAAAGATGGCGATGCTGCCTAGACTGCTGTACCTTTTTTCATAACCTCCTGGTTCACCTCCCTAAATCTAGCTTTCACACACTACACTTAGCTCTAGGAAGCCTTATCTGGAACAAAGGGAAGAGGCGCATCGTGCTCCGTAAACTGCAGTTGCCTGCAGAACAGAGGGAGCCCCTAACTTTGAGCATTGTTATCTGGCGGTGCAGCTGCAATGGCATACGTGCTGGCTGGCAGGTTGCCTTACAGAGGAACTGGGCCTTCCTGACATTTCCCAGCCACGGCAAATAGTCCATCATGCCTTTCTACCTAGTGCCAGACTCTTTCTGCATACGAATAGTTTGTTTTGGATTGCATATATCAGTCTACACCTCAGTTTGCTACTCATGCCGCGTGTACCCTGTTACTCCCCTGAAATTCCGTTGAATTCTCTTGAGCCTTTTGGGAGCATGCTGGGTAGAGCAGGGGTAAAGGCCTGGGAGTGAACCCCCTACGGGCACTATTCCAAGATGGTGTCCTATTGCCCTATGAACAGTTGCAAGAGAAGTATGACATTCCGGCGGTACTCTTCCTAACTTATGGCAGTCTGCTGGTGCTACTGGAGGGTGATGACGACGGGCTATCAACCTATTCACAGGAGCTCCTGGGCAGGGCTTGGACCTGTGAGGGTTTCATTAAATGGTAGAAGCAGTTCAGATGTGGTGACTCCTGACTGACGCACCTCAGTGAAGACATTGGTCTTGACAGCCACAGTTGGTAGATGAAGGCCCATGATCTCAGCTGCCTTCCTCACCACCTTAGCGAATGAGACTCCCTCCAGCATAGCCACGGTAGGAAGAGAAACCAAGCCATTATCTGGGGAGGTGTCCAGTCCTCTGGCATCCACCAGATCCTCACACCTGGTGTCCCCGGTGGTATCTGGGGCTGGTATTCATCAGGGTCCAGTGGCCCCTCCCAATAATCCCCAAGTCCTAGCTCACGGGCTTTGACCTTGAGGTCTGCTCCCAATCAGCGACAAAGTTGGCACTGGGCGACGCACATCCAGCTCTGTATTATAGTTGAGATGAGTATGTGGACTGTGCCCCCAGTGGATCGCTCCGACTCCAAGAAACTCAGAGAGGCACGGAGATGGCCCTGGTGCAGGCTCAACTGTGGTGCCAGACCTTGAATCCTGAGTTCCCTCGTCTCGTTGGATGACTTGACAGGACGGGGCAAAGTCGAAGATCTCTTCACCTACTTACTCTTTTTCCATTTGTGTGACTTACTTGACGCCCGGATGACTTCGATTGTGACAACGATTGCTGGGAGTGACTCTGCAACTAATGCTGGGACTTCCTCTCAACCGGGATCAAGATCATTGCGGCATCTCACGTCAAGTTGTGAGGAGCTTGAGGGACCTCTCCCTAAAGGCTCTGGGGTGCATGGTGCCAAATTGGCTCACATCTTGGCATCGTGGTCAAGCTCAAGTCACCAAACATAGGCGAGGTGTGAGCCCGTCATTGACCTTTGTCAGTGGCAGGTACCACATTGCTTGAAATGAACGAATATCAAGCTTTTAATGTCAATGATTTTTCAGCAAGCAATGGGGTAACCCAGTATCCCTCAGAACCTGGGCAGACTTATATCAAAATTACAATGGTTCTGTCGGGTAAAACCATATCCTGCTGGATATACAGCAAGATGTCTGAATGAATCAGAAGTGACACAAAGACCAAGAAACCTCAATATCCTTATATGAATTCATTCATTTATGAATTTTTTCATCAAAAATCATTTGCAAAGGCCATCACAATACAGAGACATCACAAATAATGACCAAAGTAAAACTTAGTGCTCAGTGAAATAAGTGCAAAACAAAATACAGTGTAATTGTACAAAAATATATATTATTATTGGCCCGCAAAACCAAAATTCATAGTAGTCATGCACACTAAAGCAATTCAATAGTTAAGGCAGGCTCTAAAGACTGGTCCGGGGAAATTGTCGACGTTTCAACCCTGTTGATGCACTACTAGTAAGTCGGTGCGGGTCTTCATCAGGACAAAAGTAACAAAAAGATGGCCTGTGGAGAATAAATTAACTTAAAGTCAGAAGTGTCACAGGAAACTGAAAAACTACCACTCAAGGGTAATTTGAGGTGGTGTACCACTCACCTATATTCTGGGCGGGGTATTCAATCCTTTCCGCAGATAAATGATTGAATGTATCTATAAATGAGTAGAATAGATTCAAAATTCCTACTCAACAGACTCGTAAAATTACAGAGCTATTAATATAGACTCAAATAGTATTCGTGGCAATTGAAGCTCACCTCAATACTGAACGTCGTGCTTATGACTCTGTCACGAAATTAATAATTTGTCTATTGCTTCTCGAGAATGGTCCAAGGCGATCCAATCTAAAAGCCATTAAATTAAAAGGATACATATTATGTAATAAATCATACTCGTATCCAACTATTCTTCATTTACATAGTACTATTAAAATTGTTATCAAAGAAGTGCTAATGATGCTCACCTCTTGAAGCTCAAATGAGGCGAGAAAACGTCACTCAAATTGCTGTTACACTCGATCTGTCAAATAAAGATTGTGAATTAGGTATACGCTATTCTAGCTTAGCTTAATGTTATGGCTGTTCCAGAAGAGCTCTAGGTCCTGAGATTACCTGAGTCCGAGTGATTGAGAGGAACGGCATGCAAACGTCTCTGCTCGTCCGTGTCTGCGAAAGACGCGTTCGAAACGAGCATTGCATATATAACATCCATTGCGCATGCATCACTGCGTCCATTGGCTGTTGCTAGGAAGCGACGTCTATGCACGTCTTCACGTGATCGTTGTCTTGACAACATTGAACGCCCAAGGTTCATATCCTTGCCAAACCCTCGTCAATTACTTGATCGTTACATCAAACGGGCACTGTTCTGAGGTGAGCTCCCTATTCCGCGAAAAAGGAAACACGGGCCGCCAGAAGTTAAAAGCAGCACCCTCATTCTGTTGATCCTAATGCGCTTGTGCGCCATTTAGGCGTTACGGGGCAACCGGAAACAATTATCCGTGATACTTATCGAGTATGCACACAAGGTGCTCTCGATCTACAAACTATGTATATGCCAAGAGAAGACTATCTCGCCATGAGTGAGATGACACGGGAAAATTCCCTTGGAAACATTGTCATGTGATTTGCGATGTTATTCGTAAAGTCATATATCTCACATTTTCCAAAACGATAATTGACAAATGTTGTTCATACATAAAAGACAATCCTTTCAGATTCTGGTGTTAAAGCAATTCAATCATGTTACAATTGAAGTTACAATTTTCAGCATAACTTCATACAAGTAGTTGGTCACAGATGGATCTGTAACAATTTATCAATAACCGGTCTACTAGGAAAAAGATAAAAATAATAATAAACTCCCATCTGGAAAAACAATACGGAAATCATTATATATTGCCAGATTTGTAAAATTGTATAGTCATTGTGAATTATACATTACATACATAGTGGGAGGTGTAGATTCGTTAACATATGTTAGGTGGAAACTACCAACCGTACAATTGATCCTACATTTTCAAATGCTAACCAGAACTAGATTATAATTGCCCCATCTGTCTTGTTGTCTCCTCCATCTCGTTCAGCACGTGGTCTATCAGGTCAAGCTGATGTATCCATCTACATTCTTTATAGTTCAAGCACCTCGTGACTGAACCACCCCTTACACTAGGAATAATCTTCTCAAGTACCCACCATGTAAGATTGTGTGGAGCGTGTTGGTGTGTCATATAATGATCAACTAAGGGTGCCCCTTGTACCTTACATCTTATCCTGCTCATATGCTGTAAGATCCTCACTTTCACTTTCTGAGTGGTTTGTCCAACGTATATACACCCGCAGGGACATCTGATGGCATATATAACGTTGGTACTGTTACAATTTGTAAAGTGTGAGAGTGTATACGTTCTGTTGGCGTGTTCAAATGTAGTGCCCACATAGCATAACTCACAGGCCTTGCACTGTCCACATTTGTGATGTCCAGTTACTGGAGGAAGACCAAAGTGACCTTTGAGGTCCAATGGTTTTGGTTCATCAAAATATGCACTGACCACTGTGTCTTTGATGTTTTTCCCCCTCTTGAAGGCAAAAATGGGGTTCTGTGTGGTCTGGATTTCACTTGCAACCAGGTTCCAATATTTCTTTACGATCCCTTTTATTTCGTTACTCCTGGTGTTAAATGTGGTGACACAAACCATTTTGTCTGTTTCTTTAGTTTTCTGATGGATCTCCAAAAGTTGTTCCCGGGGGCAATACCAGGCACGTTTTTTGGCTCGTTTAAGTACTCCGGTAGGGTATCCCCTCTCTTTCAGACGG
This sequence comes from Triturus cristatus, assembly GCF_964204655.1. Classification (NCBI taxonomy): domain Eukaryota; kingdom Metazoa; phylum Chordata; class Amphibia; order Caudata; family Salamandridae; genus Triturus; species Triturus cristatus. The sequence continues at coordinate 163,383,112 of NC_140587.1, forward strand.
TTAGTTAATATCTCGGACTCCTTGAAATAGTCGGTTCTCCTTGAACAATTTCTTCTGAGTCTGAGATATTGCCCATACGGGAGGTTATCTCGCAAACTGCGTGGATGGTGCGACTGATATTTCAATAGTGAATTCCTCTCCATTGGTTTGCGGTACAAATCGCTGTACACAAAACCTTCTTCGACTCGGAAGGTGACATCCAAGAAATCAATGGCCTTGTTGTTACTGGTCATAGTAAACTTGATGTCATCAGATCTCATATTCAGCCAAGAGAAGAATTCATTCAAATTCTCATTACTTCCAGTCCAGATCATTATGACGTCGTCGATATATCTTTTCCATACCGAGATCGAATTGAGGTATGGATTTGCATGATTGTGTAAATGTTCCTCCTCATAATAATCCATATAGATGTTCGCCAGGCTCGGCGCATAGGTTGCGCCCATGACTACTCCTTTACATTGGAAGTAAAACTGTCTTTTAAATACAAAGAAATTTTTGTTCATGGCAATCTCGAGTAGGGAGATTAGAAAGTCTGTGGGGATCCAATGAGGCCTTGGTCTGGTGTCTAAAGTTGTTCTGATGACTCGCAGTGCAGTATCTTGAGGAATCGATGTATAAAGTGATGATACATCCAGCCTAACCAAAATTTGAGTTTGTATATCATACGCTTGGCCTTCCAGTAGTTGAATAATATGCATTGTGTCCCTAACAAACGATTTTGTCTGAGGAACAAATGGTTGCAAAAAATGGTCTATAAATTGGTTGAGTGGTTCCAATATAGACCCGCAACCAGATACAATTGGCCTGCCGGGTGGTTTAACAATTCGCTTATGAATCTTCGGCAGCGTATAAATCGTTGGTATTCTCGGTTCCTTTTTGTTTAGAAAATCAGCCTCTGATTGGCTCAAAAAACCATCAGCAAGACCTTTCTTGGTAACTCTTGCTATCAAAGATGTAAGTACAGGGGTAGGGGCAGGCCAATTGTATCTGGCTGCGGGTCTATATTGGAACCACTCAACCAATTTATAGACCATTTTTTGCAACCATTTGTTCCTCAGACAAAATCGTTTGTTAGGGACACAATGCATATTATTCAACTACTGGAAGGCCAAGCGTATGATATACAACCTCAAATTTTGGTTACGCTGGATGTATCATCACTTTATACATCGATTCCTCAAGATACTGCACTGCGAGTCATCAGAACAACTTTAGACACTCGAGATTGCCATGAACAAAAATTTCTTTGTATTTAAAAGACAGTTTTACTTCCAATGTAAAGGAGTAGCCATGGGCGCAACCTATGCGCCGAGCCTGGCGAACATCTATATGGATTATTATGAGGAGGAACATCTATACAATCATGCAAATCCATACCTCAATTCGATCTCGGTATGGAAAAGATATATCGACGACGTCATAATGATCTGGACTGGAAGTAATGAGAATTTGAATGAATTCTTCTCTTGGCTGAATATGAGATCTGATGACATCAAGTTTACTATGACCAGTAACAAAAAGGCCATTGATTTCTTGGATGTCACCTTCCGAGTCGAAGAAGGTTTTGTGTACAGCGATTTGTACCGCAAACCAATGGAGAGGAATTCACTATTGAAATATCAGTCGCACCATCCACGTAGTTTGCGAGATAACCTCCCGTATGGGCAATATCTCAGACTCAGAAGAAATTGTTCAAGGAGAACCGACTATTTCAAGGAGTCCGAGATATTAACTAACCGTCTGAAAGAGAGGGGATACCCTACCGGAGTACTTAAACGAGCCAAAAAACGTGCCTGGTATTGCCCCCGGGAACAACTTTTGGAGATCCATCAGAAAACTAAAGAAACAGACAAAATGGTTTGTGTCACCACATTTAACACCAGGAGTAACGAAATAAAAGGGATCGTAAAGAAATATTGGAACCTGGTTGCAAGTGAAATCCAGACCACACAGAACCCCATTTTTGCCTTCAAGAGGGGGAAAAACATCAAAGACACAGTGGTCAGTGCATATTTTGATGAACCAAAACCATTGGACCTCAGAGGTCACTTTGGTCTTCCTCCAGTAACTGGACATCACAAATGTGGACAGTGCAAGGCCTGTGAGTTATGCTATGTGGGCAATACATTTGAACACGCCAACAGAACGTATACACTCTCACACTTTACAAATTGTAACAGTACCAACGTTATATATGCCATCAGATGTGTCTGCGGGTGTATGTACGTTGGACAAACCACTCAGAAAGTGAAAGTGAGGATCTTACAGCATATGAGCAGGATAAGATGTAAGGTACAAGGGGCACCCTTAGTTGATCATTATATGACACACCAACACGCTCCACACAATCTTACATGGTGGGTACTTGAGAAGATTATTCCTAGTGTAAGGGGTGGTTCAGTCACGAGGTGCTTGAACTATAAAGAATGTAGATGGATACATCAGCTTGACCTGATAGACCACGGGCTGAACGAGATGGAGGAGACAACAAGACAGATGGGGCAATTATAATCTAGTTCTGGTTAGCATTTGAAAATGTAGGATCAATTGTACGGTTGGTAGTTTCCACCTAACATATGTTAACGAATCTACACCTCCCACTATGTATGTAATGTATAATTCACAATGACTATACAATTTTACAAATCTGGCAATATATAATGATTTCCGTATTGTTTTTCCAGATGGGAGTTTATTATTATTTTTATCTTTTTCCTAGTAGACCGGTTATTGATAAATTGTTACAGATCCATATGTGACCAACTACTTGTATGAAGTTATGCTGAAAATTGTAACTTCAATTGTAACATGATTGAATTGCTTTAACACCAGAATCTGAAAGGATTGTCTTTTATGTATGAACAACATTTGTCAATTATCGTTTTGGAAAATGTGAGATATATGACTTTACGAATAACATCGCAAATCACATGACAATGTTTCCAAGGGAATTTTCCCGTGTCATCTCACTCATGGCGAGATTGTCTTCTCTTGGCATATACATAGTTTGTAGATCGAGAGCACCTTGTGTGCATACTCGATAAGTATCACGGATAATTGTTTCCGGTTGCCCCGTAACGCCTAAATGGCGCACAAGCGCATTAGGATCAACAGAATGAGGGTGCTGCTTTTAACGTCTGGCGGCCCGTGTTTCCTTTTTCGCGGAATAGGGAGCTCACCTCAGAACAGTGCCCGTTTGATGTAACGATCAAGTAATTGACGAGGGTTTGGCAAGGATATGAACCTTGGGCGTTCAATGTTGTCAAGACAACGATCACGTGAAGACGTGCATAGACGTCGCTTCCTAGCAACAGCCAATGGACGCAGTGATGCATGCGCAATGGATGTTATATATGCAATGCTCGTTTCGAACGCGTCTTTCGCAGACACGGACGAGCTGAGACGTTTGCATGCCGTTCCTCTCAATCACTCGGACTCAGGTAATCTCAGGACCTGGAGCTCTTCTGGAACAGCCATAACATTAAGCTAAGCTAGAATAGCGTATACCTAATTCACAATCTTTATTTGACAGATCGAGTGTAACAGCAATTTGAGTGACGTTTTCTCGCCTCATTTGAGCTTCAAGAGGTGAGCATCATTAGCACTTCTTTGATAACAATTTTAATAGTACTATGTAAATGAAGAATAGTTGGATACGAGTATGATTTATTACATAATATGTATCCTTTTAATTTAATGGCTTTTAGATTGGATCGCCTTGGACCATTCTCGAGAAGCAATAGACAAATTATTAATTTCGTGACAGAGTCATAAGCACGACGTTCAGTATTGAGGTGAGCTTCAATTGCCACGAATACTATTTGAGTTTATATTAATAGCTCTGTAATTTTACGAGTCTGTTGAGTAGGAATTTTGAATCTATTCTACTCATTTATAGATACATTCAATCATTTATCTGCGGAAAGGATTGAATACCCCGCCCAGAATATAGGTGAGTGGGACACCACCTCAAATTACCCTTGAGTGGTAGTTTTTCAGTTTCCTGTGACACTTCTGACTTTAAGTTAATTTATTCTCCACAGGCCATCTTTTTGTTACTTTTGTCCTGATGAAGACCCGCACCGACTTACTAGTAGTGCATCAACAGGGTTGAAACGTCGACAATTTCCCCGGACCAGTCTTTAGAGCCTGCCTTAACTATTGAATTGCTTTAGTGTGCATGACTACTATGAATTTTGGTTTTGCTGGCCAATAATAATATATATTTTTGTACAATTACACTGTATTTTGCTTTGCACTTATTTCACTGAGCACTAAGTTTTACTTTGGTCATTATTTGTGATGTCTCTGTATTGTGATGGCCTTTGCAAATGATTTTTGATGAAAAAATTCATAAATGAATGAATTCATATAAGGATATTGAGGTTTCTTGGTCTTTGTGTCACTTCTGATTCATTCAGACATCTTGCTGTATATCCAGCAGGATATGGTTTTACCCGACAGAACCATTGTAATTTTGATATAAGTCTGCCCAGGTTCTGAGGGATACTGGGTTACCCCATTGCTTGCTGAAAAATCATTGACATTAAAAGCTTGATATTCGTTCATTTCAAGCAATGTGGTACCTGCCACTGACAAAGGTCAATGACGGGCTCACACCTCGCCTATGTTTGGTGACTTGAGCTTGACCACGATGCCAAGATGTGAGCCAATTTGGCACCATGCACCCCAAAGCCTTTAGGGAGAGGTCCCTCAAGCTCCTCACTACTTGACGTGCGATGCCGCAATGATCTTGATCCCGGTTGAGAGGAAGTCCCAGCATTAGTTGCAGAGTCACTCCCAGCAATCGTTGTCACAATCGAAGTCATCCGGGCGTCAAGTAAGTCACACAAATGGAAAAAGAGTAAGTAGGTGAAGAGATCTTCGACTTTGCCCCGTCCTGTCAAGTCATCCAACGAGACGAGGGAACTCAGGATTCAAGGTCTGGCACCACAGTTGAGCCTGCACCAGGGCCATCTCTGTGCCTCTCTGAGTTTCTTGGAGTCGGAGCGATCCACTGGGGGCACAGTCCACATACTCATCTCAACTATAATACAGAGCTGGATGTGCGTCGCCCAGTGCCAACTTTGTCGCTGATTGGGAGCAGACCTCAAGGTCAAAGCCCGTGAGCTAGGACTTGGGGATTATTGGGAGGGGCCACTGGACCCTGATGAATACCAGCCCCAGATACCACCGGGGACACCAGGTGTGAGGATCTGGTGGATGCCAGAGGACTGGACACCTCCCCAGATAATGGCTTGGTTTCTCTTCCTACCGTGGCTATGCTGGAGGGAGTCTCATTCGCTAAGGTGGTGAGGAAGGCAGCTGAGATCATGGACCTTCATCTACCAACTGTGGCTGTCAAGACCAATGTCTTCACTGAGGTGCGTCAGTCAGGAGTCACCACATCTGAACTGCTTCTACCATTTAATGAAACCCTCACAGTTCCAAGCCCTGCCCAGGAGCTCCTGTGAATAGGTTGATAGCCCGTCGTCATCACCCTCCAGTAGCACCAGCAGACTGCCATAAGTTAGGAAGTGTCACTTCTGATTCATTCAGACATCTTGCTGTATATCCAGCAGGATATGGTTTTACCCGACAGAACCATTGTAATTTTGATTTAATGTCAATGAAGCAGAGAGAGCTGGAGAGTTGGTTACAGGCTTTGGGGCTCAGCACCATGAAGGACTCCACCCCCCCCCCCCCACCAGGATTTGAGTCAATAGGATGGGGGCTTCAAAAGATTGGCAGAGGATGTTCTCAGCGTTCTCTAGTTCCTGTAGTGGAAGAGATGGGCAGTGAGGTATTTGGGTCCAGTGGACCTAAAGGCTCTAAACACCAGTAGTAGGATCTGAAAAAGCATCCTCTTATGGATTGGTAGCCAATGGAATTTTTTCAGGGAAGCTGAAGCAGAGCTCAACTTAGGAAGTTGCAGCACCAAACCTGCAGTAGCATGTTGTGCCATCTGGAGCTTATGGTTTGACTGCTTGGAGCAGCCTGCGTAAAGACCAGTGCAGTAGTCAAGTCTTAAAGTAATTAGGGCGCAGGTAACAGTTTTCCTGGCTTTCAGAGGAAGAAGATAAAACATTTCTATTAGGTTAAAACACATGCCAGCCGCTGCCACAGCTTGTTGGAGAAAAAGGAGGGTGATGTCAAATTTGACCCCTTGATTATTTGACATTTCCACGGTGAAAGGAGGGGTGTACACGGAGATGGGCCACCATTGGATAGAGGAGAACAGGTTTGATTTATGGAAAATCAGTTTTCAAATGTATCTGTGTTGCATTTGAGGTGATTGTTTTGCATCCAGAGTATGATATTTCAGAAGCAGTTTTTGGAAGTTGAGTTCAGAGCCGAAAGAACCTTTGTCTAAGGAAAGGATCAACTGTGTATCGTCAGCAAAGGCTGTAGTAGCGATTCTATATGAGACTATCAGGGAAATGAGGGGGGGCATATAAATATTGAATAGAGCATGGCTGAGGGATGAGCCCTGTAGAACTCCCATTGCAACTGGTCTTTCAGCTGACAAGAGTTTTCCTAAGGCTACCGTCAGGAAGGATTTGATCCAGGATAGAGCCTTGTGGGAGAAGCAAATTTCTTGGATACGCTCAAGGAGGGGGGTGTGAGAGATGTTATCAGACTTACTGTGGACATCCCTGCCACACCAGGAGACAGTCTCAAAAAATATGTTGACAAAAAGTTGCAAAAGAGTCAGTCAAAAAAGATTGGGGTAGTCTTCTCCAGGTATGCGTTGGCTGGTGCTGTAAGAAGATAACTGACATCAGCATGCCGAGGTGGCACTTAAATAGGCACAGCACATATCACTTCCAGCATGGAGCCTAACAATGCCACCTACTGGTGTGCCTGGGTACTGCTCATGAAAGTTTTCTGGATCCAGTCTGACTAATGGGGACTATTCTTAGGTGAGCAATCTGCGGCTAGAAGATTACTGGGTGTATGGATAGCTACAACATGTCACAGTTCTTATTGAAGTGGGTATGCTTATGTTGCTGGAGTAGTCCGGACTGGTGTTGGAAGGGAACCCCACGTATCAAGACCTAGCCTGACAGAACTTGCAGGTTACCCTAGCTATGGTAAAGGAAATAAGAGACCTACTAACAGCTTTCATAGTATCTCTTACAGACTATGCCTCGTACCCTCCCCTCACGGCACATCTCCACAAGCTATTAATTTTCCAGCTACCCATGCTGTGATTGGAAACATAAGGAAGGCCTCTCATTTTGTATTGTGTATAAAACACATCAGGTAGATGCAGTATAGCCACATTATTTCTAACCCTCAAGAAAAAAAGTGAGTTCTGACCATATGTCTTCAAATAAGGACAGTGACGCCTTTGACATTGGACATGCTGGGCGTGCATATTTGCTAAATTTTGCATTGCCACACATGGGACTCCTTCTACAGATGTGACACCAGCCGTTCTAAAATAAATTTAGGAGGAACCTGTGGCACCTCCTGCAGTGTTTCTTGGCATGTGCTGCAACTGGCCATCTCTGCAGGGTCAACCCCAAACATTTTGCCGTGACCTTCTTTTTTTTGCTTAAATTTATTTTTGTTGGCCCTAGGACTCTGTGCACTTTACCACTGTCAACCAGTGCTAAAGTGCTTGTGCTCTCTCCTCTAAACATAGTATCATTGACCTAATTGTCACATTTTATTTACTTATAAGTCCCTAATAAATTGTTACTACATGTACCCAGGGCCTCTAATCAAATGCTACTATTGGGCCTGCTGTACTGATTGTACCCCCCACTTAAGCAGCCCTTTTAATATCTCTCTGTATTTTCGCACTAGAACTTGAATTCGCGAACATTTTAGTATGTCCTGCTGTAGAGTTCAAGACGACTTTTCATGGTAGAGGTGCTACCACAACCATCGATTTTATCTTATGCTCTCAATCCTTAAAAAACCGATTGAAGCAATTTACAACTGGCACCGACCCCTCAAGCGACCACTACTCAAATAGCATAACAATAGCATTAAATACTCCATCCTCAGCCTGCCCAAAAACAAGCCTCTTAGCGCAGCACTCTCTGGAGATGAATAAAATTAACGGTTATACTGTCAAGTGGACGATGACCAATCCCACAGAGATCACTAGTAAGATCATCCAAAAAACCCTTCCTTTTATCCACCACTGTTTGGAGACGTCATCTTCCCCCAAGCTGATCCTCTCCAGCTTCATCAAGATATTAGAAGTCATCAGACAAGAGCTCACCCGTCCCTATAGGACTCATGACAATGATAAGGATTCAAGAGGGTGGTTTGATTTCCGATGCCGTAAAGCGCAGCGTGCATTGAAAAATGCTCTACACAAACAGACTAGGGACCAGCCCCAAATTGCCTCCTTGAGGAAAAACTATAAGATGGCACAGCAATCCCGTAAACGGGAAATAAAAAATAATCTCTGGGCCCAACTACACCAGAGTACTCTAACCAAGGACTCCACTATGTTTTGGAGAACAGTTAGGGCCCCTTTCCTAGCTGATGAAACTGCGTTACAGCATCTAGATGTGGCAGTACCTGCTGATAAATGGGTAGCACACTACTCGCAGATCTTCGCGGATAATCCCTTGACAACGGAGGCTCCCAGACCAGATGCGGAAGCTCCTACTAGTAATAACATCTTCCCCATTGACCTCCACTTCGATCTAGAGGAGATAATCACAGCACTGACTGCCTCAAAGACCGGTAAGGCGCCCGGTCCAGACGGGGTCCCCTTAGACATATTTGTGAGCAATATAGATCTTTGGTCTCCAATTGTCACACAGGTCATGTCTGCAGTTACCCAGATCGGCCTTATTGATTCTTGGTCTACTTCTGTGCTCCTGCCCATTTTCAAAAAGGGAGATCGGGACAATCCAGCCTGCTACAGGCCCATCTCCCTTTTGGATTCCCTAGGCAAGGTAGCTGGCAGACTAATTCTGGAGCGATTAAGGGACTGGGCTACAGAGAATAAGATCTTAACTGACTTACAGTTTGGGTTTCAGGAGGGCCTGGGCACCGTGGAACAGGCCTTAAACCTGACTTTACTCATAGGCAAATACGTTGGGGCCAAAGGCGGTAAACTTCATCTAGTCTATGTGGATTTGAGTTCCGCATTCGATTGCGTAATCCATTCCAAGCTATGGGCGATTTTGAAAAATCTGGGCATAGATCTCGCACTGCTGAATTTTCTCCGAGAGCTATACTCGGATGCAAAAGCTTGTGTGAGATACGGTATCAAAGGGGAGCTTACTGAATCCTTTAATATCGAAAAAGGCGTAAGGCAGGGATGCGTCCTTGCTCCATTCCTATTCAACATCTATACTAACGGACTGGAGCAAGCGATGTTGGTTGATAGCAAAGATCTACCCTGGATAAGCTCCCGCCCTATCCCTGCATTACTGTATGCAGACGATTCAGTTATCCTAGCAAGGACACCCAATCAACTTCAGACCCAACTAGAAAAATACTGCGAATTTATGTCTTCTCTTGGTCTCAAAGTCAATAAATCCAAGACTTTCGTAATGAATATCGGGAAGAGAGCCCAAAAATGTAAATCTCTCTTTATTGAGAAGACCTGACTAGAAACTGCCACTACCTACCCCTATCTAGGTATCCTTATTGATAACCATCTGTCCTGGAAATCTGCCATATCCAGCAAAAAACTGCAGTTTCAACGCACAACATCTGCACTGACTTCGTTCTCTAGGAAACTGGGTAAGCCCGCTCCTACTGTGCTTTTGAAGATCTACCAAGCCAAATGCATGAGTGTGGCTACATATGGCGCCGGAGTCTGGGGCTATGTGTCCACAGACGAGCTACAAATTATAGAAAACTACTTTCTGAAATACATATTAGCCCTCCCCCGTAGTGCTCCTACTTTCGGCACCCATGTGGAACTCGGTCGGGAGTATCTGACTGATATCATTAGTTACCAGCCGATTCTACTATGGCACCGTATATGGACTCAGGAGCAATGTCATCTAACTAGGTCACTAATATCTGACTGTCTCACTTTGTCCCATTGGAAAAAGATTCCTTGGCTGCTATATGTTTCAAGATTTTTGACAGATTTGAATCACCCTGCATATTTCACTGACCCTGAATCCTTATCGGATATATCTAGAAAATCTTTGAAAAAGCTATGTGCTGACCACTTAAGCGATCTTCGTTTGTGTTCTGAACTCGTCAAAAAGTCAAATGTTCATTTAACGATGGTCCAATCTCCTCATGGCATTCAACTTTATTTGTCATTTTTTCTGTCAAATTATGAGAGGTATGTTTTAACCAGATTTCGGTTTGATGTATTTTATCGCCTTGTCTCACTGCCTGTGCCCTTAGACTGGTCACGGGAACTAACAAACTGTCCCTGTGATGGTCTCACTCGCCAGTCAACTCTGCACGTAACCTTTTTCTGCGGTTTCTATAAGTCCCCGCGGAAACGATGGCTGGTTCCATTGCTCCGACACTTAGGACTGAGAAGATGCAGACCGGCTCTTTTGGCACTTCAATATCTAGACACCCCGTACGTTGCCAAAACCGTAGCCTGCTTACTCAAAGCCTGCTTGAAAACTCATTCCCAACTATTGGCAACTGTTTCCTAAGATTTTATCGACTATTCTGTTATTATTCTTGTATATAGAGTGTTAGCGTTTACTTCTAAATGCCTGCTTTCCTTAACAGCCACTGAGCAAATCGAATTTTTATTGACTACTGTGTTATTATTTTTGTATTTAGAGTGTTAGTGCTTATATGTAAAATGCCTGCCTTTCTTAGCAGTCAATGAGCAAACTGATTTTTATAATGTTGTACTGTTTTAAATGTACTTTTTATGATTGTAAATTCAATCGAAATAAAGTTAAAAGTAAGTAAGTAATATCTCTCAGGCCTGCCATTACAGCCTGTGCATGCAGTTTAAACAGCCATTTCAACCTTTTGCCAGGCCTAAACGTTTATTTTTTAATACATATAAGTCACCCCCAGGGTAGGCCCAAAAGAGCCACAGGACAGGGTGCAATGTATTTCAAAAGGAGGGCATGTAGTTTTAAGTTTTACATCTCCTGGTAGTAAAAAACTCTTGAATTAATTTCTTTCAATACTGCAAGGTCTGCCTCTCCTGTTGGATAACACCGGAGTTACCTTATTACATTTAAATAAGCTGTATTTTCCAAAAGGGAGCAGGTAACCTGTTCATGATTGGTGTCTTTAGAATTGTAATGCAAAATCCTAACTTATGGTGAAGTCGGATTTTAAATTACAATTTTGAAAATGCCACTGTTAGAAAGTTGGCATTTTCCTGCCTTAGCCATTTAGTGTCTGTAGCCTGTCTCTGGATCACATGACTGGGTATAGATGACAGTTGGACTTTGTGTATTCCTCCTAGACAGTCATACACATAGAGAGCTTAGGTGTGCCTGGATGGGCATTACTGGCAGGATGAAAGGGCGGACCTGGACACAGACCTACTCACACTTGAAGGGGCTACTTACCCCCAATAGTTAGTCTGGAGGCAGGACAAGGAACAAGGAGCCTGTGGACTTCGAAGAGCATTTCTAGAAGCCTTTCCAACCTTCCAGATGAAGGGTACCAGGTATAAAAACCTGTGACTATTCTGCCAGTAAGAAGGACTGCTGCGCTGCTGATGAGACTGCCACTCCGCTGGACTGCTGCTCTGCTGTGCTGGCCTGCTGCCTGCCTGTCTCCTGCCTGATGCAGAAGGATTTGGACCTGCACCTGAACCCAGGACTCTCGGAGTGACTCTAAGGGCTAGTCTGCTGGCTTCCTGTCCTGAGCAAGAGGGACATAACTGGCTACCAATCACCTGCACCATTACCCAGATCCAGCTTGATATAACCCCTGACCCCCAAGTGGTGCCACTCAGGTCCGCGACCCTTGGCGTGGCCTCAGCGAGACTGAATTGAAGTTTTTGCACTCTCCATGACTGGGCCAGTTGCAGCTCAATCCTTGTCCCTCGCACAGCCCGGAATGCGAATTTCCGTCAACCCGACCCTTCGTGCTATAGCTTCGATTACATGAATCGACAACGCAAAGCACCGGCCCGACCGTTCGTGGCAACAGCAGGATCTTCACACTACAGGGATGACCGCCCATGGTGCCCGGCCTGCTCTTCGCGCAGCATCGACGACCATCCGTGAAGCTTCCGTACTCCTTGCGGCCCCTTAACTGTGAAGAGGACTGTTGGCGCTGGACTGAGAAGGTAACTTTTCAGCGGGAATTACCGGGCCCTGTATTCGATCCACGTTCCATCGCGGTCAGCCTGAACTTGTGACTTTTTGTAGGTCTCACACAACCAGATAGCCATGGTTAGTGCTTTGTTGTGGTATTTTACCCTACATTTTTTTTTAATTCATAACTGCGGTTATACTGATTGGATTTTTGGCTGTTTGGTCTTATTTTTTTTATTAAAAATAAGCGTTTTGTTCTAAAGCTGATGTGGGTTCCTTTTATAGTGTGTTTTCACTGTGTTACTGTTTCGAGTGTTGCACAAATACTTTATACATTGCCTCTGAGTCAAACCTGACTGCTCAGTGCCAAGCTACCCGAGGGTTGAGCACAGGTAAATTTAGGGTTTGCCTGTTACTTCACCGTGAGAACATTTATGATTGCTGCATGAGAAGGATTTCACACCCGTAAACCAATCACCCCATTTCTTACAGCATGGAATTGATCAAATCATGCTCAGGAAACTGCACAATTCTTGTCTTGTGCGCTGCCTTCGTGGAAGTGCTTAAAAGGGCACTTCTCACGGAATCCTACCCTGAATAGGGGGCTTCTCCCTTAGAACAAGGAAAATTCTCTTTATTCATAAGGAATAATGCCAACCTCCTTTTTCTAAGGATTTTAGTTGAGAAAGACTTACAAATATTGCAATCTGCTGGCCTATGTGTTGGATAACTGCAATAAATACACAGAGATTGTGGGTCATCAGTGTAAATCTTCTTGTTGCCACAAGATGAACACAGTTTAAATAAAGATTTATTTTCTTTGTTAGCCATGGTGACAGTTGGTTGCCAGATAAAATGAGCTCCCTGCTGGTCCAGAAAATATCATAATCTACCCTAAACAGAACTCACAGTACGTCAGTGCTAAAGGCAGGGCTGATTTGCATTCAGGGCATATACTAACAATTTCAGGTTTACTGATATGTTAGACCAGAGATCTGACAGGAGACTCCCATTTACACGACATGCAGTAGAAATCTGAGCTATGGTGGCCTTTAGGGGGAGTAGGAGAGCTTAAGATTCCACCTCATTGGCTGAAGCTTGGGTTCTTTCTAATGAGGTGGTTATGCTATCAAAGATTCTATGCTGTTTAGGCCTATGGCCTTTTTTGAACAGTGTATAGTATGCTATATATATTTTACACTGTTTTCTGCTATGTTAGTGTACCAAGGATTCGCACCCTGACGACGGGCTTGATTACATAAAAGATCCAGGTGCACACGCATCAAAATAGCCAATAGCGAATCCTTAATTGCGATTTTTAAGGAATCGCAATTAAAGATTCGCTATTGGCTATGCATGTAGGAATCGCAAATAAATTAGCGATTCCTACAAATTCCTTAATTGAGACTCGCAATTACGGAATTGCTTCCCATTCATTCCTATGGGCCTAGAGTCACATAGGAATGAATGGGAATTGCATGCCCAATTTGCGAGTATGTAGTCATGAAGCAGGCACGAAGGAGTTGATTTCACAACTTTATTAGTTGTAGGCTACACGGCAGACAGGAGACATAGGCAAATCTCCATTCAGCTCCAACCGCCCTCCAAACCTTTTGAATAAAACAAGCCCAGCAACAAGGCAACCATAGAAGATTCTAACAGGAATGACACCAGCATTAGAACATTGAGCTGCAACATAGGGCTACAGCACAAAGTAAAGTAATACAGAGAATACAACATATCCTCTTTTCTCAATAAAACGAAGAAAAAAATATATATATAAAACAACAAGCCAAAGAGCGTAAGAAAAGGTAAAGAACAAAATAAACTACAATCTATATCTGCTGGGAATAGCTCTAGATACTTCTCCTAACAGGAACCTGAGAAGGCACAAGAACGTCATGACTTAAAGAAGAGTCAGAAACACCAAGTGGTACGTTCCTGACTTTAACAATCTTACCTACATTCCACCACTTTCCTCCCTCAACTTAAACAGCATTCCTCCCCGCCCTGGTGACAGAAATGGGAGCACCAAACTTGCTTTGCCCCTTTTTAACATGTATGGGAGACTTTACACGCACCAAATCTCCCACAGCAACAGGAACAGTCTTAACAGCTTCCTTTTTGTCATACCATGACTTTTGTTTGGATTGTGAGATAGAGACATTTTCTCTGGCCAAATCCATGAGAAATTCAACATCAGATATGGTCTTAACCCATTTATTCATCTAAGCAGGCTTAAAGCTAGTGCTGGCCCTCCTTCCCCTTAAAAGTTCAAAAGGAGATACTTTGGTCGTAGAATGGGGAGTCGTCCTATAGAACCAGAGCATGCTATCCAAGGACTTCACCACATCAAAATCACTAGACTTGGCCCATTTGATACAGTCACTCACCACTCTGTTCATGCGCTCAACGAGACCGTTAGACTGGGGGTGATAAAGAAAACTCCTTACAGGTTTAATGTTACATCACTGTAGAAAAAACTGAAAAATAGCACTAATAAATTGTGTCCCATTGTCCTTGACCATGGTCTCAGGAAACCCTTCCTTCATGAACACTTCTTTATGGAAAGATATAACAACAGCAGAAGAGGGATCCTTGACAAGTTTGATTTCTGGCCATTTTGACCCATAATCAACAAGCACCAAAATAAATCGACAACCACCAGGCAAGATTTCAAGAGGACCCATTATATCCAAACCGACTTTAGTCCAAGGTCCAGATGGACACTCGATAGGAAGGAGAGGTGGAGTCGACACTTTCAACCCCTTGTCAGCTGTGCAGCACACAACACACATATCAACCACATAATTAATTTCAACATCCATAGAGGGTCACCAGAAAACCTCACAAATATGTTGCTTTGTAAGAGTAGAACCCAAATGACCATCATGAGCTTTGGCAATAATCCCCTTCCTAAGGCTCTGCGGGGGAATAAGCTTGTCTGAGCGTGGCAAAACTCCACCTCCCAGAGACATTTCTCACTCAACCTTCTCAAAAAGGTTGGAGACGTGGAGAAAGAACGCGCTCTCTGGGCCACCCACACCTGACAAACTCACACATTTGCTGCAAGACATCATCATTCCTAAGGGCACTCACCCAGTTCTCCTCTGTGCCAAGATCATGTTCCTGTAAATCCAGTGCAGCTACAAAACAGTCATCAGTGTCATCTTCACAAGAATCTAGGAAACCATGTTCCCCTTCATCCTCATTCACAGGAAACCGTGACAAAAATTCAGCCCTAATGTTCCTACCACCAGAGACATGGACGGTGTTGAATTGATACTGTATAAGGTGAGACACCATCCGGAGAATCCTAGGGGAACAACATTGACTGGTGCCAGCACCAAGTATACTAATCAAAGGTTTGTGATCTGTCCTCAAAAAGAAACGTGTGCCCCAGACATATGGGCAACACTTTTCAATTGCCCACAAACAAGATAAGAGTTCATAATACTTTAATAGTCCAAGTAAAGATTTGACACCGGTCTTGTCCACTGGTGCAGAAGCATAAGTGATAGCATCTAACAGTCCTTCCTGGGTCGAATTCCTTCACCAGAAAAAACATGACCAAGGTACTCAATCTCTTCACTGAGAAATTTACACTTCTCTGATTTGACCACCACACCATGTTTATGAAAAATCCCCAAAACTTTGCTCAGTAAGGGGTCATGTGATGGGACATCTTTGGAATGAATCAACACGTCATCTTGAAATACTAAAACTCTGTCAATACCACCTAGTAGATTTTGCATGACGCGTTGAAAGACAGAGGTAACTGAAGCTAGCCCGGAGTGCATTCGCTTGTATTGGAACGTACCTAGGGGTGACACAAATGCAGTGAGAGGGCGTGATTCAGAATGTAACCTAATTTGATGATACCCACAGGCAAGATCTAACTTGGAAAAATACATTGACCGCCTGACACATGCAAACAGGTCGCAGATCTTGGGTAAGGGGTGAGAATCAATCCAAATTTCTTTATTTAAAGATCTCAAGTCCACGCAAACACGTAACTTCCCACACTTCTTGCGTGCAACGACCAATGGTGAGAGACAAAGAGAACACTCTGTAGGCTCGATGATCCCTTGATCACACAAAGTCTTTAGTTCCTTTTCAAGATCGTCCCTGACGCTGAAAGGCACACCCCTAAATTTGTACTTAACAGGAAGGACTCCATCCTTTACGATGAGCTTGTGTTTGAAACCTCGTATCATTCCCAAACCATCACCAAAAACAGATGGAAATCTTTCTTTCCACTTACATTGCTGATACTCTTCTGAAACTACAAGAACTTGTTCTTTCGTACCCGGCTTGAGAATCATGCCAAATAACCATTGGTGGTACCAGCCAAAAATGTTAATGTAAAATGTTCAATCCATTGAGGGCAACGTAGATCTTGCCTCTAATATTCCTTCCCTTGAAAACTAAAAAATGTTCGATGTAACCCAAGAGTTCAATTTTCCATCCCTCATATGAAACGGGGGAACGATCAGGAGGTTCAAGAGGTCTGTCTTCCCATGTTTCGCTGAACAGTTTCTGTTTCATCATTGTGATTCTGGCACTTGAATCAACAACTAAATTTAGAGATTTATCACCAACACAGATCTCAACTATAGGATCAACATAGTTACTTGGATCACCTTCAACAGGTTCAGAATCATGCACATCAGTAACTACAGAGACAACATCAGAATCCGACTCTTGATCAGATTCTAACACACATGCAACCGTTTTTTAAACTTTTTTCAATTTCAAGCATACTTTTGCAAAATGGCCTACTTTTTTGCAATTATTACAAACAACATTGCCACCTGGACACTTCCCACCCTTCTGGTGAGGTGGGTTACCACAGCGATAACTCATTTGTTTTGTGTTAGAAAATTGTGTCACATATTTGCCCACAGAGGAGTTTTTACTTTCAGTATTTCTTGGGGAAGAATATCGAATATCAACCTTAGCATTACCTATAACAACATTTACTGATTCAAGAGCTTTATCCTCTAGTTCCTTCAGCGAAATCTGGGACGTTTCAATACTTTTCGCTATTTTGATTGTCTCATCAAGAGTGGAGTTACTTAGAGACAAGAATTTTTGGCGAATTTGTTTGTCCTTGCATTGGCATACAAATTGATCTCTGATAAGTAAATACTTCAAATTGACAAACAGAGGCCAGACTGCGCAGGACAGAGATGTAAGAGTCAATGTCTTCTCCTTCACCTTGACGTCTTTTAAAGAATTTGTGACATAAAACCATTAGGCTTGGTTGTTCATCAAACCTCGTTTTGAGTTTTGTAATGGTGTCTTGATAGACATCACCATCATCATCTGGAAGAAGAGGTATTTCAGGAAGGTGCTTAAAAATAGACCTACCCTCAAATCCCAAGGAATGGAGAAGAAGGCATTTTTTGCGCTGACTGCTAAATCTGGAAGCACCAATTGCTCCGAGATAGGTGTTAAAAGCATCAAACCAAATCTCCCATTGAACAGGAGGTTCTCCAGGAGAGTCCAAGAAAGAAGGAGGAGGAACAACAGTTTGCATGATCCAGATGTGGACGAAAAGAAGAAAAGATACAGAAAAAACTAAAATAAATGTATAAGATGTCACATAAAAGATGAAGGGTGAAAAATGCAGCAGAAAAAAAACAACGAAGATTGCAAGAGGTAATGAAACAACAGAAAAACAGCAGAGTGAGAAAAAAATATTGGTGTGCGAATCACCGTGTGCAAATTCGCTTTTCTCTTTATAAAAGTTAAAAGCTGGCAAAAAGGTGAGAATAACTGTATTGATCTCCGCTGTGCAGACTTAAGATGTGTGGATCATCGATAAGATGTGTGGATCATCGAGATAATACCCACCTGAAAAGTTTTTATAAACAAATTCTTGCAAAATGGTTTCCAAATTGATATGAATAGCACTTGGGATATGGTGATCACAAAATGTGAAATGACATCAGCAAGAAAAGACAAAGGTGTGCTAATCACCCTGATCAGCTTTGCAGGAACAACTTGAGACTGCCATGTAAATAGTGCTTTTAACTGTATTGTTGTGCTGATCACCGTATAAATATCTTCAATAATTAAGTGCGTTTCACCGTACTTCAACCAGAAGTTAAACACGATTAAAAAAAAAGAAGGTGTGCCAGTCACCGTGACCGGCTTCACATGCAGCTGAACTGGTTGCTGAATGCCCGTGAAAGCCTTAGTAGAGTTTCACCCTATCGTAATAGAGATGACTGCCGAGAAATGTGTGATGTGTCACACGCACAGAGTTTGGCAGAGCCAGCCACTGGATCTGGCTTGCTATTTGAGGTGTGTAAGTCAGGCAAGGACAGGCAAGGCGTTTGGCCCACCCAATGCACAGTGTTAAAGTGCATTGAAAATAGTATCCAGTAAACAGACAAAGCATTGCGATAACGTGAAAAACAGTCAAAGCGTGGAGGGCACTATACAGTCACAGTCAAAACGGAGAAGAACTCTTTGAAGAAATAACGGCAGTCTGCTTGCGCACAATGCGATTCCGAAACGGTGCGCCTTAAGGGCGATTCGAATGGCGAACAATTAAAGTCAGACAACAGTCTTACCGCCAAGGAAGGTTGGAACCTTTAGTTTTCTCCTTTAGATAAGTCGGATAGCAGAATGCACACGTAGGGTTCAGCGTGTTACCATGTAGCCAGCTTGTCGCCACAAATTTGTACTGATGAAGCAGGCATGAAGGAGTTGATTTCACAACTTTATTAGATGTAGGCTACAAGGCAGAAAGTAGACATAGGCAAATCTCCATCCAGCTCCAACCGTCCTCCAAACCTTTTGAATACAACAAGCCCAGCAACAAGGCAACCAGGCAACCATAGAACATTCTAACAGGAATGACACCAGCATTAGAACATTGAGCTGCAACATAGGGCTACAGCACAAAGTAAAGTAATACATAGAATACAACAGAGTACCCAATATGTACTCGCAAATTGCGCATGCAATTTCAAGGGTGCAAGGGTGCCAAAAGGACACCCTGTTGCACCCCTGAAATTACAGTGTATCCACATGTTGCACACACATATGCCCCAAGGGCATGTGCGTGTGTAACATGGGACTTTGAAAAATGCACTTTGGTGCATTTTTCAAAGAAATCGCAAATTACCATCACCTTTTGCGATTCTTAATTGCGAAATCGGAATTATTTTTCTCTAATGCATTGCATATAAGGAATCGCATTTGGGATGATGCATCCCAAATGCAAAAATACCGGTTGCAAAGGGGCATATTCTGCGAATCTGGCCCTATGCGACCAATATTTGGTTTGATGCATGTGTACCCCAATGTTGGAGAAGCTTAGGGAATAAACCCCTGTGTGTCATGGCTGTTGTATCTGTGAAACAAACTCCTGCTTTGGGAGTAGAAAGTCAACCAAGACCTGTCAGACATGACTGTCAACTGGCATCTTTCTTTGCCTTCAGTGCTCCCTCCACCAGGGCCAGACAGCTGGGGATCTCAATTCATGGCAGTAAATAGGGCCTTCACTGATATGGAGGCTGCACTGGAAACATCCTTCTTTGCCCTGGTCTTAATGATGCTGATGTCTTGAAGACACATTAGAGGTTTGGTCACTCTCTCTCCACTCTCTTCTCCAAGGAAAAGGGGCAGGGAGAGTTCAGACTAAGGTAAGAGCTAACAAGTTGCCAAACACAGCAGAAATTCCATAATATAGATTTACAGAGAATTTTAGTAGATATGATTTTAGATTTCAAGCTTGATTGATGTATTCAGAAACTTAAAAAATATGGGAGGGAAGCAGAGCATACCTTGGACTAACTAATGAGATTATTTCATCATAAGAAATTAGTTGCCTACCTGTACTCCAGTTTCCAACACTGTAATGTTTTATATATTGACATGGTTGAATCATTCCTCGTCGTCAGGCTGGGATGCCCACTCTGACGACGGGGAATGATTTAGGCTTGTCAATATATAAAAGATCCAATGATGGAGAAATGTACATCGCCAATGTGGGTTAATAACGGCAATAGAACTGCCAGTGCGATTGTGTTTAGCATTTCCCTAACAGCCACACTTTCCCTAAATGTTCAGCTGGTACTTTTGCCATCTTTACACCTAGCTACTGATGATACATCACCTTTTTCCATAGTCTCTCGTGCCTCATCCCGCCGCTCTGGTCCGAGCTGGGTCCACTGCTCGGTTTCATCTAGGTACTTCATGGCATATACCCCTGGTGCCATGTAAATCATGGTCTGCTCGGCGCAACCCGTAGGCACCCGGATCAGGCGGCTCACTCCATCGGCAGCCAAGCTGTTGTTGACAGTCTCTATGGAGTTGTCGGCTACAGAAAACAGACGAAAAGGCATTTAACTTGATGTGTCTTGATTGTCCCTACAGTAATCCATCATATTCACTTTAACCTTACACAATCACTCCATCTTCAGACCAAACACGGGCTTGACTACACGAATATTTAAATAGACACGGGCGGTACTGACCACATACAGATTTGGTTTCAACATGTTAATAAGCAGTTTTCAGGTTTGTCACCAGGTTCACAGGATATTGGCATAAGCTAGGGATATTAACACTAGACTAATGTTTCATGTTTGAGTCTGTCTACAAAAGAATTTATGCAAGATTGTATGGTGGACGATATCAATACAATCCTTACCAAAGCAAACACATGTAAAATATACAATTTGGGATACAGAGAGAACATATGGCAAGTCCAACATTTTGAGGCTCTGCACAAATAATCTGTTAACTCCCCATTAGTGAGAATGCAGACATATCACCCAACTGATGCACTTTCTTAAAAAAGAGGAAACGGCAGAAACAAAATGTGGCATGCCCTCCAAGCACTGGAGCTAATGTTGACCTTAAACACCACTAGTCACTGCTACAGGCATGTAAGGGATCACTTAGCATTTTGGAGACATGATCCTCTTGAGGTACTCATGAAAAAGACCTTTGATAGTGCTCCACTCATGAGAATGAAATAGCCATGATTCTGTCCTTCATATCCTGGCAAAGACCTACAGAAGGGGCTCAGCCAGACATTGCTTTGCAGCAAAAAATCATCATCTGTGTTGAGACGATGAAATATTGATGGTGGATTTATAAAGAGACTTTAAAGATACCATAAAACCAGAGGTTCAATTGATGGACAACTTACAGCCAACCCAATCCAATTCCATTTCAGGACCGGAGGCGAGGATTATGCTTATCTGTGTTTTATTGAAGCAGCCATTCATTAAACAAAATATTTCCCCAACAGTATGCACAACAAAACTACAACTCCCATGAGTTCTTCAGAATAACTCCACAAATGGCCCAACTATGGCAGATAACAGTTCCAACAATGAGCCAATCAGACTCCACCAGGTGTCCCATAGTCCTTCCTAATTTGGTGTGTGTGCTTGTTATGGCCGTAGGAACGTGTTTTTGCACTCCTCCACAGCTGCTATTCTGGTGTGGATTCGTGGTGCGATCCTCGACCCACTTGGTGGCACTACGGGATGGTTGACACTCCTCTACTGATGCGCGATTCCTGTCAATTCACATCAGTGGATGCTGGGGTCATGTGCTGGTAGCTGCCGCCTGGAGCCTTTTTGACCTAGAGCGTGACGCCCCAGCACGCTGGGGTCTGTAAACGATTGGGGAAATCCCCTAGGGTTTGCTGCATTGACGCCCTGCTTGGGTCAGTAGTAAGTGCATTATTATGCTCCCAGGGGTTTTTATTACTGTTGGTGGCCACAAGGGTCTGTGGGAGAACACGCTCCCAGGCACTTGATTTCCCCTACTGATTTTGGCAGCGGGGGGACGTGTTCCTGGCCTAGACCCATATTGTATGTGGCTTTGCCCACTAGAAACCCTTGACTGAATCCACAGTCCACCATTTACAGCCACCTGACTACCTACATTAGCCCTAAAGGGGGCTAAAAAGCTCTATAAGTGCCTGTATTGTCATTGTTTTCAAGATACGCCTTCCTTATGGAGGTTGAAGGGGACATGTATGAGGAACCTTTGGATGCCCTACCCTGGGGTGATGATTTTTATGATGCTGCGGACGCTTCTATTTACGGGGCATTTAATGAGGCCATGGGCCCTATGAAGAGTGCATTGTGCAACTGACTTCTTACAAATGCGCCAAGTGCCCTCAGGCACCACAGGAGGCTCCAGGGCCCTCTTCAGGGCCCCCAGCACCTACAAAGTTTGACCCAGCACTGGTGAAGTACCATTGTGTGGAGGGAGTGGATCTAGATGCCTTTGTGTGCCTAAAGCAGGCCTTTATGGCCCAAAACCCCGCGGGTTCCCCCTTCTGATCCAGCGGAATCGCTGGAGCACCCTCCCCTGATCAGAATGAGGTCTCACTGTCGGATGAGGAGGTGGGATTCTCCAGTCTGTGGCGTACGCCCCTCTGCAGCCACCGAAACCCCGCTGCAGAGGCATGATCCGATATGTTGGATCCAGATGAGATTCTTCATCCCAGATCAGCAGAATGGGTCCCCGGCAACAAAGTGGCACACTATGTGGCCAACCGCCTACGTAAACCTCTAGAGAAAGCGGCGCATAGCAGCCTGTGGGCACAGTTCCCACATCCGGCTCTGGCTGACAAGGTTACATTGACACTGAAGATCGACCTTAGGATGGCTACTTTCCTAGCAAAATTTGTCAAGGACCCCAAGAAAGGTATCGACAGGTCCTAGAGAGCTTGCCAAGATAAGCTCCTGGACATGATGGGCCACTAAAATCCTAAAATCTTCGACATGGTGTAGGATGCCAAGTCTCCGGATTCCCTGATTTCCCCCCAGGTGCTCTCCGGATCGGCACAGACAGATTATCTTCTTAGGTAATGCCAACTACGCTCTATCCACGAAGGGACGTTTTTCTGTCTTGATATAGGTGGACCCAAAGATTGGGAACCTCATCACCTTGGAGGCAGTGGCCCAAGGAGGGCTGTTTGGGGAGCCTTTTTATTAACAAGCTCAGTATATTTGTCAACACGTTCACCTCAGACAAAGCTCAAACATCTATCAAGAGGGTTTTCCCTAATTAGGTTTTCCCTGGGGGGCGACCATGGTAGGTGGCGCTCAGACAGCTGATTCGCATCCCAAGCCCCTTCCAGAGGGCCAGACTTCAGGCAAGGCTATAATCAGGACCCAGGATGCTTTTTTCCCGTCCAGGGAGGACCTGGCCTAGCAATTTTGGCTGGAATGTTCACATGGGACTGTTACAATGGGGAGCAAGATCAAGACTGATTTGCATATGCCTGGGTCCAAACTGGAATGGCATGATGAGCAAAAAACGATGTATTTAGGTCCAGATCTCTGTACTGGGGGTGAATGTTTGACATTGTTCAGCATTCCGTCCATCAATAGTTTTTTTTTGCATTTGTCCTCCTAAGTGGGAAGGGTATGTCCAGACGTGGGTCCCATGCTCACCATGTTACTGGAGTTAAGCTAGCCTGGCTGATGAGGTTGATACCCTGAAACTGGTCCCAGAATTATTGTTTCCGGACCAGGGAGGACCTGGCCTGGCAGTTCAGGCTGGACTGTTCCTATGGGGAGCAGGGTCAAGACTCATTTGCATATTGCAGGTTGCAAACTTAAATGGCATGGTGAGCATAAAAATAAATTTAGGCCCAGATCTCTGTACTGGGGGTGAATGTTTGACATTGTTCAGCATTCTGTCAATCAATTGTTTTGCAATTATCAGGACCAGCAGTGTTTCGTCATCTTTTACCCACCAGGAGTCAACTCTTCAGAGGCTTCAAGGGGCAATCTAACCACTCCAATTCTGGTAAGTACTCATCATTCTTCTTTGATCCAGGTGGAAAGCAGACTAGTTCTCTTTCTCACAAGGTAGAGGACACTCACAACAGACACGTGGGTCCTGCAGATAGTGCAGAGATTTCAAACAGAATTTTATGGCACCCCGCTCCAACCCACCGGCCCTCAGCTGATCCAATTCTTTTCTCAGGAAGTCGCGCTTGTAGAGGTGGAGGTTCAATCACTCTTGGAAAAAGGTGCATTCGTCCAATGGCCATCCACCCCCACGGGTTTCTAAGCAACCTATTTCTGGTCATCAAGACCAAAGAAGGTTGTCGTCCTGTCATAAGCCCGCGAGAGTTCAACAAATGGCTGGTTTACTACCATTTCCAGATGGAAGAAATCCACTTCCTGCAGGATGTGTTGCGTCCGGGCAACTGGATGGTCCGTATGGACCTCAAGAACGTTTATCTGCCATTCCTAATCTTTCCTCCTCACCAGAGGTTTCTTCAGTTTCTTTGGCGCCATCAGACGTTTGAGTTTTCCAGCTTTCCGTTTGGACTCCCCACCACCCCTTGGTTTTTCAACAAGTTTCTCAAACTGGTGGTGGAACACCAGCAGGTGCCAGGGAAACGTCTCATTGTCGATATGCTTCTTATAGCTCAGTGTACACGACAGTTGTCGCTTCAACTACAAATGGCGATAGACCTTCTGGAAGACTTGGGATTCGTGGTCAACGACACGACGAAGAGTGACCTTCTTGGGATTTGTTATTGATTCGACCACATCCTTCCTGAGCCTTCCATCTCAGAAAATAGCAAAGATTAGACACAAATTGATGATAACTCTGGCGAAGCCCTGCACGTCGGTTGCATCAAATTGCCCATCTTGTCGGCCTTTTCTCTTCCTCCATCCAGGTCATTTTTCTGGGACCCCTACATTATCGGGCCTTTCAAAGACCTAAGGCAAATCATCTGCGCAAGGGTCTTACATACTCACAGACAGAGTCCCTCTCAGAAGAGGCAATGGGGGAAATCTGGTGACTTTCTCACATGAAAGCCTGGAAAGGGAGAGCGATTTTTGGTTCGGACCCAGATGTCGTCATCAAGTCCAAGGCCAGCAGGTCAGGCTGGGATGCATGGTGTGATGATTTTTACACCGGAGGTTCTTGGTCCCCCCACGAGACGACCTCATATAAATTGCTTATAGTGCCTCACAGTGTCATTCGCAGTCCGGTGCTGGATGAAGGGCAGGATTCAGTCTTCTGTTCTCCTCAAGATGGACAATGTCTCAGGTGGCACGATACATCAATCATCAGGGGGGCACGGGCTTCCAAGATCCTCACCGACCTGGCCACAAATTTATGCCAATACTGCCTGGACTATCAGGTCTCAGAGATAGTGGAGTACTTGTCAAGTCAGGCGAACGTGGTGGCGGGTTGGCACTCCCGGCATTTCTGGCACTCAAGCTTGTGGAGGCTTCATCCAGAAGCGTTTACCGCCCTCCAGAATGCTGGGGTCCATTTTTAGTGGACCTACTAGCAACGCAGCTGGATCACCAACTTCTCAGGTTCTTCAGCTAGAGACCGGACCCACAAGCAGTGGTTAAGGACGCCTTCATGCAAGACTGGCCTCTGCATTTTGCCTATTTGTAATGCTCACCCAGGCCACGGCCCAGATCCGGTGACAGAAAGTGGATGTGGTGATGATTACACCAACAAAGACATCTCTGGTTTCTGGTTCTTCTGGAACTTTCCTGGGATTCTCCAATCCCACTCCCCCCTGTTTTCTCCACTTCTTCTCAATTCGGATCGCCTGCCGCACCGACTGGTGCTGGAAAACGCGCTCTCCCTGATGCTTGGTGGATTCCAGGGGACGTTGGTCGGTTCTGGGACTCTCGACACAGGCTGAACACATCTTGTCGAGAGCATGGGCAAATAGTATCATTAAACGGTACAGGTCAGCCTGGATCAGATGGACTAGTGGTGCCTGCGAAGATGTTTGGGTCCTGTGGGGCCGACACTGTCCAGATCCTCAATTTCTTACCGAGCTTGGCAACCATGCACCATGGTGCAAGGGTGCACGCGTTGGTGCAAGGCAGCCAATTGTGTGCCAGCGCAGTGGAAGAGGACAGGCATGTGCCTAGCTCATAGATACGGTGCATTCCTGCCCTTTCCTTTGGGGCAGGGCAGTGCAGCAAAGTGACTTGTTGAGCTGCCCTGCGTCAAAACTAGTAAATACGCCCCTTAGTGCTTATGAGCCCTTTACTAGCAACACCCCTGAAGGCAGGTTCGTTTTCTTGCTATATGAAGTAACACTAGCAATACAGCGGAACCCAGCAGGTAAAGTACCCAGTCCTGAGGGGGGGCCTATCAACCTCCTAAAATTCAACCTAGAGTTATGGGCGTCATTGATGTCCAGCATCTTTAATAGCCTAGCTTATATACAACTGCCAAGATCCTGGTCACCTTTGATCACTGTACCCGTCTTTAAAAAGGGCAATCACTCTAACCCTAGAAGTTATCGGCCCATTTCCCTTATTGACATCTCAGTTAAAATTATCGGCAGAGTCATTTATAATAGAATCTGTGATTGGGCCAACAAAAATAGCATCCTTAATTTATGCCAATATATATTTAGAGAGCGGCTGGGTACTGTGGAGCAGTACCCCAACCTTAATTTGGTCAGAGGCAAATAAACCACTGCCCAGCACTGCCCACTATACCTGGCATGTATGGACCAGTCAACGGCGTTAGACTGTGTTAACTGATCGAAACTATAAGCGACTTTACTGGAACAGGGGCTGGATGAGAAACTAATAAGCTTTTTATTCACCCTTCACAAGAATATTTTAGCAAATGTTAGATTATTTTATTTTACATTTGCCTAGTCATTCTAATAGATGAATCTGTACACTAGTTATTTTAATGTAGGTAATTACAATTGTTTTAAATCGTTAGTGCTTTTATAGATGTCTCTGTCATCCGAATACAGTTTGGCTGATGATGACATGCCACGTTTAGTGTCATTCAGTTCATCTGTGTTTGCATCAAGGAGCAAAGAATCTTGTGGGAGTTAAAATGGGAAATTTCACTTTTTGGAACATCCCTATGTCTAGGCCCACGCTTGAGGAATCTGCACGAAACTTGGCACGATGAACCCAAATTGGAGGCACTTTTTTTGGGGGGGGGGGAGGGGGAGTTTTGGACAGATCTGTTGAATGGTATGAAAGTTAAGAAAACAAGAACATTTCTTATCAATGGAAATTCTGACCTAACCGTAACGAGAGAGGAGTTATTGCAGTCTGCGTTATACATATAACAGGATGCTTTGTCAGTGACTTCTGAGCTAAGAGTCATGTATATATATATATATATATATATATGTGTGTGTAATTAGTATCCATTAATTGGACAGTCACGTAACTAATCTTGCTGTACCACCAACCTATACATTAAGGAATGTATTTCGCACAATTAAGAATGTTTTTCACACTGAGGTTTTGTGTTCAGACAGGTGGGATGGAAGGTCATATAAGAACTATCCATTCTAGTCCAATATGCATATGTTGTCTAATCTACATGTCTCTGCTGTTTTACTTATTTTTTCAGTTTTTCTAAAAACTGTCAATGTATTACGCAACGAATATCGATGGATCTATTGTAATGCACATGAAACTGGTAAATAAAGTTTAAAAAAATAATGTTTTTCACTCAATTAATTGATTTCTAATACTGAATGTCATGACCTACAGATTTGCAACAAATGCCCCAGTCGTTGGAAAAAGACAAGTATTTGAAGTCACAAACATGATCTTTCTACTGTACGAATTTCAATACTTTTAATAAGAAATGCTGCCTACGGGAGATTGTTTTAAGCTTAAATTCTGTGAAGAAACATTGAGCATCAGGAGTTCTGTCATTCGCTTTTTGGGGTAGTTTGCACCATAAGTTACTGCTGTCTGTAAGGGATGTGATTCCACGGAATGCATTGAGCAGTTCTGATTATAGAGAGAAGGGCAGGTTATGAAACTGATGGTATTGTAAAGAAGTATGGAACAAACCGGTAACCAAGCCCTGCAGACAGGAACAAAATACTTATGGCACCAAAACAACCGAGGAGAAATGCTGCAAACACTATTGATATCCAATGGACTAGGGAGGTTGCTTATGTCTGGGAAACAGGCGTTTCATCTATACAGCGTGTGAAATGAATAGATGACTGAGTGGCACTGATTTTAGACGTTATTGTAACCTCTATCTATCTATCATTCAAAGACATCACCATCAACAAGGAGCCTTAATCCTGGGCAGTGGGAGAGGTATCTGGTTTTATGTAAACCCATCAGCTAATTTAATTTCTGCCCTTCCGAGTACTAATACAGTCACTTTTTCTGCATCACGACTTTCTGTTTCTTTGTCTGCCCCATGGCACTTGTGTTTAGCATACAAAATAGTCAAATCTTGATCCTTGCAGGAAGAAAATGAGTTACTTACCTGTAACTACGGTTCTCCAGTATTGGTATCTTTCATAGATTCACATGCTTGAATCATCCCAGTCCTCGCAGTGGCAGTCCCATGGTATACATATAAAAGCAGTAGATAAAATGACCACAGGCTACCAGGCAATGAAAAGTCAGTGTAATAGCCTATCCACATTCATTTGTAAAAAAGAACCAAAACTAACCAACAGCCAATCAGGCAACGGCACCCTCTAGAACAATCCCAAGAGAGGGTAGGTTCCTCAGATTTTTCAGCACAAGTGTGACATTATAAACCTTAGAGAATAAAGGAAACCTCTCCGGGGAGGGGGGTGGGTGGCATGTGAATCTATGAATGATACCAATACTGGAGAACCGTAGTTACAGGTAAGTAACTCATTTTCTTCTCCAGTATTGGATCTTTCATAGATTCACATGCTTGAACCAAAGTAGCTAGCAGTTTCATAAACATGCATGTTTAATGCACCTTAGAGGATGGTGGATTATAACATACATGCCAATATAAAATACATTAATGAGATAATACGGAACAACAAATCAACCATAAAAGCATATATAAATATATATATATATAAATGTATATATATCAGATAAGGTAGGCCTCTAAAGATCTACCATCTAAAATTAGAGGCCTACCTTATTGAAATAGATGACGCAGGACGGCCTGTCCCGCTGCTGCTTCGCTATAAGTTGCCATATCCAGGCAATAGTGCAGCGTGAAAGTATGAGCATTCTTCCACGTAG
Source organism: Triturus cristatus (assembly GCF_964204655.1). Classification (NCBI taxonomy): domain Eukaryota; kingdom Metazoa; phylum Chordata; class Amphibia; order Caudata; family Salamandridae; genus Triturus; species Triturus cristatus. The sequence continues at coordinate 163,412,321 of NC_140587.1, forward strand.
CGGCTCAGCAAATCTTGTCCAGCGGGACACCAGCAAAGAGAGCAGCAGAATAAGACACTGCTCTTGTGGAATGCACCTTGGTTTTGGTTGTAAGCGGGTTACCCACCTTTGAATGGCACAATTGAATAGTGGCAGCAATCCATCGGGCAACAGTCCCTTTTGTAACAGCAGATCATAGTTTAACAGGTACATAGGAAACTAGGAGTTGATCCCTTCTGCGCAGATGCTTTGTCTTTTGTAAATAAAATTTAAGGCATCTTTTTACATCTAAAGAGTCAAGATATTTCTCATCTGGAGATGAAGGATTTGGGAAAAAAGTGTATGAAATTACAGGTTCATTAAGGTGAAACTGGGATGGCACCTTTGGAATAAATTTAGGATTTGTTCGAAACATTAAATAATCCTTTGTGAAATGTAAGTAAGGTTCTTTAATGGTGAAGACCTGAATTTTACTTACTCTTCTAGCCGATGTAAGTGCGAGAAGCAAGGCTATTTTCCATGAGAGAAATGTGAGCTCTATCTTGTGGATCGGCTCAAAAGGTGGTTTCATTAACTGAGAAAGGACCACATTAAGGCGCCATTCTGGTGGAGGAGGCCTATTAGGTGGAAAAGTTCTGAAAAGGCCTTTCATGAACTGTTTGATGATGCGAGCAGAACAAAGATAAGAGGCGTCAGACATCCGTCTATATTGAGAGATGGCTGCGAGGTGTGCCCTTATTGAAGATACACCAGACCTGATCTTGCCAGAGAGAAGGCGGGATTTTTTTCTGGGGAAGAGTGAAGAAGGTGAGTATCATTGCGATGGTGCCAAGAACAAAAACGTTTCCATTTCAGCCTATATGTTTTAGTAGTAGACTCAGCATCTTGCCCTGGACAAAATATCTTTACAATCCTGAGGGATACCTAAATCCTTGAACTCAGGTTACAGGCATGCAATTGAAGATAAGCTGGGTGCGGATGCAGGATCTGTTTCTTGTTCATCGTTAGCAGGGTGGCTGACGGAGGAAGGCTATAAGGATTGTATTGCGACAGCAGGCGCATCTCCGTGAACCAGTGCTGACGTGGCCAACGTGGAGCAATGAGAATGAGTTGGCACGGTTCCTGTTTCATTTTCATCAACACCCTGGAGATCAGGAGGTATGGGGTGAAAAGCATACGCAAAGATTCCTGACCATCTTATCGAAAATGCATTCCCCCATGACCCTGTCTGAGGTTCCCTGCTGGCAAAGAACCAGAATTTCTGGTTCCCCTGAGAAGCAAATAGATCCAAGCTGGGTGTTCCCCATTTTTGGAAGATGTGGTTGAGAATTGATTGGTTGAGTTCCAACTCGTGATTTGATTGATTCAACCTGCTCAAGGTGTCTGCCAGGTTGTTCTTTATTCCTGGGAGTTGCTCCGCTTTGATATCTATATGATGTCGTAAAGACCATTCCCATATCTGTTGAGCTTCCCAAGATAGGATCGGAGATCTTGTTCCTCCCTGCTTGTTCATATAATGCATGCAGGTGGTGGTGTTCGTGCGTATGAGGACTGAGGATGCTCTTATCCTTCGGAGGAATGACTGGAGGGCTAGAAAGATTGCCTGTAGTTCCAGAAAATTGATATGCATTTTGGAAAGAGAGACTCCATTTGCCACTTATTTGGAGGTCTTGCAGATGTGCTCCCCAACCTTCCAAAAGATGCATCTGTTGTAAGAACAAACTCTGGAGGAGGAGAAAGGAATGACAGTCCCAGAGAGAGGTTGCAAGGAGATTGCCACCAAAGGAGTGCATCCTTCATGATTGGAGTTATCCGAACTATGTTGTCGAATGATCCTGATATTTGAAGCCATTGGGCATCCAACTGCTCTTGAAGTGGTCTCATCCTTAGTCGAGCATGAGGCACCATGAGAATGGCAGAAGACATCATCCCGAGAAAGGATATGAGGAGATGTAAAGAAGCGCACTCTCTTCTGTAAAGGTCGTGAGCCAGAGATATGATGGTGCTCAGTCTTTCTGTTGACAAGAAGAACAAGATTCCTCACCTTATGAATATCTCCTGCACCAGCATTCCGCAGAATTTTTTCCTAGCTCTCCATGCCGATGAGGACGTCGGCTCTGCTCGCGACTCTGCATGATGTCACCGGAGCCATAAGAGAGCCTCATCGGCGTGATGACATCAGTTCCACCCATTTTTTCCGTGCCTCTGAGGCGAACAGGTGGACCGACATCAGATTCAAAGTGTACACAGTACACAACATTTGAACCAATATACACAGTACAAAATCAAAAAGGAAAGCTAAAGAACATCAGCATTTCATAAAAATGTACCAGATAGAAGGAAGATACAATGTAAAACAACAAGCCAAATAAGGCATCCTTTAAGTTATACAAAGGTGGACAACGGGGAGGAGGGTGGGTCAGTGAGGAATCCACAGGCAGATACTGTATCCACCAGAAAAAGCGTTCCCAAAGGTAAGTAACTTGTTCTTCTGATGGATACATCTGCCTGTGGATTCCTCACCTTATGAATAGATTCCCACAGCAGACCCACTTCCGGAGGAGGGTGTCCATCTTTCTTATACCAAAAAGTCCTGCAGGACAGAGCGTGCAAAATGGCCCTCCCTCCTCATTTCGGAATCCAAGCAATTATGCTTTGCGAAAGTGTGGAGGGAGGCCCTTACAAATGTCCAACACAGGAACACCTCGTGCTAAAGCAGAGGTGGAAGACTTAGCCCTAGTAGAATGAGCTCTAATACCCTCAGGTGGTTCCTTACCAGCAAGGGTGTAGCAGATCTTGATGCACAAGATGATCCACCTGGATAGAGTGCGCTTGGGCACAGCTTTGCCTTTTGAGCATCCAACGTAGCCCACAAAGAGCTGATCGTCCAAACGTAAGTCCTTTGTCCTGTCCAAATAAAAGCTCACCGCTCTTTTAGGGTCCAGGTGGTGAAGTCTCGCCTCCTCCTTGGAAGGGTGAGGGGGAGGATAAAACACAGGAAGAGTTATGGACGGCCCCAGATGAAAAGGAGTAACTACCTTAGGCAGAAAAGCAGCCCTAGTGCTGAGGACCATGTATGGTCAAAAATGGGGGTTTTGAACTAAGAGCAGGAGGCTCACTCATCCTCCTTGCTGAGGTAATGGCTACCAGAATGACTGTTGGTAAGGCGTTTGATAAATTTCAAAATGATAGGAGACTTAAATAAAGACGGCTGATCAGGTAGACACGGAAAAGCCAATAAGGTCGACTAATAGTCTTTAACAGTAGCCACAGCACAACCCTGCTGAGCCAAGGAAAGAGCAAACTGAAGAATATTCGACAAGTGGGCCTTTAAAGGGTCAATGGATCTCTCTCGACACCATTTAACGAATCTTGACCATCTGTAGGAGTAAATGGACTTGGTGGAGTGTTGCCTGGCCGATAAAATAACATCCACCACGTCAGGCGGGAGAGAGAAGGAACTCATGTTGCCCCGTTCAATCTCCAGGCATGAAGGTGCAGGCTCTGGAGGCGGGGGTGTAGAACCTGCCCCTATGTCTGTGAGAGGAGGTCTGCCCTGAGAGGGAGACGGAGCGGACGGTGCAATGAGACGTGAAGTAGATCTGTGTACCACACCCTTCTTGGCCAATCCGGGGCGATCAATATGACTTGGGCCCGGTCTTGGCGAATCTTCCTCAGAACCCAAGGGTATGGGAGGAAATGCGTAGAGGAGTTGAGAGCTCCAACTCAACTGAAACGCGTCCCCCAACGCCTCCTGCATCGGAAACTGGAGACTGCAGAATGACGGGCAATGCGAAAGTGGCAAACAGGTCCACCCGAGGAGGACGACTGAGACTGTCCGCACGCACATTTAGCAGCCCAGCCAGATGATTTGCCATCAAACAAATCCGATGGTCCTAAGCCCAGGACCAAAGTCGCAATACCTCTCTGCAGAGACGGTACGACCCTACTCCTCCCTGTAGGTTGACATACCACATCGCGGTAGTGTTGTCCGTCAGGACTTGAACCGACTGACCGTGAAGGGAAGGGAGAAAGGCCTTGAACGCCAAACGTATCGCCCGCAATTCCAGAAGATTGATATGAGACAATTTTTCCTCTGAAGACCAAAGACCCTTGATCTCCAGATCCCCCAGATGAGCACCCCACCCTAGGGTAGAGACATCCGTTATCACTGTGGCCACCGATGGAGGAAGATGAAAGGGCTTTCCTTGAGACCGATTGCCCTCCACGCTCCACCAAGACATATCCGCTGCAGCTTCTCTGGAGATCCTGACTGACTCCCTGAGATCCCCGTTGTTCTGATACCACTGCCTGCGGAGACACCACTGGAGCGCTCTCATGTGCCAGCGTGCATGGTTGACCAACAGAATGCAGGAGGCGAACAGACCAAGCAGGCGAAGGACCTTCATAATTGGAACAACCGCTCCATTCTGGAATAAAGGGATCATCACCTGAATGAAGAATTCTTTGTGGAGGAGGAAATGCTCGACACACAGTAGTGTCCAGTACCGCCCCTATGAACAGGTTGTGCTGAGAGGGCACCAGGTGAGATTTGGGCACATTGATTGAAAAACCCAAGTTGAACAACAGTTGAGATGTTACACGCAGATTATGAAGCACCAATTCTGGCGACTCCGCTTTGAGCAGCCAGTAGTCCAGATAGGGGAAAATAGGAATCCCCGACCTTCTGAGATGAGCTGCCACCACTGCCATCACCTTTGTGAAGACTCGAGGTGCAGTAATAAGACCGAACAGGAAGACCGCAAACTGGTAGTGCTGCGACCCAACCGTAAAACTGAGATAATTCCTGTGCGACTTCAGAATGGGGATGTGAAAATATGCATCCTGTAAGTCGATCGACACCATGCAGTCCTCTTGCTGCAATGCCAGAAGAACCTGAGCAAGGGTCAGCATCTTGAATTTCTACTGCTTTAGGTAAAAATTCAAGACCCTGAGGTCCAGGATCGGACGTAACCTGCCGTCCTTTTTGGGGATCAGGAAATACTGGGAGTAGCATCCCTGACCCCTTTCCTGCTCCGGAACCACCTCTATCGCACCTTTTTGTAGTAATGCAAGAACCTCCTTCTGCAGAAGAAGCAAATGGTCCTCTGAACTAAAACCTTGGCAAGGAGGGTAAGGAGGAGGAAATTCCCGAAAGGGAAGGGCGTACCCATTCTCCATAAGGTTTAAAACCCAAAGGTCTGTCGTGACCGATTTCTAACCTTGCAGAAAGTGAGACAGCTGACCCCCTACAGGACCCACATGATCCAGGATGGGGGATCTAGGGCTGCTTTCCTGCAGTACCAGAGGGAGCGGGGGCAGCAGAAGAGGAGGAGATGAGATTGCGGGCAGAACCACGTTGGCGACCTTTGACACTTCCTCTATAAGATTTATAGAGTGGATTTTGCTGCTGCTGCTGAGGTTGACGGAAGTTGCGAAAGGAAGACCTTCCAAAAGCCTCGATATTACTTGTAGCCTAAACCTCTCGACTGGGTCTACAATCCCAATGATTTCACCATGGCTCTGCTATCCTTAAACCTTTGTAAGGCCGAATCTGCTTTTTCCCCAAAGAGCTTCGACCCGTCAAAGGGAAAATCAACAAGAGTGGCCTAGAAATCGGGAAAATCCAGAAGAACGAAGCCAAGCCTGACTTCTTGTAGCTGTGGAGGAGCCCATAACTCTGGCTACTGAGTCAGCCATATCCAGGACTGATTGAATAACCTGTGTAGCCGCAGGCTGAGCGTCTGACATCTCTGAGCTTTCCTCATCAGGTAACTTGGGGGCCAATTGTTTTGCTGAGTCCATCAAAGCATGTATGTAACGGCCCAACAGAAAAGTGGCATTGGTCGATTTCAGTGCCATGCTAGAAGAGGAGAAAACTTTTTTAGCCGACTGTTCCATTTTCTTTGAGTCCCTGTCAACTGGGGCCTGTGGAAAAGCACCTGAAGATTGCTTGGAGCAGGATGCCTGCACCACCAGACTCTCTGGAGATGGATGAGAAGAGAGAAAATCTGGATCCCCTGGTGCAGTCCTATACCTTCTAGCCACAGCCTTAGAAACGGCATGCAAAGAGAGTGGTTTACGCCAAACCTTGAGAATAGGATCCAACAAAGCTTCATTAAAGGGTAATAGAGGCTCAACTATGGAGGAAGGTGAATGCAAAACCTCTGTCAACAAATTTGGTTTATATTCGGCAGTAGGTAACTGCAAATCTAAAAGCTCCGCAGCTTTCCTTATCACCAAATGGTAGGGAGCTACCTCTTGAGGAGGTGAAGCCCTTGTAGAAGAGAGTTCCCACTCTGGAGAGGTATCTAAACCACTTGCCTCTTGAATTCCCTCAAATTCATCCCGAGACTCTTCCAACTCGCCCTCCTCTACTTCCTCTCTACAATACGGCTCCTCTTCTAAAAGCCTCTGAGCCTCTCTCCGAGAACGAATCTGCGGACGCGGCATTGCTGGCGTCGTACGTGGCACCGATTGCTCCGGACCCGGCGTCGAAGGAGGCTCCGAAGGAGGCACGAGATCCACATGTGGCCGAGAGGAAGGCTCACCAGACGGTGCCGAGAATTCTATCAACGGCGTTGAGACTCTCGGTGCCGGAAATTTCCATGACGCGCCATTGGCATGAAGGGCATGAAAGGTGCCTGGGCATAGTGCTGGGGCACCCCCAAGTTGAATGCCAGCGGACCCACAGGACCAGAAGGTTCTCCAGATGGGAAAGCCGCCCTTGTAACAACTCCATACATAGTATTTAAAAAATGCGACAGATCCGCCCCTGGAGCCGGGAATTGTGGATATGGATTCGAGCCAGTAAACGGGGAGTGTCCGACGTCGGAACGATCGGATCCACTGCCTAATCCACCGGTTCAATCTCAGGCACAGAAGAAGATGGAACACCCTGAACCGACTCGGCATCGACTGCGCCGGAGTGCCTCTAGGCAAAGGAGACTTCTCTGGAGTTGCACGAGGAGAAGGAGAGGGTGAAGGAGATACAAAGTCCTTATGGTGACGTCAAGGGGCAGGCGAAGGCGACCTGAAAGCCTTACCCTTCGTTGAGCGGCGCCGAGATCCACGTCTTCTTCTTTTCTTGTGCTTTCTCGACTTCGATGTATGTGAAGTCGACGACTTCGACTTCGACTTATTACGCTTACGCCCTCTACCTTCTTTCTTCGCCTTGGCCAGAAACAACTTGGCTTCCCACTCTTTAAGTGCATTAGGATTCATTTTCCTGCAACAGGTAGAGTCCTCCACGTCGTGATCCGACGACAAGCACCATAAACAATCTTCATAGGGGTCAGTGATGGACATGTTTCCCCCACATTCCCTACAGGGCTTAAAACCAGACTCCCTTGAAGATGACATCACTTCTAGCAACAGTTAAAACAGAAGGAACAACAAAGTAACTCCACAAAATATGGAGAGTGCTAGAAAACCGTTACGCGTCGACGGTGCGGAAAAAAGGGAACTGACGTCATCACGCCGACGAGGCTCTCTTATGGCTCCGGTGAAGTCATGCAGAGTCGCGAGCGGAGCCAACGTCCCCATCGGTGTGGAGATCTAGGAAAACATTCTGCCGAATGCTGGCGCAGGGGATATTCATAAGTTGAGGAATCCACAAGCAGATGTATCCATCAGAATACCTTGTTTTGTAGAGTGTCTATAAGTGCTCCTAGAAATGTTAGTCGATGAGAAGGGGCAAGAATGGATTTTCAAAGATGGACTGCCAGCCCTAGAGAGCGGGATAGTTGCAGTCAGAAAGAGATGTCTTCTGAAGCCTGACGAAGAGAGGGGGCTTTCACCAGCCAATCGTCTAGGTATGGGAAGATCTGTAGGCCTTTAAGCCGTAGAAATGCTGCCACGAGAGCAAGGCACTTGGTGAAAACCCTTGGAGCTGAGCGAAGAAATACGAATGGTTCAGAAGTTGTAAGATCTCCTGAAGAGTAACCATGCGAAAGGATTTCTTCAGCAGGTACTTGTTGAGCTTTCTGAGGTCTAAAATGGGACGCCATTCCCCCAACTTCTTTTTTATCAGGAAAAAGCAAGAGTAGAAACATTTTCCTTTTTGAAAGCGTGGAACACGTTCTATTGCTCTTTTTTGAAGCATTATCAAAGCCTCCTTCTTTAATACCTGAAGATGGGGTGGCTTTGATCTTTGAGGTGGGTGATGAGGTGGCGTTGTGGTAAACTCTAGGGTATGGCCATACCTTATTATATCTAGGACCCATTTGTCTGATGTTATTTCTTCCCAATGATGCAAAAAATATGAGAGAAGGGTTTTCTTCAGAGAATACTGAGGTGCGGCAGTAGGCAAAGCGTTGTCACTGTTTACGGCCCAAATCTCTGGGCTGAGCCTGTTGTTTTCATCTAGGCTGTCTGGAGTAGGCAGTCTGTGGCGGTGCATGATATTGCTGTTGCTGCTGGTAGGATGGCCGGTAAGAGGTGTAGGTTTGAGGCTGGTATCTTTGATAACCTCCTCGAAAAGAATAATTTCCTCTGCCCCGGGCTCCACGAAAGAGGGTCTTTCTGTATTGGAGCGTTCCTAGAGCCGTAGCCCTGTCTGTATCTGTTTTGATGGTCAGCAAAGTGTCATCGATATGCTTGATTCACCATCAAATGGCATTTCCAATATCTTGCTTTGAACTTCAGGGCAGAACATAGTTGCCTTCAGCCAACCCTGGCGTCTCAGGACAACGGCTCCAGCAAGCTGACGGAAAGCCAAAGAAGCAATATCCATTTAAGCATCAATAATCTCGGAAGTTGACCTTTCTCCTTCAAGCAGGATTTTTCTAGCTTCCATTTTCTTGTCTTCCGGAAGGAATTCTAAAAATTGGGCAATGACCGACCACATCTGTCGATCGTACCTGGCTAAAATCGCAAGAGCGTTAGCAGCTCGAACAGTTGCTCCTGATGTGGTTGTGAACCTTTTCCCAATATTATCCAAGCGCCTCCCTTCCCTGTCAGTTGGAGCAGTAATGGCTGGTAGAGGGTTCCTCGATCTCCGTTGTGCGGCCTGAGAGATAACAGAGTCAGGCTTAGGATGACTTATTAGACACGCTGGAGCATCATCCGGAGCCTTGTATTTCTTGTCAATTCTGGGCAAGACAGGGATAACTGTGGCTGGTGTCCTCATTACTTTTAGTCCCTCTTCCCATATGTGGTCAACAATAGGTATAGACCTAACCTATTTTCTATATAAGTCTTTAAAATCATAAAGAAAGCAGTCTGATTGCTTTACTGTTAGGGATAGTTGAAAACATGATGCTGCTCTCTCAATTAAACCATGAAAGCAGCTGATGTCTTCTGGTGGAGACTCTATCATCTGTGGAGATGGAGACACTGGTGTAGATATGACATAGCAAAACACACAAGATGATGGACGGAATGTTGCACATTGGCAAAACATTCACCCCCAGTCACAGATCTGGGTTTAATCCATCGTTATTTTGCTCACCACGCCACCCCAGTTCAAACATGGCCAAATGCAAATCAGTCTTGACCCTGTGCCTCATGGGAACAGTCCAGATGGATTTAGGCCCAGATCTCTGTACTGGGGTGAATGTATGACATTGTTCTACATTCTGTCCATCAACTGTTGTTTTTGCATTTGTCACCCCGAGTGGGTAGGGGATGCCCAGACGTGGGTCCCGTGCTCTCCATGCCACTGGAATCAAGCTATCCTGGCTGAAGAGGGGTGAAACCCGAAACCTGTCCTAGGATGCTTGTTTCCAGTCCAGGGAGAACCTGGCTTGGCAGTTCGGGCTGGACTGTTCCCATGAGGCACAGGGTCAAGACTGATTTGCATATGGCTGGGTTCAAACTGGAACGGCATGGTGAGCAAAAAAACGATGGATTTAGGCCCAGATCTCTGTACTGGGGTGAATGTATGAAATTGTTCTACATTCTGTCCATCAACTGTTGTTTTTGCATAGATATGACATAGTCATCCCATTCCTCTCCTGTTTGACCTTCCTTTTGAGGCTGATTATCCTCAACTTCTCCCTCATCTGAGGTATCTGGATGTTGTTGCGGCCCACTAGTATCTCCCACCAGGGAGGATGCAGACACAGGTATTGAGGTACGAGGTGGTGATTCAACAGGCGGTGGTGGCGGAGGAGGTGGAGGAACAGGTGCTGATGGAAAACGTGTACGATAATCTCTTAATAATTCCTGAAGGTCTTGAACCAATGCGACAGGAAAGTGGACCATAGGTTCAGAAACTGGCTCCATATATTGGATTTTTGCATGAGGAGGGTGATATTCCTGTTGATAATATCCTCCATAATCCTCGTCATCATCCTCCTGATACTTTACATGTAATTGAGAAGGACTGTCAGCCAATCCAAACATGAAGGAGGTACAGGAGACATTATCGCAGGATTTTGCAAAAATTGCCTCGTCGACGGTGTTGTCGATGAGAACGTCGTCGACGGATACACTGGCGTAAGCTGCAAGGAAGATGGACGCTTACGACCACGAGTGGGGTACATCGTCGTCAGCTCATTGACGGAAACGGTGTCTGCGTCGTCGACGAGGACATGATAGAGTAAGCTGAAGCCGTCGTAGGTATCGTCGACGAGATTCACCGTCTCCGACGAGGTTGCTGACAAAAAGGTTGAAGTAGTCATCGTCAGGGTTGCCGTCGACAATGAGGTCGATGGCGGTACAGCAATCGTCATCACCGGAAGTGTTGTCGATGGGACTGTCGTAGAGTCTGTCATCGGCGATGGAGATTTTTTCGACGATGAGGAAGAAGAATCTTATTTAGAAGATGGTTTTTTCGTCGACGGGGATTCTGAATATAACGCTGTCAGTGGTACAAGGTTCTTTGAGACAGAGATCTTCATTGAATGGATCAAAGAATATTTGTCTTTTTATGGCTTTTCTCAACAGTAGGAAATGGAAGCTCTCCTTTTGGTGAGGTACCTTCCTCCTCATGACGAGACCTTTCTGATGTCTTTTTCTTGGAAACTTCAGGAGAATCAAGAGATCTCTCTCTCCTTTTAGGTGTTTCCTTTAAGGCCAGTGAGGTAGAGATCTCCTCATCCTCAGAAAGAACACCAGATTTTGATTTAAGTTATTGAAGCCAAATTAATAATCTACCCTCCCTGTCCTTGAGGAGCTTTGTAGAGAAGGTTCTACAGATTTTGCAGTCTTATACCTTGTGTTGAGGGTAAAGGCAGTAGATGCAGTTCTTATGTGGAACCTCAGCATGTAGTCTCTTTTTCCCACATGATCCACATGACCTAAAGAGTCCTTTCTTTGAAGATTCAGACATTTTTTAAGACAAACTCTGCTACAAAACTTGAAAAACAGAGAAAACTGAGCAGAGCTCAGGGAGACACGCTTTCACACGACGTGCAGTAGAAAATCTGAGGAATCAAGCCTTTACAAAAGAATGTGGATAGGCTATTGCACTGACTTTTCATTGCATGGTAGCCTATAGTAATTTTGCCTACTTCTTTTCTATGTATATCGTGGGACTCCCACGACGATGACGCGGATGATTCAAGCATGTGAATCTATGAAGGATCTAATACTGGAGAACACTGAAGATTTCTAACACACAATTGAAAAGCTTCCTTTAAAGATGCATATTTATGTTGCTTTTCTGCCCTCTAAGGACTGCTTTTTAGAATGTAACAATACATGGAGTCTTCCTTTGGCATTGCCACTTTCCAACTTATATAACCTTTTTTACAAAGTGGTCACAAAATCCTATTACACTGTCAACGTTTAAAAAGGAAAAGGCACATATGTTTTTCAGGAGAGCGTTTTGAATACTGCAGTGGTAGTTGTTTGGTGAATTGTGGCACTGACAGAGCAAACCTATTTTAAGAAGTAATTAGAAATTAGTCCAATATATCCTTGTCCTTCCTAACCATCCTAACCTGGACAATGGGGGTTCTTCAAATGGCCAGAACAGGCATTTTTAACCTAAGACAAATCTACAATTTGCGTTATTTGAGGCAACAGGATAACAACTGAGGTCTGGACTTACCGCTGACCCGCACGCTTATTCTAACATCTCCTTCGGGGATCAAATTTGACGGCTCTGCCCCGGGAATCTCAAATGCCCTGCCCTGTAAATCTGCGATAGGAAAAGACAGAGGAGTGAAAAAGAAGACAGTGAGAGGCAGACACAAACAAGGTTGAAGCAGACCAAAACCAAAAACAACTAAACTTCTTTCTGCTGGTTCAATATACAAATGTGAGATCTTTAGGAAAACTGAAAAGAGTACCAAAGGTAAGGACTTCAATTTAGGATAAACATTATAGATTTTACACAGCACACCGTGTCTGGGTTTACTCTATTTTATGTCACGAGAAAGTATTATTAAGCAATTCTTGAAGAAGGTGTTGCTTGCACTTTATAATTTACACAACATAATGAATAACAGGGGACCATATTATTGGATAGACTGGGTAATTATTTACCAACTCTTGATATCAATATTGCGTGTTTTTTACATTAACTAACACACATTGCACCAGGGGTTAATTTATTATGGGATAGACAGCAATATCATTGGGCAAGTCATGAAGTATTGAATTTGTTTTACATGTTCCACAATACATTACACCAGGTGTTATTCTGTTTTAGAACAGCTAGTCATTTCACTTTGTGATTCTTGAATGAGACTGCCTCAGGGTTTACAATTATTTTAATATAGATGGTAATAATATTTAGTTATTAGTAGTACATGTGTTTAATATTATAAACATTAGTCTCAATAGAGCTTTTTTTTCTGTAACCTTCTGGAATCTGACAAGGGAATGGCATTTGATGTCACAGGGTGCCCAGAGAAGAATGAAGCGTGAGCAGAACTGGGAAATTAGAATAATTTCAAATTAGAATTATTATGGGTGTATCCACTTTAGACTATTTTGTTTGATATGAATAATACTTTTATCATTAGACCAGGCCAAATACCATAACTTATTCATGTTACAGTTTTTTGTGTTTTCTCATAGTTTCTCAATAGTTGTTTTTCATTAAACATGACATTAATGGTCATCCCTCCCTTCTACTGGATGTGTGCATTTCCGGGGGAGTTTTGATAACAAAGTGTGTGCTCTAATTAAGAAATAAGGACTAGGATGTCAGGCATTTTCTTAGTTAATGTCCTAACAGAAGAAGAGTCACCTTTGGATATAACTCAACTGGGCTTTAGAAGACTAAAATTCCCTACCCAACCCAGAGACCATTTTTTCCATATAATCTGCAAGGAAACACAAAACTGCTACAACATATTTAAGCCTGGATCCCTAAACCAGCCTTTTGTAGCATATAATGCCTTTAGAGGTCTTCACCTAAGCACAATATTGACCAATTGTGTAGGGCACACCACACACCAAATTGTTCCTTGCAGTGATTATTAATTAGTATTATTGTTACTCAATTGCTGATCACTTCTTTTATCCACCGTAAAAGGCTAAAAGGCTCTTGGATTGAAACCTGTGACCAGCAGATTCTCAACCGGTGTTGAACAGGTTTTCCAGCCAACCGTAAATATTTTTCAAACATCCACAAAGTACTCTACCACCATCCAGAACAATCTTATGCAAACATCCTGGATCTAAAGATCTACACTCCTCCTATAGGCTGTAATGCATCTTACCAATATCCAGTCCTTAACGTTCCCACCTGAAAGTGGCCCATAAGTTCCCAAAGGAAAATTCTCATCATGCTGGACAATGTACAGAGGCACTGAAAAGAGTATCAACAACCAAAAACAATGTACTCTAGGACCAGCACAGAAACACCAACCTTTGGACATGAGGAATCATACTTACCATTGGTGTCAAGATTGTATGTTTGTTCTTCAAGTTTAGTTACTCCCTCTCTCTGCCAAAAAAGGAAAGAAACCATAGGATACTGGCGAGATGAAGTGAGACAGAGAGATTGAGAAAGGAGGTAGAGAAACTGATAATGTGGACTGTCCAGGAAGAGATCTGGGGAATATAGAGGACTAGACTAGAGAAAACTGAATTAGACACCTCTAGGTGCAGACCTGCATGTTCTAAATTACACAGAATGTAATACTGGATGTGGTCTGCTTTTTAGGCACTCTCAATTTTGGTGATGTAGGGAATCAAGGCACACTTGCAATCAAATATCTAGGAATCTGGCAGCTGATTTCAGGCTTTATTTTGAGAATCACTTGCTTACATACCACTGAGCGATTGTGTTTGCCACCAGCTATCTTCTCCACTTTGCTACCAAGCCAGACGGGTTTATATGTATCCCAGCCTACCACTAAATCACATGATAACTTGCTAAACTACATATCAACAAAGCCACTAGGTCAGTAGAGCATAACAAACTTGTCCACCCCTTCACATCTGAACTTGGCATCTATACCATGCCTCAATCCGGGCACTGGACCCTATTGCAACTTTACACGAGCACTAGAGCTCATTGTAACATAACATCTAGACCACATCTCATAATCAGCTACCAGTTCATATCATAACGTAGCAACAAGGCCAAGTTAAGACATAGCCACTGTAACTCATACCACAGTTGCCTCTAGACAACATTTCAAGTAGGCCAGTAGATCTCATGTCAGCTTGATGCCAAGGCCACATCTCATCTTACCAACTAATCCACATCTCGAACTAGCCATTGTGCCACATCGTAACTTAACCATTAGGAGACATCTAAACGTGAGACACTACACCCGCTCACCTCATTACTCTTTGTGAATGAGGAAGTACTGGAAAATGTACTGAGGATTGTGAGGGGATTCAAAGAGACAAGATAAAAAAGACACAGAGGGATAAAAAAGCAGACTACTGAGAGTTACTCACCACAATTTTTAGGAACTTCGTGATTTTATCTCCACCGCCAAGTGGTCCTTGAGCCAACACAGTGACGGGGATGTTCACCTTCGTCATGGGCACGATGGAAAAGGGCACTGCAACTGCAGAATTTTGGGGCACCCGCACCTTGTATTTTTTCTCCGGACCTGACGTGGCTTGGCTGCAGAGTCCTTCTGTCCTTCCCAAAGACACCTGGACCTAATTAAAAGGTTGCCAGCAGAGACCAAAGCGTGTAAACAGGAAACATACAGCACTGTTATTGGTTGACCTTCAAGAGAATGTTGCTACTAAATACTAAACATGGAATTATTCAAGAGTAGTGAGACTGTGATACAGAGGTGACAGTGCCTAAGGCAACCATCAGTACAGAGTGATGGAGCAGGGTATGCGACCTGAAGTGTTTGACGTTCATGTGCGCTGAACCAACAAGGACAGCTACTGCTCCCTATGAGCTTAGAAGGAGATGTACTGGTAAACAGAGATGACCTTGTCAGGAGATTTGTTGACTGACTTGACCTGCAGGACTTGGAGAACGTTGATTTCAAGCCTGTCTATGGCCCAGCCACTTTGACCTTTGAGGCACACCTGCTTGATAAGTAAACTCTTTGTTTCTCACTGGGTGCTTCATCTATGTTGATTGGATGGAGGTTTGGTTTGAGAATATCATGAGGCCAATCAGTTTGCAGTTAATGTATAATCACCTGAGGCCGTGTGATGTTTCCAGAGATGATGGCTAGTATTCAGCTTCCAGAGTGGTCAGTGCAGTCATAGCAATATGTAAATTTATAATTATGACACCACCTTGCTGCAGGAATGATCCTTACCTTCTACGCTGACTGGTTTGGTCTTCAGACCAGCTCAGCAACTGACTATGTTTGCAGAGGAGTTAAGTGATCCTGAACTTACCTATATATAATTACTTTGTTGATATTTTTTCTACTACATTCTGGTAGCATAATATTCTGTAGTTGATACTAATGTGGAATAGCTTGTCACTTCTAGTTAGATTACCCTCATGTTTGCTTACCTCCAGATCCTGCTCAACATAGTTGTAGAGGGTTGGGCGAATCTCTAGCTGTTCAAAACGCTTGACAGAATAAGGGAGAGGCAGGTAAATATGAAAAGGCTGGAAAACCTTCACTCTAATTGGTTCCGCAATACAGAATCCTAGGAAAACAAGAAGAAGATAATCAGGAAGGCACCCTTTGTATCTGCCTGTGAATAAACATGGGTGATCTAAGGACAAACCTAGGGATAGAGAAAGGAATCTGTGATTTTTTGACTATGCAGTAAGGAAGAAAAGGGGCACTAGTCATGGGAACTCAGGCCTGTATGCGTAAGTCACCTGGTTCTAATCCTCAGAGTAAGGAGAAGGAGTAGAAGTGGCAAGAGCGACTTGTGATTTTGCTGGAAGAGATATGGACAGGTGGTGGGAGCTCAGGTAAGAATACAGACGTCCACTGGTTCTATTCTTTACTGTGAGAGAGAAGAAGGGCAGGAGCTCCTCAGGGTTTTGAGGGAAGAGCTATGCACAGGGTTACAGAGAGGAACCCACTGGTTCAACTGGGTGTAAGGTAGAAAGTGTGGGCTAATGTCCTAGGGCTCCTTAGAACTATGAGCAAAGAGGTGTGGGCTGGTGCTGGGAGCTTAGGGAATAAGCAGGAGTCCCATGGTTCTAACCCTAGCTGTGAGGGAATATGTGTGGGCTAATGGAAAGAGCTCCTCATGGATGATGTGTGGGCTAGTGGTAAGAGATCCTCTGGGGTTTGAGGGAGGAAGGTATGAGCAAGTGGAGAGCACAGGCCTAGAGACTTTGGTCCACTGGTTTTAGTTCTACTGTGAAGAACCAGTGCGGGCTAGTGGCTAGAGATGCTGAAATCTTTTAAGGTATTGTGTGGTGGTGACATCGCAGGCCTTAAGACAGGAGTCTCCTAGTTATGATTCTAACTATGAGGGAAGACATGTGGTTTAAGGACACAAGCTCGTTATGACCTAAAAAGAAGAGCTGTGGGATGGTGGCAAGAGTTCTTTGGAGGATGATGCGTAGGCTTGAGAGCTCTTTAATGTAAGGCTAATGGGGAGAGTCCAATGATTTTAGACCTCCTAGAAAGGAGGTAGTCAGGAGGAGTGGTGAAATTTGCCAGTTACACACAAGTCCATTCTATTTAGACCTGGTGTGTGCAGAGAGATGTAGTCTTGTAGAATGAACTCCTCAGGGCTTTTAGGGAAGAAGAGTGCATTGTTGGTGAAAGAACCTCAGGGTTTTGAAGAGGTATTGGCTAGTGGCAACAGCTAGCAAGACTGTGGGAGAGTAGCTAGGGAGCAAGTGGTGTGAGGGAGTAGCTAGTCAACAAATGATTCCAATCCTTGCCATGCCATGTTATGCTATTTTTATTTGTTTAGTGAGCCAATCCCCCATGAGGGTTTTTGGGTGCTTTGCAGGTGGGCAAGCAGCTGTCGTCTGGTGAGGTTGATCAAAGTGCCATATTTTCAGCTTCTTGCAGAACCCGAGAAGCAATGAGGAAGCTGGGATGTGGTGAGGGAGGTTGTTCCATGTTTTGGCGGAGAGATATGAGAAGAAACGGGCTCCGGCTATGGATTTGCGGATACAGAGAATGCATGCCAGTGAGGCGCCTGGGAGGTATGTATTTAATTTGTATTAATTTATTTATGTATAAAGTTTGCTGATCTTTTGTAGCATCCTAAGGATGTGGTAGCAGGAGGCGGTCACTGCGCCTATTTGGGCTGTGATGTTGAGCTTGTTGTCTAGGATGCTTCCAAGAATTCTTGCATTTGTGGTGGGGGTGGGTGAAGGTCAGAAATTAATTGGCCAACAGTTAGAGATCTCGGCAGAGGCTTTCCTTCCAAAGATCACTACTTCAGTTTTGTCTGTGTTTAGTTTGAGGCAGTTGTTTTTTAGGTCTTGCATAGCGTTGCAGCACAACGCGCTGTTCGCTTTGCGAGACATGCAGTATACAGTATAGTGGGGGGAAGCTCCGCCCACTTTCAATCCATGTTTTTGATTGGCCTATATGAGAAATGCTGCATCCTGATTTGTTTTCGGCTTGTTTGTCCCTCCTCCTAACAGCCATGTCGTCATTTATCTCCTTCCATGGCTATCAGCCCCTTTACTTTGAAAACTCTTTTGTTCCTCTGGCACCCCCCCCTTCCATCCCGCAGTCTGTAACTTCTCTGCCTACCACCACCCCCCTCCCCACTCCTGATCATGCCTTCTTGGAGACACACGCTTTTGTTTATAATGCAATAGGGCTCGCGTTAGACGAGTCTTATTGCATTTTGAAATGCTTGTTTTCTCCTGGGATTGGCTGGGATTGGCTGGCTGAGTCTCGCACCTTATTTTGCCTGACCTGTCCAGGCGGCTATATTGCGCATGCGTCGTCCAGCAGCTGCTAAACAGACGCTCCTGCGCATTAACAGGAACTGAAAAAAAAAGCAGCAGAAGCATAAACAAGCATTTACAATGCAATGGTCTCGGCAATATTATAGGTAGAGCTATTGGTATTGCTCATTTTTTTATCATTTTTGTATCCCTAAATAAATGGCATTGTCATGTCTATTGGCCCCCGCACATGCACTGTAGCTCTAGGCTGGCCTGGTAGCACTTTTTGGAGCCCTCTCAATAAGTCTCGCCAGACCAGCGCATGCGCTGGGTCAGGCGAGACCAAAAAAACAAGCATGCAAAAAGCCAATTTCGAGCAAAAAGTGATTCTATGAATTGTTTTCTATGAAATGCTGAATGCCATTCATTCTGAAAAATTCCATTAAACAGTTTAGGGAAAATGGCTTCTCAGTAATGGTATTCCATTAAATTGACTTCAATGAAGTCACATGCAACCAGGAAAACTTCTGTGAACAGGGATGTTAAGAGTGGCATAACTATTAGTGGCGAAGCATGGGCAGTGGCTCCAGGGGCCCAGATATACGAGGGGGGCACTGATTGCTTTATTTTACTACCCATCCAGCAGTCAGAAGGTCCTTTGTCCTTGCTTGCACTAGGGCCAAGGGTACCCTAGCTACACCACAAATGTCGAGTATTATTTACCAGCCATGGTCTTCTATTCAGCAGCCAAAGCATTGTGGGAATAGTAGTTCTGGCTTATCTCAACATGCTGCCCCATATCAAATGGAGCCATCGGTTAACATTAGATGGGGGCTAGAGACCCCTCTTCAGGGAGAGATGTTACGTCACCAGCAGAGACCCTTCTTGAGACATCGGGGAACAAGAAGATCACTGTCTGCGCGTCCAAAAAATGACACTATTAGCAGATGAAGCAGAGGTTTCCAAGGCTTGGAAGTAGGCATAACTTCGATGGTAAAGTTTAACAAAGAAAGGCCTCTGGCTGGAACTAATTCCTGACAGCTGCAGGGCACAGCTGGCGGCTGACCAGGCACACAGAGCCGGCCAGGGAACAGCAGCTTTCTGTCCCCGCCTCGGCTTCCAATAGTGAACCCTTGTGAACTGACATCCAGCTTAGCTGGGGGCTGTGGGGCGAGGGAGTGGGAGGGAGCGCTGAAATTTATTTCCAGATGTTTCTGGGAATGATGGAGGGGTAGAAATATCAGACCAAGCAACTGAGGAGGGCATTTGATTCAGTTTTGTGCTGGGTAACAGTGTTTTTAATGTGCTAATGTAAAATTCCAGATGTTTCTGGGAATGATGGAGGGGGTAGAAATATCAGACCAAGCGACTGAGGAGGGCATTTGATTCAGTTTTGTGCTGGGTAACAGTGTTTTTAATGTGCTAATGTAGCGCAAAAAAGTCTCGGCTTTTCATCAGTGACCACCGAATAATTAACAGAGACGAGGATGAAAGCGGAGCCTGGAAGCTCGTGACTGGCCCCTCTTACCGCAGAGTATTAAGACACAGAGGTGGGGGGTGAGATAGCGAGTGAGGGGGGGCAAGAGTAGAAAAGAGAAGGGCAGGGGAGTGAGAGGGATAGGAAAATAAGTGAGCGTGACAGAGAGATAAACTTAGAAAGGGAGAAAAGACGACAACCAGGTAAGGGAAGAAGAGACTGCTAAAGAGCGAAAATAGGGGGACAGGCAGAGAGGTACACCAAGCAAGGAATGTTATGTTATGTTATGTTATGTTATGCAGGTTTTTTGTATAGCGTACGGCTACTCGAAAGAGTGTCCCGACGCTTTGAATTGCACACTAATCGCAGAAACACAGCAGGGAAAATGAACAGAAACAGAAAAAGAGGAAACCTGATAGGACCTGAAACTAAGAAGTGAAAAGCCAAGTTTTAAGCCCCTTCCTAAAGGCCAACAAGTTAGGGGTGCTGCGCAGGGACACAGGCAATTTATTCCACAGCTGAGGCGCTAAACATTTAAAGGAGCGGCCACCGATGCGAGCTCTCTTCGCGCGGGGCACTACAGCAAAAAACAAGGCTTCAGACCTGAGCGATCTGGCAGGACGGTAGAAGGACAACCTTTCCTGGAGATATTTTGCTCCAGATCTGTACAAGGCTTTGTGTGCCAGGGTGAGAGATTTAAAAACTATCCGCTTCCGGACAGGAAGCCAGTGCAGAGCCTCCAAAAGGCCCGAGGCTCTGGCACGGCGAGGTAGTCCAAAAATAGCACGTGCTGCCGAATTCTGAACGACCTGTAGTCGTTGAAGCAGGTATTCTGGCAGGCCGAGATAGAGAACGTTGGAATAGTCTATTCTCGAGCCTATCATCGCCTGCACCGTGATCTTCCTATGTTCCTCCGATAGCAAGGGAAGGAACTTGCGAAGCATCCGGAGTAAGCCAAAGCAGGTCCCTGTGAGACCGATTACCTGCGAACGTAGTGTGAGGCCATTGTCGATCTTAATCCCAAGGTTTTTCGCTACCTGGGACGAACTTGCTGGTGTAAACATGTTCTCTGGCCACCACACTTTCCAGTCCGGGTCCGAGCTGCACCCAAAGAAGAGGACCTCGGATTTATCCGAGTTGCACTTGAGGCTATTATGATGGAACCACTGAAACACAGCCTCAAGGCAACCCTGGATCCTACCTCCATCGAAGTCCGCACCCCTCTCACAGGTGAAGAGGAGCTGGGTGTCATCGGCATAAGAAACGATCTGGGCCCCGAAAGACTCCGCCAGGGCCGCCAGAGGGGTCATGAAGATATTAAATAGAGTCGGGCTCAGGACAGAGCCCTGAGGAACTCCGACACCCAATGGCGACATCTCGGCGGAGCAAGCAGAAGCCCAGACCGATTGTCGACGACCTGCCAGGAAAGATCGAAACCACTGGAGCACCGTCCCACGAAGACCAATCTCTGAGAGTCTAGCAAGCAGACCCTCATGGGGGACGGTGTCAAAGGCCGCCGACAGGTCTAACATCACCAGCATCGCTCTCCCACCCGAATCCAGCACCTCCTTTATCGCCTCCGAGACTTCCAGGAGGGCTGTTTCGGTGCTAAGATTGGCGCGAAAACCCGACTGGGTAGGGTGCAGTAGATCGTGGGCCTCCAAGTAATCGACAAGCACCCTATGCACCCTATGAATGTGACAGAGGAAACGAGGGCGAGCACGAAGTGCAGAGGAAGGAGGGAGAGAGCAAGCGGAGCTAAGAAAAGGGGGGGGGGAGGTGGAATAGCGGAAGGAAGAAATGGGAGCCAAAAAGGAGAGGGGGAGATGGAGGAGAAATGGATGCGCGCGAGAAGTGCTGAGGAGAGAGAGGCTACGGACGCAGGGGCCCAATAGGGAGCGCGCCAAGCCCTCCAGGGCAGAACCGCAGAAGCAACATGAGACTGAAAAGTCGAGGAACATTAGAGTTGCGATGCTGGCACTGGGGGGGGTGGTTCGGAGGGTTTGTGAGTAGAGGGCTGCCTTTTGCCGCCTGTTCTCTGCAGCCGGTGAAATCCAACCCCGAACCCCCGAAAAACTACTGAACATGGATGGCGCCCTGATCCTTTCTGGAAGCCTGTGCGTGGAGCACTGATTATCCGTGCATGGGGTCCTGACACTCCATGTAGGGCTGGGACCTGGGTCACCTGTGGCCGTCCCTGCGAGCCTGACGCCTTCCCGTACTCTGTGCTTGGGGCCACAGGACAGGGGGCCGGCCCTCCTCGGACGCCTGGTCCTCATTGGAGAGTGTGACGGAGTATACTGCGGAGGGCCGGGCCAGCTCCCCGCACCAGGCCTCACATTCCTGCTCAAGAACTTTTGCCTATTTTAGTAAAAGAAGGAAGCCTATGCAGAGAGGGTAAGGGAGAGAGAAATACGACTAAAGAGACGGGAAAAAACAACAGGGAGCGAGAGAAACCTAATGGGACTCAGAGAAAGGTGCAATAAGCATAGCAAGAGATAAAACAGGCACACCGCTGCCTTTCTCCGAGGCGAAGCAGAAATGCCTCGGAGAAACGCAGCGGCGGTTTCAGATTCGGGGGCGTGTTTTGCTGTTATCTCCTCCAGCCATTGGCTGGAGGAGATAATTAGACTTTCTGCAAAAAACACGCCCCCGATCCGAAAAGGACGGGGCCTGATCGGAGTGACGGGACCTCTTCTCCAATGGCTGGCCAGCATTGAAGAGGCCAGCCAATGGAGAACAGGGGAGAAGAGGGGCGGGTTCAAGCCCCTCTTCTCCAAGTCATTAAATCTCCGACTTCCGGTTCTGCCTTCGGCAGACCGGCGGTCCTCGACCTAAAAACGAAAGTGTAGCGACCAGAAGACCCGTGACTGGAAGGGAGGGGCCTGGCTACACAGGGGCCGCCGTCGTTGAGGAAGTGACGGGAGCCCAAGCCTGCCGCACACAACAGCAGCGCTGCTGCTCAGCTGCTAGTGGGTCCCTTGTTTTGTAAGTCTATGACGTTAAATATGCAAGAAGATTAGCACTATCAGTGCTTGCTTGTTATGGAATCCCCAGGTCCATACTAAGAGTACGCTGGCAGGCCCCTCGCCCTTGCCCCATCATTGAGGTGGGGGTTCGGATGCGTGCGGTTTGATTCAGCCCTCTGTTGTGAGGCAGATCACCCCTCCATACTCGGTGAAAAGAGTAAGGCATTGCAGTCACCAGCCCACATTTCCGCGGGAGTGCCGCGGCCTCATTGGCCTGCCCTTTGCTTCGATATAACGTCTGTGGACCTAAAGATAAGAACTAATGAGAACTGAAGGGAGAGAAATGGTTGTGGGCGATGACGGGTCGCTTCTGCCAACCCTTCTCGTAGAAAATATTTTGTTCGCTAGATTTTAAAACGGCTGCTTAGAGCAAAGCGAGGAATGCCGTGAAATGCTTTCTTTTTGTAGGTGAATTATTTGTACTTTTTTACAGCAACGAAATTAAAAAGCAGTGTATTTCGTCAGCTCTGGCACTGCTCATTGTTCAGTGTATATTCAGTGTATTCAACCCCTAAAAGTCACTCGGACTTTATTACAGAGCGCATCTCTGTGAAGCTGTGTTTTAGTACTTGAATCGTTTTCATTTATAATTGGTAACATAAACTTCCGAGTTGTCATCTAAAATGTTTGACTGAATGTCAGTCATTCCTTTGGCAAAAAAAAACCTCTGTTCTTGCTCATGTTTGTCTGTGCCGTGTTTACCCCCGCCCTCCCACCCGTTGTCTGTGCCGTGTTTACCCCCGCCCTCCCACCCGTTGTCTGTGCCGTGTTTACCCCCGCCCTCCCACCCGTTGTCTGTGCCGTGTTTACTCCCGCCCTCCCACCCGTTGTCTGTGCCGTGTTTACCCCCCCCCCTCCCCCTTGTCTGTGACTTGTTTAAATTTGTTGTAACTCAATGCCAGTCGAAATTATAAACCCAAATATAAAGGCACAGACGATGTGCGTGCAACTTTGTAAAGGTTGGAACGTGATATGTTCATTGTTTTCCCTCATCTTGTTTTTAATAGTAGTGTGATATTGCAAAGCGTTTCTTATTCTATATTAATGGTGCAGTGCGTCATGAATGTTATTGTGTGAAGAATTTGTATGCAACCTGCAAATAAAGAACAGATCCTAAGGGAAGTCTCCCCGTGCTCAGCTTGGGGTACGCTCCCAATCAAGAACGTGTTGATATGTACAGGCACTGCCAGTGACGCCGGAAGGAAGGCATGGCAGTGACCGGTGCCAGTGTTTCGCTGTATGAATGCTATCACTTTGTGTCGATGGCGTACTTTCAGGCGGTGCAGTTCGGGGCCAGTGTAATACACCCGGTGTCGTCTTTGCAGTGCATGGAAAGTGAAGGTGATCTAGATAAAGTTGTATACATCATAAGGCTAGAGACAGGCTATCAGACGTGACCTTTCTGACCTTCGAAGCAGTTGCTTCTAACACTTCTCTCTAAGCACTCTTGCTGCCTCTGCTAAAATTGTGTGTGGCCGATTAAGCAGCAGATGTGAGCAGTCCCGCGCTCCACCAAAATCTTGTCCACTCTCTAGAGCTGGATGTCACTGCCTCTCCCGCCCACACCGCAGGAGGTCAGAAGCTGACGTCACTGGCTCTTTTTCTGGCTTTCCTTCATGTAATTAACTGTACCCGTGAGAGTCAGTCGCTGAAGCACCATTGTCAAATGCTTTTGTAAATCAATAGATATAAATGTAGGTGCTCAAAATTGATTTATGAGCCTGCCTCGACTGGCATGCTGGCTCCTCACACTTCCAAAATTCTCACCACCTGCTGCCTGCATGTACAGTGCCCAAAGTTGAAGTGCAGAAAATGAGTGAAGCGAGCAAGCCTGCCTTCCTTAAAGTGGAATTCAGGTGAGGGCTGTCCCTTAAAGAACATTTTTTTTAAAAAATAGGTACATTTGGCCTTTTTACACCATTATTTTCATTTAAATTTGTTGCAAAACGAGACAATATTCATATTTTGAATGACCATGCTATCACGGTCAGGAGGAGACTGTAATCAAGAAAACAAAATAACCACAGCAGTGCCTTCCAGAAACACGCCGCGGAATGGAGTCGGTGCTGTAAGTGTGATTAAAAAAAGGTGATGGCCTCTCTGAAAGGGCCATGCCCAAAGATTCATAACTGAATCTTTCCAAAAAGGCATGGTCTATGTGACCAAGGACATGGATTTAACATACTTGAATTCGGAAAAAAAAAAGATTGCAAATTCGACACTACTTGAGGTCTGTGGAAGGGGGAGTGGTCTTTGGTGTGTGTGTCACTTCTATTCCCCCCTTTACATCACTCTCCTATGCAATCCCTGCTAGACAGTTGTCTTTTTATTCCATACAACGTTGTCTGTGTTGTCTTTAGTACTGCCCCCCACTTGTTGTCCGGGTTGTCTTTACTTCTGCCCCCCTCCTGTTGTCCGTGTTTTCTTTAGTTCCCACCCACTTTCTTTGTTGTCTTTACTCCCACTCCCTCCCATTTTCTGTGCTGTCTATACTCCCACCCCCCACCCGTTTTCTGTGCTGTCTGCACTCCCACCCGTTGTCTGTGTTGTCTGTACTCCCAACCCCCACCCGTTTTCTGTTGTCTGTACTCCCACCCCCTCACCCGTTTTCTGCGTTGTCTTTACTCCCACCCCCACCCATTTTCTGCGTTGTCTTTACTCCCACCCCCCACCCGTTTTCTGTGTTGTCTTTACTCTCACCCCCCATTTTCTGTGTTGTCTTTACTCCCACCCCCTCCCATTGTCTGGGCGTTCTTTACTCCCGCCCCCCTGTTGTTGTCCGTGCTGTCTTTACTCCCACCCCCACCCATATTCTGCTTTGCCTTTACTCTTGCCCGCACCCGTTTTCTGTTTTGTCTTTACCCCCGCCGCCACACCCGTTTACAGGTTGTCTTTACTCCCGCCCCCCACTCGTTTTCTAGATTGTCTGTACTTCTGCCCCCACCTGTTGTCTGGGTTGTCTTTACCTCCACCCTCCCACTTCCATTGTCCGTGTTATCTTTACATATCCCCCAACCGTTTTCCGTGTTGTCTTTACTCCTGCCCCCTCCCATTGTCCGTGCGCTCCTAACTCCTGTCCCCCTGTTGTCGTCCGTGCTGTCTTTACTCCTGCCCCCTTCCTCACTTACAATGTTGTCTGTGTTGTCTTTACTCCTGCCCCCACCCGTTGTCTGTGTTGTCTTTACTCCTGCCCCCACCCGTTGTCCGTGTTGTCTTTACTCCTGCCCCCCACCCGTTATCCATGTTGTCTTTACTCCCGCCCCCACCGGTTTTGTCTTTACTCCTGCCTCCCACCCGTTTCCCGGTTGTCTTTACTCCCACCCCCCACCCGTTTTCTGCGTTGTCTTTACTCCCACTCCCTCCCGTTTTCTGTGCTGTCTGTACTCCCACCCCACCCGTTTTCTGTGCTGTCTGCACTCCCACCCGTTGTCTGTGTTGTCTGTACTCCCAACCCCCACCTGTTTTCTGTTGTCTGTACTCCCACCCCCTCACCCGTTTTCTGCGTTGTCTTTACTCCCACCCCCACCCATTTTCTGCGTTGTCTTTACTCCCACCCCCCACCCGTTTTCTGTGTTGTCTTTACTCTCACCCCCCATTTTCTGTGTTGTCTTTACTCCCACCCCCTCCCATTGTCTGGGCGTTCTTTACTCCCGCCCCCCTGTTGTTGTCCGTGCTGTCTTTACTCCCACCCCCACCCATATTCTGCTTTGCCTTTACTCTTGCCCGCACCCGTTTTCTGTTTTGTCTTTACCCCCGCCGCCACACCCGTTTACAGGTTGTCTTTACTCCCGCCCCCCACTCGTTTTCTAGATTGTCTGTACTTCTGCCCCCACCTGTTGTCTGGGTTGTCTTTACCTCCACCCTCCCACTTCCATTGTCCGTGTTATCTTTACATATCCCCCAACCGTTTTCCGTGTTGTCTTTACTCCTGCCCCCTCCCATTGTCCGTGCGCTCCTAACTCCTGTCCCCCTGTTGTCGTCCGTGCTGTCTTTACTCCTGCCCCCTTCCTCACTTACAATGTTGTCTGTGTTGTCTTTACTCCTGCCCCCACCCGTTGTCTGTGTTGTCTTTACTCCTGCCCCCACCCGTTGTCCGTGTTGTCTTTACTCCTGCCCCCCACCCGTTGTCCGTGTTGTCTTTACTCCTGCCCCCCACCCGTTATCCATGTTGTCTTTACTCCCGCCCCCACCGGTTTTGTCTTTACTCCTGCCTCCCACCCGTTTCCCGGTTGTCTTTACTCCCACCCCCCACCCGTTTTCTGCGTTGTCTTTACTCCCACCCCTCCCGTGTTCTGTGTTGTCTTTACTCCCGCACCAGCCGTTGTCCATGCTGTCTTTACTCGACAGATGGGCCCTAGGGCCTGCCGGCTCCTGGGCGTTAGAGACTCTGGTGCGTGCTTTGGGTCGCGTCTTTTCATGATATTGAGGTAATCTGGGCACTGTGCAGACAAAACGGGTAGCGAATATCGCGTGAAATAATATCTGCACCATTACCGGGACCAGGATAGATCGGCGCCGCCCTCCGGTGGAGGTGGCGTCAACCGAGCAGCAGATATTATTATACAGAGGGGGCGAGCCGCGAGGTCGCGTCCACATTCAGTGAGGCGCGCATGGGGGGGTGGAACGGGGTCAAATAACACTGCTGCTGTTACCTATACTCCCCCCCCCCCCCCCCTTTGGCAGCAAAAGCACTCACCGCTTGCCTGATTATGCACCCAGGCCCACTTAGCTTCCTTGCAGGCACGCGGGGAACACAGCACACTGTATCCTCAGAGATTGCTGTGGTGTCGTGCAATCTGGGTGCTTCCTGAAGGTACGCTCCAAGACCTTGCTTCGCCAGCCGTGGTCCCGGTCTCGGGGAAGCACGGCGCAACGTGGAATTTCCGATGGGGGTGATCGTCGCGCCAGCGCGGCAAAGATCAAGCTTGCGGCTCAAGCTTGCGGCGCAGGCCCCATCCCCGACAGCGGGGGTAACCCGAGTCATTGTGGCTTAGCGGTGAAGGTCCCTGACTCTTCCATCAGCATGTGTACCCCTGAGGGAGGGGGGGGGGGGCAGCGTCGCTCCCCCTGCTGATCGTTACGGTGGAGCTACTCCTAGACGCTAAAACCACAAGTGGTTAAACGCCCATCACTGACATCTGCTGTAATCTGCTGGTCGGGAGATAATAATCCCACTCGACGTCCGTCAGACAGTTCATTTGATGGACTAAGGCTGATGCAATATATGGGGGCAGTGCCTGTATGTATTGGGCGGCGGTAATGGTGGGTCGCCACTGTTCCCTCGATGTTTAGGGTAAATGCGGTGCTCAAGATCAGGGTCATTCGAGCAGGTAATGGGGTACTGTGCTCCCCGTGCCGTGCGTAATGTAAATACGGTGCTCATGTAAGGCGCTCCATTCCCATGGACGGATGCGTGCTGCATAGATTGCTTGGCCACACGAATTTAGCGTCAATTCCTTCGGGTCGTGTTGGCGCTAGATGAATGCAAGCTACGATTGCTAGCTATAAGCGCATGTGTAGGCATTGCTCGCAAGATTTCGATTGTGATCATATTCCCGCGCATTAGGCGATTCAGGACCTTACTCTTTGGCGCGTATTACTGTTTAAGGAACTTCGTCGCTGCGCTGCCGCCTCTGCCATAAAAGTTGAGCTCACGTAATCTCCCTGGCGAGGAGGTGGGCCGTGGGCTGCGCTGCCGCCTCTGGTGCGAGTAAGCAGGGGTCGAGCCGCGAGGTCGTGTCCTCATCCGGTGATCCTGGGCAAATCTTCAACCCCGCCACCGCCTCGAGTGGGGGCCGGTTATGAAGTAGTGCGTAGGTTCGAATACTTGCACGCACGCGAGACGTAATGGGATCGATGCCCGCACTCTCCGTTAAGAGGATATGGGCATACATTTTGAAATCATGTAATCCCCGTGATGAGGTGGTGGTCCGGCTGCTGCGTGGCCGCCTCGGGTGCGGTACAGCAGGTTGCGAGCCTCGTGGTCGCGTCTACATCCTGTGATCCAGAGCAAATCATTTAATCCCCCCGTGCCTCGAGTAGGGTCTGGGTGGGGCTTCGACTCATGGGTAGTAGTTCCGGATGGACGAGCATTGGATTAGCACGCGAGGGGTAGAGGGATAGAGGCCCGCACTCTACATGGAATTTGCTTAAATTGTCAATTGACGTAATCGCCATGACGAAATGGGTGCCCTGGCCGCGCCACCGCCAAAGGTGCAGGAATCTTGGCCGCGAGCCTCGGGGTTGGGTTTCGACGCAGGGGAAGCTGCTCCGTATGGTGGAGCAATTGCTTTGCACGCGAGAGGTAGCGGGATCGATGCCCGCACTCTTCATTAACATTAAATATAATTAAAAAATAAAAATAAAAAATAAAGCCTCGTGCGCGTGTAGCGCGTCTGCCTCGCTCCCGTGCCACACGCTAGTGGGTCACAGTGAGTGCCGTTATAGCACGTGAACGAAATGTGTAATGTAAATAAGGTGCTCATGTAAAGCGCTCCAATACCTTCGCGCACGTTAGTTGGCTTGGGAGCGGCCGCATATAGTAGGCAACAGGTTGGTTGGCTGCATACAAGGGCGGATGCA
Source organism: Triturus cristatus (assembly GCF_964204655.1). Classification (NCBI taxonomy): domain Eukaryota; kingdom Metazoa; phylum Chordata; class Amphibia; order Caudata; family Salamandridae; genus Triturus; species Triturus cristatus. The sequence continues at coordinate 163,441,551 of NC_140587.1, forward strand.
CGGTGCATCAATTGTATGTGCACAAAATCGCCGCCAAGTCCTGCAATGTCGGCGATGAACACGTAAAGCGCTCCAATACCTCATTTGCGCGATATATTAGGCATCAGGTTGGTTGGCTGCCTAGCAGGGTGGATGCGCGATGCTTAGATTGTATGGGCACAAGAATGCCGCCAATTCCTGCAAGTCGGGTTGGCGCTATATATTATGCAGGCGGTGTTTGCTGGTTGCCTATCAGGCATTTATATGATTCACGAGGATGCATGGTTTTGAAACCGGACTCACATGTATGCATTGTCACAAGAGGCGCATTAGGTCACGTCACCTCCTTTCCACCTCGTGTCCATTTGGCACGGCGCTCTTATACGGCGCTACAATACCACAAGTCCCTCCCTCCCAGAGCTGCATCAACGGGCTCCCTCCCGGGTGGTGCTTGCCCCTTAGCCCAACTGCATGCGAGGCTGCATAGCCAGCCATGGGCCTTTACTTAACAGCAGCCACGACTCGCGGCACACGGTATGGCGTTGCAGGTGGGCAGGCTACCTCCCCTACCGGGCTGCGCAAACCGGTTGCGGGTGAGGGAGAGGGGGCTCTTCCAGTGGCAGCATCTTCCCCCCCTAGGATGGTAGGTCCATGCAGCCACGGAAGCCAGCGTCGTGTGCTGTATAGTTAACAATGTAGGAACCGCTCTCCCCTATCTGAAATTGATCGCACCTAATGTTCTGCTGAAATAATTCACCCCAGCGTTTTCGCGGGCACGGCAGGCCATGGATTTAAGTGATCCCTTCGTGGGTTCCCGGCCCGTCTGCTGCGCTGCCGCCGAAGGGCGGGAATGTGAGCTGCAGGGTCGCGTCGCCATCGTTATGCGAGTTCACGCTGTGATGGTGTCTCTGGGGAAGTCACTGAATCTCCCCATGCCCGGATATGTATGCGAGCTGCTGGACCTGGCCTGCCTGGGTCCCCGAGGGTCCGTGCCCGAATATGTATGTATATGCGGGGCCCATGTACTGCGATCCAATACCGTTGGGCGAGTCGCGCGGTGCCTCTGGGCAGATCACGTAGTCTCCCCGGGCCCGATTATGTATGTAAATGCGGTGCTCATGAACTGAGCGCCAATACCTTCGGATCGAGTTTGCGCGGTGACATTGTCTCTGGGTACATCAATGAGTATCCTTGTGCCCGAATATGTATGCGAGCGGCTGGACCTGGTTTGCCTGGGTCCCCGAGGGGCGAGTTCGCGCGATATAAAAGAGCTATTTACTGCACGGATCGCGCAGTCTGATCCTGACTGCACGTGACGCTTTGTAACCTACATCGCGATCCCTGCCGACTACGAAAATCTTAAAGCCAGTGCGCTCCCACATGTGCGGGTCTGACTCCGCCCCTCGCCTTTGCGCCACGTACCCTGCTCTCCCCGAGTGTGTGTATCTCTGATGTCAACGGCGCCGGGGACGGATTGGGCGGCTAGCACCCCATCGCCCCACCCGGCCAGGTTTGGTCCTTCCGGCAGGGTCTGACTGGTATAGGGCGGACCGGCGTAGGGCTGAACAAATCTCTCTGTTCCACATCTTGAGTCCGAGGCCCCGACTACGAATGGCTGGGGGCTCTCTGCCACGCGAGGCGGACAGGCACGCGCTGGGACAGATCGGGCTCAGCTGCGTCGCGGAAAGGACACCGGTGGCGGCGTGGGTCTGTTGTCCTGCAAGCTGGCAGGAAGAGCCCCAGTGCTTGGCTCCTTGGTTGATTGGTCGGTATCACGGCGTTGCACACACTGACAGCCCGTGCCCAGTTAGCGAACTGGGCCTGATAAATGAGGTTTTGTTGTAATGGGTGTCCATTCGCGCCTTTTTATAGCAGGGTAAGCAAGGGCAAGTGGGGACGCACTTTCTTTATCAGGTGCGAAGGCAATTCCGACCCCCGTGTCGCCTCCTCATGCTTGTCTTAGGGAGAAGGTATTTGCGCCCCGCCCGCGGGTGAGCGGCCGCTGGGGGCGCGGGTGGCATGCGCCGGGCCACGTGGTCCTGGGCAAGGGATGCGCTGCCACCGAATGCGTAAATGCGTAATGTAAACACTGTACTAGTTAGAGCGCTTCAATGCCTTCCAGACCCCCCCTGCCCATGCATCGGCCGCGAGATAGTGGTTGGCAGCCGCATCGAACCAGGGTTCAGGGGGCTTCGCGGGCAAGGTCTAAACCTTCCCCTGCCTATGTAAATAAAGGTGCTCATGTAAAGCGCACCAATACCTTGGGTCGAGTTCGCGCTATATAAATATGCAACATGTAATTGCTAGCCTCCTATAAAGCAGATACATGACACAAGTACATGCATTGTTCACATTACACGATTGCAGGCATTACTAAAAACCCCGCACCTCAATGTTAACCTGGTGCGGTGTTCGCGTGATTTGGCACGGGGATCGTGTAATATGGTACGAATCGCTCATGCTCCCCGTGCCGACATAGTGTAATGTAAATACGGTGCTCATGTAAAGCGCTCCAAGACCTTTGACGTCGAGTTCGCGTTATACAAATAGGCAACATGTATCTGCTGGCTTCCGATAAGGCAGACACTTGATACAAGTGCAGGCATTGTGCACAAGATTTTGCTCGTGCCCACATTGTGGTATTTGGTCGGTGCTCGTGTCTGGCGCTTTAATAATTTCGCGCGCATTACGGTTTGAGCTAATGACTAATCCACCGTACCCGAATAGGTATGCTAATGCGGGGCTCATGTACTGCACTCCAATACCTTCGGGCGGGTCACGCTGTGACTGGGCTGATAATTTAATACCCATGTGCCCGATGATGTATGTATATACGGTGCTCGGTAACTGCGCGCCATTACCTTCGGATCGAGTTGGCGCTGTGTTTGTGACGCTGGGCAAATCACGGATCACCCCATGCCCAGATAGGCATGCGTGCGGCTGGGCCTGGTCCACCTGGGCCCCCGAGGGTCGCGAGTTTTGGCGGCTCATGATCCCACTCCGTGCCCGAACATGTATGTAGATACGAGGCGTACGGACTGCGCCCCATATACCGTCCGACGACTCGCGCTGTGACGCCGGGCAGATTACTTAATCCCCCCGTGCCCGATTATGTATGTAAATTCGGTGCTCGGGAACTGTGCACCATTACCTTCGGATCGAGTTCGCGCTGGGTGTGTGACGCTGGGTAAATCAGTGAATATCGCCGTATGATCTCACTCCCGTGCCCGAATATGGGTGTAAATATGGTGCTCATGCACAGCGCTGCTATACCTTCAGGTCGAGTTCGCGCATATAAAGTGCTATTCACAGCTAGGGTCGCGCTGTCCGATCCTGACCACACGTGACCACGTGTCCCTCGTCTCCAACCTTTTGCTGAAGGGGGGCTTGGTTCGGGTGTCGTTGTCGTTGTTGTCAGCAACAGAGAAAGTATCAGCGTGTGGGTAACAGGCATCTGCTCTCCAGCAGCTCCGTGCCCTGGGAGCCCGCGCGTTGCCCTAAATTTTGAGGCCTACCCATAAAGGGGCCGAGTAGCAAAACAAGTAAATAGGCTCCTTAGGCGGGCCTCTGGCCTTACAGCTGGGTGAAACCACCATCATTTGGAGATAGGCCCAGGTAAAATTAGGGCCTTTTCTGGATGTCTAGAGGACCATTGCGGTTGGGGGTATCTCCCACCGGATTCACTGGTCGCGTACTGCAGCTGCGGGAGACTGGGATCGGGGGTTACGGCCATGTTTACCGCGCTAGGGGCGCTGCCAGCCATACATAGGGTGCTGCTGTCTCAATAACTGGGGTGTCAGCGGGGCAAACACAAGGGGACATTATGTCAATAGTACATTTGTCACGCCCAGGGTGCACTAAATCTCCACTTCAACGGAGCAGGAATTTGGCACCGCTGGGGATGCTCTGGGTTTGTGGGGGGGGGCACCCCCCGCCACCCTCCTACTGAGGAGCAGGATGGGAGGGGCGAAGTAGGCTTAGTCAATCCTCAATGCTTGAACTTTACTGACAGCGCGCAATGCTTAAGCCAGACAGATGCCCGAAGCTGGTATACCTAGGGGGTTACATCACTGAGGGATCTGTAGGGGCATAATTCCCATAAGGAATAGGGGATGGTGGGCAGGGGCGAGAGTCGCCCCTTGACCATGGTCACGCGCTGGCAGCCAGGAGCACTCCGGTGCTCCGGGTTTAGCAAGCAGAGGACTGGCCAAAGGTTAAGTAAAAACCCTTCTCGCCTTCATAGCCAAAGAGGGCAGGCCCAGAATTGTGAAGAGGGTAATCTGCCCGCATGAGGGGCGAAATAGTTCTTGGCACATCTCCCCAGGCCTTGGGGGCATAGATGGGGCTATCTACAACACCAGGAGCTATAGCTCACTGGTAAGTGGGCCTGTGGATAACAGGGATCTCACAGGGTTTGAGTCCCGCTAACGCTGTCACACTGTCTTGAGGCGGCAGAATTTCAAACTCTTCTTTCTGCTAGGATGGTTCCCTTCCAGCTAGTTGCAGGAAGCCCTAGATAGGAGAGGTTGCAGGTAAGACTATAGCAGGTGGTGGGGGGCCCTGGCGGCGACGGGGGCCGCCGCCATGGCTGTGGCGGAGTTACAGGGCGATCTGGAAGCAGGCCGGTACAAAGAGTACCTCTGCGCGGCACCAAGGGGGTGCCTGAGCCAAAACGAGGAGCCTCCAGAGAGGTCCCGGAAGCCGTGTCGGCGCCCCGCTAGTCCTGCGGGCGGTTGTGGGCCTGAACAACCGGGGGCTTGCTATGCGACGCTTCGCCCCGAGAGGGGGGGCGTGAGTAGAACTACCAACGGCACGTGATCGTAGAAAGAATCACCTGGAGGGCAGCACTTGCGGGCATCGCTCCTGCGCTGCCCGGCTCATCAGGCGGGCAGGCGACCCAGATGGTTGCCTGCCCTTGGATCGCCCGTAAGATAACCCACCCATTACATATCTTGGAATTATGTAATAAACCTGCAGCATTTGTTACCCACTTACAACTGTTTCTTGTGTGTCATTGGGTAACCTAATTTGGGGGAGGGGGGAAAGCGGGGTGCACCCTGGGGGTACTATGAACACTGGATTTTGCATCGTATGAGGAAGCTGCCAAGCAACCTTCCCTGGGTGGGCTTAGGGCAGCGGCTTCACAACAAAGGTAGAGAGGACGCATGTGCAAGCCTGAAGGACTGCGTGTGTTTGGAACTATGTGTTCTGATTACACTTGTTTCTTTCATCTTTACAAACCCTTGCCTTCCCCTTAAAATATCGGTGTCCGTAATCCCTCCCCTTTGGTAGGGACACATACTAAAACATTCAAAGCTTGCGCCAAAAGGCTTATTGTCCTAATCGGATCCACTCAGGGCACAGTTACATGCCAGCCCGTGCCTCCGTTTGTAGAAACATTGCCAATTCTTGTTTCTTTTTCAATTTAAAATCAGAATGAAATCTATCCAACTATCACAGTTTTCCTGATGAAGTTGTGATGTATTTTATTCCACCCTACCCTAAAACTGCCCCTTTGTGTCGGGACTTCCACCAAACAACAGGGAGAAAGGCTGCAGTTTATGAAGTGCAATCCCCAGTGAATTAGGAGCTCATTTTTGTGAAAATTCAAAGATTGATGCGCATGAAGACCGTGCCCTTTTGTACTGCCTCAAGCATTCGAGACAGCAGCCACACTAGTCAATCAATCAATCAATCATGGAATTTTTACCGCGCGCTACTCACCCGGAAGGGTCTCAAGGCGCCTGTGGGAGGGGGTCTGCTACTGCTCGAACAGCCAGGTCTTGAGCTGTTTCCTGAAGGCCAGGTGGTCCTGGGTCAGCCGCAGGTGGACGGGCAGGGAGTTCCACGTTTTGGCTGCCAGGTAGGAGAAGGATCTTCCTCCGGCGGTGGCTCTCTGGATGCGAGGAACGGCGGCGAGGTTCACGGATCGTAGCTGGCGGGTCGGGGTGTAGAAGGTCAGGCGGTCGTTGAGGTACCTTGGGCCCAGGTCGTGGAGGGATTTGTGTGCGTGGGTGAGGAGTCTGAACGTGATCCTCTTGTTGACAGGGAGCCAGTGCAGGTCTTTCAGGTGGTTCGAGATGTGGCTGCGTCGGGGGACGTCCAGGATGTGTCGGGCGGAGGCGTTCTGGATGCGCTGAAGTCTTTTCTGAAGCTTGGCTGTGGTTCCAGCGTAGAGGGTGTTTCCGTAGTCGAGTTTGCTGGTGACGAGGGCTTGGGTGACCGTCTTCCTGGTTACGGTCGGGATCCATCGGAAGATCTTGCGGAGCATGCGGAGGGTGTGGAAGCATGATGAGGAGACGGCGTTGACTTGTCTGGTCATCGATAGGGAGGAGTCCAGGATGAAGCCCAAGTTGCGTGCGTGGTCCGTTGGTTTGGGTGCGGTGCTGAGGGCCGGGGGCCACCAGGAGTCGTTCCATGCGGAGGGCGATGATCCGAGGATGAGCACTTCTGTCTTGTCCGTGTTCAATTTCAGGCGGCTGATGTTCATCCATTCGGCGACGTCTTTCATCCCTTCGTGTAGGCTGGCTTTGGCGGTGTCGGGGTCTCTGGTGAGGGAGAGGATCAGCTGGGTGTCATCGGCGTAGGAGATGATGTTGAGGTTGTGTTGGCGTGCGATGGCCGCGAGGGGTTTCATGTAGACGTTGAAGAGGGTGGGGCTGAGAGATGATCCTTGCGGGACGCCGCAGATGACTTCGGTGGCTTCCGAATGGAATGGAGGGAGGCGTACTCTGTGTTCTGCCGGCGAGGTATGAGGTGATCCATTCCAGAGCCTTCCCTTGGATGCCGGTGTCGTTGAGGTGTTGGACTAGGGTGCGGTGGCAGACAGTGTCAAATGCTGCGGAGAGGTCTAGGAGGATTAGCGCCGCTGTTCCACCGTTGTCGAGCAGGGCTCGGATGTCGTCGGTGGCCGCGATGAGGGCGGTCTCGGTGCTGTGGTTGGCTCGGAATCCGGACTGCGAAGGGTCGAGGGATCCGTTCGTCTCGAGGAAGGCGGCCAGTTGCTTGTTGACGACCTTCTTAATGACTTTGGCGGGGAAAGGAAGGAGCGAGATGGGGCGGAAGTTCTTGAGGTCGGTAGGGTCTGCTGTTGGTTTCTTCAGCAGTGCACTGAGCTCGGCATGCTTCCAGCTCTCTGGGAAGGTGGCTGTGTCGAAGGAGGCGTTGATGACGTCTCGGAGTTGGGGTGCGATGGTGGAGGCTGCTTTGTTGAAGACATGGTGGGGGCAAGGGTCGGTCGGAGATCCGGAGTGGATGGTGTTCATCATGCGGGTCGTGTCTTCGGGGGTCACCTCGGTCCATGTCTGGAGGGTGGTGGCGGGGTGCGTAGGTTCGACCGATGGGTGCGGGGGTGGAGCGCCGAAACTGTTGTGGATGTCGGCAATCTTTCAGTGGAAGTACGAGGCGAGGGAGTCGCAGAGGTCCTGAGAGGGAGTGATGTCGTTGTTGCCAGTGCTGGGGTTGGAGAACTCCTTGACGACGTTGAAGAGCTCCTTGCTGTCAAGGGCGTTGTTGTCCAGTCTTTCCTTCAGAGATTTCTTCTTGGTGGTGCGGATGAGCTGGTGATGTCTGCGGGTGGCGAGTTTGAGGGCGGTCATGTTGTCGGCGGTCTTGTCGAGGAGCCAGGCCTTCTCGAGGGTGCGGCAGGCCTTCTTGGAGCCCTTGAGTTCGTCGGTGAACCAGGGGGCCTTCTTGCTTCTGGGCTTGGTGAGCGGGTTCTTCAGTGGGGCGAGGTCGTCGGCACAGGAGGTCAGCCACTGCGTGAGGTTGCGGGCTGCTGTGTTGGGGTCCGTTGTTCTGACAGGTAGGCTCTGGCTGAGGGAGGTGGCGAGCTGGTCGGCGGTGATCTTGCTCCAGTTTCTGTGGGGAATCTGCTTCGGGTGATGGTGGACCGTGTTCTTTCTGAAGCTGAAGTGGACGCAGCTGTGGTCAGTCCAGTGAAGTCCAGTGGAGTGGCTAAAACATACCTTAAACACATTAGCAAAGCCAAGAGCTCTAGCAAAACACTTAAGCATTGGCATAGTCAATAGGTGTTTTATTTTATATTCAGCACTCCATCTGTTCCCATGCGCTCTCTCCCTGCTTTTTCTTCTTCTCACAAGTTCCATTCATTTCTCCCTTCTCAACGCTTCTCCACACCAAACCTTTCTAGAGGGGGGTATTTAGGGGTGTAGCTTGCAATAGCGCCGCAGGTACAGTAGCACCTGGACACAGTGGTCTGAAGGCTTTATTTTTTTTTGCATACTGGGTCTATTTAACTTTCTTGATAGAAAACGACTAGCAAAGGTCAGTAAAATAACAGAATCACTTTAGCATTCTCTAGATTCCAGTCCATAGAAATTGTCTTCCATGAGCACCCGTAGACAATAATATGTTTCCAAATCTTGTATTTTCAGTGATATGACCACCGAAGGCCCTGCTTTTATATTTTAAAAAACAGATCTTTGGACTGTACCATTTCCCGCTGAAAGGCAACATTTCTCTCCATGTGTTCCCATACCTGGTGTGTCATGCAGTTTGGTGCTTACTTTTGCTCCATGTTAAAGAACAGTAGATGTTTCAGCACCCAGGCTAATGTGCTGCGTAGCTAAATACATATAAGGTCCCAAAGGCGAGACCGATTGCATTGCAAATGCTTGTTTTATCCTTGTGGCTACTGTGGTCATGCATGTGGCAATGTTGTTTTTGTAATAGGGGCCTTGTTAGACAGAGAGAGTAGGTTGGGTATCCCATGCTTAGGACAGTATTTTGAAGATCTGAAGAGGTCCGCTATTGGAGTCATGTAAATGTTGAATAACATTGGAATGAGGGATGATCCTTGGGGCAGTCCAGATATGAGGTTCTGGGCCTTCAATGTGTAGGGTTGCAAGTTAACTCTTTTGCTCTTCCTATGGGAAGGAACAAGTCCAGTTGAGGGATTTTGTATATGGCTTTGATTTTGTCGCTGAATAATTCTGAGAAGTTGTCACCTAATTCTTGCGAGGGAGTGATGCAGTTAGTAGTGGCGACTGGTGAAGTTAAGTCTTTGATGATTGTGAATATTTGTTTACCACTGCTGGAGCTTTTGCCTATGCACTCTGATAGGGCCTTCTTTTTTCTTGCCCTGAGGGAGTAATTGTGGCCAAATTGCAAGAGTTTGGACAGACTTTGGCATAATTGCGAGCGCTTGAAAGAAATTGTGTGGGGTGGTGGCAAAAGCATCTCAGGGTTTTAAAGGAAGTGGTGTGGGCAAGTAGTGCGAGTGTGTGGGCTAGAGACAGAAGTCTATGCTTTTTTAATTGGACTGAGAGAGGAGGTGTAACCAGCAGTGAGAGCTCAATTGAGATTCTGAGGTCCATGGCTCTAGACTTGGTTTTGATGGATAAGTTATAAGTCCATGTGTTCTCACCTTTACTGTTAGGGTGGAGGCGTTGGTTAGCCTAGTGCTGACTTTCTAGCTGTGAAGAAAACTTGGAGTATGGTGGAACTTACTCTGTACTCTAGCTATGAATGGATGGGTTACAATTCAAGCTGTGAGGTAGGTGGTGTGGAATAGCACAGGGCTTGAGGCAGGAATGTATGCATTAGTTCCTGCATTCATTAAGAAGTCATGGCACAGTGGTGAAACCTACAGGTTAGAGTCGAGCTCTATGGGTTCAAGACATGCAAGAAAAGAAGAGGTCAAGGCAAGTAATGACAGCCTAGAGCTAGAATCGGGCTTTATGGGTTCTTGAACCCGCTAATCATTTGCCATGAGATGTTGAATCCACAAGCCTTATCAATGAAAGACACAATTAGGCTTTTCTGTTTTCAGTTTCTATTTTTGGTAAATTCTGGTGTTTTTTCCCCCAGTGTTTTCAAGTGATTTCAATACCTTAAAAACAAGCATTTGCAATGCAAATAGGTCTCACATTTGTGAGTTAGAGCTATTGACGTTGAAATGGCAATGTTTTTTACCTACACTTTTTATTTTTGGAGTGAATGTATGTAGTGTGCAAAATCCCTTGGAAAGGTCCTGCACTTCGTAATATATTGAAAAAGACGCAAAGTGTGGATTGTGTCAACAATTGCTTGGCACGTACCTCATGGGTGAAGTGTCGACACACATGCACACCGTGGTGCTTTACTAATGAGAAACTCATTAATAAAGGTAGTGCTTACAGACTAACCAACGCGATCGGGATCGGAGTATGGGACCGAATCCCGGTTTCTCTTTCATTTTCTAGACTATTTGACTCACTCTCCTGCGTCTTGGTTATCCCCCAAACACTGGGAGGCAATAAAGTTAGCCAAGGGGGCGGGGGCTTCGGGGGTACAGGGAAATGTAGTCATTGTCTAGTTGTTAAAGGTCGCCCGGTGCTATTAGTTAAAAGTGTGCAGATTTCATTAAGTTATTAAGAGTACTGTACCTGCATCTATGAGAAAATCGACCTTAACTAAACAAAATGCCAGAATGCGTGTCCGTTTTCACAGTGTTTTAGACAGTACTGGTTGCTTAGTTTAATTGCATTAATTTTTGTATTTACTCTTTTACACAGCATCCGAAGTAGGTTACCTAACCCCAAAGCCCTGAATTGTTTAATGACCCATAGAAGGGAGTGTTTTACAGTTGAGCAAATGTGTCCAAATGTAATTTTGGTGGTGCCATGTTATGATCAGTCAATGAGGTACTCGATGAGCAGGTATTTAACTACACGTTCAAAACGTACGTTATTGTGGCTGTTGTTTGTTTGTACACAACCACCTCTTTTAATGTGTTTATTAACACAGAGCTCCATCTACCAGTCAGTGCTCACAGAGGGGCGACTAAAGCACAGAACAAAATGTATTCATTAATCCTGAGTGTGAAGGCACCCGGAAGCCCAGAGAGGCTAGGGATTCCAGCGCTTCTACAGACTCTGCCGTGCTCCTCTGCACCAGCAGGGCACAGCTCAGAATCTGCCGCTTCTGCTAAGAATAGGTGAGGGGGATGAGGTTGGGGCACGCAGGAGTTGCCGCCAGATTTCCATGTTATTGAAAGTGATGATTTGGACGTGAGGCAATGGAGACTGACTTTGTCTGTTTGTCTGCACCAGTCTATTTCTCTACCATCTACCAGGCTCACAGTCATGTATCCATTCATCTCTCTTTGTTAGAGGAGTGCGAGCCAATATATTAATTAGCAGGTAGAGCCAGCCGGAGACGGGCCAAGCATATACGAGCCAGTGGGTGAGCCGTGAAAATGATCGGCATGTTAATCATACAGTAAAAATTATGTAAATGTGTGATAAGGTCTCTTCAGAATTCAAAAAAGTGCATTTGTTTAGCGGGTCACCTCAGTACACAAGATTATAGCACTGAATTGAGAGGAAGTTATTAAAAGTGCTCGTTTTAAGCTTAAGTTAAAACTCCCGCTCGACAACAATGCCATTTGTGAATTAAGAGTGGTCAGTTGCCATGCATACCCCGAATGTTGCCTAGAGTCATATTATATTTAGAGTAACATTAAAATCTAGTTCATTAAACACGAGAAGTTTTTGTACAGCATGCATCTTGAACTCGCATATTTCAAGGTGGCAATCATAAAGATGAAAATGGAAGTGCCGGCAGGCAAGAAAACATGAACAGGAGTGAGGGGGGTTGGGGGAGGGTGAGAAGTCACAGACTGAGGAAGGGGGCGGTGGGGTGAGGAGACAGGGAAGACAATAGTGTTAGGAGTAAAGGGGCCAATGGCCGTGGAAGGATACAAATGATGAATGAGGAGGGACTAACAACCCTCAAACCAATCGGAAGGCAGCATTTAAGACAAAAGCCAATGGGCAGAGAGTGAGCGGAGTTTCCACACTACAGCATATACTGCATGCCTCGCAAAGTAATTACAGCGCATTTGCGCTGCAACGCTAGGTGAGACCTAAAAGAAAATAGTGTTAGGAGTAAAGGGGCCAATAGCCGTGGAAGGATACAAGTGATGAATGAGGAGGGACTAACAACCCTCAAACCAATCGGAAGGCAGCATTTAAGACAAAAGTCAAGGGGCAGAGAGTGGGTGGAGCTTTCACGAAGCTTTCACACTACAGTATATACTGCATGCCTCGCAAAGCACCATTAAAAACAACAGACACAGTGTTTTTCCAATATTCATGGAACGTTTTGCTTTTATTATTGCTTGCTTTCTGCACTGATAGACAATGGTATATAGACAGTGTATGTACAGCGTATATGAGATCCAAATACGTTTTTGCAAATCAAACTTATTGTAATACACCATACAATACTTTTGCAGTGAGTCTTTGGTCATGTGTGCTTACTTTTTCCTTCCCATGTAAACTTTTTCTGTGAAAAGGCCCTCTCAACATTGGCACGTGAGATGAGCAACGCCAAAACAGCCAGTACACAATTTGCTAACTCTGGCCACTGACATAGCTTTCCATGCCAATAGTGGTGCACCTAAAGATTGCGATTCTCTTTGCAGGTTCGAAAACATTTGTGTTGAACTGGGTGCTTATCCCTCAGAGATATTGAAGCGGTATAAATGAAGCGGCACTTTGAATCTACTGAGAAAATTCCCTTTTATGGAAGGGATCTAGAGCTTGTACAGAGTAGCACAGTGAGGTTTCATTGGCTTCAAATGCCATGGTTGGTGAAGGGACACTTCTATGCATCACTGCCAGCCATTTCTCATACATTGTAAAATGAAAGTTCCTGAAATGCCTGTCAACATTGCTTTGCATACCAAGTGGCAAGCACTCTAACATGGAACATGTTGCAGTGCCAAAGTCACTAATGATGTCGCCCAGCCTACTCTGAAGGACATGTTTCACATCTACACCAATTATGCTCAACACTTGGCAGACAAGGGTGTTTTCAGACTCTAGTTCTTGGATTATGTCCACTACAGCAGTTATGTTTTCCTGCGAAAATCTAAGAATGCAGTAGAGTGTACTTTTTTTCACATCACTATCAATATGCGACCAGAGATCCTCACATTCCTTGCCTTTGGCATAATTAATTCTGTAAACAGTTACCACATGGATAATATAGCATTCACAGCCCCTTGATCTGAGAACTAGCAGCTAAGTGACACTGTTGAAAGGACTCTTTCTTTGATGCCACACAAAGCTGAGAAATATTTGCATTTTAGTTCCAGCGCATAACAAAACAGTGCACCAAATGGACTAAAAAGTCAATAGCATTCTTCATTAACTCTGAGATTGTGAAGATGCTTTCAGCATGCCATCTAACAGGTGACAAGGATCTCTTACAGGGAAGCACTTCAGCTCAGGTATCGATTGTGACAGGTCATCACACAACTTTTTCATATACGTAGCTGAATCACTGCAATACAAACAAAACTACTTGGAAATAACCTTTTTGCAGAAGCATTCCAAATGACATTGTGTTCCATGTTTTCCAAAAGTCTAGTGTCATGTTTTCACCACTATCCCAGATGTTTGGTGATAGCAATCTTTTCACACATACTTGTCACTATACCTTGCATTGAATGTTTAAAGACTGAGGTGTTGAACTACTATCAATACTGACTCACTAGAAACTGGGGGCTGATATAGCAAAGGTTTTTACCTATTCTCTGTAGGTAAAGGTGATGGCACATATTGGGGAAGATTCTTATGAAACCAGTCATTTTACTTCAGTGAAAGAATCAAACACAGCCAAATGTCAAATATGATTTTGATATTTCCTGATTCTCTACAGTTTATAAAACCATTAAATAATACCTAAAACCTGCTTCTAAACCCTGCATCTTTAGACCAAAGACCACAAAACTGAGAAAGCAAAGGAAAGAAGAAATAGTATTTATGTGACATCCCTAAACAAAAAAACTCAAGCAGAATAATGTTAGCCCAGTCTTTCTTGGTGCTAGCTTGTATTAAAAAGTTACATTGTATTGGTCCCTTCAGGAAGAAAAAAAAATACTCCTTCACTCTCCTTTTCCTATCTTTGAATGGCATTTAGTTTGTGGTTCGGCAGGTGTTTTTTAGGTGCTTATATGTTTACACTTGTGAGGGCTATTTCCGTTTCGGTGGGGTTTTATCAGTTATTATGGATTTAAACCTAAAACCGGACAGCCTAGACGTAATGCCCATTGCAACACTTTGAGACTTTCTAATGTAGTGGAGAGATATTGAAGTAACTAACCAACCTGCCACATTTCAACAAAACTGTGCAGAATGGGTTGTTTATGCATTACTACTTCAGCAAACATAGAAGAATTGGGCTCTGTTCCAATGGGATCCACAAAACAATCTCCCAACACATAGAACCATGGAATATGTCCTCCTTAAAGAGATTAGCCTGGTATCACAGTACTTGCTCAGAGGTCAGGCATGTTGCTCTTAAGTCCAGTAAGCTACAAAAATATGCCTTCACATCTGCTGGATTGACAGCAAAGTTTGCCCCAATAGTGCTGTGAGCAGTCACAGTCTGACCAGCTATCACTCACCTCTTCCGTTGGATATGCTGATGGCCTGGATCTCCCACGTCGTGATGGAGTCAGGAACAAATGTATTTTCTCTGTAAGACACATAAAGCAAATGACAAAAACAAATCTGTGCATCTGAATAATATAGCCAGGTGAGGAGATGATGCTACTAGTGCTGATGCAGAGAAATATGATATTATAAATGCAGTAAGTTCTCAATTTTAGCTTCGTTTTATTTATGAATATGAAGCAAATTGGAGGTTAATGTAATAGGCGTGCATGCATGTATGCATTGTGCTATGGGACTGTGCTGCATTCACTCTGAAAGTTAATGCTTCAGAGCATACTGGATCTAAGCCAGGTAGGAAAAGGGAGAGGACTCTGAAAGGAAAGTGAATTAATCTTTAGGTGGGACAGATGTGGGCTATTTCAGAGTTGCGGTGTTGTGGATCTAGGAGGATCCTCAGCATCTCCCTAAAATTAGGATATCCTATGGTATTGCATTTCTTAGTGGTCAAGATTAGACTGGCTTGAGAGGATTTGAATATTAGTCCACCTTGCTGAGGTTGACCTAGTCCTCAACCCAGATTGACTTACGGGTCATACAGAGGATCTTACTTTGGATTTGTGCTTCCATCAGAAGACAGTTGAGTAGATGTGGTTGCAGTTTGTCTGTCCACATGGTTTTGGAACATCTCAAAATGTAGGGCATTGCCATGACATTGTCAATATTGGATACACAATTGCCCATAAAAAAGGTGCTCAGTGTTTGCTTGAGCATAAACTGAGTCATTTTATGCAGAGCAAAGCTGAAAATTGCAGGACATATCAATTTGACTGATTTGCTGCACAACGTGACTTTGTTAAGAAAGGTGGCACAGATATCTGGCTAGGACACACTTGAGTGGTCCTCCAAACTAGGGCCCAAAATATGAGTATTTTAGCCTTATTCGCGGATCAGCTGAGCTTTTAATTAAGCATGAGTGATCTAGAGGCAACAGTGAATGGAATCCACATAATCTATGCATAACTTTAGGATCTCCAGAACAACTTCGACATGCATCTTAAAGTGAAGGAAAAAGTTGTGTATGACTGCTAAAAAAAAGATAAGGTACAGGTCGAAGAGGTGTGAGTCTGCAGTTGTGAAATACCCCATAAGGCAGGTCAGTGTTTGAGAACCTGAAGGACTGAATTTTCACCTGATCAGAGTATCTGTTCAAGAAGTATCCAAATCAGTGCCAGGCTTTACCACTGACATCTTAGAATACTCACAGGTTCTCCAAGGGAACTTGAATGCTTGAGTCAGGTTCTAGTTATGGTCAAGAACCTCAGGCAGGACCAAGGATAGAAATGACAGAGCTATGCCTGTGTGTGGTACAAAGTCAATGCAGTGTGTGGGAACTCACACTTGGGAGCTGAGAGGTTTTTAACAGGCACTCTCTAAAGTAATGCACTAATTCCTGCAAATGACTGTGAAAAAATGTTTACCAGAGAAATCAGCAGGCTATTTATGAAACCTCCCAGACACGGCTATTTATGAAACGCTGTGGGCATCAGTCTAGAATCAATTTTGTGCGATCACACAAATTTCATAACTTCATTCTTCAGCATGTTGTGAAGGAAGTTACTTGAAGAAGATTTTTTTTTTTGTCAAATGACAATTCGGTGGAGTTAAAAGTGGTGGAATAAAACCAGCAAATTAATATTTGGAAATCCGTTTGGGCATCCAGTCTGTACTCTTAGTTGCAACTAAGAGAGTAGCTGGAATTCGTATCTAATTGCTGTGCCACAGCCCTGCGGAGGTGAAACTTTTCAGCATTTCTGATTTCCAGTGTTTCCTTGCCGGACCGTGGCTTCCATTTCAGTATTTTGTGCAGTAACACGTTGAACTATGATCAACATAATGGGAAGCGCACTGAATTCCTGAAGCGTTAAAGACGTTTCTGGATTCACCTGTGAATTGTAGGTCAAGTGAAGATGTAGAAAACCAATAGGTCATGAGCGGAGCTGTTGCTTTTTTCTGTGTTTGTATTCACTTACAAACAAGCATTGGCAAAGCCATTAGGTCTGCCATTTTACTTTGTATTGACCAGTAATTTTAGTGTGTGTATGGGTGAATGAGATAACGAGTTAATGAGTGGATGATTGGATGGGTGAGTGAGGGCATGTATGGAATAATGTGCTGACTCATTCACAATATTTATCCATTCAGGCATTCATTGGAGTAATGTCTTAAGTAAAGGAATACCTTTGTGAGTGTACATTAAATAATGTTGAGTACATAAATTAACTGTACAGGGTGAATGAATATTGCAACGAACAAGCTGGTACAGGAAGGAAAAAGTGAATTCATATGAATCAAAGTGTGAAGCAGGTAATGAATGAGTGAGCAAACAGAAGCGGATGTGTGCACCCACTAGTGAATGCTGCACTGGGTTCAGTAATGAATGCTTCAGCGTGCAGCAGTGAAGGAGGGAGTACCAATACGAATGCATAAATGTACAGAACTAAATGAGTTCAGCAGTGAGCATGTGATTAGAGCAATCAATGCACAAGTGTCCAGGAGTGAATGGATGGAGTACTGAACGACTGTGGAACTAAGACAATGAATGTGGGACTGGAGGTGTGAATGACTACTACAACGAATGACTGAGCAGAGGAATACATGAATGAATAAGCAAGTATTCATAAGTGAACGAGTGAGTGAATTACTAAACAGAGGGTGCATGGAACAGTAGTAGGGATTGAAGCAATGAGTGCTGACAGCCACATGTAGTAGTGAGTGGATGTGAAACACGTTTGTAAAAGTGATCCTTCTGACTGGCTGTTGCCAGAAATATAAAAGTAGATGGAACAAATTAACAAGTAAAATAAATTAGAAATTTGAATTTCAAGGTGCAGAGTAGATCTAGGAGAGCAAAAGGGAAGAGAACGCTACATTTAAGTACATACGAGACAGATGATCACATATTTAAAGAATCTTTGGGGCTTCGGGCAAGACATTTTCTGGGCACTCTTAAGGACAATTATGAATTTATTATCCATTTTTAGCTAATTACAGCCCTCATGATGTAAAGCAAAATTGAAATACATGAAACTGTGTCCCACAAAGCACAGCCAAATAATATGAAAGAAATCTTGGACAAGTGATGATAAAGTTATTTTCTTATTTGTGCTTCACTCTAGATTTGTTGTCTTCTAGCAATAATAATTCATATAGAATTCCGTGCCTAACAAACCACATTCACCCCATTAAAGAAAAGACATGGTAAAATGACTTTGATGATGTTTTGTGGACAGATTTATTGTATTAAAATACAAATTATGGATATACGACTTGAAAAGGTAGCTTTAATTTAACATTTTCATAAGCACAAATAAACCCCATCACAATTGTCATCCATGCTGCAACAGTGAGACTTGAAGCAGGTGAAATCTGAGTGTTCTCTTTAATTCCCTTCCCCTTCCTTGTCCATCCTCTCCTCATTCTATGTACACTTCTCTTGTTAGACAGTGACTTCCTGATTGATTGAGTAAGGGAGGGTAAAGAGTGGGACAAGTTATATATAGAGGATGGGAGAAGCAGAAGTAGATATCTGTGATAGAGAGAATGGAACGAAAGGTGTGGCAAAGAGGAAAAGTTAAGTAGAGAGGCAGTTGAGGTAGACAGAAGTGCAATCATAAAGAGGGAAATAGAGGGTGCGGTAGACAAAGAGGTGAAGTCTGAGAAATAAGGTAGGGAGAGGTATACAGGGAGGGAGGAAGAGAGAAGAGATGTAAATAAGGTGGAGTGAAATAGAGGTAGATGCAGAGAGTGATAGGAGAAATATAGATATATATAGAGGAAATAATAGAGGAAAAGTGGTGGAAGTAGAATAAGAGAGGGAATGACAAAGGTAGTGAGAAAAGAGTTTTCAAAGAGAAGGGTGCTGGAGAGGTGAATATATAAGGAAGTAAACTGTTAGGTTTGGTAGCAAGATAGAGAAGGTGGTTGGGTAAAGATGAGGGAGAGAGATGTGAAGTAGAGAGAGACTTGAGCTAGGGAGAGAAGTGACTAGAGAGTGGAGAGCTAAAGAGTAGAGTACTGAGAGTAATGAGAGGGGTGAGGAACAGATCAAGAGAGGTGTATGGAGAGATTAGTGAGATGAAAAAGATGAAATATTGTTGCTTTTGGTAAAGGGTACAGAAGTTGCAGATCTTAGCACCTGGAAAGTTCCTCTTTCCACTAAAGCGTAGCCCCAAAGCATGATTCTGATGGTTTTCCACATTGTATTGCTGAATCTACACAGCTATATAAGAGACAGAAAAGTGTGTGGACTGTTGAACCATGTTACAGAGATCCTTGATTTACTTATTGAAAAGAAGTCTGTCCAAAAAGATTTTTATGATCAAGAGATTCCCTAATCTAAGCATTGAGGCTTAGTCATTTTCGTAAGAGGTCTGAACCGTAGGGACGCAATGGTGTGGAGGAGAATATGGTGGCTCAGAGATGAAAGTGGTGGTGCGATGACATGGGGGAACAAAGAAGTATGAATAGGATTGTTAATTCACAAACACACACACACACACACACACACACACACACACAGTTTAATGGTGCCCCTTCCCTTGTATGGATACATCAATTCCAGAATGATCCGTTTTTTTTACAGTAGACAAAGATAAGTTACTAGAAGGTGATTAGTATACAAGGCACACCACCTACATATCAAGCAGGTTATTGATCATGGCCACCATTCAGTTTGGAAAGGAGAAGCTGTTGTCAAAGACGATGGGCGAGGACCTCTAAATGCAAAGTTTGAGCCAGTGGGTGTTTTTCGATGATAAGGTCATAGTTTGAATGTGTTGTCTTTGACGACATTGCTGTTGACTGGTCACCATACACTTGCACAACGGTGGATATCTTTGAAGTGGAATATAAAAGATTAAAATGGCCACACTTAGCAATCAATCTTACATGTGTTTTTTGTTCACATTCACTGTCTTCCACAGCCAGCTCTCAGGGAAGTTTGTTCTTGCGTCGATAGAGTCTTCGTCATAAAACTCTTCCTCTTCATCTTCTGAAAGAGCTGCAACAACAGAGGAATATTGGACTGGATGAGCTCATAAACACTAATCTTGGAAGAGATGGAGCATGTGTGAGGTGAATGGAATAGAGCACATGCATCTCCAGACCCTCCCACAGCATCACATCAGCACTGTTAATTTTGTAGATGACTTTTTAACCCCTTGATTTCCGAGGTGCCTGTGTAATCCTGTGCTAGATTTCCTCTCTGTCTTTAGAAATCTTCAATATACATGAAAAAGTCACTTCCCTTCAAATTTGTGCCTCATGCCCATGTTTTACTTATGTCATGAGGGAGTACTGTGTCCACCTTTGTATGATGTATCCATACATAACAAGGGCAGCAAGAGTGTTTTGAGTGAGATGCTACAGTCCAACAGGGGGCAAAGGCCATTAAAGAGAAACTGTCAACATGGGGAGTACAGTAGTGGGGCACCGACAGGCTTAGGGATGCTCCGCAGTAGGGATAATTCTCAAAACTAGGGAACAATGACAGACCAAAGCCATTTCCATATTTACAGAGGTTCTCCCATTTAGGTTCTCACTATGAAGGTGATGTAATTTGGAATGGGGATACCAAGGGACTGGAACCTCAGATTCCAGCCTGTATCCACCACCAAATTCCAATGAATAAAACTGCAAGGATCTGCATGACTCCCAGGTCCTTTTCCATGCACTTGTTCCCGCTTCTGGGGAGGAAACCGCTGATACTTTCTCCTCAATCTGAGCACCTGGAACGTGTCAGGTCAGGCTTCCGCCCACTGCTGCAGGGGTCGGATGCGGTGTGGCTCTGCTGCTGCCCACAGCACATTCAGCATTTAATTGGACTGGTATCTCCAGGCCTGGATTGATCGGGTCTGGAGTTTGCGGGCACCATCGTTCCAGACCTGGAGACATTCAGAAAATTGGGCAGGCAGAATTCCATAGAAAGTTATCGCTCTGGTTGAATTCCAGTAACTCATATTGAGGGCCACATCAGAGATCAAAGAATTTCTCTTTTAGACAAAATGCAGTATGCAATGAACAGAAAGTCCATGATTATGCTTTACCAATATTTGGAACTTTTTCTGAGTTTTTGGGAAATATCACCGGTCACTATTACAAAAATCCTGTTGCAGGTGCCAAAGATATTTCAGGCAATTAGCATGAGGTGTGCAGTGTTGGTAGCACACTTCCAATACTCCCCGGAAAAGTTTGAAATATTCTAGAGAACTAAAATATGTGCAGCAACCAGAAATGTAACTGGTTTGAAGATCATTAGTGGCAATTTAGCACAATGGGTTAAATTATCTTTGATCACATTCATGCAGGCACAGTACAGAACACACTAAACACCTCATGCTTCTGATTCACTGTCTCTTGAGTGGTTTCTCCTCCTACCAAAATTCCTTTGGATGTGTTTGGTACCACCCAAATTATCTCATCTTGAAAACGAAATTCATAGGAGAGAGAAGAACTTTCCACAAAGCACTTACAGGGCCCGGTGACCAGGAGTCTGGAGTTTTTCAAAGCTCCAGAATCTTTAAACAAAAGATGCTCTATTTTAACCTATTCATTTTATTCAGGGCTTTTATATTGAACAAGCCTAGCCCCAGGAGGCAGTATAGTGCTTTACATGGAACTCCAATTACAAGTCAATTTGTGCTAGCTAGAGACCGATGTCTACAATAAGACAAGGGCTCATGTACAAGCTACATAAAAAGCAGCAGGTAAAGGCGTGGGTGGAATCAGAGAGTCCGGAGAGCGGAACAGAGGCCCAAAGGGAATACTAGGTGAAAAGGAATGTTTTAGTTCTCCTCTGCAGTTTGTTAGAACATCTTATTCCTTGGGGATTTCCAGTTTGATCAGGTTGCACAGCGTGTGGTGTGGTTGCAGTCAGATGGAGATAGCTTTTATGATGGATGGTATGATGTGCTTGTATGAGTGTAAACTAGATGTGGTACCATCCGTGTTAACCTTGAAGATCTTTGTGGGAGGAGTGATGTGGTTGTACTTGCATTAGTCAGTGAATGACGTGAGTTGCTGCATGGAGCACAGCTTCCAATTATTGAGGGAAGAGTCCAGAATGACTGTCAGCAGGGAGACTCCATCCCCCCTTCCCCCCTCCCCTTCATTGCTTCACCGGTGAGAGCTTGCACTGTGGAGTGGACGCTGTACACTGGGCAGAAGACTTCAAACTTTGTAAGTGGCTCAGTAGTTACCAAGCCGTTCCCTTGAATAAAAGACTAGGGGCCCGATACACAAAGGTAAACTGAGACAAAAGTCTAAGTTTACTACTCGTAAATGCCCTTTGTGAATACCAAAAGTCGTAAAGTTAGACTTTCGTCTCAGTTTACCTTTGTAAATATATATGTATATTTATATATATAGTTAAGATTCAGATTCATTTTCCATAGGAAGAATATTATTTCATTTTCCAATAACTTTGGCGTTGTTTGATGAACCCTCTCAACATTTTCACCAGGTGGTTTGCAGCTCACTTCAGCTGCTGTATTGAAAGTTTTGGTGTGATCCGGCAAGGGGGGCTGGGAAAATGGTGGGTCCCAAAACGTGTTTTCTCCATGCTCATTTCCATAGGAACTGCATACATGGTTACAGCCCAAACTGCTGAACGGAATTACACTAAATTTGGCAGAAAGGTAGCTGTTTGTCCTAAAAGCGAACTTTTGTAAATTGGTGTACACTTGTTCAGTAGTTGCGTAATTTTGTAAAGATTTTTTCAATTGTATATATTGGGGCGAGGAGGGTCCGCAACTTTAACGCAAGGCAGCGTGAACCCCAGCAGTAGGAGGAATGCTCTAATTGGCTGGCCGCAAGCTGAAGAAAGTGTTGCAGCCACCATTTTATGAAGCAGAGCCAATCCTGGGGGATGGTTTTAAATGTTGGAAAGCATACAAGAGGTCAGTGTAGGAGTACCATGACGCCAAGGGTGTATTGTAGGGGTGTCTTAGACATCCCTTAAGTTTTCGAATGCATAGATTCGTTTTTTTCTCCACATGGATGGTGTTGCAACCCAATCGTGGTGCTCAGCACGATTCCTCCTGTAAAGTCACGTTGGAGGTTGTGAACCCCACGAAACAAATAAAAAACAAAATTAGGGCCACCATTTTATGAAGCGCGAGTCAGTCCCAGGGGATAGCTATCAATGTGAAAGAATGTAGAAAGGGTAAGGGTTGGAGTACCCGGACCTCATGGGTATATTGTAGGTGTCACCTAGGGACCTGTTATGAGTTTTACAATTCGAAGATAAGGTCATTTTTCCCACGCGGCAACAGTTGCAACCCCACTGCAGCGCTCAGTGTTGCCCCAATGTAACATCGTGATGGAGGCATGAACCTCACTGAAATAAATAGAAAAATTATATACATTCAAACACTCACTCATACATTAATGCATGCACTCAAACCGTCATAAATCCACTCACAGGCTCAGTCACAAATGCATACACCCACTCAGAGAACCACCGAGACAGTCACTCAACCTCAGAGACCCACTTACAGACTCATCTACCCACTCAGACCCACTCAGACACTGAAGCACTCACACAGAGACCGACTCAGAGACCCATGCACCCACTCACAGACCCACTCAGACACTCATGCAGCCAAACACAGACCCACTCAGAGACTCACATATCCATTCACAGACCCACTCAGACAGCCACACTCCCACACAAGGCCCATTTAGATACTCATGCACCCACTCACAGACCCACTTGGAGACTCATGCACCCACTCACAGACTCACCCAGCCACACATCCACTCAAGACTCATTTAGACGTTCATGCACCCACTCACAGACCCACTCAGAGACTCACACACCCACTTACAGACCCACAGAGATTCATGCACTCACTCATAGACTCATAGAGTCATGCACTCACTAACAGACCCACTCATAGACTTGTGCAGTCCCTCACACACCCACTAAGAGGTTCATACAATCACTCTCAGACCCACTCAGAGTCATGCGTGTACTCATACAGAGGTTACAGGGATATTATTGTTAGGAAATAGAATTTAAAACCTTAGAAATTCACTGAAAAATTAAAGGTTACAGGGTATTATAATTTGGAAATAGATTTTAAAAAACTATAGAAATTAACTGAAAAAAACAAATGTTACAGGGGTGTTATAATTAGGCTAAGATTTCACTTGTACAAAACCAGTGAAATTCAGCAGTTATAGTTACCTTAGCTAACTATAACGTATTCCCCCGCAATGCACTGTTTAAGACCTCATATATTGCATCACTCATGACATGTTCAGTGACATCACTGATGACATAACTGATTACATACCCATTCACACTTCCATACAAACACTCAGGTATGTGCTCACTCACCTTTAGTCATTCACACAGACATTCACTCTCCAATGCGACTACTTACACACACAGTCAGTCATTCATACAGACATTCAGACAACCACTCACTCACCCATACAGTCACTCAAATATCCACTCACTCACCCACCCAGGCAGTGAAACACCCACTCACTCACCACCAAAGTCATTCACAAACCCACTCACTCACCCACACAGCTATTTACTTATACACCAATACAGCCACTCACACACCCATTCACACCTCCATACAGAGACACCTAGAAAACCAGTCATACACTCACTCACTCACCCATACAACCAATCAGATACCTACTCACACATTCATACAACCACTAACACATCCACTCAGAAAACCTTAAGACCTACTTAGAAAATCTACTTTTTAGCCATACATTCACTCATGCATGCATTCACACACCGATGCAGCCACTGACACACTCACTCACCCAGCAACGTAGTCACTCACTCACACACCCACTTACTCACACACACAGCAACTCACATACCTAGTTTTACACAAATACAGCCACTCACACACCCACACACACCTATACAGCCACTCCCTCATGAACAAAAGCACTCACTCACACACCTATGCAACCACTCACATACCAACTCACACACCAATACTACCACTGACACAACTACTCACTCACCTACAGACCTAGTCAGAAATACATTCACTCACCCATAGTCCCTTATACATGCGGTTGCACGCCCATTCAGCAACTCACACACAGATACAGACAATCACACACCCACTCAGATCACACACTTATTTCTAGTACAGCTAGTATAGTAATCTAACTTTTGTAGTAGGTTAGTACATATCTTTAACACCCATAAACTCTTAAACACACTTACTCTCACTGGATGATGTCATCAGTGATGTCATTTGAGATGTCATCAAATGTTGTCACTGACCATGTCATGAGTGATGTAATATGTGAGGTCAGAGGCAGTGCATTTCAGGGAAGTAAGTTATAGTTAGTTCAGGTAACTATATCCGATGAATTTCACTGGTTTTGTATGAGTGAAATCTAAATATAATTGAAGTGAAAAAAATACATACATATATATATATATATATATATATATATATATATATATATAAATATATTAGATAGTTATAGTTAGGACGGTGTTTCCATAGCAAATCTGAAAATTCTATTTTCAATAACTTTGGCGCCGGTTGACGAATCTTCGCGAAATTTTCAAAACTAATGGGGCGCTCCGCTCAGCTCCTACCCTGAAAGTCTCGGGGGGATTCGTCAAGCGGGGGCCGAGAAAAAAGGGGGGTCCCAAAACACGTTTTCCCCATGCATTTTCCCATAGGACCTTTAGCCGAAGGTATAGCCCGAACGGCTGAACAGAATTACTTGAAATTTGGCAGAGAGGTAGTGCTCAGGTCAGGGATGTGCCTTTTGCATGTATGGAGTCAATCTGTTCAGTAGTTCCTGAGAAAATTGCAGTTAAAAGCACATACATATCTATAGCCGCGCACCGTGCGTGCACCGTGCGAGCATCCTAACGTGCGTGAGCGTAATTCTGATTGGTGGTTACATGTTAGTCAACGTTCGAATCGGTCGAAATCAGGAAGTGTTGGCCGCCATTTTGTTTGTTTTCAGTGCGAGAGTGAAAAAGGAAGGTGGCGAACGTGAAAAGGGGGCAGGGTAGAGAGTTCCTGACCCCCTAGCCTTTGTCAGTGGGTCCCTGAAGGACCCCGAAGGCAGAAATTTCTTTTTTTTATTTATTTTTTTAAATCGCGGGGGTGCGCGCACCGTGCGTGCACGGTGAAAAACCAAAAAAAAATGAATACGTAGTTTATTGTAAAATAAATATAATACATACATAACTTAGCATTTAAAAAACCGTACAAATTCACTGAAAAAACCATAGGTTTCACACACGTTATAGTTAGGAATTAGCATTTAAAAAACCTTGCAAATTCACTCAAAAAACCATAGGTTTCACACATGTTATAGTTAGGTGGATATTTCACTCGTAAAAAACCATGAGTGATGCCAGTGACCATGTCATGAGTGATGTAATATGTGACGTCATGAGCAGGATTGCGGGCGCGCGAGTTATAGTTATCTGAACTATGAGGCCAAAAGGGGACATCAGAAGCACCGAAGACATTAATGAAATATTATAATCTATTTAATTTTAAGTGCATTGTTTGGTAAATATATGGGAGAGGGTGAGCACGCTAGGCCCTGAATCGGGCCAATGGGTGATACAATAAATCTGGTCTCGGGGAATACAACTGAAGTGGGCAGCATTTGAGCTGTTGGAAGAACAAACTGGAGTAGATGAGGCTGAACAATTAGGCACTACTCAGCTAAATCTAGCACTACAAGGCACTTGCCAAGGGGATATTTAAATTGCAACCTGACCCCAACCTGGGGGGTTTAGATGAAAAGCGCAGGAGGACGACGGCACTGGTACGGAAGGATTGGGCGAATCTGGTGATAAAGATCCTCTCATTCACCGGCAAGAACAGGCAATAGCCCCTTCAACCCCCCCAACTATCATTGCTGATCTCTCTAGCTGTATTACTAACGATAGCTTGAACATTGCTAATACTAACCCAATCTACTCTCTGCTAGATGATGTGGCTTCGCATTCTGGATCAACTAGTTCACCACTTGGCCGGAAGAAGGACGATGCTAAAACTAAGTCTGAAAGATGATACAAAAAAGGTGTTGACAAATAATGTGACACACACGATCACAAGATTATTGCTGGCAAACTTGTCACAGACAGCAGTCCCCTCCGTAAGTGGGTTACGGCAAAGGGCGAAGTGAAAAACTTGATATCGTGACTCTCTGGCTCTGGCCCAGGTATGGATTATGATCTAAGACGCACGTTTCAAGGACCTAGTAAAGAATTAACTGCTTCTACTGATAAGGAGCCGACTGCAAACAGTGGCTCGAAAAATGCGGTGGCTGGTTTTGTTCCTCCAACTACCCTCGCTAATGTGGGTAAAGGCGACTTAACTGCTTTAACTGCTGGCTTAGCTGAATCTTCTGTCGTGGTGATCCTGCAAGCATTACAAGCCCAAAGAGAAGAAGCGCAGGAGTATTATACACAGGCCAGGGCTGATAGCTTATCGATTAAGGAAAATGCTACTTACCAGTATGCATCTGTTCTTGGCATGTAGAGCTGCAGAATATCACACTTTTGCATAGATCGCCATCTGGTGTTGGGCTCGGATGCTTGCACCTTGCTGTTGTCTTGGAAGAAGTATTTTGTAGTCACGAGATAGGTGACTCCTCCCTTGGACGAGAGTGCCCACGGGCATCGACTCCATCCTCAGATTGTTTTTTTCTGCCATCGGGTTCGGATGTAACTTCAGCGCTCTGATTCGGTACCGTGTTTCCAAACCTTTTTGACGCGCAAACCATCGCAAACTCGACGGTATTGTTTTTGTTTACGTGCCTTTCGACACGCTAACTCAAATACTCGATTCCACTTGTCGACACGGGCTGTGGGGCCTATCGATGACATTCGGGCCTTCAGCTACTGGAAAGGACTCCATTCAAAAAATGCCCCCAGTATGGAGCTAAATTCCCACAACCTTTGTCTCTCACCGGAACACGAAGATGTTCCAGCGGTTTTAATGGCTTTAAAACTTTCCAAAGCCTACAAAATGCATATGCACTCCCACGCCAATATCATTATAAATATTTACAATTTAGAGACTTTACCATGAGATCAAAGGGGGTGTGATCTGTAGGGACATATGATATATGAACATGTTTGCAAGAGACACCTCAGAAGCATGCAGTTCGTAAAGCATATCAATATTTGTGTCAGGAGAGGATTGATCCATGCTTACAGTTAGCTTCAAAATGGAGCAGGGTGCTAGAAACAGAAGTCACTTCTATGGCAATAAATGATGCCCTTATAACGCTAAAAGAAGCTGTTTGGTCTACTAACCTAAAGCTTCAGTAGTTTCGGACAATATGCATGCTATACTATACCCCGGAAAAATTAGCCAGTTGGGGGGGCAAAGTAGACGACATCTGAGTAACAAAGTGTATGGTCCAAAATGTAGATTATATGCTGCTCATATTTTGCATATGTTTGTTGCATGCCCATTGCTATTGCCATTCTGGCAGGGAATCAGACAAGTCTGTAAAGCTCACCTCGGCTTAGACTTGGTTTTCACTACGCAGGAGATTATGTTGGGGTATAAGGCTGAATTTAGTTACTGCCAGATTAGCAATCTCAAGGGCCTGGATATCTCCAAAACCAAGCAGCACTGCAGAATGGTAGGCTATTGTGGTGGAGATCTTTCAGAGAGAAAGGGATCTGGCTCAAAGTAGAGGCATACGATCGCT
Organism: Triturus cristatus; assembly: GCF_964204655.1. Lineage (NCBI taxonomy): Eukaryota > Metazoa > Chordata > Amphibia > Caudata > Salamandridae > Triturus > Triturus cristatus. The sequence goes on from NC_140587.1 coordinate 163,469,690, forward strand.
TCTGATGTTCAATGTTGTTTGGCAAAGAATGATAAAAGACTAATGTATTTTCCATATATTTCTATATCTTTCTTTCATTGTATTTTATAGGTACTGTTTTAGATGTATGTTTTGTTACAACATCTATGATATGAACTCCTATATATGAATTAGTATTGCCTTACTGTTAAATTTTGTATAAATTATGTTGATCTCCTTTGCACAAATGAAAATTACATTTTAAAAAAATAAAAAAGAGTGGTAAATATAAACAATAGTTCCCCAGAGTAAGGACACCTTGTTCAGGGAAACAGTGCATTTTATTTCACCCAGTCATTCATTCACTAATGGATGCTTTGTCGCTACAAAAGGTCAGTTCTAGACTTGGAGCATTGCAACATTTTAGTATTCATTTTTCGATAGGTTTATGCCTTCGTCAATGTTTTTGGTGCTCTCATTTAAGCCTCCTTTTTTACCTCTAGTTCCTCTGCTCTGACTACTGTTTTGATTACAGATTCTTCAGAGAACTGATTTGATGACTACCTTTTGGGACCTTAATGACACCAGCTTGTTATAGATCATCATCCTGGACATGGCGCACAGTGTCCTTAGTGGTCAAGGACTTAATTATCTGACTACCTATGTTCAGTTACCCATTCTAGAGTCTTACGCAAATGGGAAAAAGGAGCTTCTTAGGTGTAGGGTGTATAAACTGAAAGATACATTATGTCAAGATCAGGTTAGAAGGTTTAGCTAATGAAGTTATTACATGTGATCCTGTCAACCCTTAGCTAAATTTGTTTTTATATAATGGGATGAAAGTGCGAGGAGACCTTATCGTAATGTATGTTATAAATCAATCCATTTATGTGTCGCTGTTATTGATGCTCATGTCAGTTTGGAAGTATTCCACTTTGGATTTTTCCTCACGCTACCTCTTTCGAAAAGCATCTGTGGTATCTTGTTGTATGGAACACCAGCTACACAAAGGTCCTACCCTTAGCTTGGTCTTCCCAGAATGGATGCTAGGGACCCTCCACTGCAACCAGCCACTGACTATATGATGAAATAGCTATCTATTACCTTACCTTGGTACTTGCTAGACAAGTAATCAATGTTGCTATGAATAAATTATATATATGTGTGGTTCAATCTGGGGTCAAAGTGTTAGCATCCTTGAACTGCTGAGCACTGTAAGACGAATATTGTTGATTTAATAACACTCATGTGAATTTTCTAAAATCGTATCTGTGATGAAAGTAGCAATTAATAATTAAACAAAAGGTGCAAAAAATGCAAACAATGGGTGTTGTTAAAGGTATGTATGTGTTGCCAAATAATAGAATATAAATAAATACAAGGAAAAATAAACCAAGAGAGCGATCAACCATGAACCATTGGTTATGCTGTTAATTATAGAATGGGCTGCCCATGGAGCCCCTCGCTGCCAGGCTCAGACAACACCACACCCACAGAGGTCTCGGTTTTGCGGCCCGAGCTCTTGCCTTCTCCATGTATGTGGACGACGTCACACTCTATGTCCGCAATCCCCAGGAGAATCTCGGCCTTATGGTCTGCGAGGTGGTACGTTTCGGGGGCCTTTCTGGCATCCAGGTCAACTGGGACAAGTCCATTCTTTTTCCCCTCATGGATGCTACTGTCCCCTTCAATCCGGATTACCCTTTTGTATGGGCATTGGGACCTACTAGATATCTAGGTATTTGGCTCAGCAGAGACGTGAACGAACTCTGGAAGGCCAATTTCGGCCGCGCTGTAGATTGGCTTGAGTCTAAGATCCAACTCTGGTGACGGTTGCCCCTGTCTCTGGCGGGCCGCATAGCCATCGTCAAGATGGTGGTGCTCCTGAAGTTTCTGTATTTATTCGTGAATGTCCCCTTCCCCTAACAGTGCACTTCTTCCGCAGACTCCGCTCCCTTATCATTACCCTTGTCTGGGCCGGTCGTCAGCCTAGAATCGCATATAATATACTCACCCTCCCAGTGTCGCGTGGTGGACTGGGAGCCCTGGATTTTAAACTATACGCCCTCAGTGCCCAAGCCAGCTTCCTCCACTTCTGGCTCCATACGACTCCTTTCTAACCTCACGTCGCGGTGGAGGCTAACCTCGCTGCCCCCTGGCCGCTCCTGACCGCTCTTTTTGCCCCAATGAAGCCCCTGAGCGGCAACACAGTGGAGACTTTGCGATGGGCCTGGGATGGGTTCCGGAGATATTCTGGCTCAAGCATGCTCTCCGCAAATGCCATGCCCATTGCACATAACCCGACATTCCCCCCTCTACAGACGGCCGGAATGGTCAAACACGCGACCTGTTTGGGACTCTCCATGGTGTCGGACCTCTACCCTAGAAACAATTTCTTTTCTCTCAAGTCTCCATGAACACTCTACTTTATTGTCAACTCAGGGCTCTCTGCAGGGAGCTTCATTTCATGTTTCCTCAGCCCTCCCCTCGATGGCCGCCCTCAATTTTCTCTACACATCCCTCTCCCGCCACAAGTTGGTCACCAAGATATATATAATATAATATTTGCATAGACTGTACCGCTCCCCCACTCAGCTGCACAAAATGGGCCTCGCCCCCAGCGACAGATAATTGTGCGGCTCTGCTCCAGCGGCAGACTTCTCCCACCTTGCCTGGCTGTGCCCCAAAGTCTCAACATACTGGCGCAAGGTGTGCGCCGCTGTTACTGAGATCACCTCCGCGCTGGTCCAGCCGGACCCTCTGCTTTGCCTCCTAGGCTTTGTGAAACTCTACCCAGATACTACACGTTGGCTGACTGCGATGCTTCTTGTTCCCGCACGGCGCAGGGGTTTCCATGTGTTGGGGTCGAAAGTCTGCGACAAAGGTTACCACTTGGCACGAGGACGCTGCGCGCTGTCAAACACTTTTGTCCGAATTCTGGGACATAATGCCGGCCACTTCCCGCCCGATTGATATTTGGGGTCCCCTTGTCTCCTATCTCCAGCGTAAGGACTCCCTGCACTCAGCGGCCTCTCCCGCGCTCCCTGCCGGCACTCCGCCCGCGTAGGCCGCCGGAGTTGGCCCATGAGATGCTGCCTCCCCACTCACATACTCCTCTGGTCCCCTGAACCCTCTTCCATCTGCGTTGGGCTTCTCCCGGGCGTTCTCACCCGCTCCTCCTGCTTCGCCTTAGAATCTCTCTTTCTGTCCATTGTAATGAGCTTTGTGTATATGATGTCTCATTTGATGTATGAAACAGTTCTCCTCTTTGATTGCGGACCCTCCGGCTGCATATACTGTAACCTTGAAGTGCAATTCTTTTTCAATAAAGGTGTTTGAAAAAAAATAAGAAATAAAAAATTATAGAATGGGCTGTAAAATATAGGACATCATCTGAACATTTATGAGGATAAAGGCTGCACAAATCCTTATTCATAAAGAATGGGAATCACAAAGTGCAGTCCCCTTGAGATAACACATACAAGATGCAGGATACAAACACTATTGCCTAAATTAAGGCCATACAGATTATTTAGCATTTGGCACTTGTTGATTTTCATTTAATTTAAGCTACCACACCAAATACATGAGAGAATCACCAAAGGGATTATTCACAAACCTAATTCAGATATAATTATCACTACGAGACACACGTAATTTGTATCATATGTAAGTAAAGTATTCAGTTTGAAAAACAAAAAAAGACATATTTTTCCTGACTTGTAGAATTATTTGTGGGTGCTTTGACCCCTTCTTTATGATCTCCTTTGAACTTTCACCAACACATGTTTCTTTTTTTGGCGGGTATCCCTAAGACTTCATCAAGGATATTCCAATATCCCATCATGCTCAGCCAGAGGTAGTTACCTCGGTTCTTTTTGTAGGGTACACTAGCTGAATAATAGCAGAGCATGAACGTGACTGTCTAATCAACCGGGATGGAGGGAGGGATACTAATGACTATCATGGAAAAACCCCTACGAGAGAACTGGAGTTACAGCTAACAAATGACACCTTCTCTCGAAGGTGATTTCCATGTATAGTCATAAGCATTAATAGATTAGCAAGCCCATCCCCCCTGAGGCGGTGGAGTAAACAACAACAATAGCAAGATAGATAGCGAAGCAAATAGATTTCTGAGGGATGCCTGTCCCACTTGAGCATCTGTTTTAGCATCAGTCAAGACGGTAATGCCTAGTGAATGTGTGGACTGACCTCATGTAGCAGCTTTGCAAATATCTGCCAAGGGAATATTTCTCATCAAGGCGGTAGTGGCTGCCTTGCCCATAGTGGAGTGTGCTTTGGGTGTGCTATCAACAGTCTTATTAGCTAATTGATACCAGAATAGGGTGCAAGAGACAATCCACCTGGAAAATGACTGTTCGGAGGTAGCCATACCTGTGTGAACTGGACCAGAATTGAGGTACAATTTTTGTGATTTGCAAATAGATTTGGTTTAGCCTAGATAAAACTTTAAAACCCTATTTACATCCAGAGAGTGAAAGGCACTCTCTGCTGAACTGGATGGATTTGGAAAAAGAAAGTGGGAAATATAGTCTGATTTACGTGAACGTAACTTTAGGGAGGAACTTGGGATGGGTCCTCAACACTACTTCAGAAGAATGGAAGATTGTGTATGGCTCATGAACACTGTTAGACGTGGCACCATTGGCGTGGGTCTCCCTTCCATTTTTTGCTATTGCCTCATGTCTTTTTGCTGGTTATAGATGCTTTGGGCACTGTGCCACTGTTGTCCAGTGCCATAGTGCAAGTGCTCCCTATGGTAAATTGAGGTATGGATTAATGATTAAATGATTGGCTAGTTTGGTTTACCTGTCAGACCCTAGTACAGTGTACCAGTAGTGTTCGGGGCTTGTAAACCAAATGCTGCTGGTGGGCTTGCAGCACTGGTTGTGCCACCCACAGAGGCAGACTGTAAAAGTGTGTCTCAGGTCTGCCATCGCAGAGCCTGTGTGCAGTCTGGTACTGCCATGCTGACTGGGCAAGTGCACCCACTTGCTTGTCCCTAAACCTTCCCTTTTCTTCATATCAGACACCCCTATGGTAGGTCCAAGGGCAGAGTGCATTGTAAGTATAAGGTAGGACATGCCCTGGTGTGTGTGGCATGTCCTAACAGTGAATTAAAGCCATTTTCGTTTTTCACTATTGCAAGGCTAACTGTTCCCCATAGGCAAGAATGGGCAGATTGATTATTACATTTTATAATCCTAACTGACTCAGGGAACTAGGTAGAAATTCGAGTTTAGTATGCCTGAACTCAGAATGATAAAAATGCATCTTTTAGTGAAGTTGTTTTTAACATTCTGTGTTTGAAAATACCACTTTTAAAAAGTAGGTATTTTCTGGTCTAACCATCCAAGCCTGCCTCTGCTAGATTGTGCCTTCCTTGTCTGGAGTTTGAGTGACAGAGGCTGGGGGATTCCAGGAGACAGGGTGAGTCAGCACAGGGCTGAATAGAAAGATCTGCATGTAGATGGGTGGGAGGAGTTGCACCTGGGACCTGAATAGGGCTGTGCCTTCCCTCCACAATGCTGGCTCCACCTCCTGTGGTGCGTCTGATGTCTCTGCCCTGCACTGTGAAAGGAAAGAAGTAGTCATGTTAACAAAGTGCTCCAGGACTGCCCATAACTGGTTAGGACTAGGCAAAGGCCTCTCTACCTTCAGAGAACAAAGAGAAACTGAGTATAAATATTGGGACCCAAACCCAAGAACTTTAGATCACTTTGGGAAACAAGAAGAAACCTTTACTGAGGAGAGGAACCAGAGAGACTGAGGAGTGACTATCCCTACGATGAAGTGCTACTTGGGGGATTGGCCTGCAGTGGTTGCCTAAACTGCCAAAGAAAGGAGAGAGGAACTTTGTGTGTACTTTCATCAACTTGTAAAGGATCTCCAAGGGCTTGAGAGAGAGCTTGCCTCCTGCTGAAGTGTCAGGAACAACAGACTTCACCCACCAGCTCCCCAAGAGTTCTTTTGGAAGTGCCTGCTGCTGTGCGAGGCTTTCTGAAGGACTGTGTGTCGCAAGGAGCTGGAAGCGCGACTCAAGAAGAAGAAGTGTGTTGCAGCCGCTGTCGTCGCATCGCCGAAGAAGAGGATCGACGTCGCATCAGACGCCACCGCATCAACGGAGAAGCATGTCGCCACCGCTGCAGTTGACGCATCATTGCCGAAGGGCCTCACATCAGCGGAGAAGAGGATCGACGTCGCATCAGATGCCGCCGCATCACCGGGAAGCCTGTTGCAGGGCCTGTCGTGGCTCAGAAAAATCGCTGAGTCACCGCAGGGCCGCCGAAGCAACTCGCACCGCCGGAGAAGAGGATCGACGTCGCATCAGACGCCGCCACATCACCGGGAAGCGTGTTGCAGGGCCTGTGGCGGCTCAGAAGAATCGTTGAGTCATCGCAGGGCTGTCGCATCGTTGCCGAAGCTACTCGCATCTCCGGAGAAGAGGATCGACATCGCATCAGACGCCGCCGCATCACCAGGAAGCATGTTGCAGGGTCTGTCGTGGCTCAGAAGTATCGTTGAGTTGCTGCACGGCCGTCGGGCGTGCATGCATCGTGCCACATCAAGAAGAAGATGCTATCTTTGTCGCATTGTACCGAATCTTCATCGCATCACGGCGTTGTGTGCCGCAACGCCACGGAAGTGCAGTAAGAAACCGACGCATCACCTCCCCTCGCAGAGAAGAACCGACGCATACCCTAAGCATCAGTAGGGACCCGACGCATCACCGTTCTTGCGTGAAAGGAACCAACGCATCACCTTCCCTGCAACACTTTTGTTGTATATCGTTACGCATCCTAAGGTACATTGAACTCAAAGTGTCGCATTTTAACATCTATAGAGAACTAAGCTAATTCTACCATTTTAAGTACAGTATTGTGGATTTTTGTCGTTTGTGGTCTTGTGTTAAGTCTATATAAAAGATACTTATTTTTAATATACAACTTGTGTGGTGTCCATCTGTAGTGTTGTCACTGAATTCTGTATGTGTTCACAAATGCTTTACACACTGGCTCTGAGATAAGCCTGTCTGCTCGTGCCAAGCTACCAAGGGGGTGAGCAGGGGTTATTTTAGGAGTGTACCCCCATACCCTGACTAGACGCAAGGGCCCTATTTGGTCAAAGGTTCCTACCTCTGCCAACTGGAGACCCTCAAATCTAACAAGCACAAAGGGCCTGTATTGTACTAACTCTACATGCCGATGTTATAGCTACAAGGAATGCAGTTTTCCAAGTGAGATGTTGAAGAGATGCCTTATGTATAGGCTCAAAAGTTGAGAGCCCTGCTGAGCGCATCTGCTTGGACATTCTGAACACCTGGTAGGGGAATAGCTGTTACCTTCAGAATCCTGTTGAGGAATCAGTGGCAGATCGTCTATGCCTCTTGTGAGAGGGCTGTGGACCTTGCGCCACCTGCTTGTTCAGGTAGTACATGGTGGGTGTACTGAACAAGCAGGGTGTTGGTCGGGAACGACGGCTGAAATGCCTTAAGTTCCAGATGTACTGCGCGGTGTTCGAGGAGATTGTTGAGCCTTGTATTTGCAGGTGACCCATGTGGGCTCCCCACTCAAGCAGAGAAGATGATGGTCTGTCTTGGATCATGTTGGTGAAATGGAATATCCTGCAGGAGATTGCTTGGGAAACACCACCAATTGAGTGACCTGATGGCATGAAGGGATAGGTTGGGTCTGTCTTCCCAGTTTCCTGCAACTGGTCCCACTGGTCCTCCAGACACTCCTGGAGAGGGCCCATGTGAAGGCGAGTGCTGGGAGTCAGAAAGATGCAGGAGGCCATCAAGCCGTGAAGTGAGGAGACTTTGCAGATTGTTGGATGGGACATTCGTTGGAGAGTGTGACATTTCTGGGGAAAGGATAAGCGTCATTCCTTCGAAGGACACACCCTTGCAGGCAGTATGTGAATGGTATTGCCGGAGTAGTGCAACTTCTGGACTGGTGTTGACGGGGACTCAAGAAAATTGACTTTGAGACCCAACCAATGGAGGAGTTTGCAAGTCCATTTGAAATGTAGTTGGCCTTCTCGGAAGGTTGATGCCTTGATAAGCCAGTCGTCCATGTAAGGGTAGACAAAGATCTGGTGCTTTTGAAGATGTGCTGCCACCACAGCCATGCATTTGGAGAACATCCTGGGTGTTGGCCAAATTGTAGGATTGCATATTAGTAGTGGTCAACTTCCGATGCTTCTTTGCGATGGCAATATAAAAATAGGCATTGTGCAGATTGATGGAGGAAAGGCAGTCTCCCTGGTAAAGCTGACTGTACATTTGGTTTAAAGCCAGCAGCCTGAACCTTTCCTTTCTAATCCATTGGTTGTCAATCCAAAGGTCGAGAATGGGTCTTAACTCTTGTTTGCCCTTCTTTGGCACAAGGAAGTACCTGGAGTAAATGCCCTGTCCCTATTGACTTCGGGAGACAGATTCCACTGCTTTCTTTTGACATAGACTGTTGACTTGCTCCTTTAGAAGCTCGAGGTGGAAGCGGATGACTTTGGTGGAATGGATTGTGGTGGGGCAGTAAATCTGATACAATACCCATGTTTGACAATATTCAAGACCCAGGCATCTGTCATTATGCATTGCCACTCTGTCAGGTAATGTAAAATGCTTCCCCCTAGTGGAGTGGGTAAATGGAAGAGGGGTAAGGATGGGTTCAGGGATTTGATGATGTTGGTTGTCGGCCCCCTTTGGTTAGGTTGTTGTGCCGCACGTCTGCTGCTTGCGCTGAAGGTGGCAGGACCTTTGGTACTGCTGTGATCTCCCAGTCTGCAATTGAGGGTTTTGAACCCTCTGTGACGAGACACAACTCTGGTAGGGTCGGAACGACCGGCGCTGGTACTTAGATTTCTGAAGCCCTATTGCTTTTAAAGTATCCATCTCCGTCTTCAGCCTTACCATTTCGTCATCAGCATGTGAGGCGAACAGAATGGAACCCGAAAATGGCATGTTCTGAATACGCAGCTAAGCGTCAAGCTTTAATGATGTATCTTGACGTCGAGCGTTGACGTTTATACGGCGGCGAGCCAGTCATTGACGTTAAGCATGTCGACGGCGAACCTCCTCTCGACATCATCCGCCTCGACGTCGACTGGGACCGAAAGCGCTTTCTTCCTGAAAAACATCTCTCAGACCTTCCACGATGAAGAGTTACCTTCCCCTCGCTCAGAGGTCCCTCTGGCTTCTTGCTTGAGTCTTCTTTCATCTTTTCCTTGAAGGTGAATTTTCTCCCTGTCACGTAGGTTTTGCCTGGAGAAGGTTTTGCAAATGTCACAGTAGACAGGTAGATGTGAAGAAGGCAGGCAGGTAATACAGACCTCATGGGTGTCTGTTTTGGCCTTTTTCCTGCCACAGCAAGGACGCCTGTCAAATAAAGAAGGCGTTTTAAACACAAAAATACCTCTATTCCTGTCAAAAATATACAAAACTCAATAGGTGAAGACAAAAGATGTCAAGTGAAGCAAAAATCACTGATATTTAAGTCTACATTTTGGAGAAAACACCTCAAAAGGTCGAGTTCAATGTTCCAAGTGTCCTGTCAGCAGGAGCCAGAAAAAAGAATTGTGGCAATTGCCGCTGGCTGAGCATGATGCGATATTGGAGGTCACACAGTTCTTAAAGGCACATTCTCCTTTTTGTTTCCTAAAAATGGCAGCCTATGGGCTATATTGCCCTGCATGTCTTCATTCTATTCTCTAATAGCAAAAGGGTTTGTGGAGGATTTCTTCTCTGACATTACAAAGTTGTTCATGCATTAAGCGCCTATTTCCTTGGATAGTCCCCTTTTGTTCCATCAACATTGAGAATTTTGTCCACTGTAGCCTAATCCTATTGGCTGAATTATGACTTTTTAAAGTGACTTTTCAAGACCTTCCTGAAGAAAGGCAAATTTCAGCACTTAAGAAGATATATTGGGAAAAGTGCTACGGGGGACCCGCAGGCGGGTGGGACTATTCAACGCTTATGACTATACATGAAAATCCCCTACTAGAGAAATGTTTTTTCTTTCATACACTGAGAATATAAGCACATATACATACACATTTAAAGACATAGTAAGTGGTATTTAATAGGCAAGTGCTTCACCCTGAAAAGGAACATATTTTCTAATAGTGCTGCCACAGTACAATTATTGACTGCTAATATATCCCAATTTGTTGGTAAGATGTAGATAGTCATACCACAAGTAGATTAAATGAACAAGGTCACAAAGGAGCATGGATACTTACTTCTTCCCAGCCCAGAGGTCACCCTCCTGTATTTCTTCCGCTGCTCTGCAGCAAATTCACAGCACTTCAGCAGGGCACTTCTGCATTTCTCATCTGGGACTCTGGCGGACCTCTGTTCACAGCTGCGCTTCATGTGTGGGGGCAGGAGCGCCATGCCGTTTTTGCAACACTGTTTCAGTTTGATATCAGTAAACTCTCCGACTGTGGCATACAGGAAGTAAAAGGCAGTAAGTGATGAGCAGAACAAGAGGGGGTGAAGCAGAAACACAAAACAATGCAATAACAAGCCCTCATTGTGCATGAGCTTAAGAACTGCTAGTGACATGCTGCCTGGTGGCTTTACAACGCTAATACACCTGTTAACGGTGTAGATGGGGAAGTTCTGAGGTGCAATTTGTTGGGAATCAAGGAATGCCATTTGAAATTAAATTGGGGGAAAAGGAAAATCATATCTCCATTCGGCCACCACTGAGGTGGAATCACATGTTGTGGCATGCTTCATTGGGCCAAAGAACTAACACCCATCCTGTATGTCAAAAAAGGGAGTGTTAAGCTTGATCGACCACTTTTAATGGAGGATCAAGTGAACTCTGTTGCCTTTACCAGCTGAGGGTTTTCAAATGCATAATCTGTATGTTTACAAACCAACAAAGGATACCTGTTATGAGCGTTTTTATCTCAGCCTGGCACAATTATTGCAATGGCCTGTACCTGGATCCCCCAGCTATATCTTTAAGTAGGCTTCAGCTGGTGCAAAATGATCTATATCTCGCCTGCTCTGAATATACTGCTTTGGCTCCCTGTGAACCAAAGAGTAAGATTTAAGACTTTATCATAAATCTTTGAATGACCCACATCCAAACCCTCAGGGAGATTTTCTTCTCACAAACCCAATGTCAGTTTAAGATCAGAGGGAGCCTCCCTCCTCTGAGTACTGAGTATTGCGGTGTTACTCTGTGGGCTGCAGACCCTTTTCTGTCACATCAGACCGACTGTCATGCATTCCACTGAAACTGTGACATGAATCTCCTTGTTGATCTTCAGGAAATTGCTGAAGACCTGGCTGTGTCCCAGTTCTTAGTTTGAACTTCTTTCTTTTATCTTGTCGTGCTCATTTTAGCTGGCCGACATATACCACAGAGTATTAGTCCTTACATATCTGCAGGCGATTGTTTCATGCGCATCAAATGTAAATGAAAACTAAAATAAATGAACAGCTTAAACACAAGGGCTCCTGAATTTTGCCTATGACTGATTTAGCATCCTGTTTTGCTCTGTATCATGGAGTCATTTTGTGAGTCCATCATGGGCCTCATTAAGGATGCTTGACGCTGCACCATTTCAGAAGTAGACAGTGCGTCTGAGGGAGCGATCTGAGCCACACGGGCCCCAATAGTGAGAGGAAGGTCCTCGAAGCTGCTCCCCCACACATAATATACATTCACATGTGGAGTAAGTGCACATTTGCAAGAGCTCATTCGTGGAAGAGAATGTGTGATTGCACCATTTGTACATGCAGTTTAAGGTTTGGCTGTGTCGTAAGCGAATAACAGCCTGTGTGCACTGCATATTGCATAAAAACGACTCCCGACCATGTGATGCAGCACAATGTGCAAATCACAGGTGGGGTCAAATTCTAAGTGAAAATGTATTTGACAGACCTTTCTTAGACTGAGATGGGCAAGTGTGCAATGTGCAAATTTAACAAAAAAAGTTTTCTATATGTAAAGCCATAAAAAATGAATATATAAAGACAAATGATGAGAACCTTTGAGGACTGAGATCATGATTGTCAGACCACCATAGCCACAGATATAGCGGGATTCCTCCTTTATCCACTTACAGAAAGAGCTCAAACCCATAAGTCACATAAATGTATACATACATAAATACAAGTCACATTGGTGCATCACCTGTGCTTGACTCCACAAAGACAAGAACCCCTCACAAGGCTTAAGCGGTGACATACTTGAATATTAGTGGCGAGTGGTTCTCTGAAATATGCCTTTTCAGTGAGGTGGCCTACATAAATGCATCATTCCTGCAATCCATTCAAATTTCCATTTCACAGATTTGCACGCTCACTGGTGAATGCAATCCCATAATTTCCTCCCACTATAGAAGAGGGGTCACCATTGGTAGAGAAGAAAGAGGAAACATCAAGCCGTGGATGCGATAAAGAAGAGGATTCGGGCCATGGTAAGATAATAGTTTCCTTTTACCAAGCGCTGTCCTGGAAAGGCGTTGGTAGCCTGAGATCAAATATTATTTTCCCCCACTCTACTCACGTTTGTTGTTGATTGTGGTTTGGTAGTCCAGAGCCCTTTTCTTTCTCCTTGGCTGTGCTTTGCACCCGTACCCTGTGAGATAAAACATCAAAACAGAAGACTGAGCACAAAATATCGAGATTTAGAGTTAAGTAGGTGTGAAAAATTCTGGAGGAAGTGCTAAATCTGGAAGTAAATAGAATTTCCATCAATGGACTAAGCTCTAGATTTTGCTCTTCCTCCAAAAATACGAGGATTTTTCATTATGAAATTATAACTCATGAAGGTGACGCAAGAAAATAGTGAGCAAAAAAACAAAAGAGAATGTAGAGGTTTCTGCTTATTTTTCTCCATTACTGCAAACAAACAGTTTGTCCCAACATATTGGAGAATATCTCCAATTGCCTCTTTTATCTCCCATGTGCTGGACACGACAGTGCAAGAATGAAAATGAGCTGGAAGTGAAGTGCCAGGCTGAAGGACCCTATACAGATGTAGTTCGCTCCTTCCCTTGGGAACAAAGGGACTGAGGTCAGTCTGACAATGACTTGGTTAACAACACTATCAGAACCCCGCTCAGAAGGCCACGGGGCAAGCATGAGCCACTGGGCCCAACCTTGGTGGTTGAGGCCTTTTACTTCTCATGTCCTGGGACGCAACCTACTATGGATCCACAGCAACTGGGAGAAGTACCCCTTCAGCACTTGACTCTCAGTAATAGCGTGGTCCAAGCAGTATAGTGCTCCATCGGAGGGGAGGAGGGTGGACACAAGGGATGGACATGGGCTCACAACCCACGATATGTGCATCAATAAATTATTGTCCAGCCAAGTACTCACTTTTATCCAAAAAAATTAACATTGTATTTTTACCACTATCCACACAGGATATACAGTCCCCTCTGAGGTCAGGGTTCTAGTGTTTGGTAATCTGTCCCCTGTCTCCCACTCCCTCCTCGCTCTAGTGATGGTTAGAAATTGGGTTACTGGTTGAGGAGGGATAAACCCTTTTCAAGCAGCAACCACAATCTCTGTCAGGGTGAAACCTAAGTAAACCCCAAATTAACCAGAGCTTACCCCTCTGGTAGCTTGGCACAAAAGCAGTCAGGCTTAAGTTAGAGCCAATGTGTAAAGTATTTATGCAGCACTTCAAACCGTAATAAAGTGAAAGCACAACACAAGAATAATTGCACAGCAATTTAGAAAAGGAGAGTAGCATTTACTAAGGGGCAGATATACGACAATTTCATTTTGTGATTTTTTGTGACTCGCAATTAGAGACTCGCTGAATGAAATGTACTAATGTGTCCCAGACACATTAGCAATTCCCAAGGGGGTCTCAATTGTCCTGCCTCATCAATATGAGGCAGGTCGCACTTTGTGATGCATTGGAAATGGGCAATAACACAGGGTTGGCCTGCTGGGGACAGCAGACCACCATGTCTGTGTTTGCTTTTAAGTAAAGCAAAGTTTTTTTTAATGCAGCCCCTTTTCCTTAAAGAAGGACGGGATGTGTTTCAAAAATAAACAAGCATTTGCAATGCAATAGGTCTCGCATTTACGCAAGTTTGAGCTATTGGCATTGTAAATAACAATGCCTTTTATTTTTGTTTTTAAAACATAAATAAAAGGGATTGTCATTTACAATGCCAATAGCTTAAACTCGCGTAAATGCGAGACCTATTGCATTGCAAATGCTTGTTTCACCATGTGTCCTGGCAGATTTCACAACATTTAACACGTTCGGTTTTCAGGCGACTAAACACAGGAGGCAAGTTTCCATGTGTTCCGATACTTAATGGGTTAGCTGCCCTTAACAGAAAACTAATTAGCACAGATGATGCTGTGAGCATATGACGACCCCTTAATGCCTCATTGCCTGTATTTTCTGTGTTTATTGCACTGTTAATTAATCATTTCCATCTCCGGCCATGAATGCAAATGGTAGTCCTATTTCTAGGTTTGTGGAAAGTCTCTATTTTTGTTTTTTTTTAAAATCTAGTCCCCCTCGAAGTGCCTGCTGTTGGCAGCAGTTTTGCTTTCTTCATTATCACAGTATTCAAGTCCTGGGTGCTTGGGCACTAGTAGCAACAAAAAAAACCCCACCAACAATAAAATAAATAAATAGCCGTTACTTGCTAAAAGTGTTACTGCTGCGCCTGGCAGAGACAGTTGTCCGCTTTTGCGAAATTGTGCTCTATGGTGAGGCATCATTTAGAAAACAAGAATCATAAAACACGATAAATCATGACCAGAGATGTTAATCTTTAAAACGTGGCACTTTAGGTGTCATTTTAACTAAATTCGGGTAATTGTGGTCTATTTTACCCCCCAAAATAGTCTTCTGTTTAAAATAATTATCAATGCTGTATAGGGGGTTTGAAAAGCACCATTTTAAATGTGACGAAAAGGACAATGTAACTCAGAGAAAATGACGCGGTTAAAATACACAATCCAGCGAGACACATATGCACATGTTCATTCAAATGAGTGCATGTAAATACAGGGTCATGTGATAACTGAATAACTTGGGCGGCATGCTACATAAAATACTATTAAATAGTGGGGCTGTTAGAAGCACTAAAGTCCTCCGAGCTGAGCTGCCGGCTGCACGCCTGTCTGAAATGGTATGGTGCCAGTATCTCACATCCAAAGACGAGCCACCAGTGTCCTTGCAGTCCACAAACACTACACAGCATGGCAGCATTCCCTGTGGCTAATATGATTATATTGCCTTCTTGAACAAGTGAATATGGAAAACTACTGCTATCTGCATTTATTGAACCGGTTACTGGCAAGAAACGAAAGTAAGGATCTAGTTGTGACGGGCATTACATTGCAATCCCTGTGCAAAGTGATGTTTGCAGTAGGGGTCGAATTTAGGAGTTGTGCATCCATGATGAATTTCTGCACATTTAATATGCCGTAATATATGCGTTGTGGGGGAGGGAAATCACCCAGTAATTACTGGGGTATGCAAAGTTTGATCCGGTAAGCACCAGAAATCAGCATGTTACCCCAGGAAATACAAACAAGCGTTTGCCGCGCGCGAGCGGCTTAAGACGCAATATGTGGTGAGGGAGGGGGAGAAGCGGGAGTTGTGTGTGCGCGTGCGTCATCTTGATCGCGATCGCTCTGAAAGCGAAAGTGATCGCAATCGCGATGACGCACGAGTTTTTAAAGTGCTGCTGGCAGCCGGCTGCGCGCGCACGATCGCGTGAACGCAAGCGTTAGGCCAGCCAGCAGCACTTTGAAATTCCCACATACAAAATGTCTCTTCGAGCCAGCGCATGCGCTGGGCTCAGCGAGACCTTAAAACGATTCGAAGCACTGCAAAGGAAATAATTGGAGCCAAGGTAGAGCTGCGCCGCTCCTTGCAATACCTTTACGCCCTGCTGGACAGTGGCGCCCTGGGCCCCGTTCTGCTGGACAGTGGCGCCCTGGGCCTGGGCCCAGCTCGGTCATGCCAAAATCCAGCCCTGGTGACCTTGGCACATGAGTGTTTGTGGAGTGATGTAGGGCACTGTGATTCTGTGGTCTTCTCTTTTTGGGTCTTCCCTGTTTCCATGGCTATGCTCCCTGGGTTGAATGGTGGTACAGGATGACTAGATGTGGTTTGGCCCCTTAAGCCAGTGACCTCTCTGTCATATCCTGGTCACCTGCCCTGTCTGCGCCTATAACACAGGCTGGATGGGGGAGATATGAGGCACAGCCTCTAGAGTTCTACAATGACTTCCTTTAGCTTCCTGAACTTTCTAAAGAGCAAACCAGCCAGAGCCCGGTGACCAGCTCAGACCGCCTCCCCATCATCAGGCCCTTAAAAAGGTGCTCTCTGGTAAATCACTGCAATAAATAGATGCAAGTTTCAGATCTGATAGCCTAACAAATATGACCCGCAAAAAGTAAGCTCTATTTTTGTTCATAGTTAACAGTGGAGAGCGTTGTGATTGTGGTGATGTTGTCCATAGTAGTGTCTTATAGTACTTGAATGTGGCTTTTTTATGGAGAGTTGATTGTTGGGCGAGGTCGTGTGTGGCTCTTGATTTGAGCGTGTTGCTAGAATGAAATGCGGCACAAATTTCCGGCAGTTTGGTGGCATGGGTCACATTCTCTTTTAGTAACTTAGGTAAAACCAGGTGATGAGCGCTGCAAACCCTTTACAGATAGTCCACATTCTTTGGAGCATTTTGACAGCCAAGATAACTAGTTTGTGCATCATAAACGCTGTTTTTTTTCCGCTAAGGTGGAAAGTGATATGCTGTCCACTGTTAGGTTAGGCCACAATGTGTCTTTTATTTTTTGAGCCATCGACAAATATTAGACCCTAAAGAAATCTTTACATAAAAAACACGCTTTGAAACCCATTTGGATTTATGGCAGTGCTTTAAAATATGATGGTTGCATACCTAGGGTGATGCATGCTGGAAAGGATGGCCGTACGGATGTCGACGTGCCAATCACCCTTTCAAGAGGATGCAGATGATGCCATGGAGGGTGGCACCTTTTAAATAGTTTTAGTTAGCACATGCGGAGCTGAGCAGGGCTCGTCGGTGTAGACTGCTTGGTGGTTCTGTTTTCGCCGTACACTAGTTCACATTTTGCTGTGGGTTATGCGGCATGTGAACCGATGTTCATGCTGTGTCTACTGTTTTACTTTTTATCGAGTGTTGTCATATTTTCCTGTGCATGGTTGTGTGCTTTTGGCTTGCTGTTGTAGGCGAAGGTGGATGATGGTGGAGTGTTGTGCTGTTGAGTGGGGGCCTGGCCGCCGGTGAGGGGCCTTTTTTTTGGGGGGGGGGGGCCCTATCACTTATTTATTGTCAATTAAACACCGTCTGAAAACTCATGCACCACGTCATCTTTGTATATTACTTTCGTTTAGGAGATAAACTGTGTTAAACACTGCAGTTTGTGCAATAATAACCACATCATTCTCCAATACTTTTTTCACAGTCACAACTAATAGACTTCAATAATTCTATGAAAACAAACAAGTTAGGTGACGATTCATTGATGGGCACAAGACCACAATTTACACCACAGGTAGTATTGGAGTCCATACAACAGATGAGCACTACTGCAACTGGAAAAGAGAGAAAGAGAAACAGAAATAGGGGTGGCGCGAAGATAAAGAAAAGGAAAGACAGAAAGAGGGAAAGAGGGAAGAAAGCTAATTTAAAAAAAAGTGCGTTGTACTTGTGCAGCAGCAAGTACCCCTTGCATCTGACGGAGCGTAATTATATTAAAATGATTTGTCTGAATCAATCCCTGCTCATGAAATAGTGTGGTACTAATACATACTTAAGGCTGTAAACGACACTAACCCTGCGCCATATGCCTCGCGCTGGGCCCCGGGACCGCGCAGCTTCCCTCCATGATTTTATAGCTGAAGGTGCTTTTAGTTGTCCTCATAAGATGAACTGCTTATTCCATGTTTTTGTCAAAGTCAATTGCCTGCATTATTGACGTTCATTTTCCCAACAGAGAGTCTCCGGGCTGAAGGTGAAGCAATATGTACACAAAGGGCTCTTCCATGTGCATTGCTCTGCCTTCGATTTGATCAGGGAATCACAGAAACGCACTTCACATCAATGACCTCGCAGGGTATCAGCGGAACGTAATATATCCGTCGTGGGGGAGGGAAATCACCCGGGAATTACTGGGGTATGCAAAGTTTGATCCGGTAAGCACCAGAAATCAGCATGTTACCCCAGGAAATACAAACGAGCATTTACCACGCGCGCGAGCGGCCGGAGATGCAATATGTGGTGGGGGAGGGGGAGAAGCGGGAGTTGTGTGTGCGCGTGCGTCATCGTGATCACGATCGCTCTGAAAGCGAAAGTGATCGCAATCGCGATGACGCACGAGTTTCAAAGTGCTGCTGGCGGCCGGTTGCGCGCGTGCACGATCGCGTGAACGCAAGCGTTAGGCCAGCCAGCAGCACTTTGAAATGCCCACATACAAAATGTCTCTTCGAGCCAGCGCAAGCGCTGGGGCTCAACGAGACCTAAAAATGAAATGTACAGGTTTATCTTTACTGCCTGCTCTTAAGATCGTTTTAGATATCATTCATAAAGGGGAGGGGTCATCTGGGACCCTTTCCTGTTTGCGACTGGCTTACCACCTACCTGAAGTAGGTGGCAAACTGTGATTGTTTTACAACTGCATTCCAATCAAAAAACAATTGTACATTTCCCTGTGACTCGCGATTAGAAGGGACGCCCTTGGCAGGCCCCTCCGAATAGCGACTCCAAAACCCTATTTTGCGACTCGGTAATATTATTGCCAACAGGAGCGGCCATCTTTGTTCTGCTGTAGCATACACAGTCTAGTCAAACTTCGTATACAAGCATGACTGGTCTTTTTCATTCCTATTTAAACTGCACCAGGAGACAGACGCGCTAAGATGCGGTCTGCCCGGGAGCCAATAGGTGATATTAGACGGAGGTGTGCTTTGACTTAGTACGTTTCTTTTTCCTCAACAGGCCCTTCCGGACATTTCAAAGCACTATTTTCTTCTCCCTTTGAGCATCTCCCATCCACGTTATCGTTATGGGCAGACACAGCAATATGCTTTGCTGGTAGTTTTCTTATTTTTCTTCCCTTTGCGCACAGTTAACTACAATGCTCTGTGTCTCTTTAGGGTATGACTACAAGCCCCTCTACCCTGGCAGACCATGAGGCATAGTATTGCCAAAGCATAAGTATGTTCCTGAAAATTATGAAAACATTATGTGTTTATAAGTTGTATGTCATGTGGTGTCTAATTTTTTCACAAGTGTTTTTAAAGTTATATTTCTGCATTTAACTATGCTTTCTCACAAAGGAGACGTCTGATGTGTTTGATTGTTTCACATTAGATTAAAGCACTAATTAATTATTATCTCTAAAGGCACCAACTATAGAGGAGTACATTGATCGGATTACCTCATTGGGTATGGACCTGCCCACGTGAGAGGTGGGCAGGCATTATGAGCTAACTTTTCAATACTGTTTTATTCCCTGAACAGATACTATGAGTCAAAGACAAAACCGTATATATTTTAAATCGGGTGCTCACAAATTAGGTGTGCATCCTCACTTTATTATAGGTTTTCACAAGGAGAAGCATGCATGGGGCTGGTCCCCGTGTGGTGCTGAGGAGGTTTAGGGGATACCTCGAAACATGTCGACCTAATATTCGGGACTGTATACACATAATAGTTACTTTTTTCCCTACTATTTAACCCTCTTTTTATCCATACTAACTAGGAGCAAGAATAAAATATTAGCTCACTAGCTAGGTACTTTTTAACATCACTTTCACCACTCCACTAACACTGCACTACACATTTTTCCACAAAAAAAGTGCTCCTGCGTAATTCCGCAAGTTGCAGCACGCCCCAAACAGCAGCTATTTGGGATGGCCCCAATGATGAAGCATGTCACCTGGGGCAACCCTGGGTGAGTGAGGGGACTCAGGTTTTTTGGATCTGACATTTACAGATTTTTTTGTGAACTACAGGTACATTGGAGGGTGAACCAAACCATTCCCACCATCTCCCCTCTGTTTTTGATTGTGGGGACAGCAGACCACCATGTCTGTGTTTGCTTTCAAATAAAGCATCTTTTTTCTAATGCAGCCCCTTTTCCTTAAAGAAGAAAGGGATGTGTTTCATAAAGAAAAAGTAAACGTATAGGTTTATTTTTACTGCCTGCTCTTAAAATCGTTTTAACTATCATTCATAAAGTGGGTGGGAGGTCCTCTGGGACCATTTCCTGTTTGCGACTGGCTTACCACCTACCTGATTAGGTGGTAAACTGTGATTGTTTTACAACTACATTCCAATCAAAAAACAATTGTACATTTCCCTGCGACTCGCGATCAGGAAGGGACGCCCTTGGCAGGCCCCTCCTAATAGCGACTCGCAAACCCTATTTTGCGAGTCGGTAATAGGTTACTCACTCACAAATTAGGGCTGGTGCATCACAAAAGCCATTATAGTGCTTGTAAAAGGCCCAAACCTGGCCCTAAATTATTTGAGATCAAAATGACAAAGATCCAATCAGTAGAACCACAGATATGCAATTTTAAAGATCTAAGTGAAAATAGTGCCAATCAATCAGTGGTTTATAAAGCGCAGCTACTCACTAGTGAGGGTCTGAAGGCGCTAAAGGCGGGGGGGCTCTGTAGTGTGCTGGGGTCATCCGAAGAGCCAGGTCTTGAGGTCCTTCCTGAACTGGGGCAGTGTGGAGGGGGAGGTTGATCCAGGCCTTGGCTGAGAGGTGTAGAAGGACTTCCCTCCCGCTCTGGTCTTGTGGATGCGTAGGACAGTAGCCAGAAAGAGGTCAGCTGATCAGAGGTGTCTCTTGGCTGCGTGGAAGGAGAGGCAGTCATTTAGGTATGCTGGTCCAATGTTGTGGAGGGCCTTGTTTCGATGGGGAGCCAGTGGAGATCGCGGAGGTCTTGGGTGATGTGGTGGTGGCGGGGTATGTCTAGGGCTAATCTGGCTGCAGCATTCTGGATGGTCTGGAGCTTGTGAAGTAGTTTCTTGTTGATTACGGCATATAGAGCGTAGCCGTAGCCCAGTTTTCTGCTTATGAGGGCATGCATGACCCTTTTTCTGGATTCAGGAGAGATCCATCTGAATGTTTTTGGGAGTATGCAGAGGGTGTTAAAGCATGACGAGGATACAGCGTTGATCTGGAGGTTCATTGTGAGCACTGAGTCTAGTATGATGCCGAGATTTTGTGCATGGTCCCTTAGGGTGGGGGAGTTTCTGAGGGCAGGGGGCCACCAGGTGTCATCCCAGGTTGAAGGGGTGGGGCCAAGGATGAGGACTTCTGTTTTCTCGAAGTTGAGTTTCAGGCAGCTTCTCTTCATCCAGGTGGCAACGGCTTTCATCCCTTCTTGGAGGTTGTACCTGGTGATGTTAGGTTATTTGGTGAGGGAGAGGATGAGCTGAGTGTCATCCGCTAAGAAGACTATGTTGAGCCCATGGTTTATGACGATGGTTGCGAGGGTGGCCATGTAGAAATTGAAGAGGGTGGTGCTGAGGGATGATCCCTGGTGTACTCGGCATCTGGTCTCTGTTGGTTCGGAGAGGAAAGGCGGGAGTCTGACTCACTGAGTTCTGCCTGTGAGCAGATGCCGGCGTTGTATAGTCAGGAGGCTAGTGTGCGGTGAGAGACAGTGTCAAAGGCAGCTGAGAAGACCAGGAGGATGAGGGCTGCCATTTTGGCCCTGGTTGAGGAGGGAGCGGATGTCTTTTGTGGTGGTGAGTAGGGTGGTCTCTGTGCTGTGGCTGCTCTGGAATCCGGATTGGGAGATGTCCAGGACATTGTTGGCTTCGATGAAGTTTGCTAGCTGGGTGTTAACTGTCTTTTAGATGACTTTGGCTGTGAATGGGAGCCGTGGGTATTGAGCCTGCAGAGTGAAGCGTGTGCTGCCCTCTGTTGAAGGTTGTTTGGCACTGAAGAGAAGAGAGTTTTAACAAGAGGCTAACAGAAGCCGCAGCAGGCAGATCCTGTGGGCAGCGGGAGGTGCTGCACTTCCGTGAAGCGGGACCTGCTGAGGGTGGTCTGCAATGCAAATTACCATCCCGCGGTGAGTGGGCCTCCAGAAAGAGGCAGGTGGGAGAGATAATGGCAGACCCTGGTGAGGCCGACAAGCAGATTTGTACAGCTGGCCCAGGAGCACATAGCGCCCGAGACGAGCGATGGGCCGTCCTGGACCACAGACGCTGACAGCTTGACCGGGCGGGAGGCTGTGGCTGAACCGGACCCCTCCATAACTATGTGCGGGCGCCTCACACGCCTGCAGAGAGAAAACTGCTCTGGAAATTACGTAAAGTAAAAGATCAACAAAACTACTACCAAGAAATTATATTATAGTTTGTGCGAACGATAAATCGGCGCTCCTTGAATTGTGACTCCCCCAAGTGACCTTACAGCAGAGAAATAGCTGAGGTGAGAAATAACCTCCAATTTGTTCTTTCCCCTGGCTAGTCCCAGAGCTTTATATTACTATAGAGCACTGCCTAAGCCCCAGAAGGGATCTTAGTAGAGACTTGCCTGAAATAACACGCCGCTGTGGAAGACAAGGGAGTGCGCACCTCCACAACACACCATCAAAAACTACCCTGGGCCCGCCTCAGCCTAACTCTTGAATCAGCATAACTCGCGCTGGCTACAGGGGGCGGGGTCTAGCCTCCGCGCAGAACCAGTGAGTGAGAGGTGGTGCAGGAGGACGATCGTAATCTGACAAGGCCACTGCAACACATACACTGCTGCAAAGCCTGTCCACTGGACGCAGAGAACTCCACCATGGGCAAAACAGATAAGAAGCAATCCCGACTAACATTTGAAACCATGAGAGCGGCCAAACCCAGCAGGGAAGCAATATCAGACTCGGAACAGGACATTCAACCCCAGAGCTCATTGGGGCTGGCCTCCATGCTGGCGGTGATGCAGCAGAGCCTACAATGTATTGACAGGAAAATCAACAAGCTAAACCTATGCTTTGATCATATGGTGACCAAACGGGATAAGCAATCGGCCAGGATAATGGTGACAGAGCAACATATATCCACAACAAAGACACACTCCGCAGCACTCAAGAGTAATGCTTAAACATGGAGAAGGTCCTGGAGGTGATCTAAGCTAAAAAACGAGGATATCGAAGCTAGATCTATACGGAATAACCTGCGGAATATGGGGGTTCCGGAAACCACCAACACAGGAAACATGGAAGTAGATCGCTTGCTGAAGGAGATCTTTTATACCAGGCAGTTTTCGCATGTGTTGGTGGTAGACAGAGCGCACAGATCGCTGATGGCGAGGCCTCCCCCTGGAGCTCCTCTGCGCCCCATTGTTGTGTGCCTTTTGAACTACGGAGATGGGGATGTGGTACTACACCAGTTCAGAGAACGGCAGGAGATCCAATATCAAGGGAATGCCCTTTAATTTTTCCCAGATTTTATGGCGTTGGTACAGGCCGCTCGCAGGGAATACCTCCAAGTAAAGAAGAAATTGCAAAAAGAGGGCATCGAGTATGCTATGTTATATCCAGCCAAACTTAAGATCGACTACAAGGGCACACAAAAGATATGCTCCACCTCCAAAAAGCGGCAAAGGAATAAGTGAAGCAGATTACGGGGACCCAACGGCCCGCCCAGGAACAGGAGGACTGAGGGGCCCCAGGTCAAATACCCCAGCAGATGGCTTCACGTCTAGGTGAACAGTCAACTAGCGGATGAAATCTGAGCGGAC
The DNA here is from genome assembly GCF_964204655.1 of Triturus cristatus. NCBI lineage: Eukaryota > Metazoa > Chordata > Amphibia > Caudata > Salamandridae > Triturus > Triturus cristatus. Next base: position 163,493,430 of record NC_140587.1, read on the forward strand.
GGCTGTACAGAATACAAGATCCTGTGTGAACAAGGACCACCCTGTGTGAGATCTGAAGGGTCTGTAAGTACTGTACTGAATAGAAATGGTGTGGCAAGAGACAATGTTTAAGGCCTTGAGATAGATGAGTCATTAAAGGCTGCACACACGGCCTACCCGCCCAACCTGCTCAGCTGCTCGTCTCACGAATAGACAGTGGTGCATGAGCTCCCTTGTTGCCTCCATCTACCAGGAGGTTACGCCGAGCGACTAGCTGCCCCCCTTGGGTGATCCCCACTTGAGTTATCGTTCATGGGTGTCTTATATCTCGATTACGGTATAGTCTATTAATGCACTGTATTTGGGACGTTCAGGTATTTAAGGATGATGCCTTTAGCATGGTTGGGATGCTGAAGTGGGAGGGGGAGGGAGTGTTAGTTTTATGTTAAAAGCCTACAGATTTATGATGGCTGAAACTGCCAGATGTGAAGCTGTGATCAAAATGAACCAGACACACACAAGGGTACGCAGCTAAAGCAGATGGGTAAAACACCACAAGTTGAACCACTACATTTAATACCATTGAATGTGTGGGGGCTTAATAACCCCCCAAAAATTAGACAAGTGCTAGCCTACCAAGATAGGCATAAGGTACAAATAGCGCTGTTGCAGGAGTCGCACCTCAGAGGCAAAGTGGCAGAGACGACAGGAGCCAGATGGGTGGGTTACCGAGTGGCCTCTTCTTACTCTAACTACACCAGGGGGTTCAAGCTATTGATTAAAAAGGGGGTCCCATTCGCGGCAATATATTCCGAGATTGATGAAAATGCCCGGCATGCGATAGTACAGGGCGTGCTCTGTGGCACATTGTTGAATATTATTAATACCTATGGTCCCAACGTGGACGGACCAGAGTTCTATGCGCACTTTTGGCGCCGGCTAAGGGCACTACAGCCCTCAGCGACCATATAAGGAGACAACCTAAATTTATATTTGGATCCGAACATGGACAGATCAGTGAAAAGGGAGATTAGGGGGAAACAGGCAGAGCAGCTGATGTGCAATGAAATGGATGACTTTGGCCTAATAGACATCTGGAGACATCCGAGTGGAAGGGAGAATACCTACACCTCAGCGACCCATGGTTCCTGGTCTCGCTTAGATTATTGACTCGGAACAAGGGAGGTGAACACATGGGTGCAAAATATACGTCACTTGACTAAAACGCTATCAGATCACACCATGGTTTTGTTGACACTGTTTATCCCAACACAAGCACCTAGACAGTTCCAATGACGTCTGCACCCCACTGAGCTATTAGATCCAGCTTTCCGAGACACAGTGAGCAAGGCTATAGTGGAATACTTTAACATAAATACAGACTTGGTCGACAGCGTTGGGGTCCTTTGGGGGGAAGCATTCAAGGCCACCATCCGGGGGGTGTGCATGGGAACGCATGCATGGATTTTAAAGGACATCCTCACCCAGTTACAGAAACTGGAAGGCAACCTGCAGAAGTTGGAGCGAGAGTACGAGAGCGACCCACAAATAAGAACCTTGGCAAATATAAGGACGCAAATCTCCGAATATGAGGCTCTAGCAGAGCAGAAAATGCACCATATGTGCCGCAGACCTGTGACGCGGGTGTATGGGAAGCCGGCAGACCAGAATGCCACTTGGCCATGTCACTGAAAGCTCCATGGGCACAGTCCAATGTAACTGAGGTGATCTGGCTCAACTGAATACCCTGCTATGGCACCCCCTCAGTTGGGGCGGAATTCTCCGATTCTATGCTCAATATACAGCTCTTGCGAGGGAGCGACAGCAGCCGAGACCTCGCAATATATGGGCGATATTGCCAAGGCATGGTTGACAGATGGCCAGAGAGAATACCTGACGCAACCTGTCTTGGTGGAATTTTATAAGGAATATGCAGATCTTTAGGCCCCAAAATCGCTTAGGGTATTTGCAGAAGCATACGATAGGCAAGTGCTCCCCCGTCATTTAGGGAGGCCCTCCTGATAACGATTTTAAAGCCAGATTAGCCCCCGAACCAATGCTCTTCATATTGGCTGCTGTCAATAATTAATATAGATATGGCTTCATTCCCAACCGCTCAACAGCGCAAAATCTGCGCACCATATTTGCATTATTCACCCAGCTCCACCCCTCTTTGAAAGCCGCTGCGGTCTTATTAGACGCCGCAAAAACCTTTCACTCGATCCAATGGTCCTACATGTTCACCATTTTCCTCCGGTTGGGTGGTGCCACACGCCTTTCTTCGTTGGGTCTACCTACTATATACAGACCCCTTGGCACGACTCAGGGTGAACAGAGTCACATTTGAGGCAATACCCATACACAGATGCACAAGACAAGGCTGCCCACTGTCGTTGATCCTTTTCACCCTAGCGCTGGAACCCCTGGCATGTGTTATACGCCAGTGACACGCTGCGTCTGCACTATGCTTTATACCTCGCCCCATAGCGATCTCAATGTATGCAGACAATATGGCCGTACATGTTCAGGAACCGGAAACATATCTGGACTCGATCATTCAGTAATACTTTTGGTTTGAGTGACTGTCAAGCCTAAGTATAAATTGGACAAATCTTTTGTAGTTACCCTCATCCCATGCACGACAACCTGCACGCAAAACCCCACTATATGGGAAGGCATTACCGTTAGATCACCAACCAGCAATATCAGTCATGAAGGAACCCAAGGAGCTAAGCTTAATAGTGAAGTTGTTGACATGTTCCCGGACCGAAAGTTTATTCAATGGACAACCATGGCCCAAATAGGTCATGGCTCTCGATTACTACATTTTGCGTATCTGATTCTGTGCCCATCTATTCCCAGTCTACATCCACAGTTCCCGGAGGAACCCCCGGCATTGTCAGCACTTCAGATATTTCTGACTACTCCAACTAGACAGAAACTAGTCACCAGGCTCTATAACGCATCGCACCTTGACAAAGCCCAGTCCAGCAACTCCCCCAGGGACAAATGGAATGAGGTTCTAGATACACCCCTCACACAAGCGGAATGGACATTCTGCTGCACACAAACAGGGGAGCTCACCCCAAATTGAAATGTACTCATTATTCATTTTAAGTTCCTCCATCAAACATACTACACACCACTCAGACTTAGGAGATATGGCCTGAGGAAGGATGACAATTGCAGTAGATAAAGCTCCCCTTGTGAGATGTTCCCTGTGGTCCACAGACAGAAGATCGAGTTTTAAATGTCGAAATGCACAAATATCGAGTTGGAAATATCATGATAAAGAAATATTGAAAGCAAGAATATTGTAATCAAGAATATCGACTTTAAGGTAAGACATATCGTTTTTGAAAATATCGTAGTCATTAATATCGTTTGCAAAAATATAGTTGTTTAAAAAATCGATTTTTTTAATTAGTGTTATGTATTTTAGTATGTATTTTAAAAGTATGTGATCTATTTTTTTGTATAAGTATTGCTTTGGTTTTTTAATATATGTGTTCAATTTTTAGCAGTTATTCATTTTATGGTAATTAGATTTTGCATTTATTATTTATTTCATTTAGATTTTATAGTGTTAATTGTGGGAATTAATTTATTATTAATTAAATATTAATTGGTTGTTAATTGTTATTATTTAATTTATTGGTAATTATATTAATGGTGTAATTTTCTTAGCAACAGGTTTTGGGTTTATAGGGGAAAAGGATGAGAAGTAATTTGATTATAATCAAATTATCAATATTTTGTAATCATTAATATTTATTTAATTTATGTTTTATACTGTTAACTGTGGGAATTAATTTATTATTAGTTTTTTATCAATTGGTTGTTAATTATTGTTAATTCATTGCTAATTATGTTAATTGTGTCATTTTTTGGGGAGCAGGTTGAGGGTTTATAGAGGATTAGGGTGGGAAGTAATTTAATTTTAATAAATGTATTAATATTTGTTATATATTAATATTTTTTATTTTATAATTTATAGGGTAATTGTGGGAATTAATGTATTAATAATTATGTATCAATTGCTTGTTAATTATTATTAAGTAATTCATTGGTAATTCATTATGTTAATTGTGCCATGTTTTAAGAAACGGGTGGTGGGGTTTTTAGATATCCCCTACACAGAGCATGCGTTGTGCTGTGATATGTATTGTTTACAATTCAGCTGGCTTACAACCAGCCCACAGCATACCACTAGTTGTTTTCATTCTCACTTTCATTTACAATCTTCAATTGTTTAGCTCCCGTAGGCTTCCCTTCCTTTCTAGTCTTAGCTCTTCTCTGGAGCATGGACCCTATATGTGTTCTTCCTCGTCTTTGTACTTCCTCAGCTTTTTGCAACATGCTATTTTTTTATTTTATTTTATTTTATTTTATTTTAAAAGCGTTTCAGCATTATTCCTGGATGTGCAATGTGCTTTCCTACTTTTAACACCGGTATACAGCTTCTAATTTATGCTTCTTTCATCCTATCTGCTGTCTCTATTGACACCTTACAACCACAAATGTCCTACTCTGTGCCACTCTACCCTATACTACTGCACTCCACTCTACACCACTCCACTCTATTCCACTCCATGCCACTCAACGCCACTCTACTCCACTCCACTTTAGTCTTTGCCACTTAACTCTACACAGTGCTTTTCTACTCCACTCTACACCACTCAACGCCACACCACTCTACATCACTCTACTCTACTCTATGCCACTCTACTCTGCCACTCTACTAAACCACTTTACTCTATGCCATGCCACTCTACACCACTCTACGCCACGCCACATCACTCTATTCTACGCCACTCTACTCTACGCTATTCCACTCCATGCAACTCCCCTGTACTCTAAGCCACTCCACTCTACTCCACCCTACTCTATGATACTCTACTCTATGCTCCTATATACTAGATAGAGGTGAAACAGCAGCCCTCATCCTCCTGGACCTCTCTGCAGCTTTCAACACAGTGTCACACCACACACTCATCCAGCAACATTGCCAGATCGGAATCACAGGCCACACTCTCAGATGGATGGCGTTCTTCCTCACAGGACGTACCCAAAGAGTCCCCTCCCATCTCCTTGCACGCCAAGGCCACCATCTGTGGGGTACCCCAAGGCTCATCTCTAAGCCCCACCCTCTTCAACATCTACGTGACTCCACTCGCAGACATCGTCAAATCACACAACATCAACATCAGCTCATACACCGATGACAACCTCTCACTTTTTCTCCTCGGTCTTAAATCCGGAGCACCCTCCGACCCTTGCATGCCCTCCGCACTTCAACTGGCCCCAGGACCAGCAGCTAATTTCCTGTGCGAGGTATTCAATGGAATACTTTTATCCGGCTGCTACCCAGCTATCTGGAAGGAAGCTATTGTTCTCCCTCTCCTTAAGAAACTCAATGCCGATCCCTTGGAGCTAAAGAATTTCCATCCTATTCCCCTCCTTCCTGCCCTGGCAAAAATCCTGGAGAAATTCATTAATAATGAACTGAGGACGTATATTGACTCACAGGAAATCTTAGATCGTTCCCAGAATGGATCCCGCGCCGGTCACAGCACCGAATCTGCCCTTATTGCAGCCACTGACTGCATTCGGTTGCAGGTAGACCAAGGGGGCTCGGCAGTGTTGATTCTGCTTGATTTATCGGCAGCATTCGACACCGTCTTCCCAGCGTGCATGGTCCAACATTTGCAGGAAGTGGGGGGTCACGGGAAAAGCCCTGCAGCTTCTTCATTCCTTTTTAACAGATAGAGTGCACACAGTCAGTTTTGGAGGCTTCAGAACAATAGCTTTTGCTCTCCCATGCGGGATCCCTCAGGGCTTCTCGCTTAGCCCTACTCTTTTTAATCGTTGGATGAAGGAAACTCTCTAGAGATCAACACAGAAAAGACCCAGGTCCTAGTTTTTGGACCACAGAACTCCGTCTGGTCTAATGCCTGGTGGCATTCAGAATGTGGATCTCTTCCAGCCCTGGTAAAAACTGCTAAAAATCTGGGGGTAAACTTTGATGAGGGCCTGACTTTTGATGCCCAAGTGAATAGTACAGTTATATTTTAACAACCCTCAGAAAGGCGCTTCCATTCATTCCCTCGGAACTACATCGGCCAACCATTATCGCACTGATTACCTTTCGTCTTGATTACTGCAATGCCCTATCCCTTAATATCACTGCAACATCACTGAATAAACTCCAGGTGGTACAGAACTCAGCGGCAAGACTGATTTTAATTATTCCCAAACATCAGTCTGCCAGAGAAGGGATCCGTACCTTACACTGGCTCCTCATCAGGGAGCGTATTTCACTCAAGGTCTTAAGCACGGTACATAAAGCCATGCATAGCAAAGGCTCGCCCCAACTCAAATCTTTGTTTCAATGGTATACTCCAAGGAGGACTCTGAGATCATCCACTCAGAACAAACTGGTCTCGCCCAGATTTCGCAGATCCAGATGGGGCGGCTGCTCCTTTTCGGTTGCCGCTGCCAAACTTTTGATCTCACTCCCCCTGCCATTGCCAACGCAAGCCCTCTTTCAGCTTTCAGGAAACTCCTGAAAACAAGGCTATTCCCCTCTTAATCTGCTGTTGTGCTTTTTTCCCCTTGTTTGTGTCTGCCCAGCGGCTTGACTCCTTCGGGTATAGTGCGCTTTACCAATCCTATCCTATCCTATCCTATCCTATCACTCTCAGCCAACCCCACCCAGACAAAGACCAACTTCCTCAACGGCATGAAGAACTTAACAAAATGGGTGAAAGACAACTGCCTCAAGTTGAACACGGACAAGATGTAAGTCCTTATCTTTGGCATTTGATGAATATATTAGGAGGTGCACACCTGTTTGAACCTGTGTACTGGCTATTCTAATTAATAACAAGGGTGCAACAGTGTAACGCTTGCTGCCGGGTCAAGCATCTTGTATAAAGCAGGGAAAACACAAACCGACGTGGTCATATACACTGTGCACTGTTCAATAAGTTTACAAAACCTGGCTCTTCGACCAGTAGCACCCCCCCCCTCCCCAGCGCCTTGAGACCCTCTCGGGTATGTAGCGCGCTTTACAAATGCAGTGATTGATTGATTGATTGAAAACCTTTGCCAATTTGCATATAAATACAGAATACTTTAACAAAAATCGAAACTGAAGTTATGATTCAAACATGTATTTAGTTACATTGACATGAATGAACATATGCAATAATCTTCTGAGTAGTAAGATAGTGAATATGGTAATTATAGTGGGATGCTATGAACGTGCTGGCTATCAGCGTAACGCTGATGTCAAATAATCTTCGAGACGCGGAGCAGGACTCTACAGCACTACGGCTGGCAGTTTTTTGCCTCTAAAGCGGCGATAATTTTAACGCTGTGCTTTGATAATATGCCCCAGAAGTTCTTAATAGGATGGTGGTAACACAGAAAGTCTTTGCCTCTCACCTCCTAGTGCACAGGTATCACACCGGCCCAGGTCCATGTAACTGATTTCACTCCTAGGAGTAGAAATGAAATCCTGCATCCCACATCATATGCCTGGTCCTCTACATGTATTGCCCGTTTCCCTACATAAGCTCTGTGTTAGATTGGGACTATTGATACCTTTCTTCGGCTGCCCTTGAGAAACATTCTTTGTCCAAAGTGGTGTACCACACAGCAGGAAGCATTAGGGCTATCTCTAACTGGAGCAACCACAACATGGGCACATGGCTGTTGTCGCCCTTCCTGAAGCAATTATCAGACAAATAACTTATATGACCTAGAAACCTCCTCACCTTGAACAACAAACTGCAGCTCAGACAGACGAATCTGCATCTCCTTGTTAAATAAACAGCGCCATTGAATGTTATTAAAGTGGCCCAGTCTCTCCCTCCTCACTTCAGTGTCTGGGTCTCCTCACTGCAGCTACAGTAATGCAGGCAATGCACTTGCACTGTCTGCGAAGCTATTCTCACCTCTATCCTGTGCCATGCTAAACCTGGGCATCCAATTGCTTTCCGTTCATATGTAGGCAAAGCATTTGTGAGGCAAATTTTAAGGGTTAACATCAGAAGATATGGCTGGAGTAATTGCAGAATCTCCTTTTGAGGTTTGCATTATTTACCTTATATATTCTTTCACGTTGCTTTGATAATGAGAGTATTGCATCAATATAGCACAGTCTAATGTGCTTGACAGTTCCTTATCTCTGCTGTCAGCCTTTACTTTACACTTGCAACCCCTCCGTACTGAAGCAGTGCTCTAGCAATAGCCTAGAAGTAGACTGACTGTTCACCTGATTCTATGGCCTATCAAAGGTGCCCCATATAGAACTATCTCACATGCAAATATGATGTTTCTTCTTACAGTTTTACATCCTCGGATTTCAAGCTCTGTCAAAGTCTACTCCCTGTGCTTAAAACCCTGCTTAAAAATGTTGACCGTGTCTTAAAATTTCCGATGGTCACCTTCCCTCCTTTTTACTTTGAATGGCCCTCTCCTTGCCCTCCCTCTTCTGCATGCCTCCCCTCGGAGTACAGCCTACTCTAAGTCTTGTGCATAGTTGCCTTCATCTCTATTACTGTTTTTGTGAAATCATAAATATCACCACCTGCCCTTCTTTGAAGGTCAGCCCATGCAACCTAGCAATACCTAATGCGCTCCAGCTCCCCTATTGACATAACATAAGATAACCTCCAAGACACTGGAGCTGACATGGAGACTAGGAATGGTCTCCTTGAGAGAACTAGACTAAACCCTACACCAACAATAACCACTGGATGAACCTCTTACTTCGGTTCCGAAGCTGAGTCCTGCTTTGCATAAAGGACTTCAACAACTTGTTAGGGCTAGTAAGCGCTATATAAATCTAATTACAATACAATACTCACTAAATAATCTGTTAACATTCTGCAGTGTCCTCTATTGACTCATTAATGGATTGTTGCAGAAGGGCTAAGCGTCAGACAAGAGGTCAACACTAAGGTGCCATCTTGTGTTAAAGGGTGAATTATATACTTTCTGGCAAATAACACTGATTCTGGGACCTCAATCGCTTGATTAGCGAGTTGTCACATGTTTGTGAACCACATGGCCTTGGTTGCAGTGCACAGAGACCATTCACTGCTGCACACAGGGAAAATAAATAGAGTGAACGCTGATTGAGAGATGTATCTGTGACTGACAACATGGTCAGAAGACCTTACCTTCACGGAGTGTTGAGGCGGTCTGACTGGATATGAATGAGAGACCGGCATCCTTAAAGACACCGTCAAAATCTTTGCCATTCCCCATCGTGCAGCCGAGGTCGTACTCGTTCATGGCCTGGAAAACCTGCATGCAGGGGTTTGAAGAGAAAGGCATTCGTAAGCAATGCATTGTCTGATTACAAGATACCATTACCAAACTCCTGCTGAGATAACAGCTTGACAACCATTGTTCATTTCTTCAGGTGGCTTCCAACCCCTATACTAATATTGTGTGTTTAGGATCTATTTATTTGCTTGGGATGCTGTATTTTCAGTGCACAACCACGCAGTAGAATAGGGTCTAAGGGACTGAGTATTGGCTGTGCCATATTTTGATTTGGATCGAAGTTGAGATAAATTCAGCTCCAAGTCACAGTCCACAATGAGTTGAGGCTCCTTTTCCAGTGCTGGATGAGTTGGTGCTGTTGTTGACATCCGTTGGACCAGCGCAGACTTTAGCACATATCCAAAATCACCATCAATGCTGTTGTGGAACTCGAACTCTGTTCAAAGGGTACCAACAGCGCCAAAGGAGGACTAATCGACAGTAACATGGCTGGAGGTCTCTGCTTATCCTTGCAGCCTGAAGGTGTGCCAAAGAGAGACGGAAGGGTGCCAAAGATGTGCTGCATGGCCTCTCGAAAGGCTTTGACTTGCTGCAGCATTGTTGATAGACCCAGGAACACAGGATGCATTGGAATCAAAGTCAGATTTGGCTCTTCTGAGGAATGAGAGCGAGACCTGGAGTCATGGTGACTCCCTGGCACCTTCTGCAGAGAACGAGAGTGGCAGGAAGAGGCCCAGTCTCTCTTGGATTTTTATGTTTCTTCTTGGACTTACCAAAATACTTCAACTCCACATTCTCAACTTCAACCTGTAGCGAGACCTAAGTGGAGTCTTGCAGGGTTTTGCGATCACAAATATCCTTCAGATTCATCACGGTGCAAACGTTGAAGCCTTAGAGTCATGTGCGGAACCCAAACAAACCTCATGGGGATCTGTCATAGACATCTGTTTGCAACAACTCTTACGAAGCTTAACCTCTGCAGTCTTGGGGGTGACATGCTGCATTGCACAATAGAAAATCTTTTAATGAATAAATGACTTCACAGAGTGAAGAAATAGATGAGCGGAGATACTGATCTTCATCTGAAGGAGCAGAAAGAAAGGAGCTGACGTCAGGACGATTGGGTGGTGCTTATATGAGGCTCAGTTCACCCTATACCCCAGCCAGGACTTTGAGGTCATCGACCCAACATTTGCTGTCGGTGCCTAAATTCTTTCGGGCTAGGAAGGGGGCACGCTCATTCCAGGTGGTAGTTGGAAGACTATGGAATGGTCTGCCTCTTTCTCTCAGACAGGAACAAGAGCTTCTTAGTTTTAGGCGCCAACTTAAGACCTGGCTGTTCCTTCAGTAATGAGGACTTTGTCGGATGAGGTTGCACACTGTTTTCTGTCAAGGGGGACCTGTTAGCGCCGGGACACTCCATGGAGTAGCTGTGCGCTTTATAAATACCACATAACATTAACACTTCTGGAGCAGGACAACGTTGGCGCACAGAAACAAGGCGTCACCTACTGACACACAGGAGCACTACTTTTTGAGTTTCCATATCTAGTTTAGTGCCCTGGGGATTGTCACATGGGTAGAAGAATCCATCAGAAATACCAATGCTTGAAAAAATTGACAGTTCTATGGCTTTGTCTAGTTTTTTTCTTAACTAAACTAAGTTCCTAGAGAGACCTGGAGAAACCTCTTCCTGTACACCAATTTTGGGGGCATTACACTCCTCTTACCACCATGCAAATAGATGTACTGTTTGCAAAGTGGCAAGTAGTATGTGAATACCCACAAAAATGTATGTTTGTGAATACTCACAAATGTACAATCTTTTCCAGCCCTAGAATACCCATTCCCTGCTCACAGCCCACCTGCACTTTTTCAAACAGTAAATCCATTCATTAGTGCATGGTTGCACTGAGGTAGCAGATGCAGGGTTTAGGGCAAATGATGACAACAGCATTAGCTGGATGAAATATACAGTCGAGAAAGTGATTATGGCCTTCGGTGTGACAGATAGGTGAATAAGTAGTGATGCAGTGTGGTGTGGGGAAGTACTTAGGGAGAATGCTATAGTATTATGGATGATGGGAGTCGAAAAGCAATAGAGGGAGTGTCTACAAAGGGAACGGTGCCAATAATGGTAGAGGTGGTGGTACAAGCAGTGATAATGAAGAAAGTTGAGATAGTTAAAGTAGTATAAATAGCCATGGTTGAGCAGGCACCATAAGGTGGCAGTGGAAGGAGCATGCATCTAATGGTATACTTACCAAATGTTGTGGTAATAGTGGTGGTAAAGGTCCTACAAACAAAGTTTGTGGTGGCAAAACAGGTAGTATTGCTGGAGTTTGTAGATGAGGAAGGAACTAGGGTCCGGAGGTGATTCAATTTTTAGAAGCAGGAGTGGAAGTGTTGTCATCATGATAGTGGTAAATCAATGAGGACACAAACATGTTTTTCGTGGATTGTACTGATTGAAAAAAGAGGGATTGGATGCGATATGCAAGTAGTGAAGTTATTGTTGGTGGTGAAAAGTAGCTCAGACAGCTAGTCAATTACTAGTAGTGGCACTGATGATAGTTAGCTTTCAGGACACAGTGGTACAAGCAGCAATAATAGTAGAGATATTTTTGATAGCTGGGTTAGTTGTCAGAAAAGGAGGAGAGGAAGTTGTGCGTGTGCAGCGATCACCGTAGAAATTGTAAAGTTGCTGGTACTGAAAAGTTCAGTAATGGATGGTGCGCTCAGTGATCACAGTAGAAATCATAAAGTTACTGCTGATGGTACTTCGCAATGTAGTGGTGCACTAAGTGATCAAAGTAGACATTGCAGTGGACTGATGATGATGCTTTGGCAAGAAGCAGTAGTACAAACATCTGCCAAAATAGGAGTAGTAGAGGTTTTGATGATCGTGATTTCATCGTGGAGGTTTAGGTGATAGCACGTGCCAGGGAAGCCCTGGTGATGGAGAACAAGTACTGTAAAAGTGCTCTCTTTATCAAGCTGCACACAGGTTATCTTCAGACTGCCTTACCTTTTTCTGGGTCAGCTTGTTCTTCTTGTTTAGAATGTAGACAGCAGTGTCAATAGCAGCGAGGGCGACCTTCGCTTGGTCATCTGTCTCGATCGTCACTTTCAAAGAACCACCCGGCTTCAAGACATCCCTCACATTGCTTTCAACGTGCAGCTAGAGGATTAAAAAATATATATTTAGATGCCTGACTTGACATTTTTTGCAATACACCTGAGTTCTTAATGTTATTAGGAAGGTTTATTTCTGATATCAGAGCAACTGACCTTTTGTGTGTCAAGTGAATAAATACAGCAAGTGTGTCTATATCTGATTCAGTAAGGCAAGATCCATGTGAGTTGATCAGGATTATACAGAATGTAAATATATCTCATGTCTGTGACTTGAATACATGGCATGGATCTGACCTCCCTGGTCTTATGTTGGGCACCCCAGGCTTACAGCAAGTGAAAGTAGCTTAATAATAAAAAAAGTTATGGACAGGAGTTGGGAGTTGGGAGTATGTCTCTGGGAGGCAGTGAGATGCTTCACCTGAAACAGATGCTCAAGAGGCACAGAGTGTTTTAAGAAATACGTCACAGGAGCTAATTCATCCAGTTTCCCCAGATATGGGACCTACCTAAAATAATTTACAGGTATAGAATAACAGGGAATGTATCTGAAAACAATGATTATATATAAAAGAAGATGGATTGTAAAAGTTTCAGTACCTGAAAAGAAAGAATTTGAAAAAAATCCATATGGTGCCCACACTACATTTTGTAGTACATACAGTCGTACTATAGCAGCACTACTTACTACAAAATACAATTCACAAGCCTACAAGTGTAAATTTCCACCGCCGCCTCCCTGGTCTTTTTATACCGGGGAAATCTCACATTTAGGTTTACTACTTAGGGGTTGATTACGATCCCGTTCGGAAGGGCTCTGAATCGGATTTGGGTTCTCGTTCGGAACACAGGCTACCATTGAAGTCAATGGGAGTCAGACCGAATCGCATTCCGGAAGCATCTAGAAGCATCCATATCGCTCGGTCGGACTACTCTGATCTGAGTTGTCTGGAAAGCATTCCGGAACCGATTTGGTCAGAATACTTTCAAGGCGAGATCATAATCGGCCCCTTAGTAGCAAATGAGGGAGGAACAAAGTGGAGTGGCTGGAAAATGAGGAATACTTACTACAAATTAAGAGGGGTTTAGGCAGGGTTAAGTTGGGGGTTTAGGGAGGGTCATACTAACATAAACACCCAACCACAAAAGTATTAGACCATTACTTTTCACAAACTACACTTCTAAAATTACTACAGCCTAAAATGTCACAAAACAGTTGTACATGTACTCCAGTCCCGTCTAGGAGTAAGTCTAGCACCAGACATGGTCATTCATAGGTACTGCAACAAACTCTCATAGAAAAATTGGAAGCAAGGACTTAAAATAAAACCTAATAGGAATTAATATAAAATAAATCCCACACACACATCTGTGTATTAATTCAAATGTTTTAGCGTTAAACATTGCAATAAGTGAAAAATTAAATATTAGGCACTTTAAAAAAAATATTTAATTAAACTATTAATGAAAAATACAATTATTTTAAATGCATTTACTAAATATTATTTTGATATTAAAATGCTAGTAAAGGTGGATTTTTTAATTTTATTGAAAAATATTTATTAAAATGTTTTATTTAATTAAACTATTAATGAAAAATACAATTAATTTAAATACATTTACTAAATATTATTTTGATATTAAAATGCTAGTAAATGTGTATTTTATAATTTTATTTAAAAATATATATTTGTATTTATTTAATTAAACTATTAATGAAAAATACAATTATTTTAAATACATTTACTAAATATTATTTTGATATTGAAATGCTAGTAAAGGTGGATTTTTTTAATTGTATTGAAAAATATTTATAAATCCATTTGTTATTTTTGTTTTGACTTTTTAGTTCAATATCTCTTTATTAAAGTTTTAGTTCCATACAGGTACATAATAATCAGTACAGCATAATAAAACATAATGACGCAATCTAGACTGTATTTATAACTCTTGACAATTTGCCTTCTGAGTGACCACAGTTTGGAACATTGTAATAACATCAAACAGAACCACTGTGACATGACATGGGTGCCCATCAATGATAATGATTGATAGTAAACTAGTCTGATCTGCGGGTAGAAAAGATGTCTTGCTTCACATAAATCGTGAACCATGTGGTCAGCTGTCACGGTACGGTTATATAAGTTCTGCATGGCATTCGCACTCTAAAATTTGGCATGGTGCAGTTACATTTATTCTTAAGATAGTACCAACCACACTATTAATCATATTAGCCATAAGCGTAGTTATCCTGTCAATCTTCCTTCCTGATCATAAATGAGTCTTAAGTCTTATGTGCCTATGCCCGTTTATGTATTCCCATTTGTGTTCCAACATCAGCTTGCGCTCAACTGTGCACATCTTTTAACCATACTCTGACTCTGGTGCTAGCGCGGCTTTACAACACATGGATATAATCTACTTCGCCGAAACCAATGCCAGACCCAGAAACCCTGCAGAATGTTGATGACATTTATACTATGGGACTTGCCCCAATTTCACCTGCCCACCTATAACATTTGCAAGGAGACAAAGCACTTTCTCCAAAAAGCCTCTAATTATTCATTTGGCAAAACATTTGCATTCACTGCTTTACATCAGGGACACCCAGTGCCAATTACCCTAGCCATCTTCCCTAAACACTGCATGGACAGGTATGTATGACGTAAACATTTGATTTGAGTGTAGTAGATGCATGGGTTCCTAGATACCACAGACACATATCACAGACACCGCCACCAGTGATCCTCAGATATTCTCAATCTGCCCGCTATTGCCAGTTTATTATACATCACCGCTGGCATATCACTCCCATGAGTAAGGATCACCAGAAGCGCCTTGGACCTAGGGCTTCATTCCCAATTGAATCCCATGTACCAGCGACTACACCCATCACTGCATTGAATGTCAGGAACTGACCTCTGGCAAAGAGATATACGTCACCTACCTTTTCAAATGTATGTAGGGTACCATTGTCATACACATCCCCAACCATACGTACCCCCGCTTCCATCCATGCATCACAATCATGTATGCGTGCTACTTCCCGGAACTTAGGTAGGGACCATAGAGGGAACTCCGGTGTGTAGGGGTGGCTGTTGTGCTCTTCCCAACCCAGATCGCCCCGCAATATTTCATCATAAAAATGTAGGCACTTGAAATCTAGGTTTGTCCAAGGTTACCAGTCAATCGAGTATGCATTCCCATAGAGCGCTTTCGCGTTTCATTCCTTGCCAGGTTCTCCCCATTATTTATTTGAATATTTAATAAGCATTTAATTTGATGAGTTAATGTGCTGTAACATTTTATTCCATTATATTATCTAGGTTAATAATAATCATGTTGAAGTAATATACAATTATATTTTACATTAAAATATTTTTAATGTCTTTTTTTTAAATATTAAACTGTATACTATACTTTATCATAAAGAGATCTCTGCCCTAGTGCTGGAGATCTCTTCCCCAGTGGTGGAGACCTCTACCCATGTGGTATTGATCTCTGCCCAGGGGTTGGAGATCACAACTTGCATGTAAAAAAGTAACTTGTAATAACTTTAAACTTGTACGTTCAGTTTTAGATGCCTCCACCCTCTGGTTTCAGTGCCTGGAGACATGTAATTTTACACTTAGGTGTAAATCAACACTCATAAATGGTGAATACCAAATAAATGTAGATTTACACCTAGGTGCAGTAGTAAATTTACACGTAAATAAATCTGCATGTATAGATTTACCTTTTGGTCAAATGAACTTTAAATTCTTGGGGCAAGTAGATCAAGCAGTCTTTAGCTCAAATTGACTTTAACCCAATGAACTTTATTCTGTTCTACACTGGGACTAATACAGTGTACAGAACTCTCCCATCATCCCGTAATCAATGGTCCTTCAATTTATTTATATTCTTTTCACTTTTTAACATTGCTGGCAGGCTTACTGTTTTTAATATTTCCATTTTCTGTCAAAGCACAAAATGCAGGGACAAGATTGTTGATCTCTTCATAGCAATGCAGATCTTGGTCGATTCATAACTTCACAAAAATGCTATCATATAGCCTTTTCCAAATAACGAAATAAATGGAAGTGCGTTCTTCTCCCCTGCACAAAGGTGTTAGTTCCCCACCCCTTTCAAGTTTTTTTTACCCTTCCTTCGCAGGAATCCTCCACATCCATCCACACGGAGTTGGCTACGATCTCGTCCCTGAGGTAGTAGTAGACGACCAGCCTGAAAGATGGGATCATATCTTCAGTGACCATGAACTGGATAGTGGTGAGATCTGCCTTTGCCACTCTCCTCAAGAAGAGTATCTGGCCTTTGTTCAAAGCCTGTGAAGGGGTGAATAAGGAACACTGAAGTCACAAGGAACAGGAGTATAAGAGTAGACTTTAGAGAGGAGGAAATGAAAGAGGAACTGAGTGGGAGAAAGGGAATAAGAGAGAAGATAAAAGAGAAGGAATGGAACAAAGTGAAGGTCTAACAACATGGGAAGAAAAGAGAAATGAGATATAATGTGAGTTGTGGGGTGGAGTGAAGCTGAAACAAGATAGCAGTGAGATGAAAATGGGCAGACAGAGAAAAAAGAAAGCAAATTAAAAAAACATACACCATTCTGTGATCTAAAAAAACATGAGGATAAATGAGAAATAACTGATATCTGGATCTTAATGAGTTTGGCAAACAGTTTTAAAACATGTCTAATAACTCTTCAAGGTTTTCCACTCATTTGACAAACACCACCTATTCTTA
Organism: Triturus cristatus; assembly: GCF_964204655.1. NCBI lineage: Eukaryota > Metazoa > Chordata > Amphibia > Caudata > Salamandridae > Triturus > Triturus cristatus. The sequence continues at coordinate 163,510,590 of NC_140587.1, forward strand.
CTGCTATACTTCAGGAGGGTCGACACATTTGATGTAACATAAATACTTCCTATGCACATATTTCCTATTTACTTATTCTAAAAGGACCATCTGCCATCTTGAAATTGTAAATTCATAATAAAGTCTAATAATAAAATAAAGAAGGCTGGCTGTGGCCTGCATGAGCTTGGATGCACATGCATGACGTGTAATCTTGGAATGCTTGTCCTATATGTCAAGAACCATTCCAAGAAGGCTATGTGTTTGCATGCGTGCTGATGCACCACCAACTATCTTGGAATGGTCTTTGACATGCATATATGTGCGTGCTGATATACCAGATGCCATTTAGGATGAACTATGTTTACAATTGTCATGACAGAAAAGCTAACAAGCACTGTCAAAGGCAGCGGAGCTGTACCCCGTTATTAAAGGGAAGACTGATTGTCTTTCCCAGTGTTTGTTTTATATTTCTGGATGGCCACTGATTACATGATGGCCGCCCTTTGAATATGTTTTCCCATTGCATGATGACTACCCTTGGTGAGTGTTTCGAATCTGTGGCGTCTTCCAGGAGGTCGGTCCGTGATGATTTGGGATGCCAGCCAAGGCTGACAGTCTGATGCGACTTCAATGACAGCTGTTTCTGGTGCTGGCTACTTACTGCAACCTCACCAACTGCAAGTGCCTCTTCAAATTAGCTATTTTAGAAATAGAATTTGAATATTTTTGATAGATTTCTATCTATGATTTGTACTTTGTTTTTTTTGATATTTTCTAGATCTCACTTTTTGGAACAGATTATCATCACAGACTGAGCTGTGGGTCCATTTTCTTCATTAGAGCCCTGTTCTGCTCTTCCTGAACGACAGCCAGACAGACATGATGGTGCCTTCAAGAGCCCTTCACAAGGCACAGGCCCAGTATATTACCCATTGGAGAGGATGATCTTTCCTTTCTCTTACCCACCTTCAGCTTCAAGTTACACCAGATATTTCACAGCGGCACATTCCTACTTCAATTCTCGGTCTGTAGACCAATTTCAGAACTCTGCCACTACTCGCTGGATGTTTGCATGCATGCTTTGATTGGTGTTAGTACCTTCCACCGGTGCATCAAACACATGCCTTCAACCCCTCTTTGGCTATCCGCTTACCTTGCCGACCCGGACCTCCGCTCCCTACTTTGAAGTCTGTATTTTCTTTTGGTTCTCATTCTTCGAATTCTCAAACCAGAACTGGGACTGATCTTGGGTCCTCAGATTCCTAGTCCTGTCCTGGTTTTGTTTCCATCCCTGCCTTGCACGTTATCCACTTCTGCCTGTTTGCTTCTTTCCTGCTCATCCTGGTTCAATGACATTTGTATATCTATTCCTGGCAGAGTGCCTGGTCTCTGGGCTCCCTTTAATATTATTACTTCATGTCAGTGCTGTTGCTGCCGGACAAGGAAGCTCATCGATACAAAAAACAGTGGTCCTAGACCTTCATTACAAGAAAGGGATATTAATCCCTACTCAGTGATATCACTCATTAGTTATGAGCTTTTTAGAAAAAACGGTTTAATAGCTCATGGTATTCAATACATTATTCATCATAAACCAAGGAGAGTGCGACAGACCATAATCTTAATCACCATGCATTTATTTTCATGACAATTGGTGAAAAATACAGTCTTTCTTTTGACAATTTTTGTAGTGGAGGTTGCTCCAGAGGAAACGTGCAAGGAAGCTCAGCAGGTGTGCCTGCAGTTACTGTGGCACAAGTATTTTGTCCCAATATGTCTACAAGCCCCCTATTATTGCCCCACAGTGGAAATGATCCACAGACATTGTTACAGCATTTGGTAACTGAGCCACACTACACAGAATTATGGCCCTCGTTAACCGCAACCCCAATGCACAGACTCAACATGCTGCTAAAGGCTTTGCAATCTGCCCACCTATGGGTACAGAAGACATTTTAGAACCTCCTTAAGTCTATCATGTTCTGATGTCTGTCCTAATTTTCTTTCTCTGGTCCCATTTAAGGCATAGCCTCAGTAACTCTCTTGTCCAAGCCTGCAAAACATCTGTGTGTTTTAGTATTGTCCTCAAGTGCCTTCATCAGACAACGTCAACACCCTCCTCCCAGGGGAGATGATAGCAGCATCAAGATGCTCCCAGGCATAGACTCACCATATAATACAGGAAGATGATCGCTTCAGGCTTAGCAGTAACAGGCTTCAGGTTAAAGGATGCCAGTGTGCCAGGCTTCACCGCCAAGCTAGTGAGTGCCTGGATGTAGAGGTAACTCTGGCTTAAAGATTGGTACGCACTGAGAGTCACCCGGCTGGTTTCTGAGTTTTCCCCCTCACCAATGGTTGCCTAAAGAGAGCATGGGGGTGGAGGGAAAAACAATATAAGAAAAGCTGCATCAAAAGAAGGTCATAGTTCAGCGTGGTCTCACAGAGGCAGAGGGGACCCACGGCCTACTGAGTAACATCAGTAGAAAGCGTTGTTGTTTATCAGGCCTGTCCATCTAGAGATCAGAGTGATCAAGAGAGTAAATGTGTGTGTGTGTGTGTGTGTGTGTGTGCGTGTGTGTGCGTGTGTGTGTGTGTGCGTGTGTGTGCGCCAGTGAGTGAGTATGGGACTGAGTGAGCAAGAGAGTGACCGAGTTTGAGTGAGTGAGCAAGCAGCTGAATGGGGAAGCAAGCGAGTGAGTGATTGACTTGTCAGTTATTGGAACCCCATTTTCTACATGATGGTAAACACGTTTCTTGCACTTCACGTTGGGGAGGATGCGAGGAAGAGAGAGAGAGAGAAAGAGAGAGAGAGAGAAAACCAGAGAAGAGGAAACGAACTATGGAGATTGAGATTAATGCATAAATAACACCAAAAATACCCGTTTGGACATTCCACTGGAAGGCTCAGGTTAGGAGAGGTAAGGCAGACCTGCTGTTGAAGCAACTGGTTCCAAGAATGCGCACCAGTTCACCATGTTCCAGCACATACAAAGCAATCATACAAAAAGAATACATTTTCACTTTCAGCACCCAACCCCTGCAAACTCTGCTATGGTAAGGGTTGGACTTGGCCCTTTTTGGCATGGTCATTCCTGAACTTTTTGCTTTCCTCCTGTATTTTCTCTGACCTGTTTTTGTTGGATTTATGACTCAGGGCACTTTACCACTGCTGATCGGTGCTAAAATGTATATGCTCCCTATGGCAAATTGATGTATGGATTAGTGATTCCATGATTGGTTGGTCTGGTTTACTTGTCATACCCTAGTACAGTGTACTGAGTGTGCCCAGGGCTTGTAATCCAAATGCTGCTGGTGGGCTTGCAGCACTGGTTGTGCCACCCACAGAAGAAGCCTGTAAAAGTGTGTCTCAGATCTGCCATTGCAGACCCTATGTGCAGTCTGGTACTGCCATATTGACTGGGCAAGTGCACCCACTTGCCAGTCCCTAAACCTTCCCTTTACTGCCTATTAGTCACCCCTTTGGTAAGCCCAAGGGCAGGGTGCATTGTAGGTATAAGGTAGGACAAGCCCTGATGTGTGTGGCATGTCCTAATAGCGAATTACAGCCTTTTTCCACTATTGCAAGGCTACCTGTCCCCCATAGGCCAGAATGGGCAGTTTGATTATTACATCTTATAATGCTAACTGACTCCGAGAACTAGGTAGAAATTCGAGTTTAGTTTGCCTGAACTCAGAATGATAAAATGCATCTTTTAGTGAAGTTGGTTTTAACATGCTGCGTTTGAAAATACCACTTTTAGAAAGTGGGTATTTTCTTGTCTAACTATCCAAGCCTGCCTCTGCTAGGTTGTGTATTCCTTGTCTTGCGTTTGAGTGACAGGGGCTGGGGGTTTCCAGGAGACAGAGTGAGTCAGCACAGAGATGAATAGAGAGATCTGCATGCAGATAGGAGGGAGGAGTTGCACCTGGGACCTGAATAGGGCTGCGCCTTCCCTCCACAATGCTGGCTCCACCTCCTGTGGTGCGTCTGATGTCCCTGGCCTGCACTGTGAAAGTAAAGAAGGAGTTATATAAACAGAGTGCTCCAGGACTGACCAGAACTGGCTTGGACTAGGCAAAGGCCTCTCTGCCTTCAGAGAACAAAGAGAAACTGTGTATAAAAAGGGGGACCCAGACCCCAGAACTTTAGATCACTTTTGGGAAACAAGAAGAAACCTTTGCTGAGGAGAGGAACCAGAGAGATTGAGGAGAGACTATCCCTAAGCGTGAGGTATTGGCCTGCAGTGGTTGCCTGACTGCCAAAGAGAGGAGAAAGGACTTTGTGCTACTTTCATTCAACTTGTGAAGTATCTCCAAGGGCTTGAGATAGAGCTTGCCTCCTGCTGAAGTCTCAGAGACAACAGACTTCACCCACCAACTCCCCAAGAGTTATTTGGAAGTGCCTGCAGTTGTGTTGGGCTTTCTGAGGGACTGCATGTCGCAAGGAGCTGGAAGCATGACGTACGAAGAAGAAGCGTGTCGCCGAACTGCCGCTGTCGCTTCACAACGCAAAAGCGCCTCGCATCGCTGGAGAAGAGGATCGCCGTCGCACCAGGCGCTACCGCATCATCGGAGAAGCATGTCGCTGCCTCAGCCGTTGTCATCGCATCGCTGGGAAAGCGTGTCGCCGCTGAAGTTGTCGCATCATTGCCGAAACGCCTCGCATCACTGGAGAAGAGGATCGACGTCGCATCAGATGCTGCCGCATCACCGGGAAGCGTGTCGCAGGGCCTGTCCCGGCTCAGAAGAATCGTTGAGTCACCGCACAGCCGTCGGGCGTGCACGCATTGTGTCGCATCAAGGAGAAGACGCCATTTTGTTTCATCGCACCGGATCTTCATCGCATCACGGCGTTGCGGGTCGCATCGCCACGAAAGCGCAGTAAGAAACCGATGCATCACCTCCCCTCGCAGAGAAGACCCGACGCATCCCCTACGCATCAGTAGGGACCCGACGCATCACCGTTCTTGCGTGTAAGGAACCGACGCATCACCTTCCCTGCAACACTTTCGTTGTATAGCGTTACGCATCCTAGGGTACATTGAATTAAGCTAATCCTACTATTTCTAAAGTACAGTATTGTGGATTTTTGTCATTTGTGGTCTTGTGTTAAGTTTATATAAAAATACTTATTTGTATACTACAATTTGTGTGGTGTCCATTTGTAGTGTTGTCACTGGGTTACTGTATGAGTTTACAAATTCTTACACACTGCCTCTGAGATAAGCTTGTCTGCTCGTGCCAAGATACCAAGGGGTTATTTTACGAGTGTACCCCCTTACCCTGACTAGAAGCAAGGGTCCCTATTTGGTCAAAGGTACCTACCTCTGCCAACAAGATACCCCCAGTAAATGATTTGAATACATCTGGGCACCACCTTAATTGTTTTGTAGCACTTACTTTGTATCCCTTTTATTTAGTCCCCCCATTTCCTGTCTTCTCACAATGCCATTTCCCTGCCCTGCTCCCCGCTATACTACCACAAAGCTTTCCTTCTCCACATTACTGCTACCTGCTGCCTTCCCGTTCCCTTCCGCAGCTTCTGTTCTCCTCACCTTTCTAGACCTGCTCAGACTGACCTCGTACCCATCACTTCTTCTTTCAGCTCTCCGCTTTCTACATGCCCCTGCCCACTGTGTCTCTAGTGGGGTCATCATGACATCCTGCGGATCATTTGCTCCGTCACTGTGAATTTCTTGAGAGAAAAGCCTCTATCCCATCCATATAAGTGTTACGCAGCATAGTTGCACAGTCTTTGCATGCATGTATGTATGTATGCATGTATGTATGTAGTATTGCCTAGCCAAAAGGCAGCGGAGCGCTGTACAGGGTCAAAGACAACCATGAAGTCAACAAGTGATAGGAGAGAAAGCTGGTTTGTGGATGGTTATTGCATTGTGATAGTGTCCATTAAGGAGGGCCTGGGTGTACAGATAGAAACGGCCTGCTGCCTTGTTTAGTCTATTCGTACACTTCTTAGTTTACCGTCAGATGGTGATGTGGCTGTGCCGAGAACCAACAGAGATAGTGAGCTTCTCTGGAAAAAAATAGGGGAGCTGATTGTGATGGGTTTGTCAATGATGCATCTGGGTTTGAAGATGATGCAGGATGGCAAGGGGAGCCAATGGGGTTCTATCTGGATGGAGGTGATGTGATCACATTCCTTAGGACCCGGGTAAGACATGCTGTGGCGTGTAGGATTCCCTTAAGCATGGCCAGACTCTCTACCAAGTGTTTGTTCTAAATAAACAATTAAAAAGTCAATGGTTTCAAAGTACGCTTTAAGCATGCTTTAAAACTATTCGTTAGGTCTCGCGTAGACAGCACATGCGCTGTCGCAAGACCTATAGTAAACACAATAATCAGGGTAATTTCTCCTGTCGCTTGCCATTGGTTGATTCTGGCATTGCTTTTCTTATCTCGCTTACTGTTGGCTGTTGATCGGATACGTCACTTCCGTTTTTGTAGGAAGCAGCACCGACCAACTACAGTTTCCCTACAATGTGAGTGCTTGTATATTATTTTGGGGACTACTTCTTTTTAGGTCGAGCATTACACACACCCATGCATACATAATCAGCACGGCGCCCTTTTACAAGCGTCATGCTGTTAATGGTTTCATTGTTTCCTCCACCATGCTCTCCGCTCTCACTCCCCCCTCCCTTCTCCCCCTCCCTCCTTGTTTAAAGAGCTTGAGTGCGGTGCTTCATCGGAGCCATGCACTGCACTCACTGTATTGGGATTGCCACGCGCCTGACTGTGGGGCCCAAGCACTCCTGTTTCCACAACCATTTGCACAGCTCGTAATTCCCCTGATTTGTGTGCCTGGGTGATCTTGCAGCACAAACAGCCAGCCCTTGTCACGTGACACTGCTTCTGAGGGCACCACTGACATTGCTGAAGCCTCCTCCCATGTTGGAGTACACCAACAAGAGAGTACGCTGCATCCGGAGTCCCCAAGGTGCCGCTGCAGCCATCAACCAGAGGGGAGATGTTGCCAGTCCGTCCCGCAGCACTAGAGGCCACAGTAGTGTGAGATGTGCTCCTGCAGCTCTGGTCAAGGAACCAGGGGGCATATCAACAAGCAGGCGATAAAAAATTATCGCCGTTTTCGGCCGAAAAGCGGCGATAATTTTATCGCCTAATTAGCAAGGCCATGCTAACGCGTGAAACCTTGCATTAGCGTAGGAATTCCTAACGCCCAGCTTTGCATCTCTAATGAGATGCAAAGTGGGTGTTCCTGACCTGGCATGACAGGAGAAATGTCGCTAAGCGACATTTCTCCTATTAGCAAGCCTAACGCTATGAAGCATAGCGTCAGGAAAAGTAGCGATAACACCTGTTATCGCTACTTTCCTTACGCCTGCTTCAGGAGTGACTTAGCCATGATATCCTATGGAAGGTGGATATCATGGCTAAGTTTGTTTGTTATCAGCAAGCCTAACGCTATGAAGCATAGCGTCAGGAAAAGTAGCGATAACCGCTGTTATCGCTACTTTCCTTACGCCTGCTTCAGGACTGACAAGGGGGCATATCAACAAGCAGGCGATACAAAATTATCGCCGCTTTTGCGGCCGTTTTCGGACGAAAAGCGGTGATAATTTTATCGCCTAATCAGCAAGGTCACGCTAACGCGTGAAACCTTGCTTTAGCGTCAGGATTCCTAACGCCCAGCTTTGCATCTCTAATGAGATGCAAAGTGGGCGTTCCTGACCTGGCATGACAGGAGAAATGTCGCTAAGCGACATTTCTCCTATTAGCAAGCCTAACGCTATGAAGCATAGCGTCAGGAAAAGTAGCGATAACACCTGTTATCGCTACTTTCCTTACGCCTGCTTCAGGAGTGACTTAGCCATGATATCCTATGGAAGGTGGATATCATGGCTAAGTTTGTGAGTCCCCATCAACAAGCTAACGTGAGATTATTGCTGGAAACCCAGCGATAATCTCACGTTAGCCAGTTAGCGCTAGGAGTTTTATCGCTGATGAGATAAGCGTTGCTAATAGCACGCTATCTCAGCGAAATTGGCGCGCCGGCGATAATTATCCGAGCGCTAGGTGCGCTCAGCGATAATTATCACCGGTTGTTGTTGATATGCCCCTTAGCCATGATATCCTATGGAAGGTGGATATCATGGCTAAATTTGTGAGTCCCTATCAACTAGCTAACGTGAGATTATCGCTGGGTTTCCAGCGATAATCTCACGTTAGCCAGTTAGCGCTAGGATTTTTATCGCTGATGAGATAAGCGTTGCTAATAGCACGCTATCTCAGCGATAAAAATCGGCGCTAGCCGGCGATAATTATCCTAGCGCTAACAGCGCTGAACGATAATTATCGCCGGTTGTTGTTGATATGCCCCCAGATACGGTGTCTAGCGGTGCCACAATCACCATTTGGCACCGTTCTCGGGCCACCCTGTCCCATAACTGAATCCAGACATGCGCCACACTGCGGAGGCTGGGGGCACCAGAGTTCTCCTTGATGTCACTCACTACCACCGCTAGTCCGGGTACATTGTTCCGCTATGCGCAACAAGTACTGTGACAACCCTGCATCACATCTCACCTTTTTAGCTTAAATATACTTGGTCATCTCAAGTTACCTGAATCGGACCTGAGTGGCCCCAGCGTTGCCCCTAAAACACAGAGGGCAGTGGTGGGGGATTTACTTTGGCGACATTCCAGTCTCTTCCTTCTGAAGCAGAGGCGGCCGGTGTACAAATTACTGTATCTCTCTTAAAGGGAGCACCCGCATTTTGTTTACCTGAACACTACTAATTTTGGGAGCACATTGCTTTACTATCAGACACCACTCTAAGCACTAGCACTGCTAGTTTGCCCACAGATTACCTAATCACCCGCTCTCACCCCCCCCCCCCCCTTTCCCCTCCCTCCTTGTTTAGAGAGCTTGCTGGCGCTCCGTTGTCATCAAACCTATCAATGAGCGTCGAGCGCCTTCACAAATGCATTTTTTTAAGAGCGCTGAAACGTCGTGCTTTAACTTTAAATATTTATTTTATTCATCTTTTTTTTTCTTTTCAACATCGGTAAGATGCCGCACTTTTACATTAACAATTTCTGCTTTTTAGGCAAAGAATAAATAAGAAAATAAAAGATCGGCGCGAATTCATCACTGGCACAGAAAAAAAGTTACTTGTCCGTCCTAATTTTAGGGCACAATCAACACCACCAAGTTGTTTAACAAGCAGTACAATGCAGGGAGAGATAAAATATTATTTATTTCTGTGACTAGACTTACCAGTACTGCCGAAACTTGATCGTTTACAATATTTTTTTTAATGTTGTGAAACCAGTTATACATTAAATACTTGAAGGGAGGATAAACAAGCATTTGCAATGCAATAGGTCTCGCATTTACAAGAGTTTGAGCTATTGTCATTGTAAATGACAATGCCTTTTATTTATGTTTTGAAAACCTGCAGGCGGTGCGTAAACACGCACTTTGTACTTATAGTCCTTGCTTACGAGAAGCAAGGTTGGCAGTAAAAGAGGCGCTGTTACTGACAGCCTTACTTCTCATAAGCAATGACTAGAAGTTCAAAGTGTGTGCTTACGCACCGCTTGCAGGTTTTCAAAACACATCAATAAAAGGCATTGTCATTTATAATGCCAATAGCTCAAACTCTAGCAAATGCGAGACCTATTGCATTGCAAATGCTTGTTTTCTTTACTTTTAGCCGTGTTGCAACATGGCTAAGAAACTTTGGCAAAGCCAACAGTTCTCAAATAGAGAGGACCTATTGGCTTTGTCAAATGATCCACCCTTCACAGAGCGGTACTTTTCAAATGCTCCGTGCAGTGGATGAATTGCAGCTGGAAAGAGCCTGCCACATGTGCACCATCAGGGTCTCTTGAAAGCAAGAGTCCTGCTGGTTCTTTTTAGGTCTCGCTGAGTCAGCGCGCATGCGCTGCTCGGAGAGACATTTTCTATCTGAGTTTTCAAAGTGCTGCTGGCTGGCCTAGTGCTTGTGTGCACGTGAGCGTGCACGCGCGCAGCCGCCAGCTTTCAGCGCTGCACCGCATCGCACACCACTCGCCAGCGCGCGCAGTCGCCAGCTTTCAGCACCGCACCGCATCGCACACCACTCGCCAGCGCCAGCCTACTTTTGCCATCGCGCGGCGCGCGCGCTTGTTCTACTTGTTTTAATTGTTCCTTCTGTTTGTCCGTAATTTTGATCATTTTAGGTAAGAGCCATAGACGTTGTGCTTTCAAACAATTAATGTTATGCCTTTCACTGTCCGGAGCTCCCTAGGATTGGCTTGAAAGCCATAAACCAATCCTAGTGCTCGCTGCTCCCCTGCACGACCAATAAGAGCAGCTTTAGGGTGCCCAGGACCTGCTGAGCATGCTTTTGGTCGTTCGTTTCCGGTTTACACTACAGGGTCTGACTCGTGCGTTTTAGGGAGAGCAACATCGTGTGCCAGGCCAGCAGACTCAGACCTTTAAGAACCAGAGCACAGAGTCAGCCACGGTTTCCATTACCCCCTACAAACAACTTCTCGAACACTCGATAAGTTAAACAAATGTGTTTTTCAAGTATTTGTAGGTCTGAAAATGACATATGTCTGTTTTTGTATATTTTTGTCTGTCTCTGTTAACTTGTGAGTTCCTATCTGTCTGTCTGCCTTCTACCAAGTCGTTTGCCTCTGCCAGTTTGTGGCTGTCTGTCTTCTAATTGTCTGTCCAGCATTACGGACGGTTGGTCACCCTGGGCTCCTGGCTGGTGGGTAATATGTATCTTTTCAGAACCCTCTGTGCACCGGGGCTAAACCCCTGCCCTCAGTCTGTGTGGGAGGAGGATGCGCCTTCACTGCTACAGAAGGCGTTCCTTTATCGTTATGTTTACAGCTCTGCTCCCATTCTTTCCCTGTCTTACTGCTCGGACAGCAGCACAGAAGGTCACTCATTGCATGGACATGTCTGTCCCACTGTCTGCCGGCCAATGGGTCACTACTTTAATGGCAACCACCCAAAGGAACAGGGAAACCCAATACACCAATTAGCACCTGTTTAGATCATTTAAACAGACAACAACGGTCTCATATGCACTAATTGCATTAAACATTTTACTATTTCTAAGGACCAGCTATACAAAGTAATAACAAAGCTGTTTTGCAATTTTAAATACTCTGTAAGTTCAGCCAAAGCTGCTAAGGTTCCATTACCCCCTGCAAAGAACTTCTCGAGTGTCAGCATTTCGCCTTTCTGTCTGCCTAGCTTGCTGTCTACCTACCTCGAATTAAGCAGTATTGGCTATGAGATCTCGAAAGTAAACACCAAGGAGCATGAAACTGCCATACTAATGCTATCTATGGCATCCCTCGCTATACTGTCTGGATTACGTTGGGCTGTACATCACAGTGACATCACAGTGTGATTCCATGCATTTTCTGCTTCTCAGTGGTAATATGTCTGATAGATGCTGCTTACGTGATTCAATTTCTGTTGCAACATTAAAACTTACATAATCAGTAAAGCACAAGCCATGTCGGATCCCACAACATACTGCCTATTTGTTGGGGTTGTTCTCTAACAGGAACACAAAGGTATGAACGGCCACTCACCTCATCTGTAAGGGTTTCTAGGAATCTGTAAATATGAAATGGCCTTGTTAGTCTCTAGGAAGAAACACTGCTCCTGCTATGGTGCTTTGACGCGAAGTGCATTCAATGGAAATGGCTCAAACATACGTATAACACAGTCCCAGCAGTGGTCAGAGGAACCTGTTTCCTAGTATCTTAGAGAAATACTCAATAGTTTCTGCAAATATTCCTGCACTGTTTTCTGGCACAGGTTTGAATTTCCACAAACATAAAATCTGGGAGAGTGAGAGGAGTTTTGCAGAGAGAAATCCATACCACCCTTTCTTACACTGGTATCCAACATAGAATTTGCTTCCATTAGCCCACATGGGGTGTATGTTTCTTTACCTTGAGAACATTCCACGGCTTTATGTTGGTAGTGATGATGCCAAGTCAGGTTGATTGTGGGACTTGCGTAGCAGATTATCTATCAGCCTTTCCTACTGTTTCGCTAGTAATGGATATCTCTCAATCTACTGGGTCTGCAGCCCATGACATTACTTATACCAGTGCATGCTTACATAGTTGTATTACACAATCGATGTAAAAGTACAAGGTTAAACATGAAGGAGGCTATTAATCTACCTTTCCTGAAGTGCAATATCCACTGTGTGTTTATGTTGCTTTTTCATGGCTTCTCATGTCACCAGTTTTATGTTGCCTCATATGGTTGGTGGGGTTAATATGCTAATGTCCAAAGGTTTACTCTGTCTGGCATGCTGTCTCATTGTCACTGTGGGGCATATTTATGGGGAATTGGCGTATGGCTGCCCTACACAAATGTGAAAGGGCAGGAATGCACCGTATGTGTGCAATACGTTGCATTCCTGTCCTTTCACCCTGTGCTGGCGCACAATGGGCTGCGTAAGGCCAATGCCTCAGTGGCATGCAGGGTTGTTTTGGTGCAGGAAGGGGCACCTTCCTATTAAAAAGCAATGCAGAGAGGCGTTTTTCTCTTTCTATGTGTTCAGGACACATGGAAAAAGAAACAAGCATTGGCATGGTCAATAGATCTCGCCTTTGGGACCTTATAAGTGTTTAGCCATGCAACAGTTGTTGTTGCACCAAGGATATTGTGCTGCATAACTAAATACTTATAAGGTCCCGAAAGCGATACCTGTTGGCTATGCCAATGCTTGTTTGATGTTGTGGCTGCTACATGTGCCCCATCAGGGTCTCTTGAAAGCAAGGCTCCTGCTGGTTCTTTTTTGATGTTTTGGCTGCCACATGTGCCCCATCAGGGTCTCTTGAAAGCAAGAGTCTTGCTGGTTCTTTTTTGATGTTTTGTCTGCTACATGTGCCCCATCAGGGTCTCTTGAAAGCAAGGCTCCTGCTGGTTCTTTTTTGATGTTTTGGCTGCCACATGTGCACCGCCAGGGTCTCTTGAAAGCAAGAGTCCTGCTGGTTCTTTTTTGATGTTTTGGCTGCCACATGTGCCCCATCAGGGTCTCTTGAAAGCAAGAGTCCTGCTGGTTCTTTTTTGATGTTTTGGCTGCCACATGTGCACCGCCAGGGTCTCTTGAAAGCACGGCTCCTGCTGGTTCTTTTTTGATGTTTTGGCTGCCACATGTGCCCCATCAGGGTCTCTTGAAAGCAAGAGTCCTGCTGGTTCTTTTTTGATGTTTTGGCTGCTACATGTGCCCCATCAGGGTCTCTTGAAAGCAAGGCTCCTGCTGGTTCTTTTTTGATGTTTTGGCTGCCACATGTGCACCGCCAGGGTCTCTTGAAAGCAAGAGTCCTGCTGGTTCTTTTTTGATGTTTTGGCTACAACATGTGCACCGCCAGGGTCTCTTGAAAGCAAGGCTCCTGCTGGTTCTTTTTTGATGTTTTGGCTGCCACATGTGCACCGCCGGGGTCTCTTGAAAGCAAGGCTCCTGCTGGTTCTTTTTTGATGTTTTGGCTGCCACATGTGCCCCATCAGGGTCTCTTGAAAGCAAGAGTCCTGCTGGTTCTTTTTTGATGTTTTGGCTGCCACATGTGCACCGCCAGGGTCTCTTGAAAGCACGGCTCCTGCTGGTTCTTTTTTGATGTTTTGGCTGCCACATGTGCCCCATCAGGGTCTCTTGAAAGCAAGAGTCTTGCTGGTTCTTTTTTGATGTTTTGGCTGCCACATGTGCCCCATCAGGGTCTCTTGAAAGCAAGGCTCCTGCTGGTTCTTTTTTGATGTTTTGGCTGCCACATGTGCCCCATCAGGGTCTCTTGAAAGCAAGGCTCCTGCTGGTTCTTTTTTGATGTTTTGGCTGCCACATGTGCACCACCAGGGTCTCTTGAAAGCAAGGCTCCTGCTGGTTCTTTTTTGATGTTTTGGCTGCCACATGTGCCCCATCAGGGTCTCTTGAAAGCAAGAGTCCTGCTGGTTCTTTTTTGATGTTTTGGCTGCCACATGTGCCCCATCAGGGTCTCTTGAAAGCAAGGCTCCTGCTGGTTCTTTTTTGATGTTTTGGCTGCCACATGTGCACCGCCAGGGTCTCTTGAAAGCAAGGCTCATGCTGGTTCTTTTTTGATGTTTTGGCTGCCACATGTGCACCGCCAGGGTCTCTTGAAAGCAAGGCTCCTGCTGGTTCTTTTTTGATGTTTTGGCTGCCACATGTGCCCCATCAGGGTCTCTTGAAAGCAAGGCTCCTGCTGGTTCTTTTTTGATGTTTTGGCTGCCACATGTGCCCCATCAGGGTCTCTTGAAAGCAAGGCTCCTGCTGGTTCTTTTTTGATGTTTTGGCTGCCACATGTGCACCGCCAGGGCCTCTTAAAATCAAGGCTCCTGCTGGTTCTTTTTTGATGTTTTGGCTGCCACATGTGCACTGCCAGGGTCTCTTGAAAGCAAGAGTCCTGCTGGTTCTTTTTTGATGTTTTGGCTGCCACATGTGCACCGCCAGGGTCTCTTGAAAGCAAGAGTCCTGCTGGTTCTTTTTTGATGTTTTGGCTGCCACATGTGCAACAACAGGGTCTCTTGAAAGCAAGGCTCCTGCTGGTTCTTTTTTGATGTTTTGGCTGCCACATGTGCACCGCCAGGGTCTCTTGAAAGCAAGGCTCCTGCTGGTTCTTTTTTTATGTTTTGGCTGCCACATGTGCACCGCCAGGGTCTCTTGAAAGCAAGGCTCCTGCTGGTTCTTTTTTGATGTTTTGGCTGCCACATGTGCCCCATCAGGGTCTCGTGAAAGCAAGGCTCCTGCTGGTTCTTTTTTGATGTTTTGGCTGCCACATGTGCCCCATCAGGGTCTCTTGAAAGCAAGGCTCCTGCTGGTTCTTTTTTGATGTTTTGGCTGCCACATGTGCACCGCCAGGGTCTCTTGAAAGCAAGGCTCCTGCTGGTTCTTTTTTGATGTTTTGGCTGCCACATGTGCACCGCCAGGGTCTCTTGAAAGCAAGGCTCCTGCTGGTTCTTTTTTGATGTTTTGGCTGCCACATGTGCCCCATCAGGGTCTCTTGAAAGCAAGGCTCCTGCTGGTTCTTTTTTGATGTTTTGGCTGCCACATGTGCCCCATCAGGGTCTCTTGAAAGCAAGGCTCCTGCTGGTTCTTTTTTGATGTTTTGGCTGCCACATGTGCACCGCCAGGGCCTCTTAAAAGCAAGGCTCCTGCTGGTTCTTTTTTGATGTTTTGGCTGCCACATGTGCACTGCCAGGGTCTCTTGAAAGCAAGAGTCCTGCTGGTTCTTTTTTGATGTTTTGGCTGCCACATGTGCACCGCCAGGGTCTCTTGAAAGCAAGAGTCCTGCTGGTTCTTTTTTGATGTTTTGGCTGCCACATGTGCAACAACAGGGTCTCTTGAAAGCAAGACTCCTGCTGGTTCTTTTTTGATGTTTTGGCTGCCACATGTGCACCTCCAGGGTCTCTTGAAAGCAAGAGTTCTGCTGGTTCTTTTTTGATTTGTTGGCTGCTACATGTGCACCATCAGGGTCTCTTTAAGCAAGGCTCCTGCTGGTTCTTTTTTGATGTTTTGGCTGCTACATGTGCCCCATCAGGGTCTCTTGAAAGCAAGGCTCCTGCTGGTTCTTTTTTGATGTTTTGGCTGCCACATGTGCCCCATCAGGGTCTCTTGAAAGCAAGACTCCTGCTGGTTCTTTTTTGATGTTTTGGCTGCCACATGTGCCCCATCAGGGTCTCTTGAAAGCAAGGCTGCTGCTGGTTCTTTTTTGATGTTTTGGGTGCCACATGTGCCCCATCAGGGTCTCTTGAAAGCAACGCTCCTGCTGGTTCTTTTCTGATGCTTTGGCTGCCACATGTGCACTGCCAGGGTCTCTTGAAAGCAAGGCTCCTGCTGGTTTATTTTTGATGTTTTGGCTGCCACATGTGCCCCATCAGGGTCACTTGAAAGCAAGGCTCCTGCTGGTTCTTTTTTGATGTTTTGGCTGCCACATGTGCCCCATCAGGGTCTCTTGAAAGCAAGAGTCCTGCTGGTTCTTTTTTGATGTTTTGGCTGCCACATGTGCCCCATCAGGGTCTCTTGAAAGCAAGAGTCCTGCTGGTTCTTTTTTGATGTTTTGGCTGCCACATGTGCCCCATCAGGGTCTCTTGAAATCATGAGTCCTGCTGGTTCTTTTTTGAAGTTTTGGCTGCCACATGTGCCCCATCAGGGTCTCTTGAAAGCAAGAGTCCTGATGGTTCTGTTTTGATGTTTTGGCTGCCACATGTGCCCCATCAGGGTCTCTTGAAAGCAAGAGTCCTGCTGGTTCTTTTTTGATGTTTTGGCTGCCACATGTGCCCCATCAGGGTCTCTTGAAAGCAAGACTCCTGCTGGTTCTTTTTTGATGTTTTGGCTGCTACATGTGCCCCATCAGGGTCTCTTGAAAGCAAGACTTCTGCTGGTTCTTTTTTGATATTTTGGCTGCTACATGTGCACCGCCAGGGTCTCTTGAAAGCAAGACTCCTGCTGGTTCTTTTTTGATGTTTTTCCTGCTACATGTGCACCATCAGGGTCTCTTGAAAGAAAGATTCCTGCTGGTTCTTTTTTGATGTTGTGGCTCCTTACTTTTTCGCTCAATGCATTTATTTCATGTTACAGATAGTGTAGTGAGTTAAACTATCGCCGCTGAAACATGCAGTGATATGAAGGTCACATGTTTGAATTCCCACAAGGCCATCTGAGCCTTTCTTCCTTCTGAAGTCGGTAAATTGATTAACTATCGTCGGTAAAAAAATACACTTTTTATTTGCGGCACTTGGACACTGCAGAACTGCAGCGCGACGATATATTCACATTTGTAACTTTTTTAACTGTTTTCTGTATTTGTATTGAATGCTGTGGATGTTGGCATGGGGGAATCCGGTTTTGAGAACCTATTTTATTCTGCGGTCTGTGCATTTTTTTATGTCAAGCAGCAGCAGACAGAGCTCTTTAAGAGTGAAGTTGACCCTTCATTCAAGGCAAGTACTGGGTTGCCCTAAATGGGCAATACCAGACCTGCCAAGCTTAAGATACTTTTCGATGTGTTAAGTTAATTTTATTTATATAGCGCATTAATGCCCTGAGGCATTAACTGTGCGATAGTTCAGGGAAGAGAGTATGGTTTTAGCAAGTGGGTGGGGACATGGCGAGTGGTGCGTTGGGCGTCCTGCTCTGCCAAAACAGCCCCCCCCCCACCTGTCACTCCTGCCTCCCGCACCCACAACCAAGCAAGAATTGCTATATGGGGCCACCTCCTACGTCCTTGGGAGGTTTAAATGCAGCTCTGTTGTGTAAAAACTTCACACTTCAGCTGGAAACCTTTCTATTAAAGGGCTTCCAGCTCACCCTATTAGGGTTCGATGGCGGCCGCCAATTTCATTAGGTGAATATACTGGCCTGAGCCAAGACATGATTGACATGATTGAAAGTTATAGCGCCAGGACACCTCAGGGTAGCAGAGCGCTCTAGAAATCTTAATAACATAACATAACATAACATGAGCCAATGGCTGAAAGAGGCAGACCCAAAGGCCACCACCTCTGTACATTATTAGCAGTAGCTCTGTTTAACTGTGGTGCTGTCAAAGCCCGGACCGAAAACTAGGGTTACCATTTCAAACACCACATTCCATTCCGAACCTCCTACCAAGGCACCTACAAAGCCCCCAAATATTCTAATGCTGCAAACTTGTGTGGAAACAAGAATTGCAGACCTGCAGGCATATGAAATTTCAGAAGAACCACATTTTAGTTAAGAAATTGGGATGTTTGAAGCAGAATTATTATTACTAGGGGCAAAGTAAGACGAAAAACGAATTCTAATGAACATATTTGGTATTCTTTGTCCTCAAGAAGGGCTCGTGGAAGCGAGATTTTAACTTTTAAATACCATCTCAGAGGCCTCCGAGTAAACTTCAAGATCTGATTGAGAACAAAGGGTGGGGGGAGGGGCAACGCAGTTTAGAAGTGTATATGCTATTTATGCGCATTGAGGACCCCACCCAGAGTGGAAAGAGACCACACCCCACTGGTGGAAATGTCATACCATCAGCTGTGTGGAGTCCACTGAGAAGCCACAGACCCCCAGCCCACTGGAGGAGCTGTAGCCCACCCGCTGCACGCAGTGCGGAGTCCACCCCAAAGCCACATAAGCTACCCTCTGAAGGGACAGTTAAACCAACAGTTACGTGTATGCAGCGATCACCTGTGGGGTGACACAGACCCCACCCCACCGAGGAACTGTTCCACCTACCACCAGCTATATGACCATGAACCAAAAGCGACATAGTACCCCTCCACACTAGAGAAACTGTTAATCCACCAGCGGTGGCACAGGAGTGGACCCAGCAGCGGCAGAGCCCCCCACCCTATGGAAGGACTGTTAAACCACCAGCTGTATGCACTGCCCTTCAAGAAGCAATGGTAACAACCAGTACATTAATCCCTACAGATCCGTGCAGAGGGCTTATTTATGATGTTTCTGCACGTGTATTTATTAATAACTAAAGGACTTGACCAGAACCAGAAAACAAAGGCCTAAACAGGTGAGATCTAGCCACACTAAAAGGTGCAGGGGGCTTAGTTTTCCTCTGTGACATTATTACTACCTGCAATTTATGAAGCAATAAACACCATTTTGCTCATTATGTTACACCATGGTCATAACAAGGAGTCTGGATTACACCGTGGTAATAAGTGCGTGAATGTGCGTTTATTTGTACACTTACCCCAATTAGCATGTTTAATTGGGACACGTTTTTCAGAGGTATCGCATTAACATGCCTCTTGCTCCTTTAACAATTTATGAAGCATAAAAGCCTCACATTACCAGTCAACCACAGCTGACCCTTCATTCAATAAAAATACCAGATAGCACCACTCACTGCATACTGTGCGAATGGTAAACTATGTTACCTTATTCCCATATGTGGCAACGTTTCTATGCCATATTGTTTTTTTGCCATAAGTTCTTTTGTTATGCTATGTTGTCAAGTTACATCCTCACGCTCTCATGGGTTGATGCAGTACAGGAGTCTGAGGCTCTGCTACTGCGGAACCTTCCCAGACGGGCTTCGATGGGCTCGGCATAAAGTGCACCTGCTTCCCATAAAGTCTGCCTTCAAGGCTCTATGCTATTGTTACAGGGTCTTTAACAAATCAGGTGCCAGCTATCTTCACCGCTTCATCAAACCCTACCGCGCTTCCACCCTCCAGTGTCGGAGGTCTTCGGGGGCTCGGCTGGCTGAAGTCACCACAGTTAAGAAACCGCTGGGACACTTCTGCTGAAGTAGCCATGCGCTTTATACATTGTATTATTATTGTGTGAAAGCTTACTGTTCAGCGTTCTTGCAGGAGTGGGCATCGTGGCGCTTTTAGCTGTTCTCAGAGGTCAAAAAAATAGTAAAATGAGTGTGCACCATTTGTGTGCTCTGAAACAGCAATGCTTCACAGCTGCGCTGCTCTGAGCACTCCTGTGTGGGTGCAAAAGCCACTGTTGATTCTTGGATGGAGACGATGGAAGGAAGGACAGTGGTCTCATTCTGATAGTGAAGCTGAACAAATCAAAAATCATCCCCCTCCAGCTGACCAAGCAGAAAGGCAGTGTCCCCTTTTTGACGTTCACTTATCTTTGAACTTTTTTTATATTTATTGGATACGAAATACTTTGTACATTTTCCGCATCCCCTTATTGTTCATGCTGCCAAAAATGCAGTTGGTCTACATGTGTGCACCAGTCTCTGTCTCCAGATCATACAACAGTGTGGTTCATCGCCATCAAGATAGCAGGCAAGCCAAAAGTAAACTTCACAGAATATACAGAAGAACCGTGTAAGTAAGTCACGCAGCGATTAAGGTCTGAGAAATGTGCAAACAAAGCAATACCTTGATCTAGAGCCGACGGGGGGAGGGAGGGAAAGTGTAAGCGCGCCATGCGCGCATTACTGCTGACACCGTGTTGCAGGGTCCCCGGGAGCTTCCGAGATGATCTGGAGCCAACGGGGGAAGGGAGGGAAAGTGAAAGGGCACCATGCACGCGTTGTGCGAAAACCCCGCGAGCGGTACACGTGCACATCGCCTGTCCGGGCACGTGCACATCTCCTCTCCCCTTCGGAAGCTAAATCGACAGCAATAGATCTCGCAAGCGTGCAGCGCATATGCTGCGTCGCTAGGTGAGACCTAAAAAACAGTGAGGGGGCATGTTTGGCACTTCGTACGCACTTGTCATACAACTTATGAGTATCCCCTCAATCCTCAGTTATTTAAAGAACTCTGACTTGTAATGTTAACTCAACTTGGCCGGAACGATGGTGCTAGAAAGATCAGTGTTGCGGAGGGAGGTTGCATAAAACAATGAATAAATACCTTGCAAGTTGTCTCGTTCAGTTCCAAAGTCGACTTCACAGGAACAAATCCAGCAAGAATTTCCCCTTTAGAGACCACCACTGGCAGGTAAAGCTCATTTTATAAAGCAATGTTTTCGAGTTAGTTCACTCTCCTAGAACGCTTTTAAATATCGGATGAGGAGGGACTGTCTGGAGAGAGGTAGGGCGATTACTCGTGGCTGTCACACGTGGTGACTGACTGCTCTCTGGCCTAGGGGTGGAGATTTAAGGTCAAGAGTGTCAAACACATCGGTTCCAGCAGCTGCTTTTCTTGATTTCTCTGCTAAGAGTCAATCTTGGCTCCTATTAGCATAGGCGCTGGAGCGGTGGGTGCGGGGGTGCTGCAAATCAAAACAAGCATTTGCAATGCAATAGGTCTCGCATTTGCGAGAGTTTAAGCAATTGAAATTGTACATGGCGATGTCTTTTATTCATGTATGAAAAACCAATACGAAAATACGTAAATAAAAAGGCATCGTCATTTACAATGCCAATTGCTCAAATTCTTGCAAATGCGAGACCTATTGCATTGCAAATGCTTGTTTTTGTATTGTTGTTAATTTGGAACATGGAGGCAGGTCCCCAGTAACAAAACCGTCCCCCACCAAAATGCCTGGTAGCCAGTCCAGCCCTGCACTTAAGGGGTGCCAGTGTCCAGATTGTAATTCCATGCGGCAGAGCGTTACCACTTTCCAGGTAAGAGAGTATGAGGGCTTGAAGAGCACCTCTGAAGTTGGTTCTGGAAAAAAAGTATGAGTTTTTTTTAGAAGAGAGAGCTGTTACAAGGCCACCTTTGTTTTTTGACAATGTGTTTCTTTATGGTGAGGGCGGTGTCTATGCTGAATCCAAGTGACCTGGGGCCAGATGTACGAGCATTCACTTTTGCGAGTCGCAAATTGCGTCGAATTGCGACATCACAATTTGCGACTCACAAAAGTGAATGTACAACAGTGTCCCAGACACTGTTTGCGATTCCCAATGGGGTCGCAAATTTCATGCCCCATTAATATTCATGAGTTAAGCGCAATTTGCGCCCCCATTAGGAGTGGCTAGAACTCCCAGGGATGGTGGCCTGCTGTGGTCAGCAGACCACCATGTCTGTGACTGCTTTTTAAATAATGCAGTTTTAACACAAATGCAGCCCGTTTTCCTTAAAGGCAAATGGGATGCTTTTAAAAAAGAAAAATTAAACTTTTCAGTTTCATTTTTTAAGGGCAGGCCGGGTGAGGAGGGATTTCGACAACAACGAGGGCAAATTATTTATTTATTGAATTTTCCCATGTGGTCGTTGGTCGAATCTCCCCCCAACCCAGCCCCACCGCTCTTGCCTGCGCGGGCTGCAGCTGTTTAAATGCTCCTACTTAGAGTTAAGGAAACCAGACCTACTCAAGAGAGTCACAGCTGAGGAACACAAATGGCTATTAGTCAACATGGCATATATTGTAAATCCTCTGTAGGATTGCTGGAAACTTCATGCATGTGTCTACTTACCCTATGAGAAATGCTTGGGTAAGAAGCTGCAAGTGCTTCAAAGAAGGTTTAGTGATAGCCAAGGAGCCCAACGGATTGGCTAGTGACTGCTAAAAGGCCCTCAGGGCCACACGAAGGGCATACTTCCTTTTAAATTACAGCAATTGTAACATTGTAAACAGAGAGGATACCTTGTTACCTCTATGTCGGCTGAGTTTGATACATGTGACAACAAAAACATTAAATAAAAAGAGACGATGCAATTTTCTCAGGTGAGACAACTAAGTAGAAAATCATTAAGTAAGTGGTTTCAGCAGAAATCCTAAAATTCAGGCACAAGATATGAAACCTGCTGCTTCAAGATGCATTTTATAGAAACATCAGGGGCTACACCAGGCTTGTTTTCCTGGTTGCAGAAGAAGTGCAAGTACTAAAGGGCCAAAGGTGGGGTAAAAACATTGTGTGAAGACTTCAAGTTAACTAGCCTCAGCCAATGAAACGCACTACTAACGGTGGCAACAGCCGAGCTTCTCTTGGGCCCAGGGAGGAACAGACAGGCTTCCACAAATTAAAGGGGGTTTCAGCAACCCCTTTTATGCATGCTTCTGTCCACCACTGGGTAATGGTCATGGTGCTCACTACATCAAGTCAGGTTTTTATGTGGCAGTCTGAGAGGGACACACTGGCTAATCAGCGGACGCAAGCTTTCAGTGTGCCCAGCCTGTGCTCGGCGCTTTCGAGATACAGAATTTGCAGGGCTGCCTCTAACTGGCCGACTGTTCTAGAGCATGACCCTGTCAGCTGGGCCTTGAGCTCATCCTTGAGGTACAGAGATAATCATCACCACTCTGAACAGTATCAATCGATCAATCAGGATTTATAAAGCACGGCTAATCACCCGATGGGGCATCCAGGTGCTTGCAGGCCCAGGAGGCTTTTTCGAACAGCCAGGGTTTGAGGGCCATTTGGAATTCTGGAAGTGAGGTGATGGTCCAGAGGTGCGTGGGGAGGCTGTTCCAGGTCTTTTCTTCTATGTGGGAGAAGGAGCGTCTTCCACTTCTGCTTCTGTAGATGCGGGGTGAACGCGCAAGTGAAAGGGAGGCGGAGAGTAGTCTTCTCGTTCGTTGGTGGAAGTTCAGGTGGTGGTTAATGTAGGCATAGAATAGCTTCCACTCTCCGGAAAAGGACACAGCACCACGACATTTACCTCATCATGGTATAGTTTCCTTTTCTCAACTGGTGCTGCAGAGCTTTATTTGGAATCCAAAATGAATACAAAATCGATGTTATGGAGGGAGAGTACGGAATTGAAGCCACTGGTGCTAATCAACGGCTCACTCAAAATGTGTGCCATCCTCGAAATGTATATCCACATCAACCTGAACAAGAAGCAGCTTCAGCTGTATATCCTAGGTTTCCTACACTGAAGGAGGAGAAGAAACGCACGGTTAGAAGGATAAGTATTATGAAGTCTCAGACCAGACATCCCAAGTTTCAGCCAGTGTGGTTTTCCATGGCATAGTCTGAATGTGGAATGCAACCCAGAAACCAAACAAGGTTAACACTCCAATGGGGCCTTTGAGATACAGTTTCAAATGCTGCTGCAAGCTTGGGGAGATGCAGTGACCTTAACAGTGACCCGCTATCTTATAAAACATGCAGAGCATTTTCACAGATGACACAATTCGCACAGCACACAATCATAAGCACAACCACACAACAACACACACACTGTGAGTGAAGTGAAGGACTTCAGTGATGAGCGACTGGATCCATTTTAATCCAGGGCGTTGATGAATCCCATCCCTGTGGCATGCAAATAACACGAAAAGAAGCCAGTGGCCTCCAAACATTGGGTCCACTGGGAAGAAAAAATTAGCTATGCAGAAGTAAAACATGGGGCACAATTACAGCTATCTATTGCAAAGCTTTTAATCACCCTACAACACAAAAGTGTCCTTTTGCACACAAATGGCCATTGTACACACAAGTGACCAGCCATGGGCAATTATATCCACTCCACTCTAAAAAGCAGTCTACACTCTACCTTTGCTACATGAAGCACTTATCTATACCATGATCAGGCTTTTGTCTATCACTCACTGAGTATTAGTGGGAAGACTCTGCTGTACCAAAGTACTACCACGAGATACTAGTGATATTTGGAAGCAATACAAGAGTCAGATAGCAAAACCTAACACATATATTGATTTCTCCTCTTGCACACGTCAAAAAGAACACCACAAGATAGACAAGGAAAGGATTAGACAGTTATTCTATGAAAGTGTAACAGAGTATAGCAGAGAAGTTTTCAATTGGAGTAGTTGTCAACAGTTGATTAGGTGATGGTTAAACAAGCAGATTTTAGTTCCATTTCTTATTGACTGGTTGTCTTAATTAGTATGATCCTGGACATATCACTTTATCTCTATTTCATAGTAATGGGGCATGGTTCGATTAGCCTTGTGATTTACATCTACTCTGGCCCCCACCAAAGAGAGAAGACAAGACATTAATGGCTGTATGACTAAAATGATCTTGGTACAAAAATCTAGAGAGATGAGCCCTTCCTCTTAGCTCTTACTAGTGATCCACCAAGCCTGTACGATCTTCAATAATAACCAAAGACAAGAGACACTCACCGATATATCCAGTGTCTTGGCAGGAGTGGGTGTGTTGATGTAGTACTCCAACACTCCATTCTGATTTGATTTCTGAGTTGCCAGGGAATGCCAAGGGGCTCCATTTGTTTGCATGGCCAACTTCACAGGGATCCCGGCAGCCACGGAGCCATCCGTGTGAGATACCATTGTCTGTTAAATGACACAAACAATATCAAACACGTCATTTTGGTCAATGGCAATGAATTGTGCCAAAAAAAGACAGGAAACACACTGTCATACTTCTGTTGCATGTGTATTACTACAATCAATAACAAGCACAGACTCCAGGTAGAATCTGCAATACTAGAGACACAGAAGGGGCTCATGGCTCACTAGACTGTCTTTAAAAACATGTGTGGCCTTCTCCATCCTTCAATAATCATTATTCATACCTCGCAGGTGTACCACCATTAAACCATCATCTGTCAAAGTGGGAAAAACCATGACAGCAGGCGCTGCTGAGATGGAATCACTCCCCTGCTAAACTTGTCGATGTTGGTCCCAGATCTCGAGGCACAAGATGGAGTTCCAGATAGAGTTATCAGTTCCAAAGACCGGAAATTCCATCCAGTGGCTGGTCAAATTGAGGGAGTTTTTTTGTTTACGCTGGTCCACTGGCAAAACTTGGACTGACATTTCTTAAGGCTGGAGTCTAATGTCACCATCATTTGAGCATCAGCTGCATAAGCCATCATTGTGACTCAGAAGGATCAGATGAGGATGGCCAATGGCATCCAACAGGGTGGGGCGAAGGAAGTACTCCTGTGGAACCCTGTATCAGAGAGAACCTGAAGGGCGGCAATTGCACTGCATTGTGATGGGTTATGAAAGGGTTCTGCCATGGATGTCTATTTAAGTCTGGCATTGGCAGATGCTGTGAAAACCATAGAAAAGGAGGTGGCAGAAATCAAGAAGGATGAGTACTTCTTAGTCTTCCTTTTCTAGAGCCCACCCGAAATGGTCAGAATGGCTAGAAGGGCTGGTCCGCCAGAGGCCATCAACCAATTGAATAGGTTTGAGAAGATTGTAGAATTTAATGTAATGGGAGAGTTCACCTCGAATACTAATACTTTAGCAGGGAATTGGAAAAGGGAAATGAGTCAGACTTGCTCATCAGAAAGGGCTCAGCACTGGGCTGTTCAAAAGGGGGAAAACCAAGGCTCTCATCTAGTCCAAATGAAAGGTGCCAGAGAGGACTTTCAAAGGTCAGTGAACAAAGTGCCAATGTTATGAGTGACGGATTAAGAATGTGAGGTGTGCGGGGATCAAGTGGAAATCCTAATGCGTGATTTGGCTACACTTGCAACACCGCACATTGTCTATTCCCAGATTTGTGGTGAGGCAAAGGGGACGCAGAAAACATCCATGTCTGTAAGAGAAGAGTCAATGGTTTTAATTTTTAAAAAATAAAAAAAAGTGGACGGTTAGTTATAGAACTAGGGAGAGCTACAGAGTTTTCTTAGGCCTTGGGATCTGTGAATTCCTTATTGAGTTTAAATATTTCACCAGGAAGACTGCTGAGGGCCATAAAATGTTTTAGAGTAGAAAGGATTTGTATTTAATAAAAAATGTAAGATAGTTTTTCCTCAAGATGCATTATAGTTTTTATGGACTGGCTTGACAGCGAAGTCGCCACCAGACAATTATGTGGGTATGACTAGAGAGGGCCTTTGGCTCTGCCCACATGTTGAGAGCTGGGAGTGTATGATTGACTGGGCAGAAGTTGTGTGCATCCACAAAATGTTGTTACACTACACACAGTTGTGATCATTTCATTTATTTAACCATCTGACTGAGCTTGAACTTTCAGGTGCATACATGACATTCTGATGCTAATAAAGTGTCTTAGATAACTAAATCATCAATGGTGTTTTTCCCTGCCAGCAGCCCATATTGGAGGAGGGCACTCATTAACCTACATGCATGTTTAGCTCTGGCTCTCCAGTGCAGTTGAGCTTTTGACCTACACCAATATTATTCAACAGTTCTTTGCTTCCACAGAAAAGCATGTCCATCCCCATGCAGTTTATTTGTAATGCTTCATATTACCATACAACATTCCTTTATAGGCAAAGTTATTGGCATTGGCAATACACTATAAAAGTAGAGAAGATGGGGTCGAGCTCAACTGTGAGTGGCAGAGCCAAATGAAGGTTAAAGTCTAGCGTATTTATATATAGATAGATAGATAGATAGATAGATAGATAGATAGATAGAGACATTTACACATATCTATACATATATATATGTGTATGTGTGTATCTATCTATCTGTTAAAATTAAAGTCAAGAACTTATGAAATCTGTAAAAATACAAAAAATACAATACACAATGCAATCTGGTAAAAAGGATTTGCCACTGGTAATCCAAACTGGAAATGGTAATTTAATTGATAAGTGTTAATCACAAATGAAATACAGTATTCACAAATAATGTGTCAATCTCAATATAGTAATGAAACCATAACTGACTGACGGACTGCACGTGTAAAGCACTGTTTGACCTGTCAGCCATAAGGTGGTCTTCCCCAATACTCTTTGCATCCACTCCTCTTATTTTGCAGAATTTATTTTCCCTTGCCTTAGGACTCTGTAATTTAATTTAAGGTGGATTTGTAGAGCACAGCTTGTCACCCGTGAGAGCATCCAGGCGCTGAGTAGGTGAGTGTAGGCGTGTGGTTAGGCTGGGCTTGGGTACAGGAAGTCTTGAGGGTTCTGCAAGAAGACTAATTGAATAGTCAGGTCTTCAGCTTCTTGTGGAGTTCAAGAACTGAGGAGGAGTCCCTGATGTGCAGGGGGAGGTAATTCCAGGATGTTCTGCTTCTGTGGATGAGTAGTGTGTGTTTCGCTGAGAGTGATGCTGAGCGAAGTTGTCTGGTGGGTTGGTGGAAGTGAAGCTAGTAATTGAGGTACGTGGTATGTGGGTTCTGTGTTGTGTACTGGCTTGAATGCGTGTTTGAGAGATTTCAACTGCCAGCACTTCTGGATGAGGAGCCAATGAAGCTTTCTGAGGAGTGGTGTGGGTTCAGCGTCGGAGGTTGAGGACGAGTCTGGCGGTAGCAGCATTTTGGATGGTTTGGCGTCTGTGAAGAAGCTGGGTTGGGATGCTGGCATAGAGTGCGTTGCTGTAGTCCAATCTGCTTGTGATTAGGGCCTGTGTGATGGTACGTCTGGTGTCGGAGCCACTTGAAGATTTTGCATAACATGCAGAGGGCGTGGAAGTATGAGGATGTGACGGCATTGACCTGTGGCTTCATGGCGAGGTTGATGTCCAGGATGAGGCCTAGCTTTCTAGAGTAGTGGGCTGGGGTAGATGTGGGTCAAATGTTAAGTGGATCACCAGGTGGAGTCCCAAGGTGAGGTCTTATTCCCAGAGATCAGCACTTCAGTTTGTCTGTGTTGAGCTTGAGGCAGTTTTCTTTTATCGAATTGGCAACACTTGCCATACATTGTTTGGAGTTTGTCTTGGTGGTGACAGTGGCATCTCGAGGGAAAGAATGAGCAGGGTGTCATCAGCGCAGGAAAGGATGTTGATTTCATGGGAATCTGATGATGTTTTCCGGAGGAGTCATGTTGAAAAGCGTGGGGCTGAGTGATGATCTCTGTGGGACACGGCAGATAAGGTCCTTTTGATTCTAAAGTGAACGATGTGAGTCTGACTCATTGTGTTCTTCAAGAGAGGAAGGAAGCTATCCATTTCAGTGCTGGTCCTTGGATTCCCACTGTGAGTAGTCTGGCGATGAGTATGTGATGGGAGACTGTGTCAGAAGCGGCGGAGAGGTTGAGGAGGAAGAGGGCGGTGGTCTGTCCATGGTCGAGTATTGTGAGTATGACATTTGTGGCAGCAATGAGGGCTGTTTCGGGTGCTGTGGTTGTTTTGGGATACTGATGACGAGTCGTCCAGGAGCTTGTGGCATTCTAAGTGGTCAGAGAGTTGTCTGTTGATGGTCTTCCTGATGACTTTGGCTGTGAAGGTGAGAAGCGAGATGGGACGGTAGTTACTGAGTACTTCGGATTCGGCTGAGGGTTTTTGTGAGGAGGGCAGTGACTTCGGCATGTTTCCACCTATCTGGGAAGGTTCTTGAGAGAAGTGGTGATGATTGCAGTGAGTGCAGCGCTGATCGTGGCTCTTCCGAGGTTGTAGATATGGCGGGGGCAGGGGTCTGTGGGAGCATCGGAGTAGACTGTCATCATCATTGCTGCAGTGTCCTCGATGGATAGATGATTCCTTGCTGTCAGTTTGTCATCTTTGGTTGATGAGGATAAGCAGGCTAGGAAGGTTGATGAGGGGGTAGCTGTAGATCTTGGTGGTTTTTTGTGGAAGAAGACAGAGAGGTTGTTGCAGAGTTCTTCTGTTGGGGTGATGGTGTTGGTTGCTAATGTTGGGTTGATGATTTCCCTATACAATGGTGAAAAGTTCTTAGCAGTATTTGGAGCTAGTTTACATTCTCAGGATAAGGGCCTTTTTTGCCCTCCTTCACTTGATGACGAACGTGTGGCCTTGTAAGTGTTTCTTGCAGTTGTTCCTTTGGTGGTTCTCCATTTCCTTCCGAGTTGTTTGCAAACCTTCTTGGATTCTCTGAGGTCATCATTGTACCAGCTGGATCTTTTGGGTTTGGTGTTTTTCAGGGGTGCCAGGGTATGGCAAAGGTGGTGATCTAGTTTTTGCAGTTTTTTGTGTCAGTGATGAGGATGTTGGTGGAGTCTGAGTAGTTTATTTGGAGGGCATTGAGCCATTCTGTTTCTGGAATGGTCTTCCAGTTGCGTCTAGGGGTGTTGCTAGACTCCATAAGAGTAATTGGTGGCCCTGTTAAGTGGAAGTAGACGATGGAGTGGTTATCCCATGTGAGTGGAGTGATGTGGCTGACTTTAACTTTATTGCTGGGAGATAGGATGGAGTCCAGGGTGTGTGCGGCAATATGGATAGGGTTTTGTACACGCTAGGTGAGGCCGGTGTCTTGTAGACTTCCGAGCATGCCCAGGTGATGGAATCTGTAGGGATGTCGAGATGAAAGTTGAGATCGCCTAGAAGTATGAAGTCTTTGGTACCCATGGTGAACAATTCTGTGAGGAGGTCCTAGGCGCCTGTTCCATAAAAGTGGCTTGTGGATTGGTGTGAGAGGTATACTGGATGGTGTCTCTGTGGATGATGGTGAGTCCTCCCTCTGGTTTATAGGGTTGGACTTGGTGCAGGATTTTTTCCAGCACCGATGTGGGGTTGAGTCGGGTTTTGGTGAGGAAGAAGAGGTCCTGTGCATGGGAGTCGATGAGGTCCCAAATCTCGGTGGAGTGCTTGCGGAGTGATCATGTGTTGATTGTTAGTGAGTGCTGTTGTTCGGGGTGGGTGTGTGGTGCTGTGTGAGTGCGGGTCTTGAGTTCTGACTTGGTGAGATATGTGGTGTGTGTTGTGGGTGGGAGTGGGTGTGTATATGCAGGTGAAGTGGCAACGCGAGTAGGCAAAGGGCCCAACCGTGGACTGAGTTGAGGCAGCAGCTTTCGTGGCAGCATCCAGGGTTAAGCAGGTGGATTTTCTCGACCGAGTAGCTGCATGAGGAGTTTGGACCAGGGTTCCTGGTGCTGGGTGTGGCCCAGGTATGGACTGGTCCCGACGTGGTTAAGAGGAACAATGGATACAAAAAGGAGCAGTTAAACAGAGATAGAACACACAGCACCGACAAAGAAAGAGCAGTTACAGAGTCAGCGGCAGAACAAGCACTTAAACAAGAAAAACGGCAGGAGACAGACACCAACACGAGTCCGAAGGGCAAGGCAAGGGCAAGGGCACACTGAGCAGACGAGTGACACCAGGACACCTACTATGCACCCTTTACCACTGCTAACCAGTGCTAACCAGTGCTAAAGTGCTTGTGCTTGTGCTTGTGCTCTTCCCTTTAAACCTGGTGAAATTGGCTTACACACAATTGGCACATTTAATTTACTTATAAGTCCCTATTAAAGTGGTATGCCGTAACCAGGGCCCGTGGATTAAATGGTATTAGAGAGCCTGCCGCACTGATTGTGCCACCCACTTACGTAGCCTCTTAAAACATGATATAGGCCTGCCATTGTGGCCTGTGTGTGAAGTTTTAACTACCATTTCGACCTGGCAGAATAAACCTTTTCCCAGGCCTAAAGCTTCCTTTTTTCCTATAGAGAAGGGTGCAGTGTCTTTAAAAAGCTGCTCATGTTCTTTTAAGCTTATTACATTTAATGAGTGATAACCTTTGCTAAGTAGCAGGAAGGAAATTCATGCCTGGTGTCTAAGAAATTGTAATTGAAAACCCTCTTAAATGAAACAGAAAGTCAGATTTTAAGTCACAATTTTGAAAATGCCACTTTTAGTAAGTTTGCATTTTCTTGTCCTAACCATTTGGTACCTTCAGTCTGTTTCCTGGGTCACATGAATAGGTGTAGCTGGAATTTGGCTTTTGTATTCTCAACGGTATCACAGAGGAGAGTAGGTGTTGGCAGGATGGGCCATCTCTAGCCGAAGATGGAGCGGTCACCTGCCACACTTCAAAGGGGCTGACTCAGCACACTCACAAAGGAGACTAGGTGTTGGCAGGATGGGCCATCTCTAGCCGGAGGGGGAGCTGTCACCTGCCACACTTCAAAGGGGCCGACTCAGCACACTCACAAAGGGATTCACACTAGTCTATTGTGACCCAAGACAATCTTGGGCCGGGCCAGGTCAGGAAGGAAGGAAGTTCCAGACACCTCTGTGGGAGGGAAACTCTAGAAGCTTCTCCTACTTCAAATGGGGCACCAGGTATGAAAATAGGACCCTCAGACCCACTCTTCAGTATTCTTTTGGCTACTACAGAAGAAGGACTTCCCTGCTTCTTGAGGCCTGACCTGCTTACTGAGAAGGAAGACAAGACCTGCTCCCTTCATCCCAGGCTAACCTGAGTGACCCCAAGGATCAGCTGGCTGACCTCCTGGGACACAAGATGCTCCAGGGGCCTACCTGCATCTGTCCGCTGACCTGCTGCCTGGGACTGCAAGTGGACCTGCCTGAGCCCTGTGGACCTCTGCTAGAGGGAGTCACTGATCCCCAAGAGGTGCCTCCCAAGGCCCTGAACCCTTGGCGGACATCAGAGTGCACTCATTTGAACCTACAGGATACATCCTGAAGTTTCTTCATGACAGCAATTAGACAAGTTCTCACCAAGACCTTGCTGCCAGCGCTGACCGACAATTTAAAGCTCAGTGAAACGGAACCTTTACGCAATATCAACTGCCAGCATGACCAACAACTCAAGATCAGCAATTTGTGCAGCAGCATCGTCAGCCCACAGTGAACACCAACGTGAAACTCCATCATCGACCGTCCGTGATGCCCAACAAGATCATCGTGCAACAGCGACGACCATCCGCGACGCCCGGCTTGCTCTTCTCGCTACAGCGGGTATCATCCGCAATGCTAGGATCATTGTGCTACAGCAATGACCATCCGCGACGCCCGGCCAGCCCTTCGCGCTACAGCGATGACCATCCGCAATGCTCTCCCTGCTCCTCGCGTTCACTTCCACTGCCAATTAACTCTTTGTCCTAGACTTGAGCGAAGCTAACTTTTGCAGTGGGACAAACTTGGTCCCTGTATCTGGCAGGTGCTCCATCGCAGTCAGCCTGAACTTGTGACTTTCCCCTGGTCTACCACAACCAGATGACCGCGAGTGGCGCTTTGTGCATTTAGCTGGTATTTTCAGCTAAATGTCTAAAATTACATGTCTCCAGTTCTACTCTTTGGATTTTTGTTGTTTTCGTCTCCTTTTATTTATTAAATTGTCGTCTATTTTTTAAATTGGTGTGTGATTTTTCTTGTGTTGTACTTTCACTGTATTACTTACTGTTTGTGTGCTACATAAGTACTTTGGAGTGCCTATTTATCCAGCAAAATAGTACAAAATCTCTGCTCTATACCCAGCGGCTAGCAAAATTGTACATAATCTCTACTGCTTATGCTGCCATAGATTAAATGGTAGAGATAATGTACAATTTGATCAGCGGACAGATAAATATTGTGAAAGAGGTATTTATTTAGCCGGCCATAAAGAAAAAAGGGACTCCAGGCAATGGTAGTGTGGTAGCCACCTTGTATTGGGGGTGCAACATGTGTGAAGTATTTGAAAGTAAGTGCATATACAAATGTACAATAGTTTGCAAAAAGGTAAGTGCATGAATTGAGCTAAGCTATTTCCAGATGAAAAAAACATAAAATAAATTTTGAATAAAAAGATATATGGTATTTTAATATTCAAATGAGACGTGGAAATAAAACTGAAGCTTCTGGATCTGGCACACAGATATTTGTGCTTCAGTCAGGGAGTATTTGGCTGCCAGCAAAGAACACTGAGTTGGATTTTAAAGCGTTACACAAATGTTTTATTTACTCAGGAGAATACGTTGTCTTATCTAATGTTCATGATGCTCCTATTGATGGTGTTTGAGGGCTGGGCTCTTTTTTTAGGGTATTTATGGAAGGCATTGTGCAAGCTTTAGGCTTCTGTTTGAGGGGGATTGTGCTTGGTTAGTATTTCAAATCTGGCAAAACAGCAGCAGTCATCAAGGAGCAGCAGGTAAGAACACGATCAGTAGCTAAATGGTGTTTGGGGGCACAGTGGTTTGGGGCACTTGCAGGAGGGACATTGAGGAAGACACTGTATGGGGCTTCTGTGGAATGGGTAAGTGAAAGTAGGAGACAGGTAAGTAATGCATCTGGGTAATAAACAGGATACGTTCACTCTGCTGCCTGAGAATGAACACGCCCTTTCATACTATTAACCCAGCCGAGTAGGTTTACGGCATTGATACTTATTGGTCCCATGTCATGTGTGGCCCCTTCAGCATCATTGATATTTGCACAATACATTTGGGAATTGTAGTTTTGATTTTGAACATGTTAGGCAGTGTTTTTGTTTTAAGTGGGCAAGGTCTTGTCTCTACTGGGTTCTCATTTCTGCATCTGACAGTACAGTCTCAGCAAAAGAAAATTTGCAACCCAAAAAAACATATAGATAAATACAAATTTGTGTGATAGTATTGGAAGTTGTACCTGACTGAAGCCACTGTAGATGTGGCACTGAGGAAGAAAGCAGTCGGAGGAAGAGAATGAAAAGTAGGAGAATATGGGCCAAAAGGTGGACTAGGAAGGTTAGGATGGCCAGTGCCAAGAGGACAAGAAGAACCAGGCCCTGGGATATCCAATCTTTGAGGACCAGGGTTATCAATGCCAGCGGGGACCAAGAACAAGTAGACGATGAGAAACAGGACAATGAAAAACAGCACTAGAGTTACTCCGATCAGGGTTAGGAGAAACAGGAGGATGTAAAACAGGGATCTGGTCACAGAACTTAAAGACCAGAGTTAGAAGGGGTGACAAGAAGGGCGATGAGGGCCTGTGAACACCAACCTGGACCAGAGAGATATGGAAAACCAGTGCCAGGAATAGCAAAACCAAGTAGACAGATCAAAGAGGACCATTACCAGGAGACCAAATGGAGAGAAGGACCAGTGGCAGGAGGGCCAAGACCACAGACATCAGATCAAGGAGACCCAAGGGTTCAGAAGCAAAAGGACCAGCATACCCTGCCAACTTATGGCGAACAAAGCAAAAACCAAAGGAAATGATGGACGGAGTGTTGAACATTGCAAGCACTCACACCCAGTCAACAGATCTAGGTTTGATCCATCACCGTTCTTTAGCCCACTCTGCCACCCCAGTTCAGACATGGCCATATGCAAATCAGTCTGAACCTGTGCCTCATAGGAACAGTCCAGCCCGAACTGCCAAGCCATGCCTTCCCTGGACCGGAAACAAGCTTCCTAGGACCGGTTTCTGGCATTTCAGCCGTCTTCAGCCAGGCTTGCTTGAATCCAGTGGCAAAGTGAGCAAGGGACTCACGTCTGAGCATACCCTGCCAACTTATGGCGAACAAAGCGGTACAAAAGGGGGTGGTGATGGACGGAGCATCAGAACCAATCAAACACTCACACCCTGACGATGCTAGACAGCGCAGCAGAAGTAACAATAGCTCACCAGAACCTGAGGGAATTTGTTAAGCATTTGTTGTACACACTCAGTCAGCAAATGATTTCACACACTCAGACTGAACGCCAGACCAATTGTTTTTGTATAAAAATATTCTTTTAGTTATTTTATTTTCTAGAACCAAGCAAGCCTGGCACAGATAAGCAATAAATACTTTACAGTAGTAATGCAGTTTGTAAACAGTTTGAATTGTAATTTTATATGCACTTTGTTTGGATTACAGTACTGGTACTGAGACTGCAATGCTTTGGAAATACAGTACATATACTTTGTATAGGCTTTTTAGTAAAATTACAGGTAAATTACTTTTGAGATTACTTTTCTTACACAATTCAGTATACCTGGATAAGGCACTGGGACATTTCCTGTAAAAAGGTAAGTAAAATCGTTTAGGTTACAGTTTAAAAGCTTTTGATAGGTTTCCTAACTCTACACTTAAAAACTTTTCACAGAAAAACAGTCAATGCTATCCTGTGGAGGAAAATAGTGTTATCGGTTTAAGGGTAAGTATCGGTTGTGGGAGTTGGTGTTCTGGGGGTAGACTCAGGGGTCCCCCAGGGTCAGGGATTCACTCTTGTTACACCCTCAGTGGCACTAGGGCGGCCGGGTGCCCAATGTTATCCAATGGGGGATAGGGGCCTCCGGTTAATGGCTGCTGAGAAGCAGGCCACTTGGTTGTGGGAGCAAAGCCCCAGGACTTTAGCTCAGGACAAATGGGGAAACAAAGTAGCACCAAAGGTACACCCTCAGCGGCACTATAGCGGCCGGGTGCATGGTGCTGTTTCGCCATCGGGCGCCCTGTTACTTGCAATGGGGATTCTTCGGTTTGCAAAGGCACTGCAGGCTCGGGGACGAAGGTCTTCTGGGTGTGACCACCACTTCGAGAGGTAAGTTGGGATGTTAGGGGTTGGCTAGGCACAGTCCGTTGGGCAACCAGAACCAGGAAATACAGGGCCAGGAAGTTCTTCGACTAGCATGAACTGAAGACCAAGAAACATCAGAACTAGAAAAGGCTAGGCTGATCTGTGACAGGACAAGTTCTAGCAGAGCCATACATGCAAGGTGCAGGAGGACGAGGGCCAAGAGGATCAGGATCAGATTGAAGAGGTTCAAGTCGATCAGGACCTGAGGGGCAATGGCCAGCATGTCTAGGAATAAGAAGGACAGGGATTTGGAAGACCATGGGGGGCAGTGCCAAGGGTACCCAGAAGACAAGGGCAAGAGGACTACGTAAACTAAAAGGATCACGACATTGAGGACCAGAAACAGGGCTAAGAGGGTCATGAAGATCAGGACCTAGGGGACCAGGGATCCGAATACCAAGTGTGCCAGGCCAATCATTTCATGTAGCAGGACCAGGGTGAGGAGGATCTGAGGCAAGAAGACCAACCAGCACCAGGCAGACTAAGTGAAATAGACAGTGGTGGGAGGAGAACCAGGACCAAAATAACCAGGCTGAGGAGGACCTGAACAAGGAGAACCTGGATCAACAGGACCTTGATCAATGTTTGCAGTACCAGTAGGACTAAATGGACAAGAATCAGATCCCAGAGAACAAGGAGAAACCAAACCAGGAGGACAAAGACTAAGAGTGTCAGGACACGAGAAGCAAGACGAACCAGGACCTACGGTACCAGGGCCAGGAGGTGGGCAGTGAGGCGAACATAGACAAGGTGACTAGGACCAAGAGGACCACAGAGGAACAGGGCAAGATGGGCCAAGGCTGGGGAAACCAGGAAGGGACACGATGGGCAAAAATAAATATTTATGATAAAAAAACTCAATGGGATAAGAAGGACCAGGACCAAGGAGACCAAGACTCAATCAATCAATCAATCATGAAATTTATATCGCTCACTACTCACCCGGAAGGGTCTCAAGGCGCTTGGGGAGGGGGGCTGCTACTGCTCGAACAGCCAGGTCTTGAGCTGTCTCCTGAAGGCGAGGTGGTCCCGGGTCAGTCTGAGGTGGACGGGCAGGGAGTTCCATGTCTTCGCCGCCAGGTAGGAGAAGGATCTTCCTCCGGCGGTGGTTCTCTGGATGCGAGGGACGACGGCGAGGGCGAGGTTCGCGGATCGTAGCTGGCGGGTGGGCGTGTAGAAGGTCAGTCGGTCGTTGAGGTATCTTGGGCCCAGGTCGTGGAGGGATTTGTATGCGTGGGTGAGGAGTCTGAACGTGATCCTCTTGTTGACAGGGAGCCAGTGCAGGTCTCTTAGGTGGCTCGAGATGTGGCTGCGTCGGGGGACGTCCAGGATGAGTCGGGCGGAGGCGTTCTGGATACGTTGAAGTCTTTTCTGGAGATTGGCTGTTGTACCGGCGTAGAGGGTGTTTCCGTAGTCTAGTCTGCTGGTGACGAGGGCCTAGGTGACCGTCTTCCTGGTCTCGGTCGGGATCCATCGGAAGATCTTGCGGAGCATGCGAAGGTTGTGGAAGCAAGCTGAGGAGACGGCGTTGACTTGTCTGGTCATCGATAGGGAAGAGTCCAGGATGACGCCCAAGTTGCGTGCGTGGTCCGTTGGTTTGGGTGCGGTGCCTAGTGCCGGGGGCCACCAGGAGTCATCCCATGCGGAGGGCGACGGTCCCAGGATGAGGACTTCTGTCTTGTCCGTGTTCAACTTCAGGCGGCTGATGTTCATCCATTCGGCGACGTCTTTCATCCCTTCGTGTAGGCTGGCTTTGGCGGTGTCAGGGTCTCTGGTGAGGGAGAGAATCAGCTGGGTGTCATCGGCGTAGGAGATGATGTTGAGGTTGTGTAGGCGTGCGATGGCAGCGAGGGGTTTCATGTAGATGTTGAAGAGAGTGGGGCTGAGCGATGATCCTTGCGGGACGCCGCAGATGACTTCGGTGGCCTCAGAGCGGAACGGAGGGAGGCGTACGCTCTGTGTTCTGCCGGAGAGGTAGGAGATGATCCATTCCAGGGCCTTCCCTTGGATACCGGTGTCGTTGAGGCGTTGGACTAGGGTGTGGTGGCAGACAGTGTGAAATGCTGCGGAGAGGTCTAGGAGGATGAGTGCCGCTGTTTCGCCGTTGTCGAGCAGGGCTCGGATGTCGTCGGTGGCTGCGATGAGGGTGGTCTCGGTGCTGTGGTTGGCTCTGAATCCGGACTGCGATGGGTCGAGGGATCCGTTCGTCTCGAGGAAGGCGGCCAGTTGCTTGTTGACGATCTTCTCGATGACCTTGGCAGGGAAGGGAAGGAGCGAGATGGGGCGGAAGTTCTTGAGGTCGGTCCGGTCCGCTGTTGGTTTCTTCAGCAGTGCGCTGAGCTCGGCGTGCTTCCAGCTCTCCGGGAAGGTGGCTGTGTCGAAGGAGGTGTTGATGATGTCTCGGAGGTGGGGTGCGATGGTAGAGGCGGCCTTGTTGAAGACATGGTGGGGGCACGGGTTGGTCGGAGATCCGGAGTGAATGGTGTTCATCATGCGTGTCATGTCTTCGGGGGTCACCTCGGTCCATGTCTGGAGGGTGGCGGCGGGGTGTGTAGGTTCGACCGATGGGTGCGGGGGTGGAACGCCGAAGCTGTTGTGGATGTCGGCGATCTTGCGGTGGAAGTAAGAGGCGAGGGAGTCGCAGAGGTCCTGCGAGGGAGTGATGTCGTTGTTGCCGGTGCTGGGGTTGGAGAACTCCTTGACGATGTTGAAGAGCTCCTTGCTGTCATGGGCGTTCTTGTCCAGTTGTTCCTTCAGAGATTTCTTCTTGGTGGTGCGGATGAGCTGGTGGTGTCTGCGGGTGGCGAGTTTGAGGGCGGTCATGTTGACGGTGGTTTTGTCGAGGAGCCAGGCCTTCTCGAGGGTGCGGCAGGCCTTCTTGGAGTCCTTGAGTTCGTCGGTGAACCAGGGGGCCTTCTTGCTTCTGGGTCTGGTGAGTGGGTTCTTCATTGGGGTGAGGTCATCGGCACAGGAGGTCAGCCACTGCGTGAGGTCGAGGGCAGCTGTGTTAGGGTCCGTTGTCCTGACTGGTGGGTTCTGGCTGAGGGAGGTGGTGAGCTGGTCGACGGTGATCTTGCTCCAGTTTCTGTGGGGAACCTGCTTCGGGTGGTGGTGGATCGTGTTCTTTTTGAAGCTGAAGTGCACGCAGCTGTGGTCAGTCCAGTGAAGTCCGGTGGAGTGGCTGAAGGTGACGTGCTTGCTGGATGAGAAGAGGGGGTCGAGCGTGTGGCCGGCATAGTGGGTGGGGGTGTTGACCAGTTGCTGGAGTCCGAGGTTGGCGAGGTTGTCCAGCAGGGCGGTGGTGTTGCGGTCGTTGTTGTTCTCCAGGTGGAAGTTGAGGTCCCCGAGGAGGATGTAGTCGGCGGAGGGGAGGGCGTGAGGGCTGATGAAGTCCGTGATGTCTTCGCAGAACTGTGTGCGTGGTCCAGGGGGTCTGTAGATGAGGGTGCCTCTGAGGGTAGTCTTGGGGTCGGTGTGAATCTGGAAGTGCAGGTATTCGGCGGCGTTGAATGTGTCGATGGAGTCAGTCGAGATGCGGATGGTGCTTTCGTGAACGATGGCGATGCCCCCTCCGGTCTGGTTGACGCGATCCTTCCTGATGATCTTGTAGCCGTCCGGGATGGCTATGGCGATGTCGGGGGCTGAGGAGGCGTTCATCCAGGTTTCCGTGAGGAAGGCGATGTCTGGAGATGCGGTGTCGAGGAGGTTCCAGAGTTCCACGGCGTGTCTGTGGACAGAGCGGGTGTTGAGCAGGATGCACTTGAGGTGGTTGCTGTTGTCCGTCCTGATGGGTGCGGTGCCGGGTCGGAGGCAGGAGAAGTTGCAGGATCGGCAGGCGAAGGGTCCATGGGTGCGTCGCGGGGATGCTCGGTAGCACCCGGGGGCTCGGGCGGTGTTGAGTGCGATGAGTGTGGCGGCATCGTAGGTCCTGCGGGGGGGCTGGTGGACGCGGGGGCCAGGGGGTCTGGCGCTGGGCGCGGTCCAGGCGCGGACGGGCGCAGACGGGCACAGACGGGCTTACCTTTGGCGCACCTTCGGCGCTCAGTCGGCGCTCCCGCTGCGCGCGTCCGCTGCGCAGTCGCTCAGGGGGCGTCATAAGTAGGAGCCGGGAGGGAGAGGGTCGGCCGGGAGGCGGGAGGATCAATGGGCGAGGAGGGGAGGCGGAGCTACGGGGCAGCGGCGGGAAAGCAAGGAAGTGACCGGGGCAGCGGGGCCGGTGAGCAAGTGAGGAGCGGGGGCAGAGGCGGCAGGCTGCGGGCGGAAGGCGGACTTTAGGAAGAAGCAGAGGGCAGCGGCGAAAAAGAGGTGAGCGGTAATCTGCAGCAGCAGCGGTCAGGCAGCAGGTAAGGCAGTAGGCAGGCGAGCGGCAGAGCAACGTGGAAGGAGCGACCGCCTGTGGGGGGGAGACTAGATAGCAGTTGGGTAGGTCCAGGAGAACTAAGGCCAGGAGAACCCAAACTATAAGGAACAAGGCCAAGAGCACAGAATCTCTAGAAGGACAAGGACTATGAAAAACAAAAATAGCATCATGTTGGCCTAGAGTGCCAGGTAGCTAAGACAAGGTTCACAGGCAGCCAGAGTCAGAAGAAAAGAAAAATAGTTCTAATAGGACCAGGAAACAAAGAACTAAGGGGACCAGGAATATCAGGAAAAAGAGCTTCAGGACCTTGAGTACCAGAATCAGGAGAACTAGGGTGAAGAGGAAAAGGAGGATCAGGAGCAGGGACAGCAGGACTAGAATGATCACCGTCTGGAGATCCTGTCCAGTGCTAGGAATAGGAGTAGCAACAGGCTGGCCAGGCCCATTAGGACCAGATAAAGGAGGAGCATGATATGATGGGTTTGTGCAGCACGAGCAGCACAAGGTCAAGCAGTCGTAAGACCAGGGCTAAGAGGATCACGACCAGATCCAGGAAGACAAGATTCAGGCTGATAGGACTGAAGGCTAGATTAAGCAAACAAGACAAGGGGGTCAGTACCAAGAATAGGACCACAACCAAGATGACCAGTACCAGAGCAAAGATGATTATAAGGATCAGCACCTATAGGAATAGGCCTAAAAGTGCCAGGAAGACCATGGCCATAAGACCAGTGCCCAGAATACCAAGTGGAGCAGAAAGACCAGGACCTGGAGTTAGTAGGACCAGGGTGAGGAAGATCAGGAGTCCAGACTAAGGCTACGGAGATTGGACATCCATTGTTTGGGTCCTCTTAAGCCTGGTCATTTAGGTCCTGGTTCTCCTCCCACCACTATCTATTTCACTTAGTCTGCCTGGTGCTGGTTGGCCTTCTTGGATGTCCAGAAGAACCAGGACCAAAACGACAAGACCGTTGGGTCTGGTGCAAGAAGGACTATAAGGACGAGGCACAAGGCCAGGAGGATAAGGATGATCCAAAGCCGGAAGACAAGAGCTAAGACGGCAATGCCTAAGACGGCCAGGACACAAGAGGCCAGGTATACCGAAGTGACCAGCAGGACTAGGAACTGATGGCCTGGGAATTAGATGAGCAGGATGGGAAGGATCAGTAGGGCCAGGTTAAATGGACAAGGATAAGGAAGACCTGGAAATGAAAGATGGAGCTAGGAGAAGGGGGATGAGGATGACCAAAAGGACCTGAACCAAGGGGGCCCAAACAAGGAGGACCAGAAAAAAAGGATTAAGTCTAGTGGATACAAACCCAGGAAGAAAATCCAGACTGTGAGGACCAGGAATAGGAAGACCATTACTAGAAAAAAACAGACAGAGTGAGAAAGACTTGGAGAACAGGACCTGAAGAAGCTGGCTAGGCAACCAGAACCAACAAGACAAGAGCTAATAGGACCAGTGGCTCCACAACCAAGTGGAAAAGGAAGCTCAATTCACAGAGGCCCAGAGTATCAGGACCTGGCATACCAGGACAAGCAGGACTAGGATGAGGAAGAAAAGGAATACCAGGACAAGAAAGGCTAGGATGACCTGAACAAGGAGGATCAGGATAAAGTGGACAAATAGTCTAAGATAACAACGTGCAGGAGGACCAGGGCCAAGAGTATCATGACATGTTGGAGGAGGACCAGGAGAACTAGTGAGGTCAGGAATAGGTGGACTATGGCCATTAAGGCCAAGGACCATATGGTGATGGGTTAGGTGGACTTGAAGGATCAAAATAGACAGGACCTGGAAAAGGGCAAGTATGACCAGAGAGGTCAAAACCAAGGAACCAGGACATAACATTCCAAGCCGAGCAGGGGGACTAGAAACTGGGAACAAGGGTATTATGACAAGGCTTGTTGATGATCAGGGGAACCAGGTCAGCCAGAATCACAAGGACCAATAGGACCAGATATGGACCAAAATGACCAGGCACAGAGCAAGAGAACCTAATAAAGAGGAAATGGACCAATGGAGGCAGTACCAGATGGACCACAAGGACCAGGGAAAGGAGAATCAGGATGACACAAACCAGGAAGACACAAACCAGAAAGACAAGGACTGCCAGCCCTAGGAGGACCAGGGCTACGTGGATAAGGATCCAGAAAACTAGCGTGGATCAGGATGAGGATTAGTAGTACCAGGATCAGGAGGAAAATGGTTCTTATTTATGCCTCTATACTGCCAACCTTTAGAAACCCCTATCTATCCAGCCCACATATAGAACTGATAAGTATTTGATGAAAAATCAGAGCATGCAAAGTGAATATAAAGCTGGGACTGTCATGAACTAACCTTTGAGCGTAGAAGACACGGTCTGATGCTGGCACAGTAAACTGAGGGAGTATCTGGGGGCACAGGGACTGAAACTTGACAGACGAGTTTGACAGTGGATGGGTGAAAATGAGTGTAGTCTGTGAAGGAGTGAAGGGTGGCGGAAAGGGTTTGAGAAACTCAGATGGCTAGAGTCAAGAAACAATGGTTAATGGCTAACAAATGCATCAAAGGGCTATGGCAGTCAGCAAAAGGAATCTCAAGATCATAAGAAGGCTCTGATCAGCAGAAGAAGGGATGATGGAGGCTCCAGATAGATCATCTTAGATGGCCTAAAGATGGATTCTGTGTGACCCCCTGATTTTTGTGCTGACATTCCATGTTTGCGTATGTGAGGTGGATATGTAGAGTGGGGCGTGACAGGGAGATAGCAGAAATGTGACGTATCTATTAAGATAAGCTCCACCCACGGAATGTCTTCTCAACATAGAGTAACTCAAAGCAGCGATTTGCTCTGCCTTGTATCACTCTGGACTTACTAAGTCACGCAGAGCCAAGCATGGTGCCATTCGTCTGGTCTACGGAGTAGACCGTACGAATAAAC
Organism: Triturus cristatus; assembly: GCF_964204655.1. Lineage (NCBI taxonomy): Eukaryota > Metazoa > Chordata > Amphibia > Caudata > Salamandridae > Triturus > Triturus cristatus. Next base: position 163,553,340 of record NC_140587.1, read on the forward strand.
AGTATTGTGGCCCATGGAGACTAAAATAGTTCATCACTTTCTAGGGTTGCAAACCTACATTGGAAAAGCTAAGTTTCTGGAAAATAAGCTAGATTTAATCAGAGACTCGGGCCCGAATTATTGTTTGACGAGCGGTAGTTTGTCTATCAGGGTGACAGAGGACATCACCTCTGCTATTGTGACTGACTACCATCTAACAAATTTGTAGATCACTGCCGACCTAGCAGTCATTTCAGTAGATTGAAAGGATCCACTATCACAGCGATTCCTTCCAGTGCTCAAAATGTTTGGTGGATGGCTGCTGTTAGGTATCAAAGACGTTCACCCAACTTTTCAAAAGTTTGCTCTTCTGAAGCAAATTCCTAAAGCTGGAGGTTGTTTCAGAAAAACTACTGACCCCCATATTTTTCACCCAGGAGTGTAAGGACATTCTTTTTCTCTTCTGTCCCTCATTGACAGGCTTTCTCTGGCAGTGACGAACAGGAAAAATAGACATTATACTAACTAGCCTAAACACAGCGGACAGTGAAATGTCTTCACTTTGACAATCCCTAGTCTGTCGTGCCACTGGAGGAAGTTTCCCATCAACAGAGCTAAAGGGGGTTCCATCGATGGAGATCGTAAGGCCCATCTTCTGTTTCTAAATGAGGCAGATGGACTGAGGGTTTTTCAGACAGTGTACTCGGACAGCGGACAGGGCAGCACAGGACGTCGATTTACCAGTGAAACAATGTGCTACTATTAAATTAAATACAGTGCACAAGATCTTCACGACATCCGTAGGTATGTTGTGTGCCGTCCACACTTCTATGCCCTCGACAGCGAGTTGGTTTCGGGGTGCAAAGACTGCTGTTGGATTCCCCAACTTGATCTAGAATCACCTAGGGATTTTTTATCTCCCACGTTGCAAGGTTCAGCTCAGGAACACAAGGACAATCATTTAAAGATGTTCCTGTTAAATACACGATCTATGAAGAAACATGAGTTTCAGATTTATGATATGTTAGCTGACCTTAATCCTGATGTTATCTTTTTTACCGAAACTTGGCTCACCGAAGCCTCTAATCCGACGATTGCCAATGCTATTCCAGTTGGGTATTCGATTATGAGGAAAGATCGTCCTTTAGGCAGGGGTGGCGGCTTAGCCATTATTTTTAAAAGCTCCTTCAGCTGTACCTCTCTAGCTCTACCCAATTTAGATGGTGCAGAAAGTTTGGGTTTTCTTTTTTATGTCTCAGCCCATCAAACGATCGCGGGAGCTCTGATTTACCGGCCCCCCGGTCCGACCAATGGATTTCTCGAATCTATAGGCCAGTTGTCTGCTTCCATTGCTGCTAATCATAGCCAGTGTCTTGTTTTGGGTGACTTTAACATTCATATGGATAAGGCACTGGATCCTGTGACCATACAATTGTATGAATCTCTGGATATTTTTAATCTTACCCCCTACCTCAAACAAGCCACCCATGAAAAAGGACACACCTTGGATCAAGTCTTTTCCTCTGCGAAGATTGTATCCGAGGTACCACTCGCACTAACGTGGTCAGATCACTACTTAATAAAGTTCAATATCAGGAAAGAGTTAAATAAAGTAGGGCCTACGGGCAAATCTCTTTCCCGGAGCAGTTTTAGAGCTTTTAACCTGATGACACCCGAGGCAATTCAGAGTGCTTTAAGTCTGCGTCCTCCCCTGCTGTGTGGTCAGCCTGATCAAGATGTATCATCTCTGGAAAACTGGCTAAATCATCAGGCTCTGATTCTGGCACCCCCCAAAATGAAGGTGGAAACATTTACAAGAGTGTCAGCCCCATGGTTTACTATCACTTTAAAAACAAGCAAAAGCGCCTGTAAACATCTAGAACGGATATGGCGTAGACATTATAATCCCGCAGATAAAGCCACTTATAGCCAAGCCCTGAAGGATTATTATAAGAAAGTACGTGAGGAGAAAAGATAGTTCCTAATGACAAAAATTGAACGGGCAGCTAATAAGAGTAGGGAACTCTTCACGATCGTGAAAGGCTTCTCCTCCCCTTCTTCCATTAGATGCCTGTTTACTCCTTCAAGTGATTGGATCAAACGGATGGCTAGCTTTTTCCATGATAAAATTACAGTCATTCAAAACTCTTTTAAGAGTAAACCTTGTGAAGATAAGACACAGGATCTCAGGCAAGACGTAGGTCTTATGCAATTCCCTAATATTAGCCTTGATCAGTCCCTTTCTATTATGAAAGGACTTAAATCTGGCTCGACCTCTGATCCTTGTCCTGCTAAAAATCTATCAGCCATTGCGGAAGTGATCAACCCCATTGTAAACACCATTTTAAATTCTCTTTTGCAGGAGGGCCTTATGCCCCAAGCTTGGAAAAGTGCCAACATTTTACCCCTTTTAAAAAAACCTAAGGCCGACCCCGACGATGTTAGCAACTATAGGCCGATTTCTTTGCTACCCTTTTTCACCAAAGTGCTGGAAAAGTTTATAAATAAAATAATTACAGACTTTTCCGAAGCGAGCAACCTTCTCCACCCCAGTCAATCAGGCTTTAGAGCCAATTTCAGCACAGAAACTGCTCTGCTGGAGATGGCAAAACTGTGTTGGATAGGGGTGACAGAGCAGTGCTGGTGCTGCTTGATCTTTCCGCGGCCTTCGATACCGTCCCCCATGAACTTTTATTACAAAGGTTGGAGAGGGGCGGCTTTGGAGGCCTGGTCTTGAAATGGATGAGATCCTTTCTCAGTAACCGGTCCCAAACGGTGTGGGCACCCCCTTTTTCAGCTGAAATTCCAGCCTTGAATGTCGGGGTTCCACAGGGATCTATTATTAGCCCTACGCTATTTAATCTGTACATTGCCCCCCTCGCCCTTCTGGCGGAAAATCATGGAGCCAAAATAGTATCATACGCGAACGACACTCAGTTGTTGTTCACTAGTGAGAAGGGTTCGGAGTTTGATTGGGAATGTATAAGAAACTGCCTTGGGAAGAATTTTACATTGTTTAATGATAACCAATTAAAATGTAACTCCGATAAATCGGAGATTATTTTTTTGGGCCCCCAAGCCCATGAAGCCTGGCTTTCCTGGTGGCCACAGGATATGTGTCCCCCGCTCTCGGAAGTGACACTCGTAAAGAATCTGGGGGTTAAATTGGACTCTGCTCTTTCCATGAAGACGCAAGTCCAATCTGTCACTGGTACTTGTTTCGGGATTTTGAAGATGTTGAAAAACTTTCTTCCACTTCTCCCTGTATTGCATCGAAAAACAGTGGTACAGGCTCTGGTGTTGTCAAGACTCGACTATGTGAACTCTTTATACCTGGGTCGTCCCGAGTATTTATTAAGTCGGCTTCAAACTATCCAAAATGTGGCAGCCAGGGCTATCTTTCTTACTAAGCCCAGAACTCATACCTCTCAATTGTTGTCTTCACTCCACTGGCTCCCAGTGAAAAAAAGAATTCACTTTAAGGCTATGGTTTTGTTTTTTAAATCCCTTCATGGGATTGGGGCCCCGTACCTACGGGAAAGACTTCAACCTTACACTCCTCAACGTTCTTTCTCCTCTCAGTCCCTAACCCTAATCCCTAAATTTAGGCTTTCACGGTTTGGAGGAAGATCTTTCCAGGTCACGGCCTCTCGCCTCTGGAATGGTCTCCCCATTTCACTCCGTCAAAACTCTGATCTTTTCTCCTTCAGACGAAACCTGAAGACGTGGCTTTTTCAGCTCTAGCTCTCCTTCCCCTTTATTTATTAGGACGGCATCTATGGGCGTTTATTTGCTTTTGTTGGTTGTCTGTGGTCACCTGTAGCGCCGGGACACTCTTTGGAGTAGCTGTGCGCTGTATAAATCACGAATAACATAACATAACATACTCCGCCACATTTGCTACAGAGTACACTGTCTGCCAAACTCTAAATTGGGCCTTAATTGTGGGTAGAAAGTTATCTTCATTTTTGAGCAACCAAGGTTTGAATGGGCACCAAGACCAGCCTGTATTGTCACATGCATAAGATGATTTCAGAGGGCCCCCTCTGTGAAACCTGTGTACGTATCTTGAAAACATAAATATCGTTAACGTACATATATGTGGAATTATATATAGTAAAACTTTACTTACCTATAGAAACTTACCTTAACAATATTTTTGCTCTCGATATTCTGAACATTTTAGCGGAAGGAAGCAGTAGCCTCATCCGTCGAGGTCCCACCAAATTCATGATGGAACAGAGCCAGAGATACTGTCAATCTCTGGGATATATCCATGCTTATCCAGATAAAGACCATTGAAACTCTCATGGTGTCAGAAGTGGGTGATGTGCTTGTTGGCTGACCTAAAGTATTGGTAGTGTTTTCCATGTAATACTTATTTCCCACCATTTTCTAGCATAAGAAATAGCAAGCGATTCTGCCCGGACCATCTTGAACAAATTCCTGACCTACTGCGGGACCACCATAGTGTCTCCAATGGAACAGATGTGAAGGGCTGATTACTTGTCTTTATTTATTTACATAATGTGTGTGTGTTCCTTTGCCTATGGCTTTCCCATGATGAAGTAAGACTACATATCCCATAAAGCATAGTGATGTGTTTAGTCACCGTGTTTGCCCTCTAATGTTCAGCCTCATCACTCCCAGAAGGAGCCGTGCACGTGTCTAGCTCACGTCATACTCACCTGCACCTTAAAAGACGTCCCCGGAACAAAGTACCGCTCAGTCTTCGAAAGGTCCACCACGTAAGGAGACGCCACAAATTTCACAGTGCTCAGCTCCTGCTCTTCGAGGGCCCCAGCTGTAGAGTGAAACAAGGGGTCCAAACTGTAAACACAGCACTTTTAAGCTTTTAAGTTCTATCACAATTTACAGAAACAGCAAAGTCGAGATGCTCCTAGTTTTAGCAGCAGACTGTGAGTCTGGGGCCTCACTTGGGTCCCTCCAGCTGTGCAGGGGGTGTACCATTTAGGAGGCCCCAGTTAACCTAAGTTCCTTGTACATGTGGGCTGATGTATCAAAGAGTTTGATCCATTATGTGTCTATGGAGAAATGCGTTAATATGAAAGGGCCCTGGCGAGGTGGCTTTAGTCCAGAGAATGGGTGAGTTGCGTGCTCATGACTGAAGTATGCAGTGATCTGCAGGTTACAAGTTGGGATCCACGCAGGGCCATCTTAGACTTTCATCCTTTTGGAGTTTTTGAATTGAGTGCCAATAAATTGTGTAACAGTAGCACACCAGCCACCATCCCATGTGCTTTCAGATGTCACTGTACATCAGCCATTGCCCATTCAAAGACAAAACGTATCACTGACAGAATATCGGAAACACAAATATCGTGAGGACAGAATATTGTGTCACAAATATCGAGGACCAAAACATCGAGAACGTAAGTGCAAAAGGGTAAGTATAGATTTACTATTCTAAACTCCGCATCTACGTATCTTGAAAATATAAATATCGTTAACGTACATATATGTGGAATTATATATAGTAAAACTTTACTTACCTATAGAAACTTACCTTGACAATATTTTTGCTCTCGATATTCTTAACAAGATATTGTGTCCACACAATACGTTTTCTCCACTATTTTCTCTGCACACCAGAAAAATATAACTTCCTTCTAACAGCACAATTGGTCCTTTCTTTAGGGAATTTGACACAATAATCGCTTATAACACACGCTATTTTCATAACTGTTCTCTGATCACTTGCTATTGAATATATACTCGACGCCAGTGCTTACCCCATGGATCTAATACTGCTTCCCAACACAATATCCCATTCTTTACCAATCGTTGACCCCCCTTTGTCGGATTGGGATATCATTTACACGCTACTCATACCCCTCCAGCCTTCCGTCTCAACTCATTCCTGAGCCAAATACACAACATCCTCAACCCACTTTTATTTCATCAAAATAATGGTATCCTGACTCATGCCACTGGCTCACACTATGGTCCAGGCACATTCTCCTCTACAAGGACACATCCACAGGGCTGACACACTGTCAAGGTAAGCATACATAGGAAGTATACATTTACTATTCTTAACTCCACATCTACTTACCTTAATCATAAATTAGTGGCCAGTATTGTGGTGGATTCATAATATGATAAAACGCCTTGTCTTCTATCTCTCGAACCGATCTATCTCGCGTGTCTGGAAGTCCAAACCCACACATGCTTCACTTTCAGTAGGTGTCAGTCAAGGCTCTGTCCCTCGCTCTCTTCTTTTTTACTCCATCTCCTTCGGGGACATCATTTCCTCTTTTGAGCACTCATTCAATTTTGTATGCAAAATACTACATCACAATGCATTAACCATCCATAACATCACAATGCATTAACCGTCCATAACATAGCAATGCATTAACTGTCTAAAACATCACAATGCATTAACCGTCCATAACATCACAATGCATTAACCGTTCATAACATCACAATACATTAACCGTTCATAATATCACAATGCATTAACCGTCCATAACATTTCAATGCATTAACTGTCCAAAACATCACAATGCATTAACCGTCCATAATATCACAATGCATTAACGGATTATAACATCACAATGCATTAACCGTCCATGACATAACAATGCACTAACCGTCCATACCATCACAATGCATTAACCGTCCATAACATCTTAATGCATTAACCGTCTATAACATAGCAATGCATTAACCGTCCTTAACATAGCAATGCATTAACCATCCATAACATCACAATGCATTAACCATCCATAACATTGCAATGCAATAACCGTCCATAACATTGCAATGCAATAACCGTCCATAACATTACAATGCATTAACCATCCATAACATCGCAATGCATTAACTGTCCATAACATCACAATGCATTAATGGACTATAACATCACAATGCATTAACCGTTCATAACATCACAATGCATTAACGGACTACAACATCACGATGCATTAACCGTCCATAATATCACAATGCCTTAACCGTCCATAACATCACAATGCAATAACCGTCCATAACATCACAATGCATTAACTGTCCATAACATCACAATGCATTAACGGATTATAACATCACAATGCATTAACCGTCCATGACATAACAATGCACTAACCGTCCATACCATCACAATGCATTAACCGTCCATAACATCTTAATGCATTAACCGTCCATAACATAGCAATGCATTAACTGTCCTTAACATAGCAATGCATTAACCATACATAATATCACAATGCATTAACCATCCATAACATTGCAATGCAATAACCGTCCATAACATTGCAATGCAATAACCGTCCATAACATTACAATGCATTAACCATCCATAACATCGCAATGCATTAACTGTCCATAACATCACAATGCATTAACGGACTATAACATCACAATGCATTAACCGTCCATAACATCACAATGCATTAACGGACAACAACATCACAATGCATTAACCGTCCATAATATCACAATGCCTTAACCGTCCATAACATCACAATGCAATAACCGTCCATAACATCACAATGCAATAACCGTCCATAACATCACAATGCATTATCGTCCATAAAGTTTCAATGCATTAACTGTCCATAACATCACAATGCATTAACGGACTATAACATCACAATGCATTAACCGTCCATAATATCACAATGAATTAACCGTCCATAAAATCATAATGCAATAACCGTCCATAACATCACGATGCATTAACCGTCCATAACATAGCAATGTATTAACTGTCCATAACATCACAATACATTACCTATCCATAACATCAAAATGCACTAACCGTCCATAACATCACATGCATTAACCGTCCATAACATCGCAATGCATTAACCGTCCATAACCGAGCTACTGCTCCTATCACTCACTTGAGTTTATGCTTGTCTTTGACCTTGTACAGCGCTCCGCTACCTTCTTGCTCTATATAAATATTATACACATTCAACACAAAATACTACATAAATTCATACATACGGCCCCAAAATCGTTTTTTATTTCCTACTTTTTTGCCCTCCTTCAGTCACATGTATTTAATTGTCCTACTATCATTTGTTTCTAGATTGCTTTACAGTTCCTCATGTGAACCTCCTCTAATTCTGAAGTCCTGTATTTCTCCTCCTCATTGGCATCTCTCAAAACAAAACACAATCATACATAACTACTACAACAACCTCAGAATAACATCAGGTTTGGAATGTACAAAAGAATCACACAGATATCCCATTCAACATGGCACAACACTCATCAAGTCACCTGTATAGGACGCAATACAAGGCTTTTATATTCTAAATAGTTGGCCTTCCACTCTCTTGACAAGGTACCTTCTACACTCCTTTTTAGGAAGACTCCCACCTCATCCTATCATGCCAAGCTGACTGGATTTCCAAAAACACAGCCACATACCAGGCATGTGTACAAAGCAGTGAATGGTACTGCCCCAACCCTCTCTGGCATCTTAAACCAGCTGCACTCCATCCAAGATCCACAATCTCTAGTGTGCTAGTTGCACTTGGCAGCACTTGGCCTCCTCGAGGTTCCGAGCAGTGTATTTATCTTCAAGATCCTCTGCACTGGACCTCACTCCCACCAGTCACTCTGGCAAACTTTTGTTCTCCAGATTTGGAAAAAGTATTAAAATGGAATCCATTGTTAATGGAATTAAATGAGGCAGTGCTGCCCTATTCATCAGCAACTGTAAATGTATTTATTGTTTGCTTACATTTCTCATATAGTTTGCCCAAATACTAGACATCGCAACTGATCACTTCGGCTCAATGTTAACCATCTTACCCCCAGTTTTCATGGTATTCGTACTGTTTGTGTTTTTTTAGATGAAATAAATATCTAAACAGCAGGATTCCCAGGGCTACCTCAAGACACGCTTTAGGGTGAATTATTGGCTGGGGGTTGTCATTTTGTGTTTGTTATGTCACTGAGTTATTCTGGTCATGTGAGGTGTATTAGCAGAACTGTCCTGATGTCCATGTTGTTAGTTGGTCCAGAGGATCCTGTGTGTCAGGGTTGAGATGCATTGGAAGTGCTCGAAGAGCAGTGACCCTGCAGGTCAAGACTGAGCTCTATCAGCAGAGATTAGTGCTGGCAAAGTACCTAAAAAGTAGTGGTCATTCAAGTCAGTATTTAGGGGCACGAGTACAGCAGTGGACAGGTCCTGGTGCTGAAATAGGGGGTGTACGGGGAGGTATAAATACATTTGGTGCATTATGGTACTGGTAGTTGAATGGCCCAACACCGCTACTCACTTGCGATCTCCAGCACGGTCACAGCAATGTACAGGTGCCTCCCCTTCAGATCGGCCAGGGACAGATTGAAGGTTTTACAAATGCTTGAAATGCTTTCCCCTGTCAAACTGACCTCAGCCTTCCCCTCCACCAGCTGTTGGTAGAGAAAGACATAGAAAGAAGTAACTAAGAAAACATAATTGATAACTAGCTGATCACAATGATAGAAATGTAGATATTGATTGAGTACATACAAAAAAGACATTGATGATTTCCTGATCACACTCATAGATTTCTTTTGATACAATATGTAAGCAAAAGTATTTGATAACTTGCTGATCACACTGATCTATGTTTTCTAATACAATAACTGAATAACCCACCACAATGATGACATCTTGCCACGGGTGTTCCAGAAGCTACATTTCTGCACATCTGAGGATAGATAACCCCATAGATGTGGCTTGTCATCTTTAATGTGTAAATGCTTATGATGTCTGCATCTTGTTTTGTTCTGGTGTTTTAGGGCATTGTGCACACTGACACAGGCCTGTGCCCTGCTAGGTACATTACAGAGTAATGGAACATAAGCTCTCACCAGTCTTACCTGGCTATCAAGTCAGTAGTGTTTTGTGAATGTTTTAACAGCTGCCTGAAACAGGTGCTACGCATGGCAACATAAAGGTAGCAGCATTCGCTCTGGTCGAGTGAGCCCACACATGTTACGGAGGCTCCTTATGGGCCAATGTGTAACAGATTGTAATAGCTGATCGATGACCCTGTGGTCCTTAGTACAATGGATGTACAAGATCAAGGCCTTCTTGGCGTCCAAGCAGTATAGCCTCTCCTCCTCTTTCAAGGGCAGAGGTGGAGCAAAGAATTGCAGAAGGGTGATGGATTTTCTGACTTGAAGAAAGTCACCTCCTTCGGCAAGAATCCTGCAACACCAGTTTTCCGGGGGAAAAGGTGGTGTACGATGGATGCATGACAGAGCTTGGAGCTCACTCATGCAGCAAGCTGAAGTTATCACTGTGAAAAAAACTGTTGTAGAGACAACGGACACAAAGGACAGCTGTGCATCTGCTAAATTGTGGTACACATACAAAATGTGAGAAGAAAATTAAGGTCAAACCGCGGCATCATAAAAGGCTTGGGTTGACACGTATGAACCAGATCATTGGTCTGGGAAATGCAAAAAGGCAGAAACTGCTGGCAACCAATAACGGTGCTCATTTCACATCCGTGATGGGCTAAAGACAGCACAAAAAGTAAAACATACAACAACTTTGCTTGTAATGGATCTGTATGAAAGGATGTGCACCAGGCTTCAAATCTATCCCAGTGTCCAGCATAAACCGTTTTCGTAGATGGATGCCTGGTCACTAGGATGATATCCACTACTTTGGGAGGAAGTGAGAAAGCAGTCAACTGTCACTGCTCAATCTCCACGCATGGAGTTGTAGATTGTCTAGGCCCAGGTGCAGGCCAGTGCTCTGCTGCTGCGACTAGAGGAGAAGAACCTCTCAAACAGGCCTCCTGATTGGATGACAGGCCCAGAAAGTTTAGACACCACACTCATGATTTGGGCCCGGTTGTTGTTGATCTTCGTCAGATTTCTGGGCAAGAGAGGCAGGTGGAGAAGGATTCTGAGAGGAATTATAGGACATAGGCTTGTTGAATGGGTGCTCCCACTCTAAGGATGTGATGCTCTGCCACCCATGAAGGTAAGAACTTGGTCTGCCTGTTGCCGGGTGGCCATCGCTACAGAGGGCAAACTAAAGCGGCTTGGGAGCTGAAGTTGAGGGAATGGAAAACTGAGCCGTTGTAGGCTGGATCCCTGATTCCGGCCTCAAACGGACTGGTGGGGGTCAACTGCTCGAGTGGAGGACCTTCGAATTGTCTTTGCCGCTATGTCCCTTCTGAAGCCTTGAAAGATGTGACATAGCTGGGGATACTGCTTGTGAAGTCTGGCCACCTACCTATTTACCATCGTATAAGAGCAAGGTGTGGCCCTGGTGCCCATCATTATGTCAGTGAGTGCTTCAGTAAAAGAAAGAAGTGGCTCTGTAAATGCCTGTCCGGGCTGTGCTTACAGAACTCACGTCAGCACATTTGTCTTGACCTCAATGGATGGAAGATGTATGTCCAAACCTTTGACCGCACACTGGATGACCCTAGCAAAAGAAGCTGATTCTTCTGTTATGGGACCATGTTGGAATTGAAACCAGTATCAGGGAATATATCCAGGCCACTAGCCTCATACAAATACATGTACAAAAGTATTGGACATCATCCCCATTGTCATCGCTAAAATTATGTTGGCTTTGGTCAGAGTCTGAGCCAGGCAAGTTGTGAGGCTGGTGGATGATTTCCCAATGTAAGGTGTTCTACCTGAGTTGGAAAGGGGATGGATTGTAGCATTTGTCTTGACTTCGGTCACGGTGGAGTCGGATTAGTTTCAGACAATCGGGTCCTCCTCTGGCATTATCATTATCATTATTATTGTAAAGGACTTATAATGCACGCAGCTGTGCTGAGGGGTCTCAAGGCGGAGGATAGAGGCAGCTGACGGAGACCGCAGCGGGCAGCTAGAAGAGCCATGTCTTCAGATTCTTACAGAAGGCAAGTAAGGGATTACTGTTCCTGAGAGAGGTGGGGAGAGAATTCCGCATTTTAGGACCAAAGCAAATGAGCTGCCCTTCTTGTGGGTAAGATGAAACCTGGGCGTAGCAAACAGCGAGAGGCTGGATGATCTCATCAGACGCGTAAGCACATAGGGCGTCATCGGGCTGGTGTTGACGTGTCAGGTACAGGCATGGCCCATGGTGTGGTAATCATGAGTCAGGTTGGGCGTTGACCCCAGAGTCTACATTGAAGACAAGATGCACAGGCGGTGTCAAGGATGGTTGTGCTGAGAGTAATTTAATAGGAGGCTTTCTATTATAAATGAGACCTGACGGCGCACCAGAGTGAGCTAGAAATGTGACAAATATGTGTATTATGGTTTCTGTCAAAGGAGACTGATAAATATTGGGTGCATCAGGACAAGTTGGGGGACCCATTACTCGCTAAGAGACTGGGATCAAGATCGAGAGGCACCTTGATGTCCTTGCAACTTCGCAAGACTAAAGTAGCAGGACAGGGAGAAATTACGCTTGGATTTCTAATTTTTCTTTATTTACCTGACAACTCAATTGAGAGGAAGATCTGTTTGTGAGAATGGCATTGAGAGCGGGAGCTGTCAATGTGGCCCTCAGTTCCTGTACTAGGCTGGGTCAGTTCAAGTTTTCAACTTTTTAAGTTGATAGCATGAGAATCATTGAGTTGAGTAACATGCCTGAAAGTTTCATGCAATGTGGGCTTTATAACTAGTCAGCATAATGTAACTTTTTTCACAGTGGTGATGCTTGCAATGCAGAGAGTCATCCTCTGAGTAGATGCACCTATTCACTGCTCCTGAATTAAGAAACCTCTTTGTTAAAGGTGTGGAGCCAATCCACTCCGTGCTTTTCCCATTGCCCTGTGGTGACCCGGAGCTCTGTGGACCCACACATGCGCCCGGTCACCCAGTCAAGTCACACCCACTCACCTTGATCTGCTGCTCCGTGCCTCGCAGGAATTTCTTTGTGCCATCTACGTCCAATATGGCGAACCTCACATAGCTGACCCCTTGAACACTCTTGCCATAGACGTAGCTGGAAAAGAATTTAGATTCATTGGTGTACTGTCTCAAACAGGCTCTGCCTTCCTGCTTGCAAAGGAGAAGTTACGCACCTTCTAGAACACTCTTTCTGGTAGAGACTCTACCTAGTTGCATGTTCCTCACCTTTTAAATATTCCCCAGGTGTCAAACTGGATCCGGAAACATTTCAGCTGTACTTCTGTGTGCCAGTAGTGATGCCGTTGTGCTCTGGAAAGTAGTTGCTTTTGAGGCTGTCTGCGCCCCCAGACGAGGAGCCCCCATTGCAAATTGGTTGTGAGCAGAGTGCAGATTCCTAGACGTGGGTCTTATTAATGGATAGAGTTCAATCACAGAACGGGGAGCATGGGAGGGCCAGTGAGGAATCTGCAGCTAGACAGAGTTTCTATCAAAAGAGCATTACTTTACGTAAGTAACTTGTTCTTCTGATTAAGAAATCTATCCGCAGATTCCTCACCTTCTGAACAGATACCAAATCAGTAACTAATTGAAGATGGGTGTGTGAAGGGACAAAAACCAGAAAGTTACTCTTCGTGCCTAATCCAGGGCCACAAGGATGTCTTGGACCTGGTCAGTCCTGACCTCCTTGAGAACTCTGGGCAAGAGTGGCAGACATTGCCCATTCTCAGTGGTTAACAGATCGAGCCAAGGTTCTCCCCATTTGCGGAAAAGACCTTGTGTCACCTGTGGGTGAAACTGCCACTTGTGATCTGCTTGGTGCCGACAGCTGAGCTTGTCTGCACTGGGATTCAATTATCAAGATTCACTGGAGGTCCAGATGCATAGGGCCTCCTGGCATAGTGTCCATGACCTCTCCCTGCTCCCCAACCTGTTTGTTGCAGTACATCCAGGTGGTAGTGTTGTCTGTGAGCACCTGTGCCAATTTACCCTTGATGGATGGTAGCAAGGCTTTCAATGCCAAGCAGATGGTCCTCAGCTCCAGATGGTTGAAATGGAGCTGGGCTTCCCCCAGAAACCAAAGGCCTCTGTTCTCCATCTCGCCCATCTCGTTCCAACCCAGAAGGGATGCATCAGTCACCACTGCCACCTCTGGGTAGGGTAGAGGTGTCTGCCACTGACCCAGTCACGGTTCAGTGACCACTATTGTGGATCTTTTGGAGTCTCCTCGGAGATCTGGACGTGGTAGGAGAGGTTCCCTTGATATTGGGCTCACTAAGTCTTCAGATGCCACTGCTGAACCTTCATAAGCCATCTGGCGTGCTTGACCAGCAGGATGCAGGAGGCCATCAGTCCCAGTAGCCTCAGAGTTGACCTCTCTGAAATCCAGGACAGCGGATAACCATAGCCTCAATGTCCTGTACTCTCCTTTCTGGGGCAAAAGAACAAAACCAAACCATGTCCAGAATGACTCCAATGAAGGGGAGTGTCTGAGAAGGAGTGTATGGTATGACTTGGCACTCTCATAGTGAATCCCAAAAATGACAGAAGGTTCGTCAATGTCTGGAGGTTGTTGACGATTGCCTGGAGTGAGCCCACCTTCAACAGCCAGTTATCAAGGTAGAGAGATGAATGGGACAATTGGCCTCCAAAGGTTTGCTGCTACCACCACCATCACTTTTGTGAACACCTGGGGTGCAGTGGGGAAACCAAAATGGGGGTCACAGAGAACTGGAAAAGCTCCAGTCCCACTACTAACCCCAGGTATTGGCAATGGGCATGTAGGATGGGTATATGGAAATAAGAATCTGTAGGTACAACGCCACAATCCAGTCTCCAGGGTCGAGGGCAGACAAGACCTGGGCTAGCGTTAGAATCTTGGCTTCTTCATCCTAAATGAAGGCATTGAGTGTGCTCAGGTCTAAAATAGGACGAATGCCTCCATCCTTCATTGGCACCAGAAAGTAGCAGTAATAGCAACCACAACCTAATTCCGGTGCAGGCACCCTCCTTATTGCCCCTTTGGCTAAAGGAACTTGCACTTCCTGCCTTTAAAGGGACAGATGATCTAACAACAGTCATTAGGGGGATGGGGGAAGATGTAGCGGCATGGAAATGAAGGGTAGGGCATACCCCTTTCCAACAATTTGCAGGATCCAACTGTCCCATTTTGTGACCTGCCAACTGGGTCAGATCCTGCTTCTTATTAGGTAGCTGGGCTCCACTAAGGGCTCTTTAAAGGGTTTTGGCAGGTGGGGCTGCAGGGGGGAGAGTGGACTGGGTGGCCAGTTGACCTTGAACACAGGGGCGGTGAGCACCATGACCGCAAAACTGCTAGACACCTTGTTGAGGTTGGACTGGCTGACAATATGTGGTGCCAGTCAGTCAATGTCAATGTCAAATATTCTTATAAAGCGCACAAATCACCAGAAGGTCTCAAGGCGCTAGCAGCAAAAAAGACAGAGAAACAGACAATAACCTGATACCTAATGCGAAAACTTATTGTGAAAAGAGCCAGGTTTTCAGCCTTTTACGAAAATATTTATTATCAGCTATGGATGAAAGACCTGATGGTAGTTTATTCCAAAGCATGG
The DNA here is from genome assembly GCF_964204655.1 of Triturus cristatus. Lineage (NCBI taxonomy): Eukaryota > Metazoa > Chordata > Amphibia > Caudata > Salamandridae > Triturus > Triturus cristatus. The sequence continues at coordinate 163,568,753 of NC_140587.1, forward strand.
GGGCAAGGTAAGAAAAGGAACGGCCACCATTACGAGAGGTTTGAATTTGTGGCTGAGCAAGGTATGATTTAGTACCAGACCTTAAGGAACGTCCAGGTACATACCATTGCAGTTTTTTTGCTAGGTAGCCAGGTCCGGTATCATACATTGTCTTGTGTGTAAGACTTAAGATTATAAAATGGCCTCTTTGACGCACCGGGAGCCAGTGCAGAGTTTTAAGAATCGGGGCGGAAGGAGATCTGGGGGTAGATTGAGAATAACTCTGGCAGCGGTATTATGAAGAATCCGGAGCTTGGAAAGCAAATCTTGATTAAGTGCTGTAAACAAAGCATTGCCATAACCAAGACGGCTAATAACAAGACCCTGTACCAAAGGTTTCCTCGCTTCGATGGGTAGCCACTTAAAAATTTTACGAAGGTTACGCATAATCCCAAAGCAGACGCCTAAAACCTGGTTAATGTGGGCTTTCATGGACAAAGAATTGTCGATGGTAAAGCCTAGGTTGCGTACTGCTAACTTGGGAGAAGGACAAGTACCTAGCTCCGGGGGCCACCAATCCTGTGTCCAGAATTGCTCAGCTCTTCCAAATAGAATAATCTCAGTCTTGCTGCCAATTAGCTGTAGCTTATTTAAGCTCATCCAGTTGGTAATTTGGACCATGCAGCTCTTAAAACGGGATTGTGTGCCACCATAATCAGAGCCACATGTAGAAAGCAATTGGGTATCGTCGGCATAAGACACAGTCTCAAAGCCATACCATCTAATGATACCCGCTAAAGGTATTAGATATGGATTAAACAACATGGGGCTGAGAATATAACCCTGAGGGACCCCAACTGTTACTGGGTAACTAGGCAAGACCATTTCGTCTACATGAACAGTGGTGGATCGGTCAGCCAAGTAATTCTCAAACCAGTCCAAGGCCTTCCCTCTGATACCCACCTCCCACAGTCGATGTTTCAAGATACTGTGGGAGATGGTATCAAAAGCAGCAGACAGGTTCAGGAGGACCAAGATTGCTGATTCTCTTTTTTCCAGAGTAAACCTGATGTTATCCACTATCTGAACAAACGCGGTCTCCGTACTGTGAGCAGCACGGAAGCCTGATTGCGATGAATCAAGGAGGCCGTGGTTCTCTAGATGGACAGTAAGGCGTTTATTAACTAAGTGCTCCAATACTTTCCCAAAGTAAGGTAGTAATGAAATGGGACAGTAATTTACTGGTAGATTGGGGTCAGCCAAAGGTTTTTTATGGATTGGCTTAACCTGAGCATGTTTCCACCTATTCGGAACCTTGGCTTGCTCTAATGACATATTAAAAATAACGGTTAAGACATTCGCGAACAGAGGCGTAATCTTAGTACAGGATCGAGGAGGAAAAGGGTCAGCTGGAGAACCGGATTCAGTAAAATGAGGAACAGGGTGGGGCTGCTTGAATAAGTCAAATCAGCATCCCCACTGGGCCTGTGCCCACCTGGCATTATGGCAAGTATCTCCAACTTATTCACTCCTTCCATCATGTCTCTTTTTAACTTCTCCATGGACTCAGCTCCAGTCCCCATTGCATGGGAAAGTGCTCTAGTCTCCCCCATCTTAAAGAAGCCAAACGCTGACCCAGGCATTACATCAAATTACCGGCCCATTTCTCTCCTCTGCAAACTTCTGGAGAACATCATTAACATGCAACTCTTTGCCCCTTGGAAAAACACTGGCTCCTCGCGTCCTCCCACTCTCGTTTTAGAGCATGCCACAGCACAGCGACAGTGCTAGTCGCTGTCATGAACACTATTAGATTGTCCCTGGATGCGGGCACCCTAGTAACGCTAGTACTTCTAGATCTGAAGGCATCCTTCGATACGATCATACATGGGATTCTCATTCGCAGGCTGCATGACATTTGAGTCTATGGTAAGGCGCTCAAATGATTCATCAACTTTCTAAATAATTGTACCCAATCCAATTCTCGGAAGCCCTTTAAGTCTCGTACCACGCCTGTTGACAAAGGTGTACCACAGGGTTCCACACTTAGCCCTCCGTTATTCAACGTCTATGTTGCCACTCTGGCACAGCTCATCAAGGTATGTGGTTTTGAGGCAATCTCATATGCTGATGAGACACAATTGGTCATCTCTTTTGGTCAATCTAGCAGGGGTTAATTCCCGCTTCTCTGATTGTATGAAGAAGATAGTTTTCTGGATGTCTAGTAACTGTCTACTATTGAATGGAGAAAAAACTGAGAAACTCCTATATGGCGAAGCTCAAGATTTATGGAAGCCAGACAGGTGGCCTTCCAAACTGGGGCCAGTCCTGTCCCTAAAGCAAGTAGCACAAAACCTGGGCATAAAGTCATATCTCACTTTCTCTATAAAAGAGCATATATCTAATATCCGTGGAACCTGCTTCACCTCCATGTGATTACTGAAAAAAGCTATTCCTTGGCTCCCTCTAACTTCCATCAAAACACTGGGGCAAGCCTTAATCACACGTCTTTTAGACTATGGCAATGCATTATTGGTTGCTGCAAACAAGGCTCTGTTGTCCAAACTCCAAGTGGTACAGAACATGGCAGCCAGACTGGTTGGCAATCGTCCATCTAGATCCTCTTTTGCTCTGATGATTCTGAACTCTTTGCACTGGTTATCCATCAGGAAAAGGCTCATGTGCTGTCTTACACATAAGTCACTAAACGTGAATGATCCATCTTACCTGCAATACAGGCTCCGACTGTATAACCCGACCAGACCTTTAAGTTCTAAAGACAAAGCCTTTTTGCAAATTCTGTGAATGCCCACTGCCAGTTATGGCGGTAGGTTGGTCTCTCCCTTCCACTGGAACAAACTAACTCTGCATATCCAACTTTACTCAGAGTTTGGAAAGTTAAAAAATCTTTTTAAAACATGGCTATTCTAGTCGATTGGTTCAGCTGTTGCTCTTCTATATCAGCATAGTGCTGGGATATTCCTTCAGGGAGGATTTGTTCTGTGCTATAACGAATGTGGTTAACATAACATTGCATATCCGGAGTGGAACGGCATCAGTGTTGAGCCACACAGCACCCCTTACCTGTGCACAGAAGTGCTGCTGAAAAGTTTGCGGATCCAGTCTGATGCCTGGGGAATATTTAAAAGGTGAGGAATCTGCAGCTAGAAGTCTGTATAAGAAGTAGGGCAGTGGCTCTATCACAGCCAAAAATATTCTCCATATGTAGTTGGGCTTAGTTACAGACAAACTTTGCCCACCTCCACGCACATCAAACAGTTAGTTTATGGCAGAACAAACCCCCATACACTCACATCAGTACACAGATTTGTCATGTGCCTTGCCTCCTTTCTGCTCTTGTTCACCATCAAAGATGATATTTATTCATTTTTTCACTAGCATGTATTTATAATTTTGCAGTGCATTATTTTGTTTGCTATTTCATCTTCATTCATTCAAAGTATAATGTTGCTTTTTTTATAGGTTGATATTTTATCAATAGTTTATGTATTCTATTTCCATATAGTGTAATTCAGGGAAAAAGATCAGTTTCATGTAAATGTGCAAGAGAATTCACACTCTTTTTTTTACACCTTACATGACAAATCACAAAGCTCATTATATTCTCCGAATACTCCCACGCCCACCTTCAGGCCACGCCCCCTTCCCGCCCTTCTTAAGCGCCAGTTCTCGAGCGCTCACTGGGTTCACATCTCCTGAGGCGGAAAGCCGGGAGACGCTCTTTTTAGTTTGTGTATTTTGTGTATTTTAAACTTTACCTGCTGCTATTTGCTTGGTTGCACCTCGAGGGCTCCGTGTAGCGGATCAAGCGCTCACGTGACGCCCTCCTGCCGGCTGGCCACGCCCACCTTCAGGCCACGCCCCCTTCCCGCCTTTACGGCCACCTATAATAATGTGCCATTTTAGAACGCGCAGCGGACGAGCGCAGCGGGAGCGCCGACTTCGCGCCGAAGTCGCGCATAAGTCAAGCCCGTCTGCGCCCGTCCGCGGCCGATCGGGGCCAGGGGCACGACACCATGCTAAAATCCTGTCCTATTCGCCTAAGGACCTCATCGCCCTTCAAGGCCCTTGGCCACTCCCGGATTCCGTCCATAGACTCGTCTCTTCACTAGGCCTTGCCCCTACCCTCCCCACACCTCCGCTACCCCTGCTACGCACCCCCCTGTTACCCTGCCCCCCCCTCGCCGATCCCTGTCCCACGACCCCAGCACTGTCTGTCATCCTACTTAATACCAGGTCAGCGGTCAAGCACCACCACGAGTTGTACGTCCTACTCGATACCGCGAAACCGGACTTACTGCTCCTGACCGAAACCTGGTACTGTGACTCCTCCCTCCCCGCCCTCCTGGCTACCCTTCCGCCTTCCTACGTGGCCCTACGTGCCGATCGTCCGGCGGGCAGGGCTGGCGGTGGGGTCGCCTTAATCGCCAGGTCAGATTTGCATTTTCTATCACTTCCTTTTCCCCCTATGCTCCCTGCTGACTTCTTAGTAGTCCGCTCCCTTTTATCCTCCCCTCCCATCACTTGCCTTCTCGTGTATCGCCCTCCCCAGCCCTCACCTTCATTTTTACCTGCTTTTCAAGACCTACTGGCCAATCTGGTGGTCAATTATGCCTCGGTTCTGGTGCTGGGGGATTTTAATTACTGGCCCTCAGACCCACACGAGTGCCCTGCCTCAAAGGAATTTACAGAATCCTTACTATCTTTCAACTTCGTGTCACATATAACTGTCCCTACTCACTCTCACGGGCACACACTCGACCAGGTCTGGTCTCTCAACCTTCCATTGGCCTCGGTGGCTGTCTCTCCATGCCCCTGGTCTGATCATGCCTTCATCTCCTTCTCCATCCTCCACAACCCACTTTCCAAAACCCCGCGTGCCAAAAACACCTGGGCGCGGAACTGGAACAGGCTGGATCTCCCCTCCTTGACCTCCCTGCTCCGCAATTCCATTCCCTCCTTCTCGGGCCTATCATCTGCCTCTCAAGCCAAGGCCATTAACACCTGGCTGGCTGGAGGTTGCGACTCAGTGGCTCCCCTACGTCGCATTTCCATTCGCCGACTCAAGGACTCCAATAGATGGTTTAACGACCACCTAAAAGAACTCAAACTGAGCGCCCGACGGGCGGAGAGGCAGTGGAGGAAAGATTATAGCCTTTCATCTAAAACCCACTTCCTGGCATCACTGGCTAAATATAAATCAGCAATCCTGGCTGCAAAAACCGACTACTTCTCCACGAAAATAACGTCTGCCGACAACAAACCCAGGGTAATCTTTGGTATTGTGAATGACCTGGCATTCTCTGACCGAACTTCGTCCCAAATCCCTTCCTCCCAGCCCCTTTGTGATCAACTCAATCACTACTTCTTGGACAAAATTACAACTATCAAGGCTAATATCCCATTACCCTCGTCTGCTTTTGTTGATCCATCCCCCCCCACCGTCCAGAACCCTCTCACCCTCATCCCTCCCCTCACTCAGGAATCTTTTCTGGCAATACTCCCCAAAGTAAAGTCGGGGTCTCCGGCGGACGTCTGCCCCGCACGCATCTTACAGCAAATCTACTCTAGCTGCCCTGATCCCCCTATCGCCTTCCTTAACAGCTCCTTGGCTCAGGGTGTTGTGACCCCTGCACTAAAGGCCGCCACCATAGTGCCTCTGCTGAAGAAACCCGGCGCGGACCCTTCCATCTCGGCTAACTTTCGCCCCATCTCCCTGTTGCCCTTTCTGGGCAAGGTGATGGAACGCCATGTCACCGCGGTACTGAGCGCTCACATCGAGGCGAATGGGGGGCTGGCCTCTCGCCAGGCAGGATTCCGCCCCAGGCATTCGACCGAATCGGTCGTAGTCTCAGTCCTAGACAACCTCAGAAAGGGTATGGATGACAACAACCACCAGGCACTGGTCCTCCTTGATCTCTCCGCCGCCTTTGACACGGTGGACCATACCACCTTACTTGCCCGTGTCAAGGCGGCCGGCATCGGGGGATCAGCTCTGGTCTGGCTCTCCTCCTTTCTGAGGGACCGCACTCAGGCGGTCCGACTAGGCGATTTCACCTCCACCCCTCTCTCTGTCACCTGCGGTGTTCCCCAGGGCTCCTCTCTCTCTCCCTTACTCTTTAATCTCTATATCTTTCCTCTTATCTATGCACTCCAGCAGCTGGAGGTCACTGTTTACAACTACGCGGATGACCTCCAGCTCATCTTTGATCTGTCCCCCTCTTCTCTCTCGGTCTCTAATTTCCAGTCAACTATGACATTCATCAGGGACTGGATGAACCACAACCATCTTAAACTGAACCCTGACAAGACCGAGCTGGTTCTCACTGGTGGTTCATCCAGCCCCTGGAACTCTCTTTTCTGGCCCCCCTCTCTTGGCCCGGCACCATCCCCCTCCACCGTGGTCAAAACACTGGGTGTTAAAATGAATAATCAGCTCACTCTTCACTCACAAATCAGTTCCGTGGTTTCCTCCTGTTTCCTCACTCTCCGAACTATCCGTTCTGTCTCCCGCTTCTTCTCTCCCCAGGCACTTAAGATCATCATAGCCACCCTGGTAATCTCACGATTGGACTACGCCAACGCCCTCTATCATGGCATTCCAGCGTACAGCCTGCGTAGACTCCAAACCATCCAGAACCAGGCGGCCAGGCTGATATACAGCCTTCCACGCTACCACCACTCCACCCCCCTTCTAAAAAAGCTTCACTGGCTCCCCGTGAAACAACGCTCCCTTTTCAAGATCGGATGCATGGTTTTTCAGGCCCGCCAGGGCACTGCCCCCGCTTTCATCGCCTCACTAATTAAACCCTATGTCCCCGCTAGAAATCTCCGGTCTTCCTCCAAGTCCCTTCTCCAGACCCCCCGCTTCTCACGCAAAAAGTGGGGCGGTTCTAACTTCTCAACTCTGGCCCCTACTTTCTGGAACTCACTTCCAGACAATCTCCGTTCTGCAACTCAGTATCTCTCCTTCCGTAGAGACCTGAAAACTTTCCTCTTCAGCCAGGCTTTCCCCGCCTAATACTTACTCCACCCTTCCATGGTCTTTCCTCCTCAGTTACTGAACCTCCAGCGCCAAGAAACCGCAAGGTGTACGCCGCGCTCTACAAGTGTTTTAAATTAGAAATTATAGTGCTAAGAAATAATATGTGAGGTCTAAGTAGGACGCTCTCGGGAAGAGTGAAAGTCACATCTAGATTGGGGAACCAAAAGCAGCCCTTGCAAAAATGCTCAATTTAGCCTCAATCCTCAAGCTCAGGCGTGGCTGGCACAGGTAAGAGCGGTAGGGTGGGGCAGGGGCAAGGCAGTGCCGGGTCCGTGTGAGGGGAAGTCAACAGACGAAGGGATAGGAATTTCTTTTTTTAAACAAAAAAACCACTTACCTGGTGCTCGCTGCATCGCCGACTCGGAGATGCGGTGAGTACAAGGTAAGTAGTTTCTTAAATTTATTTAATTTTCCCTATCCCGTCGTCTGTTGACTTCCTCCCACCCCGCCACCCCACCGCTGTTACCTGTGCCGGCTGTGCCTGCTCAAGCTATCTTTCTCTGTCTATCCATTGTCTCTCTCTTCTCCATCTGATCGCTTTCTCTCTACTTTCTCCGTCCATTCATCTTGTTCTCTCATCTTATGTCTCGCTTTATGTAGTTAACCATGGACACCTGGTGAAGGTGTAAGAAGCACCATGAATGCCACTGGGCTCTCCAAACCAGTCTTCTTAGTTTGCATGCTCATTTCACAAGAGCTAAAGCTGCAACCACTGCGTTATCACGTGGAGTTCCAGTCGTGTACATCTGCAAAGGCAGCAATGTGGTCTTCCCTGCACACGTTTTTGAGGTCTCTACAAGAATAGGAGGTCATTGAAAACTTAACACAAAACATACCCAAGTCTCATTTAAAATTGGCACCAATGATATAAAGCGTCACACCCGCCTGGCTAAATCAGTGAGCGAATAATGTGAAATGATGTTGGGCAGCCAAATCACACAGTGTGCTGGCTGCTTTATGTGAATAGAGCAATGCTCTGTATTTTAGTGCGGTGATGCGGACACCAGCATTAAAATGCATCAGTGTAACGATTGGTGCGTGGTACTTGGCAAGGATGAGCTCCTCTAGGAGGGAGAATTTTTTCAGAGTGAGCGTATAAAGGCGCCGGAGTTGTTCGCTGCTTTGAGAAAGCAGTGAAAAGCAAGGCTAATATTGTATTTCACATGTGTAAGGGAGGTTCTAACAAGGAAATCTTATGCCACAATTCACCTTTTAAAATAGAGTAAGCTGGTTTTATACTATTTAGCTTCTTTTACAATAAAAGCAGGAATAACTGGGATTCACTTAAGCTAATGTGCAACTGTCACAGTTAAAAAGTAAATATCTATTTCCGGAAATTCTTATCATAAAAACACAGGAGACCTGCTGTCACACGAGCACAGTAAACAAGCACATTACACAGGGAGCAAAAACAGTGCCTTCTGGATTTTTAATTCCCATGGCTTGCTACTGACTTTGAGAGGCTTGGTGATCATAGCTAGGCTTCGTGTAGTAGCATCTTTTAGTGATTAGTAAGCCCTTATGACTTCCTTTAATTTATTTATTTTATTTTAAAGGTTTTATATAGCGTTGGCTAGACCCGGGGGTATCAGAGCGCTTTACATGATTAAAAAGTATAGTACAGGAGTAACAAAAATTGTACATAAAGAAGAATTCAAACTGGTTAGGGTAAAAAAAGAGCAAATACAATAAATACAATTTGCATATGTCAGAAAGGCAAAACAGAGCTATCTACAAAACATGACATGGACACAGGCAAGACAGAGCAATCTACATCAATGACAGGGATACAGGCAAAACAGAGCTATCTACAAAAAATGACATGCACACAGGCAAGACAGAGCAATCTACATCAATGACAGGGATACAGGCAAAACAGAGCTATCTACAAAAAATGACATGGACACAGGCAAGACAGAGCAATCTACAGCAATGACAGGGACACAGGCAAGACAGAGCAATCTACATCAATGACAGGGATACAGGTAAGACAGAGCAATCTACATCAATGACATGGATACAGGCAAGACAGAGCAATCTACATCAATGACAGGGACACAGGCAAGACAGAGCAATCTACATCAATGACAGGGACACAGGCAAGACAGAGCAATCTACATCAATGACAGGGACACAGGCAAGACAGAGCAATCTACATCAATGACATGGACACAGGCAAGACAGAGCAATCTACATCAATGACAGGGACACAGGCAAGACAGAGCAATCTACATCAATGACATGGATACAGGCAAGACAGAGCAATCTACATCAATGACAGGGACACAGGCAAGACAGAGCAATCTACATCAATGACAGGGACACAGGCAAGACAGAGCAATCTACATCAATGACATGGATACAGGTAAGACAGAGCAATCTACATCAATGACATGGACACAGGCAAGACAGAGCAATCTACATCAATGACATGGATACAGGCAAGACAGAGCAATCTACATCAATGACATGGATACAGGTAAGACAGAGCAATCTACATCAATGACAGGGACACAGGCAAGACAGAGCAATCTACATCAATGACAGGGACACAGGCAAGACAGAGCAATCTACATCAATGACATGGACACAGGCAAGACAGAGCAATCTACATCAATGACAGGGATACAGGCAAGACAGAGCAATCTACATCAATGACATGGACACAGGCAAGACAGAGCAATCTACATCAATGACATGGATACAGGCAAGAAAGAGCAATCTACATCAATGACATGGATACAGGTAAGACAGAGCAATCTACATCAATGACAGGGATACAGGCAAGACAGAGAAATCTACATCAATGACATGGATACAGGCAAGACAGAGCAATCTACATCAATGACAGGGATACAGGCAAGACAGAGCAATCTACATCAATGACAGGGACACAGGCAAGACAGAGAAATCTACATCAATGACATGGATACAGGCAAGACAGAGCAATCTACATCAATGACAGGGATACAGGCAAGACAGAGCAATCTACATCAATGACAGGGACACAGGCAAGACAGAGCAATCTACATCAATGACATGGATACAGGTAAGACAGAGCAATCTACATCAATGACAGGGATACAGGCAAGACAGAGAAATCTACATCAATGACATGGATACAGGCAAGACAGAGCAATCTACATCAATGACAGGGATACAGGCAAGACAGAGCAATCTACATCAATGACAGGGACACAGGCAAGACAGAGAAATCTACATCAATGACATGGATACAGGCAAGACAGAGCAATCTACATCAATGACAGGGATACAGGCAAGACAGAGCAATCTACATCAATGACAGGGACACAGGCAAGACAGAGCAATCTACATCAATGACATGGATACAGGCAAGACAGAGCAATCTACATCAATGACAGGGATACAGGCAAGACAGAGCAATCTACATCAATGACATGGACACAGGCAAGACAGAGCAATCTACATCAATGACAGGGATACAGGCAAGACAGAGCAATCTACATCAATGACAGGGACACAGGCAAGACAGAGAAATCTACATCAATGACAGGGATACAGGTAAGACAGAGCAATCTACATCAATGACATGGATACAGGCAAGACAGAGCAATCTACATCAATGACTGGGATACAGGCAAGACAGAGCAATCTACATCAATGACATGGATACAGGCAAGACAGAGAAATCTACATCAATGACAGGGATACAGGCAAGACAGAGCAATCTACATCAATGACAGGGACACAGGCAAGACAGAGCAATCTACATCAATGACATGGATACAGGTAAGACAGAGCAATCTACATCAATGACATGAATACAGGCAAGACAGAGCAATCTACATCAATGACATGGATACAGGCAAGAGAGAGAAATCTACATCAATTACATGGATACAGGCAAGACAGAACAATCTACATCAATGACAGGGATACAGGCAAGACAGAGCAATCTACATCAATGACATGGATACAGGTAAGACAGAGCAATCTACATCAATGACATGGACACAGGCAAGACAGAGCAATCTACATCAATGACATGGACACAGGCAAGACAGAGCAATCTACATCAATGACAGGGACACAGGCAAGACAGAGCAATCTACATCAATGACATGGACACAGGTAAGACAGAGCAATCTACATCAATGACATGGACACAGGTAAGACAGAGCAATCTACATCAATGACAGGGACACAGGCAAGACAGAGCAATCTACATCAATGACAGGGACACAGGCAAGACAGAGAAATCTACATCAATGACATGGATACAGGTAAGACAGAGCAATCTACATCAATGACATGGACACAGGTAAGACAGAGCAATCTACATCAATGACAGGGACACAGGCAAGACAGAGCAATCTACATCAATGACAGGGACACAGGCAAGACAGAGCAATCTACATCAATGACATGGATACAGGCAAGACAGAGCAATCTACATCAATAACATGGATACAGGCAAGACAGAGCAATCTACATCAATGACATGGATACAGGTAAGACAGAGCAATCTACATCAATGACAGGGACACAGGCAAGACAGAGCAATCTACATCAATGACATGGATACAGGCAAGACAGAGCAATCTACATCAATGACATGGACACAGGCAAGACAGAGCAATCTACATCAATGACATGGATACAGGTAAGACAGAGAAATCTACATCAATGACAGGGATACAGGCAAGACAGAGCAATCTACATCAATGACAGGGATACAGGCAAGACAGAGCAATCTACATCAATGACAGGGATACAGGCAAGACAGAGCAATCTACATCAATGACAGGGACACAGGCAAGACAGAGAAATCTACATCAATGACATGGATACAGGCAAGACAGAGCAATCTACATCAATGACAGGGATACAGGCAAGACAGAGAAATCTACATCAATGACAGGGACACAGGCAAGACAGAGAAATCTACATCAATGACATGGATACAGGCAAGACAGAGCAATCTACATCAATGACATGGACACAGGCAAGACAGAGAAATCTACATCAATGACAGGGATACAGGCAAGACAGAGCAATCTACATCAATGACAGGGATACAGGCAAGACAGAGCAATCTACATCAATGACAGGGATACAGGCAAGACAGAGCAATCTACATCAATGACAGGGACACAGGCAAGACAGAGAAATCTACATCAATGACAGGGATACAGGCAAGACAGAGCAATCTACATCAATGACAGGGATACAGGCAAGACAGAGCAATCTACATCAATGACATGGATACAGGCAAGACAGAGCAATCTACATCAATGACATGGATACAGGCAAGACAGAGCAATCTACATCAATGACAGGGACACAGGCAAGACAGAGCAATCTACATCAATGACATGGACACAGGCAAGACAGAGCAATCTACATCAATGACAGGGAGACAGGCAAGACAGAGAAATCTACATCAATGACATGGATACAGGCAAGACAGAGCAATCTACATCAATGACATGGACACAGGCAAGACAGAGCAATCTACATCAATGACAGGGACACAGGCAAGACAGAGAAATCTACATCAATGACATGGATACAGGCAAGACAGAGCAATCTACATCAATGACATGGACACAGGCAAGACAGAGCAATCTACATCAATGACAGGGATACAGGCAAGACAGAGCAATCTACATCAATGACATGGACACAGGCAAGACAGAGCAATCTACATCAATGACATGGATACAGGCAAGACAGAGCAATCTACATCAATGACATGGACACAGGCAAGACAGAGCAATCTACATCAATGACATGGACACAGGTAAGACAGAGCAATCTACATCAATGACATGGATACAGGCAAGACAGAGCAATCTACATCAATGACATGGATACAGGCAAGACAGAGCAATCTACATCAATGACATGGATACAGGTAAGACAGAGCAATCTACATCAATGACAGGGACACAGGCAAGACAGAGCAATCTACATCAATGACAGGGATACAGGCAAGACAGAGCAATCTATATCAATGACATGGATACAGGTAAGACAGAGCAATCTACATCAATGACGGGGACACAGGCAAGACAGAGCAATCTACATCAATGACAGGGACACAGGCAAGACAGAGCAATCTACATCAATGACATGGATACAGGCAAGACAGAGCAATCTACATCAATGACATGGATACAGGTAAGACAGAGCAATCTACATCAATGACATGGACACAGGTAAGACAGAGCAATCTACATCAATGACAGGGACACAGGCAAGACAGAGCAATCTACATCAATGACAGGGACACAGGCAAGACAGAGCAATCTACATCAATGACATGGATACAGGCAAGACAGAGCAATCTACATCAATAACATGGATACAGGCAAGACAGAGCAATCTACATCAATGACATGGATACAGGTAAGACAGAGCAATCTACATCAATGACAGGGACACAGGCAAGACAGAGCAATCTACATCAATGACATGGATACAGGCAAGACAGAGCAATCTACATCAATGACATGGACACAGGCAAGACAGAGCAATCTACATCAATGACATGGATACAGGTAAGACAGAGAAATCTACATCAATGACAGGGATACAGGCAAGACAGAGCAATCTACATCAATGACAGGGATACAGGCAAGACAGAGCAATCTACATCAATGACAGGGACACAGGCAAGACAGAGAAATCTACATCAATGACATGGATACAGGCAAGACAGAGCAATCTACATCAATGACAGGGATACAGGCAAGACAGAGAAATCTACATCAATGACAGGGACACAGGCAAGACAGAGAAATCTACATCAATGACATGGATACAGGCAAGACAGAGCAATCTACATCAATGACATGGACACAGGCAAGACAGAGAAATCTACATCAATGACAGGGATACAGGCAAGACAGAGCAATCTACATCAATGACAGGGATACAGGCAAGACAGAGCAATCTACATCAATGACAGGGATACAGGCAAGACAGAGCAATCTACATCAATGACAGGGACACAGGCAAGACAGAGAAATCTACATCAATGACAGGGATACAGGCAAGACAGAGCAATCTACATCAATGACAGGGATACAGGCAAGACAGAGCAATCTACATCAATGACATGGATACAGGCAAGACAGAGCAATCTACATCAATGACATGGATACAGGCAAGACAGAGCAATCTACATCAATGACAGGGACACAGGCAAGACAGAGCAATCTACATCAATGACATGGACACAGGCAAGACAGAGCAATCTACATCAATGACAGGGAGACAGGCAAGACAGAGAAATCTACATCAATGACATGGATACAGGCAAGACAGAGCAATCTACATCAATGACATGGACACAGGCAAGACAGAGCAATCTACATCAATGACAGGGACACAGGCAAGACAGAGAAATCTACATCAATGACATGGATACAGGCAAGACAGAGCAATCTACATCAATGACATGGACACAGGCAAGACAGAGCAATCTACATCAATGACAGGGATACAGGCAAGACAGAGCAATCTACATCAATGACATGGACACAGGCAAGACAGAGCAATCTACATCAATGACATGGATACAGGCAAGACAGAGCAATCTACATCAATGACATGGACATAGGCAAGACAGAGCAATCTACATCAATGACAGGGATACAGGCAAGACAGAGAAATCTACATCAATGACATGGATACAGGCAGGACAGAGCAATCTACATCAATGACATGGATACAGGTAAGACAGAGCAATCTACATCAATGACAGGGACACAGGCAAGACAGAGCAATCTACATCAATGACAGGGACACGGGCAAGACAGAGAAATCTACATCAATGACAGGGACACATGCAAGACAGAGCAATCTACATCAATGACAGGGACACAGGCAAGACAGAGCAATCTACATCAATGACATGGATACAGGCAAGACAGAGCAATCTACATCAATGACATGGATACAGGTAAGACAGAGCAATCTACATCAATGACAGGGATACAGGCAAGACAGAGCAATCTACATCAATGACAGGGATACAGGCAAGACAGAGCAATCTACATCAATGACATGGATACAGGTAAGACAGAGCAATCTACATCAATGACGGGGACACAGGCAAGACAGAGCAATCTACATCAATGACAGGGACACAGGCAAGACAGAGCAATCTACATCAATGACATGGATACAGGCAAGACAGAGCAATCTACATCAATGACATGGATACAGGCAAGACAGAGAAATCTACATCAATGACATGGATACCGGCAAGACAGAGCAATCTACATCAATGACATGGATACAGGCAAGACAGAGCAATCTACATCAATGACAGGGATACAGGCAAGACAGAGCAATCTACATCAATGACATGGATACAGGTAAGACAGAGCAATCTACATCAATGACAGGGACACAGGCAAGGCAGAGCAATCTACATCAATGACATGGATACAGGTAAGACAGAGCAATCTACATCAATGACATGGATACAGGCAAGACAGAGCAATCTACATCAATGACAGGGATACAGGCAAGACAGAGCAATCTACATCAATGACAGGGATACAGGCAAGACAGAGCAATCTACATCAATGACATGGATACAGGTAAGACAGAGCAATCTACATCAATGACAGGGACACAGGCAAGGCAGAGCAATCTACATCAATGACATGGATACAGGTAAGACAGAGCAATCTACATCAATGACATGGATACAGGCAAGACAGAGCAATCTACATCAATGACAGGGATACAGGCAAGACAGAGCAATCTACATCAATGACAGGGATACAGGCAAGACAGAGAAATCTACATCAATGACAGGGATACAGGCAAGACAGAGAAATCTACATCAATGACATGGACACAGGCAAGACAGAGCAATCTACATCAATGACAGGGACACAGGCAAGACAGAGCAATCTACATCAATGACAGGGATACAGGCAAGACAGAGCAATCTACATCAATGACATGGATACAGGCAAGACAGAGCAATCTACATCAATGACAGGGACACAGGCAAGACAGAGCAATCTACATCAATGACAGGGATACAGGCAAGACAGAGCAATCTACATCAATGACATGGATACAGGTAAGACAGAGCAATCTACATCAATGACATGGACACAGGCAAGACAGAGCAATCTACATCAATGACAGGGACACAGGCAAGACAGAGCAATCTACATCAATGACAGGGATACAGGCAAGACAGAGCAATCTACATCAATGACATGGATACAGGTAAGACAGAGCAATCTACATCAATGACAGGGACACAGGCAAGACAGAGAAATCTACATCAATGACATGGACACAGGCAAGACAGAGCAATCTACATCAATGACATGGATACAGGCAAGACAGAGAAATCTACATCAATGACATGGATACAGGCAAGACAGAGAAATCTACATCAATGACATGGACACAGGCAAGACAGAGCAATCTACATCAATGACATGGATACAGGCAAGACAGAGAAATCTACATCAATGACATGGACACAGGCAAGACAGAGCAATCTACATCAATGACAGGGACACAGGCAAGACAGAGCAATCTACATCAATGACAGGGATACAGGCAAGACAGAGCAATCTACATCAATGACATGGATACAGGTAAGATAGAGCAATCTACATCAATGACATGGATACAGGTAAGACAGAGCAATCTACATCAATGACATGGACACAGGCAAGACAGAGAAATCTACATCAATGACATGGATACAGGTAAGACAGAGCAATCTACATCAATGACAGGGATACAGGCAAGACAGAGAAATCTACATCAATGACATGGACACAGGCAAGACAGAGTAATCTACATCAATGACAGGGACACAGGCAAGACAGAGCAATCTACATCAATGACAGGGACACAGGCAAGACAGAGAAATCTACATCAATGACAGGGATACAGGCAAGACAGAGCAATCTACATCAATGACAGGGACACAGGCAAGACAGAGAAATCTACATCAATGACAGGGATACAGGCAAGACAGAGCAATCTACATCAATGACAGGGATACAGGCAAGACAGAGCAATCTACATCAATGACATGGATACAGGCAAGACAGAGAAATCTACATCAATGACATGGATACCGGCAAGACAGAGCAATCTACATCAATGACATGGATACAGGCAAGACAGAGCAATCTACATCAATGACAGGGATACAGGCAAGACAGAGCAATCTACATCAATGACATGGATACAGGTAAGACAGAGCAATCTACATCAATGACAGGGACACAGGCAAGGCAGAGCAATCTACATCAATGACATGGATACAGGTACGACAGAGCAATCTACATCAATGACATGGATACAGGCAAGACAGAGCAATCTACATCAATGACAGGGATACAGGCAAGACAGAGCAATCTACATCAATGACAGGGATACAGGCAAGACAGAGCAATCTACATCAATGACATGGATACAGGTAAGACAGAGCAATCTACATCAATGACAGGGACACAGGCAAGGCAGAGCAATCTACATCAATGACATGGATACAGGTAAGACAGAGCAATCTACATCAATGACATGGATACAGGCAAGACAGAGCAATCTACATCAATGACAGGGATACAGGCAAGACAGAGCAATCTACATCAATGACAGGGATACAGGCAAGACAGAGAAATCTACATCAATGACAGGGATACAGGCAAGACAGAGAAATCTACATCAATGACATGGACACAGGCAAGACAGAGCAATCTACATCAATGACAGGGACACAGGCAAGACAGAGCAATCTACATCAATGACAGGGATACAGGCAAGACAGAGCAATCTACATCAATGACATGGATACAGGCAAGACAGAGCAATCTACATCAATGACAGGGACACAGGCAAGACAGAGCAATCTACATCAATGACAGGGATACAGGCAAGACAGAGCAATCTACATCAATGACATGGATACAGGTAAGACAGAGCAATCTACATCAATGACATGGACACAGGCAAGACAGAGCAATCTACATCAATGACAGGGACACAGGCAAGACAGAGCAATCTACATCAATGACAGGGATACAGGCAAGACAGAGCAATCTACATCAATGACATGGATACAGGTAAGACAGAGCAATCTACATCAATGACAGGGACACAGGCAAGACAGAGAAATCTACATCAATGACATGGACACAGGCAAGACAGAGCAATCTACATCAATGACATGGATACAGGCAAGACAGAGAAATCTACATCAATGACATGGATACAGGCAAGACAGAGAAATCTACATCAATGACATGGACACAGGCAAGACAGAGCAATCTACATCAATGACATGGATACAGGCAAGACAGAGAAATCTACATCAATGACATGGACACAGGCAAGACAGAGCAATCTACATCAATGACAGGGACACAGGCAAGACAGAGCAATCTACATCAATGACAGGGATACAGGCAAGACAGAGCAATCTACATCAATGACATGGATACAGGTAAGACAGAGCAATCTACATCAATGACAGGGACACAGGCAAGACAGAGAAATCTACATCAATGACATGGATACAGGTAAGACAGAGCAATCTACATCAATGACAGGGATACAGGCAAGACAGAGAAATCTACATCAATGACATGGACACAGGCAAGACAGAGTAATCTACATCAATGACAGGGACACAGGCAAGACAGAGCAATCTACATCAATGACAGGGACACAGGCAAGACAGAGAAATCTACATCAATGACAGGGATACAGGCAAGACAGAGCAATCTACATCAATGACAGGGATACAGGCAAGACAGAGCAATCTACATCAATGACATGGATACAGGTAGGACAGAGCAATCTACATCAATGACAGGGATACAGGCAAGACAGAGAAATCTACATCAATGACAGGGATACAGGCAAGACAGAGAAATCTACATCAATGACATGGACACAGGAAAGACAGAGCAATCTACATCAATGACAGGGACACAGGCAAGACAGAGCAATCTACATCAATGACAGGGATACAGGCAAGACAGAGCAATCTACATCAATGACATGGATACAGGCAAGACAGAGCAATCTTCATCAATGACAGGGACACAGGCAAGACAGAGCAATCTACATCAATGACAGGGATACAGGCAAGACAGAGCAATCTACATCAATGACATGGATATAGGTAAGACAGAGCAATCTACATCAATGACAGGGATACAGGCAAGACAGAGCAATCTACACCAATGACATGGATACAGGCAAGACAGAGCAATCTACATCAATGACATGGATACCGGCAAGACAGAGCAATCTACATCAATGACAGGGATACAGGTAAGACAGAGCAATCTACATCAATGACAGGGACACAGGCAAGACAGAGAAATCTACATCAATGACAGGGATACAGGCAAGGCAGAGCAATCTACAGCAATGACAGGGATACAGGCAAGACAGAGCAATCTACATCAATGACATGGATACAGGTAAGACAGAGCAATCTACATCAATGACAGGGATACAGGCAAGACAGAGAAATCTACATCAATGACAGGGATACAGGCAAGACAGAGAAATCTACATCAATGACATGGACACAGGCAAGACAGAGCAATCTACATCAATGACAGGGATCCAGGCAAGACAGAGCAATCTACATCAATGACATGGATACAGGCAAGACAGAGCAATCTACATCAATGACATGGACACAGGCAAGACAGAGAAATCTACATCAATGACAGGGACACAGGCAAGACAGAGCAATCTACATCAATGACAGGGATACAGGCAAGACAGAGCAATCTACATCAATGACAGGGACACAGGCAAGACAGAGAAATCTACATCAATGACATGGATACAGGTAAGACAGAGCAATCTACATCAATGACAGGGATACAGGCAAGACAGAGAAATGTACATCAATGACATGGACACAGGCAAGACAGAGCAATCTACATCAATGACATGGACACAGGCAAGACAGAGCAATCTACATCAATGACATGGATACAGGCAAGACAGAGAAATCTACATCAATGACAGGGATACAGGCAAGACAGAGCAATCTACATCAATGACAGGGACACAGGCAAGACAGAGCAATCTACATCAATGACAGGGATACAGGCAAGACAGAGCAATCTACATCAATGACATGGATACAGGTAAGACAGAGCAATCTACATCAATGACAGGGATACAGGCAAGACAGAGCAATCTACATCAATGACATGGACACAGGCAAGACAGAGCAATCTACATCAATGACATGGACACAGGCAAAACAGAGCTATCTACAAAAAATGACATGGACACAGGCAAGACAGAGCAATCTACATCAATGACATGGACACAGGCAAGACAGAGAAATCTACATCAATGACAGGGATACAGGCAAGACAGAGCAATCTACATCAATGACATGGATACAGGTAAGACAGAGCAATCTACATCAATGACATGGATACAGGTAAGACAGAGCAATCTACATCAATGACATGGATACAGGTAAGACAGAGCAATCTACATCAATGACAGGGATACAGGTAAGACAGAGCAATCTACATCAATGACAGGGATACAGGCAAGACAGAGAAATCTACATCAATGACAGGGATACAGGCAAGACAGAGCAATCTACATCAATGACAGGGACACAGGCAAGACAGAGCAATCTACATCAATGACAGGGATACAGGCAAGACAGAGAAATCTACATCAATGACAGGGATACAGGCAAGACAGAGCAATCTACATCAATGACAGGGACACAGGCAAGACAGAGCAATCTACATCAATGACATGGACACAGGCAAGACAGAGCAATCTACATCAATGACAGGGACACAGGCAAGACAGAGCAATCTACATCAATGACATGGATACAGGCAAGACAGAGCAATCTACATCAATGACAGGGACACAGGCAAGACAGAGCAATCTACATCAATGACAGGGACACAGGCAAGACAGAGCAATCTACATCAATGACATGGACACAGGCAAGACAGAGCAATCTACATCAATGACAGGGACACAGGCAAGACAGAGCAATCTACATCAATGACATGGATACAGGTAAGACAGAGCAATCTACATCAATGACATGGATACAGGCAAGACAGAGCAATCTACATCAATGACATGGACACAGGCAAGACAGAGCAATCTACATCAATGACATGGACACAGGCAAGACAGAGCAATCTACATCAATGACATGGATACAGGCAAGACAGAGCAATCTACATCAATGACAGGGACACAGGCAAGACAGAGCAATCTACATCAATGACATGGATACAGGTAAGACAGAGCAATCTACATCAATGACATGGATACAGGTACGACAGAGCAATCTACATCAATGACAGGGATACAGGCAAGACAGAGCAATCTACATCAATGACAGGGATACAGGCAAGACAGAGCAATCTACATCAATGACATGGACACAGGCAAGACAGAGCAATCTACATCAATGACATGGATACAGGCAAGAAAGAGCAATCTACATCAATGACATGGATACAGGTAAGACAGAGCAATCTACATCAATGACAGGGACACAGGCAAGACAGAGCAATCTACATCAATGACAGGGATACAGGCATGACAGAGAAATCTACATCAATGACATGGATACAGGCAAGACAGAGCAATCTACATCAATGACAGGGATACAGGCAAGACAGAGCAATCTACATCAATGCCAGGGATACAGGCAAGACAGAGCAATCTACATCAATGACATGGACACAGGCAAGACAGAGCAATCTACATCAATGACATGGATACAGGCAAGACAGAGCAATCTACATCAATGACAGGGATACAGGCAAGACAGAGCAATCTACATCAATGACATGGACACAGGCAAGACAGAGCAATCTACATCAATGACAGGGATACAGGTAAGACAGAGCAATCTACATCAATGACATGGATACAGGCAAGACAGGGCAATCTACATCAATGACATGGATACAGGTAGGACAGAGCAATCTACATCAATGACATGGATACAGGCAAGACAGAGCAATCTACATCAATGACTGGGATACAGGCAAGACAGAGCAATCTACATCAATGACAGGGACACAGGCAAGACAGAGCAATCTACATCAATGACAGGGACACAGGCAAGACAGAGCAATCTACATCAATTACATGGATACAGGCAAGACAGAGAAATCTACATCAATGACAGGGATACAGGCAAGACAGAGCAATCTACATCAATGACAGGGACACAGGCAAGACAGAGCAATCTACATCAATGACATGGATACAGGTAAGACAGAGCAATCTACATCAATGACATGGATACAGGCAAGACAGAGCAATCTACATCAATGACAGGGATACAGGCAAGACAGAGCAATCTACATCAATGACATGGATACAGGTAAGACAGAGCAATCTACATCAATGACAGGGACACAGGCAAGGCAGAGCAATCTACATCAATGACATGGATACAGGTAAGACAGAGCAATCTACATCAATGACATGGATACAGGCAAGACAGAGCAATCTACATCAATGACAGGGATACAGGCAAGACAGAGCAATCTACATCAATGACAGGGATACAGGCAAGACAGAGCAATCTACATCAATGACATGGATACAGGTAAGACAGAGCAATCTACATCAATGACAGGGACACAGGCAAGGCAGAGCAATCTACATCAATGACATGGATACAGGTAAGACAGAGCAATCTACATCAATGACATGGATACAGGCAAGACAGAGCAATCTACATCAATGACAGGGATACAGGCAAGACAGAGCAATCTACATCAATGACAGGGATACAGGCAAGACAGAGAAATCTACATCAATGACAGGGATACAGGCAAGACAGAGAAATCTACATCAATGACATGGACACAGGCAAGACAGAGCAATCTACATCAATGACAGGGACACAGGCAAGACAGAGCAATCTACATCAATGACAGGGATACAGGCAAGACAGAGCAATCTACATCAATGACATGGATACAGGCAAGACAGAGCAATCTACATCAATGACAGGGACACAGGCAAGACAGAGCAATCTACATCAATGACAGGGATACAGGCAAGACAGAGCAATCTACATCAATGACATGGATACAGGTAAGACAGAGCAATCTACATCAATGACATGGACACAGGCAAGACAGAGCAATCTACATCAATGACAGGGACACAGGCAAGACAGAGCAATCTACATCAATGACAGGGATACAGGCAAGACAGAGCAATCTACATCAATGACATGGATACAGGTAAGACAGAGCAATCTACATCAATGACAGGGACACAGGCAAGACAGAGAAATCTACATCAATGACATGGACACAGGCAAGACAGAGCAATCTACATCAATGACAGGGATACAGGTAAGACAGAGCAATCTACATCAATGACATGGATACAGGCAAGACAGAGCAATCTACATCAATGACATGGATACAGGTAGGACAGAGCAATCTACATCAATGACATGGATACAGGCAAGACAGAGCAATCTACATCAATGACTGGGATACAGGCAAGACAGAGCAATCTACATCAATGACAGGGACACAGGCAAGACAGAGCAATCTACATCAATGACAGGGACACAGGCAAGACAGAGCAATCTACATCAATTACATGGATACAGGCAAGACAGAGAAATCTACATCAATGACAGGGATACAGGCAAGACAGAGCAATCTACATCAATGACATGGACACAGGCAAGACAGAGCAATCTACATCAATGACAGGGATACAGGTAAGACAGAGCAATCTACATCAATGACATGGATACAGGCAAGACAGAGCAATCTACATCAATGACATGGATACAGGTAGGACAGAGCAATCTACATCAATGACATGGATACAGGCAAGACAGAGCAATCTACATCAATGACTGGGATACAGGCAAGACAGAGCAATCTACATCAATGACAGGGACACAGGCAAGACAGAGCAATCTACATCAATGACAGGGACACAGGCAAGACAGAGCAATCTACATCAATTACATGGATACAGGCAAGACAGAGAAATCTACATCAATGACAGGGATACAGGCAAGACAGAGCAATCTACATCAATGACAGGGACACAGGCAAGACAGAGCAATCTACATCAATGACATGGATACCGGCAAGACAGAGCAATCTACATCAATGACATGGATACAGGCAAGACAGAGCAATCTACATCAATGACAGGGATACAGGCAAGACAGAGCAATCTACATCAATGACATGGATACAGGTAAGACAGAGCAATCTACATCAATGACAGGGACACAGGCAAGGCAGAGCAATCTACATCAATGACATGGATACAGGTAAGACAGAGCAATCTACATCAATGACATGGATACAGGCAAGACAGAGCAATCTACATCAATGACAGGGATACAGGCAAGACAGAGCAATCTACATCAATGACAGGGATACAGGCAAGACAGAGCAATCTACATCAATGACATGGATACAGGTAAGACAGAGCAATCTACATCAATGACAGGGACACAGGCAAGGCAGAGCAATCTACATCAATGACATGGATACAGGTAAGACAGAGCAATCTACATCAATGACATGGATACAGGCAAGACAGAGCAATCTACATCAATGACAGGGATACAGGCAAGACAGAGCAATCTACATCAATGACAGGGATACAGGCAAGACAGAGAAATCTACATCAATGACAGGGATACAGGCAAGACAGAGAAATCTACATCAATGACATGGACACAGGCAAGACAGAGCAATCTACATCAATGACAGGGACACAGGCAAGACAGAGCAATCTACATCAATGACAGGGATACAGGCAAGACAGAGCAATCTACATCAATGACATGGATACAGGCAAGACAGAGCAATCTACATCAATGACAGGGACACAGGCAAGACAGAGCAATCTACATCAATGACAGGGATACAGGCAAGACAGAGCAATCTACATCAATGACATGGATACAGGTAAGACAGAGCAATCTACATCAATGACATGGACACAGGCAAGACAGAGCAATCTACATCAATGACAGGGACACAGGCAAGACAGAGCAATCTACATCAATGACAGGGATACAGGCAAGACAGAGCAATCTACATCAATGACATGGATACAGGTAAGACAGAGCAATCTACATCAATGACAGGGACACAGGCAAGACAGAGAAATCTACATCAATGACATGGACACAGGCAAGACAGAGCAATCTACATCAATGACATGGATACAGGCAAGACAGAGAAATCTACATCAATGACATGGATACAGGCAAGACAGAGAAATCTACATCAATGACATGGACACAGGCAAGACAGAGCAATCTACATCAATGACATGGATACAGGCAAGACAGAGAAATCTACATCAATGACATGGACACAGGCAAGACAGAGCAATCTACATCAATGACAGGGACACAGGCAAGACAGAGCAATCTACATCAATGACAGGGATACAGGCAAGACAGAGCAATCTACATCAATGACATGGATACAGGTAAGATAGAGCAATCTACATCAATGACATGGATACAGGTAAGACAGAGCAATCTACATCAATGACATGGACACAGGCAAGACAGAGAAATCTACATCAATGACATGGATACAGGTAAGACAGAGCAATCTACATCAATGACAGGGATACAGGCAAGACAGAGAAATCTACATCAATGACATGGACACAGGCAAGACAGAGTAATCTACATCAATGACAGGGACACAGGCAAGACAGAGCAATCTACATCAATGACAGGGACACAGGCAAGACAGAGAAATCTACATCAATGACAGGGATACAGGCAAGACAGAGCAATCTACATCAATGACAGGGACACAGGCAAGACAGAGAAATCTACATCAATGACAGGGATACAGGCAAGACAGAGCAATCTACATCAATGACAGGGATACAGGCAAGACAGAGCAATCTACATCAATGACATGGATACAGGCAAGACAGAGAAATCTACATCAATGACATGGATACCGGCAAGACAGAGCAATCTACATCAATGACATGGATACAGGCAAGACAGAGCAATCTACATCAATGACAGGGATACAGGCAAGACAGAGCAATCTACATCAATGACATGGATACAGGTAAGACAGAGCAATCTACATCAATGACAGGGACACAGGCAAGGCAGAGCAATCTACATCAATGACATGGATACAGGTACGACAGAGCAATCTACATCAATGACATGGATACAGGCAAGACAGAGCAATCTACATCAATGACAGGGATACAGGCAAGACAGAGCAATCTACATCAATGACAGGGATACAGGCAAGACAGAGCAATCTACATCAATGACATGGATACAGGTAAGACAGAGCAATCTACATCAATGACAGGGACACAGGCAAGGCAGAGCAATCTACATCAATGACATGGATACAGGTAAGACAGAGCAATCTACATCAATGACATGGATACAGGCAAGACAGAGCAATCTACATCAATGACAGGGATACAGGCAAGACAGAGCAATCTACATCAATGACAGGGATACAGGCAAGACAGAGAAATCTACATCAATGACAGGGATACAGGCAAGACAGAGAAATCTACATCAATGACATGGACACAGGCAAGACAGAGCAATCTACATCAATGACAGGGACACAGGCAAGACAGAGCAATCTACATCAATGACAGGGATACAGGCAAGACAGAGCAATCTACATCAATGACATGGATACAGGCAAGACAGAGCAATCTACATCAATGACAGGGACACAGGCAAGACAGAGCAATCTACATCAATGACAGGGATACAGGCAAGACAGAGCAATCTACATCAATGACATGGATACAGGTAAGACAGAGCAATCTACATCAATGACATGGACACAGGCAAGACAGAGCAATCTACATCAATGACAGGGACACAGGCAAGACAGAGCAATCTACATCAATGACAGGGATACAGGCAAGACAGAGCAATCTACATCAATGACATGGATACAGGTAAGACAGAGCAATCTACATCAATGACAGGGACACAGGCAAGACAGAGAAATCTACATCAATGACATGGACACAGGCAAGACAGAGCAATCTACATCAATGACATGGATACAGGCAAGACAGAGAAATCTACATCAATGACATGGATACAGGCAAGACAGAGAAATCTACATCAATGACATGGACACAGGCAAGACAGAGCAATCTACATCAATGACATGGATACAGGCAAGACAGAGAAATCTACATCAATGACATGGACACAGGCAAGACAGAGCAATCTACATCAATGACAGGGACACAGGCAAGACAGAGCAATCTACATCAATGACAGGGATACAGGCAAGACAGAGCAATCTACATCAATGACATGGATACAGGTAAGACAGAGCAATCTACATCAATGACAGGGACACAGGCAAGACAGAGAAATCTACATCAATGACATGGATACAGGTAAGACAGAGCAATCTACATCAATGACAGGGATACAGGCAAGACAGAGAAATCTACATCAATGACATGGACACAGGCAAGACAGAGTAATCTACATCAATGACAGGGACACAGGCAAGACAGAGCAATCTACATCAATGACAGGGACACAGGCAAGACAGAGAAATCTACATCAATGACAGGGATACAGGCAAGACAGAGCAATCTACATCAATGACAGGGATACAGGCAAGACAGAGCAATCTACATCAATGACATGGATACAGGTAGGACAGAGCAATCTACATCAATGACAGGGATACAGGCAAGACAGAGAAATCTACATCAATGACAGGGATACAGGCAAGACAGAGAAATCTACATCAATGACATGGACACAGGAAAGACAGAGCAATCTACATCAATGACAGGGACACAGGCAAGACAGAGCAATCTACATCAATGACAGGGATACAGGCAAGACAGAGCAATCTACATCAATGACATGGATACAGGCAAGACAGAGCAATCTTCATCAATGACAGGGACACAGGCAAGACAGAGCAATCTACATCAATGACAGGGATACAGGCAAGACAGAGCAATCTACATCAATGACATGGATATAGGTAAGACAGAGCAATCTACATCAATGACAGGGATACAGGCAAGACAGAGCAATCTACACCAATGACATGGATACAGGCAAGACAGAGCAATCTACATCAATGACATGGATACCGGCAAGACAGAGCAATCTACATCAATGACAGGGATACAGGTAAGACAGAGCAATCTACATCAATGACAGGGACACAGGCAAGACAGAGAAATCTACATCAATGACAGGGATACAGGCAAGGCAGAGCAATCTACAGCAATGACAGGGATACAGGCAAGACAGAGCAATCTACATCAATGACATGGATACAGGTAAGACAGAGCAATCTACATCAATGACAGGGATACAGGCAAGACAGAGAAATCTACATCAATGACAGGGATACAGGCAAGACAGAGAAATCTACATCAATGACATGGACACAGGCAAGACAGAGCAATCTACATCAATGACAGGGATCCAGGCAAGACAGAGCAATCTACATCAATGACATGGATACAGGCAAGACAGAGCAATCTACATCAATGACATGGACACAGGCAAGACAGAGAAATCTACATCAATGACAGGGACACAGGCAAGACAGAGCAATCTACATCAATGACAGGGATACAGGCAAGACAGAGCAATCTACATCAATGACAGGGACACAGGCAAGACAGAGAAATCTACATCAATGACATGGATACAGGTAAGACAGAGCAATCTACATCAATGACAGGGATACAGGCAAGACAGAGAAATGTACATCAATGACATGGACACAGGCAAGACAGAGCAATCTACATCAATGACATGGACACAGGCAAGACAGAGCAATCTACATCAATGACATGGATACAGGCAAGACAGAGAAATCTACATCAATGACAGGGATACAGGCAAGACAGAGCAATCTACATCAATGACAGGGACACAGGCAAGACAGAGCAATCTACATCAATGACAGGGATACAGGCAAGACAGAGCAATCTACATCAATGACATGGATACAGGTAAGACAGAGCAATCTACATCAATGACAGGGATACAGGCAAGACAGAGCAATCTACATCAATGACATGGACACAGGCAAGACAGAGCAATCTACATCAATGACATGGACACAGGCAAAACAGAGCTATCTACAAAAAATGACATGGACACAGGCAAGACAGAGCAATCTACATCAATGACATGGACACAGGCAAGACAGAGAAATCTACATCAATGACAGGGATACAGGCAAGACAGAGCAATCTACATCAATGACATGGATACAGGTAAGACAGAGCAATCTACATCAATGACATGGATACAGGTAAGACAGAGCAATCTACATCAATGACATGGATACAGGTAAGACAGAGCAATCTACATCAATGACAGGGATACAGGTAAGACAGAGCAATCTACATCAATGACAGGGATACAGGCAAGACAGAGAAATCTACATCAATGACAGGGATACAGGCAAGACAGAGCAATCTACATCAATGACAGGGACACAGGCAAGACAGAGCAATCTACATCAATGACAGGGATACAGGCAAGACAGAGAAATCTACATCAATGACAGGGATACAGGCAAGACAGAGCAATCTACATCAATGACAGGGACACAGGCAAGACAGAGCAATCTACATCAATGACATGGACACAGGCAAGACAGAGCAATCTACATCAATGACAGGGACACAGGCAAGACAGAGCAATCTACATCAATGACATGGATACAGGCAAGACAGAGCAATCTACATCAATGACAGGGACACAGGCAAGACAGAGCAATCTACATCAATGACAGGGACACAGGCAAGACAGAGCAATCTACATCAATGACATGGACACAGGCAAGACAGAGCAATCTACATCAATGACAGGGACACAGGCAAGACAGAGCAATCTACATCAATGACATGGATACAGGTAAGACAGAGCAATCTACATCAATGACATGGATACAGGCAAGACAGAGCAATCTACATCAATGACATGGACACAGGCAAGACAGAGCAATCTACATCAATGACATGGACACAGGCAAGACAGAGCAATCTACATCAATGACATGGATACAGGCAAGACAGAGCAATCTACATCAATGACAGGGACACAGGCAAGACAGAGCAATCTACATCAATGACATGGATACAGGTAAGACAGAGCAATCTACATCAATGACATGGATACAGGTACGACAGAGCAATCTACATCAATGACAGGGATACAGGCAAGACAGAGCAATCTACATCAATGACAGGGATACAGGCAAGACAGAGCAATCTACATCAATGACATGGACACAGGCAAGACAGAGCAATCTACATCAATGACATGGATACAGGCAAGAAAGAGCAATCTACATCAATGACATGGATACAGGTAAGACAGAGCAATCTACATCAATGACAGGGACACAGGCAAGACAGAGCAATCTACATCAATGACAGGGATACAGGCATGACAGAGAAATCTACATCAATGACATGGATACAGGCAAGACAGAGCAATCTACATCAATGACAGGGATACAGGCAAGACAGAGCAATCTACATCAATGCCAGGGATACAGGCAAGACAGAGCAATCTACATCAATGACATGGACACAGGCAAGACAGAGCAATCTACATCAATGACATGGATACAGGCAAGACAGAGCAATCTACATCAATGACAGGGATACAGGCAAGACAGAGCAATCTACATCAATGACATGGACACAGGCAAGACAGAGCAATCTACATCAATGACAGGGATACAGGTAAGACAGAGCAATCTACATCAATGACATGGATACAGGCAAGACAGAGCAATCTACATCAATGACATGGATACAGGTAGGACAGAGCAATCTACATCAATGACATGGATACAGGCAAGACAGAGCAATCTACATCAATGACTGGGATACAGGCAAGACAGAGCAATCTACATCAATGACAGGGACACAGGCAAGACAGAGCAATCTACATCAATGACAGGGACACAGGCAAGACAGAGCAATCTACATCAATTACATGGATACAGGCAAGACAGAGAAATCTACATCAATGACAGGGATACAGGCAAGACAGAGCAATCTACATCAATGACAGGGACACAGGCAAGACAGAGCAATCTACATCAATGACATGGATACAGGTAAGACAGAGCAATCTACATCAATGACATGAATACAGGCAAGACAGAGCAATCTACATCAATGACAGGCATACAGGCAAGACAGAGCAATCTACATCAATGACAGGGACACAGGCAAGACAGAGCAATCTACATCAATGACATGGATACAGGCAAGACAGAGCAATCTACATCAATGACAGGGATACAGGCAAGACAGAGCAATCTACATCAATGACATGGATACAGGTAAGACAGAGCAATCTACATCAATGACATGGATACAGGCAAGACAGAGCAATCTACATCAATGACAGGGATACAGGCAAGACAGAGCAATCTACATCAATGACATGGATACAGGTAAGACAGAGCAATCTACATCAATGACATGGACACAGGCAAGACAGAGCAATCTACATCAATGACATGGATACAGGTAAGACAGAGCAATCTACATCAATGACGGGGACACAGGCAAGACAGAGCAATCTACATCAATGACATGGATACAGGCAAGAGAGACCAATCTACATCAATGACAGGGATACAGGCAAGACAGAGCAATCTACATCAATGACAGGGATACAGGCAAGACAGAGCAATCTACATCAATGACAGGGACACAGGCAAGACAGAGCAATCTACATCAATGACATGGATACAGGTAAGACAGAGCAATCTACATCAATGACAGGGACACAGGCAAGACAGAGCAATCTACATCAATGACAGGGACACAGGCAAGACAGAGAAATCTACATCAATGACATGGATACAGGTAAGACAGAGCAATCTACATCAATGACATGGACACAGGTAAGACAGAGCAATCTACATCAATGACAGGGACACAGGCAAGACAGAGCAATCTACATCAATGACAGGGACACAGGCAAGACAGAGCAATCTACATCAATGACATGGATACAGGCAAGACAGAGCAATCTACATCAATGACAGGGATACAGGCAAGACAGAGCAATCTACATCAATGACATGGATACAGGTAAGACAGAGGAATCTACATCAATGACAGGGACACAGGCAAGACAGAGAAATCTACATCAATGACATGGACACAGGCAAGACAGAGCAATCTACATCAATGACATGGATACAGGCAAGACAGAGAAATCTACATCAATGACATGGATACAGGCAAGACAGAGAAATCTACATCAATGACATGGACACAGGCAAGACAGAGCAATCTACATCAATGACATGGATACAGGCAAGACAGAGAAATCTACATCAATGACATGGACACAGGCAAGACAGAGCAATCTACATCAATGACAGGGACACAGGCAAGACAGAGCAATCTACATCAATGACAGGGATACAGGCAAGACAGAGCAATCTACATCAATGACATGGATACAGGTAAGACAGAGCAATCTACATCAATGACATGGATACAGGTAAGACAGAGCAATCTACATCAATGACATGGACACAGGCAAGACAGAGAAATCTACATCAATGACATGGATACAGGTAAGACAGAGCAATCTACATCAATGACAGGAATACAGGCAAGACAGAGAAATCTACATCAATGACATGGACACAGGCAAGACAGAGTAATCTACATCAATGACAGGGACACAGGCAAGACAGAGCAATCTACATCAATGACAGGGACACAGGCAAGACAGAGAAATCTACATCAATGACAGGGATACAGGCAAGACAGAGCAATCTACATCAATGACAGGGACACAGGCAAGACAGAGAAATCTACATCAATGACAGGGATACAGGCAAGACAGAGCAATCTACATCAATGACAGGGATACAGGCAAGACAGAGCAATCTACATCAATGACATGGATACAGGCAAGACAGAGAAATCTACATCAATGACATGGATACCGGCAAGACAGAGCAATCTACATCAATGACATGGATACAGGCAAGACAGAGCAATCTACATCAATGACAGGGATACAGGCAAGACAGAGCAATCTACATCAATGACATGGATACAGGTAAGACAGAGCAATCTACATCAATGACAGGGACACAGGCAAGGCAGAGCAATCTACATCAATGACATGGATACAGGTAAGACAGAGCAATCTACATCAATGACATGGATACAGGCAAGACAGAGCAATCTACATCAATGACAGGGATACAGGCAAGACAGAGCAATCTACATCAATGACAGGGATACAGGCAAGACAGAGCAATCTACATCAATGACATGGATACAGGTAAGACAGAGCAATCTACATCAATGACAGGGACACAGGCAAGGCAGAGCAATCTACATCAATGACATGGATACAGGTAAGACAGAGCAATCTACATCAATGACATGGATACAGGCAAGACAGAGCAATCTACATCAATGACAGGGATACAGGCAAGACAGAGCAATCTACATCAATGACAGGGATACAGGCAAGACAGAGAAATCTACATCAATGACAGGGATACAGGCAAGACAGAGAAATCTACATCAATGACATGGACACAGGCAAGACAGAGCAATCTACATCAATGACAGGGACACAGGCAAGACAGAGCAATCTACATCAATGACAGGGATACAGGCAAGACAGAGCAATCTACATCAATGACATGGATACAGGCAAGACAGAGCAATCTACATCAATGACAGGGACACAGGCAAGACAGAGAAATCTACATCAATGACATGGACACAGGCAAGACAGAGCAATCTACATCAATGACATGGATACAGGCAAGACAGAGAAATCTACATCAATGACATGGACACAGGCAAGACAGAGCAATCTACATCAATGACATGGATACAGGCAAGACAGAGAAATCTACATCAATGACATGGACACAGGCAAGACAGAGCAATCTACATCAATGACAGGGACACAGGCAAGACAGAGCAATCTACATCAATGACAGGGATACAGGCAAGACAGAGCAATCTACATCAATGACATGGATACAGGTAAGACAGAGCAATCTACATCAATGACAGGGACACAGGCAAGACAGAGAAATCTACATCAATGACATGGATACAGGTAAGACAGAGCAATCTACATCAATGACAGGGATACAGGCAAGACAGAGAAATCTACATCAATGACATGGACACAGGCAAGACAGAGTAATCTACATCAATGACAGGGACACAGGCAAGACAGAGCAATCTACATCAATGACAGGGACACAGGCAAGACAGAGAAATCTACATCAATGACAGGGATACAGGCAAGACAGAGCAATCTACATCAATGACAGGGATACAGGCAAGACAGAGCAATCTACATCAATGACATGGATACAGGTAGGACAGAGCAATCTACATCAATGACAGGGATACAGGCAAGACAGAGAAATCTACATCAATGACAGGGATACAGGCAAGACAGAGAAATCTACATCAATGACATGGACACAGGAAAGACAGAGCAATCTACATCAATGACAGGGACACAGGCAAGACAGAGCAATCTACATCAATGACAGGGATACAGGCAAGACAGAGCAATCTACATCAATGACATGGATACAGGCAAGACAGAGCAATCTTCATCAATGACAGGGACACAGGCAAGACAGAGCAATCTACATCAATGACAGGGATACAGGCAAGACAGAGCAATCTACATCAATGACATGGATACAGGTAAGACAGAGCAATCTACATCAATGACAGGGATACAGGCAAGACAGAGCAATCTACACCAATGACATGGATACAGGCAAGACAGAGCAATCTACATCAATGACATGGATACCGGCAAGACAGAGCAATCTACATCAATGACAGGGATACAGGTAAGACAGAGCAATCTACATCAATGACAGGGACACAGGCAAGACAGAGAAATCTACATCAATGACAGGGATACAGGCAAGGCAGAGCAATCTACAGCAATGACAGGGATACAGGCAAGACAGAGCAATCTACATCAATGACATGGATACAGGTAAGACAGAGCAATCTACATCAATGACAGGGATACAGGCAAGACAGAGAAATCTACATCAATGACAGGGATACAGGCAAGACAGAGCAATCTACATCAATGACAGGGATCCAGGCAAGACAGAGCAATCTACATCAATGACATGGACACAGGCAAGACAGAGCAATCTACATCAATGACAGGGATCCAGGCAAGACAGAGCAATCTACATCAATGACATGGATACAGGCAAGACAGAGCAATCTACATCAATGACATGGACACAGGCAAGACAGAGAAATCTACATCAATGACAGGGACACAGGCAAGACAGAGCAATCTACATCAATGACAGGGATACAGGCAAGACAGAGCAATCTACATCAATGACAGGGACACAGGCAAGACAGAGAAATCTACATCAATGACATGGATACAGGTAAGACAGAGCAATCTACATCAATGACAGGGATACAGGCAAGACAGAGAAATGTACATCAATGACATGGACACAGGCAAGACAGAGCAATCTACATCAATGACATGGACACAGGCAAGACAGAGCAATCTACATCAATGACATGGATACAGGCAAGACAGAGAAATCTACATCAATGACAGGGATACAGGCAAGACAGAGCAATCTACATCAATGACAGGGACACAGGCAAGACAGAGCAATCTACATCAATGACAGGGATACAGGCAAGACAGAGCAATCTACATCAATGACATGGATACAGGTAAGACAGAGCAATCTACATCAATGACAGGGAT
Source organism: Triturus cristatus (assembly GCF_964204655.1). Classification (NCBI taxonomy): domain Eukaryota; kingdom Metazoa; phylum Chordata; class Amphibia; order Caudata; family Salamandridae; genus Triturus; species Triturus cristatus. Next base: position 163,604,647 of record NC_140587.1, read on the forward strand.
ACAGGCAAGACAGAGCAATCTACATCAATGACATGGACACAGGCAAGACAGAGCAATCTACATCAATGACATGGACACAGGCAAAACAGAGCTATCTACAAAAAATGACATGGACACAGGCAAGACAGAGCAATCTACATCAATGACATGGACACAGGCAAGACAGAGAAATCTACATCAATGACAGGGATACAGGCAAGACAGAGCAATCTACATCAATGACATGGATACAGGTAAGACAGAGCAATCTACATCAATGACATGGATACAGGTAAGACAGAGCAATCTACATCAATGACATGGATACAGGTAAGACAGAGCAATCTACATCAATGACAGGGATACAGGTAAGACAGAGCAATCTACATCAATGACAGGGATACAGGCAAGACAGAGAAATCTACATCAATGACAGGGATACAGGCAAGACAGAGCAATCTACATCAATGACAGGGACACAGGCAAGACAGAGCAATCTACATCAATGACAGGGATACAGGCAAGACAGAGAAATCTACATCAATGACAGGGATACAGGCAAGACAGAGCAATCTACATCAATGACAGGGACACAGGCAAGACAGAGCAATCTACATCAATGACATGGACACAGGCAAGACAGAGCAATCTACATCAATGACAGGGACACAGGCAAGACAGAGCAATCTACATCAATGACATGGATACAGGCAAGACAGAGCAATCTACATCAATGACAGGGACACAGGCAAGACAGAGCAATCTACATCAATGACAGGGACACAGGCAAGACAGAGCAATCTACATCAATGACATGGACACAGGCAAGACAGAGCAATCTACATCAATGACAGGGACACAGGCAAGACAGAGCAATCTACATCAATGACATGGATACAGGTAAGACAGAGCAATCTACATCAATGACATGGATACAGGCAAGACAGAGCAATCTACATCAATGACATGGACACAGGCAAGACAGAGCAATCTACATCAATGACATGGACACAGGCAAGACAGAGCAATCTACATCAATGACATGGATACAGGCAAGACAGAGCAATCTACATCAATGACAGGGACACAGGCAAGACAGAGCAATCTACATCAATGACATGGATACAGGTAAGACAGAGCAATCTACATCAATGACATGGATACAGGTAAGACAGAGCAATCTACATCAATGACAGGGATACAGGCAAGACAGAGCAATCTACATCAATGACAGGGATACAGGCAAGACAGAGCAATCTACATCAATGACATGGACACAGGCAAGACAGAGCAATCTACATCAATGACATGGATACAGGCAAGAAAGAGCAATCTACATCAATGACATGGATACAGGTAAGACAGAGCAATCTACATCAATGACAGGGACACAGGCAAGACAGAGCAATCTACATCAATGACAGGGATACAGGCATGACAGAGAAATCTACATCAATGACATGGATACAGGCAAGACAGAGCAATCTACATCAATGACAGGGATACAGGCAAGACAGAGCAATCTACATCAATGCCAGGGATACAGGCAAGACAGAGCAATCTACATCAATGACATGGACACAGGCAAGACAGAGCAATCTACATCAATGACATGGATACAGGCAAGACAGAGCAATCTACATCAATGACAGGGATACAGGCAAGACAGAGCAATCTACATCAATGACATGGACACAGGCAAGACAGAGCAATCTACATCAATGACATGGATACAGGTAGGACAGAGCAATCTACATCAATGACATGGATACAGGCAAGACAGAGCAATCTACATCAATGACTGGGATACAGGCAAGACAGAGCAATCTACATCAATGACAGGGACACAGGCAAGACAGAGCAATCTACATCAATGACAGGGACACAGGCAAGACAGAGCAATCTACATCAATTACATGGATACAGGCAAGACAGAGAAATCTACATCAATGACAGGGATACAGGCAAGACAGAGCAATCTACATCAATGACAGGGACACAGGCAAGACAGAGCAATCTACATCAATGACATGGATACAGGTAAGACAGAGCAATCTACATCAATGACATGAATACAGGCAAGACAGAGCAATCTACATCAATGACAGGCATACAGGCAAGACAGAGCAATCTACATCAATGACAGGGACACAGGCAAGACAGAGCAATCTACATCAATGACATGGATACAGGCAAGACATAGCAATCTACATCAATGACAGGGATACAGGCAAGACAGAGCAATCTACATCAATGACATGGATACAGGTAAGACAGAGCAATCTACATCAATGACATGGATACAGGCAAGACAGAGCAATCTACATCAATGACAGGGATACAGGCAAGACAGAGCAATCTACATCAATGACATGGATACAGGTAAGACAGAGCAATCTACATCAATGACATGGACACAGGCAAGACAGAGCAATCTACATCAATGGCATGGATACAGGTAAGACAGAGCAATCTACATCAATGACGGGGACACAGGCAAGACAGAGCAATCTACATCAATGACATGGATACAGGCAAGAGAGAGCAATCTACATCAATGACATGGATACAGGCAAGACAGAGCAATCTACATCAATGACAGGGACACAGGCAAGACAGAGCAATCTACATCAATGACATGGATACAGGTAAGACAGAGCAATCTACATCAATGACAGGGACACAGGCAAGACAGAGCAATCTACATCAATGACAGGGACACAGGCAAGACAGAGAAATCTACATCAATGACATGGATACAGGTAAGACAGAGCAATCTACATCAATGACATGGACACAGGTAAGACAGAGCAATCTACATCAATGACAGGGACACAGGCAAGACAGAGCAATCTACATCAATGACAGGGACACAGGCAAGACAGAGCAATCTACATCAATGACATGGATACAGGCAAGACAGAGCAATCTACATCAATGACAGGGACACAGGCAAGACAGAGAAATCTACATCAATGACATGGATACAGGTAAGACAGAGCAATCTACATCAATGACATGGACACAGGTAAGACAGAGCAATCTACATCAATGACAGGGACACAGGCAAGACAGAGCAATCTACATCAATGACAGGGACACAGGCAAGACAGAGCAATCTACATCAATGACATGGATACAGGCAAGACAGAGCAATCTACATCAATGACAGGGATACAGGCAAGACAGAGCAATCTACATCAATGACATGGATACAGGCAAGACAGAGCAATCTACATCAATGACAGGGACACAGGCAAGACAGAGCAATCTACATCAATGACATGGATACAGGCAAGACAGAGCAATCTACATCAATGACATGGACTCAGGCAAGACAGAGCAATCTACATCAATGACATGGATACAGGTAAGACAGAGAAATCTACATCAATGACAGGGATACAGGCAAGACAGAGCAATCTACATCAATGACAGGGATACAGGCAAGACAGAGCAATCTACATCAATGACAGGGATACAGGCAAGACAGAGCAATCTACATCAATGACATGGATACAGGCAAGACAGAGCAATCTACATCAATGACAGGGATACAGGCAAGACAGAGAAATCTACATCAATGACAGGGACACAGGCAAGACAGAGAAATCTACATCAATGACATGGATACAGGCAAGACAGAGCAATCTACATCAATGACATGGACACAGGCAAGACAGAGAAATCTACATCAATGACAGGGACACAGGCAAGACAGAGCAATCTACATCAATGACAGGGATACAGGCAAGACAGAGCAATCTACATCAATGACAGGGATACAGGCAAGACAGAGCAATCTACATCAATGACAGGGACACAGGCAAGACAGAGAAATCTACATCAATGACAGGGATACAGGTAAGACAGAGCAATCTACATCAATGACAGGGACACAGGCAAGACAGAGCAATCTACATCAATGACATGGATACAGGCAAGACAGAGCAATCTACATCAATGACATGGACACAGGCAAGACAGAGCAATCTACATCAATGACATGGATACAGGTAAGACAGAGAAATCTACATCAATGACAGGGATACAGGCAAGACAGAGCAATCTACATCAATGACAGGGATACAGGCAAGACAGAGCAATCTACATCAATGACAGGGATACAGGCAAGACAGAGCAATCTACATCAATGACAGGGACACAGGCAAGACAGAGAAATCTACATCAATGACATGGATACAGGCAAGACAGAGCAATCTACATCAATGACAGGGATACAGGCAAGACAGAGAAATCTACATCAATGACAGGGACACAGGCAAGACAGAGAAATCTACATCAATGACATGGATACAGGCAAGACAGAGCAATCTACATCAATGACATGGACACAGGCAAGACAGAGAAATCTACATCAATGACAGGGACACAGGCAAGACAGAGCAATCTACATCAATGACAGGGATACAGGCAAGACAGAGCAATCTACATCAATGACAGGGATACAGGCAAGACAGAGCAATCTACATCAATGACAGGGACACAGGCAAGACAGAGAAATCTACATCAATGACAGGGATACAGGCAAGACAGAGCAATCTACATCAATGACAGGGATACAGGCAAGACAGAGCAATCTACATCAATGACATGGATACAGGCAAGACAGAGCAATCTACATCAATGACATGGATACAGGCAAGACAGAGCAATCTACATCAATGACAGGGACACAGGCAAGACAGAGCAATCTACATCAATGACATGGACACAGGCAAGACAGAGCAATCTACATCAATGACAGGGAGACAGGCAAGACAGAGAAATCTACATCAATGACATGGATACAGGCAAGACAGAGCAATCTACATCAATGACATGGACACAGGCAAGACAGAGCAATCTACATCAATGACAGGGACACAGGCAAGACAGAGAAATCTACATCAATGACATGGATACAGGCAAGACAGAGCAATCTACATCAATGACATGGACACAGGCAAGACAGAGCAATCTACATCAATGACAGGGACACAGGCAAGACAGAGAAATCTACATCAATGACATGGATACAGGCAAGACAGAGCAATCTACATCAATGACATGGACACAGGCAAGACAGAGAAATCTACATCAATGACAGGGACACAGGCAAGACAGAGCAATCTACATCAATGACAGGGATTCAGGCAAGACAGAGCAATCTACATCAATGACAGGGATACAGGCAAGACAGAGCAATCTACATCAATGACAGGGACACAGGCAAGACAGAGAAATCTACATCAATGACAGGGATACAGGCAAGACAGAGCAATCTACATCAATGACAGGGATACAGGCAAGACAGAGCAATCTACATCAATGACATGGATACAGGCAAGACAGAGCAATCTACATCAATGACATGGATACAGGCAAGACAGAGCAATCTACATCAATGACAGGGACACAGGCAAGACAGAGCAATCTACATCAATGACATGGACACAGGCAAGACAGAGCAATCTACATCAATGACAGGGAGACAGGCAAGACAGAGAAATCTACATCAATGACATGGATACAGGCAAGACAGAGCAATCTACATCAATGACATGGACACAGGCAAGACAGAGCAATCTACATCAATGACAGGGACACAGGCAAGACAGAGAAATCTACATCAATGACATGGATACAGGCAAGACAGAGCAATCTACATCAATGACATGGACACAGGCAAGACAGAGCAATCTACATCAATGACAGGGATACAGGCAAGACAGAGCAATCTACATCAATGACATGGACACAGGCAAGACAGAGCAATCTACATCAATGACATGGATACAGGCAAGACAGAGCAATCTACATCAATGACATGGACACAGGCAAGACAGAGCAATCTACATCAATGACATGGACACAGGTAAGACAGAGCAATCTACATCAATGACATGGATACAGGCAAGACAGAGCAATCTACATCAATGACATGGATACAGGCAAGACAGAGCAATCTACATCAATGACATGGATACAGGTAAGACAGAGCAATCTACATCAATGACAGGGACACAGGCAAGACAGAGCAATCTACATCAATGACAGGGATACAGGCAAGACAGAGCAATCTATATCAATGACATGGATACAGGTAAGACAGAGCAATCTACATCAATGACGGGGACACAGGCAAGACAGAGCAATCTACATCAATGACAGGGACACAGGCAAGACAGAGCAATCTACATCAATGACATGGATACAGGCAAGACAGAGCAATCTACATCAATGACATGGATACAGGTAAGACAGAGCAATCTACATCAATGACATGGACACAGGTAAGACAGAGCAATCTACATCAATGACAGGGACACAGGCAAGACAGAGCAATCTACATCAATGACAGGGACACAGGCAAGACAGAGCAATCTACATCAATGACATGGATACAGGCAAGACAGAGCAATCTACATCAATGACATGGATACAGGCAAGACAGAGCAATCTACATCAATGACATGGATACAGGTAAGACAGAGCAATCTACATCAATGACAGGGACACAGGCAAGACAGAGCAATCTACATCAATGACATGGATACAGGCAAGACAGAGCAATCTACATCAATGACATGGACACAGGCAAGACAGAGCAATCTACATCAATGACATGGATACAGGTAAGACAGAGAAATCTACATCAATGACAGGGATACAGGCAAGACAGAGCAATCTACATCAATGACAGGGATACAGGCAAGACAGAGCAATCTACATCAATGACAGGGATACAGGCAAGACAGAGCAATCTACATCAATGACAGGGACACAGGCAAGACAGAGAAATCTACATCAATGACATGGATACAGGCAAGACAGAGCAATCTACATCAATGACAGGGATACAGGCAAGACAGAGAAATCTACATCAATGACATGGACACAGGCAAGACCGAGAAATCTACATCAATGACATGGATACAGGCAAGACAGAGCAATCTACATCAATGACATGGACACAGGCAAGACAGAGAAATCTACATCAATGACAGGGATACAGGCAAGACAGAGCAATCTACATCAATGACAGGGATACAGGCAAGACAGAGCAATCTACATCAATGACAGGGATACAGGCAAGACAGAGCAATCTACATCAATGACAGGGATACAGGCAAGACAGAGAAATCTACATCAATGACAGGGATACAGGCAAGACAGAGCAATCTACATCAATGACAGGGATACAGGCAAGACAGAGCAATCTACATCAATGACATGGATACAGGCAAGACAGAGCAATCTACATCAATGACATGGATACAGGCAAGACAGAGCAATCTACATCAATGACAGGGACACAGGCAAGACAGAGCAATCTACATCAATGACATGGACACAGGCAAGACAGAGCAATCTACATCAATGACAGGGAGACAGGCAAGACAGAGAAATCTACATCAATGACATGGATACAGGCAAGACAGAGCAATCTACATCAATGACAGGGATACAGGCATGACAGAGAAATCTACATCAATGACATGGATACAGGCAAGACAGAGCAATCTACATCAATGACAGGGATACAGGCAAGACAGAGCAATCTACATCAATGCCAGGGATACAGGCAAGACAGAGCAATCTACATCAATGACAGGGATACAGGCAAGACAGAGCAATCTACATCAATGACATGGATACAGGCAAGACAGAGCAATCTACATCAATGACAGGGATACAGGCAAGACAGAGCAATCTACATCAATGACATGGACACAGGCAAGACAGAGCAATCTACATCAATGACAGGGATACAGGTAAGACAGAGCAATCTACATCAATGACATGGATACAGGCAAGACAGAGCAATCTACATCAATGACATGGATACAGGTAGGACAGAGCAATCTACATCAATGACATGGACACAGGCAAGACAGAGCAATCTACATCAATGACAGGGACACAGGCAAGACAGAGCAATCTACATCAATGACAGGGACACAGGCAAGACAGAGAAATCTACATCAATGACATGGATACAGGCAAGACAGAGCAATCTACATCAATGACAGGGATACAGGCAAGACAGAGAAATCTACATCAATGACAGGGACACAGGCAAGACAGAGAAATCTACATCAATGACATGGATACAGGCAAGACAGAGCAATCTACATCAATGACATGGACACAGGCAAGACAGAGCAATCTACATCAATGACAGGGATACAGGCAAGACAGAGCAATCTACATCAATGACATGGACACAGGCAAGACAGAGCAATCTACATCAATGACATGGATACAGGCAAGACAGAGCAATCTACATCAATGACATGGACATAGGCAAGACAGAGCAATCTACATCAATGACATGGACACAGGTAAGACAGAGCAATCTACATCAATGACATGGATACAGGCAAGACAGAGCAATCTACATCAATGACATGGATACAGGCAGGACAGAGCAATCTACATCAATGACATGGATACAGGTAAGACAGAGCAATCTACATCAATGACAGGGACACAGGCAAGACAGAGCAATCTACATCAATGACAGGGACACAGGCAAGACAGAGAAATCTACATCAATGACAGGGACACAGGCAAGACAGAGCAATCTACATCAATAACAGGGACACAGGCAAGACAGAGCAATCTACATCAATGACATGGATACAGGCAAGACAGAGCAATCTACATCAATGACATGGATACAGGCAAGACAGAGCAATCTACATCAATGACAGGGATACAGGCAAGACAGAGCAATCTACATCAATGACATGGATACAGGTAAGACAGAGCAATCTACATCAATGACGGGGACACAGGCAAGACAGAGCAATCTACATCAATGACAGGGACACAGGCAAGACAGAGCAATCTACATCAATGACATGGATACAGGCAAGACAGAGCAATCTACATCAATGACATGGATACAGGCAAGACAGAGAAATCTACATCAATGACATGGATACCGGCAAGACAGAGCAATCTACATCAATGACATGGATACAGGCAAGACAGAGCAATCTACATCAATGACAGGGATACAGGCAAGACAGAGCAATCTACATCAATGACATGGATACAGGTAAGACAGAGCAATCTACATCAATGACAGGGACACAGGCAAGGCAGAGCAATCTACATCAATGACATGGATACAGGTAAGACAGAGCAATCTACATCAATGACATGGATACAGGCAAGACAGAGCAATCTACATCAATGACAGGGATACAGGCAAGACAGAGCAATCTACATCAATGACATGGATACAGGTAAGACAGAGCAATCTACATCAATGACAGGGACACAGGCAAGGCAGAGCAATCTACATCAATGACATGGATACAGGTAAGACAGAGCAATCTACATCAATGACAGGGATACAGGCAAGACAGAGAAATCTACATCAATGACAGGGATACAGGCAAGACAGAGAAATCTACATCAATGACATGGACACAGGCAAGACAGAGCAATCTACATCAATGACAGGGACACAGGCAAGACAGAGCAATCTACATCAATGACAGGGATACAGGCAAGACAGAGCAATCTACATCAATGACATGGATACAGGCAAGACAGAGCAATCTACATCAATGACAGGGACACAGGCAAGACAGAGCAATCTACATCAATGACAGGGATACAGGCAAGACAGAGCAATCTACATCAATGACATGGATACAGGCAAGACAGAGCAATCTACATCAATGACAGGGACACAGGCAAGACAGAGCAATCTACATCAATGACAGGGATACAGGCAAGACAGAGCAATCTACATCAATGACATGGATACAGGCAAGACAGAGCAATCTACATCAATGACAGGGATACAGGCAAGACAGAGCAATCTACATCAATGACAGGGATACAGGCAAGACAGAGCAATCTACATCAATGACATGGATACAGGTAAGACAGAGCAATCTACATCAATGACAGGGACACAGGCAAGGCAGAGCAATCTACATCAATGACATGGATACAGGTAAGACAGAGCAATCTACATCAATGACAGGGATACAGGCAAGACAGAGAAATCTACATCAATGACAGGGATACAGGCAAGACAGAGAAATCTACATCAATGACATGGACACAGGCAAGACAGAGCAATCTACATCAATGACAGGGACACAGGCAAGACAGAGCAATCTACATCAATGACAGGGATACAGGCAAGACAGAGCAATCTACATCAATGACATGGATACAGGCAAGACAGAGCAATCTACATCAATGACAGGGACACAGGCAAGACAGAGCAATCTACATCAATGACAGGGATACAGGCAAGACAGAGCAATCTACATCAATGACATGGATACAGGTAAGACAGAGCAATCTACATCAATGACATGGACACAGGCAAGACAGAGCAATCTACATCAATGACAGGGACACAGGCAAGACAGAGCAATCTACATCAATGACAGGGATACAGGCAAGACAGAGCAATCTACATCAATGACATGGATACAGGTAAGACAGAGCAATCTACATCAATGACAGGGACACAGGCAAGACAGAGAAATCTACATCAATGACATGGACACAGGCAAGGCAGAGCAATCTACATCAATGACATGGATACAGGCAAGACAGAGAAATCTACATCAATGACATGGATACAGGCAAGACAGAGAAATCTACATCAATGACATGGACACAGGCAAGACAGAGCAATCTACATCAATGACATGGATACAGGCAAGACAGAGAAATCTACATCAATGACATGGACACAGGCAAGACAGAGCAATCTACATCAATGACAGGGACACAGGCAAGACAGAGCAATCTACATCAATGACAGGGATACAGGCAAGACAGAGCAATCTACATCAATGACATGGATACAGGTAAGACAGAGCAATCTACATCAATGACAGGGACACAGGCAAGACAGAGAAATCTACATCAATGACATGGATACAGGTAAGACAGAGCAATCTACATCAATGACAGGGATACAGGCAAGACAGAGAAATCTACATCAATGACATGGACACAGGCAAGACAGAGTAATCTACATCAATGACAGGGACACAGGCAAGACAGAGCAATCTACATCAATGACAGGGATACAGGCAAGACAGAGCAATCTACATCAATGACAGGGATACAGGCAAGACAGAGGAATCTACATCAATGACATGGATACAGGTAGGACAGAGCAATCTACATCAATGACAGGGATACAGGCAAGACAGAGAAATCTACATCAATGACAGGGATACAGGCAAGACAGAGAAATCTACATCAATGACATGGACACAGGAAAGACAGAGCAATCTACATCAATGACAGGGACACAGGCAAGACAGAGCAATCTACATCAATGACAGGGATACAGGCAAGACAGAGCAATCTACATCAATGACATGGATACAGGCAAGACAGAGCAATCTTCATCAATGACAGGGACACAGGCAAGACAGAGCAATCTACATCAATGACAGGGATACAGGCAAGACAGAGCAATCTACATCAATGACATGGATACAGGTAAGACAGAGCAATCTACATCAATGACAGGGATACAGGCAAGACAGAGCAATCTACATCAATGACATGGATACAGGCAAGACAGAGCAATCTACATCAATGACATGGATACCGGCAAGACAGAGCAATCTACATCAATGACAGGGATACAGGTAAGACAGAGCAATCTACATCAATGACAGGGACACAGGCAAGACAGAGAAATCTACATCAATGACAGGGATACAGGCAAGGCAGAGCAATCTACAGCAATGACAGGGATACAGGCAAGACAGAGCAATCTACATCAATGACATGGATACAGGTAAGACAGAGCAATCTACATCAATGACAGGGATACAGGCAAGACAGAGAAATCTACATCAATGACAGGGATACAGGCAAGACAGAGAAATCTACATCAATGACATGGACACAGGCAAGACAGAGCAATCTACATCAATGACAGGGATCCAGGCAAGACAGAGCAATCTACATCAATGACATGGATACAGGCAAGACAGAGCAATCTACATCAATGACATGGACACAGGCAAGACAGAGAAATCTACATCAATGACAGGGACACAGGCAAGACAGAGCAATCTACATCAATGACAGGGATACAGGCAAGACAGAGCAATCTACATCAATGACATGGATACAGGCAAGACAGAGCAATCTACATCAATGACAGGGACACAGGCAAGACAGAGAAATCTACATCAATGACATGGATACAGGTAAGACAGAGCAATCTACATCAATGACAGGGATACAGGCAAGACAGAGAAATGTACATCAATGACATGGACACAGGCAAGACAGAGCAATCTACATCAATGACATGGACACAGGCAAGACAGAGCAATCTACATCAATGACATGGATACAGGCAAGACAGAGAAATCTACATCAATGACAGGGATACAGGCAAGACAGAGCAATCTACATCAATGACAGGGACACAGGCAAGACAGAGCAATCTACATCAATGACAGGGATACAGGCAAGACAGAGCAATCTACATCAATGACATGGATACAGGTAAGACAGAGCAATCTACATCAATGACAGGGATACAGGCAAGACAGAGAAATCTACATCAATGACATGGATACAGGCAAGACAGAGCAATCTACATCAATGACATGGATACAGGTAAGACAGAGCAATCTACATCAATGACAGGGATACAGGCAAGACAGAGAAATCTACATCAATGACATGGACACCGGCAAGACAGAGCAATCTACATCAATGACATGGACACAGGCAAGACAGAGCAATCTACATCAATGACATGGACACAGGCAAGACAGAGCAATCTACATCAATGACATGGATACATGCAAGACAGAGCAATCTACATCAATGACAGGGATACAGGCAAGACAGAGCAATCTACATCAATGACAGGGACACAGGCAAGACAGAGCAATCTACATCAATGACAGGGACACAGGCAAGACAGAGCAATCTACATCAATGACAGGGATACAGGCAAGACAGAGAAATTTACATCAATGACAGGGATACAGGCAAGACAGAACAATCTACATCAATGACAGGGACACAGGCAAGACAGAGCAATCTACATCAATGACAGGGATACAGGCAAGACAGAGAAATCTACATCAATGACAGGGATACAGGCAAGACAGAGCAATCTACATCAATGACATGGATACCGGCAAGACAGAGCAATCTACATCAATGACATGGATACAGGTAAGACAGAGAAATCTACATCAATGACAGGGATACAGGCAAGACAGAGAAATCTACATCAATGACAGGGATACAGGCAAGACAGAGCAATCTACATCAATGACATGGATACAGGTAAGACAGAGCAATCTACATCAATAACAGGGATACAGGCAAGACAGAGAAATCTACATCAATGACAGGGATACAGGCAAGACAGAGAAATCTACATCAATGACATGGACACAGGCAAGACAGAGCAATCTACATCAATGACAGGGACACAGGCAAGACAGAGCAATCTACATCAATGACAGGGATACAGGCAAGACAGAGCAATCTACATCAATGACATGGATACAGGCAAGACAGAGCAATCTACATCAATGACATGGATACAGGTAAGACAGAGCAATCTACATCAATGACAGGGATACAGGCAAGACAGAGAAATCTACATCAATGACATGGATACAGGCAAGACAGAGCAATCTACATCAATGACATGTATACAGGTAAGACAGAGCAATCTACATCAATGACAGGGATACAGGCAAGACAGAGCAATCTACATCAATGACATGGACACCGGCAAGACAGAGCAATCTACATCAATGACATGGACACAGGCAAGACAGAGCAATCTACATCAATGACATGGATACATGCAAGACAGAGCAATCTACATCAATGACAGGGATACAGGCAAGACAGAGCAATCTACATCAATGACAGGGACACAGGCAAGACAGAGCAATCTACATCAATGACAGGGACACAGGCAAGACAGAGCAATCTACATCAATGACAGGGATACAGGCAAGACAGAGAAATTTACATCAATGACAGGGATACAGGCAAGACAGAGCAATCTACATCAATGACAGGGACACAGGCAAGACAGAGCAATCTACATCAATGACAGGGATACAGGCAAGACAGAGAAATCTACATCAATGACAGGGATACAGGCAAGACAGAGCAATCTACATCAATGACATGGATACCGGCAAGACAGAGCAATCTACATCAATGACATGGATACAGGTAAGACAGAGCAATCTACATCAATGACAGGGATACAGGCAAGACAGAGCAATCTACATCAATGACATGGATACAGGTAAGACAGAGCAATCTACATCAATGACATGGATACAGGCAAGACAGAGCAATCTACATCAATGACAGGGATACAGGCAAGACAGAGAAATCTACATCAATGACATGGATACAGGCAAGACAGAGCAATCTACATCAATGACAGGGATACAGGCAAGACAGAGCAATCTACATCAATGACAGGGACACAGGCAAGACAGAGAAATCTACATCAATGACATGGATACAGGCAAGACAGAGCAATCTACATCAATGACATGGACACAGGCAAGACAGAGCAATCTACATCAATGACAGGGATACAGGCAAGACAGAGCAATCTACATCAATGACAGGGATACAGGTAAGACAGAGCAATCTACATCAATGACAGGGATACAGGCAAGACAGAGCAATCTACATCAATGACATGGATACAGGTAAGACAGAGCAATCTACATCAATGACATGGATACAGGCAAGACAGAGAAATCTACATCAATGACATGGACACAGGCAAGACAGAGCAATCTACATCAATGACATGGACACAGGCAAGACAGAGAAATCTACATCAATGACATGGATACAGGCAAGACAGAGAAATCTACATCAATGACATGGATACAGGTAAGACAGAGCAATCTACATCAATGACAGGGACACAGGCAAGACAGAGAAATCTACATCAATGACATGGATACAGGTAAGACAGAGCAATCTACATCTATGACAGGGATACAGGCAAGACAGAGCAATCTACATCAATGACAGGGATACAGGTAAGACAGAGCAATCTACATCAATGACAGGGATACAGGCAAGACAGAGCAATCTACATCAATGACATGGATACAGGCAAGACAGAGCAATCTACATCAATGCCAGGGATACAGGCAAGACAGAGCAATCTACATCAATGACAGGGACACAGGCAAGACAGAGCAATCTACATCAATGACAGGGATACAGGTAAGACAGAGCAATCTACATCAATGACAGGGACACAGGCAAGACAGAGAAATCTACATCAATGACATGGATACAGGTAAGACAGAGAAATCTACATCAATGACAGGGACACAGGCAAGACAGAGCAATCTACATCAATGACAGGGATACAGGCAAGACAGAGAAATCTACATCAATGACAGGGATACAGGCAAGACAGAGCAATCTACATCAATGACAGGGATACAGGCAAGACAGAGCAATCTACATCAATGACATGGATACAGGTAAGACAGAGCAATCTACATCAATGACATGTGTGAGAAGTTGGCCTGATATGTAGTGCTCACTATTCTAGTGATCACTGTGTATCATTCCAAACAACCCTTATTGATGATTGGTTGTAAGTCAACCTTATAGACCAGCTATCCTAGTAGCGTGGATACGAGCAGTCTTAGGCTAAACTCTAGAGGGCGTGTTAAGCCAGCTGTTTACCATCACATATACCCCTTGAACACCAAGTGAAAGGACACCACACAAGTTGTTATGAAAATAAAGGATATTTATTTATAACAAGACTACCCTGGCTCTTTATGAGTCAGGGAGCTAAGCACAATACAAAACTCTTAGGAAAATACTTCTGGTTGCACAATTTACACAAATGCCCGAGGGCACGAAACCATTACACTGCAAGTGGAAGGGGAGAAGTTAGAAAGTCTAAAGTTACTGATTCCGGAGTGATCCGATCAGTGGGACTAAACGAAAAAGGTACTGGACACTTGTAAAGCGAACCTGCGATGGAGCACCGAAATGCTTGAGTTACCTAGCCCAGAGGCTGCGGCGGTGGAAGGTTCGGCAAGATGTCGGAAGTCCTCGTTGTAGTCTCAGGAGCCTGAAAGAAGAGTTGCTGGCAGGCGACCAGTGTCGATGTTCAGCGAGATCCAAGCCTGGATCGGTGTTGAAGGAAACCTGAAAGCAGAGGGGACTCAGTTCTCAACCGCTAGCCAGCGATCGTGTGGGCACCAGGAGGGTACCGGCTGAAGTCACCTCGACTAGGTGAGCGGATGACGTCGGACTCGGCTGTTCCTCGGACCAGGAGGCGCGGCGGCGACCAGGATGGAGGGCGAGCTGTCCCACGAAGGTATCTGCTGTCGATGATGCTGGGCCCAGGAATGGGGCAGCGGATCTTGGCAGTGGCAAACCCACGCGGTGGAGTCAAGATGGCGTCTGGAGTGGACCAGGAGGGTCCGTGGTACTCCTCTGTTGAAGGGGAGCAAGAGCCAGTCTGGAGCAACCAGACTAGTGATGAAACAATCGTGGTGCGTCGTGAAGAGGGCCACAAGCCGGTCGGCAAGTGGTCGAACAACGCGGTGAACAGCAAGGAGCGGAAGGGCCCCCACGCAGATCTCGTGGATGCTGGGGAGGCAGACTTCGGTGCTGGAGCTGCTCAAGGTTAGGGCTTCTCAAACCCTAGGTGCACTCACTCGAGGGTCCCTCGGTGGGCGTGCTAGATAAGCGTCGTGCAGGTTCTGAAGAAGGCCGGTCCCGCAAGTCTCGTCACACCTACGGCTCTCAGCTGGGCTGATGAGGGAGGTAAAAGGTCAGAGATGGCAGGGAACTCGGGTCTCGTCGAGCTGGGCAGTCTTGATCCGTAGGAGAGACTTACAGCAAACCGCAAGCGCTTAGGTGGTGCCTGCTGGTGCAGGGTGGCTACTCCTTAGCCACAAGGGAGAGTCTTCAGAAATGGTCAAGAGTTCCTTTCGTGGAAAGTAGTTCAAGATTCAGAATTATCCAATTTGGGAAGGGGACTCGCTCCTACCTTTATTCTAAGAAAAGGGGCTGGCCCGTGACTAGGTTCTACCTATGGGTGGAGCCAGGAGGGGAGTGGTTACACCCCTCTCCTTTGTCCGGCTTCGCCCCAGCTCAGGGGCTGGTGTGCCCCCGAAACTGGTTTGAGCCGGGCTATGCACAGTGAGCACCGGGGTGCCACTGGCAATCACCTTCCTTTCAGCCCTGCCTACCTGGGATACACAAACCCTGTCTGGGATGGTGCTAACACCGCCCTCGACAGGAAACCCTTTGTCCAAGCTCCCCTCGCTGGAAGGTCTCCCAGCAGCAGGAGGTCAGACTTGTGTCTGGTGGCAGCATCCATTTTGTGATGCTGAGGCTTGAGTCAACTTTAACCGGGGTTCAAGGTTACTTCCATGTCGTGCCCCTCTAAAAGGGGGGAACGCTAACCCCGTCGCCAGAACTGGCGAGGGGTTCGTATTTCAATTCGTATGACACCTTACTCGACATGTGTAGGTGATGCGATGCCAAAGTTAGCAAATAACCGCAAGGATTATAATGCATTTAAAAGTAGTTGGCCCGCGTCACCATGGAACGGCTATTAGGACTTGGTTCCGCAAGCCGTCGACGGGCTCAGCTCGCGCCAGAGCACCGTCCCACATGATTCCCTGCACTCTGCCTTCAGGATTGATAAGGCCTGCCATAGGAGTGACTGATAGGAATCCATGTGTCCATTTTAGGGTTAGGTGTAGGAATACTACACCTACAGCAACGGGTGATTACACCACGTTGCCCCAGCTGTCGTGCAGCCAGTTGTGTCAGATTTGGGCGGCCATTCCAGGGGTGGCATAATACATGCTGCAGCCCCTGGTAGGCCCTGGGTACACCGATGCCCTGGATACCTGTGGTATGCTGAGACAGGGACTGACACGGCGGCCCAGTTCCAATTGGTGGATGCACCTAATGTACATGTGTGTTAATTTCAAGAGAGAACAGCTAGGCTGTGGGTCTGATTGGCAGGCCCACAGCCGGGGAAAGTCGTAAACCAATGAAGCAAAAGCAAAAAATCTGGGTGATCATAGGATTGCAGACCCTACTCTCCTACATGACCCCCCCCAAACTTTGGGACAATAAGCTAACCTTGACCAGGTGAGTCTTCTTGCTCTAAGTGGAAATACCTGGAGAGCCCATCTGCATTGCCATGATCAGTGCCAGGTCTATGCTCCACTGTGAAGTCCATCCCCTGTAGGGAAATGGACCACCTAAGTAGTTTGGGGTTTTCACCCTTCATTTGATTTAGCCACAAGAGGGGCTTATGGTCGGTCTGAATCTTGAAGTGAGTGCCAAACAAGTATGGCCTCAACTTCTTCAGGGCCCAAACCACAGCAAAGGCCTCCCTCTCAATAGCTGACCAATTCTTCTCTCTGGGGGTCAGCCTCCTGCTAATAAAAGCTATGGGCTGGTCATGACCATCAAAATTCAGTTGAGATAGAACAGCTCCCACACCCAGCTCCGAAGCGTCTGTTTGGACAATGAATGGTCTGGAGTAGTCTGGACTCTTTAGGATAGGCGCTGTGCACATGGCCTGCTTTAGGTCATCGAATGCCTTCTGACAGCTTGCTGTCCACTGAACTTTTTTTGGCATCTTTTTACTTGTCAGGTCGTTTAGCGGGGTCACAATGGATCCGTAATTTCTGACAAATTTCCGGTAATAACCAGTCAGGCCCAAGAAAGCTCGAACCTGAGTCTGGGTGGTTGGAGGAGCCCAGTCCTGGATGGCCTGTATTTTGCTCTCCAATGGTTGAACCTGGCCTCCACTTACAAGGTGGCCCAGGTATACAACCTGGGTCTGCCCTATCTGGCACTTAGTGGCCTTGATAGTGAGGCCTGCCTTTTGCAGGGCCTCTAACACTTTCCTCAGGTGGACCAGGTGATCCTCCCAGGTGGAGCTAAAGACAGCGATATCGTCCAGATACGCCGCACAGAAGTCGTCCAACCCAGCGAGAACTCGATTCACCAGCCTTTGGAAGGTGGCAGGTGCATTTTTCAAACCAAAGGGCATTACCACGAACTGATAATGCCCACCCGGGGTAGAAAATGCTGTTTTGGGCTTGGCCTCCTCAGCTAACCTGATTTGCCAATACCCAGCTGTCAGGTCAAACGTACTTAAGTAGCTGGCCGAAGCCAACCGGTCGATAAGTTCGTCTGCTCTTGGTATTGGGTGGGCGTCAGTCTTAGTGACTGCATTGAGACCTCTGTAGTCCACGCAAAACCTCATCTCTTTCTTACCGCCCTGGGTGTGAGGTTTCGGCACGAGAACTACGGGACTAGCCCAGGGGCTGTCCGAGGGTTCAATGACTCCCAGCTCCAACATTTTCTGCACCTCCGTCTTGATGCAGTCTCTGACATGATCAGGTTGCCGATAGATTTTACTCTTTACGGGCAGACTGTCCCCAGTGTCAACCTCATGGGTACACCAATTGGTCTGACTGGGCGTCAGAGAGAACATATGTCGAAAGGATTGAAGAACCTGTTTACAATCCTTTTGTTGATGTCCAGAGAGGCTGCCACAAAAGACAACACCATCTACTGACCCATCGTCAGGGTTCTGAGAGAGCAGGTCCGGGAGAGGATCACTCTCCTCCTCCTGTCCCTCATCTGTGGCCATGAGCAAGCCCATGCCCTCCCTGTCGACATATGCCTTGAGCCTGTTTACATGGAGCACCCTGTGGGGGCTCCGGGGAGTTCCCAGGTCTACCAAGTAGGTGACCTCTCCCTTTTGCTCAATGATCGTGTGGGGCCCAGACCATTTGTCTTTGAGTGCTGCTGGGGTCACTGGCTCCAGCACCCACACCTTCTGTCCAGGCTGGTACACAGTCAGGACAGCCTTTTGGTCGTGCCAAGCTTTCTGTAATTCTTGGCTCGCCTCAAGGTTTTTAGACGCCTTTTCCATGTACTCCGCCATCCGCGAGCTGAGTACATAGTCCACAATGTTCGATGCCGGCTTTCTGAGAGGTCTCTCCCATCCTTCCTTTACCAAACAAAGGGGTCCCCTTACAGGATGTCCGAACAGAAGCTCAAAAGGGCTGTAGCCAACCCCCTTCTGCGGGACCTCTCTGTAGGCGAACAAGAGGCAGGGTATCAGGACATCCCATCTCCGCCGAAGCTTTTCAGGTAGTCCGTGAATCATCCCTTTTAGGGTCCTGTTGAATCTCTCAACAAGCCCATTGCATTGTGGGTGATAGGGTGTGGTGAACTTGTAGTTGACACCACACTCCTTCCACATTGCAGTCAGATATCCCGACATGAAGTTTGCACCTCTGTCTGAGACGACCTCCTTAGGGAAGCCCACTCTGGAGAACACTCCAAGTAGGGCCCGTGCCACCAGAGGTGCTGTAGTGGTCCTAAGTGGAATAGCTTCAGGATACCTAGTGGCGTGGTCCACCACCACCAGTATAAACTTGTGCCCTGATGCTGTCTGGGGTTCCATTGGTCCGACAATGTCGATCCCCACTCGTTCAAAGGGTACCCCCACCACCGGTAGTGGTATGAGGGGGGCCTTTGTCGTGCCACCTGACTTACCGCTGGCTTGGCAAGTGACACAGGAGCGGCAAAACTCCTTTGTATCTTCGGACATGTGTGGCCAGTGAAAGTGTGGAACAATTCTGTCCCAAGTCTTATTCTGGCCTAAGTGACCTGCAAGGGGAATCTCGTGGGCCAGGGTAAGAAGGAAACCTCTCAGAGACAAGGGGATGACCAGCCTCCTGGTCGCACCAGGTTTGGGGTCTCTTGCCTCGGAGTACAGGAGTCCATCGTCCCAGTACACTTTGTGGGTACCTGTGGCGTTCCCTGCAGCCTCAGCAGCAGCCTGCTGTCTGAGGGGTTCAAGGGAGGGGCAGTCTAACTGTGCCTTTCCCAGGTCTTCCCTGGAGGGTCCCCCTGAGCCCAGAAACTCAACCTGACCAGGTTCAAGCTCTTTCGGCTCAGTTTCCCTCAGTTCTTTAAGGTCAGCCTCCTCAGAGACTTGATCCACGACCTGGGGCAAGGGGGAAGGCGAAGCCTTACCCTTACTGCTCCTCTTCTTGGAAGGTGTCTGGTCCGTTCTTCCAGGATCCAGCACCTGTTCAGTGGGGCATCTTTTGGCCTGTGACCTGGTCACAGCAAGGACATGTGCTGGCAAGCCTAACATTTCCATGTGAGTCCTCTGCTCCACTTCTGACCATTGTGACGTTTCCAAATCATTGCCCAACAGACATTCTACGGGGAGGTCTGAACTAACCACAACCTTTTTCGGGCCACTTACCCCTCCCCAGGAGAAATCAGCAACTGCCATACTGTGATTGGTAGTGACGTTGCTGGCATTGGTCACTAGGTAACTGGTACCTAGCATGATCTGTCCAGGGTCCACAAAGTTAGGCGTCACCATGGTGACACTGGCACAAGTGTCCCTGTAGGCCTGAGCCACCTTTCCATTAATCAAAGGTGTCTGTCTGTATTTGCCCAAAGTATTGGGACTGGCATCACGGGACATATCCATATCCCCTGTACAGACAAGGACGGCCTGAGTGAGTGTGCCGACTAAGTCGTCACTCCCCTCGGTTCCCAAGGTTAACCCAACCAATGCCTTGGGAGGCGCACTACCACTGCTGACTGTACTAGGGGGTGCAGGTGCCTTAGGGGCTGCAGTGGCAGGAGTTTGTCCTCCTTTCTTGGTGCACTCACTAAACCAGTGAGTCTTACTTTTACAGTATTGGCACCACCTTTTTGACTGGCCTTCTTGCGTCTTCTTCTTCTGTGAAGCCTGACCCCCACCCTCTTTGGTTTGTTGGGGACCTGTCGAAGACTTCTGGTCATTTTGTTCGTTCTTGTTACTACCCTTCTGGTCTGCTTTCTTCTGACCACCCTGGTTCTGGTTCTGGTTCTGCTTGACCCTTGTTCTGACCCATCTGTCTGCCTTCTTTCCCAATTCTTGGGGAGAGGTCAGATCCGAGTCGACAAGGTGCTGATGCAACAATTGGTTCTGACAGTTGTTTAAAATCTGTTCTCGCATGATAAGATTGTACAATCCTGTGTAATCAGTAACCTTGCTACCCAGCAACCAGCCTTCCAAAGCCTTAGTGGCACAATCGACAAAGTCAGTCGAATCCTGAGACTGAATTTTCTGGGTGTCCCGGAACTGCACCCGGTACTGTTCCGTGGTTAAGCCGAACCCATCAATCAGTGTGTTCTTCAGGACTTGGTAGTTGTTAGCATCCTCAGCTCTAGTAGTGAGGAGCTTGTCCCTTCCTTTACCTTCGAAGGAAAGCCACAGTATAGCTGCCCACTGACTTGGGGGGACGCACTGGACAGTGCAGGCCCTCTCCAATGCAGTTATCCACTTGTGGATGTCGTCCCCTTGTTTAAAGGGGGGCACTATTTTACTCAGGTGTCTAGTGTCTATACCCCTGTCTTTCTCTCTATTGAGAATGCTGCCACCAGTGGGATCTAACCCACTTAATTTCTACTCTCGGGCCAGGGCAAGTCTTTCTTTGGCGAGGGCAAGTTCTTCCCGCTCGATCCTCAGATTGACTTCCCTCATCTTCGCTTCATGCTCCCTTCTCTGAGGGGACGTCATTCCTCTCTGAGAAGATGCCTGAGAGACATGTGTATGAACCGATCTGCCAGAGCCTCTGGAGAGAGACCTAGCTCGTCCGTTCCCAAGGTTAGGCCTGCTTGAGCGTGGGCCCGGGGCTCCCCCAGTTCCACTCTCATGCCTGCTTAAGTTGGTCCTTGTAAGCCTGCCGACTACCACTGGACCTTTGTCTGCCTCGTCTCCTGATAACTCCTCCTCGTCCTCCTCCTCTGTGTGGAGGTCAAGGTCTGGGTCACCGAGGGTTCCCTCTAAGGGAGGCATGTTCCCATCAGCACTGGGGGGACCTGTGTTAGAGGACCTCCTAGCATCGTACGCCTCTAAGAGACCTATCAGAATTGCGATGGTAGGGTTAGAACCCTGGTTTAGCTTCCTGGAGGCACACAGTTGTCGCATCTCCTTGAAGCTAAGAGCTGCATATCGTGACACGACCTGTGGAGGGTCACTGACCACTAAGGGAGTCTGCGAAGACTCTCCGTGGACCGACATGCTTTTCTAGTGAGGTGTAAGTGATGCACCTACCTACACTATGTGTTTACCTACTGATCCCTTGCTAAGAGTTGTAGTCAGGGTGTGCTAAGCCCTGTTACACTACAACAGCCGGTTCAGTAGAACTCGGAGTATTCTAAGTTAAGTTATATGTACCTGGGTACTTATGTGATCTTTCACTTCGATATTCTTAGGATACGTGTGTGGTAAAACAACAGCAAGCTCAAATCCCAACCGCTGCTCACCAATGTGAGAAGTTGGCCTGATATGTAGTGCTCACTATTCTAGTGATCACTGTGTATCATTCCAAACAACCCTTATTGATGATTGGTTGTAAGTCAACCTTATAGACCAGCTATCCTAGTAGCGTGGATACGAGCAGTCTTAGGCTAAACTCTAGAGGGCGTGTTAAGCCAGCTGTTTACCATCACATATACCCCTTGAACACCAAGTGAAAGGACACCACACAAGTTGTTATGAAAATAAAGGATATTTATTTATAACAAGACTACCCTGGTTCTTTATGAGTCAGGGAGCTAAGCACAATACAAAACTCTTAGGAAAATACTTCTGGTTGCACAATTTACACAAATGCCCGAGGGCACGAAACCATTACACTGCAAGTGGAAGGGGAGAAGTTAGAAAGTCTAAAGTTACTGATTCCGGAGTGATCCGATCAGTGGGACTAAACGAAAAAGGAACTGGACACTTGTAAAGCGAACCTGCGATGGAGCACCGAAATGCTCGAGTTACCTAGCCCAGAGGCTGCGGCGGTGGAAGGTTCGGCAAGATGTCGGAAGTCCTCATTGTAGTCTCAGGAGCCTGAAAGAAGAGTTGCTGGCAGGCGACCAGTGTCGATGTTCAGCGAGATCCAAGCCTGGATCGGTGTTGAAGGAAACCTGAAAGCAGAGGGGACTCAGTTCTCAACCGCTAGCCAGCGATCGTGTGGGCACCAGGAGGGTACCGGCTGAAGTCACCTCGACCAGGTGAGCGGATGACGTCGGACTCGGCTGTTCCTCGGACCAGGAGGCGCGGCGGCGACCAGGATGGAGGGCGAGCTGTCCCACAAAGGTATCTGCTGTCGATGATGCTGGGCCCAGGAATGGGGCAGCGGATCTTGGCAGTGGCAAACCCACGCGGTGGAGTCAAGATGGCGTCTGGAGTGGACCAGGAGGGTCCGTGGTACTCCTCTGTTGAAGGGGAGCAAGAGCCAGTCTGGAGCAACCAGACTAGTGATGAAACAATCGTGGTGCGTCGTGAAGAGGGCCACAAGCCGGTCGGCAAGTGGTCGAACAACGCGGTGAACAGCAAGGAGCGGAAGGGCCCCCACGCAGATCTCGTGGATGCTGGGGAGGCAGACTTCGGTGCTGGAGCTGCTCAAGGTTAGGGCTTCTCAAACCCTAGGTGCACTCACTCGAGGGTCCCTCGGTGGGCGTGCTAGATAAGCGTCGTGCAGGTTCTGAAGATGGCCGGTCCCGCAAGTCTCGTCACACCTACGGCTCTCAGCTGGGCTGATGAGGGAGGTAAAAGGTCAGAGATGGCAGGGAACTCGGGTCTCGTCGAGCTGGGCAGTCTTGATCCGTAGGAGAGACTTACAGCAAACCGCAAGCGCTTAGGTGGTGATCATAGGATTGCAGACCCTACTCTCCTACAACATGGATACAGGTAAGACAGAGCAATCTACATCAATGACATGGACACAGGCAAGACAGAGCAATCTACATCAATGCCAGGGATACAGGTAAGACATGGATACCGGCAAGACAGAGCAATCTACATCAATGACATGGACACAGGCAAGACAGAGCAATCTACATCAATGACATGGACACAGGCAAGACAGAGCAATCTACATCAATGACATGGATACAGGCAAGACAGAGCAATCTACATCAATGACATGGACACAGGCAAGACAGAGCAATGTACATCAATGACATGGATACCGGTAGTCACTTTTTGTACAGAGACAGAAGATGGATGTAGGATCAATGATAGGAGGGTAGTAGGAGGGAGGGCGAGGATAATGGAGTGAAGAATATATAAAGGAAGGAGAGGTAGGAACAAAGGGGACGGAGTATGGGGGGAAGGAAAGAAAAAGGCGAGGGCGGAGAGGGGAAAGGAGGGGGGAGAAGGTAGAACAAGGGAGGAGTGAAAGGATTATGGACCCCAATATTTGTTGAGCAGGTGCAGTTTTAGGTCTTTCTTAAAGCTGAAGTAGGAGGGGTTACAACGAAGGTCTTTGGGGAGGGTATTCCAGATGTTAGGGGCGTTTCCAGGGAAAGAGCGAGATTGTGTGGTTGTTTTTTTTAACCATGGAGGGACCACGAGAAGAGCGTTGGTGCTTCTCAGTGGACGGGCGCAGCCCGCTTTGTTAAGTTTATTAGTGAGATAGAGTGGGGCATTTTGATGAAGGGATTTGTGTGTAATGCATGCAATCTTAAAGGTAGATCTGCCTTTGATGGGAAGCCATTTAAGGGCTTTAAGGGCTGGGGAAATGTGGTTAAAACGTTTGCAGTCGGAGATTAGCCTGCCCGAAGGGTTGAGCACAGATTTGAGTGGAACTAGGGGAATTTTCAGAGTTCCAGAGAGGATAGTCAATTCTAGAGAAGCCAAGAGATTGGACAACCGATTTAAAGTTGTTTGCTGGAATGAAGGGTTTAATTTTCTTAAGATGGCGGAGAGTGAAGAGTGCTCCTTTGGCCGAGTTTTTTTTGCGGTCATTAAGATTTAGGCAGTTGTCAATGGTGATAGCAAGAGATTTTACAGAGGTGGATAAGGAGAGGGGACAGTTGAGGGTGTTAAGGTCAGAGATCCATGTTTGGATAAGTAGAGGATTGTTTTTTGGAGAGAAAAGAATGATTTCAGTTTTTTTAGGGTTGAGTTTAAGATGATTTGAGTGGAACCAGGATTGGATCTTAGACAGGGTGTTGTTGAGATGCAGAACATCAGCGTGGGATTTAATCTTATAGTAAAGTTGGGTGTCGTCAGCATAGAGGTGGTAGTTGATCCCCGCTTGTTTAAGAATGAGGGTCAGGGGCTCCATAAAGAGGTTGAAGAGAGAGGGAGAGAGAATAGATCCCTGGGGGACACCTAGTGAGACAGGCTTCGGGTTAGAGAGGCAGTTGAAGATTTTGATCTGTTGTGTTCTATGTTGGATATAGGAGGAGAACTATTTGAGGACGGTACCATTGATGCCAAAGCAAACTTTGAGCGCGATATGTAGGGCAGGATGGTTAACTGTGTCAAACGCGGTTGAGAGGTCGAGCAGAATAAGTAGACAGGTCTCGCCATTATCAAGGGAGTCGTGGATGTCATCAACTATATTTAGCATGGCAGTTTCTGTACTACAGCATTTTCGGAAGCCGGATTGAAGGGAGTCCAGTAGGTTGAAAGTTTCAATGTGTTTGTCCAGTTGGAGCAGGGCACATTTTTCAAGGGCTTTGGAAAGCAGGGGGAGGTTGGAGATAGGGCAGAGATTGTTCAGGTCGTTTGGGTCGGCATTGGGATTTTTAAGAATGGGAGTGATTTCTCCAAGATGGAGGGAGACCAGGACACATCCTGTGGTAAGGGAGGAGTTGATGATATTAGTGCAATAAGGGGCAATGATGTGTTTTAACTCATCGACAAGGTTGAAAGGGAGGGGTCTTTGGTGTAGGAGAACGGTTTGAGTTTGGAAATGGTGTTAGAGACTTCAAGCTCAGTTACGGGGTAGAAATTATGCCAGGAGGCTTAGTTTTTAAGCTGGGAGTTGGAAAGGCTGGTGTCCGGAGGGGTAGAGGAAAATGGGTGGGAGAAAGAATCAGGGGGGAGAGTTAGTGAGGAGGATGATGTAGGAGTAGAGTCTGTGGCGGGTGGGGGGTTGTGAGTGAACTGAGTTACAAGGTAAGATTGATCTATTTTGGCAATTTTTTAAGAGAAGAAGTTTGCAATTTCTTTGCATCTTTCAGTTGAGGCCATCAATTTAGGAGGGGCAGAGGATGTTTGGTTTCGAATTATATTAAACAGCTCTCTAGGTCTATTTTTGGCACGGTCAAGTTGTGTGCGAAAGAAGAAAGCTTTTTCAGAGAAGATGTGTTTCTTGTAAGTGGATCTAGCGGAACTGAGGAGGGCAAGATGGGCGGGAGAAGGGTGTTGTCTCCATGTTCTTTCAGCTAGTCTAAGTGCACGTCTTTCGTTGTTAAGATTGGAAGTGAACCACGCTTTGGATGGAAAATTTCTTTGGGTTTTAAGTTTAGAAGGAGCGATTTGGTCAAGGACGTCAGAGACAGTTTTATTAAAATGTTCTGTGAGCTCATTATCATTTTGGGAGAAAGGGGTGAGAAGAAGTTGTGCTTGGAGTTTAGACTCCAGTTCACCGGGGGGGAAAAGCTTAAGATTTCTGGTCCATTTCCTGGGTTGTATGTTTTTGATGGGGGGGGGGTGGAGCCATGGTGGCGATTGAGAACAGAATGAGGTGATGGTCTGACCAGTGTATGGGGATGATGTTGGAAAGGGAGGCCAAGTAATTTTTGGTAATGATGGCATCACGAGTGGCCCCTTTGGTGTGGGTTGGAGAGTGGCAGAGTTGTTTAAAGTCACTGATCTCTAGAAGCTTAGTGAGAAGGTTGACAGTAGGATGATTGGCCTTACTCCAGTAGAGGTTAAAATCTCCTAGGAAGATGTTTTTTTGAGTTAGATAGTGAGGATTGAGTGAGAAGGTCGGATAGTTCCTCTGAGAAAGTAAGAGGAGGGTGGTAAATATTATGTAGTTGAATATGGGAAGAACCATGAAGCTTAAGTTCGGCTACAAGGTATTCGAAGGTTGAGCGGTCAGAGTTCTTAACAAGGGAAAGTTGAAGCTCGTTTTTAAAGATTAGGGCTAATCCACCCCCAATTCTCTCGGTTCTGTCCTTTCGGATGATAGAGTAGCCAGGGGGTAAGAGTAAGTCAAGGCTGGATGTAGAGTGGTCATTGAGCCAGGTTTCCATGAGGAAGGCAATGTCAATAAATTTGCTAAGGATTGTTTCTGAAATTTCGATAGCGTCACGAACAGCTGAGCGGCAGTTAACAAGCATGCAGGAGAGGGGTTTAGGAGTGTCTTTAGGGGAAGAGCACGAATGGATGATGGTAAGTTGGGGTGGGGTTCTGGGGGAGAGGGGAGAAGAGGGGACTTTGCAAGTCCTCAGAATAACAGGAATGCTGGAGTGAGGAGGGGGAGGATCATTCATCATGGACTTAGGAAGGTAAGAGTTGCAAAGGTCAAGAAGGTCAGTGGGGGAGAGAAAATTTGAAGCGAGGAGAGGCCTATGAGAACGGCAATGGAAGGGAGTCGTACTCCAAGGTTTAGGATTAGAGGTGTGTTTTAAGCCAGAGCCAAGGGAATTAGAATGATTGAAGGGGGATTTGGAGTTGAGGGTGTTGAAATCTTTTTCGGCCGACAGGGTTTAGAGATTATGTTCTATGTTGGACAGAGTCTTGGATAGAAGAAGGAAGGGGAAAGCGGTTGAGAAATAAATAAAATGAAACAAGGAATGCTGAAGGAATGTTTTGGTCCTTTCTTCTGGGCAAGAGGCACCCAGAGCAACAATCCAGTGACAGCCTGCCCACCCTCTGAGCTCCTCAACCCCGGTGCACAGTACCTGGCTTCCACGATGAAGTCAAACGCATTCTCTGACAGCAGAAAGTACGGCTTGTCGACAAGGATCTTCACCTCGAAGTTCGGCAACACTATATGTAGGAGACAGGGAAGAAGTATTATAGATGGTCCCTGGAAGCGGCAGGGCTCTGATCTGAAGTTTTATGACTCGACGCATGAGAAGCTCGCGCATATCAAGTTTAAACTTTGCATCCTTGTCCTTGTAGTGCATTTTATTCATTATAAATTCTGAATTCCAATGTGAAGGAAAAATGGAATGGAAAAGCACTAAATTACACATAGCCGATGGGCCAGGAGAGCCCCGTCACAGAAAAAGCATTACATGCCTCTGGAGGGTATCATATAGAATTATAGATGGGTAACAGTGATTAACGGGAATGTTTTTCATCAAGGGTTCTGAGTGACATCACATACACAAAAGCAAACCTGGAGCTGTCTATTATGTCGCTCAGAACCTTGATTTTGCCACTGATCCCCTACTATATGTTGATAACTTATTTATATATCCCTTGCGTCTGCAGACTTGCGTTTTCAGAGTTCTGTACTTATTTATTGAACTTGGAAGGATGAAGGCTGAGTGGTCCCTGCTGTAGATTGTGCCAGGAAGTGTCAGCTGCAGGCACATTATCCTAAAGACGTCAAGCATCTGGCACACTGAAACCCGACTCTGCTTATGAGCAATGGGTTATTTCCTGATATAGACGGAATGCTGAACAATGTCAAACATTCACCCCCAGTACAGAGACCTGAGCTTAAATCCATTGTTTTTTTGCTCACCACGCCGTTCCAGATTGGACCTGACAGCACAGAGCGCCACCGGGAAGGCAGTGGCATAACGAAACTTGAGGGGGCACCCCTGCAAGTTACATGGAGGAGGCCCCCATGCTCCAGACTCATTTAAGCCTGCCGCCCGTGCACAGAACACAGTGCCGGGGAGCTCGGGCCCCCCGCACCGCAGGGCCTGCGGGCACTATTGTTACGCCACTGCAGCAAGGGGAAACCCCAGAGACCCCCGCCATGGAGCTCCTCGTAAGACTGGCATGGATCTGCGCCCTAGTGAACCTCGCCCGCCCGGCGCCAGCGTGAGTGTTTCTTTTTTTCAATAAAGGGGAATCGAGGATTTATGAGATTGCAGTTTTTAGTGAGGGTGCTCCGGATTTTCCACTACGTTGATTCATTTCGTGATAAAAAAATGGAAGCACCGCAAACAACAGCTGCTCACCTGCTGCCCTTGTATAGTCACAGTAATGCGGATGCAGTGTGCTTACGCAAAGTGGCATAACGGTGTAATTTCGCGTTAGAAATGCATCGCGAGTGTTCCACTGGCGCACATCACTCTTTGCTCTCTTAGTACTGCACATCACCTGGTGACTTTGCGCATAGTATTGTGTACAACTTTTGGTCTGTGGTACTTGACGCATCTGTTATTGTATGTGTGAGTGCCTTTATGTCTGATAGAGAGCAGGTGTTTGCTGCTTTTTTGTACATTTGTACCCAGATGCTGCATTCCTCTGTGTGGTTTTGTTGTACAAAAGAGAAACCTATTGACTTTGTCCCTGCTTGCGTTTAATTTTGTCAGAAAATCGGTGTATTTTGCAGCTGTGTGATATAGCAGGTTTTATGCCATTATTTGCTATTGGAAGCAATATCACACAACTGATGGACGGAATGCAGAACAAATCAAAACATTCACCTCCAGTCAAGAGATCTGGGTTAAATCCATCATTCTTTTGCTCACCGTGTACCCCAGTTTAGACCTGGCCATATGCAAATCAGCCTTGACCCTGTGTCTCATGGGAACAGTCCAGCCCAAACTGCCAGACCTGACCCTGCCTGGACCAGAAACAAGCATCCTGGGACCGGTTTCGGGGTATCACCCATCATCAGGCAGGATAGCTTGACTCCAGTGGATGGAGAGGACAGGTAATGTGACCAGGCTCTTTCGTTGCACCCATCAAGTTCCTAGGACTGATATAACACAGACTCACCCGCCTCCATCCAAGATATGACACTGATTGATATTAAGTGATTCAGTGCGGCTGCATGCACCTGAATGCTGTAAGAATGTTTTGTGAGTGCATTCAGCCTTCTGTGCCAGGGCATGTGTTGAGGGGAGGACTCTGCCAGCTGACGGTGGTCCTGTGCCAGGGCATGTGTTGAGGGGAGGACTCTGCCAGCTGATGGGGGTCCTGTGCCAGGGCATGTGTTGAGGGGAGGACTCTGCCAGCTGACGGGGGTCCTGTGCCAGGGCATGTGTTGAGGGGAGGACTCTGCCAGCTGACGGGGGTCCTGTGCCAGGGCATGTGTTGAGGGGAGGACTCTGCCAGCTGACGGTGGTCCTGTGCCAGGGCATGTGTTGAGGGGAGGACTCTGCCAGCTGACGGTGGTCCTGTGCCAGGGCATGTGTTGAGGGGAGGACTCTGCCAGCTGACGGTGGTCCTGTGCCAGGGCATGTGTTGAGGGGAGGACTCTGCCAGCTGACGGTGGTCCTGTGCCAGGGCATGTGTTGAGGGGAGGACTCTGCCAGCTCGTGGTGGTCCTGCAGGGCTGCCTGGAGTGGGGCAGATAGTCTGCCCGGGTGACTCTATGTAGACTGAGCGTCTTCACATTTGCCACGTCGATGTTGAGAGTGCTTGAAAAGTCTTCGCCTGAGGAAGAGTCATTTGGAGATGAGGAGCTGTAGCGCTCACCCACTTTCAAGGCACTCGTCAGACTCAGCCATATTAAACAAGCTACTTTGACTTCTAATAAATTAAGTGTTAAATGTCAGAAGGGGCATTTAAAAACTAGGTAGGCCAGGTGCAATCAACTATAGTAGTTTCACAAGCCCTGGAATTAAAACACTGTACTCTTGCACTGCTCTGGGTAGAAACTGCTCCTTTCTTCCCACTAAGGCCCTCATAATGTGGACTTTGGTGTGGACTGTGTGTCGTGTGACCATGTGCGCATTAACACTTGCTTATCCAGACACTTGTTAACTCTATTACTATTGACAAACAATGCCTCTGATATGCTCTTAGTAGATGCAATAGCCGAGATGAAAAGATTGCGTAACACAGGCCCCGCATCCTCCGTGGTGCGGGACCCCCGAGCTGCAGGGGCCCCCCTCAGCACAGTACTCCGGTTCGAGCGCTCTGGATTCAATCTGGAGCGCGGCTCCTCCGTGTACATTGCAGGGGGGCCCCTTAAACGTTTGTTACGTCAGTGTGCTCACTGTGGACATCTCTACGGAACCAGGGATTCAGTCCAAGCAGGGCCGATTCAGGCTGTCATGATTTTGAAGTTGGTAAAATGTGCATGACTCTGCTCAGTTATAGAAACGTATTTTGTTCACAATGCTTGTATACTCCTCTGGTATTTTATGCCTGAGTGTGACTAATGCAGAATTATGAACACGGATACAGTATGGCTGGAATTAACACTTCTGGCTGGTGACCCTTCACATAAACATGAGTATTACGAGGTAATCACCACAGAATGGGGAATAACTGTGCAGACAGAACTTGTCCGGGTCAAATTCTACAAGGAATTGACAGTTCTGTGTAGACTACCAGTCCTGTTAATCACCTGCTCTAAGCAGTTGGTAACTCAGAGCAGGAGAGAAGGGGCAGGTGTTTAGTTTAGTTTATTTTAAATTTGATATAGACCTCTGTTGATATCAACAAATACACAGACTTAGTTTTAAAACATTTATAATAAAACCCATAGCATCAACTTTGAACATTTCTAATGTTAAAATATTTCATCATAGTTTTTTGCGACAAAAAAATAAAGTTAATTCGATATTTGTATGGTTAATAAAAGATAAATTAATCCAATAGGTTTTCCAGAGCTTAGATAAATCGTTTGAAGAGGTGACGTTGTATCTAAGGTTGAGAGTTCATAATATCAGCTTTAAATATTTATAATTTTAAAACATTATCATCATGAACTTTAAAACAACTTTAGAAAACACTTTAAAAATGTATACAATTGATAACAAGTGGGATCATTTGGTGGTGATTAACAGAGCTTAATTAGGTTTGTATGAAGAGAGCATTGTATCTGATATTCGTAGGCCTTAAATACCTCCTCTGGGCTTCTACTAGGGTTGGGTTAGGACAAACAGATAGAACATGAGTTAGATCTTATATTCCTCCATTACACAAATCACAGAGCCCAGTTGTACTTACAGAATCGTTCCTCTTTGCTTTATACACTTTCAAAGGGAGGATTTCCAGCCTCAGTAGGAGAATGCAGCGCCGGACCCTATGATCTAATGAGAAGTATGTATATTTCTCTAGGCACTTATAATCTATAGTTTTTGTATAGTCTATATAGTGCTTTAATTGTAGACAATGTTCTACGTCCAGATCAAAGCTTAATCTTGGAACCATGTTCTTTAAAAAGATCTTAAAAAATGCCGGGGTCCAAGTTTGTAAAAGTGCTACAGTGCAGTGAGAGTGACTAAAAGCTATATTAAGATTCTCATTAAAAGTGTATCATGACGACTCATCTCTAAAAGTTTCCAGTTTTAAAATGTGCCTTATGGAGCCTAGGTCAGCATGCAAAAGATAATAAGCCCATCTTAACATATTCGAGATAGCCCTTGCGTATATGCTGGATAGGGAGAGTTCAAGACGTAATGGTTGGGCCGGGACAGCTTGATTGAGGGGGCAGGTGTGTTTTGGGGTGGGGTGGGGGAGGGTGGCAGTGGGCAGGGGAGGTTGCCGTGCAGAGGGAGTGGGAGTATTACACACTTCTTCCTTGACGCAGGGGGTGTCTTAAAACCCAGGTGCGCCATCCCCAGGCAAGTTCTCACTGAACGGACTGGCAGCCGCTCAGCAATATCACACTCCTTAACATGTAACCAGGTCCTAAGCCGTAAATCCAAAACAATGTATTATTACAACAGTCCCAAATGACTGCGCCACACTCTAATGCCATTCAGAGAGAACGGTTCCGTCTGGAACTTAGATATCCGGAGGCGTCCTCTCTTTCTGCTCTTCTAAGGCGTGCTTGCAAACCAGCGGGCATGGTATACTTCCAAGACGCTCTCATAAACCCGTTTATCGATGGGTATGTGCTCTTCTCCTCAGGACACACACATGCTGCAGCAGTGTAGACCTTACCGTACTTCTTCACCTCGAACTGGGTCGAAGAGCTGGCCTCGGGGGAGGAGGTGTACCTGGCCGTGATGTTCCAGACACCGGGGCTACAGGGTAACAAGAGGAGACAACTCGGATTAGAGGCTCTGCTGAAGGTTCCCTTTCCACCCACCCACCCCTGACACGCTGTTGCCTATCATGAAGCTGCATTTCTGCTCCACCCCATACGTCAGTATATCATTAGCAAAAGTACTGCCTGATAGAAAGGCCGTCCCGAGTATCATTTACAAAAAGATTGTCTCATCAGCGGCAGATTTTTTATCAATAGCTCTAAGGGGGCAATATACTTTTGAACAATATTTAGGACAGCATTGTGGTTAGGGTATTCTGAGACCACAGCTTCAGAGTTGGGTGCTAATAGAAAACCCTCCATTTTGCAGAGGAGGGGGAAATGCATTCAACTGTGGAGAATTCACTGACGTCGTGGCCTTCACCATACTATAAGCCTGCCTGAGTATTCTCCACTGGTGAAGAATCCTCCACCAGAGGATTTACCACTCCTGCCATATCTCACTGAATCTTGTTACCATCAAATTCTCAGTCACTGCTGCTGTTTCCAGGGAGATACTGTCAGTATGGGCGTGAAATAGTGTTCACATGTGATACTCCTCGGAGGCAGGAGAGAAACTGGCCCCAAGAGATGCAGAAGACACCGGTCATGAGAGATACTGAAGAAGACACCGGTCATGAGAGACACTGAAGAAGACACCGGTCATCAGAGACACTGAAGAAGACACCGGTCATGAGAGACACTGAAGAAGACACTGGTCATGAGAGACACTGAAGAAGACA
The DNA here is from genome assembly GCF_964204655.1 of Triturus cristatus. Taxonomy (NCBI): domain Eukaryota; kingdom Metazoa; phylum Chordata; class Amphibia; order Caudata; family Salamandridae; genus Triturus; species Triturus cristatus. The sequence goes on from NC_140587.1 coordinate 163,639,352, forward strand.
CTGGTCATGAGAGACACTGAAGAAGACACTGGTCATGAGAGACACTGAAGAAGACACCGGTCATGAGAGACACTGAAGAAGACACCGGTCATCAGAGACACTGAAGAAGACACCGGTCATGAGAGACACTGAAGAAGACACCGGTCATCAGAGACACTGAAGAAGACACTGGTCATGAGAGACACTGAAGAAGACACCGGTCATGAGAGACACTGAAGAAGACAATGGTCATGAGAGACACTGAAGAAGACACCGGTCATGAGAGACACTGAAGAAGACACCGGTCATGAGAGACACTGAAGAAGACACCGGTCATCAGAGACACTGAAGAAGACACCGGTCATCAGAGACACTGAAGAAGACACCGGTCATCAGAGACACTGAAGAAGACACCGGTCATGAGAGACACTGAAGAAGACACTGGTCATCAGAGACACTGAAGAAGACACCGGTCATCAGAGACACTGAAGAAGACACCGGTCATGAGAGACACTGAAGAAGACACCGGTCATGAGAGACACTGAAAAAGACACCGGTCATCAGAGACACTGAAGAAGACACCGGTCATGAGAGACACTGAAGAAGACACCGGTCATGAGAGACACTGAAGAAGACAATGGTCATGAGAGACACTGAAGAAGACACTGGTCATGAGAGACACTGAAGAAGACACCGGTCATGAGAGACACTGAAGAAGACACCGGTCATGAGAGACACTGAAGAAGAAACCGGTCATGAGAGACACTGAAGAAGACACCGGTCATGAGAGACACTGAAGAAGACAATGGTCATGAGAGACACTGAAGAAGACACCGGTCATGAGAGACACTGAAGAAGACACCGGTCATGAGAGACAACGAAGAAGACACTGGTCATGAGAGACACTGAAGAAGACACCGGTCATGAGAGACACTGAAGAAGACAATGGTCATGAGAGACACTGAAGAAGACACCGGTCATGAGAGACACTGAAGAAGACACCGGTCATGAGAGACACTGAAGAAGACACCGGTCATCAGAGACACTGAAGAAGACACCGGTCATCAGAGACACTGAAGAAGACACCGGTCATCAGAGACACTGAAGAAGACACCGGTCATCAGAGACACTGAAGAAGACAATGGTCATGAGAGACACTGAAGAAGACACTGGTCATGAGAGACACTGAAGAAGACACCGGTCATGAGAGACACTGAAGAAGACACCGGTCATGAGAGACACTGAAGAAGACACCGGTCAGGAGAGACACTGAAGAAGACACCGGTCATGAGAGACACTGAAGAAGACACCGGTCATGAGAGACACTGAAGAAGACACCGGTCATGAGAGACAACGAAGAAGACAATGGTCATGAGAGACAACGAAGAAGACACCGGTCATGAGAGACACTGAAGAAGACACCGGTCATGAGAGACACTGAAGAAGACACCGGTCATGAGAGACACTGAAGAAGACACCGGTCATGAGAGACACTGAAGAAGACACTGGTCATGAGAGACACTGAAGAAGACACCGGTCATGAGAGACACTGAAGAAGACACCGGTCATGAGAGACACTGAAGAAGACACCGGTCATGAGAGACACTGAAGAAGACACCGGTCAGGAGAGACACTGAAGAAGACACCGGTCATGAGAGACACTGAAGAAGACACCGGTCATGAGAGACACTGAAGAAGACACCGGTCATGAGAGACAACGAAGAAGACAATGGTCATGAGAGACAACGAAGAAGACACCGGTCATGAGAGACACTGAAGAAGACACCGGTCATGAGAGACACTGAAGAAGACACCGGTCATGAGAGACACTGAAGAAGACACTGGTCATGAGAGACACTGAAGAAGACACCGGTCATGAGAGACACTGAAGAAGACACCGGTCATGAGAGACACTGAAGAAGACACTGGTCATGAGAGACACTGAAGAAGACACCGGTCATGAGAGACACTGAAGAAGACAATGGTCATGAGAGACACTGAAGAAGACACCGGTCATGAGAGACACTGAAGAAGACACCGGTCATGAGAGACACTGAAGAAGACACTGGTCATGAGAGACACTGAAGAAGACACCGGTCATCAGAGACACTGAAGAAGACACCGGTCATGAGAGACACTGAAGAAGACACCGGTCATGAGAGACACTGAAGAAGACACCGGTCATGAGAGACACTGAAGAAGACACCGGTCATGAGAGACACTGAAGAAGACAATGGTCATGAGAGACACTGAAGAAGACACCGGTCATGAGAGACACTGAAGAAGACACCGGTCATGAGAGACAACGAAGAAGACACTGGTCATGAGAGACACTGAAGAAGACACCGGTCATGAGAGACACTGAAGAAGACAATGGTCATGAGAGACACTGAAGAAGACACCGGTCATGAGAGACACTGAAGAAGACACCGGTCATGAGAGACACTGAAGAAGACACCGGTCATCAGAGACACTGAAGAAGACACCGGTCATCAGAGACACTGAAGAAGACACCGGTCATCAGAGACACTGAAGAAGACAATGGTCATGAGAGACACTGAAGAAGACACTGGTCATGAGAGACACTGAAGAAGACACCGGTCATGAGAGACACTGAAGAAGACACCGGTCATGAGAGACACTGAAGAAGACACCGGTCATGAGAGACACTGAAGAAGACACCGGTCATGAGAGACACTGAAGAAGACACCGGTCATGAGAGACACTGAAGAAGACACCGGTCAGGAGAGACACTGAAGAAGACACCGGTCATGAGAGACACTGAAGAAGACACCGGTCATGAGAGACACTGAAGAAGACACCGGTCATGAGAGACAACGAAGAAGACAATGGTCATGAGAGACAACGAAGAAGACACCGGTCATGAGAGACACTGAAGAAGACACCGGTCATGAGAGACACTGAAGAAGACACCGGTCATGAGAGACACTGAAGAAGACACTGGTCATGAGAGACACTGAAGAAGACACTGGTCATGAGAGACACTGAAGAAGACACCGGTCATGAGAGACACTGAAGAAGACACCGGTCATGAGAGACACTGAAGAAGACACCGGTCATGAGAGACACTGAAGAAGACACCGGTCATGAGAGACACTGAAGAAGACACCGGTCATGAGAGACAACGAAGAAGACAATGGTCATGAGAGACAACGAAGAAGACACCGGTCATGAGAGACACTGAAGAAGACACCGGTCATGAGAGACACTGAAGAAGACACCGGTCATGAGAGACACTGAAGAAGACACTGGTCATGAGAGACACTGAAGAAGACACCGGTCATGAGAGACACTGAAGAAGACACCGGTCATGAGAGACACTGAAGAAGACACCGGTCATCAGAGACACTGAAGAAGACACCGGTCATCAGAGACACTGAAGAAGACACTGGTCATGAGAGACACTGAAGAAGACACCGGTCATGAGAGACACTGAAGAAGACAATGGTCATGAGAGACACTGAAGAAGACACCGGTCATGAGAGACACTGAAGAAGACACCGGTCAGGAGAGACACTGAAGAAGACACTGGTCATGAGAGACACTGAAGAAGACACCGGTCATCAGAGACACTGAAGAAGACACCGGTCATGAGAGACACTGAAGAAGACACCGGTCATGAGAGACACTGAAGAAGACACCGGTCATGAGAGACACTGAAGAAGACACTGATTATGAGACACATGGAGGAAGACTTTCCTGGAGAAATACTCAACAATACTCTGGTCATGCCTAAGGCAATGCAAGACACTGAAAATTAGATACTCTAGGCATTATAGAGAGACACTGGAGCTAAAAGATACACTGTGCATGTGTGGGAGCAGTGATTCATCTGGTCTCTGAGGGAGACACTGAATCACAGCGATACCAGGTGAAAGGAACGGAGACAACAATTACAACCCCTTCCCATGGAGTATTCTGTGTGAGAGACCCCAACCTGGAAAAAAGATGCAAATGCTTTGCCTTACTCCGAGATGTCTGGGATGGTGACCTGCTCGTTGATAATTCCCGCATCAGAACGTTTCTCTGACTTCTTCACTTGCAACCCTTGCGCATTCTGACAAAGAAAGAGGAAAGGGCTATTATGCAGAATATATTCACCTCATTCACAAGATAAAAAGTTTCATGCCCTGCAACTTAGCTTTCAGCAGCAGCAGTGACCTACTGAGATTTAACAGCAGCTTCAAGTTGTACACCAGAATACGTGTCAGAAATGGGCACAAGTGCGAACTCATGGGTGGGCTCTGGTCTGAGTACTGTGGAGTGTAAGAGGGAGGGATGTCACTTACAGTGGTGGGCTATAGGTTGTAGCACTGGAGAGCACCAGGAGGATGAGCCTGAGTACTGCAGCGTATAAGAGGGAGGAATGTAAAACTCGTCTCTAGGATTCAGACGGCCTAGAGATGGCCACTAGCTATTGGGCTAAGTAATGGAGGGCGTACGAGTGAGTAAATGCCATGGCTCTAGTAGGTTCTGGGCTTCAGAGAGCACTACATGGATGCATGCTCTTCCACTTACAGGGAGCGGTTGAGAACCAGATGGCACTGAAGGGAGGTAATGAACATGCAATATTGGGCACTGGAAATTGGATGAACGCGAACCCATACACCCGCAGAGAGGCTCAATACTGAAGGCTTTGGAGGGGGGAGGGGAGGGTTGCCCATACAAAATGAGATTGAAAAGAAGTAAAGGAACACCCTCACACCAGTCGGCTCAAGGCCTGCAGGATAGATTCCCTTACGGGACTGGGCTATGAGCTTCAGTAATGGAGGCCAGAGGTGGCAGCAAATATCCTCACTGGGAAAGGGTCTGGACATTATTACTGTAAGAGAACTACACCATGGCTGTACAGGGATTGTGCACTCTTTGTTCCACAAGTGAGCTTCTAGCATGGAAGACATCTTCAGGAAATGTGCTTGGATTTCATGGGATTGAGTTGTCGGGACAGGGGGCTACCTTTCATGACCATGTACTCTGTGATAAGGGTGTCCAGAAGTGTGAAAAGTAACTTACGTGAACTGTGACTGTGATAGATTCCGCTACAGGCCTCATCACATGGTCAAGAACGAAGACCCGGAACTTCACTGTAAGGCAACAGAGTATGAATTAGGTTGATGTGATCTACGGCATACAAGGCCCATGGGCCAGACCTCGGGCATTGCACAAGAGCCCAAACAGGAATGCATCCTGGATTACGAGCCCAAGCTGCTCTCAGCTCAGGAATATTCCTTGAACTCATCCATCTTAATAAACATTTCCCTGTTGTGTTTTGGAAGTGGGTTTTTGGTCACAGAAGAAGAAAGGGAACAATGACAAAATGAGCAAAGGAATGTGTGCAAGCGAGCTTTTGCACGCTGCCTTACAAAGCCAGAGGCACAACCCTTGAAGGTAGCCTGCTGCTCCAGCAGCAGCACCTCCAACCCTTACAAACACCCCAGAACCTGTATTGGTCTGACCAACTCATCCTGCAGAGAAGACAGCAACACCTCTCTGGATTTCATGGTGAAGATATAAGGTGTCAGGAAGGAGTATCAGGGCACCCAGTCTGATAGGGACTTGTTAGGTCTGTGAGAGTACCAATGCCCTTACAGGCTATGCCTATGGCATTTGAGGCTTTGTGTAGACTATCACTGCCATTATCAGCCCTGGTAGATGAAAAGCAGAAGGCGCACCAATGAGAGCCGGTGGATCTTTTATTCTGATGTTTACTGTGTTATCCTAGATGAATGAACTGTGGTTTTAAGAGTTCTTATGTACTCTTATGAATTTTGGTCATACATCGAGGATGGACTCTTTGATTATGTACTTGACATTTTTATAGGTTACAACTCGGTGAGTATTAAATTGTTATATTCATATGTTTATATATCTAAGAATAACCTTATGTGAATATTTAAATATTCATATATATGTATATTTTGAATTCAGTAGTTATAATAGCAAGAAAATAACCCTATATTCCTATATTGCAACAATGACATCTTCTGCTACAAATGTTTATTTTTTAATATCACTCTAAAGAAAGAATAATTGCATTTTAGAATATATAGTGCGCTGTCCTTACCTGAAATAGTAATATAATAATGCAGGATTTATATACCTCAAAACATTTAGATGTTACAGTGGTTTGTTCATGCTGTCAAATCGGTCTGGACTGGACAGCTCGTAGCACTACACACATCAATTCAAATTTAATTGACATTGAAAAGTTGGATTGAAGGACAGCATATGTCTCAAACAAGGGCTGGTACTATCTCACCACCTGGTTTATTGTGAAGTGTAGATTCTACATGGAAATGACTCTAATAGTCTGTTTTCTGGTTCAATTTGCTGAGAAAGTAAACTTGTAAGTTCAATACTGAAAATACTGCAAAACACAAAGTTATTACTGGGCTGATCCCTTGCCGCATAAAGCACACGCTGAGCAGCATCCTCGCCTCACGGTACAATGGCATCCTTCTCCGTATTGATGCCTGCTCATGCCAGGCCACGTGTAAAGCCCGACGCAGACTTCTCTGGTCAGTGAATGAGCTTAGCCTCTTCAATGCCTATGACGAGCTGGTCTCGTCATGGGCCGCGGTTGCGCTGTGCCCATGACTAGACCAGCTTGTCATAAACCCTGCCCGCTAATACAACGGCCGGCACAGGGCGGGGAAAGGGGCGGGCACTGAAGGGGTTAACCCATACTGATACCAAACCATCCACTTTCCAGGTGAATTGTGAGACATGAATATCAATTGTCCGTCAATCATCAGCCTCTGCCAGCCTCCAGGTTGTTACAGTAGAAACATTTGATCTGTTGATCCATACAATACACTCACTTTGCACCCAGAGAAATGAAAGGTAAACACAGACCTCCATGTTAGAATGATTAGAAGCAGTTTATTATGGGGAGTTGGTCAACACTTGAACCTCTGAATTTGAATAAGCAGAAAGTGCTACAAGTAAAACACTTTAAAGGACTCTTTGTTAGTGATTATCCAGCATAAATCCTCAAAGGCACCTCCTTCACCCCTAGTTCCAGCACCTCAGTGTGCCAGTAAAAAAATCATATGATAGTGATCAAAAACCCCAGAGGAGCGCATTTCTTCAAAGAGAGCCACTTACCCTCCTGGGCGGGTGTGTAGATGGGCTTTTCTGTCTGGGTGAACAGGTACCCCTTCTTGGTGGAGAGCAGGATGGGAACCTTTCTGTCTTTCGGAAACACAGGGCCTGAAGCAACCAGTTGGATGTATTTTTGCTTCTTCAGAATTTCAAGTTCGCAAGTTTTCACCTGCTGGGCTGTGACCTGTGAGAGGAAAGACCAGAAACTGTCAGGTGCAGTTGACAACTGGAACCAGTGTGCTGTAGAAACTTTGCAGTTGTATCATGTCCAGAGAACTTATGCTAAGCAGATCATTCAGGTTACCAAGCCTAGTAAAGCATGGCTCCTTGTAAGATAATTCACTTGGTTGCCCACCTGTATGAGAATTCCGTGGAGTGGAAGACACAGTTTCATATCCCAAAGGGGTGTTGCCGCTTTGTAAACGTCAGGGCTCCTCACAGTGGACAAGCCTTATTTGAGATTCTCCTCTGTATCTAGGACAACTAAGCTTCAAACCTCACCCCCTCAAAAAGAGCAGCCAGTAGAGCAGTTACTGCATGGGATGGTCTTCCTCCTACACTGGTTCCATGACACAGCAGGGACAGCAGTGGGTACAGGACGATAAAAGAGCTGCCACGCTGCTTGCAGCAAGGTTCTCCTTACCCATGGCAACACGTCCACTGGAGGGGATAGGAAAACTCCATGGAATGGCTCAACAAAGGCTTCCTCGGCAGCCTGTTGTGAAAAAAACTCGAAGCCCAGAAGGGCATTTTCCAAAGATTTCGGATGTGGGTGGCAGGTTGGGAAATGGGGGATCTTTAGCATGCTACTCTAACGGGCAGAAGGGGTGGAACAAAAGGAACCGTTACACCCTATTTAAGAACGGCATTTCCTAATGGTCTGCAACATGCAAAGAGATTTATAGGGGGTGTTCTAACGGATTTAGTAAACAATATCGTATTGTAGTGGAGACAGGATTTTATGTACACACATTGCTATGTTAGCATAAGCACTTTAGAAGTTAAACGCCATCTTGCCACTTTGCTGCTTTTGCACACAACACTACAGGTAACTGTTATTACAAGTAAAACTACTTGCTTGCTTTTTCTTCACATAAGAACGGTCTGTTGTTCACATCCCTAGACGTGCCCCGCGATCTTAGTCTGAACACTGTGTGCAGAAGCCGTCAAGGTCAAATAACAATGTATGCTGTTGAATTCAGGTTGATCGGCCCACGCTCTAGACAGAACAAGCACACAGCTGCAAATATCTGAAACTCGGGTGCCTTTAATATTGCATTTGCATGCATGATTCAGACACTTGGAGAAAACCTTTCCAGACACAGAGAGCAGAGCTGATCCTGTGATGTGATTCACCTAAGCTGATCTTTGAGGTATGGGGTTCCCCATTCAAACCTAGGTACCTTCTATTAGTTTCATAAAACTAGCTTACTAGAGAAGGGAGGGTGGCTGTTTTCCACTATTATTTGTAATATGATTTCTCCCTTCATTTTCTATGGTATTGTAACAATGCTGACGGTTTTGTTTTTTATCATTTGTCTGCTTATGTTGGCCCAAGTACTGCACCTTAGAGCACGTAGTTAAAAATAAACATTTTAAACTTTTCCGTGTCTCTGATTACTCTTGTTGTGGACTGATATGAGAATAATAACGAAAAAGTGTTTCTGATTCCCACCATTGCTGAGAGTACTCTAAGTCGCTTGTTCTGGGTTGTCTAATCATTGGTAGCTTTGAGATGATACGGAGAACGAATGAGACACTGATGCTAGTCGGATAGGGGTTCTGGGTACTGAGGTGAGTTTTACTTGTAATAACAGCTACCTGCTCTGTCGTGTGCAAAAGCAGCAAAGTGGCAAGATGGCGTTTTACGTTACAACAAACAAATGATGGACGGAATGCTGACAATGCAGACATTCTCCCCCAGTCAAGAGATCTGGGTTAAATCCATCGTTCTTTTGCCCACTACACCACCCCAGTTTAGACATGGCCATATGCAAATCAGTCTTGACCCTGTGCCTCATGGGAACAGTCCAGCCCGAACTGCCAAGCCATGTCTTCCCTGGACCGGAATCAAGCATCCTAGGACCGGTTTCTGGCTATCAGCCGTCATCAGCCAGGATAGCTTGACTCCAGTGGCGTAGTGAGCACGGGTCCCACGTCTGGGAATACCCATCCCACTTAGGGCGAAAAGCGTTACAACAAACAAATGATGGACGGAATGCTGACAATGCAGACATTCTCCCCCAGTCAAGAGATCTGGGTTAAATCCATCGTTCTTTTGCCCACTACACCACCCCAGTTTAGACATGGCCATATGCAAATCAGTCTTGACCCTGTGCCTCATGGGAACAGTCCAGCCCGAACTGCCAAGCCATGTCTTCCCTGGACCGGAATCAAGCATCCTAGGACCGGTTTCTGGCTATCAGCCGTCATCAGCCAGGATAGCTTGACTCCAGTGGCGTAGTGAGCACGGGTCCCACGTCTGGGAATACCCATCCCACTTAGGGCGAAAAGCGTTACAACAAACAAATGATGGACGGAATGCTGACAATGCAGACATTCTCCCCCAGTCAAGAGATCTGGGTTAAATCCATCGTTCTTTTGCCCACTACACCACCCCAGTTTAGACATGGCCATATGCAAATCAGTCTTGACCCTGTGCCTCATGGGAACAGTCCAGCCCGAACTGCCAAGCCATGTCTTCCCTGGACCGGAATCAAGCATCCTAGGACCGGTTTCTGGCTATCAGCCGTCATCAGCCAGGATAGCTTGACTCCAGTGGCGTAGTGAGCACGGGTCCCACGTCTGGGAATACCCATCCCACTTAGGGCGAAAAGCGTTACAACAAACAAATGATGGACGGAATGCTGACAATGCAGACATTCTCCCCCAGTCAAGAGATCTGGGTTAAATCCATCGTTCTTTTGCCCACTACACCACCCCAGTTTAGACATGGCCATATGCAAATCAGTCTTGACCCTGTGCCTCATGGGAACAGTCCAGCCCGAACTGCCAAGCCATGTCTTCCCTGGACCGGAATCAAGCATCCTAGGACCGGTTTCTGGCTATCAGCCGTCATCAGCCAGGATAGCTTGACTCCAGTGGCGTAGTGAGCACGGGTCCCACGTCTGGGAATACCCATCCCACTTAGGGCGAAAAGCGTTACAACAAACAAATGATGGACGGAATGCTGACAATGCAGACATTCTCCCCCAGTCAAGAGATCTGGGTTAAATCCATCGTTCTTTTGCCCACTACACCACCCCAGTTTAGACATGGCCATATGCAAATCAGTCTTGACCCTGTGCCTCATGGGAACAGTCCAGCCCGAACTGCCAAGCCATGTCTTCCCTGGACCGGAATCAAGCATCCTAGGACCGGTTTCTGGCTATCAGCCGTCATCAGCCAGGATAGCTTGACTCCAGTGGCGTAGTGAGCACGGGTCCCACGTCTGGGAATACCCATCCCACTTAGGGCGAAAAGCGTTACAACAAACAAATGATGGACGGAATGCTGACAATGCAGACATTCTCCCCCAGTCAAGAGATCTGGGTTAAATCCATCGTTCTTTTGCCCACTACACCACCCCAGTTTAGACATGGCCATATGCAAATCAGTCTTGACCCTGTGCCTCATGGGAACAGTCCAGCCCGAACTGCCAAGCCATGTCTTCCCTGGACCGGAATCAAGCATCCTAGGACCGGTTTCTGGCTATCAGCCGTCATCAGCCAGGATAGCTTGACTCCAGTGGCGTAGTGAGCACGGGTCCCACGTCTGGGAATACCCATCCCACTTAGGGCGAAAAACGATGGATTTAGGCCCAGATCTCTGTACTGGGGTGAATGTATGACATTGTTCTGCATTCTGTCCATCAATTGTTGATTTAGCATTTGTCGCCCCGAGTGGGAAGGGTATGCCCAGACGTGGGTCCCTTGCTCTCCATGCCACTGGAATCAAGCTATCCTGGCTGAAGAGGGGTGAAACCCCGAAACCGGTCCTAGGATGCTTGTTTCCAGTCCAGGGAGGACCTGGCTTGGCAGTTCGGGCTGGACTGTTCCCATGAGGCACAGGGTCAAGACTGATTTGCATATGGCTGGGTTCAAACTGGAACGGCATGGTGAGCAAAAAAACGATGGATTTAGGCCCAGATCTCTGTACTGGGGTGAATGTATGACATTGTTCTGCATTCTGTCCATCAATTGTTGATTTAGCATTTGTCGCCCCGAGTGGGAAGGGTATGCCCAGACGTGGGTCCCTTGCTCTCCATGCCACTGGAATCAAGCTATCCTGGCTGAAGAGGGGTGAAACCCCGAAACCGGTCCTAGGATGCTTGTTTCCAGTCCAGGGAGGACCTGGCTTGGCAGTTCGGGCTGGACTGTTCCCATGAGGCACAGGGTCAAGACTGATTTGCATATGGCTGGGTTCAAACTGGAACGGCATGGTGAGCAAAAAAACGATGGATTTAGGCCCAGATCTCTGTACTGGGGTGAATGTATGACATTGTTCTGCATTCTGTCCATCAATTGTTGATTTAGCATTTGTCGCCCCGAGTGGGAAGGGTATGCCCAGACGTGGGTCCCTTGCTCTCCATGCCACTGGAATCAAGCTATCCTGGCTGAAGAGGGGTGAAACCCCGAAACCGGTCCTAGGATGCTTGTTTCCAGTCCAGGGAGGACCTGGCTTGGCAGTTCGGGCTGGACTGTTCCCATGAGGCACAGGGTCAAGACTGATTTGCATATGGCTGGGTTCAAACTGGAACGGCATGGTGAGCAAAAAAACGATGGATTTAGGCCCAGATCTCTGTACTGGGGTGAATGTATGACATTGTTCTGCATTCTGTCCATCAATTGTTGATTTAGCATTTGTCGCCCCGAGTGGGAAGGGTATGCCCAGACGTGGGTCCCTTGCTCTCCATGCCACTGGAATCAAGCTATCCTGGCTGAAGAGGGGTGAAACCCCGAAACCGGTCCTAGGATGCTTGTTTCCAGTCCAGGGAGGACCTGGCTTGGCAGTTCGGGCTGGACTGTTCCCATGAGGCACAGGGTCAAGACTGATTTGCATATGGCTGGGTTCAAACTGGAACGGCATGGTGAGCAAAAAAACGATGGATTTAGGCCCAGATCTCTGTACTGGGGTGAATGTATGACATTGTTCTGCATTCTGTCCATCAATTGTTGATTTAGCATTTGTCGCCCCGAGTGGGAAGGGTATGCCCAGACGTGGGTCCCTTGCTCTCCATGCCACTGGAATCAAGCTATCCTGGCTGAAGAGGGGTGAAACCCCGAAACCGGTCCTAGGATGCTTGTTTCCAGTCCAGGGAGGACCTGGCTTGGCAGTTCGGGCTGGACTGTTCCCATGAGGCACAGGGTCAAGACTGATTTGCATATGGCTGGGTTCAAACTGGAACGGCATGGTGAGCAAAAAAACGATGGATTTAGGCCCAGATCTCTGTACTGGGGTGAATGTATGACATTGTTCTGCATTCTGTCCATCAATTGTTGATTTAGCATTTGTCGCCCCGAGTGGGAAGGGTATGCCCAGACGTGGGTCCCTTGCTCTCCATGCCACTGGAATCAAGCTATCCTGGCTGAAGAGGGGTGAAACCCCGAAACCGGTCCTAGGATGCTTGTTTCCAGTCCAGGGAGGACCTGGCTTGGCAGTTCGGGCTGGACTGTTCCCATGAGGCACAGGGTCAAGACTGATTTGCATATGGCTGGGTTCAAACTGGAACGGCATGGTGAGCAAAAAAACGATGGATTTAGGCCCAGATCTCTGTACTGGGGTGAATGTATGACATTGTTCTGCATTCTGTCCATCAATTGTTGATTTAGCAAGATGGCGTTTTACATCTAAAGCGCTTATGCTAACATAGCAATGTGTGCACATAGAACCCCGTCTCCACTACAGTTCCATAGTATTCAAGCATCTGGTAGCGCAGATGGATCAGCCGGGGCTGGCTGTCGTGTCGCAAAGATCGTGCAGCCATTGCGGAGCAAACAAATCAACAGCAGCACACCAGCAGACAAGGCGAGAATTAACGGAAGCCCGTCGAAGACGCTGGAAAAAATAGAATGAAAAAATGACAGTATCACACGAAATATTGTTTGGAACGAGGTCACAAGGCCAGAGCCCACAACTTTGAAAAAATGCACCAAGCCAGTTGTTGCCGAGGCATTGAATATAGTGTGAATCAGTGCACCGAAATGAAGTTGGAGATCAGTATTTAAAAGAGCATGCACCTCAGTGCGGGTGTTAGCCACGTGAAGGACAAATCTTTCATGGGAGGAAGTCAGGGCGACTTCTTTTTGAGACAATAGAGCCCTTATTCTGCTCATCTTGTTGAACTCTGCTTTCAAGGTTGGTATGGAAGGCCAGATGGATACATCCAGTCTCACATGCGGGGGTGGGAAAAGGACATTCTTACAGCAGACTACTCGTTGAGAGACAGTTACAATGTACGGAATCCCTTCTAGCATCCCGCAGCATGCCTCATTATTTAAAAGCAAATAACTACTGTTTGCTAATAACGTGAAAGTGGGTGTGATCGCTGGATTTCCCTTCAAAATGCAAGCTAAATTCAGGGCGTGAACGTTGCATGCATCATGCAATTGGATGTTCCTACAGACTACTGAGTGATCAGGTGTGGAAGTGCATTCCTCTCCTTTTAAATAAACCTCTTTACCCTCTCTCAGGCACCTGTATGTAAATGGGAGTGACCAAACTTCATGCAGGAAAGCGGTACCCAATGGTTCATATCTGCTTAAGGCATAGTGTTTCATAAATGAGCTGAAATTAAAGAATGGCAATGGTAGAGTGATTAATTACATTGATAAGCCACACAGCTGAGTTTGATTCGGCCACAGAGAATGGCAAAGCTTTCAACTTTCAATATGCAATAATGAGTATGTCGCATCCTTCATGGACATGAACTGTTGTTTATTAGTCAGATTAAACGGCAGAAATAAAGATGATGTGTTCATATAGCTTCTGCACACAATGTTCAGACTAAGGTCGCGGGGCACGTCTAGGGATGTGAACAACAGACCGTTCTCATGTGAAGAAAAAGCAAGCAAGCAGTTTTACTTGTAATAACAGCTACCTGTAGTGTTGTTTGCAAAAGCAGCAAAGTGGCAAGATGGTGTTTAACTTCTAAAGTGCTTATGCTAACATAGCAATGTGTGTACATAAAACCCTGTATCCACTACACCCTCCCTTGATCGGACCACAAACAGAATATGGAAGCAATGTAGGAACGCAGAGTTCAAGTTCGAGTGAGACAGAACCAAGTCCATATATTGCCAATCCATATAATTGGTAGTGAAAGTTCGAAAACATTTGTTGGGAAAAAGTTAAAGTTAAACATGTAGTTTTGGGTTATCGACATTTGAACTCTCATTGTCGAACCTGCACGGAGCAAAATACCCACAGTTCTGCCCTGGTAGATAGTCTTGTGAGAAAAAGGTTTAAAACAACACTTGACATCATCAATGGCTTTTATAGCCATACACGTCCTCTGTTAGCAGTCAATGGACATCCTTTACTTTAGGTGGCAAACAAAAACATTTAAAAGATTAGCCATGGGCTATAAAAACAGTCCTGGTGTCTTTGCCGCGCGTGTATTCTCTCTGTTGGAGAGCATTGACCATGATGCGTACGCGTATGTTGATGATATCTATCTCACAGACGACGAATTATGGCCACATCTGTGACACGTTGACCGCATCATTGTTATGTTTGCGGACTTCGGTTACATATTTAACTTTGCAAAATCACACATTGCAGAGTATACTGTGTTGTTTTTGGGCTATGAACTCAACAACGAAGGTCGAGGTTTAGCACCTAACTTCCTGGAGAGATGCACGTGTTTTCGCGCTCCGACAACTCTGAAAAAACTACAATCGTTGCTGGTTTTTTTAAATTTCGGGCGTACTTACATTCCCGATTATGCCCAGGGTATCAAGCCGCAATATGCCTTGGTACAACCTGCTTTTTCCAAATCGAGCTGGCTGCCAGAACATTCAGCTATCCTGCAATCTTTGCCTGCAGATCTTCTAGCTTCTAAATACTTACTGACGCGTGATAACCACACAAACCTGGTAATAAGAATTGTGCATGGTGCAGTGGGTTTCACGTACTTAACATTCAATGAGGGAGAAACAGCCCCTATTGCTTACAAGTCACACCTGTACACTTTGGCTGAAATGCACTTTTCCACTGTCGAAAAGGTTTTGACTGCAGTGCAGATGGTGATTCTGAAAGAGAGAGCGCTGTCGCAAGGGAAACGCATGTTGGTTGTCACACCGTATCCTGCCCTAGAGGCAGTGACAAAAACCAGTGTACCAAATTCTAAAGCTCTGCATCCACGTTGGCTACAATGGGCCACTACTTTGACGTCTCCGGATGTCACTTTCATCTTTGATGCCTCATTGCAGACTCAGGAGTATTTACAGTATGAATTTGTTCATCCAGCTCCACTGTCCTTGCGCCCGCTTGAGGATTACCATTGTATCATTTACACTGACAGTTCGGCGCAACCGGCGGTGGAATCTAAGCATGCTTATTCAGCGGCCTGCGCAATAGTGGCTGGTACTTTCGGAAATGGTGAATTCAAGTCTGATGTCGTGCACACGCAGACATTGGGTGATTGTACCACCCAGTTGGCAGAGCTTCGTGCTCTGGTGCTTGCACTGGAGTTTGCTGATCCTCGAGTGACTACTCTTGTAGTGAGTGACTCTTTTTACTGTGTTCAGTCTTACAACGACAATTTATTCTTTTGGTCTCAGAATAAGTATCGTGATTCCAAAGGTAGCACAATCAAACATAAAATGCTTTGGGTTCGAGTCGCAGAACTTAAACAACGTCTTCCGCTCGTGAATGTAATTCACACTCTTGGTCACCAGCGCGTCGGGGTACACGCTGTTGGCAACAGTTTAGCTGACGAAGCAACGAAAACAGCAGTGGCAACATATCGAGTAGCAGCAGTTACAAGATCCAAAAGAAAGGTGGATGATGACATCTTGGCAGCAATTGCTGCAACAGAGAAGGGTGATAATTACCATTGTGGTTTCCCTTCTAAATGCTCTTATCAGTTAAGTGCTGATAAAGTTCCCTATATGAGAATTAACGACGTTTATGACAGATTGATTCCCAACACGGACAGCAGACTTTCTTTGATAACAGCAGCTCACGGAGGTATGGCTTCTGCCCATGCCGGAATTTCAGCGACTGTTACTATCTTACAACAACGTTACTGGTGGTGCGGATTGTATAAACAGACTCGTGCTTATGTCATTAATTGTGACATTTGCCAGCAGATTAAACATTCGACTGCTGCACGTCCACCTCAAACACAGTTGTACATATCTAATAAACCACTTGGGTGTGTTTATTTGGATCACTGCAGTCCTTTCTCCTCTGATACTGCATATAGGTATATCTTAGTTGCAGTGGATTAGTGCACACGTTTTCTTGGGGTCTGGCCACAACGGAGTGCTGATGCTCGAACTGTCATCAGGGATTTGCGTGTCTTTGTGGGAAGTTTTGCATGTGGTACCCTCCATTCAGACCAGGGTCCAGCGTTCGCCTCTTAGGTGTACAAGTATGCCATGAGATCTTTGGGAGTCCAAGTCAAATTTTCGTCTCCATACCGGCCTCTGGGCAATAGTGTTGTGGAGCGAATGAACAGTGACTTAAAGCAATCCCTGACAGCTAGGATTTTAGGTACTGGCAAGAACTGGTTGGCCCTTTTGTATAGCATTCGATGTGCACTTAATAATCTCCCTAGAAGGTCTCTGGGTTGGCGGACCCCATACAAAATGCTCTTTGGCATAAATATGTTTGTCCCGGACCTTGATGGTCTAGACATGTCAGCGTCGGCCGCACACTTTGACGTAGATGATCATTCTGCTGAATCTACAAGAGACTCGAGACAGTCTTGCAAAGGAACACTTGCCCTCCACAACTGATGCTGCACTTCAGATTCCGGTAGTTGGCTGGCTACCTCGAGTTGGTGACCTGGTCTGTGAGAAGGTGGAGAACAAGAAGGAGTTCGGCCCCTCTTATCGTGCGCCGGTTCCAGTGCTTGGCGTGCAGGGTACAAGAACAGTCATTTTACCTCCACGTCCTGGTCGCAAGGATAACAGGTACATCTCCATTGACAATATCAAACTACAACGAGTGGCCTATTCTTCTTAGTATGACTCCAGCGGTCTCTTGTCCAGCAATGCTGAGAAATTCTGTTTTAGCTCCGGCAAATACCAACAGGCCTGACGTTGCCTTTGAGATGCATACAGTTACTAATCCTTTATTGCCTCCACCGGCTGGTGGTCCAGTTGAAGATACTTAGTATACTTATCCCACAGATGTGTCGTTGCCTGGTTTACAATCAAGTGCAGTTGACCAGTCACGTTTTTCATTTGACACTAACTCTACAACATCGAAGGCCCCATCGAAAATTTCTATTTTTGCTGTTTGGTTTAAAAGACATTTTTTAATTCCCCCTTGGACTTACATGTGGCTGGGGCTCATATCTATTTTTTTGTTTATGTCGACTGGATTTGTGGTTGTATTTTTCCGTCTGGTAAACTAAAAGATCTGCAATTATATTAATTGATGGAACTTTGGCACCCCACTCCTCATCACACGTCATGAAGAGGGACCAGACTTTTATTAATATTACTGCCTGGCCTGTGTTAGATGGGATTGTATGGGATGCTGTAACATTTCAAATTAATGGTCCAACAGAGGTGATTAATGTCCCCAATGTACTTCGTGTTTCTATGGGGGATGTTGTGAAACAAAACATACGCTCTGATGATTGGGATGTCCAAGCCGTCGAGGCTCTTTTTTCTGATTTGAAATATTATGCTGCTTTTGATGCTGGATATTTATATTTAGACACAGCAAATTATGGAGAATTGTTTTGTTACCAACACTATGGCAATCCTTTCTTGCATAAAGCGAATACATTTAGAAATGTCATTAATTATACGCAATGGGAACATTGTCCAGCACCGGTTGAAGGCAGCTCCAAAACTCTAGTGAAAACATTTACATATTTTTCTGATTTCAGTGTATCTAAATCAGAAGCCTTTTATTTTAAAATGACTGCTGAATCAGCTTCCAAAGTTAGACTGACCCACACTAAATTACTGTATTCAAAGTCCTTTATGGATGAATTAGCTGTAGGGGGCTATGAGCTGTGGAAAGATACCATTGATCTTAAATCTGCTTGGGGTTCTAAAGCATGGCAGGTACAAGGCACAGAAGCACTGCATCGTGCATGCCTTGTTCCTAACCACCTGTTGTTTTTGAATTCTACTAATTTTCAGACCACCTGCTTTGGATTGGCTACTTCTAAAAAGGTGAATTCCCCTTCTATTCCTGATCTGGGCGCTTATCCAACATGGGCTAATCACACAGATCTGTCCCTTGATGAATTGCAGTCATTCATTACTAATACATCCTTCAATGTTTTTCTATTCTGGATCATCAAGGATGGTTATTATGGCAGAAGAGTTCAGATTCCTGTCAGCATCGTTTTCTGGGTCTGCTCCCCGGTTAGACACAGGTTAGGGTGGATCCCCGATTTGAATCTTCCCATTCGGTCACTATCTATTCCTTAGGTAAATTATGTCAAAACTGGCTGCAACACTCCACCTTGGCCTCTGTTAAACTTAATTTGTCCAAATTAAATGACAAAGTAAATCTGAATGATTGGGTGGCAGGTCCAAAAGATGGGTGTATGCTGTTTACAACGAAGTTTGGAAATTATCTCAAACTGAAGCTGCTTCTAGATTAAGAGCTATCGATCAAGCAAATTTGAAAAAAGTGCTAGCTGTGATTGATAATAGCATTAACACCCTTTCTTCCAGAATTTACATACTAGATAATATTGTTTCATCTGTTGTGGATATTGTACAGGATGATATGTCTATTTTATATCATGGTCAAAATCAATTGCGTTCTATAATGCAGTTTGCCTGGACTTTTTAAACATTGAAGGCTGGGAAAGTTCCCTGGGACTACATGGACACATCATCTTTATTCCTGCCGTTTAATCTGACTGATAAACAACAGTTCATGTCCATTAAGGATGCAACATACTCATTATTGCATATTGAAAAGTTGGAACCCTTACCATTCTCTGTGGCCAAATCGAACTCAGCTGTGTGGCTTACCCATGGATTAATCACTCTACTATTTCCATTGTTTAAGTTCAGTTCATATATGAAACAGTATGCCTTAGGCAGATACGAACCATTGGGTATCGCTAACCTGCATGAAGTTTGGTCACTCCCATTTACATACAGGTGCCTGAGAGAGGGTAAAGAGGTTTATTTAAATAGAGAGGAATGCACTTCCACACCTGATCACTCAGTAGTCTGTAGGAACATCCAATTGCATGGCGCATGCAACGTTCACGCCCCAAATTTAGCTTGCATTTTGAAGGGAAATCCTGTGCCAGCGATCACACCCACTTTCACTATATTAGCAAACGGTAGTTATTTGCTTTTAAATAATGAGGCATGCTGCGGGATGCTGAAACTCTTGGGAAAGGCAGCTGCTATAGAGCTCCAAAATTACTTAGAGAATCCTCCAGCATTTGCAGAATCTGAATTTCACCAAAACACACTGAGATTGCCCTACTAGAAGTACTATGAATGTTCCTTGAAATCTTAAACAAGAAATGTGCAGCAATGGGCATTAAAGTTAATACTTGCCCTCCGTCTTGCCACCAAAACTTTGAGACGGTGTGCAGATGAAGGGCATACAGCCGCTCTGGTGTTGCTAGATCTAAGTGCGGCTTTTGACACCATATCACACAGCCTACTTCTTCAGAGGCTTATGCTGTGCAGTGTCGGTGGCACATCGCTGCGTTGGATGACTTTATTCCTCCAATCCAGTAGCTTCCAAGTTGCCCTAATCCCACACATGTCAGATAGCATTTCACTTTCAGAATGGGTACCACAGGGCTCAATCATGAGTCCCACTTAAATTAACTTCTACATCTGCCCCTTAGTGGACATTGTGGAGTACAATGTGAAAATTGTATCATATATGGACGATACGAAGCTCATAGTCACCTCAAAATGCGGAGGCTGCTGCAGCCCAATTCTCTCTTTTGGCCAGGTGTATGATTTTAGCACTTTGCAACAAATTGCGAGTCGCAAAATGCTATGTACAACAGTGTCTAAGACACTGTTTGCGATTCCCAATGGGTTCGCAAATTGCATGCCTCATGAATATTATTAAGGCAGTTGCAATTTGTGAGCCCACTGGGAATGGCTAGCACTCCCAGGGATGGTGGCCTGCTGGGGTCAGCAAATAACAATGTCTGAGACTGCTTTTAAATAAAGCATTTTTAAAAAAAAATAAAAGTGAAACTTTTCAGTTTCATTTTTTAAGATGATTCTCATCTACAGAGGGAAGGATTCTCAACCTGCAGAAGAGAGGATCTGCAATAACCAAGAGGAGAGGTCTCAGCCTATAGATGGGAGGATTCAACAATAATGTACATACAATATGATTCTCATCTACAGAGGTGAGGATTCTCAACCTGCAGAAAGGAAGATCTGCAATAATCAATAGTAGGGGGGACTCAGCATAAACATAAGAGGATTCTCAATAATGTACATTGCGGATGATTCTCAGCTAAAGAGGGGAGGATTATTATATTAGACAGGAGCGTTCTCAATAACATGTACAAGTATAATAGGTAGGGTAATCAATCTACATGAGGAGGGGGGAATCTATAACACCTTCAAAGGGCAGGATTCTCAACCTGCAGAAAGGAGGATCTGCAATAACCAATAGATGTGGGGGGCGGTCTCAGTCTATACATAGGAGGATTCAATCCTCTACACAGTGTTTGATTCTCATTCTGCAAATGGGGATTCTCACATCAGAGAGGAGCATTCTCAATAACCTGTAGAAGGGAGGGTTATCAATCTACAGAATGGAGGAATCTATAAAACCTACAAAGGGGAGGATTCTCAACCTGCAGAAGAGAGGATCTGCAATAACCAAGAGGAGGGGTCTCAGCCTATAGATGGGAGGATTCACAATAATGTACATATCATATGATTCTCATTTACAGAGGAGAGGATTCTCAACCTGCAGAACAGAGGATCTGCAATAACCAAGAGGAGGGGGTCTCAGCATAAACGTAGGAGTATTCTCAATAATGTACATTGCGGATGATTCTCAGTTAAAGAGGGGAGGATTATTATATTAGAGAGGAGTGTTCTCAATAACATGTACAAGTATTATAGTTAGGGTAATCAATCTACATGAGGGGAATCTATAACACCTACAAAGGGCAGGATTCTCAACCTGCAGAAAGGAGGATCTGCAATAACCAATAGTTGTGGGGGGGGGTTCTCAGTCTATACATAGGAGGATTCAATCCTCTACACAGTGTCTGATTCTCATGCTGCAGATGGGGATTCTCACTTTAGAGGGGAGGATTCTCACATCAGAGAGGAGCATTCTCAATAACCTGTAGAAGGGAGGGTACTCAATCTACAGAATAATGGAATCTATAAAGGGGAGGATTCTCAACCTACAGAAGGGAGGATCTGCAATAACCAAGAGGAGGGGGTCTCAGCCTATAGATGGGAGGATTCACAATAATGTACATAGCATATGATTCTAATCTACAGAACTGAGGATTCTCAACCTGCAGAAGGAAGGATCTGCAATAATCAATAGTAGGGGGTCTCAGCATAAACATAGTAATGTACACTGCGGATGATTCTCAGTTACAGAGGGGAGGATTATTATATTAGACAGGAGCGTTCTCAATAACATGTACAAGGAGGGGGAAATCTATAACACCTACAAAGGGCAGGATTTTCAACCTGCAGAAAGGAGGGTCTGCAATAACCAATAGTGTGGGGGGGGCTCAGTCTATACATAGGAGGATTCAATCCTCTACACAGTGTCTGATTCTCATGCTGCAGATGGGGATTCTCACTTCAGAGTGGAGGATTCTCACATCAGAGGGGAGCATTCTCAATAACCTGTAGGAGGGAGGGTTATCAATCTACAAGGGGAGGTATCTATAAAACCTACAAAGGGGAGGATTCTCAACCTACTAAAGGGAGGATCTGCAATAACCAATAGTAGGGGGTCTCCTTAACCTATACATAGGAGGAGTCTCACTAATCTACATCGTGGATGATTCCTATCTACAGAGGGGAGGATTCTCACATCAGGTGGGAGGGTTCTCAATAACCTGCAGAAGGAAGGGTAATCAATCTGTAGAAGGGGGAATCTCAATAAATTACAAAGGGGAGGATTCTCATCTACAGAGGGTGGATTCTCATCCTGCAGAAGGGAGGGTCTGCATTAATCAATAGTGGGGAAGGGGGGTCTTAGCCTATACATAGGACTCAGAGGAATCTCAATAATGTACATAGCGGATAATTCTCATCTACAGAAGGGGGGATTCTCAATCTGCGGAAGGTAGGCTCTGTAATGCCAATGGTAGGGGGGGGTTTCAGCATATACATAGGAGGATTCTCAATAATTACATAGAGGATGATTCTCATCTACAGAGGGGAGGGTTCTCGCATCAGAGAGGAGCGTTCTCAATAACCTGTAAAAGGAAGGGTTATCAATCTACAGAAGGAAGGAATCTATAAATCCTACAAAGGGGAGGATACTCATGTTCGACGGCAGTGTTCAAAATAACCTGCAGAAAGAAAGGTCATAGATCTACAGAAAGGAGGAATCTATAAAACTTACAAAGGGTAGGATTCTCACCCGCAGAAAGGAGGATCTACAATAACCAATAGTGTGGGGGGGTGTCTCAACCTATACATAGGAGGATTCAGTCCTCTATACAGAGTGTGATTCTCATGCTACAGAGGGAGATTCTCACTTCAGAGGGGAGGATTCTCACATCAGAGAGGAGCATTCTCAATAACCTGTAGAAGGGAGGGCAATCAATCTACAGAATGAAGGAATCTATAAAACCTACAAAGGGGAGGATTCTCAACCTACAGAAGGGAGGATCTGCAATAACCAATAGTATGGGGGGTTCAGCATACACATAGGAGGAGTCTCAGTAATCTACATCGTTTATGATTCTCATCTACAGAGGGGAGGATTTTCACATCAGAGGGGAGCGTTCTCAATAACCTGTAAAGGGAAGAGCTATCGATCTACAGAAGGGAAGAATCTATAAAAAGAGGAGGATCCTCAACCTGCAGAGGAGAGGACATTCATTGCACACAGCATTGGGGGGAGATTAAGTCTTCATTAACCTGAAATATTCTGAGAGAAGGATTCTCACTGTGCTTTCAGAGATCAGAGAGAGTCACTGTGCTGGGACAGAGATGGAACAAGTGAAAGATGGCTCATACCTTCAGCTTCTTGACCTCCATGTAATTGTTGTTGCTGTTTAAGGTGAAGGTCTCTGTGTTGGAGCATCTCTTGCCTTTCAGCTGGTTCTCAAAATACACTTCGATTGTGACGGCACTGGTGAGACCCTCCACTTGTATCGCTACCGACTCGGCGACATCTACATGTATGATGTTAGGAGCGGTGACCAAAACACTGAGAAAAGAAGGACAAAGATGGGACGGGTCATACTGATATACTAATCGTAGTATCACATGTCTGCATGTATGACGTGGCTGTTAATAGCAGAAATGGGCGTAACAAGTTCCCAATATTGTTTTTTTAAATTGCTCTTTATTGAAAGCTTTTAAATGTCCAGATCACAAATGCTTAGCATCTGCCTTCAACAGCGCATTATACTGATAAAACATTACCATGGAAAATCGAGGCAACAACTGGTTTAAGGACAAACAGCAGAGTAGGGGGGGCGTGGGGAGGCCAGCCTCCAGTTCATCACTGCTGCTCGTTGTGCAAGAGTGAGGGCGCAGTGAATGAATTTTCTCCCAGCCCTGTCCGTCTTAGGGTGGGCATCAATCAAGCCCAGCAGGCAAGGGTTCTGCATGCTAACATGTCGCCTAATACTGGTAACTCGCTTAAGTAATTGACATATCTCATTCCAGAGGGGCTGAAGAGCATGCATTATTGTCACGTCATATGATAAAAATCTGTGTGCATCTGGGGCAGGTATGAGGGGTGGCTCTAAACACACAATGTAGCCTGGCTGGAGTCAAGTAAGTATGATAAACATAATTGAATTTTAGCAGCTTAAAGCCAGCATTTATGGGGACATTGGAAATACAGGTGAAGTCAGTGGACAAGTCCTTGTGAGACAGGTCAGTCTGGGGGCCTTGACTCCATCGAGGCTTAAGACAGACAGTTGCACCCCCTCCTCTGTCTCCATGTGTATTATAGATAAGTGGTCCTGTGATGTTTGGGGCTCCACGTCAGCAATGTGTGCAGTGCATTAACCTGTATCTAACTCAGCATCATGGCCTAACCAATACTGTCTATTACCCTGCGTAGTGCTGCAGCACGTGTAAACATCCGTCCCAGGTTCAGCTCATAAGCTTTGCATAAGCCGGGAGGGGTGTAACTTGGTCATAATGATGGTTGGGGGGTATAGGTTTTCCAACAATCACGCAGGCATATCATGATAAAATACATTATACCACAAGCAGGGCGCCTGAGAGGGGATTAAGGGGCGATGGAAAGGGCGAGGAATGGAGATTGGTAGGAGTACTAAGTGAGGGAAAACAAGATGTTTTGTAACCTAACATCTTTTAGGACTTTCAGGGAGAGAGTGTGTGTTGGCTATTTTGTCTGTGTGTATGTAAGAATTCCTGGTGAAACCTGACAGACACATCACCATAACCGACTGAACTCACTTATACCCAACTAGTTACCACAAAATACATTTTTGAGGGGGATGTAACACCCCAAAACCCCCCATGGAGCTATGCCCATGCGTATAAGTCTGCGAAAGTGAGGGCAGCACCCGATTCAAGCAGTTGGCACAAGCTCACAACTGATGGCTACGACCAATGTGGCTTATTAATTGTTATCTTACCCTAGCAAAGCCTGGCTACCACCAAAGAGGAAGCCCTGGTGAATCTGTATTAGTAAAGGGTCTATGGCAAAGATGTCAATACCAGCGGTAGCGAGCTACTCGATCTGGGGCTGATAATATATATATTATCTACTGGCGGTCGCCAGTAGATAGTTATAGTTACAACCTAGTTTCCATAGGAAATCTCAAAATTCTATTTTGAATAACTTTGGCGCCGGTTGACGAATCCTCGCGAAATGTTCAAAACTAATGGGGCGCTGCGTTCAGCTCCTACCCTGAAAGTCTCAGGGTGATTCGTCAAGCGGGGGCCGAGAAAAAAGGGGGGTCCCAAAACGCGTTTTCCCCATGCATTTTTCCATAGGACCTTTAGACACAGCTACAGCCAGAACGAGGTAGTCCTCAGGTCAGGCATGTGCCTTTTGCATATATGGTGTAAATCCGTTCAGTAGTTCCTGAGAAAATCAAAAGTAAAATCATATACATATCTGGGCGGAGCCTAACCACAAATCTCATTGTGAGATCTGATTGGCTGTCAGCACTTCATCCAAGAAGTGTTGGCAGCCATCTTGGGACCAATATACATGATAGCACCTCATTAAAAAGCATTGCGGTTAATAGAAGGTTTTAAGACTTTAGTTACATTATAAATCATTTGTTGATGGTACCATACTCATTTTAGGAACTGTAGTATGTTCTAAGGTGATTTTACCATGTGAAAAAGCCTTCTGCTGGGATATCATGAATCATGTTTGAGAGAAAACTATTTTCACATGCTTTTCCCACAGAGGTTTGGAAGGTGATCTATAAGCTAAACTGAGAGCATATTTTCTGTAAATTCACATTATCTTTCTCAGTCATGTGAGAATGAAGTCTGACATTCTCAGTAAAACATGTACATCCAACAAGGGCAGAGACTGTCAGTTGATTCCTTTGTGTTCTACTGCAGCTTCCCAGAGTGTTCCAAAGAACAACTAGAGCGCTAACAGTCTTACTTATGACAAAGGTATGGCACACCTGCAGCCATCTTGATTGGAATAAAGTGGTAACATTTAAAACATTTAATTTGCAAAGGAACAAAATGAGGGGGTTCATTTTGCCATAGAAATTATGACTAGTGCTGCAGAAAGAAAACTTAGGGCACATTTTGACTTCTCAAATCCTCTTCTATTTCATTAAAAAGTTCTGACATGCAGACTGAAACATGCATATCTGTGTATGTATGCATACATTTATATTTGTATTTATATAGATATGCAGATTATATATATGTTTATATATGTATGTATATACATATATATACACATACATATATATATAAATGCATATATGCGCATATGTGTGCGTGTAGAGAGAGGTAGAGAGAGGTAGAGAGAGGTAGAGATGTAGAGGTAGAGAGGTAGAGGTAGAGAGGTAGAGGTAGAGAGGTAGAGGTAGAGAGGTAGAGGTAGAGAGGTAGAGAGGTAGAGAGTAGTAGAGAGAGAGGTAGAGAAAGGTAGAGAGGTAGAGAGTAGAGGATGAGTAATAGAGAGTAGAGAGAGAGTAGTAGAGAGAGTAGTAGAGAGTAGTAGAGAGAGTAGCAGAGAGTGAGTAGGAGAGAGTAGTAGTGAGTAGTAGAGAGTGAGTAGTAGAGAGTAGTAGCGAGTGAGAAGTAGAGAGTAGTAGAGAGTGAGTAGTAGAGGGAGTAGTAGAGAGTGAGTAGTAGAGGGAGTAGTAGAGAGTGAGTATTAGAGAGTGAGTAGTGGAGAGTAGTAGAGAGTGAGTAGTAGAGACTGAGTAGCAGAGAGAGAGTAGTAGAGAATGAGTAGTAGAGAATGAGTAGTAGAGTGAGTAGTAGAGAGTAGTAGAGAGTGAGTAGTAGAGAGTAGTAGAGAGTGAGTAGTAGAGAGTAGTAGAGAGTAGAAGAGAGAGAGTAGTAGAGAGTGAGTAGTAGAGAGTGAGTAGTAGAGAGAGAGTAGTAGAGAGAGTGAGTAGTAGAGACTGAGTAGCAGAGAGAGAGTAGTAGAGAATAAGTAGTAGAGAATGAGTAGTAGAGTGAGTAGTAGAGAGTAGTAGAGAGTGAGTAGTAGAGAGTAGTAGAGAGTTAGTAGAGAGAGTAGTAGAGAGTAGTACAGAGTGAGTAGTAGAGAGTGATTAGTAGAGAGTAGTGGAGAAGTAGAGAGTGAGTAGTAGAGAGTAGTAGAGAGTGAGTAGTAGAGTGAGTAGTAGGGAGTAGTAGGGAGTAGTAGAGAGTGAGTAGTAGAGTGAGTAGTAGAGTGAGTAGTAGAGTGCAAGTAGTAGAGAGTGTGTAGTAGAGAGAGAGTAGTAGAGAGTAGTCGAGGGTGAGTAGTAGAGAGTGAGTAGTAGAGAGAGTAGTAGAGAGTAGTAGAGTAGTAGAGAGTGAGTAGTAGAGAGTGAGTAGTAGAGAGTAGTAGAAAGTGAGTAGCAGAGAGAGTAGTAGAGAGTAGTAGAGAGTAGTAGAGTGAGTAGTAGAGAGTGAGTAGTAGAGAGAGAGAGTAGTAGAGAGTGAGTGGTAGAGAGTAGTAGAGTGAGTAGTAGAGTGAGTAGTAGAGAGAGTAGTAGAGTGAGTAGTTGAGAGTGAGTAGTAGAGAGTAGTAGAGAGTAGTAGAGAGTAGTAGAGAGTAGTAGAGAGTGGTAGAGAGTGAGTAGTAGAGAGAGTAGTAGAGAGGGAGTAGTAGAGTAGTAGAGAGTGAGTGGTAGAGAGTAGTAGAGAGTAGTAGAGAGTGAGTAGTAGAGAGTGAGTAGTAGAGAGTAGTAGAGTAGTAGAGAGTAGTAGAAAGTGAGTAGTAGAGAGTGAGTAGTAGAAAGTAGTGGCGAGTGAGTAGTAGAGAGTGAGTAGTTTAATTTAAAAGGAACACAATGAGGAGGTTCATTTTGCCATAGAAATTATGATTAGTGAGGAAAAAAGAAAAATTAGGGCACATTTTGAGTGACTTATCAAATCCTCTTCTATTTCATTAAAAAATTCAGACATGCAGACTGAAACATGCACTTTCAATACCAGCAGCAGACTTCCCTGGTGAGCAGTAGCTTTACTACAGTGATCTAATGAGCAACTAGAGTGCTACCATTCAGAATTTATGGAAAATGTGGGACACATCTGAATGCCTTCTTGATGGAATCAAAGTAAACGAGCATTGAAAATGCAATAGGTCTCGCCCTCGTTTAAGTTAAAGCAATTCTCTTTGTAATTAGGTGGCTTTTTAGCTTTGCTTGTATTAGAGTTTTTCAAACTTTCATGTAGATACCATGCATATGTATGCATATATGTATATGTTTGCATGAATTTATATTTATATAGATATGCAGATTATATTTATATGTTTATATATTCACTGAAAAAACCATAGGTTTCACACACGTTATAGTTACGAATTAGCATTTAAAAAACCTTGCAAATTCACTTAAAAACCATAGGTTTCACACATGTTATAGTTAGCTGGACATTTCACTCGTAAAAAACCAATGAAATTCCCCCGTTATAGTTAGTGCAGGCAACTATAACTCACACGACCGCAATCCTCTGCGGATGACGTCAGATATTACATCACTGTATATAGACACTTATTTACCCATGTCTTCTTCCATTAATCTTTAGCTATACATATATTACAAATATTTATTTTTCATAAAGACACATATGTCATCAGTGATGTAATATCTGACGTCATCAGCAGAGGATTGCGGTCGCGTGATTTATAGTTGCCTGCACTAACTATAACGGGGGAATTTCATTGTTTTTTTACGAGTGAAATGTCCAGCTAACTATAACATGTGTGAAACCTATGGTTTTTTAAGTGAATATATATATATATATATATAGTCACTGAAAAAAACATAGGTTTCAGGGACATTATAGTTAGCTGGACATTTCACTCGTACAAAACCAGAGAAATTGCACTGTTATAGTTAGTTCAGGAATCTATAACCTGCGACCCGCAATGCACTGCTCATGACGTCACATATTACATCATTCATGACATGGTCAGTGACATCACTGATGAAATCACTGACGACATCTCAAATGACATCACTGATGACATCACTGATGACATCATCCACGTGAAAATCTGATGCACCTCTTCACACTCTAATATTAACTTTGATATACCCACTGTAAATTACAGACTACCAATTTCTAAATAATTGACACACCAATACCAGTTACTCCATATGCACTCACTGATTGCTAGGTCTGCACACATATCCACTCATTCATCCATACAATCACTCATACATGCAGTCACTCATCAATACAACACTATCATATGCACTCATGCACCTATAAAGACAATCACACACTGCCACTCATCCATGCAGTTACTCACACACCTACTCAGTCATGCTAAGAAACTATCATACTCCCATTTACTCTTCTATACAATTATACACACAGCACCTCACTTAGTCATACAGATACTAATGCATACTTACAGTGTTATATAATCAGTGATACCAGTACACACTTATTTATACAGCCAGTCTTACAATCACTGACTATCATGTAGAGTCCTTTATATACTTCAACTCTCACATACACTGCCTTTTACATATGTAGTTCCTTGGACATGTACCACTGAGACATTCATTCACTCACCAACACACCGATACACACACTTGCCTACCCATACAGCTATTTCCACATGCACTCTTGAACCCATACACTCAGTGAATCAACCACTCACACATCTTTGCACACACCTCCCACCCACCAACACACACACTCAATCTCCCCCAAAAAATACTCAGACAACCAATCAATAACCTATATAGACACTCATGTAGCTACTGACCAACCCATGCAGCAGCTTGCACAACAACAGACAGAGTGATACAGACATTCACACAGTTTAGTCATTAACCCATGCATTCAGTAAGACACATTTAATCACTCACTTATACAGTCAGTCACTCACCTACTAAATCATCCAGACACTTATAAACCCACTCATTCTTCAATACACCTAGGAATATATATAAAATATATTTAAAAATTACAGAAACACAGTCACTGGATGATGTTGTCCGTGATGTCATCAGTGATGTCATTTGAGATGCCATCAGTGATGTCACTGACCATGCCATGAATGGTGTAATATGTGACGTCATGAGCAGTGCATTGCGGGTGCGTGAGTTATAGTTAGCTGAACTAACTATAACGCTGGAATTTCTCTGGTTTTGTACGAATGAAATGTCCAGCTAACTATAACGACCCGGAAACCTATGGTTTTTTCAGTGAATTTCAAAGGTTTTTTAAATGCTAATTTCTAACTATAACGTCCCTGAAACCTATGGTTTCTTCAGAGAATTTCAAAGGTTTTTTAAATGCTAATTTCTAACTATAACGTCCTTGAAATCTATGTTTTTTTCAGTGAATTTCAAAGGTTTTTTAAAAGCTAATTTCTAACTATAATGTTCATTAAACCTATGGTTTGTTCAGTAATTTTGTTTTAGTTTTTTGTGATATTTTGTAGGTTTAATATCCTAAAAATTGTTCCCGACTTCCACAGAATAGAAATTGTAAAAATTTTCATTTTTTTGTTGTGGTCCTTATTCTTCTTCTCCTGTAGGCCCCACGCAAATTATATAAATGGCACTTAAAATATATAAAAAACAATTTTTACCTTCACAGTCCCTGTCTACCATCTTGTGACCACTGTACAGAGTTAATGGTGTTCCTACCCTCCCCTCTACTGCTTTCTTTTTCCGGTACTCCTTTGAAGTGTGCCACAAAATGGCTGACAACAGTGAACCGTTCCCACCCAATAAGGAGCAAACTTGTACTCGGAACACTTTAGTCAATAAAATGTCCATGGTGTTCCGCAGAGGGGGAGGGAATGGCTGCCAATACTTCTACTTTTAATGCTTCACAGCCAATGAACATTAAGCTTGGGAAGGTCCTGCTTGGAACACGTTACCCAATCAGATGTCCCTGATACTCCACGGAGGGGGAGGGAATCGCTGACAACACTTCTACTTTCAATGGTTTACAGCCAATGAACATTAAGCTTGGGAAGGTCCTGCTTGGAACACGTCAACCAATCAGATGTCCCTGCTACTCCGCGGAGGTGGAGGGAATGGCTGGCAACACTTCTACTTTCAATGGCTCCCAGCAATGAACATTAAGCTCTGGAAGATCCTGCTTGGAACATGTGAGTCAATCAGATGTCCTTGCTACTCTGCGGAGGGGGACAGAATGGGTAGCAACACTTCTGCTCTCAATGGTTCGCAGCCAATAAACATTAAGCTAGTTGTTGGAACACCTCAGCCAATTAAACGTTAATTTGGTTCCGCGCACAGGGAGAGAACAGGCCCTCCCACATAATATTAAATTTCCTCTAACAAAGTGACACCATCCGTGATAAAAGTAAACACTGCATTATAAGTAAACATTACTGCTCATTATATTAAAGGAAGACCGCAATACGGCGCATTGTTGTTTTTCCGATATGATTTCCACAGCCTACTGCACATTGCCGCAATACAGCGCATCGTTGTTTTGCGGACGTAAATTCCACGGCCTACGTAACATTCACACTACCTGTGTGTGCACCCGATACACTGCTTGCCGCAATACGGCGCATTGTTTTCCCGACGGGCTTTCCAGATCCTACACAACCATACCGCAATACCGCACACAGTTGTTCTGCGGACGTGATTTCCACAGCCTACGCAACATTCAAAGTCCCTGCCTCTGCACCGTACAGACTGCTTAAACTAAGTCCACAGTGTTCCTACTATACTCTCTTATACAATTGTTTTCTTTTTTCCCCCTACTCCTTTCAACTAAGTCACAAAATGGCTGCCAACACTTTCGAGTTTCAACTGTTCACAGCCAATCAGCCGCAAGCTCGTGCTCGTAACGCCTCAGCCAATCAGATGTCAAAATTCTCAAATATCGATATCTGTAAAATTGTATATTTCTCAAAAACTACTGAACGGATTTACCCCATTTAAACAAAAGTGTGCTTTCTGGACCAAGACCTTTCTCCCTGTCAAATTTGGCATAAATCTGTTCAGTAGTTTGACCTGTAGCCTTGTCTAAAGTTTCCTATGGAAATTGCATGGAGAAAACACATTTTGGGACCGCCTTTTTTCTCAGCCCCCCCTTGACGAATCACCCCCAAACTTTCAAGATAGGAGCTGATCTGAAAAAAGAAACTTTTTGGAAATGTTCGCAAAGATTCGTCAAACGACGCCAATGTCATAAGCCCATCAAAAAATGCTTTTCCTATGGAAACTTTGTCCTAACTATAACTAATATATATGTATATACGACCTGTGATTAAGGAAGGAGGCGACTGCTCCGAAACGCGTCGGGTGGTTTCGCTGTATGGAATAAACTAAATTCAAGCTGAAGTGAATTGGGCTTGGCATTTGTTTTTTCAAAAATGACACAGTGTATATATATATATATATATATATATATATATATATATATATATATATATATATATATATATATATATATATATATATATATATTATCTACTGGCGGTCGCCAGTAGATAGTTATAGTTAGGACCGAGTTTCCATAGGAAATCTCAAAATTCTATTTTGAATAACTTTGGCGCCGATTGACGAATCCTCGCGAAATTCTCAAAACTAATGGGGCGCTCCGCTCCGCTCCTACCCTGAAAGTGTCGGGGTGATTCGTCAAGCGGGGACCGAGAAAAAGGGGGGTCCCAAAACGCGTTTTCCCCATGGATTTTTTCATAGGGACTTTAGTCGCAGCTACAGCCCGAACGGCTGAACAGAATTACGTGAAATTTGGCAGAGAGGTAGCCATAAGGTCCATGAAGTGCCTTTTGCAGGTTTGGTGTAAATCTGTTCAGTATTTCCTGAGAAAATAGCATTTGAAAGCATATATATATGTGGACGGAGCCTAACCACACATCTCATCCTGAGATCTGATTGGCTGTCAGCACTTCATCCAAGAAGTGTTGGCAGCCATCTTGGGACCAATATACATGATAGCACCTCATTAAAAAGCATTGCAGTTAATAGAAGGTTTTAAGACTTTAGTTACATTATAAATCATTTGTTGATGGTACCATACTCATTTTAGGAACTGTGGTATGTTCTAAGGTGATTTCACCATGTGAAAAAGCCTTCTGTTGGGATATCATGATTGAGAGAAAAATATTTTCTCATGCTTTTACCACAGAGGTTTGGAAGGTGATCTATAAGCTAAACTGAGAGCTTATTTTCTGTAAATTCACATTATCTTTCTCAGTCATGTGAGAATGAAGTCTGACATTTTCAGTAAAACATGTACATCCAACAAGGGCAGAGACTGTCAGTTGATTCCTTTGTGTTCTACTGCAGCTTCCCAGAGTGTTCCAAAGAACTACTAGAGCGCTAACAGTCCTACTTATGATAAACGTATGGCACACCTGAAGCCATCTTGATTGGAATAAACTGGTAACACTTAAAACATTTAATTTAAAAAGGAACACAATGAGGGGGTTCATTTTGCCATAGAAATTATGATTAATGCTGAAGAAAGAAAATGAGGGCACATTTTGAGTGACTTCTCAAATCCTCTTCTATTTCATTAAAAAATTCTGACATGCAGACTGAAACATGCACTTTTAATACCAGGAGCAGACTTCCATGGTGAACAGTAGTTTTACTACAGTGATCTAATGAGCAACTAGAGTGCTAACATTCAGAATTTATGGCAAATGTGTGACATATCTGAATACCTTCACGATGGAATCAAAGTAAAAAACTGAAAGCATTTCCTACTGAGGAGACTGCAGTACATGAGGAAATTAGGAAACTTCATAACAAATAAATCTCCCAAGATGGCCACCGGAGACAAAAGAGCCCAAATGTAGCCCAAAATCACCCAGATGTAGCCCAAATATAGCCCAATGACAGAAGTGTGCAAAACACTTATTATTTTGTGTTTTTGCAGTGTTATATAGTGCAGACTTGTCAGGTATTGGAGTGCTTTACATGAGCATTGGATTCATCACACAAGAACAAATTCATTTTGGTTGTAGACATGGGGAGACTAAGTGATTTGACCAGAATCACAGAATGTCGAGCTGAAGCAGAAACTTCAACCTGGTTCCCCAGTTGCAAAGTCTGCAGTTCTGGAAGTAACACCAGATCCTCTCCCCTAAGTGCAACATTTAATCAAGTGGTCAACTGGATAAAACAACATAAAGATAACAAATAATTTAAAAGTGCTTAGTCGCTATTTGAAAACTCAGAAAATATGTCCTTATTTTAGTCTTTTAGAGCACTAACCATAATTTTGATGCCAATAAGGCCCTCTCATATATGTAATTTCTAAAGGAAATGCTCTAGGTATTACAGTTTTGATTACATCAAGATGATGTCAGGCGTTCCACACTTTTGTAATAAATATAGAATGTTAGCAATCTAGTTTTTCATTAGGATACTGTTGAGAGGCAGAGGCCAGGGGCACGGACTCTGAAAATTGAAGGCAGGTAGGAGGGTGCAAAGGCAACAATTTAACCACACTGAGCAGGCAGGAAGGGCCGTGGAAGCACAACAGACTATGGAGGGCAGTGGAAAGGGGGGCAGGGGCAACAAACCAACAATACAGGACTTGCAAGAGAGGCTGTGGCAATGTAATAGACCATTGTGGGCAGAAGGAAGAGGCAATGGTAGTACAACCATACATGCCAACAGACCCGATTCAGCCAGGAAACGTCCAATGTTTTTAAGCTCAAATGGGCTTTATTTGATCTGTCTCCTGTCTACAATATCCTCTTTTTCAATGTAACTCAAAGGGGAAAATCAATACCCCAGTTTTTTTTCAAAATCTCCCTCTTACCAAGTTTAAAATGTTCGCAAGTATGGTACATTGGATCATGGAAGGAAATGGGATAGGGACATGGACTTGGATAACAGAGGACAGGAGGGACATGGAGAGGTGCACCAAACTGACCCTGCAGGGCAGGCATCAGAGTTTGCAGCAGCACAATACACCACACAGGGCATGCAGGACGGGAGTGCAGCACAACAATCCATAGAAAGAAAGAGGGAGGGGACAGGACCATGTACATGGACAACAGAGAACAGAGGGGCAAGAGGCAATGGTAGCTAGCTGACCATAATGGACAGACAGGAGAGAAAGCTGCAGCATAACAGACCATAAAGGGCAGGAGGGACGGATCAGGGGCATTACAATGGAACAGACAAGCCAGGAGGGAGGGAGTAGGGGTCTGCACATGTAAACAGAGGGCTGGGGGCAAGTTGGCAGGGCAGGAGCAGCAAGATAGCCATGGAGGTCAGGCAGGATGGGCACTAGAAGCAAGACACACCATGAAGAGCAACAGCGAGACTGTGATGGCATACACACAGACCATGGAGGGAAGGTGGGAGGGGGTCAGGGGCAGCTAACCGACCACACAGGGAAGGTGGAGGGGCCATGGCAGCACAGAAGACCATGCATGGCAAGTGGGAGGGTTAGTGGCAGCACAATGGCTATGATGGGCAAGAAGGAGGGTGCAGGGGCATGCACAAAGGACGATGGAGGATAGAAGGGAGGGTCAGGACCTGTGCACAGACAAGAAAGTTCAGGGGAAGGGGCCTCACAACAGACCACACGGGGCAGGCAGGAGGAGCAGTTGCAGCACAACAGACCAGGGAGGGCAGAAGGGTGTGGCAGTACAATGGACCATGTAGGACAGGAGGAAGAGGATAGGGGCATGGCATGCGGACAGGCAGGGTGGAGGTGGCAGGGACAGGTTACAGTCATCTGACAATGCTAGGCAGGTGGGAGGGGAGTGGCAGCTCAACAGAACACTCAGAGTAGATAGGAGTGGCAGGTCCATGGGACATGGTGGGCAAAAAGGATGGAGCTGGGGCATGCACAAAGACATCGGAGGGCAGGGGGAAGGAGAATAGGGGCAGCAAGCTAAGCACAGAGTTTAAGCAAGAGGTCAATGATGGGGCATAGAATTAGGCAATGGAGGGCAGGAGGAGTGGACTGGTACATCATACTAAATTGAGGGCAGTGGCAGCACATCAGACCATGCATGGCAGGAGGGAGGAGGCTAGTCCATGGATTCACACAACAGAGGATAGGGAGGAGGGGGATGGGGCAGCAAGCTAACTGTTCAGAGAAGGCGGGTATTAGGAACTTTATTGTTTTTAAAACATTGTGTCTGTGCGAACTACTTAAAATATGAACAAGTATGCAGCATAATCTCACTTTTATTCAGGAAGAAGAGGACGTTTGTGACTGTGACTCCGGGCTCACTTGGCAGAAACACCCCCTGACCCTCCACCCCCTATCGCAAAATGTAATGCCCGTGAAAAGGGTAGGTGAACACAGTGTTATATAGAACATAGTCCTGAGAGCACGATTGAAAATGAAAACTAGATATAGTGTATGGTATAAACTATGCACCAAAAAGTGTGATATAAGATGAACTGGGCGTGAAATATAATATGCAATACATTGTGCGCAATGACAGATTCATTGGAGAGCACGAGATAGCACAGGCACTAGCGCGTGCTATGCGATATGCGCCTTGGAGTGTAATATGCACAGGGCAGTGTTGTGTAACCTAACTAGTCTCTAAAGTTGTAATATAAAATATGTGCTGGGGAGTGTAACGTTGCATATGCACTGTGACAAAGATATGGATCCCAGATTGTAATATGTATGGCATAGTACTGTGCGTTATAACATAGGCATCGAGAAAGGCACGTTAGATGGGGCAATGTATCCCGTGCGAAGACAAGTGTGGCATGACATATTCACGGGGTGGTGTTACAGTGCACATGGGCTAGAGAGTGTCATAGCATATGCACTAGCTAGTGGAATACAACACAGAGGTGTGTGGCACTCGGCAGGCAATGGTGGGTGTAACACAGCATTGGGCTCTGTCAGGAGCGCGCTGTGACTCTCAAGTGATGTTCGTCCCCTTTCCAGAGAGTAAAATAAAAAGTATTACACATCCGGCAGTGGATGTGTGTTTTATTAACCGTGAGGGAGGTTTCTTGCATAGTTTTGGTCGAATTGTTGTCGAATCCCCTTTGAATGGCTTGGTGTGCATGTGTATTAAATGTGCCCGTCAATAGCTACCCATGTTTGTATAAATAAACGACAAGGGTGTCTACCGGGATTAGGCACGGTAGGGCATCAGACATGTCAGAGCTTCACTAGTGGTGTAAATACATTCCACGTGGATTCATTGCATGCATAGTCGCCTTTTAATGAATATCACGCAAATCGTCATGGTGATAGGTACGTACGGTTTGTCCAGCATGTCCTAGGTGTGTCTATAAATATATTTTTTGCTTAAATAATAAAAAACAGTGGCCGGCCCTGGGGATTGGGGTCAAAAAAATATAATTAGGAGACAGGCCCTGGGGGATGGGGTCATCAGGGCCAATAAATTAGAATAAGAAGGGGAACCACACAGCCCCCCTTCTTAAAAAATTAAAATAAATAAAAGACTGGCATCGTGCCGGAGGCCATGCCCCCTCCGTGCAGCACTCTGCAAACGCGCCCCCAACAGGCATCTCCAGTATGCATCAGGGAGCTGCGCTGCAGACAGGTGTTCTGAGGCCAAGCCCCTTTTTACACCTCTCTGCAACGCAGCTCTGTGGCGCTTACTGGAGGTACCTAGAGGTCTAGTTTGACCCTAGGGACCCTTAGGATTCAAGGGGACTTAATCTCTCAACTTAGAACAGCCACAGGGCGCGTTTACACAGTGGTGAAGGGAGGGGACGGGGCCTGAGGTGACGTGTGCAAACACGCACTATGGCACGTTTTAAATTGGGGATATAATTTCCCTTCAATACTGAGGGCCCCTGGGGGCTAACTAGCCCACCAAGTGCTTCCAGTAAGCGCCACTGAGCTGCATTGCAGAGAGGTGGTCCAGGCCGTGCCACTTTTTACACCTCTCTGCAACGCAGCTCTGTGGCACTTACTGGAGGTACCTAGTGGGCTAGTTGGACCCTAGGGACCCTCAGGATTCAAATGAACTTAATCTCCCAACTAAAAACGGACACAGGGCGTGTTTACACAGTGGTGAAGGGAGGGGACGGGGCCTGAGTTAACGTGTGCAAAAACGCCCTGTGGCCTGTTTTAAGAGGTAGTTTTAATCCCCATGCCCTATTATATACTAGGGGCTTACAGAGGAGGTCATGCTAATCACAGGGGGACCCCAACGCATAATGTTCCCTAGTGTATGTAGGTGTTTTCACTGTATTCTAAGTGTCTTTTAACATAGCACTGGCTCTAGGACTGGTTAGTCAGACTCAGTTACCACCAGTATCCGTCTGAAAAAGTTGAGGGTACAGGATGATTTTGCAACAAGGCTTCGTATTTGAGGACTTCTGTTGCTTCTTTCTGCACTTCTTTTGTTTCTTTCTGTGCATTTTTTCTTCTTTCTTCACATGTCCTATCTCTGTAGGCATAGTTAGAAATTAGCATTTAAAAAACCTTTGAAATTCACAGAAAAAAACATAGGTTTCAGGCACGTTATAGTTAGGAATTAGCATTTAAAAAACCTCAGAAATTCACTGAAAAAACCATAGGTTTCAGGGGTGTTATAGTTAGCTGGACTTTTCACTTGTACAAAACCATTGAAATTCCCCCGTTATAGTTAGTTCAGCTAACTATAACTCGCGCGCCCGCAATGCACTGCTGATGACGTCACATATTACATCACTCATGACATGGTCAGTGACATCACTCATGACATCACTGATGACATCTCAAATGACATCACTGATGACATCACTGATGACATCATCCAGTGAATGTGTGTTTTTCTGAAAATTAAATATGTTTTATATATGTATACAATGGTTTTGTACAAGTGAAAAGTCCAGCTAACTATAACACCCCTGAAACCTATGGTTTTTTCAGTGAATTTCTGAGGTTTTTTAAATGCTAATTCCTAACTATAACGTGCCTGAAACCTATGGTTTTTTCTGTGAATTTCTATATATATATATATATATATATATATATATATATATATATATATAAAGCAAAGAAACCAGGTTCAGCCCAAGTTGAATGCTAGCGCACTTGTTTGAGGGGCGGTGCGTTTTCCTCCGGCAGGGCCACGCCGGTAACAATGCCAACAATTTCGCTGGAGCAAAAAAAGGGGATCGCACTCATGCAGGATCAAAGTTTATGGCAATTTACTAATGTAAAAAGGCTGCTGCCATGCCCAACACATTTTGGTCCTACTCCTCGGACCTTGATCACTGTCTGAGTAGGACCGAAGCGCGTTGGGCATGGCAGCAGGCTTTTTACATGAATAAATTGCCATAAACTGGAATCCTGCGTGAGTGCGATCCCCTTTTTTTTGCTTCGGCGAAATTGTTGGTATATATATATATTATATATATATATACATATACATATATATATTACCTACTGGCGGTCGCCAGTAGATAGTTCTAGTTAGGACCTAGTTTCCATAGGATAAGCGTTTTTTCTTTTCCCAATAACTTTGCCACCGGTTGACGAATCTTCGCAAACTTGTTAAAACTAGTGGGGCGTTCCGGTCAGCTCCTATCCTGAAAGTTTCAGGGTGATTCGGTAAGCGGGGGCCGAGAAAAAAGG
Organism: Triturus cristatus; assembly: GCF_964204655.1. Taxonomy (NCBI): domain Eukaryota; kingdom Metazoa; phylum Chordata; class Amphibia; order Caudata; family Salamandridae; genus Triturus; species Triturus cristatus. Next base: position 163,679,005 of record NC_140587.1, read on the forward strand.
GGGTCCCAAAACGTGTTTTCTCCTTGTTATTTTCCATAGGAAACTTTAGACACGGCTACAGCCCGAACTGCTGAACGGAATTACACCAAATTTAGCAAAAAGGTAGCCCTTGTTTCAGAAAGAACTCTTTTTGTTAAATGGTGTAAATCTGTTCAGTAGTTCCTGAGAAATAAAAAAAAAAGAGGTTGGAAAATGAATTTCCCATAGGAAACTTTAGCCAAGGCTACAGCCCGAACTGCTGAATGGAATTACACCAAATGTGGCAAAAAGGTAGTGCTTGGTTCAGAAAGCGACCTTTTTTTCAAATGGTGTAAATCCGTTCAGAGTTGCTGAAGAATTAAAAAATATAAACATTTCGATATCTGGGCGGAGCCTAAGTCCCGAGCACGAGCTTTCCTCTGATTGTCTGCCAACATTTCAAACCAGGAATTGTTGGCAGCTATCTTGTGCTTCCATAGAGTGAAAATCAAAAAGGTGAGACAAAGTTTAAAAAAACATAAAAAGGGGGCAGGGTAAAAACTCCCTGACCTCCCCAGGCCTGCTCAGGGGGTCCCACAAGGACCCCCAGCCCCCAAAAAAGCATTTTTGTTTGTAGTTTCCGGGCGGGGTCGCGCCGGGTGCGTGAATCCGCCGAAAATTTAAAAAAAACAAAGCGGCTGTTGGCTGTGCTTTATTCATTTATGGGGTGGGGGGGCTGGTGCCTGCCATGAACCGCTCCCAAGAGTTGCACGTGAGTATCAGGGGCAGAACAAGTACAGTGAACGTGCTGGCCAGCTCTCTGCACCCGCCCCTCTCTCTGCCTGCTCACAAGCGTTTCATGCCAGACACGAGCAGTTTATTCAGCCCGATGCATTTTTATACATGTAGTTCTGCATTTCTCAGTATAAAGGCATGGCTACAGGTCGCAGAAAGCAGCATAACATTTGTACTGGCTAATGTGCAGTGCACCCCCGGGATGGCCCGCGCTATACCTGCTACCCAGCGCCGCCTTTGCTCTCGCAGCGCTCTGGCCGGATACCTGGATCCACCTCTGGCCACCTTGCGTTCTCTTATGGACGCTCCTGCAGGAGGGGTACAGCAAGGAAGGAGGTCTGAGCCCTCAGCAGGGCTTATATCCGGGGGTATTTAAATGTCTCTCTCTGCCGGCCCTTTCTTCAGCCTCTTAGTGACTAAATAACTCACGAAGAACATCGCATCTCTCTCTGTAACGCATGCAGCCGACCAGGTGTTTTAATATGTGAAACCGCACGCACTCACGCATGCATACATATACAAACACGCGCACACACAAATCCATGTCTTCCTCCTTAGATATGCCTTTGTTTCCTCTCTCCGTTCCTTCTCTTACTCACTTCCATTCTCTTCTAGAGCCCCCTTTGTGCCCCCCTGACCCGTAAAACAAGTTTACATGGCATACCCTGCCTTCCCCAATCTCCTTCACTTCCTCTCCCTTCTTTGTTGTTCCCTTCTATCTCCTTCACGTTTGCCGTTTTTCTTTTGATTGCTTTCTTCACGCAGCGCGTCTCCTTTTTTCAGTTCCAATGTTAGCTTTATTTTATTTATTTATTTATTTATTTATTGAGTTTTATATAGCGCTGGCTAGACCCGGAGGTATCAGAGCGGCCCTTTTGTTATTTGTTCTATTCCGCTTTGCTCTCTGCTAGTCTTGATTGTGCTTACTGTTCTGCTCTTCTCTGTTCTGTGCTGCCCTGTTCTATTTTGCAATGTCTGTTCAATTGTGTGATGCCCTGTTCTGTTGTGCACTGTTCTGGGCTGCACTGCTCTGTTCTGCCCTGTTCTGCGCTGTCCTTTCCAGGTCTGTGCTGCCCTGTTCTGTTTTGCAATGTTCTGTTCTGTCCAGTTGAATGCTGCCCTGTTCTGGGATAAAATGTAAAAAAAAACGAAGCGGCTGCTGCTGTGCTCTATTCATATATATTGCTATATTTGGTATATTGGCACTTTCCATGCTTCCAGTCCTCTAACCACCTACACACTTGTCTTTCACACCTTCAATTACCCAGGCAGTATCTATACACTCCAGCAAACACCCTCTCACTCCCCATGCACTCCTCCAGACAGCATCCAGCACCATGTACTAATCCAAACACTGAGCCTAAACCCAAACACTTATAAATTCACCCTGGCACTCTCTTTGCAGTACTCTAATCATTCAGTCAGTACCCAAGTACTCATGCAGTGACCCAGGCCTTAACACATGCACTGCTACAAACCTATCCACTGCACGTGCAGTCCTCTAACCACCTTCACACTTGTCTTTCACACCTTCAATTACCCAGGCATTACCTATACACTCCAGCAATCACCCTGTCACTCCCCATGCACTCCTCCAGTCAGCCATCCAGAACCATGTACTAATCCAAACACTGCGCCAAAACCCAACCACTTATACATTCTACCAGGCACTCTCCTTGCAGTACTCTAATCATTCAGTCAGTACCCAAGTACTCATGCAGTGACCCAGGCCTTAACACGTGCACTGCTACAAACCCCTGTCTACTACGCATACAGTCCTCTAACCAGCTACACACTTGTCTTTCAAACCATCAATTCCCCAGGGAGTACCTATACACTCCAGCAATCACCCTGTCACTCCCTATGCACTCCTCCACTCAGCCATCCAGCACCATGTACTAATCTAAACACTGCGCCAAAGCCCAAACACTTATAAATTCACCAAGATACTTTCCTTGCAGTACTGTAATCATTCACTCAGTACCCAAGTACTCACGCAATGACCCAGGCCTTAACACATGCACTGGTACAAACCCTTGTCCACTCTGCATGCAGTCCTCTAACCACCTATGTTAAATGGTAGCGGCAGTTGCAGTCGATAACCTTTCAAGATTTGCCCGGCGGTAATCGCCTCTTATACCATTCGATTTAACCAACAAAAGAGGCAGGCGCCGGAGACTGGAAGGCAGGAAACAAAGTTTTATTCCGTCGGAGTAGAACACATCAGATCAGACAGCAAGGTATCGTCACGAGGTGCTCTAACCACATCTCTGAGGCCTGGCCTCTTATACACAGGTTTATGACTTTATTGCCGGTTTATCATACATGGCACATTCTTGAGATCGATTTGATACATGAAAGAACATCCTCGGAATCCCTACTTCAAGCTCGTTCCCACACATATCTACAGTGGAAGTCCCCACCCCACTTACAGTAGGAGATGGCTATCACACAGCTGGACATTCCGCCAATTCCCGGGGGTGTGTGCGACTGGTCGGGTCTCAGGGGGTGGGGGCGCCTTGATCTACTGTAATCCCTTTGATGTGGGGTGTTTCCCTTACAGTAGGGGCAATAAACTGCATCCGCAGGGCTAGGTGATGGCCTGGGATCGGCCCGGACAATCGGGCGCAGAGGAAGGGGGTTATCAAAGAGATGTATGACCATGTATGGGATGTCGGTCAGGTGTGGGATGTGGTTCCATGGCAGGGTCGCGCAGAAGGAGAGGGTTTATGGCCCGTGTATGAGAGAGCGGGGGTGGTCAGCGCGTGGGGGGATGTTCGCAGCGCCAGGGGGACGCGCTGGCGATCGACAATGAGCAGGGAGAGAGGCCATGGTGCCTAAAATGGCTGCCGTGTGTTTTTGCGTGTGGTGCTGGGGAAAGACAAGATGGCGCAGATAATGTTCAGATACGAACTAAATTTCCACAGTCCTCCCTTTTAACATATCTCGCCAGCTTGCTTAGTTCGGATCTATCCCCATAATATTACGCATTTCTACCTCATACAAAGCTTTCATACGTTCGGCTTCAAAGTCCAGAGTCTTAGGACAGATACAGTTTGTAAAAAGTGAACACAGAGTTGGCAAGCATTGAATACCCAGGAAGCATCCACATAGTATCACGATTGGTATCAGGATAAACGTAAACAACCTCCACCCCCAGCTTTTAATAGTGTCCCAAAACCAACTCCCAAGCGACCATCCTTCTTGCTCCTGATGAACCTCTGCGGAAAGTCTGTGGAGGTGTTCAATCGCCTTGTAGACTGAGGGTGAGTTATCCGGTACGTAGGTACAACACCTGGACCCAATGATACGGCATGCTCCTCCACGATCGGCCAGAACTACGTCTAGAACGAGGCGGTTCTGAAGAGCTACCAGGCGGACGGCCTGAAGCTCAGCGGTGTTGTTGGTGAGGATGCCGGCTGTAATGTTCATTGTTGTTTCGACTGCCTGGGTTAAGTGGCGGATGGCACGGCTGTTTGCCATTGGGCCCCAAAGTGGAACAAGTCCTTTTACTGCGTCCATGAACTGTGCTCCGGTGGAGTCGGCTTGCACAATGTCTTTGGCACGTTTCTGTCGGTGATGGTTTGCTGGAGCCACATATGTCGGAGGAAGGACAAAAGCGATGTAGCAGGTGCCTCTCCAACCTTTCGGAAGCCAGGTGTAGGCCTTAGTACCACAGACGAAGTACATATTTGGGGAGGTAACAAAGGAGGGTGGATCAACTGAGTCCAATGTTCGGGTGATGAGGCAGGAGCTGTGGTCCACCAGCTGCGCCCCCAGGCCTTCGAGGCACACAAGTCCAGTGATGTTGATGACGGATAGGGCCACTGTTAGGGTGGCGGCCGTTCGTTTCCGGAGGTAAGAGAAGGTGAGTCTGGCTGGGTTGTTGAACACCTGTATTTCAACTCGTTCTTTGGCAGGGATGTCCATGTGAAAGGAAGTGTTTGATCTCAGAGGACAGAAGGGGGCAGAAGTTTTTCCAGTTTTGTTCAGCCAGAACCCATGGTAGAAGTGTGACACAGTTTTGCCGGAAGTGGCATTGTCCTTGTAGCTTTCTTGCAGGAGGATTAGCCAGGCGAGGCAGGAACCATGGACAGAAAAAGGTGAAGGGATGAAAGGGATAGAGTCTCCAGTGGCATGTGGTAGCAATCCACAGATCCAGCAATTAGTAGCATTGGCGGCAAGATTGTGTTGGTGGAGCAACTGCACAAAAGAGTTATTCCAGAACTCCTTACGCCTTTCTCGGAGTTGGGGTGAAAGTGAGATCAGATGGTGTTCTTTCATGGTGGTAGGTTGAACGGTGGTCAGCAATGTCTTATGAGCGGGTGCGCTCTCCTCCATGATCCAGAAGGTGACCATGAGGAGAAGGCAAAAGAGAAGGGTAATAAAAAGTGCAATAGTCTTTGAGCTGTGCATTTTGTCAGTCTTTGGGTTTTTGTAGTGGATCTTCGGACGTCCGGTTGCTTCCATCATCTTCATGTCGGGTGCTTCCATCATCTTCAAGGGACTCGGTAGCGGGCAGAACCACAGACTTTGTTTAATTTCTCTTCTGGAGGCCTTTGGGGTGATTAGGCTACCGTTTTGAGATTTCGACTTAGTTCGTGGTCTGCTTAGCCGAGGTTCCCTCCTTTCGTCGCAGGTTATACCCTTCCTTGGATGGCACAGTGGGATCGGGATATTTCATTAATTCAAGTGTCTCTGTATCCGGGTAGCAGCTCAGGGATGGTCGGTCTTTGTCCAGGGGTTCCTCTTGGGCGGTGATGTGTTGTCGGTTGTCGTCAGGGTCGGTGATATCTTCTTACAATGGTGTGCGTGCAGCCAATTATGCTTCCCCTCCACTCGAAGAGCTGTTCGGGTGGTGATTAGGACTTGCAGGGGGCCCGTCTACGGGGCTCCAGACTCTTGGTGCGCTGGAAGTTACGCACTAAGACAAAGTCACCGGGTTTGATGTCGTGCCCGGGGCCCCTGGAAGCATCGGGAATGGCTTGCAGCACCTGCTGATGGATAACAGACAACGTTTTAGTAAGGTTGTACAAATAGTCAGACATGAGGACGTCCGGGACGTCGTGGATGGATGTTGGTTTCGGTGCAGTCCAAAGGTTCATGGGCCGCCCGAAGACGACCTCGTAGGGGGTTAAGTGGTGTTTGGTGGGGGTGGAACGCATTGATAGCAATGCTAGCGGGAGAGCGTCTGGCCATTTCAGTCCTGTGGTGGCAACTATTTTGGCTATCTTAAGCTTCAATGTGGCATTATGTCGCTCGACCAAGCCTGCAGATTGGGGATGGAAGACCACATGGAACTTCTGTTTTACACCCAGCCCCTTTAAGATGAGTTGGATAACCTCGGCTACAAAGTGGGGGCCGTTGTCGCTCCACAAAATTCGACAAAGGCCGTAACGGGGGAAGAATTTTTTCAGTAGTACTTTTGCGGTAGTCATAGCGGTGTTGTCGCGGGTTGGGTAGGCTTCCACCCACTTGCTGAAGGCAGACACAACGACAAGTACGTACTTCAAACCTTGGCACCTTTCTAATTGGATGTAGTCCATTTGTAGGACTTCAAAGGGGTGATAAGGAACCCCAAACCCTCCCCGGGGTACAGCAGTTCCTTTCCCAGGGTTGTGTTGGAGGCATACCAGGCATTGTTGGACCAGACGTTTGGCTGAGTCTGGGATCTTGTCATTGTGCCAAACTTTGGAGATGAGTTCGATCATGGGGGCAGACCCTATGTGTGCGGGGGAGTGTGCCATGGTCAGCATGGGGATCAAGTATGAGTCAGGTAGCAACCATTTGTTCGAGTCTTTAGTTCGCCAGCAACCGTCATCGTCCTTCAATCCCACCCGTGCCCATTCAGTCAATTTGTGTGATGAGCTGGCTAATTGGATGTCCCTAATCGTTTCTCTAGCATCCTTCCACTTCTCAGTTTGTGACCTGGTCACATACATGCGGGTCGTGGACCTATTCTCGGCTGTGGTTCGGGCAGTAATGTCAGCCAGAGCATTTCCCTGTCCTATAATATCTGTCACCTTCTTGTGTGCCTGGCATTTGATCACAGCTAGCCGTGTGGGGAGGAGGACTGCTTCGGTCAAAGCGGAGACTAGATCTCCATGTAAGATGGGTGTGCCATGTGAAGTCAGGAATCCCCTCTCTTTCCATAGGAGCCCAAAGTGGTGAACTACCCCGAAGGCGTACTGACTGTCTGTGTAAATGTTTGCGGTAGTCCCTGCTGCTAGGATGCATGCTCGTGTGAGAGCGATCAGTTCAGTCGCCTGCGTGGATCGCTGTGTGATGCGGGCTGTCTCTACAACTGTTCGGGCTGTGGTGACTGCATAGGCGGCTGAGGTGGTGCCATCGGGGAGCTTGATGCATGAGCCATCTACCCACAGTTCTCCGTCAGGGTCCGGGAAGGCAGTATCTCGAAGGTCAACCCTACTCTTGGTCTGTTCGTCGGTGAGGGTCACGCAGTCATGTATAGGGGACGCATTGGGGTCAGTGTCAGGGAGAGGTAGTAGAGTAGCTGGATTCAGAGTGGTGCATCGTTTTAATGTGATGTGGGGTGCAAGCAGAGTCAGTTCGTAACCAGTCAGTCGTGCGCTAGTCAGGTGTTGAGTCTTGGTCTGGTTCAGGAGGGTGTCAACCGCATGGGGTACCAATACAGTGAGGGGGTTCGAGAGCACGATCCCCTCACTTTGCCGGATAGAGACAGCAGTGGCGGCTACTGCTCGAAGGCAGGCGGGCAAAGCTCTGGCTACAGGGTCAAGAGTGGCAGAGAAGTAGGCACAAGGGCGTTGTTTAGGACCTATGGACTGGGTTAGGACAGACAACGCGCATCCCTCCCTTTCGTGGGTGTAGAGGGAGAAAGGTTTAGTGTAGTCTGGGGTTCCTAGGACTGGTGCTGAGCAAAGGGCATCTCGTAATTCTTTGAAGGAGGATTGGCATTCGGGTGTCCAGGGGAGAGGGAAGGGGGCATCTTTAGCCAACAGGGAAAGCAGAGGTTTTACAATAAGACTGAAGTTTGGCAACCACTGTCGACAGAAGGAGGTGAGGCCTACTAGAGACCGCACTTGCTTCTGAGTTTTGGGAACAGGGGTTTCTAGGATGGTCTGAATTCGGTCAGGTGTAAGTTTCCTCCCGTCCTTGGATAGGAGGTGGCCTAGGTATGTCACTTGGGGTTGGCAGAACTGTAACTTCTTCCTGGAGACCTTGTGACCGTTCTCCGCAAGGAAGTGGAGGAGGTGAATGGTGGCTGTGACAGCAAGTGGAGTGGTGTCGGCCGCCAAAAGAATGTCATCGACGTACTGTATTAACACCACTCCATCGGGTAATTGGACTGCATCTAGTTGTCTCTTGAGGGCTTGGCTATAAATGCTGGGACTCTCAGTGTAGCCTTGGGGTGCCCTACAGAATCTGTACAAACGGGCTTTTAAAGTGAAGCCGAACAGGTAGCGGCTGTCTGGGTGGATGGGGATGGAAAAGAATGCGTTCTTGAGATCAATAACGGTAAAGGTGGTGGCAGTGGACGTAATCAGGGTGAGGATGGTGGTGATGTCTGAGACCACGGGGTACTGAGGTATGACTACTTTGTTAACTTCTCGTAAGTCAACAATGAAGCGGTATGCTTTCTCATCTCCCTCGCCTTGCTTTTTTACAATGGGTAGGATAGGGCTGTTGCAAACATTACTGACTACTTCTTCTACCACTCCTGCATCGACTAGGGACTGGATGATTTCCACCAATGCCATCTCGCCTTCGGGCGATATTCGGTACTGTGGAAGCTTTGGGAGCACTGCGTCCGGTCGGACGGTTATGTGTACTGGGTCGATCACCATGCGCCCTACATCTGAGTCGGTTTTAGCCCATAGATGTGAGGGTAACGTGTCGAGTAGGTACAGGTCAGCATCGGTTATAGAGAGCATACGTCGTGTGCGACAAGGTCTGAACAGATCTGGGTTATCGTGCAGGATGACTCGAACTCCGTCTGGGGAACATCTGATGGTAGCTCGGAAATGTTTTAGCAAATCGAGTCCCATAATAGCATCGGGGGTGTTGGAGGAGAGCAGAAAGGTCGTGTCAGTGGTGTTATCTTCTAAGTCAAAGGAGATTGGTGCTGACAAGGGGTTAGTGGAGGGCGTTCCATCGAAGCCTATTGAGGTTACGTGTGAGCCAGACAAGGGTGCCCTAGGAATCAGTCGTTTAGATAACGCACTACGTGTCGCCCCAGTATCTACCAGAAATGGATACTTTGTGCCCAAGACCTTAGCAGTGACGTAAGGACCTTGCTGGTCAACACGGAGTTCGACTGGATCCCTCCCTTGCCTCTGGCGGTCCTATGCAAAGTCATGGGTGCTTTCGTAGTCGGACTGCTGACACTGGTTTTGTCGGGGGCGATCAAAGGTGTTTGGTCTGCCTGGCCTGTCGTTGATGGCGTCGTTCGTGTACCCTCGTCCCTGTCCTCTACTTCTGGGGTCATATGCCATGTCCATGGTGCCCCTATTTTTGTTCATTTCCAGAAGGACCGGGCACTGGGATTTCCAGTGTCCGAACCCTCTACAGAACGCACATTGGTTCCCATCTAAATCTCTTCGTCCGGTGTAGGGTGCAGGTGTATGGTCTCTAGGGGGTAGCTTTCTAGAGGCGGTTGGTTGGTAATTCCCTTTAGGGGGCTCCCTTCCTATGGTCACCCCTTGCAACTGTGCTATCATTACCCTCTCCTTCAGTTCCTTTTTCTTTCTCTCGGACGCCCTATCGTTCTCATTCTTTTGGTGTTCGTAGTATTGGGCCATCTGGAGGATTGCTGCGGGTTTGGAGGCTGCCCAACTACTCTCGCTGGTCTGTAGCTTCTGGGAGACTTCTTGTGACAGACCCTTCACATAATTCTGGACAAAGAGGTGATGTCCGGTTGCAGTGGTCATGTCCTGGCCACTATAATCGGAAAACACGGTCTCGAATCGAGAGAAGTATTCAGACACATCCTCCTGGGGTTTCTGGCGACAAGCCGTCACTATCGACCAGTCTACCTTTCTTTCTGGGATTAGAGTCTTCAATTTCTGTACAATCTTGTCTGTGAGCTCCAATATGGCTTTCGGGGGTTTCTGTCCCGGTTCTCGCTGTTTATCTATGGTATCGAGTTGTACCCAGGTATATCCGAACGGCTCAGCGTGGTCGACTTTCCGGATTTGCTTCCACACATCAGCCGGCAGACATAACCCGAAGAACAAGTCGATATCTGCTAAGGTCATTATTGTCGAACCTAAGGCTGTACCTAGTTCGGTGTAGAAGGCAGTCGGGTTCTTTCTTAAGTCGGGTAGGGTTTTTCTAAAGGTCAAAATGTCTTGTCGGTCCCATGGCTGGTAGACCCAGTTATATACAACCCTTCCCTTCGCATCTTGGTGGTTGATGTCGTCATGCGTTCCCTGACCTCGTGGGGGGACCCAGTAGGGGGCGGCTTCTTTGATGGGCATCATGGTATCAGCCCTTCCTGTCTGGGGTTCAGTCGCTATGGGGGTCTCTGCTTTGGTTGTCTGTCTGTGCTCTTTAAGGTGCCGGAGGACCTCGAGTGTACGAGTGAAGAGGTCCGTCACATCGCCCTCTCCTTCTTCCCCAATGTCTACCTTCCTATATAGGGCCGCTAAGCCTTCGGGACCTTTATCGTGGTACCTATCCTCATATGTATTCAGGGCGTGATAACAAAGTCGTACGACAAAGTGTCGTCTGCGGTTGTCAGCATACGAGTTATACACGTCTGTTATATACTCCTCACTTTCCTTTCGCTCTACTAGTGTCCTTACTATCTTATCGATTCCGGCTCGTTCATCCTTTGTTAGTTGATTCACTCTGGCGGAATCTTTCTTTCTCATTTCAGGGTCATCTAACGTTATTGCTAACGTTGTGTTCAGTACAAGAGGCTCGGCCGGCGCGGAGGCCGTGAGGACCGAGGCCCTGGTACTGCTTTCGCTTGCGTTTGGGGGTTGTGGGTGCTGCGCTACCGGTTGGGAGGGTGCGTATGGAGGGGGCATGTAGATGATCGGGGGACCTAATAGCAATTCGTCATTCGTTTGTTGCTTGGGAGGCAACTCAGGGTAGAGCATAGAGGGGGTCCTAACAGGGTACTGGCCTGATGTTTCAGGTTCTTGTTTTAGTTTAGCTTCCCTTCTCTCCTTTATTTCTTCCTCTAACTTTCTAGCGGCAAGGTGAGCTGCCTTTCGTAATTCCTTTTCTGCTTTTACTTCTTCCCTCTTTTTCCGTTGCGTTGCTTCTTTGCGCCACATGCCGATACTGTCAAGCATAGTAGGCGTCGTTTTATTACCACGTAGAGCTATGTCTAGCGTTTCTATTTTATGGTTATCGAAGGATCCCATCAGTGGCCACTGACTCTCGGGGTCCTTCTTTGTATATTTATGCCATAGCTTGCTATAAGCTACGGCGACTAGTACATATTTAGTGAACATGTCCTTATTAGGGGTGCCCTCCAGTGGAGCCGGATGGTTCACCTCTAATAAGCGGTCCGGGCAGAACCAACTACCAATCAGTGGGGAGAAGATAGGCAAGACGGGTTACAACGGGGACAAAAGTCTGCACTACCTATCTTTTCACTGCTTGCAAAAACTAGACAGAATATCTCTATTCCACGTTATTTGCAAGCAGAGAATACCTCCAAAGAACCAATATCGAACAACTAGTGCTCGGACAATCAATCAATCAATGATGAGAAAGAGATAGGCACAACGGGTTACAATGGGGACAAATGTCTGCGTTACCTACCCTTCACTATTTGCAAAGACTAGACAGAATATTCCTATTCTACGTTATTTGCAAACAGAGAATATCTCAAAGAGCACTATCCTTCAAAACAATCAATGTTCGGACAATCAATCAGTGGAGAGATAAAAATAGGCACGACGGGTTACAATGGGGACAAAAGTCTGCGTTACCTACCCTTCACTATCTGCAAAGGAAGAGAGAGTATTTCTACTCTTCCCCGTTTGTAGACAGCGAATATCTCAAGGAGAACAATCAATAAGTAATACTAGTATTTTCAATCAATCAGTCAATCGTGTCGCAATTTGTCGTGTTTCACGACCTTACCCGGACCGCATGGACAGTTTCTCGTCTTCCGCCTCCAGCGCCCGATCGTCCTCTACTCTCCGTTATTGCCGCGGCACTCCTGATGGTTCCCAGTCAGGACCGTAGATCACTCGAGAGAGGTCTGTTCGGAACCAGTGAAGTTCGGATGATCGGCTGCCAGACGAGGGTCTATCGGGCAGGAGCTCTCCCGATCGTTGCAGTTGTTCACTCTGTCGTCGGGACCTCTCCCACTGGATCCACGTGTCGCTGATGGGCCCCACGTTTGGGACGCCAATTGTTAAATGGTAGCGGCAGTTGCAGTCGATAACCTTTCAAGATTTGCCCGGCGGTAATCGCCTCTTATACCATTCGATGATTTAACCAACAAAAGAGGCAGGCGCCGGAGACTGGAAGGCAGGAAACAAAGTTTCATTCCGTCGGAGTAGAACACATCAGATCAGACAGCAAGGTATCGTCACGAGGTGCTCTAACCACATCTCTGAGGCCAGGCCTCTTATACACAGGTTTATGACTTTATTGCCGGTTTATCATACATGGCACATTCTTGAGATCGCTTTGATACATGAAAGAACATCCTCGGAATCCCTACTTCAAGCTCGTTCCCACACATATCTACAGTGGAAGTCCCCACCCCACTTACAGTAGGAGATGGCTATCACACAGCTGGACATTCCGCCAATTCCCGGGGGTGTGTGCGACTGGTCGGGTCTCAGGGGGTGGGGGGGCCTTGATCTACTGTAATCCCTTTGATGTGGGGTGTTTCCCTTACAGTAGGGGCAATAAACTGCATCCGCAGGGCTAGGTGATGGCCTGGGATCGGCCCGGACAATCGGGCGCAGAGGAAGGGGGTTATCAAAGAGATGTATGACCATGTATGGGATGTCGGTCAGGCGTGGATGTGGTTCCATGGCAGGGTCGCGCAGAAGGAGAGGGTTTATGGCCCGTGTATGAGAGAGCGGGGGTGGTCAGCGCGTGGGGGGATGTTCGCAGCGCCAGGGGGACGCGCTGGCGATCGACAATGAGCAGGAAGAGAGGCCATGGTGCCTAAAATGGCTGCCGTGTGTTTTTGTGTGTGGTGCTGGGGAAAGACAAGATGGCGCAGATAATGTTCAGATACGAACTAAATTTCCACAACCTACACACTTGTCTTTCGCTCCTTTAATTACCAAGGCAGTATCTATACACTACAGGAATCACCCTGTCACTCCCCATGCACTCCTCCAGTCAGCCATCCAGCACCATGTACTGATCCAAACACCGTGCCAAACCCAAACACTTATAAATTCACCCAGGCACTCTCCTTGCAGTACTTTAATCATTCAGTCACTACCCAAGTACTCACGCAATGTACCAGGCCTTAACACATGCACTGCTACAAACCCCTGTCCATTACGCATGCAGTGCTTTAACCACCTACACACTTGTCTTTCACACCTTCAATTGCTCAGGCAGTACCTACACACTTCAGCAATCACCCTGTCACTCCCCATGCACTCCTCCTGTCAGCCATCCAGCACTATGTACTAATCCACACACTGCGCTAAAACCCAAACACTTAATTCACCCAGGCACTCTCCTTGCAGTACTCTACTCATTCAGTCAGTACCCAAGTACTCATGCAATGACCCAGGCCTTAACACGTGCACTGCTACAAACCCCTGTCCACTACGCATGCAGTCCTCTGACCACCTATACACTTCTATTTCACGCATTCAATTACTCAGGAAATACCCATACACTCCAGAAAACACCCTGTCACTCCCCATGCACTCCTCTACTCAGCCAATCTAGCATCATGTAATAATCCAAAGACTGCGCCCAAACCCAAAGACATAAATTCACCTAGGTACTTTCCTTGCAGTACTCTAATCATTCAGTCAGTACCCAAGTACTCATTCAATGACCCAGGCCATAACACATGCACTGCTGCAAACCCCTGTCCACTACGCATGCAGTCCTCTAACCACCTACACACCTGTCTTTCACACTTTCAATTACCCAGGCAATACCTATACACTCCAGCAAACACCCTGTCACTCCCCATGCACTCCTCCACTCAGCCATCCAGCACCATGTACTAATCCAAACACTGCGCCAAACCCCACACACTTTTAAATTCACCCAGGCACTCTCCTTGCAGTACTCTAATCATTCAGTCAGTACCCAGGTACTCATACAATGACCCAGGCCTTAGCACATAGACTGCTACAAACCCCTATCTACTATGCACATGCAGTCCTCTAACCACCTACACACTTGTCTTTCACACATTGAATTACCCAGGCAGTACCTATACACTCCAGCAAACACCCTGTCACTCCCCATGCACTCCTCCACTCAGCCATCCAGCACCATGTACTAATCCAAACACAGCGCCAAAACCCAAACACTTATAAATTCACCCAGGCACTCTCTTTGCAGTACTATAATCATTCAGTCAGTACCCAAGTACTCATGCAGTGACCCAGGCCTTAACACATGCACTGCTAAAAACCTATCCACTGCACGTGCAGTCCTCTAACCACCTTCACACTTGTTTTTCACACCTTCAATTACCCAGGCAGTACCTATACACTCCAGCAATCACCCTGTCACTCCCCATGCACTCCTCCAGTCAGCCATCCAGAACCATGTACTAATCCAAACACTGCGCCAAAACCCAACCACTTATAAATTCTACCAGGCACTCTCCTTGCAGTACTCTAATCATTCAGTCAGTACCCAAGTACTCACGCAGTGACCCAGGCCTTAACACATGCACTGCTACAAACCCCTGTCTACTACGCATGCAGTCCTCTAACCACCTACACACTTGTCTTTCACACCTTCAATTCCCAAGGCAGTATCCATACACTTCAGCAATCACCCTGTCACTCCCCATGCACTCCTCAAGTCAGCCATCCAGCACCATGTACTAATCCAAACACTGCGCCAAAACCCAAACACTTATAAATTCACCCAGGCACTCTCCTTGCAGTACTCTAATCATTCAGTCAGTACCCAAGTACTCATGCAGTGACCCACTTGCTCCTTTCTACTCTTCTCCTGCCTCTTTCTGCACCCCTGTTGCTTCATTCTGCACTTTCCATGCTTCTTTCTGTACCTATCTTGCTTCTTTCTGCACCCCGTTGTCTCTTTATGTACCTCTTCTGCCTCTTTCTGCACTTTTCTTGCCTTTTTCTGCACCTCTCTTCCCTCTTTCAGCATGTCTGTTGCCTCTGTCTGCACCTCATTTGCTTCTTTGTGGACCCCTGTTGTCTCTTTCAGCACTCGTCTTCCCTCTTTATGTACCTTTCATGCCTGTTTTTGCATCTCACATGCCTCTTTCTGTACTTTTCTTGCTTCTTTCTACACCTCTGTTGCTTCTTTCAGCAATTCTCTTGCCTCCTTCTGCACCTCTTAGTTAGAGGTAGTTTTAATCCCCTTGCCCTATTATGTACTAGGGCCATACAGGGGAGGTCATGCCAATCATAGGAGAACCCCAACACATAGTGTACCCAAGTGTATGTAGCTGTTTTCACTGTATTCTAAGTGTCTTTCAGCATAGCACTGGCTCCGGACTTGGTTAGTCAGAGTCAGTTATCGCCAATACCCGTCAGCAAAAAGTTGGGGGCACAGGATGACTTTGCAACAAGGCCTCTTTTGTCTCCTCTGTTGGTTCTTTGTGCACATCTCTTGCTTCTTTCTTTACCTTTCTTTGTCTTTCTGTACATCTGTTTCCTCTTTCTGCATTTCTCTTGCTTCTTTCTCTGCCTTTCTTCCTCTTTCTGCACATGTCCTACCTTTTAGGCATAGTTTGAAATTAGCATTTAAAAAACCTTTGAAATTCAATGAAAAACCACAGGTTTCAGGGACGTTATAGTTAGAATTCAGCATTTAAAAAACCTTTGCAATTCACTGAAAAAACCATAGGTTTCAGGGACGTTATAGTTAGAAATTAGCATTTACAAAACCTTAGAAATGCACTGAATAAAACACAGGTTTCAGGGATATTATAGTTAGTTGGACTTTTTACTCGTACAAAACCAGAAAAATTTGGCTGTTATAGTTAGTTCAGCTAACTATAACTTGCGACCCCGCAATGCACAACTGATGACGTCACATATTACATAATTCATTACATGGTCAGTGACATCTCAAATGACATCACTGACTTTATTTTCGGTGGGAGTCACGTAGGGTCTGCGACTCCTGCTGAAAAGTTTTTTTAAAAATAAAGCACGGTCTCCCGTGCTTTGTTTTCCTTAAGCACCCGGGTAGGCCACGTCCCAGGGACAATTGTAAATAGATATGCGGGGGCCAGCGGGAGAGGGCACCGGGGACTGCCACCTCCCTGGTGCTTATACACTGAGTTTTGGGGGGGCACGCTGTCCCCGCAGCCCAGAGGACCACCAGCGCCCCTGAAGGACTGGGCTATTCTAAGGCCCAGCGGTGCCAGGGGACAACACCTGAAACCTTCGTGGGTTACCTGTTCCGGCGTACAAAACACAGAGACACGGGACACTTCCTGCGGCGTCAAAGATCAGCATTTATTTACTGCAGGGATACAGAAATCGCAAGAAGTACACAACGTGTAGGTTCTGAGAGACTGCTTCAAATTGCACAAGTGAATCGCTCCTTTTATACACATTTTCGTCATTGATCAGCATGGCGAACAAAGGTTACAACTCATTTCCCACAATAAACTTCAAAAAGGTCGCATTCATGTTTTCAGAAACCCGAAACAGAGTTAGGAGAGAGTGCAAGAGTAGGAGAGAGTTAGGAGAGTCAGTACGTTGACGATCTGTTGGTAGCTGCTGACAATGAACAGATTTGCAAAACTGCTACAGTATCACTGTTACAGCATCTATGTGACTTACATCATAAAGTGTCACCTTCTAAATTGCAATATTGTTGTCAAGAAGTAACCTATCTAGGTCACTTATTGTCAAAGGAGGGAAGAAAGTTGACCCCAGGAAGTGAGTAACTAAGTACTGTGCAGTTAGTGGTATACTGATTCCATTCTCCTCAGTTTCCACTAACCTGCTTTCCGTCATCTCCAGCCCCCGTGTATCCCCTGCTTTGTGGTCTGCCTGTATTTTTCCTGAATCCTGACGGTGCCCCTCCTCTTGAGAATGCTCCTCCCCCAAATGGATGATTTCTATAAAAGCTTGAGTGCATGGACAAAATCTGCAGGTACTCACAATCATTTAAACTTATCATATCCTTTCCAGAGCATTAGATATTGTAATTGGCCTCAAAGACACAGGAGTCAATGGTCTCCATTAGAAGTGGTGTGTCTTTACTAGGTGCATCTGAAATGGCAGGTTTCACTCTAGATACGTGGAATAGTGGATGGACGTGCCAATGTGAAGTTGAATATAAACCTACAGCTGCTCTTTCCACTTTTCCCAAAACTTTGAATGGAACTACAAATCGGGGCGTGAATTTAGAGTGAGATCCATGAATGGTTGGTCATTTGGTAAATAACCACACCTTATTCCCTTTCTGATCATCAGGCGCCTTTCTGTAATGTTTATCAGCAAAGCTTTTATAAGCTTGATTCACCTGCACCAGATGTTGGTGTGCTGCCTTCAGTATATCTTGAAGTCTGTGTAGGAGTGAAGTAACAGAAGGATCAGAAGAAGGAATAATAGCTTTCTGTGGTAACATCTGAGGATGATATCCATAGGAACAAAAGAAGGGTGATCTTCCCGATCACAAGTGATACAAAGAGTGAGTTAAGGTGCACAAATTCTGCTGAGGGAATCCACAGGTATCAGGCATCCGGGTAATCTACCAGGAAGCATTCTAAATATTTTTCCAGACATTGATTTAGCCATTCACTTTGTCCACCAGTCATTGGGTGATAGCTAGCTGGTTTGACAGACCTGGCACCCCCATATTTTTTATTAACTCTCTCCCAAAAAAGTGCTATAAATTTCGCCCCTCCATCTGTAATTATATCTGGAAGGCCATAGAGATGGAAAAGTTCAACAATAAAAATATTAGCTGAGTCAACAGCTCTGGGAAGCTTCTTCAACAGAATGAAGTATCTCATTATCGTGACTTAATCAATGACAATATAATATAACTGTTAGATGGTAATTTAGTCAATTATGAAGTCCATCAAAATCATACAAACATTCAGAATAACCTATAGAAACTGGAGAAGCCCGATGTATTGGAATACCAAACCTAATAAACAGAATAAAAAAAAAAAAAGAAGAAACTAGTGAAGCCATCGAATCTTTGTACTTCTCTCATATTTCGTGTAAAAGGCCATTCCAGCACCATTTTTACGTATGCAGTATCCATACTGATATTTATCGTGGAAAATGCAGCATACAAATAAGGTAATACCCCTTACCAGTTTCATCACTGGGAGTGAATTTGATGAGTCATGGGACAACTTGAAAACCATTCAAGAGCCCCAAGACGGTGCTGCAATCACACTGGACAGAAGTACAATAAAGATAAATAGGCAAAGACACTAACATAAGGGTAAAGGGTAAAGCTTAAGGGAGGACTAAAAGGAAGACCGAGGGAACCAAAAAGGAAAAAAAATAAAAACATGAGAGGTGGATACGAGTGCAAACTGGTATGCACGGGAGATGCCAACACAACTAATGTTTTTACTTCTCTCAGTCCAACTCCAGAAATGCTCTCAAGAGCCCACAGGAGACTGATTCCACCCCTAGCGCTCACTATATAAGTAAACCCCTGTTAGACTTGGCATCTTTTGGCGTGTTTCCCCTGACTTTTTGCTTTCTGACCTCCCATTTTTGACTGGTGTAATGATTCTGCGCACTTTCCTCACTGCTGTCCAGTGGGAAAGTGCAAGTGCTCCTGTATAAAATGTGTATGGATTGGTTTTTCCATGATTGGCCTGTTTGATCTATGTGTCAGTCCCTATTAAAGTGCGCTGCGAGTGCCAGGGCCTATAGTTTGATCTATAGTTTGGTGGGCTGCAGCACTGGATTGTGCCACCCACGCAAACAGCCCGTAAATATAACTCGGGCCTGCCATTGCAGAGCCTGTGCGCAGCCTGGGACTGCCATGTCGACTTGGCAAGTGCACACATTTGCAAGTCCCTATAACTTCCCTTTCCTACATGTGAGTCACCCCTCTGGTAGGCCAACGGTACCCCCAAGGACAGGGTGTATTGTATGTGAAAGGTAGGACATGCTCTGGTGTGTGTGGCATGTCCTGATAGTGAATTACAGCCTACTTCGTTTTTCACTATTGCAAGGCTATCAGTTCCCCATAGGCCAGAATGGGCAGTTTGATTATTACATCCTATAATCCTGACTCCTAACTGACCCAGGGAACTAGGTAGAAATTCGAATTTAGTATGCCTGGACTCAGAATGAGAAAATGCATCTTTTAGTGAAGTTGGTTTTAACATTCTGTGTTTGAAAACACCACGTTTAGAAAGTAGGTATTTTCTCTCGTCTAACCATCCAAACCTGCCTCTGCTAGGGTGTGTATTCCTTGTCTGGAGTTTGAGTGACAGGGGCTGGGGGATTCCAAGAGACAGGGTGAGTCAGCACAGGGCTGAATGGCTGAATAGCAAGATCTACATGTAGATGGGTGGGAGGAGTTGCACCTGGGACCTGAATAGGGCTGTGCCTTCCCTCCACAATGCTGGCTCCTGTGGTGCATCTGATGACCCTGGCCTACACTGTGAAAGGAAAGAAGGAGTCTTTTCAACAAAGTGCTCCAGGACTGACCAGAGCTGGTTTGGACTAGGCAAAGGCCTCTCTGCCTTCAAAGAACAAAGAGAAATGGAGGATAAAAAGGGGGACCCAAACCCCAGAGTTTCAGAACTCACTGGAATCAAGAAGACTGCCAAGAAGAAGAGCGGGAGAAGATGTGAGGAGGAACTACCACTTTGCTGTGTGCTTTGCTGTGTTGGCCTGCAGTGGCTGCTTCTGTCTTGGGCAGTGAAAGGACTGGACTGAACTTTCTATACTTGTGCTGAGTATCTCCAAGGGCTTGAGGTAGAGCTTGTCCACTGTTCAAGAAGTCTCAGGAACAGCAAAGACTTCAAGCCCGATGCCGTCTCCGACGCCGCTGCCGACTCTGTGTTTTGAAGGCACGGCAGAGGGCACCGCCGCAACGCCACACCACGACCCTGGTCTCACCGACGACGCTTGCTGAAGCCGATGCTCGAACCGTGACCTGTGGGCACCGCATTCCGCACCACCTCGTTTCATGACGACGCCTTGATATCACTGACGCTGCCGCTCCACGCCGGACTTGACGCCGTTGCTTGCACCGTGGTTCGAGGGCACCGCTCGTAAAGTTACACGACGCACCGCCCTCATCCCACACCGCAGCCTTGGCCTACTGACGCCTGTGCCATCGACTCCAGTTCGTCAGCCGATGACAGCAGTTCAGCAATGATGACACTGCTGCTGCACCGTAACCTGCCAGCACCGTGACAAGCACCGCCCTCATTTCACACTGCGACCCCGGTCACACCGACGCCGCCCCCTGACGCCGCCACCGAGTCGCTGCTCGCACCGCGACCTGAGGGCACACCGCACCGCTGCACTTCGCACCGCAGCACCCGACGCCTGCCGACGGCAGCACTCCTGACTCCATCAGAGAGCAGATCGTCCTGCACCGCGTGCGACAACAAGAGGTCACCGACGACCTGCATTTCTGAAAGGTACTGGCTGCGGGTCTTCCCGACAACGTAGCTGACCCAGACACTGCGGTCAGCCAGAACTGTTTGGATTTGTTTGTTCACGACCCCGGACGGAGCTATTGACATTAAGTAACTGTTTTTCAAGGATACTTTGATATCTGAAGACTTATAAGTACTGTATTGTGGATTTTTATTGTTTTGGTCTTATTTTAAGTATATAAAAATATTGGATATTTTTCTAAACAGGTGTGGTGTCCTTTTGAAGTACTTACATTGTATTACTGTTGGTTTTGTGCAAATGCTTTACACACTGCCTCTAAGATAAGCCTGACTGCTCATGCCAAGCTACCAAGGGGGTGAGCAGGGGTTATTTTAGAAGTGTAACTCCCTTATCCTGACTAGGAAGAAGGGTCCCTACTTGGACAAAGGTGCAAGCCCTTGCCAACTAGAGACCCCCATTTCTAACACCCCCTCACTCACTGACGACGATTGCATGATGTGTAGTACTCCGTGAGTCTCAGTTCTCTTCTAGGCAGTGCTTTCAATGGAAAAAAAGAAGCGCAGGTACTCACCAAAAATAAGCAGTGGCCTGAGGGTGGAGTTTGGGGTGGGGCAAGGGGTGGGCTATATTTTTTACCTTTCTAAGGTTTGTATGCAAAAAATATGCATGCATTGTAAGAATGTCAAACCATTTCTATAGTACTTACCAATAAGTCCTTAATAATAAAGTAACCTTTTTTTAGAAACCATATAATAATAAAATGTTTAGAAAAAGACGCTAGTTGCCTAAGGTTTGCCTCGTCGATTGCCTGCAGGATCATGAGTCACTACACTATATGACAAAGATTTTAACTTGTGACTTGCAGGTAACACAATGATCTCTGAAGCAAAAACAGTAACCAGTAGAGCACTCTATATAAAAAACAACTCTGTGATCAGCTTGTTTCATGCTGTGCGTTACAGCAGGCACATTGATCCTCTATGCAATTTTATATTCAGTCAATCCTTTGATTAGCAGAATGCACACAGAAATTTCCAGCAAGCGCATTAACCACCAGAGTTATAAAAGTGCCATTGTGCCCAGGAATTTACTGGATACGCAAAGATCTCTGTTCCAGGTAATATTTCGAAATGCAGCATGTTGTGATGAGTTAGGCGAGGCAGAATACATTTATTATCACATTTGTCTTGTCACATTCTTTGTGGCAGAGTTTACAAAAAATAATTACGTTCAGACTTTGCTTCTTTCGATTGTGCCCACTTTCTGATGCAAACCCTTGGCCTTTGCCCGATTAATAAAGCTAGGGTTGGCTTCATGAGTAGCCATTTTTAAAGTACATTTGCCTAGAGGTGTGTGAGCCACTTACAGGTCGAGCCAGGCTTGAGTAAGATGCTGGGCTCTGGACCAACTCAAGGTTCTCTTGGAACTTCGAGCCCAAAAAGAGCCTACATTTCATGTGGCTTCTGCCTGCTGCCCTCGCTGCGCCCTTATGCACAAAGTTAAAACAAAACATCAACATTTGACGTAAAAAGGAGCAATAAATAGATACTCATTTAGAGGCCGATGTGTACAAAGTGAAACAAGAAAACTGGGATATATCCTGGAGTCTCCACTTAACCAAACTCTATGCTCTTAGGCAAATATTGCGTTTCACAAATCTCCCTTTTTCTTCATTATGCCTCAATATTGTATAACGTCACATATTAATGTCAAAGCTGTACCATTTAAAGAAATAATGATTTTTTTTATTTTGAAGAGACTTTATCCTATTAAGTGAAGTTTGTTGGATGATTTACAAGGTAAACCGTTCCAGGGCTCGGCTCATGCAAGTTCTCTTAGAGCTCAGCCAGACCCTTGGCTCTACACTCCCTTTAAATTTGTTGGATCCCCCACCACTACTTTCGTCTTCTGACTGGTAAACCTGCTGAATCATTTGTTCACATAGCTGGCATTTTCATAAAAAGATAAGCAAAATTTCACAAAATCATCGGAGAACGTCATAAAAATAGCAAAATTATCTCTAGAAAAGTTGGAGATGAACTGTTAACACATTCCCTACACGCTGTCTAAATACATTTGCCCCTTTCACATACACTCTCCCCCTCACACACTTAAAAGCCCATTTCATGCTCTCTGAATCACATTTAGTTTCACACAAACAGCAGGAACCACTTTTCATTCTCACAATCATACCCACACTTGCAAACTCACACACTTATTGCTTTTACTTCCTGACTCTCACACATCCTTTTTCACATGCAGTGCCCGACAGTGGAGGCCTTCAAAAACATTAACAGGTGCAGCACAAAGTTGGGGTTGCATTTTGTGCAATGTACATATTCGCATATTGAAACATTTTCAGAGACTGCCACAGGTGTGTCTCACTGGAGCAGAGACCCTTAGGAGGTTTATCAATAAACGGCACACTAACAAATCAATACTAGTGCTGCAGTTTTTTTAAAATCATGAATGCATTGATAACAGTGATTTTCTTTCATGCAAATCCCTTTTATTTAAATTGTTGATGGGTGAAGATTTGCGGGCATTTAAAACAATGGGCATGCTAACATGCTGTATTGCCCTGAAGAATGTGCCTCACACTTAGGTTTTTTAGTTACCTTCCAACACCCTCCGAAAGACACCAGGCAGCCATACTCCTCCTCTCTTAACTTCCAGAAAGGCACGCGCAGCTCTCTCTGTTCGCAGACACCACCAACGCATCCGAACCGCCAAAAGGACCTCCTTCAAAGAGCTTATAACAACAACGCACACAACAGCAAAGAGCTCTTCAACATCGTGAAGGAACTCTCCAACCCCAGCTCCAACTCCAACGACAGCCCGCCATCGCAAGACCTCTGCGACTCCCTAGCCACCTTCTTCCACCGAAAGATCACAGACATCCACAACAGCTTCAGCAACCAGGCCCCCCCCCAACAGACACAGACACCTCAGACTCACCACCCCCCAGCCACATCGACCCCTTGCTTTCCTGGACCCACGTCAACGAGAAAGACACCATCAAAATCATGAACACCATCCACTCCGGCTCACCATCTGACCCCTGCCCGCACCACATCTTCAACAAAGCAAGCTTCACCATCGCACCCCATCTCCGCAAGATCATCAACAGCTCCTTCGAGACCGCCACCTTCCCGGAGAGCTGAAAGCATGCCGAGATCAACACCCTACTCAAGAAACCCAAGGCAGACCCCAAGGACCTCAAAAACTTCCGGTCCATCTCCCTCCTCCCGTTCCCGGCGAAAGTAATCGAGAAGATTGTCAACAAGCAACTGACCTCTTTCCTCGAAAAGAACAACATTCTGGACCTGTCCCAATCTGGATTACACAGCAACCATAGCACCGAAAAAGCCCTCATCGCCGCCACCGACGACATCAGGGCCATGATGGACAACGGAGAAACCACTGGCCTCATCCTCCTGGACCTTTCGGCCGCCTTCGACACCGTCTGCCACCACACCCTCCGCACACGCCTCCACAACGTAGGGATCTGCGACAAAGCACTGGACTGGACCACCTCCTTCCTCACCGGCAGAACCCAGAGTGTCCGCCTCCCCCATTCCGCTCTAAAGAAACCAGGATCATCTGCGGCGTACCCCAAGGATTGTCCCTCAGACCGACACTCTTCACCGTCTACATGGCACCGCACGCCAACATCGTTCGATCGCACGACCTCAACATCATCTCATACGCCGACGACACCCAGCTGATCCTCTCTCTCACCAAGGCCCCCACCACCGCTAAATCCAACCTCCACGAAGTAATGATGCCCATCGCCGAATGGATGATGAACAGCCGCCTGAAACTGAACTCGGACAACACGGGGGTCCTCATCATCGGATCCAGCCCCTCCGCCTGGGACAACTCATGGTGGCCGGCCACACTAGGAGCTGCACCGACGCCCACTGACCACGCACGCAACCTGGGAGTCATCCTGGACTCTTCACTATCAATAACCCAGCAAGTCAGGTTCAAGGCTCGACGTCGGCTCAACATCCTGTGATGCTGGGCAAATCACTTAATCTAACTCTGTCTAACAAAAATGAATGTCTCCTTAACCGGTGCTCAAGCGCCCGGTGTTGATGATTAAGTGCCGGTGCTCAGAATCGGAAACCACCGGCTCAAACTAAGCAAGACTTATAAGGTCCAAAAGACGAGACCGATTGCATTGCAAATGCTTGTTTAGCCACCTTCCAACACCCTCGGAAAGACACCCTGCAGCCATACTTCTCTCTTAACTTCCAGAGAGGTGCGCACAGCTCTCTGTGTTCTACTGAAGACGAGCTGCTGTCCTGGCCTTTTGAACCAGCTCAAGCCAGGCCTCAGCTCGGTTTGAAAGGGGCTTTAATCCTTGCAGGACGGGCTCAAGGTGCCGCCAAGGATGGAGCGCAGCACTAACCACATCAAAACCGGGCCCTTATGAGTACCGCCCGGTACTCTCCTTGTCCGAGGAAAGGCCCCGGTAATCAAGGGGGAAAAAAATATAAAAGTGCCGGTAGTTTAAAGCACTGCTTCGAGGGTAAATCCGGAGCGCTCTCACTGCAAACTGCAAGCTCTCAAATCCCCAATTCCCCTTTATTAAAAAAAAGAAACACTCACGCTGGCGCCGGGCGTGCGAGGTTCACTAGGGCGCAGATCCATGCAAGTCTCACGAGGAGCTCCATGGCGGCGGCCCGGGGTCTGGGGGTGCCCCTTTCCGGTGGCGCGCGGCGCTGTCAGGGTGGTGTGATCTGGGCCTCTGCACCCTTCAGAATGAGCCGAGGGCGGGAGGGGCAGGCAGAGGGTACGGACTGGAGGGAGGCTGGGCACGGCCTATTTACTCTCCTAAACTTTAACCTCTCAGGGAATTTCCCTCTGACACATTCCTGGCGTCGCACACGAAAAGTCCAAATGATCTCTTTTATTTGTGCTGCTGACCGTTTCTCCAGAATAAGGCATTTACCGGGCCTGCCCAGAGCGCAGACCACAAGCCGGTGCCAAAGGGAGACATCCCAGCCCTGCTTAGAAGTAGCAGACACCAGGGTAACTGCCTGGGCACTCGCCAATTGTCTGGGGTGCAGCACGAGCTGCTCCAGTGAAGATGGGGGTAACCGATCATTTGACTCTGCACAGTTACCTACCCCAATGCCTCTTCAGTGCAGATGGGGGTTCTCCAGGCACTGCACTGGCTACTCTCTCATGATTTCCGCTAGTGCTTAATTTGTGCCGGTGTTTTCCGGTGATCAGTCCCTGCATTTAATCGTGAGCACCAGCTCTAAAGCAGCCCACTACCTGCTGTTGCTGTCTTTTTTAATTTCGAGATGAACTCAACAGTCCTGTTTATTAAGTCAATATATACTCAAAACTAATCAAACCAGCCCCTCATGTCAATATTTTAGCTTTGTGTGGCCGGAAATTGTCTGCATTGTCAAACTCGTAGGATGCTGATGCTTAGGTGGTATGTTGGTACAGTCAATAGCGGCGCTGGCAGGGTATGGGTGGCGCAGGCTGCTTTAGCCTTCCAAGAAGGGTCCCGGCAGTTATGTTTTTTACAAATTAAGCACTGCAGCTACTGTGCTGTTGAGGCTCAGTGGTGCCCCAGCAAAGCATGTCCTCCCATCGCCTCAGGTGAGACCTTCGCAGCACTTGTGCTGTCAGGGGTCACCGGTGGGTCACCAGCTCAGTAACTGGTTGCTCTCAACACAGGTCTCAGGTTTACAGACCAGCAGAAGACCCGAGGAATCTGAAGACACCTGTGGACGTGCTGTCTCCTGGCTGGGAAGAGAAATCAAACAACCCCTGAAATGCTTCAATAGGAGGCTTTTACTGCAAGGAACATTTGGTTTTGCAGTAAAATTTTCCTATTATCTTGGCTAAAAATCCATATATTTTAAAGGGAATTCTGGAGAGAACTTCTTAAATTGTTCCAGTTCTATAGGGTTTGCCAGAGCACCGAGCAGCGTTCTTTTTCTGAAAGCAGCCCCCAATAACCCCCCGGGGGTTGTACCTATGTCTCGTGTCTAGATTCCCCTGTGCCCCCTGCTACTGGGTGGGACGATGTGTACCAGAATACCATAAAAGACAAACAAGGCAGCAGGCCTTTTCCATCCCATGCAGCCAGGATCGGCAACAACACTCCTGCAGCCCCCAGGACCCCACAAAGCGGCTCCGGTTCAGGAAAGCGCTGAAGACTCACCTCTTTAAAGAACACAACATCACAGTGCATTTACCACTCACGATGCAGCCGCTTTCTCTCCTACTAGCAGACTTTACGCCGGCCTTTGACCTTTCTCATTGACCAAGTGAATATAGACTCGCATGACATGCTGGGGATAAAAATACATGTGCCAGAGGTAAAGTGCCTCCATGGCTTCAATGTATATTTAAGACCAAGTTCTGGGAATGTACAATCATAGACTTTAGCCACCCTATGGTCTTTGTCAGTACCATTAAGCCAGGATGCATGATTACCATTGGAGGAGGAGACATGAACATCTGGTTGGAGCCTATATATGTTCTTGACTTCGTTAGAGAGGTTGAGGGCGAGACTCCATCTCTTAGCATCAACTCTTATGTCCCATACACAACAGCCGCGTCCCAGCTAGCCCGCAGGGCTATCTCCGATGGACTAAGAGCATGTGATGGAAGATCCATTTCAGACAGAGACGTGAGGCCAACCTTTAGGAGAGGGTCAAGCCGAGCAAAAAGAGAGGCCATAACCATTACAAACTTCGTTTAAAACTCTCAGGAATGCTGATTAATAAACACTGTGCCCTACAGAACCACCGGTGATTATCAGTTAAATGGCGATCAATACTAGGGATCGATAAAGACTCAAATGAGATTTATACCTTGTTTGCCGCAGCTCTAACTCCCCTCGTACACTCCCGCTCTACTGAGATCTCAGTTGTGGATGTCCAGAGCAAATTGGTTGACTCTCTAAAAATGGTATTGTCAAAACGTCCTGGGAGGAGCCCCCCACCCCTCAACAAAGATCCCCAAATCCTTGGCTCACGAGAGATTGCAGAAAGGCCAAGAAAGACCCACAACTTTTGTCAGCCATCCTCAGGGAGGTTTCGGTGTTTTTGTATTAATTTCACTTTCATTTTGACAGTTAACTGTGGTGGATCCTATGCTGTCACTGATGTCAATGTTTGTGTGGCATCATTTCTTGTGAGGGCACTGAAGATGCTAATTAGTTATCATTGACAAGAATGTTTGAAACTTGAGGGCTCTGCGTAGCTTCGGTCTGTTCTCACCCTACAGAGACCAATGTCATCCTGACGCCTCAGAGAGTGGAGAGGTCTGTAGTGTCCTAAAGACATGTTACTGAAGGTGATAAGGGTTGATGCCTATCCTGAAATGTGCCCTCTCTCAACCCCAGGGACTATAGCACAGAGACCACCTTAGGAAAGACGAGGGGCCACCTCATAGCACCAAGAAAGACGAAGGAGAGAAGGGAGGACCAAGCCTGTCAATGACAGAGACGACCAGTGCAGAAGCCTTGAGATGCCTCCCCAGCCTCCGATCAGGTTTGATGACGCCAGAAGATCCCACCATCAACAAGCATCCGTACTGTTGGCTATGACTGCATCCGTCAGCTCACAACAGGCAGGTGGCGGCAGCAACTTAGCCGTCAGGTTCCAGAGATGTACATTTGTGAAGGCTCTTGGCATCCTTGAATAGCCACAATGGTGGGGAAAGATGGACTTGCTACTGGTGATAGGAATTTGGGGAAAAACAGGGAAGGGAATGAGAAAGACGCGGCAGACTCGAGCTTACTCTCCGGGATGGACTAGTCTCACCTGAAGGGCAACACACACTACGTCTATATTGTGGATGCAAGTACAGAGGACCTGACGTGAAGACGGAGGACAACCAGAAGACACATGCAATATACAAATAGGTTTACACAGGTTACTAATCTCGACAGTGTGTTTCTGTGACGAGCCTTGGACTGACCTGGAATATAGTCGAGACCCAGGACACTACCACAAACACATACCGGACAAAGGTACAACAAATCCAGACAGGCCAAAAAATCAAGGCAAAGGGAGGACTATCGACAAAACTGAGTGAACTAAAAGGACAAAAACAAGCATGAGGGGCGGATATAAGTGCAAGTGGAACGAGAGGGAGAAGCCAATGCAACTAACGACGCATTGCCAGACAAAACCTATGTGCCACGCAACGCCTGAAATATGGCTCTGCCACCATTAACCCAGAAATGACCCCAGACCAAGGAACTGAGTTGGTGGCCTCTGAAGACTTCCCCATATGACGACGTCTGTAGAACCCTTTAAAGAGCTTGGGAGCAGGCACAACATCTGTACACTCTCACAACTTTTCAAAAACATCATATTCACTCCAGGTCACTAGATATTGTATCTGGCCTCATAGGTACAGTAGCCAATGATCTCCTCGTCTTCTTATGCCAATGACCCACCTGTTATAACCGGAAAAGGTTGTTTACTAAAAACATCAGAAATGGCTTGTTTGACACAAGATACATGGAATATTGGGTGAAAGTTCCATTGTGAGGTAAGAGGCAAACTTATGGCTGATCTTCCCACCATTACTGAAACTTTCCTTGACACTTTGAATGGACTCATTATCATCAGTTTCCACTGACACGTTCTCCATTGTCTCCCGAACTCAGTATATTACTGTTTGTTGGGTGACAATACTTTGCCTGAACCCGGACAACGGTGAAAGTCTAGTGGGAGAGACTGAAGAACAAGTTACTTACCTTTGGTAACAGATCTTCCTGGTGGATACTCTGTGTAACCGCAGATTCCTTCCCTTGTACCTTAACTTGTGAGTAATCCCCAGGTGTCAGCGTGGAGCCAAAGGCTTTCGGTGCAGTTCTCCTGTGTGCTGCTAGGTGGCGTCATAACACTCTGTGCCAAAATCATTTGAGACCAGAAGTAACAAGCAGAGCTGCATGTAAGGACCACCCATTCGCATTGACTGGAGGTGCTTTCGAGGCTGTCCGCACAATCAAAGCACAGCAGCAGATTGTTAGGACAAGTATCCCGATCTCTCAAATTGGGACTTTTTAAAATGAGAAACAGTGCAAATCACAGAACAGGAAGGTGGGAGAGTGGATGAGGAATCTGCCGTTAGAGTGTCCATAAGAAAAACCATTACCAGATGTATGTAACTTGTTCTTCTGAGGCATACCTCTTACTGCAGATTCCTCAACTTGTGAATAGAAACCATACCAGTACCTCCCAAGATGGCGGGTCTGTGAATTAGTTCAGACCAAAAGGTCCTGCACGACACAGCAGGAAAAACGCCAGTGTCCTTCTCGAAGGACCTGGCTGTTGAGGCATTAGTGCTTTGTGAATGTGTGCACCGAAGTCCACGTAGCTGCCTGACAGATGTCGAGGACAAGCACTAGGCATATGAGCACAGTGAGAGCAGCTATGGTCCTGGTCAGGAAGCTGCCTTAACAACACAGGCTCAGTCACACGTGCCGTTTCCCTACAAGCTGAACCACGCTTGCTTTAAACACGCATATGCCTTCACTGTGCACATGCGTGGTTGAGCCAACATGCGGTCCAGATAAAGAGCCGATGGGCAGGCACAGGAAGCCATGAAGAGGAAGGGTCGGGAGAGGACGAGGTGAGGTAAGTGGGACTGATGCCAGGTCTTGGGGGTCTGGGGGGTAGGTTTTCAGGGTGGGAGATAGTTTTTAGGGCTCAGGGGTTGGTGTTGTTTATAGGGTACGGAGCAATGTTAGGGACCAGGACAGGGGGGCTGAGTCGGGGTGTTTTGCAGGTACAATACACCAGAGCAACCGTTTTAAACCTTGTTAGGCTCCCCTTTCTGATCCGTGGCCCCCTTTTCTTTTAGCTCTAGGAGTGGACGTCATTAACCCAGTGATGAATCCCCTTTTAAATAAGTCATTTGAAACTGCCACAGTTCCTTCCTTTTGGAAACAGGCCAAACGTTTACCTTACTGCTCCTTTTAAAACCCAATGCGGGCCCCAATGTCCCGGCAATGGCAGGCCCATTTCCCTGCTGCCCGCGCCATCAGAACTTGTGGAAAACTGTGTTAATCAGCAACTCACCAACTACATTGAATCCAGTGCTTAATTTGTAAAACAAAATAAGAGATGGGGCTCTCACCAGGAGGCCACCACAGTTTGCACCACACATTGCCACTGTACTTACACATCTCCTAACCATCACCCTGAAGTGTGACAATTAAGACTGTTTGAGGCCGCCATAGCTTTAAGAATGGCTTCACTTCTCTTTCGAAAGTCTCGGAACTGATTAAAAACATTCTACATGCAGCCTACAGCGCTTGCACTTTTAGGCGATCTGTTGTCTGTACTTTGTGGGGTCTGACTCTTCCCAGACTTTGGATTGGCGAGTGGGTGTGTCAATTAAAACTGGTAGCCTGCAAATGGCTACTGGTGGGTGCATGTCCCGCCATTATAGAGAAGGCTACTCCCATGGAGTATTGCCGCAGGAGCGAACAAGGATGCGCGTGCAGTGGTGACGACGAAGCGTATGCCTTGCTCCCTTCCTGTCAGCAGCTGAGAGGCTGTTCTTTCGTCCTATGCTGTTAGTGGCAGAGGGGCCTTCCAGCCTCAGGTGCCCGATATCGAATGCTCCCCTGACACACTGCATAGGGCTGTTTTCTGCCCCACGCGTGGCTTCTCTTAGACAAAGATGCGGGAAGAGTGGACGGGACCTTCAAACGCAGTCTCAGCTTCTTCATTCATAGACAGCGCGCACTCCTGACAGCCTGGCTCTGTCTGGTGAGCAGGGAGCTCCCAGTCCGCTGCTGGTGCTGTTCGCCGACAGGAGTTCTCTCCCAGCCTGGTGTCTGTTGTGTTCACTCTTCGCATGTTTATTACATTCTATTTTCAGAGAAAAGAAGAGAAAAACAGAAAACCTGTTACCAATGGAAACAGTAGCAACGTGCAAGAGTGAGATTACGGGCCAGGGAGCGTCTGGCAGCGGAAAACAAGCCTGAGGTGAAGTCCGGACAATGTAGATTTAGTATTTGTCACTGTAACATTTTATAGCGCAGACCACGGACATCTGAGCAGCGCATTGGGCACGGGCACTTATTATTTTACAATCAAAGCACTAAAAATGGGTTCGATAACGTGGCCTACCAGAGCGGTCGACCTCAAAGCTAGGGAACCGGGTTCGAGTCTCGGCAGGGATGCTCAGCATCCTGTGATTCTGGGCAAATCACTTAGGGCCAGATGTACGACCATGACAATTAGCAATTCACAAATTGCACTCGATTGTGAGTCGCTAAATGCCATGTACAACAGTGTCCGAGACACTGTTTGCGATTCCCAATGGGGTCGCAAATTGCATGCCTCATGACTATTCATGAGGTACTCACAATTGGGAATGGGTGGTCCACCCAGGCTCAGCAGACCTCCATGTCAATGACCTCTTTTTAAATAAAGCAGTTTTTCTTCTTTTAAATGCAGCCCATTTTCCTTAAAGGAAAACGGGCTGCATTAAAAAAAAGGAAATTAAACGTTTTTGTTTCATTTTTTAATGGCAGGTAGTGGTCCCTGGGACCACTGCCTGCCCCTAAAAATATTTTCCCCTGCTTTTGAAAAGGGGAAGGGATCCCATAGGGACTCATTCCCATTTGTGAGTGCATTACCACCCTCTTGAAGAGGACGGTAAATTGCAAGTGTTTTGCGACCGCAATTGCGGTCACAAAACATTCATACTGTTGCGGGGATTCTGCTCATGCACAGAACTATGCGCAGGAAACCAGGACCTCAGTGAATTGGGGTGTACCAAAAAACTCACCTCAGTACCCAGAACCCCTATCCGACTAGCATCAGTGTCCCATTCGTTCTCCGTATCATCTCGAAGCTACCAATGATTAGACAACCCAGAACAAGCGACTTAGAGTACTCTCAGGAATGGTGGGAATCAGAAACACCTTTTTGTTATTATTCTCATATCAGTCCACAACAAGAGTAATCAGAGACACGGAAAAGTTTACATTTTTTATTTTTAACTACGTGCTCTAAGGTGCAGTACTTGGGCCAACATAAGCAGGCAAATGATTAAAATCAAAACCATCAGCATTGTTACAATGCCATATAAAATGAAGGGAGAAATCATATTAAAATGATAGTGGAAAACAAGTCCTATAATACTTTGTGAACCACCCTCCTTTGGCTAGTTTTATAAACTAATAGAAGGTCTCTAGGTTTGAATGGGGAACCCCATACCTCAAAGATCAGCTTAGGTGAATCACATCACAGGATCAGCTCTGCTCTCTGTGTCTGGAAAGGTTTTCTCCAAGTGTCTGAATCATGCATGCAAAGTGCAATGTTAAAGGCACCCGAGTTTCAGATATTTGCAGCTGTGTGCTTGTTGTGTCTAGAGCGTGGGCCGCTCAACCTGAATTCAACAGCATACATTGTTATTTGACCTTGATGGCTTCTGCACACAGTGTTCAGACTAAGGTCGCGGTGCACGTCTAGGGATGTGAACAACAGACCGTTCTCATGTGAAGAAAAAGCAAGCAAGCAATTTTACTTGTAATAACAGCTACCTGTAGTGTCGTGTGCAAAAGCAGCAAAGCGGCAAGATGGCGTTTAGATTCTAAAACGCTTATGCTAACTTAACAATGTGTGTACGTAAAACCCTGTCTCCACCACAATACATGGGGTAGAGAGTCGCTTTTAGAAAGGGTCGCAATTCCTATTTAGCGAGTCGCAATTACATTGTGACTTCCTAATTAGGAATTGTACATGGCCCTATTCGTTTTCCCAT
Source organism: Triturus cristatus (assembly GCF_964204655.1). Lineage (NCBI taxonomy): Eukaryota > Metazoa > Chordata > Amphibia > Caudata > Salamandridae > Triturus > Triturus cristatus. Next base: position 163,712,250 of record NC_140587.1, read on the forward strand.
GCTCAAACGGGTAACTAACCCGTTTGCGCATGCAATTTAGGGTCATACATCTGTCCCCATATCTCCCCGCACTCAACAAAAAGGATCGTGTCCGTCTGTAACGCAACTGGTGCTAATGTAAAGCAATACCTTCAAGAGCAGTTCACACTGATTGAAACTCACGCTAACTTGACTAATTACATGAAATTTAATTGAAGCAGTTCGAGGTTGATGGGATAGACACTTGCCAAATTTTATGGGGTTCGTTGTATGCAGGGCGATCAGTAAAACAAAAAATGCGTTTTCTGTGTGAACAGCTACTGAACTAAAATCATAGAGTTGCTGTTGCTGCCTCTGAAAGATGTAAATGTAATTGCAAGACTTTTCTGTGCAAAAAGTCTGTAGTTCGAACTCGTTTACAGGTCTAGGATTTTTTCTAATTGTTTTTTGAATGAACTAACACTTTAAATAATCTGCACCTCATTGTGAGTTGTGTCAACAGTTGTCGTTTCTTCCACCCCGAAAGTGTGATCGTATGAGTTGACACTGAAACCTGGGACCTTTGAGTTAGCACTCCTTTCTCTGCAGTGGCCTCTGAACCCACTGATCTTTCCTACATACACATCTTTCTTCTCTCACTTTTCTGTTTAGTGGACGCAGGAAACTGATGAAAGAAAATATACCTTAGAAATTGTTTTCAGTGAAGTGAAGCCAGCTGGCCAATGAATGTATGACAAATAAAGAAGCACACACACTTGAGCGTTGCGCAACACTCCAAACAGTCATTTATGCAAATAAAAGTGTTCTAAAGAGTAGAACTTGCCGTGGAGACGGTGTCTCAGGGTGTGTGATCCATATTTTTGGGCATTCCATGAAAAAGAGTGTTGTACGGTGGATGACTTTTCGAAATGGTACCCGTAGTGGTATCATAAGGGCACAAGGGCACTGGTACCAGTACCTCTGGGTTGCCAACGTTACAAATAGGACCTTGAGGGCACCCTTACAAATACACACAAGTTGCAACATGAGCATTCATGAAAAGTGGCCCGGTAACTCTTCTGGATACTCCGTCCCAGCAAAGATATTGATACTGCTGGCACTGGGAACTCTGGGATGGGTGGCACAATTACTAGGGGATTACATGTGGGACCTTGAGGGCACCCTTACAAATACGCACAAGTTGCAACATGAGCATTCATGAAGAGTGGCCCGGTAACTCTTCTGGATACTCCGTCCCAGCACAGATATTGATACTGCTGGCACTGGGAACTCTGGGATGGGTGGCACAATTACTAGGGGATTACAAGAGGGACCTTGAGGGCACCCTTACAAATACACACAAGTTGCAACATGAGCATTCATGAAGAGTGGCACGGTAACTCTTCTGGATACTCCGTCCCAGCACAGATATTGATACTGCTGCCACTGGTAACTCTGGGATGGGTGGCACAATAACTAGGGGATTACAAGAGGGACCTTGAGGGCACCCTTACAAATACGCACAAGTTGCAACATGAGCATTCATGAAGAGTGGCACGGTAACTCTTCTGGATACTCCGTCCCAGCACAGATATTGATACTGCTGGCACTGGTAACTCTGGGATGGGTGGCACAATTACTAGGGGATTACAAGTGGGACCTTGAGGGCACGCTTACAAATACACACAAGTTGCAACATGAGCATTCATGAAGAGTGGCCCGGTAACTCTTCTGGCTACTCCGTCCCAGCACAGATATTGATACTGCTGGCACTGGGAACTCTGGGATGGGTGGCACAATTACTAGGGGATTACAAGTGGGACCTTGAGGGCACCCTTACAAATACACACAAGTTGCAACATGAGCATTCATGAAGAGTGGCCCGGTAACTCTTCTGGATACTCCGTCCCAGCACAGATATTGATACTGCTGGCACTGGTAACTCTGGGATGGGTGGCACAATTACTAGGAGATTACAAGTGGGACCTTGAGGGCACCTTTACAAATACACACAAGTTGCAACATGAGCATTCATGAAGAGTGGCCCGGTAACTCTTCTGGCTACTCCGGCCCAGCACAGATATTGATACTGCTGCCACTGGTAACTCTGGGATGGGTGGCACAATAACTAGGGGATTACAAGTGGGACCTTGAGGGCACGCTTACAAATACACACAAGTTGCAACATGCGCATTCATGAAGAGTGGCCCGGTAACTCTTCTGGATACTCCGTCCCAGCACAGATATTGATACTGCTGGCACTGGGAACTCTGGGATGGGTGGCACAATTACTAGGGGATTATAAGTGGGACCTTGAGGGCACCCTTACAAATACACACAAGTTGCAACATGCGCATTCATGAAGAGTGGCCCGGTAACTCTTCTGGCTACTCCGTCCCAGCACAGATATTGATACTGCTGGCACTGGTAACTCTGGGATGGGTGGCACAATTACTAGGGGATTACAAGTGGGACCTTGAGGGCACCCTTACAAATACACACAAGTTGCAACATGAGCATTCATGAAGAGTGGCCTGGTAACTCTTCTGGATACTCCGTCCCAGCACAGATATTGATACTGCTGGCACTGGGAACTCTGGGATGGGTGGCACAATTACTAGGAGATTACAAGTGGGACCTTGAGGGCACCTTTACAAATACACACAAGTTGCAACATGAGCATTCATGAAGAGTGGCCCGGTAACTCTTCTGGCTACTCCGGCCCAGCACAGATATTGATACTGCTGCCACTGGTAACTCTGGGATGGGTGGCACAATAACTAGGGGATTACAAGTGGGACCTTGAGGGCACGCTTACAAATACACACAAGTTGCAACATGAGCATTCATGAAGAGTGGCCCGGTAACTCTTCTGGCTACTCCGGCCCAGCACAGATATTGATACTGCTGCCACTGGTAACTCTGGGATGGGTGGCACAATAACTAGGGGATTACAAGTGGGACCTTGAGGGCACGCTTACAAATACACACAAGTTGCAACATGCGCATTCATGAAGAGTGGCCCGGTAACTCTTCTGGATACTCCGTCCCAGCACAGATATTGATACTGCTGGCACTGGGAACTCTGGGATGGGTGGCACAATTACTAGGGGATTATAAGTGGGACCTTGAGGGCACCCTTACAAATACACACAAGTTGCAACATGTGCATTCATGAAGAGTGGCCCGGTAACTCTTCTGGCTACTCCGTCCCAGCACAGATATTGATACTGCTGGCACTGGTAACTCTGGGATGGGTGGCACAATTACTAGGGGATTACAAGTGGGACCTTGAGGGCACCCTTACAAATACACACAAGTTGCAACATGAGCATTCATGAAGAGTGGCCCGGTAACTCTTCTGGATACTCCGTCCCAGCACAGATATTGATACTGCTGGCACTGGTAACTCTGGGATGGGTGGCACAATTACTAGGAGATTACAAGTGGGACCTTGAGGGCACCTTTACAAATACACACAAGTTGCAACATGAGCATTCATGAAGAGTGGCCCGGTAACTCTTCTGGATACTTCGTCCCAGCACAGATATTGATACTGCTGGCACTGGGAACTCTGGGATGGGTGGCACAATTACTAGGGGATTACATGTGGGACCTTGAGTGTACCCTTAGAAACGTACTAGGCGCATCAGTAGTTGTTTGTCTGATTCCCTCCACCCCCTCAAGCCCCCGCTATTCCTCATTTTGCCCCTGAGTTTCACTCAGACATTTAAACTGAAGTAGCACAAATCCTCTTTATTCCTCAGTCCTTAAACTTCCAAAGGGGCTTTTAACGTCCATTTTTGGCCCCATCAGAATTTAAAGGCCCTGTAACAAGCTCAGTTAGTTGGTATTCACCACATTCCCAATAGCCACTCCCATGGACTTATCCCCCACATAATTGTGTTTTTCGTTTTCAGGGTTAGGTGCTCAGAAGCCTTTGCGCTTGTTTTCTGTCAGTGCAGGATCTTTGAGACTGTTTACACTCACCTCTTGGCCCCAACATTATTAATTCAAGAAAGATTGAAAGAAATAGGTTGCTTGACTGTGGCAAGCATCACTTTCCCAAAACAAGTCACAGCATTCATAAACAAGGATTTGCAATGCAATAGGTCTTGCATTTGCGAGAGTTTGAGCTATTGGCATTGTAAATGACAATGCCTTTTATTTATGTGTTTTGAAAAACTGCAAGGGGTGCATAAAAACGCACTTTGGGGCAGATTTACAAGCCCCTGGTGTCACTTTTGCACCGTTGATGCGTCACCTTTGTGATGCAGCGGCAGCGTAAAAGTTGCCGCCCATTTACAACATGACGCATTTAGGGAGATGCGTCACATTGTGAAGACCTGCTCCACATTAAACCTGCGTCAGGTTTAATGTATGCAGGGTGGGCGTTCGTTGCAGGAAGCCCCGTAAAAGTGACGCAGTGTCACAGTCTACAAGATTTCACGGAGTCACTTTTACGTCCATGCTGCGTCAAAACACTGCGCCTGCTTGAAGCAGGCATAAGAATTGACGCAGCATGTTAGGCGTATGGCAGCCCTGAGCATTGCTGGAGTTGCGTCGTGCTTGCGACACGACTCCAGCAATGCGTGACTTTTCCGTCAACAGATGCGTCAGAATTTCTGAGGCATCTGTCAATCCTTGCGCCATGGTGCGCCGTATTGTAAATACGGCGCATCCATGGTGATGCAAGGATTTGGCATGTTGGCGCAGGGAAAGTGACGCATCTCTACAGATGCGTTACTTTCTTGTAAATCTGCCCCTTTGTACTTATAGTCCTTGCTTACGAGAAGCAAGGCTGGCAGTAAAAGAGGTGCAGTTATTGCCAGCCGTGCATCTTGTAAACAAGGACCATAAGTACAAAGTGCGCCCTGCCCAGGTTTTCAAAACACACAAATAAAATGCATTGTTATTTTCAAAGCCAATAGTTCAAACTCTCGCAAATGCAAGATCTATTGCATTGTAAATGCTTGTTTAGACCTGTCAGCAGCTTTTGACACGATTCCAGGTTACTTGCTTGCTTTCATGATATAGGCATCAACGGTACTGCATGGAAGTCGATGAAATCTTTCTTAGAAGATAGGGGTCAAGAAGCCTATCCCCCTTATTTGTCTGGCAGCAGAGGTGTCACAGTAGGAGTGCCATTGGGCTCGGACCGTAGCCCCACAATGTTCAATATTTACTTGACCCTGCTTGCGGCATTGGTTGAGTCTTTGGGGGCCAAGATAATCTCTTACGCTGATGACACACAGCTTGTCTTTTCCTTCAATAGAGGCGAGATAATTGCCTGGATGTGCAGTTTTTCAGTGGATGAATACCAACCAACTTAAGTGTAATAGGTAAAAAACAGAGTTTCTCAATTTCAGACACAATTTCAATCTAAACCTGCAAGTACATTGGCCAGGTGGGGCCTCTCTGCCCAACTTGCAAGTTGATGCTGTAAAAAACCTGGGAGTTAAGATCAATAAACACATTACTTTTCAAGATCAAATTAACTCAGTAGTTGGCATTTTGTTAGGTTTTTTGCATACGGCAAATACATCCTGCATTCCCTCAGCGTCCCGTGAGGACAACAGTGGTACTGGCCTTGGTTATGTCCAGGTTGAATTATGCCAAAGCCCTTTATGAAGGTCTTCTACAATACCTGGTCAGAAAACTGCAAATTGTTCAAAATGCGGCTGCAAATCTACCAAGATGGGTTCATGTCTCTCCCCACCCGAGAAACCTGCAATAGCTCCCAGTGAATAAGCGTATCTTATTCATAACCTAACTGTTAATGCACAGAGGGCTGAATCACTTTGGTCTGGGCAATCTGTCCTCCAGAATACTCCACCACAATCCCAATAGAAACGTGTGTTCTTCCAGCAGCCATCTGACCACAGTTCCAAGGGTAAATCTCACTAAGGCTGGAGGGTGATCTTTCACCTTCCTGCGTCCACAAGCCTGGAATAAGCTTCCATTAGATGCACCCATTTCCTCATACCAGTTGTCCTCCTCAACTGGGTCTTCTCCATTAGGGTCCATAGCCCCCTCCCAAATGTATCCCTCACCAGGTCTATCCATCAAATAACTCACTGGCTCCCCTCCTGAAAGGATGTCCTCAGTCAGTGCCGTAGTCAGTGTTGGGCAACGCCCGTCCGCTCGACATCAGAGTTGGAATGATGATGGGTATGGCGCTGCCTTGGGGTCTCAGCGGGGCCGGAGGCATAGGCACTGGAGCGGGTGCAGGGGAAGATCTGGATCTCGCCGGCGGCTATGCTCCGGATTCAAGAATGGATCCCTGGGGCCCAACTGGCGCAAAGGTGAACCCGTCTGTGTGGTTCCAGTAGGGGCCCCAAAATTCCTTCAACTGGGTGGCGGTTGTTCCCGGAAAATCTGGGTAACATGGAGCAGATGCAGGGACAGGCCTCACTGACTCATGGAGCCTGTATGCTGACTCTCACTCTTCTCGTCGGATGACTTCGAAGGACGAGGGGTATTCGAAGAGTGTTTAGACTTCTTTGACTTCTTGTGCTTGTGGGACTTACCCAGCTTCCCCGATGACTTAATGTGCAACGAAGAACCGGAGGGGCTCCACGAATGGTCCTGGGACCTCCCACACAAACAGGACCTCATGTGTTGTGGAGTCAGCTGATGTCGGGTAGTGAAGAGCTTGTGGGATCTCTCCGTCTGTGCCTTCATGTGGATGGCACAGCAGTCCTCACATGCCTTTGAGTCATTTCCCGGCTCCAGGCACCACAAACATACCAAGTGGGAGTCTGTCACCGACATTTGCATATGACATCCTCACACTGGGAAATGAAATCTAAAAAAAAAGTTTACAAAAAGTAAAAAAAGGCCAGTCAAACAGTGGCTGGGGGGTAGCTCATTTCGGATCAGGGCGATCAGGTGTGTGAAGGAAAGAACTGACATCAGCGCATGAGGTAGCGCCTATATAGGTATTGCGCATTACACTTTCGTTGTAGCAGACACGGATCTGAACAACGCCACCTGCCGGCACACAGGGGTGCTGTTTGAAAATTTTCCCGATCAAGTATGGCGCCTGGGGATATTCAAAGGTACAGAATCTGTGGCTACAAGTTTCTATCAGAAAAACATTTTTCTATAAGAGAGTTGTGCTGCTTCATATGGGCTGATTGTGGTATGAATTCGTGAAAGCAGTCCTCAATACCTAAGTGGAGGTTTTCCCTATGTCTCATGTGTAGTTTATCCTGTGTCCCATGCCACTGTGTGCAACAATGTGCCACTATAACATCATATATATTATTATCAGAATATCATCTGACATAAATATCATATCATCCAAATCATCAATAAAAATATCTCCCATTAGAGATATTAGAGAGTTTACACCAAATAGGGACATATTGTTGTAAGCAGCATTTAGATTGTGTTACATAAAAGTTTGTTTTTTACTTAAGTCAGTGGCTCCAGGTGTCTCTCCACCCAAGAGTCCACAGCTAAGTGGAGACAAAGACATGGGCAATATCTTATTCTGAATCCCTGCTCCACTGCCACCACAGCGAGAAACAACAAGGTAAAATGTCATCATGAATCTAGCCCAGCACGCCACAATACCACTCCTACAATCCCATCCAGACCTGTATCACACACGCACACCTAATCCACACAACAAAATGGTTCAACCTCATGCATATCCAATGAACCACCAAATACCCTAAAATCACCAATCACACATGCCAACTCATTCTCATTAACACACAGTCTGGATTACTCCATGCCCCAGATATTGTTTATCTTGTCACCTATCACAATCTTGACTCACTCTTCATGATAGAAAGATGTATGTCTGTGTTATGCATGTGTGTATTATTTGTGTAGCACAAATCTAGAAAAAGGCACCAACACGGATCACCCCCACCTCCTCTCACATCCTAGACTCACTTGGTCTGAAAGACTACAGCATCCAGCATGAGATCCGCATACATAAGGAGGAAGGTGGCCTTGCTATCATCCATAGATCCTCCTGGTCTTGCTCCTTACACATGCAGCCAACACTTAACTCCATGGAGCTCATAGGTTACCGCCTTTAACCTCATCTACAGGCCTTCTCGTCACAATAAATACTTCATTTACAGATTCTCAGACCTCCTCATCACTTGCAACCTTACAAATTGTCGTCCAGTCCACAGATTTATGTGACCCTTGCCTAGTGGTTTTGCTGGGGCTCTCTGCTGATTTCAACACCATGGACTGTCTCACCCTCATCCACATCCTGAAGTCCTGCATGGGATTTGGCAATGTCCTTCAATGCTTTTCCTCTGATATTCATCCAACCAACCCCAGTTTGTTCAAATGGGCACCTCCAGTTGCCAGAAGATGCCCATCACCTACAGATTTGTCCCATGGTTCCAATTTAGCCCCTTTGTCTTCAACCGCTACATGAAGTTCCTTGGGTGCCACTCACTCATAACATCGTCAGAATTCACAAAAATCCTTATGACACACAACTCTATTTCAAGGTTTCCTGCACTTCAGAGATCCTGTGTCTTAGACTTCGCCTACATCTCATCCAGATGTGGAAGACTAGCACCTACCTGATTATCATCCCAATCAAGAACAACAAGGAGAAACTAAAGCAAACCTGACTGAATCACCAGGATGGATTTAGACACCAACGTTTCATCCAACATCAAGCCACTTAGATTCACTCTAGTAACCAATCTCACCCTCAAGGAAAACATTGCAGAAAGATGTCCTGGTAGCAAATCTCTCCAATAAATAAGGTGAAACCATTACACCCAGAAAGTAACTGAAGAATTGATGTTCAAGTCCTCATAATCTTGCATCTGGATGGTGACAAGTGACAATGCCTTGCTCTGTGGCCTCCCAGGCTCCACACTATCCCGTGTTAAGGGCATCCTACACGTTTCAGCACGTCTTATCCACACATCATGCTGCTACTTATGGAACTTCACTGCCTCCCTTTGCTGGCACCATCTTTCAAACCAGCTGCATTATTTACTCAGACATTACGACCAGCACCCCCACTCCCTGTATCTGGCGGGCAGGCACACCAGACAAGACACCATCAGACTGGAGGCAAAGAATCGCAATAAAGGGAAAGCCAAGGAATCTGTCTTCTACATATAAGCACCCAGGATGTGGAACAATATTACTGTATCCTTCAGGGCCGCCTAAACCTTGCTTTAATTTAGGTGAGAGCTAAGTATGTACCTCTTTCAGGAACAATATACAATGATGGATTAGTAGTTCACTCTGATCCCAGATCACAGATGCCTCTCCAATCACTTATTGACTTCGTTGACTGTATCTATCTTTGTCTTTGACATTGTACAACACTTTGCAGAATTTTGGCTAAGTTCATGCTATATAAATGCAATGGCCCTGATTCACAAAGGTAAATTTAGACCTGAAGTCTAAGATTAGACCTAAAGTCTAGTAGTAAAGTTAGACTTTTGGTCTAGGATTAGACCAAAAGTCTAACTTAGACCAAAAGTCTACATTTACTACTACTAATGTTAGTCTTTTGGTCTAAGTTTAGATCAAAAGTCTAACTTAGACCAACAGTCTAACTTTACTACTAGTAAAGTTAGACTTTAGGTATAATCTATGACTCCAGGTCTAAACTTAGACACATGCATGAATACATTAAAACAAACAAGATTCTGAGGTACAACAACGTGCAGGGTGCAAACACTGCTGGTGATGCCCCTGTTAAATTTACTGCTTTTTGCACAGTTCTGTTTTGAACAATTTGCACATGGCTCATCCCACATCTAGATGCAAGTCTATTTCCCGTAAGTCAGAGTTTATCATGTCCATGGTTTAAAACCCCATCTGGTATTACAGTACAGTATGATAGAGGTCATCTGGGGCAATAACAGGGCGATCACTTTTAAATTTGCAGAAGTTTCATTAAATATAAAATGCGGAAAACAGGTTGACTAGATTGTTAAACTTGGGCCTATACAATAAAGGGAGGCACACCAATGAAAAGTGTTAGAAGGCGCCCAGTACATAGGCAATACACATGTGCAGGGGAGGAGGGGAGGTTACACAATTGCAGAGTGTACTGATCTGTGACTGATGTGCGGCAGTGTGGGTCCTACTCATGGAATACACCTCTCTAACTATGAAGACACAAAGAGCACCACCATCTGGTTAGCTCATTGAAACCCAGTAAGACCCTGTGCATAAAACCCCACGGCTGGCCAACCATCGCTGTGCACACCCTTTGACTTTTGTTTTTTAAATGTTAAAATTCACAGGCCTTATCTTGGGGTTTATGGACCATGGCAAACTTGTGGACCACTGTTGGACATCTGACATCCCTCTGGGTTCGCAAACCTGGTGCTGGGTCCACAAACCGCATGGCATATCTAAGACCCCTTGCCATAGGTATGCAAACTCTTAATCTGCACCAGGGAAACAATTACCCTTCACAGACCAGACTCCATGCTGACCCAACAAGTCATTCTCTTGGACGTTTTCCGACTGACTATAAATATTAGGGAGGTGGGAGGGGGTGCTCCACCCCAATCTTCCCTCCCCTGATGACAACCATCATTGGCCACTGGGGCTTCTATGAAAGATTATCGACCACCAACATATCATGATACAAAAATATTGAGGTTAAAAATATCTACTTTACTGACCTACAAATCAAAGGACAAGAGTGGTTAAAAAATTACTTATATAAAATACATATCCCTAGCATGATGCAAAGGCATAAACATGGTACACAAATGTATTTGCATTATTTTGACAGTATCAGTGCAACTATCGCGTTTAATAGTTTTATTCTGAATTGTTGCTGATTCATTTGTGTCAAATGATATTTTAATATTCCAGGTTTAACTATAAATTCAAATGCAGCACAGCATGCAAAATAGCCTTCTGAATATATGCTTTATGGTACTTTCCATAAAAGTGAGTTTGAATACCAGCGCCTTTGGTTTGACAAACCTTTTCTACTCACGACTCTTTTGCACTTAGTTTATCACACTGAAAGAGACATTATGCTAACCCTGCCTCAGCCAGGTTGCCCCAGAGGCCAGTGACCTGGTTCTATTGATCTGGTCTGGGGAAAGGTTGGACCTTGCTCCCTTATTGATGCTTATCTACAATGTGCATGTGCTCCACAGCGTCAATGAAAGCTGGCAATCTCCCCGGCCCCGCTGTTCTTGGGGTCCACAGCATCAATGAAAGCTGGCCATCTCCCCGGCCCCTCTGTTCTTGTGCTCCACAGCGTCAATGTAGATGGAAGAGAAATGAAAACTGGCCATCTCCCCAGCTCCGCTGTTCTTGTGCTCCACAGCGTCAATGGAAGCTGGCCATCTCCCCGGCCCCGCTGTTCTTGTGCTCCACAGCGTCAATGTAGATGGAAGAGAAATGAAAGCTGGCCATCTCCCCGACCCCGCTGTTCTTGGGGTCCACAGCATCAATGAAAGCTGGCCATCTCCCCAGCCCCGCTGTTCTTGTGCTCCACAGCGTCAATGGAAGCTGGCCATCTCACCAGCCCCGCTGTTCTTGTTCTCCACAGCGTCAATGGAAGCTGGCCATCTCCCCGGCCCTGCTGTTCTTGTGCTCCACAGCGTCAATGTAAATGGAAGAGAAATGAAAGCTGGCCATCTCCCCGCCCCGCTGTTCTTGTGGTCCACAGTGTTGTCTCTTGGACAGGCCCACCTCCTGGCTCCTTTCCCGTGGGGCGTGGTGAAGATAGAGGAGGAGCACAACCTGGGCTCTCCGCTGGCAAGTAGTAGTCCACTGCTGGGAAATTACCACATGACTTTTTGTAAAAACTGTTTATTTGATTAGAGTTGTGCAGCCAGACTCAATATTTGCTTTGGACGTTACAGACATCAGATTGCACCGCCTTCTCTTTCATGGGTGACAATCTGAGCCCGTCCCCTTTTAGAAATTCCAAATACCCAGAAATCATTTTGTTGTGCAATTTGATCTCCATTACACCCCAGAAGGCCTACTTGCATACAAATACACCCAAGAAACCAGCAGACGCCAGCTATACCCACAATATATCCCATCAGTAGGTTCTATCTGGTTTACTCTTGTACTTTGCGTTAATAGATGATTTAGCCAATGCTAATGACTCTTTTGGTAAAACAGACAGTATAGCACCTCCCTGGCAAATTAATGTCTACCCATGCATATTGAATATTGCAGCACGATTGTCAGGTGGCACCAGCTATGCAGCTGAAAGGATGACATGGGTTTCATAGAAAGGCTCAGTTAAACTGAACAAACTGAATCTACTGAGATTAATTCACAAGACCTGGGGTAAGGCCCCCTTAAAGGCCTGTGTTCATCAAGAGATTGGATGAGCCTTCCCCCTTTGGGTTTATTTCTGGACTCCGCGCAGTCTGCATAGTTTCCCATTGCTTATACACCTACGCAAGAGAAATAGTCTTCTTCCACAAGACTTATTGACTGAGTGCCGCAGGATAAATGCTCTTTGAGTAAGGTGGAAAGGACATCTGTCACATTTGTGGTGGACTCTCTAATAAGTCTCACCCCTGAGGCGGAAGCCGGGGGCTCAGCAACGATTTTAATTGTGTGCATTTGTATTTAATTTGGAATCATTTTACTTACATTTTTGGCTGGTTTTTAAAGCTCGGGAGTCGACTTGCAGCATAGTCGCTTCATTACGCCGCTCCAGCGCAGCAGACTACGTGCTGACGCTGGGAGTAGAGGTGAGCAGCCGCCATATTGGGGGAACAAAGGGTGGCGCGCCAGTAGCTGGCTGATTCCCGCCCTCCCAGGCTATATTAACATCCCTGTAGCGCGAACGCGCTGACTCTCTAATAAGTCTCACCCCTGAGGCGGAAGCCGGGGGCTCAGCAACGATTTTAATTGTGTGCATTTGTATTTAATTTGGAATCATTTTACTTACATTTTTGGCTGGTTTTTAAAGCTCGGGAGTCGACTTGCAGCATAGTCGCTTCATTACGCCGCTCCAGCGCAGCAGACTACGTGCTGACGCTGGGAGTAGAGGTGAGCAGCCGCCATATTGGGGGAACAAAGGGTGGCGCGCCAGTAGCTGGCTAATTCCCGCCCTACTCCAGACTGGATAAAAAGGGAACGTCATCCCATCCGCGCAGCGTGCGGGCGCAGCGGGCGCGCCGGCGGCGCGCCAAAGGCGTGCCAGTCTGCGCCCGTCCGCTCCGGACCAGCGCCCAGCGCCAGAACCCCTGGCCCAGCAACGCAAGATTGGATTACAAATTCATCGGTTGACTTATTGCAGCTGAGACCCTCTAGTGGGATTGTGTGCCCTAAGTATGATCCAGGCGCCAATGCCGCAGTGATCAGCACCTGCTGCCCTGGCTGTAAGTCTCTTTTACCTTTTGTCAACACCAAAGCCATTTCATCCCAAGCCTACAATTCTAAGATTAAGAAGTTCACCTTCTCACTTATCAATGCCCGCTCTTTAGGCAGGCATAGGCAGGAGGTTGCTGACCTGATTCAGGACAAAAAATAGACTTGCTTTTTGTCACAGAGACATGGATGGATGAGGCGTCTGACCCCGATTTAGTGGTAGCAGTGCCGCAGGGCTTCACTGTATACCAGCAAGATAGACAAGGGAAAAAAGGCAGAGGCTTGGCCATTATTACCCGGAATAGTTTCCCGGTTAGAATTTTTCCCATTGTTTCTAAAACATGCGAAGCCTTAAACTTCGCTATTGAGCTCACCCCTTCATACAATCTTAAAGGAGCACTTATTTACAGACCTCCGGGTGCTCGTTCCGAATTTCTATCCACCTTTATGTCACTTATGGAACCCCTTGCAATTGAGGATACCTTCATGGTCTTGGGGGACTTAAATTTCCACCTGGAAAAAATGGAAGATACCGAAACTCAATCTCTCATGGCTGATCTTAGTACTCTAGGATTGACCCAGTTGATAACAGTACCCACACACGAGGCGGGTCATACATTAGACGGAAGACGGTATCTTTTCCAACACAAAAGAGATAACAGTAAGTGATATACTGCCTCTTACTTGGTCCGATAATTTTGCCATACTGAGTAATATTTCCATCACCCAGACCTATACACCAAAACAGGCTTCTTTAACCCAAGAACTTTTCAGAGTCTGGAAGGATGTTGATGATGTGACCCTGAGGGCATCCTTAATCAATTCCCGTCCGACCATTTCTGCAGATGCTAATATAGCTGTGCACCAATTCTCAGACTGGCTATGTAGTGCAGTGGAGACACTGGTTCCTCTTAAATCTATTTCCAGAAATAGGAAAATGCCGTCTGCACCCTGGTTCTCTGAAACGTTAAGAAAACAAAAACAAATTTGTAGGAACCATGAAAGAATTTGGCGAAGGTCTTATGATAGCGAAAGTAAAATCCTATATAAAAACACATTGCTCATTTCTAAAAAAATGATCAATGAGGCCACATTTTTTTTTATGAGGAACAAATTGAAAATGCAAAAAATTCAAGTAGGCAATTGTATGAGGTGGTGAAATCCTTGGCTGGGAAATTACCTGACCTGGTTCCCTCGCCCTCTCAAGCGCTTTGTGACGCTTTGGCAAGTTTCTTCTTTTCGAAAGTAAATGATATCTATTCCAAGTTCGCAGTGACTGACAAAATAATGACCGTGGTTCCTAGTCCCCGAAGTAAACACCCTGAGTGCACACTAGCTCAATTCAAAGAGATAAATGAAGATCAAATAGTTGACATCATTAAACTCATTAAAACAGGCTCGGCCATTGACCCCTGTCCCCCAAAGTTTCTTTGCCCAATAATTGATTTGATCAGCGAAGCCATCATGCAAATCTGTAATGCAATGTTTAAATCCGGGATTTTTCCAGATAGGCTAAAAAACACGCTACTAAAACCACTGCTCAAGAAGCCTGGTCTGGATAAAGATTTGCTGAAAAACTACAGGCCCATTGCTAGCCTGCCGTTTCTCGCTAAGGTGGCCGAGAAAGTAATGAACGATCAACTCCCGGAATACATTGAACCAAATGTCCTGCTTGATGATTCCCAGTTCGGCTTCCGGAAAATGCATAGCACGGAGACCGCACTAATCAAAGCCGCTGATGACATTAGAACCATCAGAGACCAGGGGGGCACGGCGGTACTGGTGCTGTTGGATTTGTCAGCGGCCTTCGACACGGTCAATCATTCCATCCTGATTGACCGTGTCATTGAGCTGGGCATTCACTCTAAGGCTGGAGCCTTACTTGCTTCATTTCTGTCAGGCAGAACTCAGGCCGTAACACTTGGGCCTTTTAAATCGGCAGACTTGGCTCTACCCTGTGGGGCTCCTCAGGGCTCGTCCCTAAGTCCGACACTTTTTAACATCTATGTGTCGGACTTAGCTAGGGTCATTAAGACCCACCGGATGATCCTTACAACATACGCCGACGACACTCAGTTGGTGTTAGCTATCAATAATGACGGAGAAAGGGTAGCGGCCCAGTTCCAGGAGGGCATGCTGGCAATTAAGGAGTGGATGGCCTGTAATTGCTTAAGGCTGAACTCCGAGAAGACTGAGGTGATTATTTTCGGTAAACTATCACCCTTGTGGTCTTCTATTTGGTGGCCTCCATTACTCGGAGCGACACCAACTCCAGTTCAGAAGGTCAGGAATTTAGGTGTCATCTTTGATGAGAAACTAAATTTTGTTAATCACGCCAACCAAACAGCTTCCTCAGCATTTTACAAACTTAAACTCTTAAGAAAAATATTTCCTTTTCTCCCAGAAAGTGCTAGGAAAACTGCAGTGAGCTCATTGATATTGTCATCTCTTGATTACTGTAACGGTTTACTTGCAAATGCTCAATGTCGGGTGGTCGCCAAGTTACAACTGGTCCAGAATGCGGCGGCAAGGCTGCTATCTGGGACCCCCAAATTTAAACCGATTACGCAAGTAATAAGGAATTATCATTGGTTGACGGTCAAAAACCGGATCAGATTTAAAACCTTGTGTCACACGTTCAAAGCACTCCATCAGCTAGGGCCGGAGTTTCTTAAACAGAAGCTTTCTTTCTATTCCCCCACTCGCAAACTGAGATCCAAAAATTCATACCAACTAGCGGTGCCACGGTCTAAGACTGTCACCTGGGGAGATCGATGTTTCACTAACATCGCAGCCAGACTTTGGAACAATCTTCCTTTGGTGATTAGATCTACACCCACATTGTTCCAATTTAGGAAATTGCTGAAAACCTGGCTCTTTGACCAGTAGATGCTTTCTGTACCTCATTATTTCTTAATTCGCTTCCGTCATCAGGGAGGCATTAGCTGAGTTATAGCGCCAAGACGCCCACGGGCATACGTTGCGCTTTATAAATTTTTCAAATAAATAAATAAATAACCCATCTGCCAACCTATAAACGAGGCCCCAAGTTGGAACCAGGAAGGTCTTGCGAGTATTGTGAAACCAGATGCTTACAGAGTGCACTACGGTAGAGACAATCCATGCCTACGTTTTAGAACAGGAAAGTAGGCGATCTTGAAAATAAAATAGAGAAATAGATTTCCTCCATTGACTTTCATTGAAGCAGATGTAATTTTAGGCGGGAGACTACTAAAATAAAGCAATTTCTAGCTTAAAAAATCAGGAGATTCCCACCTGAATCGGGTCTGCTGGCATGTATACATTCTGCTCCCGAGTTACAGAAAAAGGAGGCAGGTACATCCGTCAGAACGCAAAACATCATGAACTAAAAACCAAAATCCTAATGAAGGTGTCACACGTGACAATATGCTTCTTTGGAGCTCAGGGTTTGTGTTTTGCGTGCAAAAGCAGCAGGGAGCCATTCTGGGACTTGCTGTTCCCTCCTGAGAAAAGGGGTTTCTTTCTCATTTTCAGATTAGGAACTCTTCTTGTACGGGCCTTTACTAAATCATGGAATAAATCCCTTGTAGGCGGATCTGACATGTGTCTCTGTACATTAGGAGGCCATGAGATTATGCATTTTTTGCCGCTGTTTGATATTTTGCTCAAAATCCTAAGGTACTACCTACGTCCACTTTTTCAAAAATTCAATCTGAGATGCTGCAGTGGAGCACTTTTGCTATGTTATAGAACTGATCATATAGAGATGTATTCACCAGGCAGTTGCTTCGTATATGCATGCTGCTTGAAAGGTCACAAGACCTGCTATAGAGAACGGAGAAGGAAGTGGGTTCAAAACATAAGCCAATTGCTAGTGAGGATTTTGCTATTTTTTGTGTGTCTCTGGAGGCTGTTCTCGCCCTTTGATATATCTGCCCCTTGTAAAATGGAGCTTGGCTTGACTCCCACATTAACCCCTTCGGTGCGTTGGACGTCCTGGAGCTGTCCGACGCACCAGTGCTCATGTGCGTTGGACAGTTCCCGGCGGTCTGCGCACATCGCACAGGAAATTCCTCTGGTGCGGGCACCACAGGGATTTCTTTTCTGTCAAAACATCCTCGGGAGCTGGGGAAGAGCTACCCCTGCTCCCAAAGGGTGTTCTAAAAAAAAATCTGAAATGATGATCGGCGCCCACGTCGCGATAACGTCGTTTTGGAGAAACTTAAACGGAAACTCAGTTTTAGTTTTACTGCCTCAGTGCTCAGGCAGATATCTCATCCCCCAAGCACCAAGGCAGATGGCGGGGTACCATTGGAAAGGGGAGAGTCTCCCCTTTTCAATGGTACCCCTCCCTAGTAGATCCCTGCTTGGGGATCACCTCAGGATCACCTCAGGAGGGCAATCCCCCAGCACAGATCCATTCACTAGGCCCCCCCCCCACCGCCCCAGGAGGCAGAAAGCACACTTTTTTCCTTAGGGGTGGGAGCTGCTCAAAATGGGCATGCCAATGCCCCCCAAATTCCACGTTCTTTCTGCCCCCCTGGGAGGCAGATGGGAGCAATATCCCCGATCTACCCCCCGGGGGTCCAGAAAGCACACTAAGCACCAGGGATATTTTATTTTTATGTATATAGGCATGAGGGCTGCCCAAAATGGGCATGCCAGTGCCCCTCCGTCCCCCCAAATTCCACAGTCTTTCTGCCCCCCTTGGCTGGCGGTGTGGCTTGCATGGATCCCCCAGCGTTTTCTTACCCAGAATCCCCCTCAAACCTCCAATTTAGGCACAAATTTCCGACCACCCAGCATTCCCTCCCGAGAAAAATGATACCTCACTTGTGTGGGTGCCCAAAGTAACGTCAGACTAAAAATGTATAAACAAACTGCCCTTTTGGACCTGCCTTGGGCTCCCCTTAATCTCTACACGTTTTTGGCCCTTCCATGTCATAGACACTTGTCCCATCCACGCAAGTAAGGTATCATTTTTATCGGGAGACTGAGGTGAACGCTGAGTGGTAGGAAATGTGTGCCGTGCAGTGATCCACAACCTTCCCACACAGATATTAGAGTAAAATGTGACTTTTTAGCTAAATTTGAGGTTTGCAGTGGATTCTGGAAAGAAAAATGTTGAGGGATCAACGCAAGCCACACCTCCCTGTACTCCCACAGGTGTGTATTTTTCAGAAATGTCTGTGTTTTTTATGTTCCCCTAGATGTCTGCAAGCCCGGGACCAAAAACACCGGTGTCCACATATCTATCACACAACTACCTGGTTTTTCATGGGGGTAACCTGCGTTTTTGGCCCCGCCTTAGCGGCCATTTAGGGAGACCTACCAAACCCAAACATTTCTGAAAACTAGACACTGAGGGAACTCGAGGGAGGTGTGGCTTGCGTGGATCTCCCTACATTTTCCTACCCAGAATCCCCTGCAAACTTCAAATGTAGTTAAAAAAATCATGTTTTCCTCACGTTTCTGTGTGGAAAAGTTGTAGGATCCCTGGACTGCCACAAATTTCCTACCACCCAGTGTTCCCCCAGGTCTCCCGATAAAAATGGTACCTCACCAGGGGTCTCCTGGGTTTTTGCCCCCTGGCTCAGAGGCCATCTAGAGAAACCTACCAAACCCAGACATTTCTGAGAACTAGACACCTGGGGGAATCCAGGGCGGTATCGGTTGGTTGGACCGCCCAACGTTTTCCTACCCAGAATCTTCCACAAACCTCAAATCTAGCTGGAAAAAAATCAAATTTTTCTCACATTTCTGTGATGAAAAGTGAAATGAAAAGTACTACTCCAAATAGCCCAGAAAAAGGGCTTAGCATGGGGGGGGGGGGAGGGAGGCCTAGCAGCGAAAGGGTTAAAAGAATTAGGGCACAATCGACAACCTGGATCCTCCTACTGACTGGACGGAAGATCCAGAGTTATTGTTGCACATTTCTACGTGCAACTGCACTTTATAAAATGCTTGAATAAGTATCGGCCATCCATTGACCCATATCTGAGGTTTCATTTCCATCGGGCTGTCATCAAAACTGTAATGATGTGGTCTTGTTCTGATGTTTTTTTTCTGTTGACTATAAGACAGTTGTCAGGCATCCTAAAAGGTATGACTACTCGGAGTAGGTAACTAGCAGACATAGACTCCGGTACCTGCACCTAGGTAGGAGCTTGTTAGCTGGTACGTTTTGTAAGATCTAATGACCGCTCTATATAATTGATTGGTTTTAATAGTGATGTATGTCATACGTTTGGACTTTAAATCAGATCATGCATGATACCCAAAGTGTAGTATTTATATGAACTGTGCTTAAGTTGTGTTGAGGCAAAAAAATTCTGATTGTTTTATTATGTGCTGTAAATATCAATGTTTTTATTTTTATAGCATAAACTGTTGACAAAATTTTGACATTAAGAACCACACCGGCAGGAATGCTCAGTAGGTTGTGCGGGGTTACATTTAACACGGATTTCCTTAATTCGTGATGGTGCACTATACTAAGTCCTTCAACCAGTGGGTTAGGCATCTAAACCCTCTAGACCTGGCCCCTAGGCCACAGGATTTGAAACATGCCCTTTACTCCTGTATGGGGCGAGGTTCAGATCAGGCACAACTTGTTAGCCAGCTCCGATAGTTTAACTTCTCCTGTATGGGGTAAGGATTAGACTAGACACAACTAGTCTCCCCTTCCTTGACGGTGACAGTGTCCCGGTTGTGCCCTTCACTTCATTATGGGTTGAGGATCAGGCTACACACAGCTTGTGAGCCCCTGCCCCCAAGAGTTGCATTTCCCTGCTTGTGCCCTTAATTCCTGTTCAGCGTGAGGATACGACTAGACATCATTTGTCCCTTTAAGGTGACAACACTATTTATTGTTCCCTTTAATCCTGTATGGGGGAGGATCAGACTTGATACAACTTGAATCCCCCTTACAGTGGCTATACCCTTGTTGTGCAGTTTCTCCTGTATGAGGTGAGGGGCAGACTAGACACGACTTGCGCCCCTCTTAAGGTGGCAATACCCTGGTTGTGCAGTTGCTCCTGTATGAGGTGAGGGGCAGACTAGACGCAACTTGTGCCCCTCTTAAGGTGGCAATACCCTGGTTGTGCAGTTTCTCCTGTATGAAGTGAGGGGCAGACTAGACGCGACTTGTGCCCCTCTTAAGGTGGCAATACCCTGGTTGTGCAGTTGCTCCTGTATGAGGTGAGGGGCAGACTAGACGCAACTTGTGCCCCTCTTAAGGTGGCAATACCCTGGTTGTGCAGTTGCTCCTGTATGAGGTGAGGGGCAGACTAGACGCAACTTGTGCCCCTCTTAAGGTGGCAATACCCTGGTTGTGCAGTTTCTCCTGTATGAAGTGAGGGGCAGACTAGACGCAACTTGTGCCCCTCTTAAGGTGGCAATACCCTGGTTGTGCAGTTTCTCCTGTATGAGGTGAGGGGCAGACTAGACGCAACTTGTGCCCCTCTTAAGGTGGCAATACCCTGGTTGTGCAGTTTCTCCTGTATGAGGTGAGGGGCAGACTAGACGCAACTTGTGCCCCTCTTAAGGTGGCAATACCCTGGTTGTGCAGTTTCTCCTGTATGAGGTGAGGGGCAGACTAGACACGATTTGTGCCCCTCTTAAGGTGGCAATACCCTGGTTGTGCAGTTTCTCCTGTATGAAGTGAGGGGCAGACTAGACGCGACTTGTGCCCCTCTTAAGGTGGCAATACCCTGGTTGTGCAGTTTCTCCTGTATGAGGTGAGGGGCAGACTAGACACGATTTGTGCCCCTCTTAAGGTGGCAATAATCTGGTTGTGAGATTTACTCCTATACGGGATTAGGCTGAGACTAGACACCCCATGCACCCTCAATACTGGGCTGCCTTCACAATTGAGCTATCATACCAGACGTCATCCTGGTTTGCAATGACAACCAGTCGGAGAGAGGCCCCGGGAGCGGTGCAGAGAGGTGCCCTTCAGCCTTGCCCTGTCATCATACCTGTGCAAACTGCCATAGAGAGAGCCAAACCCCGAGAGAAGGGCTGCTGTGCGATCAATCTTAAGAAACTCACTTTACAGGCTTTGATCTACAGGCTCTCTATTTGCTGCTTCTGCTAAGTTTTAGCATAGCGCTTGGAAGCCGAGTGAGGGTGGCGGGGTGATAGAAATTGTAAAACCATGTTAGAAATGTTCATATTGTTTTCTCTAAGCATGTGATACATTACTGCATTTATTTTCATACTCTGTTTGGTTCCATTTATATTTTATACACCACACTTGGGTTTTAGAAGTCAACATTTCATTTTAAAGCCTACCCCATGCTTCTTAATGCAATTTTGAGTGGGTTGTTCACTTACAAAAGATGGTTCAGAGTTCAACTTTGTTCTTGAACTCATCTAGTGGGACTGATAACGACAAAGAAAACACTTCCTGCAGCGTCATGCTCAGTGGGGGGTGCATCGCTCGCAGTTCAACGTGGTTTCCAATTTGTATTGGTGCACTGAACTGAGTCCTTGCACCAGGGGGATTGAAATCCAACCTTGCTGGTCGGAGTGGGTGGAGGGGGCTGCACAATTGTGACACTTTCATCCTTGGAAGTTTGAACTTTGCCAGTATCACTCAACTATTCACATTAAAGGGCACCTTGATTTGTCTCTCCGATGAGTTATAAGTTTGAAAGTCCCCCCAGCTGTGCATCAAAGGGATATTTCAAATCACATCTGCGTTCCATGCCCTTAACAAGGAGCTCTGTCTTTAGTCTTGTTCTTCTATATGGTCACAGAACTCCTTAGTGACTTGCAATATCCTTATAATGTATGGCAGAGGGGACTATATCCCTTTTATCGCCTACTTGCTTTAGATGTTCATCACTGGGTGCCTTCAGAGACCATCAACACTCGCTTTCCACTAACACTGCAGCATTTATGGGGCACAAAATTAGCCCGGGTCGTAATAGGACGATTTACATAACGAGGAGAGATAGGAGCCTGGTTGTTTCTGGTTACAGAGTGCCAAAATGTTGTTTACATAAAGAGGAGAAATGGGATTGGCTGTTTCAATTATGAAGGGCATTGCCCCCCAGCTTGGTTACAAAAAGAGGGTTGACATGAGGCTGGTGGGCCTTGTTAGCGACAGCATACGGGCTTGTTTACTCCGGGAAGGAGTGATAAGAGCCTGGTGCTGTATTACAATGGTGGGAGATGTGAGCCCAGTGGTGCCTGGTTTAACAGCACACACGTTCACTTGAACGTCTGGGGGACTCATGGGAGTGTTGTTTCCTGGTCACAGATGGCACACAGGTTTACATTAGGAAGAGGAATATGAGCCTGGTGCACATTCCATATGCAGGTGATGTGAGCCTGGTTACTGATGGCACATATATATATAGGGAGGAGTCACTTTAGACTGGTGCTCATTTACATACGTAGATGTGAGCCTGGTGGTGCTTGATTATTGATGGCCTATACTTGTTTACATAGGGAGGAGCCACATTAGTCTGGTGCTCATTTACATATGCAGGATATGTGAGCCTGGTGGTGCCTGGTTATAAATGACACACAAGCTTACATAGACAGGAAACATGAAACTAGGGATGTTGGGTGCAGACGGCACACATGCTCATTTACATAGCGAGTGTACATATGCATAAGTGAGCCGGGTGAGAGATGGCACACAGGCTCATTTACATACAAGACTGGTGGTTCCTGTTTAGAGACGGCACACTAGCATGTTTGCACAGGGAGGATAGGAGCCTAGCACTCCTTTACATATGTGATGAGATGTGAGCATGGTGCTGCCTGGTTACAGACGACGCACAGGAGCTTTTAAACGGGGAGAGGCACTGGCAATCTGCACAATTATGGATATTCAGTCCAACCGCCAAGATATATTATGTTTAACAGAATGTTCTTGGCCCCGGCATCAACCCTAATCCTGCTCACATCCGAACCAGGTAATGAGGGAGTATGATCTCAGTCTTTCAACACGCTATATACCAATCCATGAATACAATAGGCTCTTTCAGCCACAGCTCCAGTTGTTTACCAGCTCCACACCAAGTAATAGGAACACAGTTTAGGAGAGTGCTTTGATGGGTCCGACTTATCTGGTCACAACATTCAATCACAAATAAACAAAACCAGACACAGAGCGTAGCTCCATACACACATTGTATGGGAGAAGAGTACTACTTAAGTGTGAACACATTTCACATTATATATACATATGTCATATTAATATACCATGTCCATCATTGAAAGGCGTTACAGCAAACAAATGATGGATGGAATGCTGACAATGCAAACATTCTCCCTCAGTCATAAGACCTGGGTTAAATCCATCGTTCTTTTGCCCACTACACCACCCCAGTTTGTACCAAGCCATAGGCAAATCAGTCTTAACCTTGTTCCCCATGGGAACAGTCCAGACCGAACTGCCAGGCCAGGTCCTCTCTGGACTGGAAACAAGCATCCTGGGACCGGTATCAGGGTATGTCACCCTTCTTCAGCCAGGCTAGCTTGAATCCAGTGGCACAGTGAGCAAGGGACCCACATCTGGGCATACCCATCCCACTTAGGGCAAAAAGTGTTACAGCAAACAAATAATGGACGGAATCCTGACAATGCATACATTCTCCCCCAGTCAAAAGATCTGGGTTAAATCCATCGTTCTTTTGCCCACTACGCCACCCCAGTTTGGACCCAGTCATAGGTAAATCAGTCGTGCCCCATGGGAGCAGTCCAGACCGAACTGGGGTGGCGTAGTGGGCAAAAGAACGATGGATTTAACCCAGATCTTTTGACATTGCTTGTTTCCGCTCCAGGGAGGACCTGGCCTGGCAGTTCGGTCTGGACTGTATCCATGGGGCACAGGGTCAAGACTGATTTGCATATGGCTGGGTCCAAACTGGGGTGGCGTAGTGGGCAAAAGAACAATGGATTTAATCCAGATCTTTAGACTGGGGGAGAATGTTTGCATTGTTAGCATTCCGTTCATCATTTGTTTGCTGTAACACTTTTCGCCCCAATTGAGATGGGTATACCCAGACATGGGTCCCTTGCTCACTGTGCCACTGGATTCAAGCTAGCCTGGCTGAAGAAGGGTGACATACCCTGAAACCGGTTCCAGGATGCTTGGTTCCAGTCCAGAGAGGGCCTGGCCTGGCAGTTCGGTCTGGACTGTTCCCATGGGGAACAAGGTTAAGACTGATTTGCCTATGGCTTGGTACAAACTGGGGTGGTGTAGTGGGCAAAAGAACGATGGATTTAACCCAGGTCTTATGACTGAGGGAGAATGTTTGCATTGTCAGCATTCCATCCATCATTTGTTTGCTGTAACACTTTTCGCCCCAATTGAGATGGGTATACCCAGACATGGGTCCCTTGCTCACTGTGCCACTGGATTCAAGCTAGCCTGGCTGAAGAAGGGTGACATACCCTGAAACCGGTTCCAGGATGCTTGTTTCTGGTCCAGGGAGGACCTGGCCTGGCAGTACGGTTTGGAATGTTCCCATGAACACAGGGTTAAGACTGATTTGCATATGGCTGGGTCTAAACTGTGGTGGCGTTAGTGGGCAAAAGAGCGATGGATTTAACCCAGATCTTTTGACTGGGGGAGAATGTTTGCATTGTCAGCATTCCGTCCGTCATTTGTTTGCTGTATCATTGAAAGGCATCAGAGCTTTGTATATGGTCCAAGGTAAAACCAGTCAACATGTGATGAGAGGGCAAGCAGGTTACTAAGAGTGAGAGAGAACTTTTAATTTGAAATGATGTGGTAGTCTTTAAAGTGGTGCATTTCTTTCTCAATGTGCAGCTCCATCAATTTCACATATGTCTGATTTATTATTCCTATAACATCACATTAAGCCTCGAGAAGGCCCATCCGGGACAGGCATGAGGACAAAACACATGCTGACAAATTGAGGACAGAGGGATTTTGACATGGTCTGGGAACACTAAAAACAAATCCTATATCAAACCTCCCGTGTTTAACTGATTGAAAGCAAAGAGTAATATCAAGTAATATACTGAGGAAAAAGTAACCTGGAGAATTGCTGCAAATTAAAGTAAATTTGGAAAACTAACAGAGAACTACTTAACCACAGCTGTGTGACTTGGAAGCCTATTATTTCTCAATATAGCCCTTGTTGGTGATTACCTTACAGTGTTCACATTATTATCCGAACTAGAAGAGATGGAAGCCTGGGGTGTCTGGTCACAGAAGCTCATTTGCATAAAGGGGGGGTGACAGCCTGTTCACAAAGCACAACAAGACTTGTGTATGTAAAATGCTTGAACACAGCACAGGATAAAGTGATTCAGGTGACTGCGAGTGTTGTTTGACATTAGTAGGCTGTCTTAGTTGTTGAGACCTGAATGTCTGACGGATGCATCTTTAGCTCTTTCAACTGTTTGAGAGAGAGTGGCAGGCTCAAAAATCTGGGGGTTCAGATACCAACAGCTCCCCTCATGGTTTTTACTTTTTGCATCTACAGTCGATACAGATTTCGCCTAAGACAGTAACCTTTTCAGCTGGAATCAGCCGGTTTTGCTTTTCCCATACTTGGTTCAGCAAAGGTAAATGTGCCTTAAAGGAAAACAGTGGAAGTCACAAATGTCAATACCTTGTAATAAAAGGAGTCGAGGAACTTCAAGATTCAAACCAAGTTTAGATAAAAAAGAATATTTAATGATTACTCAAGAGCAAAATCCAAAGCAGGTATGTGATTTTAGGATTATTAATTAGCAAAAAAACAACTGTCCTAAAGAAAATAAACAATGCTCATAGTCATGTTTTCAACACCACAAAGAGGAAAATTAATTTTAAAAGAAAGCAGATCCACTGAATCAATAATAAATCTGTATGCAAAATAGAAGATGACCTCGGTAGCCATGCTCCAGGGGGTAGTGGTAATGATGATTAACCCTGGAATTTGATGCAAGTTTAGGGCTGAATCAGTCTCAGAATGTCAGGAGATCGAAGTGAAAAATGCCCACAAAGTAGAGTTGGGTTATCAAGTCGAACCTGCTTCTGCTGCCATCAAATGCATCAAACATCAGGCAGTTACAACAGCTGTGAGGTCTTCAGAGCTTCCAAGTTATGGAGAGGGTTAAAGGTTGATTATCCGAACCAAATCATGGAACGTTGTGTGAGTAATAGCAGCACACTGGAGCTCACACTGACAGTTCAAACATGAAACTTATAACCGTCAGGGTGTATCACAGCAAGTTCAAAGGTTGATCAGCGATTCAACCCATATCTAAGTTATCCAAGTGGAAAAGGCAGATGGAGGCGCAGGAACCTCAGGTTTTGGACTCTCTGTGCTTACAGTGGAGCCGTACAGCGAAGGTAAAAACTGTTCATCATATAAAAATGTACATGAAGAATAAGAGTTCCTCAGAAGCAGTTACCAGCAGATGATATTTCAGCGCCAATGGGGTGGTAAATGCAACAAAATCAGGTAAAAGGAAGAGGAGAAGGGAAAATATAAAAGCAAATCACGATAACATGGTTAACAACATGGAGAAATTACCTGAGCCTACTATTGCTATATCGAGTAGAAGCTGCAAAAGTCCTGCAGGAGGTCCAATGATGTAGCAAGTACAGGAAAATTACTTTGAGATATCCGTTGCCCCTCCTCAGTCAAAAAAACACATCAGACAAGTGCTCTGGTGTTCGCGCACGTTCATCTCATTTGCTATAATAACAGCCCTAGTACCCATGTCCAGTTTAGCTTTACCACAAAAACGAAACACCTCGGTCCAGTTGAACACATTGAGGGGTATTCACAAAGGTATCTTACACCTGTGAGTAATCTAAACATGCAAGGATGATCTTAGAGTAACTTTCCTACTTTTAGCTATTCACCTTTAGGAGTGTAATTAGCATGGCCAACCACTAATAATGGAAAACCCAAGAACCCCATAGAAAATAAGAATAAATGTAAATCATTTATTGAGACTTTTAAAACTACATATGCATTCAAAATAATGCTACAAAATTACATATATTTTAAAATTAATTAGTTCATGATAAAATATGTTAACTTTTAAATTTAAAAAAATATTGTAACTATTAAAATAATAATTTCAATTAATTCTATACATACCTTTTTTTAAGGCTGTATCCCCTCTGAACAGAGGTGCATAAGCAATTCAGTAATTCTGAGTACATAATAAGACAATACAATAATTTTACTTTAGGTGGGATTTTTTAAAACAGATCTTTAAATAAACATTTTTTTTACATGTTTAAAATCAATTCAATATGTAACTAAAATACAAGTTAATAGTGTTGTAGCATTTTTTATTTTGTTCTACATTTAAAATATATACAATTTAAAGTAATAGTTAACATAAAACACTTAATTTTTTTAAATGTACTTTTTAAGCATTCTGTATATTTTATTTTTATTTCATTTTTTACACAGGGAGAACTCCACCCAAGTTGAATATATTAAAAAGTATATTCTTTCCTAAGCTTAAATTAAAAGTTTCCCACCTAAAGTAAAAACATTATTATGTATTAATAATTATTAAATGTGAAGCACAGAATTAATTATAACAAATGCAATTATACTTTAATAAAAAGGAATGTTATATTAGTGTTTAAAATTTAAAAAAAGTTATTGAAACATTTTAATATATTGAAATGTTTTCTTTTTACATATCTTTCCATTAAATTACATTTATTTTGATTTTTAACTAGATTAAAATATTTAGTTTTACATTATTTCCTATGGGGTTTTATTTTACATCCCTACCTCCATTATTATTTATGGGAGGGTGTTGCAGTTCCAGTGGATGGCCATGTGTGATGTTGGGCTTACTCCAGCTCTGAGCTGGGACACATTTATGACTGTTTTATGGCTGTAGTAAATTTAGAAGTGTGGCTTGTAAATAGAAAAGGGTTTACTCAATTTTGTGGGTGAGCGCTTGTCCTGCCCTAAACTGCTCCTTACTCATTCCTTAGCCCCTCTTTTTTATACATAAGTAGTTCCCATTTTACAGCACCTTCCCTTTGTCCCTCCCACATTTACTACTAAAATGTATACTAAGGCGTGCAGAAACTCTGCAGCCGGGCAAACAACTCCACACAGAAAAAGATGGGAGAGGCAGAAAGACCGCACATAGTTAACTCCACACAGAAAAAGATGGGAGAGGCAGAAAGCCTGCACATAGTTAACTCCACACAGAAAAAGATGGGAGAGGCAGAAAGACCGCACATAGTTAACTCCACACAGAAAAAGATGGGAGAGGCAGAAAGCCTGCACATAGTTAACTCCACACAGAAAAAGATGGGAGAGGCAGAAAGACCGCACATAGTTAACTCCACACAGAAAAAGATGGGAGAGGCAGAAAGACCGCACATAGTTTGTGAACAGCATTTTGTAGTACTTTAGTAGTACTAACAATGTACAACACAGATTTTTGAGTCTCCCTTGTGATTCTAAAGTTTGTAAACTTTCCTTAGCAGACGGGAAGTAGGTTCAATTTGTAGCAAAATGGAAAGAGGCCATTAAAGTGGATCTTTGTAATACTGGGCTGTGTCACCTCGGAACAGAAGTGATTATAACTATCTAGGTTGGGGCCAAGAATGGTTTCCATATGGATGGCATTGTCTTTAGTTGTCCAAAGATAAGAGAATGATGTGGTGTATGTTGTTGAGATTAACTACCAGTCCTTCATCACCTTTAGTTTTCCATAATGATCAGTCCTAAGTAGCACAAACATGAACAGACGTTGGTCCCACAGAGACCTACAACAAAGAGAATCCTGCTGCAGCTACCTGGTGAGGCTCATTAAGGGTGGAAACAGTTTGAGTTACTTACATTGCAGATCATAGGGGTGTGGCCTTAAAGTTAGGGATCTACTGGACCTTGTGGGTCAGAGCCATGGCTTATTAACACTCAGGAAGCAAAACAAACTGAGTGGAATGAGCCCACAAATAGTCATTAGGCAATTACATTAATTCAAGCATTTCCATCCTTTGCTGTGTGCTTTTCTCAGTAAACAGATTATTGGACAATCAATGAATTGATGTCTTTGTGGCTGCTACCTGTGAAGGTTTTGCTAATCTGAACACGTCCCGCCCCCCCCAGTGTCGACAGCGAATTCCTTTTATTCTCCCACATTGTCTCTCTCATGAAGAGAGGTTGCATTTACAACTGAAGTTTTTAACACATTTAGAGCACTGATTTAACATGAGAAAACACACAACGAGAAAACAAATTATCAAACTTAATCTCCAGCAGACGCTTCCCTGGCATTTAGAACAGTGACAAGGTTTTGTCTAGCGCGAGTTCTTTCATGTTGAGAGAGAGCAGATTTCTGACTGAAGCTTTTCTAGCATTCAGAGCATTGATAAGGTTTTTGCCCACAATGTAAAGGCTCATGTCGGGTGAGACAGGTTTTCAGTCTTAATCATAAGAGAGTGAACTTAATGATTTCCTCGTGTCTTTCTGTACCAGTTGTCTACCCTAAACCCTCATCTAAAAATTGACGTTTAATAGAAGTGCAGTATACAGGGGTAAGATTAATAAGTGAGGTGGTGATCTTGTTCGGGCGTTTACGTTGTCCTTAGCATCACACGAAAATGCCAATTTTTAGATATAAGAGGCAATTTCATATTTCACTACACAGATCCCTGCAGTATTTTCCCTCTAAAGAAGGTGGTATTCACCTAGGGTAGTGAATACCTATGTGCGAAACCCAATGATGATGCCGCCTGATACTACATCATAATGGTGACCAGTTAACACCACCAGAGGAAAATATTGTTTAAGGCTTTCAGTGGGGGCAATTTCAACTCGTCTCCACTTCCGTTTGTAGGCTGCTAAAATTAGTAATTCTTGTGTTTTAAAAAACGATCTTTATTTGCTCATTTTGCACAACTTCCGTTTGTAGGCTGCTAAAATTAGTAATTCTTGTGTTTTAAAAACGATCTGTATTTGCTCATTTGCACAACTTTGGGGAAGTTTGAACCACTTACGAGGTGAACTTTTTCCTCACTTCCGGCGCCTAGAGCTTGACACCATTTTTGTTGGGTTGGCGCTCTAGTATCCTGGACCACCGACACTACTTAAATGCACGCTGCGCGTTCGCAGGTGCTTGAGGGCTGAACCATTATTATTTTTTTACTTGCTATTGTGCTTTTATCTTCCGTTTTAACGTTGCCAAAATTTGTAATAGATGTGTTTTATTTAAAAAAACGATCCTTTTATCTGCTCCTTGCACAGCTTTGGTGAACTACAGAATTGGGGGCAATTTCAACTCGTCTCCACTTCCGTTTGTAGGCTGCTAAAATTAGTAATTCTTGTGTTTTAAAAAACGATCTTTATTTGCTCATTTTGCACAACTTCCGTTTGTAGGCTGCTAAAATTAGTAATTCTTGTGTTTTAAAAACGATCTTTATTTGCTCATTTGCACAACTTTGGGGAAGTTTGAACCACTTACGAGGTGAACTTTTTCCTCACTTCCGGCGCCTAGAGCTTGACGCCATTTTTGTTGGGTTGACGCTCTAGTCTCCTGGACCACCGACACTACTTAAATGCACGCTGCGCGTTCGCGCAGCGGACGAGCGCAGCGGGCGCGCCTAAGGCAAGCCCGTCTGCGCCCGTCAGCAGCTCGTCGGGAGCCGGGGCCAGTCATGCTGCCCTTTTTGGGGTCGCTGATTTCTGCCTCCGGTCCTATTCCAGTGAGTATCTTAAACAGCTGCGCGGGTCGTGTTGTAATTCCCTCTCCTCCCCTAACTTGGACGGGGCTTTGAACTTCGTGTGTGGGAATTGTGGTTTTCGACTAGTACTGGGTCCTACACCTAGCGCTAAACCGCGTACCGCCTCCACTATTTCAGCAGCGCTGCTTAATGTCCGCTCTCTGAAAAAGCATCATGCGGAGGTCTTCGAGCTTCTGGAGGACAACTCTTTGGACTTTTTCTTTGTCACGGAAACTTGGCTCGACAATACCTCCGATCCGATTGTACCTCTGGCTATCCCATTGGGGTATAAAATCTATAGGCTAGACCGGACTACAGGGAGAGGTGGAGGGCTGGCAGTTATCTTCAAAGAGACGTGGGAGGTGGTTGAGTGCTCTTTCAGTACGTGGGACGGATGTGAAGTTTTGGATTTCAGTATCCGCTGCTCTGCCCATTTTTCTTTGGGGGGCTCTCTGATCTATCGCCCGCCAGGCACGGCTCATACTTTTCTTCAGGCCTGTGTGGAGGCGGTGTCTTTGAGAGCCCTGCGTTTCTCTCACTATATGATCCTAGGTGACCTTAATATCCATTTAGACCTCTTAAACTCAAAGGACACAAGTGAGTTTCTTGATATCTGCCAATCCACACAGCTCTCACAATGGATCAATCAGGCTACCCATCTTGGGGGCCATATTCTTGATCCTATCCTTTCTAACTTTCCTATCTCAATTAAAGCGCCGCTTCCGGTCTCGTGGTCCGACCATTATTTTATTGGTTTTTCATGGTCAGTGTCCTCGCCTAGCAATAGACCCAGCTTCGGCTCTAAACCAGCGTTTAAGAAAGTTGACCCTATCCTTCTTGCCAGGGCGCTGGAGGACAACAGGCCAGTCCTGCCTCAAGACCTCGATCAGTGTCTGGTTGCTTTCTCCAACTGGATTCTGTGTTCTGTGGCGGCAATTGCCATACCAACCTCTGCTAGACAGTCACGGGAATCACCTTCTAAACTGTGGTTCTCGGAGGATCTGCGACATCTTAAACAGGGTTGCAAGAAACTAGAGCGCTCTTGGCGCCTCAGCAACTATTGCCCGGCTGCTAAGGCGCAGCTCAGGCAGGCTCAGAAGAGGTATTATAAAGCTATCTCCTCTGCTAAAAGAGCGTTCTTTACCACCCGGATTGATCTGGCTCAGAACAATGCCAAGGAGATCTTCGCTATTGTTCAAAGTTTTATGTCCCCGGTTGCGCAGAGTAGCATCCTGCCGGCCTCTGTGGATTGGTGCGAGACGCTCTCTGCATTTTTTCGGGACAAGATTCTTAAGATACAAAGCTGCTTCCCCTGCCCGGTCGGTGCTGACGGGCCCTATGTTTCTTTGGACTCATCGGCTATTGGTCCGGTAGCTTTGTCCCCTATTCACTCCCTGTCCAAGTTCTCACCGGTGGATTTGTCCTGCTCCTTGAGAATCCTTCAAGGTCTTAAATCCGGCTCTCCGGACGATCCGTGCCCAGCAAGACTTTTGGCCGCGGTGGCTGAGACGGTGAATGTGGAGGTTAATTACATTATTAACCTGTCTTTGCAGGAAGCCAGGGTTCCCAGCCGCTGGAAGCAGGCTAAAATTCTTCCTTTATTGAAGAAACCTTCCCTCGACCCCTCCACCCCAGGCAACTACAGACCTATTTCTCTCCTTCCTGGCTTGTCTAAGGTTTGTGAGAAAATAGTGAATAAACAGCTGTCGGAGTTTGTCGAGAGTAGAGGACTTCTTCATCCCGCCCAATCTGGCTTCCGTCCCTCCTTTAGCACGGAAGGTGCTCTTGTGGAGGTCTCTGAATCTATCCGAGAGTGTCTGGACGCCGGCGGGAAGGCAGCCTTAGTGCTGCTTGACCTGTCGGCAGCCTTTGACACTGTCCCCCATTCTCTGTTGCTTGATAGATTGACGGAGATTGGGGTATCTGGCCTCGCCGGGGGCTGGATTAAATCCTTTTTAGATGGCCGTCTTCAGCAAGTTTGGATACCACCGGTGGCCTCCTCACCTAGACAGGTTGGCACGGGGGTCCCCCAGGGTTCCTCCCTTAGCCCCCTCCTGTTTAATATCTACCTCACGCCTCTGGTTTACCTAGCGGAGGGGTTGGGGGCTAAGGTTATTGCTTATGCCGATGACACTCAACTTCTGTTCACTTGGGATAAGCAGGGATCCTCGGTGGCCCTTGTGCAGAGTTGTCTCTCCTCGGTTTTTGCTTGGATGGCTTCTGCTCATTTAAAATGCAACGAGGATAAATCGGAGGTTTTGATGTTTGGTAATTTCCCCTCAGGGTTTAGAGAGTTAATTTGGCCTCCCGAGTTCCCACCTCCGGCTTCTAGCAGCCAGACCGTGAAGAATCTGGGAGTTTATTTCGACTGTAATCTCTCCTTCTCTAGTCAGGTCAAACGCTTGTCAGGTTGCTGTTTTGGCCTACTCAGAGTGTTGAGAAGATTTTTGCCGCTGCTTCCGCAAGCGGCCAGGGAATCGGTGGTTCGGGCACTTATTCTGTCCCGTTTAGACTACGCTAATGCCCTCTATGCTGGGATTCCAGCCTATGCCCTTAACAAGCTGCAAGTGACCCAGAATGCGGCTGTTCGCTTGCTGGGTGGGCTGGGTCCTAGGCAGAACGTTCATGGCTATCGTCGTTCCCTCCATTGGCTTCCAGTGAAAGCTCGTGTTGCCTTTAAAACCCTCACCATAGCCCATCGTGCGCTGCATGGACAAGGTCCTGGTTACCTACAGAAACGCTTCTCGTTCTACGTGCCGGGTCGCTCTTTGAGGTCCTCGGCACTTAAGCTAATGAACATTCCTGTCTTTCAGCGGCACCGGTTAGGCGGCGCCTCTCTGGTCGTGGCTGCTGGCCGTGCTTGGAACACGCTCCCCCTATCACTACGTTCTATTGAAGATCTGGTGGTCTTTAAAAAACGGTTAAAAACGTATCTCTTCTCTTAATTCCCTCTTTTCTTTTGGTTCTTCCTTGACCGCGCCGGGACACTCTTTGAGTATCTGTGCGCGTAATAAATGTACATAACATAACATAACATAACATAACATAACATAACAGTTAGACAACTAGTACATGAAGACACCAGTAAATCATTAAATTCACTCTCATTTGATTAAAACATGCTACACTTGTGGAAGCTGAGTGTCCTTTCCGCATGCTTCTACCCCCTCCCCACGCCCATTTGATTTTTCGAGACAGGTTTTCTGCCTGAACCTTTTAGGGCATGCAGAACACTGAAACGGTATGTGCCCAATGTGGATTCTCTCATGTTGAATTAAACTAGCTTTCTCACTAAAGCTTTTTTGGGATGAGCAGCACTGATGAGGTTTTTGCCCGGTGTGAGTTCTCTCATGTTGCGTGAGATACATTTTGTGACTGAAGGTTTTCTGGCATTCAGTTCACTGATAAGGTTTGTGCCCCATGTGAGTTCTCTCATGTTGAGTGAGACTTTGTTTCAATCTGTAGCTTTTCCTGCATTCAGAACACTGATAAGGTTTTTGCCCAGTGTGGATTCCCTCATGCACAGTTAAACTTGATCTGAGACAGAAACTTTTTTGGCATTCAGAGCACTGATACGGTTTTTCTCCAGTGTGAGTTCTCTCATGTTGGGCAAGAGCATATTTCTGACTGAAGCTCTTCCAGCATTCAGTGCACTGATAAGGTGTTTGCCTAGTGTGAGTTCTCTCATGTTTAGTGAGACTTCTTTTCAGACTAAAGTTTTTCTGGCATTCAGAACATTGATATGGTTTTTGCCCATTGTGAGTTGTCTCATGATTAGTGAGTTTTATTTTCTGACTAAATCTTTTCTGGCATTCACAGCACTGATACGGTTTTAGTCCAGTGTGAGTTCTCTCATGTTGAGTGAGACTAGATTTCTGACTGAAGTTTTTCCAGCATTCAGAGCACTGATAAGGTCTTTGCCCACTATGAGTTCTCTCATGTTTAGTGAGACTTTGTTTCAATCTGAACATTTTCTGGCATTCACAACACTGATACGGTTTGAGCCCACTATGGATTCTCTCATGCAGAGTTAAACCTGATCTTTGACAGAAACGTTTTTGGCATTCAGAGCACTGATACGGTTTTTCTCCAGTGTGAGTTCTCATATGTTGTGCAAGATCAGATCTCTGACTGAAGCTCTTCCAGCATTCAGTGCACTGATAAGGTTTTTGCCCAGTGTGAGTTCTCTCGTGTTTTGCAAGATCAGATCTCTGACTGAAGCTCATCCAGCATTCAGAGCACTGATATGGTTTTTCTCCAGTGTGAGTTCTCTCATGTTTTGCAAGATCAGATCTCTGACTGAAGCGCTTCCAGCATTCAGAGCACTGATACGGTTTTTCTCCAGTGTGAGTTCTCTCATGTTTAGTGAGACTAGATTTCTGACTGAAGTTTTTCCAGCATTCAGAGCACTGATAAGGTCTTTGCCCACTATGAGTTCTCTCATGTTTAGTGAGACTTTGTTTCAATCTGAACATTTTCTGGCATTCACAACACTGATACGGTTTGAGCCCACTATGGATTCTCTCATGCAGAGTTAAACCTGATCTTTGACAGAAACGTTTTTGGCATTCAGAGCACTGATACGGTTTTTCTCCAGTGTGAGTTCTCATATGTTGTGCAAGATCAGATCTCTGACTGAAGCTCTTCCAGCATTCAGTGCACTGATAAGGTTTTTGCCCAGTGTGAGTTCTCTCGTGTTTTGCAAGATCAGATCTCTGACTGAAGCTCATCCAGCATTCAGAGCACTGATATGGTTTTTCTCCAGTGTGAGTTCTCTCATGTTTTGCAAGATCAGATCTCTGACTGAAGCGCTTCCAGCATTCAGAGCACTGATACGGTTTTTCTCCAGTGTGAGTTCTCTCATGTTGAGTGAGACTAGATTTCTGACTGAAGTTTTTCCAGCATTCAGAGCACTGATAAGGTCTTTGCCCACTATGAGTTCTCTCATGTTTAGTGAGACTTTGTTTCAATCTGAACATTTTCTGGCATTCACAACACTGATACGGTTTGAGCCCACTATGGATTCTCTCATGCAGAGTTAAACCTGATCTTTGACAGAAACGTTTTTGGCATTCAGAGCACTGATACGGTTTTTCTCCAGTGTGAGTTCTCATATGTTGTGCAAGATCAGATCTCTGACTGAAGCTCTTCCAGCATTCAGTGCACTGATAAGGTTTTTGCCCAGTGTGAGTTCTCTCGTGTTTTGCAAGATCAGATCTCTGACTGAAGCTCATCCAGCATTCAGAGCACTGATATGGTTTTTCTCCAGTGTGAGTTCTCTCATGTTTTGCAAGATCAGATCTCTGACTGAAGCGCTTCCAGCATTCAGAGCACTGATACGGTTTTTCTCCAGTGTGAGTTCTCTCATGTTTTGCAAGATCAGATCTCTGACTGAAGCTCTTCCAGCATTCAGTGCTCTGATAAGGTTTTTGCCCAGTGTGAGTTCTCTCGTGTTTTGCAAGATCAGATCTCTGACTGAAGCTCTTCTAGCATTCAGAGCACTGATACGGTTTTTCTCCAGTGTGAGTTCTCTCATGTTTTGCAAGATCAGATCTCTGACTGAAGCTCTTCCAGCATTCAGTGCACTGATAAGGTTTTTGCCCAGTGTGAGTTCTCTCGTGTTTTGCAAGATCAGATCTCTGACTGAAGCTCTTCTAGAATTCAGAGCACTGATACGGTTTTTCTCCAGTGTGAGTTCTCTCATGTTTTGCAAGATCAGATCTCTGACTGAAGCTCTTCTAGCATTCAGAGCACTGATACGGTTTTTCTCCAGTGTGAGTTCGCTCATGTTTTGCACGATCAGATCTCTGACTGAAGCTCTTCCAGCATTCAGAGCACTAATACGGTTTTTCTCCAGTGTGAGTTCTCTCATGTTTTGCAAGATCAGATCTCTGACTGAAGCTCTTCCAGCATTCAGAGCACTGATACGGTTTTAGTTCAGTGTGAGTTCTCTCATGTTGAGTGAGACTAGATTTCCTACTGAAGCTTTTCAAGCATTCAGAGCACTGATAAGGTCTTTGCCCAGTGTGAGTTCTCTCGTGGTAAGTGAGACTTATTTTCTGACTAAAGCTTCTCTGGCATTCAGAACACTGATACGGTTTTAGCCCAGTGTGAGTTTTCTCATGTTGAATTAAACTAAATCTCATACTGAATCTTTTCTGGCATTCTGACCACTGATCAGGATTTTGTCCAGTGTGGATTCTCTTTTGTCGAGTTAGAGTAGCCTTATGACTGAAGCTTTTTGACACTCAGAGCACTGATAAGATTTTTGTCCACTGTGAGTTCTCTCATGTTTAGTGAGGTGGGATTGAGAACTGAAGCTGTTCTCACATTCATTGGTCTTACTCGAGTTGTGTGTATCCCCAAGTTGGATTTTTTCCTGGATGCAGTTCATCTTAGGACTGAATCTGATTCCAGAGTCAGTATTACTTCATGTTACACTCAGCATTAACTTTTAAATACACTACACATACTCTGCCAAACAATTGTATTTAATGAATCATAGATTTATTAGGAGATCGTTTTTCCTACATTTAAAGGCAGTCTATCTAACTTGCCCAATACACTTTCACAGAGGATCCCCCTGTTTTTTTAAAGATGTCCCTCATGGAATCATTTTCTCAAAGTTATGCCCAGGTCAGTTCTTTCAAGTTAATTTAGACTCATTTTGTGACTCCAGTTTATCGCATTGGATTTAGGAGTCTTAAAAGCACTGACAAGGTCTTTGGGGTTTAGTGCTTACATTTAAGCTAAATTTGTTCATACAAGTAATGATCGGGAATTAAGACATGCAACAATGATTTTTTTAAATTATCAATAGCACAACAGAGGGCTCTTTTAACCTTCCTATCCCAGTACTAACCTTTTTTGCTTTGTGTCTAAAGCTACAGTAGGTACATAATTGACTTTGGCAGTCTGAGACACTTTGAAACAACTGAGATCAACCCATGAGACAGAGTTCCTGGAGAAAATGTTTCTATATTCAAAATGATAATCCAGCGCTTTTGCTGTGGTGAAAACAGGGAAAGCATTTTCACAATTACTTTCATTTCAACAGTGTATTATCTCCTCTTGTATCACAGGAGACATAGACAAAAGATTGTTCTTTTAAATTGAGGTGATTGGTAATCCTCACAATTCGGTCACATCATGTGTAGAGATACTGTTTTGTTTCAAAGGCGCTTGGGTCTCCAAGACATTCCTTATAAACCATCAGATAGAATTTACAACACTGATTAGTTTGCTCTCAAGTACACTGCGTGGATATTAATTGTCACCAATATTTTAGTTCTTACATACTTTGAAATGGAAAATTTGGCAATTGCTTCTTGTCATTTTACTTTAGTGACCTGACAACTTATAATGAACATACAAAATTTGTGATATTACTTTGACATTCAGCCCTTTCTTCAGTTCCATGTTCTTCACCATTCCTGGCACAAATAATTTGTTTCTTTTTAGAGCTCTAAAATGAGGAATGTTTTACTTTCTTCAACATAAATCTTTTGTAAAGTACATTTCTTTTTTGGTTCACGTTTCAGTGACTTGTACAAATAAAGTTAGAGACTATCAATGGACACACAGAAATAATATTTATGACCGTTTTCTTTGCAGAAAGAAGGCATTTACAGAAATGAGATAGGCACTCAGTTTGAGCTGCATTTCCGACAGGGGAGAAACAGCTCTAGGACACGGTGTAGATATGGAGCTTGGAAGCACTGGAACTCAAGGTTGCGAGAGCAAACTGAGGGGATATCGAAAAAAGAAACACAAGTTACACATACATTGCGACACAGATTTTCAGAAGCATCCAACACCAACAATTTACTCCTTCTTTGACAACAGCTGG
The DNA here is from genome assembly GCF_964204655.1 of Triturus cristatus. Lineage (NCBI taxonomy): Eukaryota > Metazoa > Chordata > Amphibia > Caudata > Salamandridae > Triturus > Triturus cristatus. The sequence continues at coordinate 163,751,054 of NC_140587.1, forward strand.
CATCACAGAAAATATTTTAACACCTTCAATAAAATATTAGATACGGTTTACTCCACTGCCCACTTAGAGGATTCATCTATTCCTTATTTCAGAAATCTATGAAGGAACATTTTATTCAACAAATGAATTGGCCTTGTACTCTGTGATTTAAATGCCCCTATCTGCTGAGGCTGTGTCCAGTTAGCTCAGTGGAATTCACAGTTTCAAATTTTGAAAAAGATAAGGACTTACTTTGTGGCCTGAAAATCGTCAGACTCCTCCAACAAGATCCTGGTACTGCAACACCTGACAAAGCAAAAAAACAACACAACAGTAAAGGAAACCAAAAAGGTACAAGAAAAGGCAAACAAAACAAAGAGAGGAAAGAGAATAAAAGACTATCTTCCACTCTCACGACAGGGATCAAGCTGGACCCGTGAATTGGCAGACAAGACAGAAAAGGACAGAATGAAAGGACCTGATGAGGTGGAAGTGAGATGCAGAGAGAAAAGACGCAGAAAGAACCTTTCAAGAGGGGATAGTATAAATTGAGGTAGAAAAGACGCAGAAAGAACAAACAGAAGGAGCATAGTATCAAGTGAGTAGAGGAGGAGACAAATGCACAGATAGTCAAGGAACTGCTGGGCAACACGGGAGGCAAGCACTCACGGCCAGTGCATCGAAACCTGAAAAACAACTGGACCTGCACTAGGCCCCCAACATGTTCCAGGAGGAACGTGGCTCCATCAGGCGGGTGCCAGGGTACACAGGTGGTCAGCTACAATAGCGGGAACAAAAAGATATTAGGAGGACATTTGAAGGAACACAGGAAGGCAGCACGCCGTTACAAAACCTTGTCAGAGAACCCTTACTATCAATAAAGGCCCTAAAGTAAGAGGCAAGCAGACAAAAGCATAGCACAATTTATGAAATTGGCGATAATTCGCTGGGCACTTGAGTGTACTATTATAAGGAAATATGAGAAAGTGGCTTGCGTAAAAGCAATTTTTTTTATTATCAGAAGTTTGATAGCAACACAAACAGTGTAATGAGGAAGTCAAAAGTGGAAGTTGTAGAGACATAAAAAAACAAAAACAGAGATCGAGAGAGAAAATAGAGGAAAAAGAAGCAGGGTAAAAGGAAACCTTACCTGACAGTTATTTATTTTGTTTCTCCAAGAGTGATGGCCGCACCGCACTGCGTGGCTTCCCAGAATACTTTGAGAAGAAGTAAAGACATGCTTTAACCAAGAGCTTATTTGCATCAGATGACAATCATGCTTCATCCCATTTTCCAAATAACCGTCCTGAACTTACAAAACAAAAGGAACTCTTGTTCTGTGGAAATCATTGTCAAGCATCTATGGTTTAGAAAAAACACTTTATTCTCTTAGTATCTATGACCAAACCCACAAAACACATCTTCCTCCAAATCCAAACCTTGTAGTACAAGAACACACCAATAACCAGGAACCCTTGCTGAAAAAGGTCTGAATGAATACACAGTGCACACACAGGCTGAACAAGGTCTGAGTGTCTCACGCATGCTGTGACGTTATAGCACTGTAAATATACAAGTTACTATTCCCTAATGCACCAACCAGGATTCAAATTAGCGACCCTCCAGTTTAACAGAACAACAGAAATGATCACATTAACCAACTGAGCATTTCATACAGAATAGTTTAACTTGCATTTTCTCTTCAGTTCAGGTGTTTAAATTATATTACAATTCCTAAAATTCCTCCCTCTCGGACCTGATTGACACAACCCTTATCCAGCTCAAAGCTCTGCAGCAGTACATTATGATTTTACAACTGACGGCTAAAATAAATAAATGTAAATATCAGAGGCCAATCATTTTACGGGAAGACAAAAATATAGACTGGTTTGGCCTTGTTTGCTCACCCTATCGCATACCTTGACTAAGGCCTGTGTACCCTTGCCTTGAGAGATAGAACTGTATATGAATCTGGTATCCTAATTTTATTTTGGCCTCAGCAAACGCAAGACCTTGAGTGCGCACTACATGCCTAGGCCCAAAGTTGACCCTAAGGCCCAGTGACTGGCCGGGAGGACATAGATGGACCCTAAAGCACACCTCGGTCTCTGTCCCTGGCCACATACAGTGAGTGGTGGTGGCAGCGTACCATGTCCTTAGAGGTCACCAGCTGAACAGGCTTTTTTACCTGTTCAAGGATGACCGCGATGCCTACAGGCCATTGAGTAAAGTTCCATTCACGTCATGACCAAACCCGGAATTGATATCCCTGTTTACATTTTGAGTTGTGTATTTATATTATAAGGTAGCAGGACTCTATATTGTTTGCACGTATGTATGTGTGTATCTTGTTATCAGTCGCATCCATGTTGGCTTGCCTCTGGGCTGACATGGCACAGGTTGGAGTGTATTGGCAGAAATCCCAAAGAGAAGGGTGTAACTTTGGACACAAGGGTGGCGGGATGGAGTCAGGACTGCTTTTTAGAAAATCTATGTGACCTTTTTAGCAGAGAATTGACGATTGGTCTTTAATGAGCTCTCCTGTTTGGTTAACAGTGTGGGAATGGGAAGAGCCTGCAGAGACAAACACTAGTGAAAGACATTTCTGGGAGAGATGGATTCTTTGCGTTCTTTGGATGGCCCATCTGGGAATGATGCAAAGAGCCATGTTCAGCCTTACTGTGCTCATGGTGCTAGTATTCCCACTTGGAGCTAGCATCATCTCCACCTGCTGTGAGGAGCAATCACTTTGCACAAACATCCATCTTGTGCTACAGAGGAAAATGGACATTGAAAGGTTTAAGCAGCGAAAGCAGTAAACCCAGACAGTGAATTCAAATTCAGGGTCCGAAAATACCACAGAAAAGTGGGTCCAAACATATTGACTTTGTTCTAATTCAAGCTGCTTCACTGCCAACAAGAGCCGCTGATGTTTCAATAAAAGTATTGCTGATAGAGACTCCCCGTAGGCGAGGGCACAGTGCCTGGTTCTTGCAAGTCTTCGGGATGAAACTGTGGCTCTGCTAGTGACCCTGTGAGCTGCCTGCCTGACGAGAGGGAAGAGGAGAGAGCCTTGTCTGGCAGAAGTCTGCCTGCTTATTGAGGAGGACGAGCTGCAGAGCCTGACCTGAGGAAGGGCCCAGAAGGAACAGAGGAAATGTGGTAGATGGCTGACATTATCAGTGAAGTGCCCAGGGTCCCCCAGCCTCCCTGTCTGACTGCCAATCAAGGAGGATGAGCTGCAGAGCCTGTCCTGAGGAAGGGCCCAGAAGGAACAGAGGAAATGTGGTAGAGGCCTGAGATTATCTGTGAAGTGCCCAGGGTCCCCCAGCCTCCCTGTCGGACTGCCAATCAAGGAGGACGAGCTGCAGAGCCTGTCCTGAGGAAGGGCCCAGAAGGAACAGAGGAAATGTGGTAGAGGGCTGACATTATCTGTGAAGTGCCCAAGGTCCCCCAGCCTCCCTGTCTGACTGCCAATCAAGGAGGACGAGCTGCAGAGCCTGTCCTGAGGAAGGGCCCAGAAGGAACAGAGGAAATGTGGTAGAGGGCTGACATTATCTGTGAAGTGCCCAGGGTCCCCCAGCCTCCCTGTCGGACTGCCAATCAAGGAGGATGAGCTGCAGAGCCTGTCCTGAGGAAGGGCCCAGAAGGAACAGAGGAAATGTGGTAGAGGGCTGACATTATCTGTGAAGTGCCCAGGGTGCCTCAGCCTCCCTGTCGGACTGCCAATCAAGTCTGCATAGAGTGTGTGTCTCACTTATCAGTGGCAACTGTTAAATAAAAACTGCCTGATTCGGAGAGCGCAGAGGAGAAAGATGCAGACAACTACTGCTGACTCTACCTGCGTCGAACTTCTGCGATAACACCAGCACCACGCACTGGCGTAACGAAAATTGAGGGGGCCTCCCGGCACGGTACAAAGAGGGGCCCCCTCCAGGCTCAATCAGGAGCTCTCTGGCCAGAGTGCAGTGCCGTGGGGGCCCCCTGGAGCTTGGGGCCCCCCGCACGGCGGGGGCTGCGGGGGCCACAGACCCAAGGAAGGAGAGCCTCTCACCATGACGAATGGACCTTCCGCCGTGACTGCGGGAGCAGAATTCTTGAGGTGGCTTTGAGGAGACACTGCGCACCAGCGAGCTGCCCATGGAGAGGAGAAGGCAGCATTCCCCGTGTGCACTACAGTTTGCCGTGTGCTCTATTCACTGACAAATCAGTGCTGGGTCATTTCGAATGCACACCACATCTGGAAATTCGAAATGCCTGAGAGACTCCGACTGTGAACTTTTGTCTAACAAAGCAGGACAATTTATCAAACATTGCTATCCCTGCATAGGAAATTAATAATCATTAACTACGTAATGACCTGTGGATCACAGAATCCTCGGAAGCGAGCTTGCACCAAGAGTACTTCCACATTTTCCATTCTCTGAGAACCCTGTAGAACACGTAGTGCATCCCTGTAGATCCCTGTCCAAGTGAACAGTGTTTAGGTTTTTTGCCATTAAAAAAAGTCTAATTTTATTTTTAAAAAGGCGCACTTTGGGCTGCACGTCACATTATTGTACCTATTGTGTGACAGTAAAGATCCGAGGGTCAGAGGTATGACAATGTTTTGCGTCCGCAAACGGGAGATCCTTCTGTTTGCTGCCACAAAAAAGGGCAATAGCATGTACAAATGCGATTTAGCGAATCACTGACTCGCTAAATAGCATTTGCGACTCTCGCTATAAGAAAGGGGTGTCCCTTCCTAATAGCGAGTCAACATGCTATGTACTAATGTTTTGCAGCAGCATTTGCGGCCACAAAACACTCACAGTTTACCACCTACTTCAAGTAGGTGGTAAACCACGCGCAAAGTATGTGGGAAAATATTTTTTAAGAGCAGGCAGTGGTCCCTGCCCTTAAAAAATTTAAACTGAAAAGTTTCATTTTTCTTTTTTAGATGCATCCTGTTTTCCTTTAGGGAAAACGGGCTGCATTTAAAAAAAAAAAAAACAGCTTTATTAAACAAGCATTTGCAATGCAATAGGTCTCGCATTTACAAAAGTTTAAGCTATTGGCATTGTTCATGACAATGCCTTTTTTATCTATTTTATAAAACAAACACATAAATAAATGCCATTATCATTTAAAATGCCAATAGCTAGTGTTGCATTATTATTAGCAATGCCAACTGCTCACACTTTTATAATGCGAGACCTATTGCATTGCAAATGCTTGCTCCATAGTAAGGATAATCCCCAGGACACACTTGGTAAAAGGCTCTGATTCTCGCAGTCCAGTTACCCCTGTTTATTCTGGGATTCCTGCAGAACATCCCATAAGAACAAAGATGTAAACTGATGTAAACTTATGTGCTAAAATGAAATGCTTCTGCTTATTAAAAAAAATACACTTTTAAATTTTGAAGAGACTTTAGCATATGTTTATATGATGTGTGTTGCACAATTTCCATTGCAAATATTATCATGGTTCAGCTCGTGCACGGGCTTTTAAACGCAAGCCACAACTTCGGCTAGCTTCAATCTGCCTGTTAATTTGTTTCCTCGCCCACCTCACTCTGGTCTAGGTACTGTGAGGCGGGCGTAGGAACCAGAGAAACAGGCAATGTGTGGCAGGGTCGCCATCGCCCGTGGCGTCTCTGAGAAAGGGATTGAGGTTTAGTTCTAAATAAAACGCACGAATTCGTGCTGCCTTCTGTGCTTTTATTTCACAAGCTAAAGCAGCTGCATGACCACGGATCAAGAATAAATGCGCAGCGAGGCTTTTTATTATTACGAACATTGTGAAGAAAACGCCTGCTGAGAGGTGTCCAATCAGGGTAGTGCTTTATCCCGCAAGCAAAGAGAAAGGCAGCAGCGGATAAATATCGATCAATCTGCCTGTTAATTTGTTTCCTCGCCCACCTCACTCTGGTCTAGGTACTGTGAGGCGGGCGTAGGAACCAGAGAAACAGGCAATGTGTGGCAGGGTCGCCATCGCCCGTGGCGTCTCTGAGAAAGGGATTGAGGTTTAGTTCTAAATAAAACGCACGAATTCGTGCTGCCTTCTGTGCTTTTATTTCACAAGCTAAAGCAGCTGCATGACCACGGATCAAGAATAAATGCGCAGCGAGGCTTTTTATTATTACGAACATTGTGAAGAAAACGCCTGCTGAGAGGTGTCCAATCAGGGTAGTGCTTTATCCCGCAAGCAAAGAGAAAGGCAGCAGCGGATAAATATCGATCAATCTGCCTGTTAATTTGTTTCCTCGCCCACCTCACTCTGGTCTAGGTACTGTGAGGCGGGCGTAGGAACCAGAGAAACAGGCAATGTGTGGCAGGGTCGCCATCGCCCATGGCGTCTCTGAGAAAGGGATTGAGGTTTAGTTCTAAATAAAACGCACTAATTCGTGCTGCCTTCTGTGCTTTTATTTCACAAGCTAAAGCAGCTGCATGACCACGGATCAAGAATAAATGCGCAGCGAGGCTTTTTATTATTACGAACATTGTGAAGAAAACGCCTGCTGAGAGGTGTCCAATCAGGGTAGTGCTTTATCTCGCAAGCAAAGAGAAAGGCAGCAGCGGATAAATATCGATGTGAAAAATACAGAGCGCGTCGAAATATGAACGCACTTGGAATTCGCAGAAGCCAGTAAATTGTCCCTCCCAGAGTCGGCGAAAAGAAAAGACAAGCGCGCACTGAAGTTGACGAGGAGGGAGTGGGAGGGGGAGTGGGGGCGGAAAGACAAGCGCGCACTGAAGTTGACGAGGAGGGAGTGGGAGGGGGAGTGGGGGCGGGCACAGTGGTGCGGGACATAAAAGGGGCCCCGAAAGTGAAAGAAAACGAGTGCTTTCAGGCTGCCAAATGGTGCGCGCGCCCGGGACACATGCACTGTAGTTGGAGGCCTGAAAGCACTCGTTTGCACTTCCAAAACGCGCTTACTATAAGTCTCGCCAGAGCAGCGCTAAAGCGCTGTCTCAGGCGAGACCTAAAAAGCAGTCACAGACATGGTGGTCTGCTGACCCCAGCGGGCCACAATCCCTGTGAATGCTAGCCATTCCTAAAGGGGTCGCACATTGCGCCTGCCTCATTAATATTAATGAGGCATGTAATTTGCGACCCCATTAGGAATCGCAAACAGTTTCTGAGACACTGTTGTGCATTCCAATTAGCGAGTTGCAAATTGCGAGTTGCAAATGCGACGCAATTTGCGACTTTTTAATTGGTGGGTCGATATCTGGCCCAGAGTCTGTGCTCCCCGCACCATTTCCCAGAAATGCAGTGGACAACACTACCCTGAGAGTTGAGTGCGGAAGGGGTTGCTCTTGGCCCAGTTTGCAGAGCCACAGTAGGCCAAAACCCAGGACACCGGTGGCAAAAGACCTCACTCGCCACTGTTGGGGTCCATTAGTTATTGTTTGCCCTGTGACCCACTTTCAGTCACTGGCGTAATGAAGCTTGAGGAGGCCTCACTGCAAGGTACGTGAAGGGGCCCCCTCCGAACTCAACCAGGAGCTCTCTGGCCAGAGTAATGTGCTGAGGGGGCCCCATGCAGCTTGGGCCCCCCTCACGCAGGGGCCTGTGTTACGCCATGGCCTGCAGTTATTAATTTCCCCACCACCACCATGAAATTCTAACTTCTTAACATCAGACACAAACAGCTTCAGCTCTAGCGAGGAAAACATTGTATTATGGTAAGCGGCGTCTAATCAGTTTTCTAAAGGTGCCTTTTCTTCCTAGAAAAAGGCATCAGTTCTGCCTCTAGAATACTGTGATACCTGCCCCTCAGCCCATCCCTAATGCATCACATCCCACATACATCAAGAAAGAGCTCGCCGGGGGCGTGGTATCGCGCTGAAGCGAGATGGCTGCGTGAGAGAGCAGCTCCGTCCCTAACAGCTTCATACCACATCATCCGCCAAACTTATCCGATCCCCACCCGCGGGGACAGGTCCCAAAAGTGCTCCGGTTCCTGCCTGGCCGGTCGCTGGGGCCCCACTGGTCTCTACGGAGCGTCAGAAGCCTGATTGTCTCGGCGGCCTTCCTGCGGCGCTGATCCTGGGCCTGCGGTGACAGGGCTCCACGCGAGTCCTGCGGGCGAGAGTGGCCGCTGAGACAGCGCAACGCCGGGGATTGTGGCCTAGTTCCGGGAAGCGGAGCCGGAGTTCTTGCGGAGGCGGTGCCCTCCCTAGCGTCAACCAGGGGAGCGGCGGAGGTATCATGGGTTCCCTCCCACACATTCCTCCTGCCCCATGAGACTTTGCAGCCCTATTGAGTTGATCACCGGGTGCCCGTCGGGACGTTTAAGGCGGCGAGCCATTCGCGGGCGGTCGGCTTCACGTCTGGACACACAGAGTGGGGGTGATTTCACAGACAGCCGCGGCACCGGGGGGTCTCCCCCCCCCCCGGCCCGCTCCGGTGAGTCTGGCACCTCGAGGCTCGGGCTGGGGATTGGGACCGCCCGCCTGCTTTGGAACTGCCTATAGAGAAGTACTGTGCATGGACAGAGGCCCCTGTGGTGTTGTGCTGAGGGGCACATAATCCAACATGTTGCCCCATTGGAGGAGGAGGCGGCTGGGGTCCTCTACGAAGCCTGCATTATCTCCACTGCTGACCTTGGCGTTGCGGCCCTCATCGGGCCCCTCCCCCCCGGTCTCCACTTTTCCCCCTCTCCATTAGTTCATCGATTGCCTATGTGGCACCCAGGGCTAATTGGAGGTGTGGTGGAGTGAGGTGTCCTACCTGAGGACGTGAGACGTGACCAGTGCTTTTCACACATGGACTGTGGGGTGCGGCGTGGTGGGCGCACAGCCATGATGAGTGGAAGGGGCACAAAGCAGACGCAGCAAACCAGACTGGAAAAATACTCCTATTCCAAAGCCGCTAGTTCTGCAATGCCCGCCCGGGAGGAATCAACAGGAGACGCGGTGGAGGGCCCTCCTAGCCTTTCCTTAAAAGATGTCATGGAGGCGATAGCGGGGGTCCGCACATAAATGGAACAAAGAACTGACGTAATAGCAGTGGAGATAACTCATCAGGGCAGACTTCGCGAAAATGAGGGAGAAGGTCCAGCAGCTCCAGGTGACCACATCCAGCCTGGTCAAGGACGTCTCACAGATCCACACTGAACTTCAAATTCTGCAATCTTCGCGAAAATACGCTGAGGACAAGCTGGACGACTATGAAGGGCGCTCCAGGCGCAACAACGTCCGCATCATTGGAGTGCCGGAGAAAGCAGAGGGGCAGTCGCCGAACCTTTTTGTTGAGGAACTAATACTGAAACACCTATGCCCTAAGGGCCTGTCCAGGTTCTTCGTAGTGGAATGGCGCACAGAGTTCCCGGGGGACTTCTGAAGCCAGGGGCCCCCCAGACCCCTTTTAGCCAGGTTGCTCAACTTTCGCGATCGAGACACAATCTTGCAATGTGCCAGAGCAGGGGGCCCCCTCAAATTTGAAAATGCAGTCATTTCATTTTTTCCGGACTTCACCCATGCTGTGCAGAAACAAAGAAGGTCCTTTCTTGCCATCCAGAAAAAAACTCAGAGATAAAGGCCTCAAATACGCCATGTTCTAACTGGCCAAGTTGCGAGTTAAGGCAGATGGCAAACCATGGTTCTTCGACCGTTCCGAGGACGTGGAGGACTGGCTTGACGGCTGGCGAAATGCTGCTGAACACAATGCCCACTGAGCCTGCTTTTGCGGACGACTTTGATGCTCATCGGACCTATCTGGGTAACCTCACTTGACTGTTTTGTTTCCAGGTCCGAGACGGCCCGTTCTGACTCTCGGGGGTGGCCCTTGCAGATAGGGGGGGTGCATTAACTGGCCTACTCCTCACTGGGCCCTTCTCGCTTGGGGAGACACGGGATGCTGTCCCGCACGGGGGCTTACATTGTTTGACTTGTTCAGAGTGGTTGGCTGGGAGATGGAGCACTCTCCTCTTTCCTCACAATTAGTCACTTAGTCTTTGGGTTTGGGCGACAGGCACTCTGCAAGTTATTTAATGGGTAGTTCTAGGCCCAGTGTGCAGGGGAGCAGGGAGGGTGTGGTTGGTGTTGGGCGTGGGTGGGGGGTTTGTTGGGATTAGTTTGTTTGACTGCATTAACTGAGATGACCTTTAGAGGCAAGTTTGCAGCACTCATGGCATTCAAGTAGTTTCGATAGCGTGACTACTGTCAGCAGGGAGTCTGGCACAGGTGTCATTAGAGGGTCTGATCTTGTTGTTGTGACTACTGTCAGCAGGGAGTCTGTCACAGGTGACATTAGAGGCGTCTAGTCTCGATAACATGATGGCTGTCAGCAGGGAGTCTGCCACAGGTGGCATTAGAGGACGCTAGTGTTGATAGCATGACTGCTCCTAGCAGGGTTCCTGGCACAGGGAGCATTATAGGGGTTTGATAGCTTAACTGCGTTCATCAGGGAGTCAGGCACATGTGCCATTATAGGGGTTTAGCCTTAATAGCAGTACTGTTGTCAGCAGGGAGCCTGGGACAGGTGGCATTAGATGACTTTAGTCTTGATAGTGTGACTGCTCTGAGTAGGGAACCTGGCACAGATGGCATTACAGAAGTTTCAATAGTGTGACTGCTGTCAGCAGGAAATCTGGCATAGGTGGCATTAGACGAGTCTAGTCTCGATGGCATGACTGCTGTCAGCAGGGAGTCTGGCACAGGTGGCATTCGAGGGGTCCAGTCTCGATAGAGTGACTGTTGTCAGCAGGGAGTCTGCCACAGGTGGCATTAGAGGGATCCAGTCTCGGTAGCGTGACTGCTGTCAGCAGGGTGTCTGGCACAGGTGGCATTAGAGGAGTCTAGTCTAAATAGCATGACTGCTGTCAGAAAGGAGTCTTGCACGGGTGGCATTAGAGGAGTCTAGTCTAGATAGTATGACTGCTGACAGCAGGGAGTCTTGCACAGATGGCATTTGGGGGGTCCAGTCTCGCTAATGTGAATCCTCTGAGCAGGGAGTCTGGCATATGTGGCATTAGAGGAGTCTAGTCTCGATAGCATCATTGCTATCAGCAGGAGGTTCGGCACTTGTTTTATTAGAGGGGTCAGATCTCGTCGTGACTGCTGCCAGCAGGGAGTTTGGCACAGGAGGCCTTAGAGGAGTCTAATCTTTACAGCGTGACTTCTGTCAGCAAAGAGTCTGCTACAGGTAGCATTACAGAGGTTCAGCCTCGTAGCGTGGCTGCTGTCAGCATGGAGTCTGGCACAGGTGGCATTAAAGGGGTCCAGTCTCTATAGCGCGGCTTCAGCCAGCAGGGAGTCTGGCACAGGTGGCATTAGAGTAGTCCAGTCTCAATAGTGTGAATGCCCTAAACAAGGAGTCTGGCACAAGTGCATTAGAGGGGTCCAGCCTCGATAGCGTGACTGCTGTCAGCAGGGAGTCTGGCGTAGGTGGTAGTAGAGGAGTCTAGTCTCGATAGCTTGCATGCTGTTTGCAGGGAGTCTTGCGCTTGTGTCATTATTGGGGTCAGGTCTGATTGTTGTGACTGCTGTCAGCAGGTAATCTGGAACAGGGTGCATTAGAGGAGTCTAGTCTCGATAGTGTGACTGCTAGACAGCAGTGAGTTTGGCACAAGAGATATTAGAGGGGTCTCGGCTCAATTGCATGACTGCTGTCAACAGGGAGTCTGACACAGGTGGCTTTAGAGGAGTCTAGTCTTGATAGCATGACTGCTGTTAGCAGGGAGTCTGGCACAGGTAGCATTAAATTCGTCCTGCCTTGATAGTCTGGCTGCTGTCAGCAAGGCTTCTGGCACAGGTGGTATTAGAGGAGGTTCGATAGCGTGACTGCTGTCAGCAGGGAGTCTGGCACAGGTGGCATTAGAGGGGGGTCTAGTCTAGATAGTGTGGCTGCTGTCAGCCGGGAGTCTTGTACAGGTGGCATTAGAGAGATCCAGTCTCGTTAGCGTGAATGCTCTCAGTAGGGAGTCTGGCAAAGGTGTCATTAGAGGGGTCTAGTCTCATTGTTGTGACTGCTGTCATCAAGGAGTCAGGCACATGTGTCATTAGAGGGTCCAGTCTTGTTGTTGTGACTACTATCAGCAGGGAGTCTGTCACAGGTGGCATTAGAGGCATCTAGTCTCGATAACATGATGGCTGTCAGCAGGTAGTCTGACACAGGTGGCATTGGAGGAGACTAGTGTTGATAGCGTGACTGCTGTCAGCATGGAGTCTGGGACAGATGGCATTAGATGAGTTTAGTCTTGATTGCGTGACTGCTATGAGCAGGGAGCCTGGCACAGATGGCATTACAGGAGTTTGGATAGTGTGACTACTGTCAGCAAGGAATCTGGCACAGGTGGCATTAGAGGGGTCCAGCCTCGATAGGGTGACTGCTGCCAGCAAGGAGTCTGGCACCGGTGGCATTAAAGGAGTCCAGTCTCAATAGCGTGTCTGCTGTCAGCAGGGAGTTCGGCACAGGTGGAATTAGAGGAGTCTAGTCTCAATAGCATGTCTGCTGTCAGCAGAGAGTCTGTTACAGGTGGCATTAGAGGAGTTCAGTTTCCATAGCGTGTCTTCTGTCAGCAGGCAGTCTGGCACAGGTGGCATTAGAGGAGTCTAGTCTCGACAGCGTGACTGCTGTCAGCAGGGAGTCTGGCACAGGTAGCTTTAGAGTAGTCTAGTCTAGATAGCGTGACTGCTGTCAGTAGGGAGTCTGGCACAGGTGGCATTAGAGGGGTCCATTCTCGATAGCGTGAATGCTCTCAGCAGGAAGTCGGGCACATGTGTCATTAGAGGGGTCCAGTCTCCATAGTGTGACTGCTGTCAGCAGGGAGTCTGGCAAAGGTGGCATTAGAGTAGTCCAGTTTCGACAGCATGACGCATGTCAGCAGGGAGTCTGGTACAGGTGGCATTGGAGGGGTCCAGTCTCGCTGTTGTGGCTGCTGTCAGCAAGGAGTCTGACACAGGTGTCATTTGCGGGTCCAGTCTCAATAGCGAGACTGCTCTCAGCAGGGAGTTTGGCACAGGTGGCCATAGAGGGGTCTAGTCTTGACAATATAACTGCTGTTAGTAGGGAATCCGGCACAGGTAGCATGACATGGGTCCTGCCTTGATAGTCTGGCTGTTGCCAGCAAGGCTTCTGGCACAGATGGCATTAGAGGAGTTTTGATAGCATGACTGCTGTCAGCAGGAAGTTTGGCACAGGTGTCATTAGAGGTTCTAGTCTTGTTGTTGTGACTACTGTCAACAGGGAGTCTGTCACATGTGGGGATAGAGGTGTCTAGTCTCGATAACATGATGGCTGTCAGCAGGGAGTCTGACACAGGTGGCATTAGAGGAGGCTAGTGTTGATAGCGTGACTGCTCCCAGCAGGGATCCTGGCACAGGGGGCATTAGAAGGGTTTGATAGCGTGACTGCGTTCATCAGGGAGCCAGGCACAGATGCCATTACAGGAGTTTCAATAGTGTGACTGCTGTCAGCAGGGAATCTGGCAAAGGTGGCATTAGAGGAGTCTAGTCTCGATGGCATAGATGCTGTCAGCAGGGAGTCAGGCATAGGTGGCATTCGAGGGATCCAGACTCGATAGCGTGACTGCTGTCAGCAGGGTGTCTGGCACAGGTGGCATTAGAGGAGTCTAGTCTAGATAGCATGAATGCTGTCAGAAGGGAGTCTTGCACGGGTGGCATTAGAGGAGTCTAGTCTAGATAGTATGACTGCTGACAGGAGGGAGTCTTGCACAGATGGCATTTGGGGGGTCCAGTCTCACTAGAGGAGTTTAGTCTCGATAGCATGACTGCTGTCAGCAGGAGGGTTGGCACAGGTGACCTTAGAGGACTCTAATCTTTACAGCGTGATTTCTGTCAGCAAGGAGTCTGCTACAGGCAGCATTACAGTGGTTCAGCCTCGATAGTGTGACTGCTGTCAGCAGAGAGTCTGGCACAGGTGGCATTAGACGGATCCAGTCTCGATAGTGTAACTGCTGTCAGCAGGTAGTCCGTCACAGGGGATATTTAGAGGGGTCTTGTCTCAATTCCATGACTGCTGTCAGCAGGGGGACTGGCACATGTGGCATTAGAGGAGTCAAGTCTCAACAGTGTGACTTGTAAGGTTCTATCGGTCTTGTTAGTAGCCCAAGAATATACACACAGCCACTAACCTGTCACTGTAACCAGCAGAGACGATGGCCGTCAAATATTCCCCCCAATTCCCCTGAACGCACTCCCCAACAGAGGACGGAGACCCTACTGCGTGAGAATGTGCTCCGGGGAAGAGGGAAGGAGATAAAATAATAAACTTGCTGCGGGCCCTCTGGTCTTGGTAGAGCCTGGTCTGTGACGCTGCAGGTGATCCTGCAGGTAGGGGGAAAAGAGGAAAAACACAACAGTTGTGTGGGAGTTCCTAATACAGGTGCTAAATATCACCCTACCCCCTTCACCTACTCACCGGAACCACTTAGCAGCCATGACACTAGAAGACTTCACCATTAACATGAAAACTGGAACAGCGAACACATTAATAGAACGCTAGGTATTTCTCACTGGAATGACTTCACTTCTGGAAGGAGGAGAACTATTCTTACAGCTATAGATACCTCTCTATAACCCTCAAAAATCAGTCTCAGAAGTTCTCCAGCGGTTTTTTTACGGGGGCACTACGAGAGCAGTCCAGGCTAACTGCGTTTATCACACTGACTGGAATTCACTGCCCTCTCGTGTTGCATACTGGTATTGACAGTCTCGCTGGACAAACAATAAATGAAATAAACGCACACCGCGTCTTTCTGTAATCTCGTCCGGCACTAGTAGTCCGCTTTCAAAAGTATTTGGGGCGGACCGCGGCACCACTTATCGAAGGTAGATTGCGCGAGTCAAAGTTGCGGAATGAAGTTTAGATGCGCTCCGGCGTCGTCCTTCATCGCGGGTAGATCGTAAATGAAAACAATCATTGTAGTCGCGCTTGCTGGGGAAACGTTCCGAAGAGTCTTGCGCGAGTCGAAGGGTAATAGAAATAAAAGTAACGGTACAGGAAGGAAGCGCGCCGGCTTTCTCCCAATGCCTGTACCGTAGGTTGCACTGCTATCAGGGCACTCAAAACGACTCCACGATACGGGTCCTCAGGAATCCTCTGGAACAACGCTGAACAGGCTTCACGCTGGGATCCGGCGGGGAGCACCATCCGCCATGATGGTTGCTTTCAAGGACGATTGTAAAGCACCTTCTGTTTCCGGAGGAGGGTCTTATGAATGGCCTGTCTTCCACCTCGCCACTCTGCATGCTGGGAATCATAGTCCGTAGGGCTTTTTACTGCATCTGAGCCTGGATGGGGGTTTTAGCTTCCTGCGGTACATTGTCAATTTCCCAGCTCTTAGGTACGTGATCGCTACAGTACCCCTTCTCAAAGACCGACGACTCGGCGGTTTGCCAGGTTTACCGGAGTGGATGGAATGGAATCGTTCGACCAACTCAGGGCAATGGAGATTCTCCTCAGGTTCCCATGTTCTATCCTCCACCCCTAACCCTTTCCAGTCTACAGGGTATTGGATCCTCCCCCGTACCAGTCTAGAATCAAGGATCTCCTGTACTTCATACTCTTCTTGTCCGTCTATGTCTATGGGGAGAGGTTTCTTAGGTAATCTCCTGCTAGCAGGACAGGGTTGGAGTAGGGACACATGGAAAACAGGATGAATCTGCCAGGTAAGGGGTAAGGATAACCTCATGGCTACAGGGTTGATAACCTCCTCTATGCTATAGGGGCCTATGTATTTTGGTTTCAGTTTGTTTATACCCCTGAGATGCAGATTTTTTGTAGAGGGCCATACTTTATCCCCCGGGGGTTCTGTTGCTCTTTTCTTATCTGCGTAAAGTTTTTGTGTGGATTGAGCTGTAGCTAGACTCGCTTAGGCCTCTATCAATACTGCCTAGAGATGAGCATGGTGTTCGTGTATGCTGGGTAATGGGGATTGGACTGGCCATTCAAACGGGAGTATATTGGGATGATGACCATAGACACAAAAAAAAGGAGAACAGCCTAGTGTAGAATGTGTAGCGTTGTTATAGGCGAACTCCGCAGTCCATAACAACGTAGGCCAGTTTTGGGTGTTTTGTAAGGTAAAACATCGAAGGTATTGTTCCAAAGTCTGATTTAGACGTTCTGTTTTACCATCCGTTTGCGGATGGTAACTAGAGGAGAGTCGAGCCTCCATGTCCAGTGTTTTGCAAAGGGCCTTCCAGAAGCGAGAAGTGAATTGCGAACCCCGGTCAGTGATCAGCACACAAGGGATTCCATGGGCTCTGACCACATGCTGGAGAAACACCAAAGCGAGCTCCGAAGACGAGGGTAGACCCACTAACGGAATAAAATGTCCCATCTTTGTTAGATGATCAACTATCACCAATATGGTCGTCTTTCCTTTGCTGGGGGGCATTTCCACTATGAAGTCCACTGATATGGTATGCCAAGGCCGTGGGGGAATAGGCAAGGAGTGGAGCAGGCCCGTAGGTTTGGTATGTTTGGCCTTACCCTGCGCGCATATAGCACAGGTGTTGATGGACTCCTGGACGTCTTTACGGAACACGGGCCACCAAAATGAGCGTTCTACACCAGCTATGGTTTTGTATACTCCCAGATGTCCTCCCATTACTGAGTCATGTACCCATGTCAGTACTTGTTGTTGCAGGGAACGTAAATGTAAATGTACTTATATAGCGCACTTCTACCCAGGGGTCTCGTAGCGCTGTATTCATACCGCTCTGGAACCCTTCCAGGTTTTCCTGTGAGATTTCCACTCCTGGGCACCCCCAAGGTGAAGCCAGGCATCCTAGCGCTTTGGGGGCCGTTGTGGAGATTAAGCAAGCTATTGCCCAGAGTTGCCCAGTGGGACCCATGATTAGAATAGGCACCGAGGCGAGAATGATCAGGTCCGGGGAAATTGAATCCAAGAGCCGCTGAGTCGGGAATTGAACCCTGGTCCCGGGCCAGACCTCTTCAGCAGGGTCTGCCGCTCTAACCATTGAGCCACACTTCTCCACAACGTACAGCGCATGGTAATGATAGGCTAGCCCCTCAATTGTTGAGCGGTGTTCTGGTTCCTGTTGAACTCAGGCCTGCATGTCCATGTTCGCCAGGGATACTCGTAAGTCTTCAAGAAAGTCCTGGGAAGCTAGGAGAGCTATGGATCACGGGGGGAGTATTTACTTCCGTTAGTATGAACGGTGGTTCAGGTTGGTTTCTCAGGGTTGCGTCTTCTGTTTCATCCATACGGGAAAGAGCGTCTGCTTTCCCATTCTGAGGTCCAGGTCGGTACTTTATTGCAAAGACGTAATCGGAAAAAAACAGGGTCCACCGTAACTGCCGGGGTGTCAGGGCCTTAGCCGTTTTCAGGAACAGCAGATTTCTATGGTCCGTGTAGATCTCCACAGTATGCAGTGCTCCTAGGAGATAGTGTCGCCATTCTTCACAACCCCTTTTTATGGCCAGCAACTCCTTGTCGGAGATAGTGTAGTTGACTTCGCTGGGAGTAAGTTTTCTCAAATAGTATGCCACAGGGTGTAGCTGTCCGTTTTCAGGGTGTCGTTGGGACAACACTCCTCCTACCGCGTGTTGCGAGGCGTCTGTTTCCAGGATAAACGGGAGTTGTAGATCAGGATGGCGTAGGATGGGGGCCTGCGTAAACCTGTCTTTCAGTAGCTGGAAGGATCTGGCAGCCTCTTCACTCCACACGAAAGGGACGTTTTTTCGTAGTAAGCTAGAGATGGGATGTATAATTTTCGAGAAGTCCTGAATGAAGCGCCGATAGTAATTGGCGAAGCCGAGGAAGCTTTGCACCGACTTTACATTCTGGGGAGTCTTCCATTTGGGGATCGCTTCCACCTTGCTCGTGTCCATTTGGAATCCCTGGGCGTTAATGATATAGCCTAAAAAGGACACTTCTTGGGCATGAAAAAGATATTTCTCGAGTTTGGCATATAATGAATGCTGTTGGAGTCGATCCAGAACGGCCTTTACATGAGCTACATGTTCCCGGAGTGTGGGTGAATAAATTAAAATGTCATCTATATAGACCACACAAAATGTTTCCAGGTATCCGCGCAACACCTCGTCCATAAAAAACTGAAAGGCCGCGGGGGCGTTGCAGAGCCCAAAAGGCATCACCCGATACTCGAAAAGGCCGAACTTGGTTCTAAAGGCAGTCTTCCACTCATCGCCTTTCCAAACCCTTACCAGGTGATAGGCCCCTCTGAGGTCGAGTTTCGTGAAGTATCGAGCCCCCTTTAACTGGTCCAACAGCACAGGTATTAATGGCAGAGGGTATCTGTTTTTTATGGTTATGCGTTTTATGGCTCGTAATCAATGCAAGCTCTCAACTCGTCGCAATCCTTCTTCGGAATGAAGAAAAGAGGAGATGGCGCTGGTGACGAGGAGTGCCTAATAAATACAGATTCCAGGTTGTCTTCGAGGTAGGTCTTCAGGTATTGCGACTCTGGTTCCGTCAAGGCGTACACTCGACTGCATGGGATATTCACCCCTGGCACCAGCTGAATACGGCAATCATATACCTGATGGGGTGGTAACCGGGTCGCCTTTTGTTTATCAAAAAGGGGCTGGTATTCGCGGTAGGTGTCAAGCAGCTCAGTAGAACAGCAATATATGTCTTGGGCACAGGCTGCTGCCAAATAAGCAGAGGGGTTTCCCTTGTTTTCCATACAGGGGTTTCTTTCTTTGTTGCAATGTTCTCGACAGTAGTCAGAAGTCAGGGTGACCGTACGAGCCGCCCAGCTGACCCCAGGATCGTGAAGCGTCAACCAAGGCATGCCAAGGATGAGGCGGAATTGTGGAGCGGCGATAAGATCGAATTGGATATACTCAGAGTGAATACGCCCGACCGTCATCCAAAGGGAGAGGGTATGGTGCGTCACCGGACCAGAAGACAAGGCAGATCCATCCACCGCTTTCACGTATTCTGGGGTTTTCTTCTTCTCACAAGGTATATCCAGAGTCAGAGCGAACTCCTGGTCCATGTAGTTTCCTGTCGCCCCGGAGTCCAACAGGGCATCCACCTCCAACGGTTCTTTGGACGTGAGCCATAGGGATACCCCGATGTTCAAGTGAGCTACGGCAGGTTGTTGGGTGTTTGCAAGCACCGATGAGATCGTTATGCATGAATCACCCAAGTCAGAGACCTCCTCCTGACTCGGGCTCCCTAGTTTTCCATCAGTTCTCCTGGTCTTGTGATCGCTTGTACTCGTGGATTGGGGTTTCTCCCAGTGACAGGGGCCCGCGCACGACACTCCCGAATGAAATGACGTCCTTTGCCACAGTACAGACACAGCTTCATCCTTCTTCGCTTTTCCTTCTCCTCAGGGGTAAGGGGTCATCTAATCCCTCCTATTTGCATTGGTTCGAGACTGTCAAGAGCTTTAGCGTGCTCGTCCATCGGGCCTTTTGGTCTTGTATATGAAATCCGAACCTCTCCTCGGGACTTGTCTCCCTTTCTTTGTTGGAGTCTATGGTCCAATTGAACCGTGAGCTCGATCAATTCTTCGCAAGTGTGTGGTAGCTGCACGACTTGGGATAAGACGTCTTTGAGCTCTCCACGGAGCCCTTGGTAAAACAGGGTAATTCTTTTCTCGGAAGGCCATTCAGTTTTAACCACTAGGCGATTGAAGGTCGTGATATACATCAACAGGTCTTGAGACCCTTGACGTAAGGTAAGGAGTTCTCGGTCCAATGTCATCATGTGTGATTTCCTATCAAATAATTTTCGTAATTCCAAACAAAAATCCGCGAAATGATGTAGGATGGGATCATTCCTCTCCATCAGCGGAATGGTCCAGCTGGCTGCATTACCTTCCATATAGGACATCATGTAAGCCGTTTTAGCGGCTTCATCCTGGAATACGGCTGGTTTGCACAAAAAATGAAGCCGACACTGGTTTAGGAATGTCTCGAACTTTTTTGGATCCCCATAAAAACGTTCAGGGGGTGCTAAGGGAATGCCTGTGTTTTGTAGCACGTGAACGGTGGGGACTGTGTCTGTTGTTGTGGGGGGAAAGGGAGTAGCAGCAAAAAATCCCCCCCCTGAAGTGACAGAAGCAGGGGAGTGTGCGCTAGATACAGGTGGTGGTAAGGTGGCTGGCCTGATGTAAGAGCTCTCTCCTTGGCCCTTGCGGGAGAGGCCTGCGACCTCTCTACGCAGTGTACCCATTTCCCGTTGTAAATTCTGGTTCTCTATGCGAGAGGTTTGAACCTCCTGCTGCAGAGCAGTCAGGCTCTCCAGCACAGAGGCCAAAACCACGTTGGTATTCATCGTCCGGGCTGGGAGTCTACACTTGGGCTTTACAATCTGTCAGGTTCTATCGGTCTTGTTAGTAGCCCAAGAATATACACACAGCCACTAACCTGTCACTGTAACCAGCAGAGACGATGGCCGTCGAATATTCCCCCCAATTCCCCCTGAACGCACTCCCCAACAGAGGACGGAGACCCTACTGCGTGAGAATGTGCTCCAGGGAAGAGGGAAGGGGATAAAATAATAAACTTGCTGCGGGCCCTCTGGTCTTGGTAGAGTCTGGTCTGTGACGCTGGAGGTGATTCTGCAGGTAGGGGGAAAAGAGGAAAAACACAACAGTCGTGTGGGAGTTCCTACTACAGGTGCTAAATATCACCCTACCCCCTTCGCCTACTCACCGGAACCACTTAGCAGCCATGACACTAGAAGACTTCACCATTAACATGAAAACTGGAACGGTGAACACATTAATAGAACGCTAGGTATTTCTCACTGGAATGACTTCACTTCTGAAAGGAGGAGAACTATTCTTACAGCTATAGATACCTCTCTATAAACCTCAAAAATCAGTCTCAGAAGTACTCCAGCAGTTTTTTTACGGGGGCACTACCAGAGCAGTTCAGGCTAACTGCGTTTATCACACTGACTGGAATTCACTGCCCTCTCGTGTTGCATACTGGTATTGACAGTCTCGCTGGACAAACAATAAATGAAATAAACGCACACCGCGTCTTTCTGTGATCTCGTCCAGCACTAGTAGTCCGCTTTCAAAAGTATTTGGGGCGGACCGCGGCACCGCTTATCGAAGGTACATTGGGCGAGTCAAAGTTGCGGGATGAAGTTTAGATGCGCTCTGGCGTCGTCCTTCATCGCGGGTAGATCGTAAATGAAAACGATCATTGTAGTCACGCTTGCTGGGGAAACGTTCCGAAGAGTCTTGTGCGAGTCGAAGGGTAATAGAAATAAAAGTAACGGTACAGGAAGGAAGCCCGCAGGCTTTCCCCCAATACCTGTACCGTAGGTTGCACTGCTATCAGGGCACTCAAAATGACTCCACGATACGGGTCCTCGGGATACCTCTGGAACGACGCTGAACAGGCTTCACGCTGGGATCCAGCGGGGAGCACCATCCGCCATGATGGTTGCTTTCAAGGACGATTGTAAAGCACCTTCTGTTTCTGGAGGAGGGGCTTATGAATGGCCTGTCTTCCACCTCGCCCCTCTGCATGCAGGGAATCATAGTCTGTGGGGCTTTTTTCTGCATCTGAGCCTGGATGGGGGTTTTAGCTTCCTGCGGTACATTGTCAATTTCCCGGCTCTCAGGTACGTGATCGCTATAGACTGCTGTCAGAAGGGCGTCTCGCACAGGTCGCATTAGAGGAGTCAGGTCTTGACAGTGTGACTTTTGTCAGCAGGGAGTCTGGCACAGGTGGTATTAGAGGGGTCCAGTCTCAATAGCATTACTGCTGTCAGCAGGGAATCTGGCACAGGTGGCATTAACGGGGTCCAGTCCTGATAGAGTGACTGTTGTCAGCAGGGAGTCTGGCACAGGTGGCATTAGAGGGATCCAGTCTCGATAGCGTGACTGCTATCAGCAGGGAGTCTGGCACAGGTGGCATTAGAGGAGTCCAGTCTCAATAGTGTGAATGCTCTCGACAAGGAGTCTGGCACAAGTGGCATTAGAGGGGTCCAGCCTCGACAGCATGACGGCTGTCAGCAGGGAGTCTGGCATAGGTGGCATTAGAGGAGTCTAGTCTTGATAGTTTGACTGCTGTCAGCAGGAAGTCTTGCTCTTGTGTCATTATTGGGGTCAGGTCTCATTGCTGTGACTGCTGTCAGCAGGTAATCTGGAACAGGGTGCATTAGAGGAGTCTAGTCTCAATAGCGTGACTGCTGGTCAGCAGTGAGTTTGGCACAGGTGGCATTAGAGGAGTCTAATCCTGACAGCTAGACTGCTGTCAGCAAGGAGTGTGCTACAGGTAGCATTACAGAGTTTCAGCCTCGATAGCGTAACTGCTGTCAGCAGAGAGTCTGGCACAGGTGGCATTAGAGGGGTCCAGTCTCGATAGTGTGACTGCTGCCTGCAGGTAGTCTGGCACAGGGGATATTAGAGGGGTCTCGGCTCAATTGCAAGACTGCTGTCAGCAGGGAGTCTGGCACAGGTAGCATTACAAGAGTCAAGTCTCAATCGCGTGACTGCTGTCAGCAGGGAGTCTGGCACAGGTGGCATTAGAGGGATCCAGTCTCGATAGCATGACTGCTGTCAGCAGGGAGTCTGGCACAGGTGGAATTAGAGGAGTCCAGTCTCAATTGTGTGAATGCTCTCAGCAAGGAGTCTGTCACAAGTGGCATTAGAGGGGTCCAGCCTCGACAGTGTGACTGCTGTCAGCTGGGAGTATGGCACAGGTGGCATTAGAGGAGTTTTGATAGCATGACTGCTGTCAGCAGTGAGTCTGGCACAGGTGGCATTAGAGGAGTCTAGTTTAGAGAGTGTGACTCGTGTCAGCAGGCAGTCTGGCACAGGTGTCATTAGAGGGGTCCAGTCTTGTTGTCGTGACTGCTGTCAGCAGAGAGTCTAGCACAGGTGGCATTAGAGGAGTCTAGTCTTGATAGCTTGACTGCTGTCAGCAGGAAGTCTTGCGCTTGTGTCATTATTGGGGTCAGGTCTCATTGCTGTGACTGCTGTCAGCAGGTAATCTGGAACAGTGTGCATTAGAGGAGTCTAGTCTCAATAGCGTGACTGCTGTCAGCAGAGAGTCTGGCACAGATGTCATTAGAGGGGTCCAGTCTCGATAGTGTGACTGCTGCCAGCAGGTAGTCTGGCACAGGGGATATTAGAGGGGTCTCGGCTCAATTGCATGACTGCTGTCAGTAGGGAGTCTGGCACAGGTGGCATTACAAGAGTCAAGTCTCAATCGCGTGACTGCTGTTAGCAGGGAGTCTGACACAGGTGGCTTTAGAAGAGTCTAGTCTTGATAGCTTGACTGCTGTCAGCAGGGAGTCTGGCACAGGTGGCATTAGAGGGATCCAGTCTCGATAGCATGACTGCTGTCAGCAGGGAGTCTGGCATAGGTGGAATTAGAGGAGTCCAGTCTCAATTGTGTGAATGCTCTCAGCAAGGAGTCTGACACAAGTGGCATTAGAGGGGTCCAGCCTCGACAGCGTGACTGCTGTCAGCAGGGAGTATGGCACAGGTGGCATTAGAGGAGTTTTGATAGCATGACTGCTGTCAGCAGTGAGTCTGGCACAGGTGGCATTAGAGGAGTCTAGTTTAGAGAGCGTGACTCGTGTCAGCAGGCAGTCTGGCACAGGTGTCATTAGAGGGGTCCAGTCTTGGTGTCGTGACTGCTGTCAGCAGAGAGTCTAGCACAGGTGGCATTAGAGGAGTCTAGTCTAGATAGCATGACTGCTGTCAGAAGGGAGTCTTGCACAGGTGGCATTAGAGGAGTCTAGTCTAGATAGTATGACTGCTGACAGCAGGGAGTCTTGCACAGATGGCATTTGGGTGGTCCAGTCTCGCTAGTGTGAATCCTCTCAGCAGGGAGTCTGGCATAGGTGGCATTAGAGGAGTTTAGTCTCGATAGCGTGACTGCTGTCAGCAGGAAGTTTGGCACAGGTGGCCTTAGAGGAGTCTAATCTTTACAGCGTGATTTCTGTCAGCAAGGAGTCTGCTACAGGTAGCATTACAGAGGTTCAGCCTCGATAATGTGACTGCTGTCAGCAGAGAGTCTGGCACAGGTGGCATTAGAGGGATCCAGTCTTGATAGTGTGACTGCTGTCAACAGAGAGTCTAGCACAGGTGGCATTAGAGGGATCCAGTCTCGATAGCATGACTGCTGTCAGCAGGTAATCTGGAACAGGTGGAATTAGAGGAGTCCAGTCTCAATTGTGTGAATGCTCTCAACAAGGAGTCTGACACAAGTGGCATTAGAGGGGTCCAGCCTCGACAGCGTGACTGCTGTCAGCAGGGAGTATGGCACAGGTGGCATTAGAGGAGTTTTGATAGCATGACTACTGTCAGCAGTGAGTCTGGCACGAGTGGCATTAGAGGAGTCTAGTTTTGATAGCGTGACTGGTGTCAGCAGGCAGTCTGGCACAGGTGTCATTAGAGGGGTCCAGTCTTGGTGTCGTAACTGCTGTTAGCAGAGAGTCTAGCACAGGTGGCATTAGAGGAGTCTAGTCTAAATAGCATGACTGCTGTCAGAAGGGAGTCTTGCACAGGTGGCATTAGAGGAGTCTAGTCTAGATAGTATGACTGCTGACAGCAGGGAGTCTTGCACAGATGGCATTTGGGGGGTCCAGTCTCGCTAGTGTGAATCCTCTCAGCAGGGAGTCTGGCATAGGTGGCATTAGAGGAGTTTAGTCTCGATAGAGTGACTGCTGTCAGCTGGTGATTTGGCACAGGTGGCCTTAGAGGAGTCTAATCTTTACAGCTTGATTTCTGTCAGCAAGGAGTCTGCTACAGGTAGCATTACAGAGGTTCAGCCTCGATAATGTGACTGCTGTCAGCAGAGAGTCTGACACAGGGGATATTTAGAGGGGTCTGGTCTCAATTGCATGACTGCTGTCAGCAGGGAGTCTGGCACAGGTGGCATTAGAGGAGTCAAGTCTTGACAGTGTGATTGCTGTCAGCAGGGAGTCTGGCACAGGTGGCATTAGAGGGGTCTAGTCTCGATAGCATGACTGCAGTCAGCAGGGAGTCTGGCACAGGTGGCATTAAAGGGGTCCAGTCCTGATAGAGTGACTGCTGTCAGCAGGGAGTCTGGCACAGATGGCATTAGAGGAGTCAAGTCTTGATAGTGTGACTGCTGTCAGCAGGGAGTCTGGCACAGGTTGCATTAGAGGGATCCAGTCTCGATAGCGTGACTGCTGTCAGCAGGGAGTTTGGCACAGGTGGCATTAGAGGAGTCTAGTCTCAATAGTGTGAATGCTCTCAACAAGGAGTCTGGCACAAGTGGCATTAGAGGGGTCCAGCCTCGGCAGTGTGACTGCTTCAGCAGGAAGTCTGGCATAGGTGGCATTAGAGGAGTCTAGTCTTGATGGCTTGACTGCTGTCAGCAGTAAGTCTTGCGCTTGTGTCATTATTGGGGTCAGGTCTCATTGTTGTGACTGCTATCACCAGGTAATCTGGAACAGGGTGCATTAGAGAAGTCTAATCTCGATTCCTTGACTGCTGGTCAGTAGTGAGTTTGGCACAGGTGGCATTAGAGGAGTCTAATCTTGACAGCTAGACTGCTGTAAGCAAGGAGTCTACTACAGGTTGCATTACAGAGTTTCAGTCACGACAGTGTGACTGCTGTCAGCAGGGAGTCTGGCACAGGGGATATTAGAGGGGTCTAGTCTCAATTGTGTGACTGCTGTCAGCAGTGAGTCTGGCACAGGTGGCATTAGAGGAGTCAACTCTCAACAGTGTGACTGCTGTCAGGAGGGAGTCTGGCACGTGTGGCATTAGAGGGGAGCAACCTCAACAGCGTGACTGCTATCAGCAGAGAGTCTGGCAAAGGTGGCATTAGAGGGGTCCAGGCTCGATAGCACGACTGCTGCCAGCAGGGAGTCTGGCACAGGTGGCATTTGAGAGGTACAGTCTTGATAGCGTGACTGCTATCGGCAGGCTTGTACAGGTGGCATTACAGGAGTCTAGTCTTGATAGCGTGACAGCTGTGAGCAGGGAGTCTGGCACAGGTGGCATTAGAGGAGTCCAGTCTCAATAGTGTGACTGCTGTGAGCAGGGAGTCTGGCAAAAGTGGCATTAGAGTAGTCAAGTCTCAACAGTGTGACTGCTGTCAGCAGGGAGTGTGGCACTGGTGGCATTAGAGGAGTCAAGTCTCGACAGTGTGACTGCTGTCAGCAGAGAGTCTGGCACAGGCAGCATTAGAGGGGTCCAGTCTCGACAGCTTGACTGCTGTCAGCAGAGACTCTGGCACAGGTGGCAATAGAGGGGTCCAAAAAATATCACAAAATAGAAGAGACAAGGGATTGAGTCTTCTCTGACTCCCTTACCAATATTTACGTCTTACACAACAGAGAAAAACTTAATAACAAAAACAGCTCTACTGTACGCTAGATAAGGGAAAATCAAAAGATGTCTTAATACTGCCCTCACACACTTGGTAGTGTCTTGCTTCATCATTGGGCCGCATCATACATCCAGGTGAAGACCAACACTCTGGATGGAGCGCAATTTTTTAGTAGAAAGATGAAGAATAGTGGTGAGGGTAGAGTGTAATAAAGAAAGGCAAAAACGAAACACAAAAGTGTAACGAAAATCAAAAAGGAAAACAAATTTTCTCCTGGAAGAAGGGACCAAGAGAGGTGCAGATATAATTTTAAAACTGCCTAGGGGTTAATCCGCAATTCTTTATTTTTTTGTCAACCTCTGGCAGGATTAAAACCAACGGTATGGGGTATTCAGGGAAGGTAACGACCCTTCTATCCCCACTGCAAATACCAACATGTTTCTGCCAGCTTTTTTCGCGCCAAACCAGGTCGCTCTGGCATTCGTCAGGGTCGGTCCAGCCTTGAAACCGCGACTGCTGCCAGCAGGGAGTCTGGCACAGATGGCATTTAAGGGGTCCAGTCTTGATAGCGTGACTGCTATCAGTAGGCTTGTACAGGTGGCATTACAGGGGTCTAGTCTCAATTGCGTGACTGCTGTCATTAAAGAGTCTGGCACAGGTGGCATTAGAGGAGTCAAGTCTCGACAGTGTGACTGCTGTCAGCAGGCAGTCTGGCACAGGTGGCATTAGAGGAATCTAGCCTCAACAGCGTGACTGAAGTCAGCAGAGAGTCTGGCACAGGTGGCATTAGATGGGTCCAGTCGCAATAGCGCAACTGCTGCCATCAGGGAGTCTGGCACAGGTGGCATTAGAGGGGTCCAGTCTTGATAGAGTGACTGTTTCGAGCAGGGAGTCTGCCAAAAGTGGCCTTAGAGGGGTCCGGCCTCAAAGCATAACTGCTGTGTGCAGGGAGTCTGGCACAGGTGACATTAGATGAGTCCAGTCTCCATAGGGTGACTGCTGTCAGCAGAGAGTCTGGCACAGGTGGTATTAGAGGAATCTAGTCTCGATAGCATGCCTGCTGTCAGCCTGGCAGAGATGGCATTAGAGGGATGTGCCCTCAATAGTGTCACTGCTCCCAGGAATGAAAAGAGGCCCTTTGATTGACATGGAAACCGGAGACATTTTAAGGCAGGAGCAAAGTGGGCTTTGGCCCAGGGCCCCCACCTTACAAGGGGTCCCCTTGGAAAGTCCCAGCTACTAATCAATGTAAGCACAATGCATTTTGAGATTTACCCATACTGTATTTTTCTTGAAACAACCTGTCCAATTCAGCAGTCCTTGTCTGCTTCGGCCCCACTCCCTCCAGGTAAATAAATGATCTCTGACTGAAATGTTGTCAGTTTGTGGTTGAATTGGGCATGGCATGCGCCCTAAACTTCTGAATGCATCTGTTATCTGTGCATGCACAGCTCAATCACACGTGCCTTTTTTTGTTTCATTCTGAAAAGTAACTGCAGGGAAAACATGATCGTGCACCAGAACTCGTCAAGTCACATAGTCACCGAAGAGGAGCTGGCGGCTGCTGCAGGCAGAGAGAGTGCACACTGAGCAGTAATTATTCTCTGCTTAGTTAGACCCAAGCCTCACCAAACAAAGGTGGGTGCAGGGGCAGTGTAGCGCTGTCCGTTTTCTTTTGCTGTTCTCCCTCAGCCCTAGTGCTTTTGAGATGTGGCTAAACTCTGTGATGGTGGAGATACAAGAATAATTACCTTGGTGCCTCATCTAGAAAATAAAAGGGGGACCCTTTGCCTCTTTGATTATCGTACTGGAAACACTCTCCGAGCCTTTTTAGACAGTGGTGTTGGCCTTGACACATCGATCCAAATAGTCGAGGGCACAGTGACAGAATTCTAAATCCAGCAAAACTGCCAAGGTAGGTATAGCAGCCCAGTTAAAGGTGTAAACTTTAAATATACCCTCTATGTGTTAATTGAGACATATCTTTTGTTGCTCAAAGTATTTTCAGTTGTGGATGTCTGATGCATCTAAAACGAAGTTGTCAGTCAAACCCAGTTCACAAGCATGATCTTGGTGGTCCGGGAACTAGAAAACTAATCCGTTAATCAATCCTTCTGTGGGCGTCTCTCTGACTATTAACAATCTGAATAACTATCTGTCTCTGTGTTATCTCATATTATAATACAATAGTGACACTTTCTTTGCTTGTTTGTAGATCTGGCCGTGTTTTTTCTTTACCAGTATATGTTTTTCTCACTTTCTACCAAGCCATGCTCTGCCCGTATTCCCTTATATGTTTCTGCCTGTAAGGATTTGTCAATCTGCCTGTCGATCTGCCTGATACATTTTTTTTTCTATTTGTCTCTACATGTGTGTGTCACAGACTCTCTGTATTTTATCATAGGTTTGCATAGGAAGTTCTGTCATCAATCTTTTTATCATTTTTGTTGGCCACGTATTCACCAATACAGTGTGCAGTCATACAGGAAAAAATGTTTCCTGATATTCACAACCATAGCGTCCTTTCCAGCGTAGCAACCGGCAGTTACTTTTATCAGCACCACCCATATTTTATTTTTAAAACAAATAAGCAAAATCACCTGAACCCAATATTATTAGCACTCATCTGTACATACTTCAAACAATAAATATATGTAGAAAACACTTTTAAATGTGCTCTAGAGCTTCTTTGGTCCCGGGCTAATAATTAAAGTAAACAAAGGCAGAAAAGTAATGTTACAAATAAATACATGCGCTTTTGATTAACCCCTTCGCTGCTGCGGACATTCCGCTGCAGCGCTGGGGGGGGGCAGGGGGGCAGCGCGGCGGGCCTGTGCTCCTGACGGAGCCGCTCCGTCATGAGCCACAGTTGAGCTGTGCTCATGACGGAACGGTTCCGTCATGACTCCGCCCATTTGCGTTGTCCCCTCGCACAGGCGGGGAAACAGCGCCGCGCAGGCGGAGCGGCCGCCAACAGGATTGTCATGACGGAACCGTTCCGTCATGAGCACACGCCAACCCTGGCTCATGACGGAACGGTTCCGTCATGAGCAGGGAAGGGGTTAAAGCCGTATTTAGTATCATGTCCGGGCGTTTGCAGACTCTTAGAACAACAACAAATGATGGTTATTTGTCTCTTGCTAAGGTGGCAACCCTGGTCCTGTCTCAATTAGGGCTGTAAATCAATTAGCCAGGAATACCAGGGAGGGACATCCCAACGCTCTTGATAAAGCTACTTATCAGATATTTGTTCCAGCATCATGACATGGTTTTCAATGATTTTTATGTCTGTGAGGGTATATATATTTAAAACATTTTATCACAGCTAACATTAGATCTTAAAAATCTAGGGCTAGATGTTCAAAGCCTTTTTGTGGTCGCAAACGGCCCGATTTGCAGAATCAGGCCGTTTGCAAATGCAAAAAGGCATTTGCACATGTACAAAGCCCCAATTGCAATCCAATAACCTGTTACTGAATCGCAATTTGGGTTGGAAAATCGGTATTTGGAAGGGGTGGGTTTAGGGAATTAGCATTTTTATGTATGAATGTTTTGGTACCGAAATGCTGTTGCAAAACATTCGCGCTTTACCACCAACCCAAAGTTGGTGGTAATCTATTTCAAGTGGGACCCCTTCCCTGTTGAGAATGCCCCCCCCCCCCGCTGAGAATGGCTGAAAACAACGCCTGGAACGTAGATATGCAAAAGAAATTAACATTGTTATGAACCGATATAAGTTTTATACACATCAACAAGAGGAGTATCAATCCATTGATGACTTTGTCTCAAAACTTAGAGAACTCTCAGTGTAAGGTAAATTTGGAGCAATAACAGATGAACAAGTTTGCGACCAGCTTATTGTTCATTGTAACTTGCAAAAAGACACAAGAACGTCTGTGGGCTGCTAAAAAAACAACCTTAAAGGATGCTATAGAGATAGCTAAATTAGAAGAACAATCCCAACATTGTATGCGTGAGCTTGACAAGAGAAATGATGGTAGTAGTGTGTCCTTGGTATTCAAAGAAGAGCTTGATGTTGCTACTGTATTTAGATCTGGTAGACCTCCACAAAGGGGCAGACAACAGTTTAGATCTTGTTATAGGTGTGGAGCTCCTTTCATAATGCAGATTTCTGTAAATGTTCAGCCATTGATAACATTTTCAAAAAATGCGGACGTAAAGGTCATTTTGCCAACTTGTGCAGACAAACTTTCAGACGTAGAGTAGCAGTTGTAGAAGATGATTCTAGTTCCATGTCGGAAAAACAGACCTAAAACGGACTTTTTAATTAATGGATGTACAGTACAATTGATGGTGGACTCAGGGTCAATGTAGGAGATTGGCATCGATTGCATAGTTGCCCTCAACTTTTTGCTGATGTTTTGACTGTTTTTTTACTCCAGCCAGGCTGTGGCCCTGCTATCTAGGACCCCAGCCTATCTGCTTCCTCTCTAAACTAATGTGAGTACCCTAGGTACATACCAATTGGATACTGAGGACACCCTATGAGCCCCTTGTAGATGGTACCCTAGGTACCCAGGGCATGGGTCCCTCAGAGGCCTACCAGGGGCTGAAGCACTCATTGTGCCACCCCTGGGACAGCCATACAAACTGACGGGGAACAACCTTTACAACGCAACTTTTACAACGCACTACCATTACAACGAAACTGTTACAACGCGAGTGCATTGACAACGCAGGACATTACAATGCAAGTCTTTACATCGACTTGCACTAGATGGCGTGCTAACATTAAAAATAGTGTAGTTTACTATCCCAACACCTTCCCTACTGTTACGTGGACTGGAGTTGGAATAGTAAATTACACTTTTTTAATGTTAGCACGCCATCTAGTGCAAGTCGATGTAAAGACTTGCGTTGTAATGTCCTGCGTTGTCAATGCACTCGCGTTGTAAAACTTTCGTTGTAACAGCATGCGTTGTAACAGCATGCGTTGTAACGTCATACATCCAAACTGACACCACCAGACCACTACTGTAGTCTGGGTAAGGTGGTGCTGGCACCCCTTACACGGATATAGGTATCCTGTATCCCACTTAAATACAACACATGTATCCTCATAAGTCACCCCTAAGGCAGGCCTTGCTAATCCTACAAGGCAGGGTGCTGAGATATATGTGAGGGGGAACCCCTACCTGAGTAGGGCCCCTCTGCAACTTTCGTTAAAACTAATGCGAGGTTGTTTGTAGTGCAGCCATACCATATACTCTTAAGCGCATTATAATCAATCGCGATAGGATGCTAACTTGAGAATGGGTTTAGTAGGGTTGACCCTGGGATCTGGAGAGGACTCTGGCCTAGTCAGAACACCTACTCAGGCTGTGCTAGTTTGTGATGGGGACCTGTCCCTATTTGTGAGTCCCAGTGGTCTGGGCAAATACAAACAACAGCCTAGGATAAATGGAAGGGAGTCTCTAGCATACAGGGACACTGCGGCTAGTGTCACCATGGTGACTAAGGACCTTGTGGATCCTAGCCAAATCATACCTGGGGAAACTTACCAAGTGACCAATGCGAGCAATGTCAGTACTAACCATGCTCTGGCAGTTGTTAACTTCTCTTGGGGAGGGGTAACTGGCCTAAAGAAAGTTGTGGTAAGTGCAGACCTACCAGTAGAATGTTTGTTAGGAAATGATTTGGAGACCTCAGCATGGGCTGAGGTGGAGCTAACTACCCATGCAGCAAGGTTGGGTATCCCTGCAGAAGTGTTTGCCCTGACAAGGTCAAAAGCTAAGCTGACAGAAACTGAACAGGCCTTGGATCCTGGAAAAATGGACCAAGGACCTCCCAAGAGGAGGAGTAGCAGGGGTAAGGCAGTGTCTTCCCCCCAGGATCAGTCTGAAGAAAGTCTTGTAGCAGAAGGGGATCTGACCCCTGAAGAAGGAACTGTCTCAGATGAACTTGAGCCTGATCAGGTTGAGTTCTTGGGGACAGGGGGACCTTCTAGGGCAGAATTGAGCCTGGAGCAGCAAAGCTGCCCCAATCTTGAACCCCTGAGACAGCAGGCCGCTGCTGAGGCTGTTGGGAATGCTGGTGGAACCCATAAAGTATATTTGGATGATGGGCTCCTTTACTCTGAGGGTCGATACCCCAAGCCTGGTGCAGCCAGGAGGTTGGTCATACCTCAGAAGTTTAGGGGTTTCCTGCTCACACTAGCCCATGATATTCCCTTAGCAGGCCACCTAGGCCAAAATAAGACTTGGGACAGACTTGTCCCTCACTTTCATTGGCCTTAAATGAGTGAGGACTGCAAGAGTTTTTGTAGCTCTTGTATTACCTGCCAGGCCAGTGGCAAGGCAGGTAAGTCCACAAAGGCCCCCCTGATACCACTACCTGTGGTGGAGGTTCCCTTTGAAACGGTAGGGATTGACATTGTTGGTCCCCTTGACCCACCAACAGCATCTGGGCACAGGTTTATTCTGGTGGTAGTGGATCATGCCACCAGATACCCAGAAGCTATTCCCCTTAGAACCATCACAGCACCTGTGGTGGCAAGAGCCCTCCTGGGAATATTTTCCAGGGTATGTTTCCCTAAGGAGATGTTGTCTGATAGAGGTGCAAACTTTATGAGTAGTTACCTCAAGGCAATGTGGAAGGAGTCAGGGGCGTAACACAGGCCCCCGCAGCCCCCGCGGTGCGGGGGGGCCCCCAAGTCTGGGGGGGCCCCCTCAGCACAATGCAGACTGGCTTTACTCTGGGGCCAAATAAATATTAACTCGCTTCGAGGCAGAGAGAGGAACATTTTAATATTGATAATGACCTGCCGCCCATGCACCGCAAAGGCTGGCTCTGTGCACGGGCAGCAGGCGTTTATTATAACAGGCCCTCGGCCTCAGAGACAGAGGCTGGGTTTACAGCGTCGCACGCACGTTAACATTGAGTGCGCCGCCTGCGCGCCATCCATCACGCATTGCTATGCACGGTGGGTAATGTGCGCAGAGTAAACTGCGCGCGTCAGTTCAGCAGCAGTCATCTGCGCCTGCTCCCTTGGACACTACCGAAGCAGGCCTCTCGTCATCTTGCCCGCAGTTCCCAGGTCTTCATTTCATAACAGTTTCTGGAGGCAGACTGTGGGTGCGGGTGTGTGTGGCAGCGCGTGGCGAACTGACTCAGCTGTAAGTATCCGGCCTGATTGGGATGGGAAGTCAATCAGTGCGCTCTTGACGTGTGATCACTGAATAATCACAGGTGGTCATCTAACTCCCTTTTCCTAACACCAGGAACGCCCACCACAAATGAACTGTAGCCTCGTGCCTTTCCATCCTGCGCAGACCCCTCCTCCGCCCCCACATTCCATGCTCACTGCGAGGAGGGCCCATGGGCCGTATGCTACAGGATGTTCTTATTCCCAGGGCATTATCCAGGTCAGACTCTGCCTGCAGTGACTCGTGTTAAAAGTGTATCAGACTTGTGCTCTCCTAGGAATAACTTCTCCCGGAGCACTCCAGATTTAATTACCAATGATTGAGGTGATCTGAAGCCGCTGCCCATGAGCAGTGCCCAAGTTATATCTAAAACCTTCAATAAATCTCTGCAGATGCGCGCGCGCTCCACGAGGTGCGGGTGGCATGGTCAGACCCTACATGGAATAATTAAAGTTCCTACAGCCCTTCTACGGCCATACTCTGGGGAGGACACACTCCTCCACCCCTCATTCAATCGGTGCAGTAATCCTGACCTACACCCCTCTCCTAACTGCACCCTCAGAGGGGATGGAGTCCCCGCTATGAGCCTCGAGCCTAGCTCCCAGCCTTGGCGCTAGACATAGACATAGGATGTCAGGGGGACATTGTTTGAGAACCAGCCCACCAGTACATAGGGCGGGTTGCAAAGTCCGATTCTGGCGCAGATTGCGGCCCTTTTTGCGACGGCCTGGCAGTAAACCTGCCCCTCGGCTGCCATGCCCTCTTCTCTTGGGCAACCGTAAAAAACCTGTCCGGGCCGGGGATCATGCAGGTGACGTGATCACCAAGAATAGATTTATTGTCGCTGGGAATGTTTAAATCTCAAACTGCAGAGGTGCTTATAAAAAAGACCAAAAAAACATACGAAACAAACGTTTTTATTCTTTTTTTTATACACATGACGGTGTCCTGTACACTCTAGGACACGTTAGTTTTGCTGTTCCTAACTCACGATTTTATAAACCTATATATGTCTGGATTCTTGCTGTGAATTAAAGCCTGTAATGTTGCTGAAGCTGCCTCTGTCTTGTAGGGAACTCCCTAGGGCCGTCCCTAAATGCTGTGTGTGTGTATTTTTTCTAATGCTCCATTTGATGAGGCGTGCTTATGTGTGAATTGTTGTTGAAGTATCCTTTTGCAGCTAAGTAACACAAACAATATCATCTTCTGACTGACTGTTTTCCCCCCCACAGACCTATGTCCCATCACCCTCTGCCCCAGGTGCCTGTGGCCACGAGACATTGGTACCGGGGCTCGGCCTGCCCTCCCCGTTATATTAATTAATGTTAATTAAATTTAATATACTAGCACGTGACTCAACGCACAGGATCATCTCACCCTGCAAGTATTTAACAATCCCAGTCCATTTATGCCACGCCCTGTGAAAGCTGCCCCCTCTACCAATGCGGCCCTAGAGATCGGCTCGTGCACACAG
Organism: Triturus cristatus; assembly: GCF_964204655.1. NCBI lineage: Eukaryota > Metazoa > Chordata > Amphibia > Caudata > Salamandridae > Triturus > Triturus cristatus. The sequence continues at coordinate 163,785,908 of NC_140587.1, forward strand.
GAAAGCTTCTGCCCACAGTAGTGCACTATAGCTCCTGACTGAGGACTCGAGCAGACCAAGGCCATCAAAGTGACAATCATAGAGAGCAGCTTAGCGCAGTGGCAGTGAGTCAGTGCATCAACCAGAGAAGCCAACTCTCTCAGCAGTACAAACAGCCACCTACAGCCAGTCTTCAGCACTACTGCGTGCAGCTTCAGTGACCCTCTTTCCAACAACCTGGTTAAAGATGCTCTCTGGCCCACCCTGGTACTGCAGGAGGACACATCATGGTGGCACAGGTGAGAGCCAACAGTGCACTTAAGTAGTGCAATGGGATGTCTACGATTGTCAGAGTGGGGGCAAAATATTATGTATTGTTCAGGAGCACATATCGGGGATTTATGGGTCTTGGAAGCAGGGTGGGATTGGGAATTCAGGCATTGGGCGCTGGGCCAGCAGATGAGGCCCAGCTATTAGCCGGTGTGTTTTTACCCTCAGTGCCTCATTTGCAAACCCACCTGCCAGGAACACCTCATACAAACCAAAGCTGCTGTAGCATTGGAAAGTTGTCAGCCTGCTCGGCCTACTCTCACGCAAAGAACAACAATGGACCGTCCTGATTGAGTACCAAATGTGAGGCCTTTCCCTCCTCCAAACTGATCATGTGCTTGGGCCCGTGCATCCTCTAGAGATGCCAGGAAGGGCACTCACTATGTATGAGGAGGTGTGTGGAGTAGGGTACGAGGTGGAGTAAAGCAGTTTTGTTAGTCCGGTGCCCTGACAGGTCAGCTAACGTTAATTGGGCATATCGCAGTCGCCGCGGGCATCAATGCCTTCTTGCATTACACTGGCCTCTCAGGTTTCAAGTAGCCCACGGGGGTGTAAAGACTGAGGCCGGAGGATGATGTGGGACGGGTCCAGTTAAAAACAGTAACGGTCCCTAATAACTCCTATATTCATCTCCTTAACGATAGAAGTAAAACACAACAGTATGTACAAGAACTCAAAAAATATGTCCGCCATGCAGTCCCATTTACATTTTACTAGTTTGATCTCATGTTGTATAGTATATGTAGGCCTGTTTCCTAAGAGTATTTAATTTTTCCAGATGTATTTTTAATTAATTTATTTTGTCATGCAGCTTGAGTCTGCAGCGCATCACGCAAGCGGAATTGCTTCTAAGGGTTAGGGCCAGGTCAGATTGTGGAAGGGGTTCTTGACGGGGTAACATTGAGGGCTCCAAAGTTAAGTTCGAAAGCAGTGTGAGTTTCACTTTGTCATAAAGGTTTCCTGACAACACACTCATCCAATCTTTGGCCTCTCTGCAGAGCACAGAACGAAGGTCACCTTTGTGCCACCTGGAATTACAATTATAGCTGCAAGTGACTGAAATGCTTAGTCTAAACTGTATGTTACTCTGATTATTTCAGTAGTGCAGGTGCCCCAGACTTTAGTGGACTGCCTTGGCACAGCTGAAAGTGATTACCTGCATGGGAATAAGCAGGAGCTGCTGGAGTTGGTTCAGTACTGTATTTCAGGCATAACTTTAGTGGAAATGCACTGGTAAAGTTATTTGAAGGTAACACCACTAGAACAGGAGTCAGCAGAACCAGACAGTGAAAGCACCTGGAGTGTGAAGAGGAAGATCACAAAAAAGACAGAAGCTTTGCTTTGCTTATTTACGAGTCGTATGTTGCACACATGCACCAGTTGATGTTCAGGTGCTTTACAACAAACCATACTTTCTCTCAAGGGAAGGTTACACAGCCGAGCAAAGAATAATATGCAAAACTGAAAAAAAGAGCTCGGATTCAAAAGCACCACTCTTGGCATACATTGGTTTTACATATTGTGTGCAGTGCAGCGTGTGAACAGCTCACACTACGTGGGGCAACAAATGCACCACATAAATACTCTTTGACATGAGTTATGTCTTCTGCCTTGGGGTGCAACATACAGTTCCATCGAGGCCAAGGTGCATCATCCATTTATGGGGTGGATGCAGTAAGTGCAGACCTGCATTTGGGAAAAGTGCATCAGGCCAAGACCTGCCCATACAGAGAGTTCAGGAAACACACATCAGGTCTGGGGAATGGCCCAGAAGAATGGTTCTGTCAGTCTGGAGGATGCAGGAAGCACACTCTTGCCACTGCAATGCAAGAAGCACAGTCATGTCCGGAGTGAAGGCTGCAGAAAGAAACGGGTCTATGTGGTTCCAGTGGGAGTAGAGTGAGCCTGATGGTGGAGAAGGCACACGCCTGCTCTACTGAGACCTCCTAGGTGTGAACTGGTACAAACAAGCAGTCCTTTCTGCTTGAATGCTTCCCATTTTAATTGTTGTCCTGGAAAACATACCTAGAGTGACAGGCCCTACAAGCTTTAAAACACTAAATTTACCATAAATGTTTCCAAACGTTGCCCACTGACACATATCAAGCAAGGTTTCATGATAGGTCATGATCCACAAACATGGGCTGCTTTTTACGGTTGTCCGGGCCCATTTTTGGTCCCAATCCAACCCTGCTTGGAAGCACGCTTGAAACCGGGCCCTATGGAATGGGTGGGGTGGGCAGAGTGTCTGTCACTGCAGGAGGCCCTAAGCCTGCTCAGGAATGTGTCAGGACACCGTGTAACTGATCCTCCCACTGCAGGGCGACTGGAAGGTTTATAGCGGTCTTTGTGCACACACCTCCTCCAACATGAACCAGGCGCATTCGCAAAATTGTATTCTATGAGGATTAGCTGTGAGTTACTGCTTTTTACTAGGTTAATGCTCTTCTATTTCTGGTGCTTTACAGTAGTTTTAAGAACTTCTTAGAGTTTCTCATTCCTCAAATGGGTGTAATTTCTGATATTTATATGTTTCCCTGGTCTAAATTGCCTAATTTTGCTCGCGAGAAAGTGTCACTCATAGTCATTGAATGTCTCTCATAATTACACTGAAATTATGAAAATGTCACACATAGCAATCTGAAACCTTGGCAGCTATGTGAGTGTTAAAACCCTGCTTAACAAGCAGCCGCCAGTCACTGGGGTCCGGATTCTTTAGAATTCACTTTTATGGCCAAACAAACACCCAAAAGATGTCCGAGGCTCAATTGTGACTTTGAAGATGCTAGGCCTGGATTTTTCTCAACTTCCAGCCGCCTCTACCCCCCACAGTTTAAATGATTTTCCGCGGATTTCAGGAGAGGAGATTTCACACTTTTTTAAAGCCAATATACCCATGTTTGCAGGCATGCACCTACTGATTTTGAGTCTAAAGTGAGAGGAATTGTTCTTCAGCGTTGATGCTACAAAACCAAGTAATACTAATTTCAGGATCCATCCCCTCTCCTATTTAATCACATTGTGTGACTTTGGTCAAATTTCTTTTTATAAATATTCCCTTATCTTCTAACAGTTGGTGTCTTTTGAAACACGTATAGTCTGTTTATAGTTTAAAAAACCGCACCTTTACTGTTACCAACAGAAACATGCATTTGCTGCCCTTAATTTTCAACACCGGTCTTAAAACAGGGCTAGCACGAAGGCAGCTCTCCCAGAGCCTGGATCGAGGTCTGCGGAGCTCTCTGAGCCAGAATCTCAGCTTGGAATCAACCTTCATCAGTATTAGGACAGGTGTGGAAAAATCATGGATCTAGCACTTGTCACTTATTTTCCGCTAGTATCTACTTTCCTTTCTCCCATGCTCTCTGGTTTCCTTTCCCGTCTGCTCCATTTGCTTTCATTTTTCCGTGGTCTCTGTTTTCCGTTCTGCTAAGCTCTAGACTCATAGGTGAACACAGATCATGCGGGTGCGCCATGACACAGGTCTGTCTCATGGTATGCGGTCTTGTTGGACCAGGAGGGGCACCCAAAGTGCGATCCTTATAGCGGTGGCAGCATATTGTGTAGTGATCAGTAGTAGTGAACAGGTCCTTTTTACCCTGTCACTGGAGTGAGGCTAACAGCCTCACTCACTTTAAAGTTCCACTGCTGTGTGCTTGACTCACCCTTGGCCTACTTCAGGTAGATGTGCAGTGCTGCGCAGGAGCAGTGACTCTGCGCTAGATGTGTGTGTGCCTGGGAAGGGTACAGTACAGGGATTTGTATATGCTGCTGCCTGCTGTACTTATTGTTTAAACAGTGACTTTGAAATATCTGCACCTTCATGTACAAACCAAAGGGGCATTGGTTGACTAAACTGGTTTGAATTTTGTATGCTGCTGCCTGCTGTACTTGTTATTGTTTAAAAAGTCATTGTGAAATATTTGCGCCTTCGTTCACAAACCAAAGGGCCTTAGTCTGATTAAACTGGTTAGATTTGATTTTTGTATGCTGTTCTGCTGGGAGACATCCATTACAACGCCAACATTGCATTGCAATGCCTCTACATCGCAGTCATTACAATGCAAGTCGTTCCGACTTGCGCTGGGTGGCGCTCTAACCTAAGGAATAGTATGATTTACTATTCCAACACCTTCCCTACTGTACGTAGACTGGAGTTGGAATAGTAAATCATACTATTCCTAAGTCCAGCGCCCTCCAGCTCAAGTCGTTGTAATGACTTGTGTTGTAATGAATGCGATGTAAAATACCACGTTGTAAATGTATGCGATGTAACGTCATACATTCTGTTGCTTGTTATTGTTTGCGCCTTCATACACAAACCAAAGGGGGAATTGTTTGACCAACCTGGCTTCATTTCTGCATACTGCTGGATTTGTTTTTATCACACACTTTGAAAGTGTGTTCACCTTGATGCAAGAAGAAAGGGGGATTGCTTTACAAAACACGCTTGAGTTTTGTATATTGCTGGATTGCAGATTCTTTTATTATGCACTTTGAAAGCATTTGCACTTTTTCCTTTGTTTCACCAGCTACAGTTAGTATAGATTCTGTCATTAGGTACTTGCTAATATGGTTTGTTTTTATCCTACATGATGCCTTATTGATGCTGTTGTTTGCACCTGTCTATATTATGTGCACCTGGAATTGTGTAATTAGCTTTGTGTACAATAAAAAATTGATAAATACAGACACACATCTGCATCAATGTCCTGAAGCATCCAAGCAGTTTTCATCTTCAGCCTTGTGTGCCTGCCTGTTTATGGCCTGCTTACAAATAAAGCCCTGATGGTAGATATTGAAATTGCATCCTCAGTTCATTTTAATTACTATAGAGTGGTTAATATGATACAAAATCCCTGACAGACGCAAGCGTGTGGCATGCAGATAATTCACACCAGTTTATTTCTCTTGGACCTGGCAGGATGCTGGGATATGTATATCTTGTGTACTGCTCATGTATATTGTCAGTCGAGTCTGTTAAATTGCAGATTTGGGTTTGTCTTTCAGAGTTTCAAGTTATTTTCCATAAATGTCAATTCTAATTCAGACCCTATGTAGTTGGGCTTCAGCGATAGGCAGGTCCTCAAACAACAGGACCACTCCTTGGCATTGCTCTGATTCCTGTCTCAGTTAGATAATCTGCTCTTGACAATGTTGCTAATGGTGTAGCTTATATGTTGAGTGTTTCTTACTTTCTTATTGGAACTTTGAGTACGCGAATTTAGAGGCATTTCATTAAATGTTGGAGGTTTCAATGAAAAATATACCAGATTTTTGGGCGGTGTGGCAAAGTGGTGGGCGGTGGGGGGGGGCCCCTCCATGTACTTTGCAGGGGGGGCCCCTCAGGTTTCGTTACGCCACTGTCGAAGAGATGTGAGCACTGGTCACAAGCTTTATTAACAAAGGGGGAGATGTAATAGTGTGAGCATTCTAGTGGTTGGTGGGGTGGAGCCTTGGGGTGAAGGGAAGAGGAGGAGTAACGGTTGAGGCGGGCAGTTAGAGTAGGGACAGGGAAAGCAGAAGACGTGTGAATAAAGGTCTTCGAAATAGATCACTGTGTCGGTCGTTATTAAGGGGAACACGACACGACATACCTGTACCACGTGACGCCCCGTGCAGGCGGACCTTCCTTTTCTTCTGTGAGGCCATCAGGTTTGGCCTGGCTGGGAGTGCGGGCTTCTCAGTGTGGGGCACGGTCTGACTCTTTTCGCTGCAGATGAGATTGTTTTCTGCCCCCCTGTGCCATGTTCATGGCAAGTGCAGTCTTGCCCCCACGGGGCTGCAGAGGCGGGCACTAAGCAGTTGTAAGCCTCGGGCTGAGTGCAGCCTTCTCTTCACTCCGTCATGGGCCCTTGGTGCTGCCTCATCACACGCGGGTCTCTGCAGTCCTCCTCGTGCTGTGGGCCACACCGTGTCTTCTCGGCTTTGCATTACTTGTCAGGGGGCTCGCAGCATGTCGGACACCTAGTTCATTGGGGGCTCACAGCGCTCGGGGGAACAGGCTGAGGCAGAGGCGCAACTAGAGCCAAATTTCGGGGGGGGCTGAGCAAACATTTCGGGGGGGGGCTGAGCAAAATTTTCGGGGGGGGCTGAACTTTAAGCAATAGGCAGAGTGGAGCTGCAGGGGCTCTTAGAAGGGGTGAAACAGCAGCAAGGCCTAATTAACATGCAAATGGTCTTTTAAAGACCTGTGAAGTGCTCGGGTGCGGCTGCTTTTTTGCCCGGGAAGGTGTCTCATCCCGGGCTGCCACACACGACGGGGGGGGGCTGAAGCCCTGTGAGTCCAATGGGTGTTGCGCGCCTGGGCTGAGGTGCTTCAGGCCAGAGCAACTTAGTTTGTGAAGTGGGCTTGGAGCTCATTTCGGCGCTGTGCAGGGATGCGCTGGGGCCGCTCGGTGCAGCGGCCTCGGGACGTTCACAGCCAGTGCTGGCTTGGTCCTAGCGTGCTATGCTTAGCAGTCTCAGCAGGGTGTGTGTATCGGAGCGCCACTCACCACTTGCATGCTGCTACTTGCCTGGCACACCTCACGCCAGACGGGTCAGCAGGCTCTGCCTTTCTGGGGTCACGGCCAAAGCGGTGGACTGGTTCTGCCCTGCTCCTCCACTGCGAGCCCCCCTCTCAGCCTGGTCAGTACTGCGGGGTTTACCTTTGTCTCTAATCCGTTAGCATTCGCTTCCTCCTCTTCTGGGACCCTTGAGATTCTTTGGTTTTTTCAAACTGCATCCTTCTGCTCATGTTTTCTACATTTTACCCCATTTGTATAAATTACAGCCCCTTTGGACATTGCCGCGTTTGTTGGCCTCTTTCTGATGAATACATTGCGCTCGCCCACCCAATTATATAACTCATTTACCAGTCTCAGTTTTGAACATCTGATAACTGCACTGGCGCACACATAAGTAAAAAACATTTCCATTACAAGGCCCATAGCTCTAACTCTAAAACAAAATGCGAGACCTGTTGCATTGCAAATGCTTGTTTTAAATGAGTACTCCGAGTGGCAGGATTCGCGAGTCACTGGTGGCTCATGAGTCGCAGAAACCTAAATTGGCGTCTGGCAACCACTGTGCCAGTTCTGGTACCGCAGTTCCTGAATGCCATTTTTGGTGTCAGTGGCAAGCTTCAGGGTGAGACGCTACACAGGATTCTCAAAAGGTCTGTCAATTCGGTAAAAATAATTGAATAAGGAAAGGCCTAACAAAAGTCAAAGCTCTAAGGGCCAAACTTTTTTGCACCCAACACCCGCTGTGCATAGTGCAGTCCCTGTGCTCAACCCCCGCTACGCACAGCTGCAGGATGTGTGCAGCTGGTACTGTGCATCAGGCGTGAGATCACTAACACTGCAGACAGTGGTAGTGGCCCTTGTGTTGTCCAGTGTGGCCCTTGTGCTGTCCAGATTGGACTACTGCAATGCCTTGCTGTTAGGGATCAATAAGACTTTTATGAAGAGGTTGCAGACTCTTCAGAATGCTGCAGCAAGACTTCTGCTAGATGTCCAGAGAGATCAATCTATCTCTGGGGGAATCAAAACACTACATTGGCTCCCGGTTCAGCAGCGTATAGATTTTAAGGCTATATGCTTAGTACATAAGGCTGTGTTTGGGGAGGGAGCCAAGGATGTTCAGAAGCTTCTCATTCCTTATTCTCCGGGTCCGGTGCTAAGGTCCACCACTCAAAGTCTTATTAAGATAAATCGGATCAGGAAAGCTAGATGGCGCGGTAGAGCTTTTTCTTTCCGTGCTGCGGTCTCTGGAACAAGCTTCCTTGTCCATTGAAATCAACAGATAATCATCAAACGTTCAGAAAACTGTTAAAAACATGGCTCTTTGATGAGAACCGATGCTGAGGATGGTGTCCTTTCTCTCTGCTTACCAGCGCCAAGACGCTTCGGCATTCGTTGCGCTATAGAAATGTTTATCCTATCCTATATAGGTGTGAAATCATTATCACTGAAGATATACGTATGAGATTACCATCACTGCAGATGCAGGTGTGAGATCACTATCACTGCATATATAGGTGTTAGATCTCTATCACTATAAATATTGGTGTGAGATCACCATCACTGCAGAAATTGGTGTGAGATTACTATCACTGCAGATACAGGTGTGAGATCAATATCACTGGAGATACAGGTGTGAGATCACCATCACTGCAGATATAGGTGTGAGATCACCATCACTGCAGATATTGGTGTGAGATCACCATCACTGCAGATATTGGTGTGAGATCACTATTACTGCAGATATAGGTGTGAGATCACAATCACTGCAGATATAGGTGTGAGATCACTATCACTGCAGTTATAGGTGTGAGATCAATATCACTGGAGATACAGGTGTGAGATCACCATCACTGCAGATATAGGTGTGAGATCACCATCACTGCAGATATTGGTGTGAGATCACTATTACTGCAGATATAGGTGTGAGATCACAATCACTGCAGATATAGGTGTGAGATCACTATCACTGCAGTTATAGGTGTGAGATCACCATCATTGCAGATGTATGTGTGAGATCACTATCACTGCAGACATAGGTGTGAGATGATCATCACTACAGATATAGATGTGAGATTGCAATCATTGCAGATACAGGTGTGAGATCACTATCACTGCAGATGTAGGTGTGAGATCACCATCACTGCAGATACAGGTGTGAGATCCCTTGCACTGCAGATATAGGTGTTAGATCACCATCACTGCAAATATTGGTGTGAGATCACTATCACTGCAGATATAGGTGTGAGATCGCTATCACAAAAGAAATAGATGAGATCACCATCACTGCAGATATAGGCGTGAGATCACTATCACTGCAGACATAGGTGCGAGATCACTATTACTTCAGATATAGGTGTGAGATGAATATCACTGCAAATATTGGTGTGAGATCCCTATCACGGCAGATATTGGTGAGAGATCACTATTACTGCACATATAGGTGTGAGATCACAATCACTGCATTATAAGTGTGAGATAACCATCACTGCAGATATAGGTGTGAGATCACCATTACTTCAGATATATGTGTGAGATCACTATCACTGTTGGTATTGGTGTGAGATCACTATCAATGCATATATAGTTGTGAGATCACTATCACTGAGGATACAGGTGTGAGATCACTAGCACTGCAGATAAAGGTGTGAGATAACCATCACTGCAGATATAAGTGTGAGCTCACTATCACTGCTAATATAGGTGTGAGATCACTCACACTGCTGATATAGGTGTGAGATCTCTATCCCTGTAAATATTGGCGTGAGATCACCATCACTGAAGAAATTGTTGTGCGATTACTATCACTGCAGATATAGGTGGGAGGTCACTATCACTGCAAATATAGGTGTGAGATCACCATTACTTCAGATATATGTGTGAGATCACTATCACTGCAGACATAGGTGTGAGATGATCATCACTACAGATATAGATGTGAGATTGCAATCACTGCAGATACAGGTGTGAGATCACTATCACTGCAGATGTAGGTGTGAGATCACCATCACTGCAGATACAGGTGTGAGATCCCTTTCACTGCAGATATAGGTGTTAGATCACCATCACTGCAAATATTGGTGTGAGATCACTATCACTGCAGATATAGGTGTGAGATCGCTATCACAAAAGAAATAGATGAGATCACCATCACTGCAGATATAGGTGTGAGATCACTATCACTGCAGACATAGGTGCGAGATCACTATTACTTCAGATATAGGTGTGAGATGAATATCACTGCAGATATTGGTGTGAGATCCCCATCACGGCAGATATTGGTGAGAGATCACTATTACTGCACATATAGGTGTGAGATCACTATCACTGCATTATAAGTGTGAGATCGCCATCACTGCAGATATAGGTGTGAGATCACCATTACTTCAGATATATGTGTGAGATCACTATCACTGTTGATATTGGTGTGAGATCACTATCAATGCATATATAGTTGTGAGATCACTAGCACTGCAGATAAAGGTGTGAGATAACCATCACTGCAGATATAGGTGTGAGCTCACTATCACTGCTAAAATAGGTGTGAGATCACTCACACTGCTGATATAGGTGTGAGATCTCTATCACTGTAAATATTGGCGTGAGATCACCGTCACCGAAGAAATTGTTGTGCGATTACTATCACTGCAGATATAGGTGGGAGGTCACTATCACTGCAAATATAGGTGTGAGATCACCATTACTTCAGATATATGTGTGGGATCACTATCACTGTTGATATTGGTGTGAGATCACCATCACTGCAGATACAGGTGTGAGATCAGCATCACTGCAGATACAGGTGTGAGATCACTATCACTGCATAAATAGATGTGAGATCTCTATCACTATAAATATTGGCGTAAGATCACCATCACTGAAGATATTTCTGTGAGATCACTATCATTGCAGAAATAGGTGTGAGATCACTGTCACTGCAGATATGGGTGTGAAATCATTATCACTACTGATACAGGTGTGAGATCACCATCACTGCAGATATAGGTGTGAGATCACCATCACTGCAGATATTGGTGTGAGATCACTATTACTGCAGATATAGGTGTGAGATCACCATCACTGCAGATACAGGTGTGAGATCAATATCACTGCATATATAGGTGTGAGAGCACTATCACTGCAGATTCAGGTGTGAGATCACTATCTCTGCAGATATAGGTGTGAGATCACCATCTCTGCATATATAGATGTGAGATCACCATCACTGTACATATTGGTGTGATATCACCATCACTGCAGATGCAGGTGTGAGATCATTATCACTGCAGATATAGGTATGAGATTACTATCACTGCAGATATAGGTGTGAGATCACCATCACTGTAGATATTGGTGTGAGATCAATATCACTGCAGATATCGGTGTGAGATCAATATATCTGCAGATATAGGTCAGAGATCCCTATCACTGTATATATTGGTGTGAGATCACTATCAATGCATATATAGGTGTGAGATCACTATCACTGCAGATATAGGTGTGAGATAACTATCACTGCATATATAGGTGTGAGATCACCATCACTGTAGATATTGGTGTGAGATCAAGGTCACTGCAGAAATTGGTGTGAGATTACTATCACTGCAGATATAGGTGTGAGGTCACTATCACTGCAGATATAGGTGTGAGATCACCATTACTTCAGATGTAGGTGTGAGATCACTATCAATGCAGATATAGGTGTGAGATCACTATCACTGCAGACATAGGTGCGAGATCACTATTACTTCAGATATAGGTGTGAGATGAATATCACTGCAGATATTGGTGTGAGATCCCCATCACGGCAGATATTGGTGAGAGATCACTATTACTGCACATATAGGTGTGAGATCACTATCACTGCATTATAAGTGTGAGATCACCATCACTGCAGATATAGGTGTGAGATCACCATTACTTCAGATATATGTGTGAGATCACTATCACTGTTGATATTGGTGTGAGATCACTATCAATGCATATATAGCTGTGAGATCACTATCACTGAGGATACAGGTGTGAGATCACTAGCACTGCAGATAAAGGTGTGAGATAACCATCACTGCCGATATAGGTGTGAGCTCACTATCACTGCTAATATAGGTGTGAGATCACTCACACTGCTGATATAGGTGTGAGATCTCTATCACTGTAAATATTGGCGTGAGATCACCGTCACTGAAGAAATTGTTGTGCGATTACTATCACTGCAGATATAGGTGGGAGGTCACTATCACTGCAAATATAGGTGTGAGATCAAAACCACTGCAGATTTAGGTGTGAGATCACAATTACTGTAGATATAGGTGTGAGATCACTGTCACCTCAGATATAGGTTTGAGATCACTATCATTGTAGATATAGGTGTGTGATCACTATCACTGCAGACATAGGTGTGAGATCACTATTACTTCAGATATGGGTGTGAGATGAATATCACTACAGATGTTGGTGTGAGATCCCCATCACAACAGATATTGGTGTGAGATCACTATTACTGCAGATATAGTTGTGAGATCACTATCACTGCATTATAAGTGTGAGATCAACATCACTGCAGCTATAGGTGTGAGATCACCATTACTTCAGCTATAGGTGTGAGATCACTATCACTAAAGAAATAGATGAGATCACCATCACTGCAGATATAGTTGTGAGATAACTATCACTGCAGATACAGGTGTGAGATCACTATCACTGCAGATATAGGTGTGAGATCACTATCACTAAAGAAATAAATGAGATCACCATCACTGCAGATATAGGTTTAAGATAACTATCACTGGAGATATAGGTGTGAGAACACCATCACTGTAGATATTGGTGAGAGATCACCATCACTGCAGAAATTGGTGTGAGATTACTATCACTGCAGATATAGGTGTGAGGTCACTATCACTGCAGATATAGGTGTGAGATCACCATTACTTCAGATGTAGGTGTGAGATCACTATCACTGCAGATATAGGTGTGAGATCACCACCACTGCAGATACAGGTGTGAAATAATCATCAATGCAGATAGAGGTGTTTGATCACTATTACTGCATATATAGGTTTGAGATCTGTATCACTATAAATTTTGGCATGAGATCACCATCACTGAAGATATTGGTGTTAGATAACTATCATTGCAGATATAGGTGTGGAATCACTATTAATTCAGATCTAGGTGTGAGATCACTCACACTGCAGATATAAGTGTGAGAACACCATCACTGCAGATACAGGTGTGAGATCCCTATCACTGCAGATATAGGTGTGAGATCACCATAACTGCAGATATTGGTGTGAGATCACTATCACTGCGGATATAGGTGTGAAATCATTATCACTGCAAATATAGATGTGAGATTACCATCACTGCAGATACAGGTGTGAGATCACTATCACTGCAGATATAGGTGTGAGATCACTATCACAAAAGAAATAGATGAGATCACCATCACTGCAGATATAGTTGTGAGATCACTATCACTAAAGACATAGGTGTGAGATCACTATTACTTCAGATGTAGGTGTGAGATGAATATCACTACAGATATTGGTGTGAGATCCCCATCACGGCAGATATTGGTGTGAGATCACTATTACTGCAGATATAGGTGTGAGATCACTATCACTGCATTATAAGTGTGAGATCACCATGGCTGTAGATATAGGTGTGAGATCACCATTACTTCAGATATAGGTGTGAGATCACTATCACTGTTGATATTGGTGTGAGATCACTATCACTGCAAATATATGTGTGAGATCACTATCACTGTTGATATTGGTGTGAGATCACTATCAATGCAAATATAGTTGTGAGATCACTCTCACTGCAGATACAGGTGTGAGATCACTAGCACTGCAGATAAAGGTGTGAGATAACCATCACTGCAGATATAGGTGTGAGATCACTATCACTGCAAATATAGGTGTGAGATCACTCACACTGCAGATATAGGTGTGAGATCTCTATCACTGTAAATATTGGCATGAGATCACCATCACTGAAGAAATTGTTGTGGGATTACTATCACTGCAGATATAGGTGTGAGGTCACCATTACTTCAGATATATGTGTGGGATCACTATCACTGATGATATTGGTGTCAGATCACTATCAATGCATATATAGTTGTGAGATCAATATCACTGCAGATACAGGTGTGAGATCACTATCACTGCAGATATAGGTGTGAGATCCCCATCACTGCAGATACAGGTGTGAGATCAGCATCACTGCATATACAGTTGTGAGATCACTATCACTGCATAAATAGATGTGAGATGTGTATCACTATAAATATTGGCGTGAGATCACCATCACTGAAGATATTGGTGTGAGATCACTATCATTGCAGATATAGGTGTGAGATCACTATCACTGCAGATATAGGTGTGAAATCATTATCACTGAAGATATAGGTGTGAGATTACCATTACTGCAGATGCAGGTGTGAGTTCCCTATCACTGCATATATAGGTGTGAGATCTCTATCACTATGAATATTGGTGTGAGATCACCATCACTGAAGATATTGGTGTGAGATCACTATCACTGTAGATATTGGCATGCGATCACCTTCAATGCAGAAATTGGTGTGAGATTACTATCACGGCAGACATAGGTGTGAGATCACTATCACTGCAGATACAGGTGTGAGATCATCATCACTGCAGATATAGGTGTGAGATCACCATCAGTGCAGATACAGGTGTGAGATCAATATCACTGCATATATAGGTGTGAGATCACTATCACTGCAGATTCAGGTGTGATATCACTATCTCTGCAGATATAGGTGTGAGATCACCATCTCTGCAGATATAGGTGTGAGATCACTGTCACCTCAGATATAGGTTTGAGATCACTATCATTGTAGATATAGGTGTGTGATCGCTATCACTGCAGACATAGGTGTGAGATCACTATTACTTCAGATATAGGTGTGAGATGAATATCACTACAGATGTTGGTGTGAGATCCCCATCACAACAGATATTGGTGTGAGATCACTATTACTGCAGATATAGTTGTGAGATCACTATCACTGCATTATAAGTGTGAGATCAACATCACTGCAGCTATAGGTGTGAGATCACCATTACTTCAGATATAGGTGTGAGATCACTATCACTAAAGAAATAGATGAGATCACCATCACTGCAGATATAGTTGTGAGATAACTATCACTGCAGATACAGGTGTGAGATCACTATCACTGCAGATATAGGTGTGAGATCACTATCACTAAAGAAATAAATGAGATCACCATCACTGCAGATATAGGTTTGAGATAACTATCACTGCAGATATAGGTGTGAGAACACCATCACTGTAGATATCGGTGAGAGATCACCATCACTGCAGAAATTGGTGTGAGATTACTATCACTGCAGATATAGGTGTGAGGTCACTATCACTGCAGATATAGGTGTGAGATCACCATTACTTCAGATGTAGGTGTGAGATCACTATCACTGCAGATATAGGTGTGAGATCACCACCACTGCAGATACAGGTGTGATATCATCATCACTGCAGATAGAGGTGTTTGATCACTATTACTGCATATATAGGTTTGAGATCTGTATCACTATAAATTTTGGCATGAGATCACCATCACTGAAGATATTGGTGTTAGATCACTATCATTGCAGATATAGGTGTGGAATCACTATTAATTCAGATCTAGGTGTGAGATCACTCACACTGCAGATATAAGTGTGAGAACACCATCACTTCAGATACAGGTGTGAGATCCCTATCACTGCAGATACAGGTGTGAGATCACCATAACTGCAGATATTGGTGTGAGATCACTATCACTGCGGATATAGGTGTGAAATCATTATCACTGCAAATATAGATGTGAGATTACCATCACTGCAGATACAGGTGTGAGATCACTATCACTGCAGATATAGGTGTGAGATCACTATCACAAAAGAAATAGATGAGATCACCATCACTGCAGATATAGTTGTGAGATCACTAAAGACATAGGTGTGAGATCACTATTACTTCAGATGTAGGTGTGAGATGAATATCACTACAGATATTGGTGTGAGATCCCCATCACGGCAGATATTGGTGTGAGTTCACTATTACTGCAGATATAGGTGTGAGATCACTATCACTGCATTATAAGTGTGAGATCACCATGACTGTAGATATAGGTGTGAGATCACCATTACTTCAGATATAGGTGTGAGATCACTATCACTGTTGATATTGGTGTGAGATCACTATCACTGCAAATATATGTGTGAGATCACTATCACTGTTGATATTGGTGTGAGATCACTATCAATGCATATATAGTTGTGAGATCACTCTCACTGCAGATACAGGTGTGAGATCACTAGCACTGCAGATAAAGGTGTGAGATAACCATCACTGCAGATATAGGTGTGAGATCACTATCACTGCAAATATAGGTTGAGATCACTCACACTGCAGATATAGGTGTGAGATCTCTATCACTGTAAATATTGGCATGAGATCACCATCACTGAAGAAATTGTTGTGGGATTACTATCACTGCAGATATAGGTGTGAGGTCACCATTACTTCAGATATATGTGTGGGATCACTATCACTGTTGATATTGGTGTCAGATCACTATCAATGCATATATAGTTGTGAGATCAATATCACTGCAGATACAGGTGTGAGATCACTATCACTGCAGATATAGGTGTGAGATCCCCATCACTGCAGATACAGGTGTGAGATCAGCATCACTGCATATACAGTTGTGAGATCACTATCACTGCATAAATAGATGTGAGATGTGTATCACTATAAATATTGGCGTGAGATCACCATCACTGAAGATATTGGTGTGAGATCACTATCATTGCAGATATAGGTGTGAGATCACTATCACTGCAGATATAGGTGTGAAATCATTATCACTGAAGATATAGGTGTGAGACTACCATTACTGCAGATGCAGGTGTGAGTTCCCTATCACTGCATATATAGGTGTGAGATCTCTATCACTATGAATATTGGTGTGAGATCACCATCACTGAAGATATTGGTGTGAGATCACTATCACTGTAGATATTGGCATGCGATCACCTTCAATGCAGAAATTGGTGTGAGATTACTATCACGGCAGACATAGGTGTGAGATCACTATCACTGCAGATACAGGTGTGAGATCATCATCACTGCAGATATAGGTGTGAGATCACCATCACTGCAGATATTGGTGTGAGATCACTATTACTGCAGATATAGGTGTGAGATCACCATCAGTGCAGATACAGGTGTGAGATCAATATCACTGCATATATAGGTGTGAGATCACTCTCACTGCAGATTCAGGTGTGATATCACTATCTCTGCAGATATAGGTGTGAGATCACCATCTCTGCAGATGTAGATGTGAGATCACCATCACTGTGCATATTGGTGTGATATCACCATCACGGCAGATGCAGGTGTGAGATCATTATCACTTCAGATATAGGTATGAGAATACTATCACTGCAGAAATAGGTGTGAGATCACCATCACTGTAGATATTGGTGCGAGATCACTATCACTGCAGATATCGGTGTGAGATCAATATACCTGCAGATATAGGTCTGAGATCCCTATCACTGTATATATTGGTGTGAGATCACTATCAATGCATATATAGGTGTGAGATCACTATCACTGCAGATGTAGGTGTGAGATAACTATCACTGCAGATATAGGTGTGAGATCACCATCACTGTAGATATTGGTGCAAGATCACTATCACTGCAGATATCGGTATGAGATCAATATACCTGCAGATATAAGTCTGAGATCCCTATCACTGTATATATTGGTGTGAGATAACTATCACTGCATATATAGGTGTGAGATCACCATCACTGTAGATATTGGTGTGAGATCAAGGTCACTGCAGAAATTGGTGTGAGATTACTATCACTGCAGATATAGGTGTGAGGTCACTATCACTGCAGATATAGGTGTGAGATCACCATTACTTCAGATGTAGGTGTGAGATCACTATCAATGCAGATATAGGTGTGAGATCACCATCACTGTACATACAGGTGTGAGATCATCATCACTGCAGATAGAGGTGTGAGATTACTATCACTGCATATATAGGTGTGAGATCTGTATCACTATAAATATTGGAGTGAGATCACCATTACTGAAGATATTGGTTGAGATCACTATCATTGCACATACAGGTGTGAGATCACTTTCACTGCAGATATGGGTGTGAGATCACCATCACTGCAGATACAGGTGTGAGATCCCTATCACTGCAGATACAGGTGTGAGATCACTATCACTGCAGATATAGGTGTGAGATAACTATCACTGCAGAAATAGATGTGAGATCACTATTACTTCAGATATAGGTGTGAGATGAATATCACTGCAGATATTGGTGTGAGATCACTATTACTGCAGATATAGGCGTGAGATCACTATCACTGCATTATCGGTGTGAGATCATCATCACTGCAGATATAAGTGTGAGATCACCATTACTTCAGATATATGTGTGAGATCACTATCACTGTTGATATTGGTGTGAGATCACTATCAAGGCATATATAGTTGTGAGATCACTATCACTGCAGATACAGGTGTGAGATCACTATCACTGCAGATAAAGGTGTGAGATAACCATCACTGCAGATATAGGTGTGAGATTACTTTTACTGCAAATATAGGTGTGAGATCACTCACACTGCAGATATAGGTGTGAGATCTCTATCACTGTAAATATTGGCGTGAGATCACCATCACTGCAGAAATTGGTGTGGGATTACTGTCACTGCAGATATAGGTGTGAGGTCACTATCACTGCAGATATAGGTGTGAGATCACCATTACTTCAGATGTAGGTGTGAGATCACTATCACTGCAGATATAGGTGTGAGATCACCATCACTGCCGATACAGGTGTGAGATTACCATCACTGCAGATAGAGGTGTGAGATCACTATCACTGCATAAATAAGTGTGAGATCTCTATCACTGTAAATATTGGCATGCGATCACTTTCACTGCAGAAATTGGTGTGAGATTACTATCACTGCAGATATAGGTGTGAGATCACTATCACTGCAGATACAGGTGTGAGATCACTATCACTGCAGATATAGGTGTGAGATCACCATCACTGCAGATATTGGTGTGAGATCACTATTACTGCAGATATAGGTGTGAGATCCCAATCACTGCAGATACAGGTGTGAGATCACTATCACTGCATATATAGGTGTGCGATCACTATCACTGCAGATTCAGGTGTAAGATCACTATCACTGCAGATATAGGTGTGAGATCACCATCACTGCAGATATAGGTGTGAGATCACCATCACTGTAGATATTGGTGTGATATCACTATCACTGCAGATGCAGGTGTGAGATCATTATCACTGCAGATATAGGTTTGAGATTACTATCACTGCAGATATATGTGTGAGATCACCATCACTGTAGATATTGGTGCAAGATCACTATCACTGCAGATATAGGTGTGAGATCAATATCACTGCAGATATCAGTCTGAGATCCCTATCACTGTATATATTGGTGTGAGATAACTATCAATGCATATATAGGTGTGAGATCACTATCACTGCAGATATAGGTGTGAGATCACCATCACTACAGATATTGGTGTGAGATCACTATTACTGCAGATATAGGTGTGAGATCACAATGACTGCAGATATAGGTGTTAGATCACTATCACTGCAGTTATAGGTGTGAGATCACCATCATTGCAGATATTGGAGTGAGATCACTATCACTGCAGATATAGGTGTGAGATGATTATCACTACAGATATAGATGTGAGATTGCAATCACTGCAGATACAGGTGTGAGATCACTATTACTGCAGATGTAGGTGTGAGACCACTATCACTAAAGAAATATATGAGATCACCATCACTGCAGATATAGGTGTGATATCTCTATCACTGTAGATATTGGTGTGAGATCACTATCACTGCAGATATTGGTGTGAGATCACCATCACCACAGATATTGGTGTGAGATCACTATTACTGCAGATATAGGTGTGAGATCACTATCACTGCAGATACAGGTGTGAGGTCACTATTACTGAATATATATTTGTGAGGTCACTGTAGATATAGGTGTGAGATCAAAACCACTGCAGATTTAGGTGTGAGATCACAATTACTGTAGATATAGGTGTGAGATCACTGTCACCTCAGATATAGGTTTGAGATCACTATCATTGTAGATATAGGTGTGTGATCACTATCACTGCAGACATAGGTGTGAGATTACTATTACTTCAGATATAGGTGTGAGATGAATATCACTACAGATGTTGGTGTGAGATCCCCATCACAACAGATATTGGTGTGAGATCACTATTACTGCAGATATAGTTGTGAGATCACTATCACTGCATTATAAGTGTGAGATCAACATCACTGCAGCTATAGGTGTGAGATCACCATTACTTCAGATATAGGTGTGAGATCACTATCACTAAAGAAATAGATGAGATCACCATCACTGCAGATATAGTTGTGAGATAACTATCACTGCAGATACAGGTGTGAGATCACTATCACTGCAGATATTGGTGTGAGATCACTATCACTAAAGAAATAAATGAGATCACCATCACTGCAGATATAGGTTTGAGATAACTATCACTGGAGATATAGGTGTGAGAACACCATCACTGTAGATATTGGTGAGAGATCACCATCACTGCAGAAATTGGTGTGAGATTACTATCACTGCAGATATAGGTGTGAGGTCACTATCACTGCAGATATAGGTGTGAGATCACCATTACTTCAGATGTAGGTGTGAGATCACTATCACTGCAGATATAGGTGTGAGATCACCACCACTGCAGATACAGGTGTGATATCATCATCACTGCAGATAGAGGTGTTTGATCACTATTACTGCATATATAGGTTTGAGATCTGTATCACTATAAATTTTGGCATGAGATCACCATCACTGAAGATATTGGTGTTAGATCACTATCATTGCAGATATAGGTGTGGAATCACTATTAATTCAGATCTAGGTGTGAGATCACTCACACTGCAGATATAAGTGTGAGAACACCATCACTGCAGATACAGGTGTGAGATCCCTATCACTGCAGATATAGGTGTGAGATCACCATAACTGCAGATATTGGTGTGAGATCACTATCACTGCGGATATAGGTGTGAAATCATTATCACTGCAAATATAGATGTGAGATTACCATCACTGCAGATACAGGTGTGAGATCACTATCACTGCAGACATAGGTGTGAGATCACTATCACAAAAGAAATAGATGAGATCACCATCACTGCAGATATAGTTGTGAGATCACTATCACTAAAGACATAGGTGTGAGATCACTATTACTTCAGATGTAGGTGTGAGATGAATATCACTACAGATATTGGTGTGAGATCCCCATCACGGCAGATATTGGTGTGAGATCACTATTACTGCAGATATAGGTGTGAGATCACTATCACTGCATTATAAGTGTGAGATCACCATGACTGTAGATATAGGTGTGAGATCACCATTACTTCAGATATAGGTGTGAGATCACTATCACTGTTGATATTGGTGTGAGATCACTATCACTGCAAATATATGTGTGAGATCACTATCACTGTTGATATTGGTGTGAGATCACTATCAATGCATATATAGTTGTGAGATCACTCTCACTGCAGATACAGGTGTGAGATCACTAGCACTGCAGATAAAGGTGTGAGATAACCATCACTGCAGATATAGGTGTGAGATCACTATCACTGCAAATATAGGTGTGAGATCACTCACACTGCAGATATAGGTATGAGATCTCTATCACTGTAAATATTGGCATGAGATCACCATCACTGAAGAAATTGTTGTGGGATTACTATCACTGCAGATATAGGTGTGAGGTCACCATTACTTCAGATATATGTGTGGGATCACTATCACTGTTGATATTGGTGTCAGATCACTATCAATGCATATATAGTTGTGAGATCACTATCACTGCAGATATAGGTGTGAGATCCCCATCACTGCAGATACAGGTGTGAGATCAGCATCACTGCATATACAGTTGTGAGATCACTATCACTGCATAAATAGATGTGAGATGAGTATCACTGTAAATATTGGCGTGAGATCACCATCACTGAAGATATTGGTGTGAGATCACTATCATTGCAGATATAGGTGTGAGATCACTATCACTGCAGATATAGGTGTGAAATCATTATCACTGAAGATATAGGTGTGAGATTACCATTACTGCAGATGCAGGTGTGAGTTCCCTATCACTGCATATATAGGTGTGAGATCTCTATCACTATGAATATTGGTGTGAGATCACCATCACTGAAGATATTGGTGTGAGATCACTATCACTGTAGATATTGGCATGCGATCACCTTCAATGCAGAAATTGGTGTGAGATTACTATCACTGCAGACATAGATGTGAGATCACTATCACTGCAGATACAGGTGTGAGATCATCATCACTGCAGATATAGGTGTGAGATCACCATCACTGCAGATATTGGTGTGAGATCACTATTACTGCAGATATAGGTGTGAGATCACCATCAGTGCAGATACAGGTGTGAGATCAATATCACTGCATATATAGGTGTGAGATCACTATCACTGCAGATTCAGGTGTGATATCACTATCTCTGCAGATATAGGTGTGAGATCACCATCTCTGCAGATATAGGTGTGAGATCACTGTCACCTCAGATATAGGTTTGAGATCACTATCATTGTAGACATAGGTGTGTGATCACTATCACTGCAGACATAGGTGTGAGATCACTATTACTTCATATATAGGTGTGAGATGAATATCACTACAGATGTTGGTGTGAGATCCCCATCACAACAGATATTGGTGTGAGATCACTATTACTGCAGATATAGTTGTGAGATCACTATCACTGCATTATAAGTGTGAGATCAACATCACTGCAGCTATAGGTGTGAGATCACCATTACTTCAGATATAGGTGTGAGATCACTATCACTAAAGAAATAGATGAGATCACCATCACTGCAGATATAGTTGTGAGATAACTATCACTGCAGATACAGGTGTGAGATCACTATCACTGCAGATATAGGTGTGAGATCACTATCACTAAAGAAATACATGAGATCACCATCACTGCAGATATAGGTTTGAGATAACTATCACTGGAGATATAGGTGTGAGAACACCATCACTGTAGATATTGGTGAGAGATCACCATCACTGCAGAAATTGGTGTGAGATTACTATCACTGCAGATATAGGTGTGAGGTCACTATCACTGCAGATATAGGTGTGAGATCACCATTAATTCAGATGTAGGTGTGAGATCACTATCACTGCAGATATAGGTGTGAGATCACCACCACTGCAGATACAGGTGTGATATCATCATCACTGCAGATAGAGGTGTTTGATCACTATTACTGCATATATAGGTTTGAGATCTGTATCACTATAAATTTTGGCATGAGATCACCATCACTGAAGATATTGGTGTTAGATCACTATCATTGCAGATATAGGTGTGGAATCACTATTAATTCAGATCTAGGTGTGAGATCACTCACACTGCAGATATAAGTGTGAGAACACCATCACTTCAGATACAGGTGTGAGATCACCATAACTGCAGATATTGGTGTGAGATCACTATCACTGCGGATATAGGTGTGAAATCATTATCACTGCAAATATAGATGTGAGATTACCATCACTGCAGATACAGGTGTGAGATCACTATCACTGCAGATATAGGTGTGAGATCACTATCACAAAAGAAATAGATGAGATCACCATCACTGCAGATATAGTTGTGAGATCACTATCACTAAAGACATAGGTGTGAGATCACTATTACTTCAGATGTAGGTGTGAGATGAATATCACTACAGATATTGGTGTGAGATCCCCATCACGGCAGATATTGGTGTGAGATCACTATTACTGCAGATATAGGTGTGAGATCACTATCACTGCATTATAAGTGTGAGATCACCATGACTGTAGATATAGGTGTGAGATCACCATTACTTCAGATATAGGTGTGAGATCACTATCACTGTTGATATTGGTGTGAGATCACTATCACTGCAAATATATGTGTGAGATCACTATCACTGTTGATATTGGTGTGAGATCACTATCAATGCATATATAGTTGTGAGATCACTCTCACTGCAGATATATGTGTGAGATCACTATCACTGTTGATATTGGTGTGAGATCACTATCAATGCATATATAGTTGTGAGATCACTCTCACTGCAGATACAGGTGTGAGATCACTAGCACTGCAGATAAAGGTGTGAGATAACCATCACTGCAGATATAGGTGTGAGATCACTATCACTGCAAATATAGGTTGAGATCACTCACACTGCAGATATAGGTGTGAGATCTCTATCACTGTAAATATTGGCATGAGATCACCATCACTGAAGAAATTGTTGTGGGATTACTATCACTGCAGATATAGGTGTGAGGTCACCATTACTTCAGATATATGTGTGGGATCACTATCACTGTTGATATTGGTGTCAGATCACTATCAATGCATATATAGTTGTGAGATCAATATCACTGCAGATACAGGTGTGATATCACTATCACTGCAGATATAGGTGTGAGATCCCCATCACTGCAGATACAGGTGTGAGATCAGCATCACTGCATATACAGTTGTGAGATCACTATCACTGCATAAATAGATGTGAGATGTGTATCACTATAAATATTGGCGTGAGATCACCATCACTGAAGATATTGGTGTGAGATCACTATCATTGCAGATATAGGTGTGAGATCACTATCACTGCAGATATAGGTGTGAAATCTTTATCACTGAAGATATAGGTGTGAGATTACCATTACTGCAGATGCAGGTGTGAGTTCCCTATCACTGCATATATAGGTGTGAGATCTCTATCACTATGAATATTGGTGTGAGATCACCATCACTGAAGATATTGGCGTGAGATCACTATCACTGTAGATATTGGCATGCGATCACCTTCAATGCAGAAATTGGTGTGAGATTACTATCACTGCAGACATAGGTGTGAGATCACTATCACTGCAGATACAGGTGTGAGATCATCATCACTGCAGATATAGGTGTGAGATCACCATCACTGCAGATATTGGTGTGAGATCACTATTACTGCAGATATAGGTGTGAGATCACCATCAGTGCAGATACAGGTGTGAGATCAATATCACTGCATATATAGGTGTGAGATCACTATCACTGCAGATTCAGGTGTGATATCACTATCTCTGCAGATATAGGTGTGAGATCACCATCTCTGCAGATATAGATGTGAGATCACCATCACTGTGCATATTGGTGTGATATCACCATCACTGCAGATGCAGGTGTGAGATCATTATCACTTCAGATATAGGTATGAGAATACTATCACTGCAGAAATAGGTGTGAGATCACCATCACTGTAGATATTGGTGCGAGATCACTATCAATGCAGATATCGGTGTGAGATCAATATACCTGCAGATATAGGTCTGAGATCCCTATCACTGTATATATTGGTGTGAGATCACTATCAATGCATATATAGGTGTGAGATCACTATCACTGCAGATGTAGGTGTGAGATAACTATCACTGCAGATATAGGTGTGAGATCACCATCACTGTAGATATTGGTGCGAGATCACTATCACTGCAGATATCGGTATGAGATCAATATACCTGCAGATATAAGTCTGAGATCCCTATCACTGTATATATTGGTGTGAGATCACTATCCATGCATATATAGGTGTGAGATCACTATCACTGCAGATATAGGTGTGAGATAACTATCACTGCATATATAGGTGTGAGATCACCATCACTGTAGATATTAGTGTGAGACCAAGATCACTGCAGAAATTGGTGTGAGATTACTATCACTGCATATATAGGTGTGAGGTCACTATCACTGCAGATATAGGTGTGAGATCACCATTACTTCAGATGTAGGTGTGAGATCACTATCACTGCAGATATAGGTGTGAGATCACCATCACTGCACATACAGTTGTGAGATCATCATTACTGCAGATAGAGGTGTGAGATCACTATCACTGCACATATAGATGTGAGATCTCTATCACTGTAAATATTGGTCTGAGATCATCATCACTGAAGATATAGGTGTGAGATCACCATTAATTCAGATATAGGTCAGAGATCACTATCACTTCAGATATAGTTGTGAGATTACCATCTCTGCAGATACAGGTTTGAGATCACTATCACTGCAGCTATAGGTGTGAGATAACCATCACTGCAGATATAGGTGTGAGATCACCATCACTGTAGATATTGGTGTGAGATCACCATCACTGCATATATTGTTGTGAGATCACTATCACTGCTGATATAGATGTGAGATTACAATCACTGCAGATACAGGTGTGAGATCACTATCACTGCAGATATAGGTGTGAGATCACTATCACTGCAGATATAGGTGTGAGATCACTATCACTGCAGATACAGGTGTGAGATCATCATCACTGCAGATATAGGTGTGAGATCACCATCACTGCAGATATTGGTGTGAGATCACTATTACTGCAGATATAGGTGTGAGATCACCATCAGTGCAGATACAGGTGTGAGATCAATATCACTGCATATATAGGTGTGAGATCACTATCACTGTAGATATTGGCATGCGATCACCTTCAATGCAGAAATTGGTGTGAGATTACTATCACTGCAGACATAGGTGTGAGATCACTATCACTGCAGATACAGGTGTGAGATCATCATCACTGCAGATATAGGTGTGAGATCACCATCACTGCAGATATTGGTGTGAGATCACTATTACTGCAGATATAGGTGTGAGATCATCATCAGTGCAGATACAGGTGTGAGATCAATATCACTGCATATATAGGTGTGAGATCACTATCACTGCAGATTCAGGTGTGATATCACTATCTCTGCAGATATAGGTGTGAGATCACCATCTCTGCAGATATAGATGTGAGATCACCATCACTGTACATATTGGTGTGATATCACCATCACTGCAGATGCAGGTGTGAGATCATTATCACTTCAGATATAGGTATGAGAATACTATCACTGCAGAAATAGGTGTGAGATCACCATCACTGTAGATATTGGTGCGAGATCACTATCACTGCAGATATCGGTGTGAGATCAACATACCTGCAGATATAGGTCTGAGATCCCTATCACTGTATATATTGGTGTGAGATCACTATCAATGCATATATAGGTGTGAGATCACTATCACTGCAGATGTAGGTGTGAGATAACTATCACTGCAGATATAGGTGTGAGATCACCATCACTGCACATACAGTTGTGAGATCATCATTACTGCAGATAGAGGTGTGAGATCACTATCACTGCACATATAGATGTGAGATCTCTATCACTGTAAATATTGGTCTGAGATCATCATCACTGAAGATATAGGTGTGAGATCACCATTAATTTAGATATAGGTCAGAGATCACTATCACTTCAGATATAGTTGTGAGATTACCATCTTTGCAGATACAGGTTTGAGATCACTATCACTGCAGCTATAGGTGTGAGATAACCATCACTGCAGATAAAGGTGTGAGATCACCATCACTGTAGATATTGGTGTGAGATCACCATCACTGCATATATTGTTGTGAGATCACTATCACTGCTGATATAGATGTGAGATCACAATCACTGCAGATACAGGTGTGAGATCACTATCACTGCAGATATAGGTGTGAGATCACTATCACTGCAGATATAGGTGTGAGATCACCATCACTGCAGATACAGGTGTGAGATCATCATCACTGCAGATAGAGGTGTTTGATCACTATAACTGCATATATAGGTGAGAGATCTGTATCACTATAAATTTTGGCGTGAGATCACCATCACTGAAGATATTGGTGTTAGATCACTATCATTGCAGATATAGGTGTGAGATCACTATTAATTCAGATATAGGTGTGAGATCACTATCACTGCATATATAGGTGTGAGATCACTAGCACTGCATTATACGTGTGAGATCACCATGACTGCAGATATAGGTGTGAGATCATCATTACTTCAGATATAGGTGTGAGATCACTATCACTGTTGATATTGGTGTGAGATCACAATCACTGAAAATATAGGTGTGAGATCACTCACGCTGCAGATATAGGTATGAGATCACTATCACTGTAAATATTGGTGTGAGATCACCATCACTGCAGATATTGGTGTGAGATCACTATCACTACAGATATAGGTGTGAGATCACTATCACTGCAGATAGAGGTGTGAGATCACTAGCACTGCAGATTTTGGTGTGAGATTACTATCACTGCAGATATAGGTGTGAGATCTCTATCACTATAAATATTGACGTGAGATCACCTTCACTGAAGATATTGGTGTGAGAACACCATCACTGTAGATATTGGTGAGAGATCACCATCACTGCAGAAATTGGTGAGAGATTACTATCACTGCAGATATAGGTGGGAGGTCACTATCACTGCAGATATAGGTGTGAGATCACCATTACTTCAGATGTAGGTGTGAGATCACTATCACTGCAGATATAGGTGTGAAATCACCATCACTGCAGATACAGGTGTGAGATCACCATCACTGCAGATAGAGGTGTGAGATCACTATCACTGCATATATAGGTGTCAGATCTCTATCACTATAAATATTGGCGTGAGATCACCTTCACTGAAGATATTGGTGTGAGATCACTATCATTGCAGATATAGGTGTGAGATCACCATCACTACAGATACAGGTGTGAGATCACTATCACTGCACATACAGTTGTGAGATCATCATTACTGCAGATAGAGGTGTGAGATCACTATCACTGCACATATAGATGTGAGATCTCTATCACTGTAAATATTGGTCTGAGATCATCATCACTGAAGATATAGGTGTGAGATCACCATTAATTCAGATATAGGTCAGCGATCACTATCACTTCAGATATAGTTGTGAGATTACCATCTCTGCAGATACAGGTGTGAGATCACTATCACTGCAGATATTGGTGTGAGATCACTATTACTGCAGATATAGGTGTGAGATCACCATCAGTGCAGATACAGGTGTGAGATCAATATCACTGCATATATAGGTGTGAGATCACTATCACTGCAGATATTGGTGTGAGATCACTATTACTGCAGATATAGGTGTGAGATCACCATCAGTGCAGATACAGGTGTGAGATCAATATCACTGCATATATAGGTGTGAGATCACTATCACTGTAGATATTGGCATGCGATCACCTTCAATGCAGAAATTGGTGTGAGATTACTATCACTGCAGACATAGGTGTGAGATCACTATCACTGCAGATACAGGTGTGAGATCATCATCACTGCAGATATAGGTGTGAGATCACCATCACTGCAGATATTGGTGTGAGATCACTATTACTGCAGATATAGGTGTGAGATCACCATCAGTGCAGATACAGGTGTGATATCAATATCACTGCATATATAGGTGTGAGATCACTATCACTGCAGATTCAGGTGTGATATCACTATCTCTGCAGATATAGGTGTGAGATCACCATCTCTGCAGATATAGATGTGAGATCACCATCACTGTACATATTGGTGTGATATCACCATCACTGCAGATGCAGGTGTGAGATCATTATCACTTCAGATATAGGTATGAGAATACTATCACTGCAGAAATAGGTGTGAGATCACCATCACTGTAGATATTGGTGCGAGATCACTATCACTGCAGATATCGGTGTGAGATCAACATACCTGCAGATATAGGTCTGAGATCCCTATCACTGTATATATTGGTGTGAGATCACTATCAATGCATATATAGGTGTGAGATCACTATCACTGCAGATGTAGGTGTGAGATAACTATCACTGCAGATATAGGTGTGAGATCACCATCACTGCACATACAGTTGTGAGATCATCATTACTGCAGATAGAGGTGTGAGATCACTATCACTGCACATATAGATGTGAGATCTCTATCACTGTAAATATTGGTCTGAGATCATCATCACTGAAGATATAGGTGTGAGATCACCATTAATTCAGATATAGGTCAAAGATCACTATCACTTCAGATATAGTTGTGAGATTACCATCTTTGCAGATACAGGTTTGAGATCACTATCACTGCAGCTATAGGTGTGAGATAACCATCACTGCAGATATAGGTGTGAGATCACCATCACTGTAGATATTGGTGTGAGATCACAGTCACTGCATATATTGTTGTGAGATCACTATCACTGCTGATATAGATGTGAGATTACAATCACTGCAGATACAGGTGTGAGATCACTATCACTGCAGATATAGGTGTGAGATCACTATCACTGCAGATATAGGTGTGAGATCACCATCACTGCAGATACAGGTGTGAGATCATCATCACTGCAGATAGAGGTGTTTGATCACTATCACTGCATATATAGGTGAGAGATCTGTATCACTATAAATTTTGGCGTGAGATCACCATCACTGAAGATATTGGTGTTAGATCACTATCATTGC
This sequence comes from Triturus cristatus, assembly GCF_964204655.1. NCBI lineage: Eukaryota > Metazoa > Chordata > Amphibia > Caudata > Salamandridae > Triturus > Triturus cristatus. The sequence goes on from NC_140587.1 coordinate 163,816,330, forward strand.
AGATATAGGTGTGAGATCACTATTAATTCAGATATAGGTGTGAGATCACTATCACTGCATATATAGGTGTGAGATCACTAGCACTGCATTATACGTGTGAGATCACCATGACTGCAGATATAGGTGTGAGATCATCATTACTTCAGATATAGGTGTGAGATCACTATCACTGTTGATATTGGTGTGAGATCACAATCACTGAAAATATAGGTGTGAGATCACTCACGCTGCAGATATAGGTATGAGATCACTATCACTGTAAATATTGGTGTGAGATCACCATCACTGCAGATATTGGTGTGAGATCACTATCACTACAGATATAGGTGTGAGATCACTATCACTGCAGATAGAGGTGTGAGATCACTAGCACTGCAGATTTTGGTGTGAGATTACTATCACTGCAGATATAGGTGTGAGATCACTCACGCTGCAGATATAGGTATGAGATCACTATCACTGTAAATATTGGTGTGGGATCACCATCACTGCAGGTATTGGTGTGAGATCACTATCACTACAGATATAAGTGTGAGATCACTATCACTGCAGATATAGGTGTGAGATCACTAGCACTGCAGATATAGGTGTGAGGTCACTATCACTGGAGATAAAGGTGTGAGATCACCATTACTTCAGATGTAGGTATGAGATCACTATCACTGAAGATATAGGTGTGAGATCACCATCACTGCAGATACAGGTGTGATATCACCATCACTGCAAATAGAGGTGTGAGATCACTATCACTGCATATATAGGTGTGAGATCTCTATCACTATAAATATTGACGTGAGATCACCTTCACTGAAGATATTGGTGTGAGAACACCATCACTGTAGATATTGGTGAGAGATCACCATCACTGCAGAAATTGGTGAGAGATTACTATCACTGCAGATATAGGTGGGAGGTCACTATCACTGCAGATATAGGTGTGAGATCACCATTACTTCAGTTGTAGGTGTGAGATCACTATCACTGCAGATATAGGTGTGAAATCACCATCACTGCAGATACAGGTGTGAGATCACCATCACTGCAGATAGAGGTGTGAGATCACTATCACTGCATATATAGGTGTCAGATCTCTATCACTATAAATATTGGCGTGAGATCACCTTCACTGAAGATATTGGTGTGAGATCACTATCATTGCAGATATAGGTGTGAGATCACCATCACTACAGATACAGGTGTGAGATCACTATCACTGCACATACAGTTGTGAGATCATCATTACTGCAGATAGAGGTGTGAGATCACTATCACTGCACATATAGATGTGAGATCTCTATCACTGTAAATATTGGTCTGAGATCATCATCACTGAAGATATAGGTGTGAGATCACCATTAATTCAGATATAGGTCAGCGATCACTATCACTTCAGATATAGTTGTGAGATTACCATCTCTGCAGATACAGGTGTGAGATCACTATCACTGCAGCTATAGATGTGAGATAACCATCACTGCAGATATAGGTGTGAGATCACCATCACTGTAGATATTGGTGTGAGATCACCATCACTGCATATATTGTTGTGAGATCACTTTCACTGCTGATATAGATGTGAGATTACAATCACTGCAGATACAGGCGTGAGATCACTATCACTGCAGATATAGGTGTGAGATCACTATCACTGCAGATATAGGTGTGAGATCACCATCACTGCAGATACAGGTGTGAGATCATAATCACTGCAGATAGAGGTGTTTGATCACTATCACTGCATATATAGGTGAGAGATCTGTATCACTATAAATTTTGGCGTGAGATCACCATCACTGAAGATATTGGTGTTAGATCACTATCATTGCAGATATAGGTGTGAGATCACTATTAATTCAGATATAGGTGTGAGATCACTATCACTGCAGATATAGGTGTGAGATCACAATCACTGCAGATACAGGTGTGAGATCACTAACACTGCAGATATAGGTGTGATATCACTATCACTGCAGATATAGGTGTGAGATCTCTATCACTGTAGATATTGGTGTGAGATTACTATCACTGCAGATATAGGTGTGAGATCACTCACGCTGCAGATATAGGTATGAGATCACTATCACTGTAAATATTGGTGTGAGATCACCATCACTGCAGATATTGGTGTGAGATCACTATCACTACAGATAGAGGTTTGAGATCACTGCAGATAGAGGTGTGAGATCACTAGCACTGCAGATTTTGGTGTGAGATTACTATCACTGCAGATATAGGTGTGAGATCACTCACGCTGCAGATATAGGTATGAGATCACTATCACTGTAAATATTGGTGTGAGATCACCATCACTGCAGGTATTGGTGTGAGATCACTATCACTACAGATATAGGTGTGAGATCACTATCACTGCAGATATAGGTGTGAGGTCACTAGCACTGCAGATATAGGTGTGAGGTCACTATCACTGCAGATAAAGGTGTGAGATCACCATTACTTCAGATGTAGGTATGAGATCACTATCACTGAAGATATAGGTGTGAGATCACTATCACTGCATATATAGGTGTGAGATCTCTATCACTATAAATATTGACGTGAGATCACCTTCACTGAAGATATTGGTGTGAGAACACCATCACTGTAGATATTGGTGAGAGATCACCATCACTGCAGAAATTGGTGTGAGATTACTATCACTGCAGATATGGGTGTGAGGTCACTATCACTGCAGATATAGGTGTGAGATCACCATTACTTCAGATGTAAGTGTGAGATCACTATCACTGCAGATATAGGTGTGAGATCACCACCACTACAGATACAGGTGTGGGATCATCATCACTGCAGATAGAGGTGTTTGATCTCTATCATTGCAGATATAGGTGTGAGAACACCATCACTGCAGATACAGGTGTGAGATCCCTATCACTGCAGATATAGGTGTGAGATCACCATAACTGCAGATATTGGTGTGAGATCATTATCACTGCAGATGTAGGTGTGAAATCATTATCACTGCAGATATAGATGTGAGATTACCATCACTGCAGATACAGGTGTGAGATCACTATCACTGCAGATATAGGTGCGAGATCACTATCACTAAAGAAATAGATGAGATCACCATCACTGCAGATATAGTTGTGAGATCACTATCACTAAAGACATAGGTGTGAGATCACTATTACTTCAGATATAGGTGTGAGATGAACATCACTACAGATATTGGTGTGAGATCCTCATCACGGCAGATATTGGTGTGAGATCACTATTACTGCATATATAGGTGTGAGATCACTAGCACTGCATTATACGTGTGAGATCACCATGACTGCAGATATAGGTGTGAGATCATCATTACTTCAGATATAGGTGTGAGATCACTATCACTGTTGATATTGGTGTGAGATCACAATCACTGAAAATATAGGTGTGAGATCACTCACACTGCAGATATAGGTGTGAGATCTCTATCACTGTAAATATTGGCATGAGATCACCATCACTGCGGAAATTGGTGAGAGATTACTATCACTGCAGATATAGGTGTGAGGTCACTATCACTGCAGATATAGGTGTGAGATCACCATTACTTCAGATGTAGGTGTGAGATCACTATCACTGCAGATATAGGTGTGAAATCACCATCACTGCAGATACAGGTGTGAGATCACCATCACTGCAGATAGAGGTGTGAGATCACTATCACTGCATATATAGGTGTCAGATCTCTATCACTATAAATATCGGTGTGAGATCACCTTCACTGAAGATATTGGTGTGAGATCACTATCATTGCAGATATAGGTGTGAGATCACCACCACTACAGATACAGGTGTGAGATCACTATCACTGCACATACAGTTGTGAGATCATCATTACTGCAGATAGAGGTGTGCGATCACTATCACTGCACATATAGATGTGAGATCTCTATCACTGTAAATATTGGTCTGAGATCATCATCACTGAAAATATAGGTGTGAGATCACCATTAATTCAGATATAGGTCAGCGATCACTATCAATTCAGATATAGTTGTGAGATTACCATCTCTGCAGATACAGGTGTGAGATCACTATCACTGCAGCTATAGGTGTGAGATAACCATCACTGCAGATATAGGTGTGAGATCACCATCACTGTAGATATTGGTGTTAGATCACCATCACTGCATATATTGTTGTGAGATCACTTTCACTGCTGATATAGATGTGAGATTACAATCACTGCAGATACAGGTGTGAGATCACTATCACTGCAGATATAGGTGTGAGATCACTATCACTGCAGATATAGGTGTGAGATCACCATCACTACAGATACAGGTGTGAGATCATCATCACTGCAGATAGAGGTGTTTGATCACTATCACTGCATATATAGGTGAGAGATCTGAATCACTATAAATTTTGGCGTGAGATCACCATCACTGAAGATATTGGTGTTAGATCACTATCATAGCAGATATAGGTGTGAGATCACTATTAATTCAGATATAGGTGTGAGATCACTATCACTGCAGATATAGGTGTGAGATCACAATCACTGCAGATACAGGTGTGAGATCACTAACACTGCAGATATAGGTGTGATATCACTATCACTGCAGATATAGCTGTGAGATCTCTATCACTGTAGATATTGGTGTGAGATTACTATCACTGCAGATATAGGTGTGAGATCACTCACGCTGCAGATATAGGTATGAGATCACTATCACTGTAAATATTGGTGTGAGATCACCATCACTGCAGACATTGGTGTGAGATCACTATCACTACAGATATAGGTGTGAGATCACTATCACTGCAGATATAGGTGTGAGATCACTAGCACTGCAGATATAGGTGTGAGGTCACTATCAATGCAGATAAAGGTGTGAGATAACCATTACTTCAGATGTAGGTATGAGATCACTATCACTAAAGACATAGGTGTGAGATCACTATTACTTCAGATATAGGTGTGAGATGAATATCACTACAGATATTGGTGTGAGATCCTCATCACGGCAGATATTGGTGTGAGATCACTATTACTGCATATATAGGTGTGAGATCACTAGCACTGCATTATACGTGTGAGATCACCATGACTGCAGATATAGGTGTGAGATCATCATTACTTCAGATATAGGTGTGAGATCACTATCACTGAAAATATAGGTGTGAGATCACTCACACTGCAGATATAGGTGTGAGATCTCTATCACTGTAAATATTGGCATGAGATCACCATCACTGCGGAAATTGGTGAGAGATTACTATCACTGCAGATATAGGTGTGAGGTCACTATCACTGCAGATATAGGTGTGAGATCACCATTACTTCAGATGTAGGTGTGAGATCACTATCACTGCAGATATAGGTGTGAAATCACCATCACTGCAGATACAGGTGTGAGATCACCATCACTGCAGATAGAGGTGTGAGATCACTATCACTGCATATATAGGTGTCAGATCTCTATCACTATAAATATTGGCGTGAGATCACCTTCACTGAAGATATTGGTGTGAGATCACTATCATTGCAGATATAGGTGTGAGATCACCACCACTACAGATACAGGTGTGAGATCACTATCACTGCAGATATAGGTGTGAGATCACTATCACTGCAGATATAGGTGTGAGATCACCATCACTGCAGATACAGGTGTGAGATCATCATCACTGCAGATAGAGGTGTTTGATCACTATCACTGCATATATAGGTGAGAGATCTGTATCACTATAAATTTTGGCGTGAGATCACCATCACTGAAGGTATTGGTGTTAGATCACTATCATTGCAGATATAGGTGTGAGATCACTATTAATTCAGATATAGGTGTGAGATCACTATCACTGCAGATATAGGTGTGAGATCACAATCACTGCAGATACAGGTGTGAGATCACTAACACTGCAGATATAGGTATGAGATCACTATCACTGTAAATATTGGTGTGAGATCACCATCACTGCAGGTATTGGTGTGAGATAACTATCACTAAAGATATAGGTGTGAGATCACTATCACTGCAGATATAGGTGTGAGATCACTAGCACTGCAGATATAGGTGTGAGGTCACTATCACTGCAGATAAAGGTGTGAGATCACCATTACTTCAGATGTAGGTGTGAGATCACTATCACTGAAGATATAGGTGTGAGATCACCATCACTGCAGATACAGGTGTGAGATCACCATCACTGCAAATAGAGGTGTGAGATCACTATCACTGCATATATAGGTGTGAGATCTCTATCACTATAAATATTGACGTGAGATCACCTTCACTGAAGATATTGGTGTGAGAACACCATCACTGTAGATATTGGTGAGAGATCACCATCACTGCAGAAATTGGTGTGAGATTACTATCACTGCAGATATAGGTGTGAGGTCACTATCACTGCAGATATAGGTGTGAGATCACCATTACTTCAGATGTAGGTGTGAGATCACTATCACTGCAGATATAGGTGTGAGATCACCACCACTACAGATACAGGTGTGGGATCATCATCACTGCAGATAGCGGTGTTTGATCTCTATCACTGCATATATAGGTGTGAGATCTGTATCACTATAAATTTTGGCATGAGATCACCATCACTGAAGATATTGGTGTTAGATCACTATCATTGCAGATATAGGTGTGAGAACACCATCACTGCAGATACAGGTGTGAGATCCCTATCACTGCAGATATAGGTGTGAGATCACCATAACTGCAGATATTGGTGTGATATCACTATCACTGCAGATGTAGGTGTGAAATCATTATCACTGCAGATATAGATGTGAGATTACCATCACTGCAGATACAGGTGTGAGATCACTATCACTGCAGATATAGGTGCGAGATCACTATCACTAAAGAAATAGATGAGATCACCATCACTGCAGATATAGTTGTGAGATCACTATCACTAAAGACATAGATGTGAGATCACTATTACTTCAGATATAGGTGTGAGATGAATATCACTACAGATATTGGTGTGAGATCCTCATCATGGCAGATATTGGTGTGAGATCACTATTACTGCATATATAGGTGTAAGATCACTAGCACTGCATTATACGTGTGAGATCACCATGACGGCAGATATAGGTGTGAGATCACCATTACTTCAGATATAGGTGTGAGATCACTATCACTGTTGATATTGGTGTGAGATCACTATCACTGCAAATATAGGTTTGAGATCACTCACACTGCAGATATAGGTGTGAGATCTCTATCACTGTAAATATTGGCATGAGATCACCATCACTGCGGAAATTGGTGTGAGATTACTATCACTGCAGAGATAGGTGTGAGTTCACTATCACTGCAGATATAGGTGTGAGATCACCATTACTTCAGATGTAGGTGTGAGATCACAATCACTGCAGATATAGGTGTGAAATCACCATCACTGCAGATACAGGTGTGAGATCACCATCACTGCAGATAGAGGTGTGAGATCACTATCACTGCATATATAGGTGTCAGATCACTATAAATATTGGCGTGAGATCACCTTCACTGAAGATATTGGTGTGAGATCACTATAATTGCAGATATAGGTGTGAGATCACCACCACTACAGATACAGGTGTGAGATCATCATCACTGCAGATAGAGGTGTTTGATCACTATCACTACATATGTAGGTGTGATATCTGTGTCACTATAAATTTTGGCATGAGATCACCATCACTGAAGATATTGGTGTTAGATCACTATCATTGCAGATATAGGTGTGAGAACACCATCACTGCAGATACAGGTGTGAGATCCCTATCGCTGCAGATATAGGTGTGAGATCACCATAACTGCAGATATTGGTGTGAGATCACTATCACTGCAGATATATGTGTTAGATCACCATTACTTCAGATGTAGGTGTGAGATCACTATCACTGCAGATATAGGTGTGAAATCACCATCACTGCAGATAGAGGTGTTTGATCACTATTACTGCATATATAGGTGTGAGATCTGTATCACTATACATTTTGGCATGAGATCACCATCACTGAAGATATTGGTGTTAGATCACTATCATTGCAGATATAGGTGTGAGAACACCATCACTGCAGATACAGGTGTGAGATCCCTATCACTGCAGATATAGGTGTGAGATCACCACAACTGCAGATATAGGTGTGACATCATTATCACTGCAGATATAGATGTGAGATTACCATCACTGCAGATACAGGTGTGAGATCACTATCACTGCAGATATAAGTGTGAGATCACTATAACTAAAGAAATAGATGAGATCACCATCACTGCAGATATAGGTGTGAGATCTCTATCACTGCAGAAAATGGTGTGAGATCACTATCACTGCAAATAAAGGTGTGAGATCACCATCACTACAGCTATAGGTGTGAGATCACTATTACTGCAGATATAGGTGTGAGATCACAATCACTGCAGATATAGGTGTGAGATCACTATCACTGCAGTTATAGATGTGAGATCACCATCATTGCAGATATTGGTGTGAGATCACTATCACTGCAGATATACGTGTGAGATCACTATCACTGCAGATATAGGTGTGAGATTGCAATCACTGCAGATACAGGTCTGAGATCACTATCACTGCAGATGTAGGTGTGAGATCACTATCACTAAAGAAATAGATGAGATCACCATCACTGCAGATATAGGTGTGAGATCTCTATCACTGTAGATATTGGTGTGAGATCACTATCACTGCAGATATTGGTGTGAGATCACATCACCACAGATATTGGTGTGAGATCACTATTACTGCAGATATAGGTGTGAGATCACTATCACTGCAGATACAGGTGTGAGGTCACTATTACTGCAGATATAGGTGTGAGATCACTATTTCTGCAGATATTTAGTGTGAGATCATTATTTCTGCAGATATAGGTGTGAGATCACCGTCACCTCAGATATAGGTGTCAGATCACTATCATTGTAGATAATGGTGTGAGATCACTATCACTGCAGACATAGGTGTGAGATCACTATTACTTCAGATATAGGTGTGAGATGAATAGCACTACAGATTTTGGTGTGAGATTTCCATCAGGGCATATATTGGTGTGAGATTACTATCACTGCATATATAGGTGTGAGATCTCTATCACTATAAATATTGGCATGAAACAACCATCACTGAAGATATTGGTGTGAGATCTCTATCACTGTAAATATTGGCATGTGATCACCTTCACTGCAGAAATTGGTGTGAGATTACTATCACTGCAGAAATATGTGTGAGATCACTATCACTGCAGATACAGGTGTGAGATCACCATCACTGCAGATATAGGTGTGAGATCACCATCACTGCAGATATTGGTGTGAGATCACTAGTACTGCAGATATAGGTGTGAGATCACTATCACTGCAGATACTGGTGTGAGATCACTACCACTGCATATATAGGTGTGAGATCCCTATCACTGCAGATACAGGTGTGAGATCACTATCACTGCAGATATATGTGTTAGATCACCATCACTACAGATATAGGTGTGAGATCACCATCAATGTAGATATTGGTGTGATATCACCATCACTGCAGATGCAGGTGTGAGATCATTATCACTGCAGATATAGGTATGAGATTACTATCACTGCAGATATAGGTGTGAGATCACCATCACTGTAGATATTGGTTTGAGATCACTATCACTGCAGATATAGGTGTGAGATCAATATCACTGTAGATATTGGTCTGACATCCCTATCACTTTATATATTGGTGTGAGATCACTATCAATGCATGTATAGGTGTGAGATCACTATCACTGCAGATACAGGCGTGAGATCACTATCACTTGAGGAAATTCGATTTTCGATCTCGATCGTATTGAGCCGCCATTTTGTGTTTCGCCGTCATTTTGTGTTGCCCTCACTCAGGCCGCACGGCAAACAAAGTCTTTTCTGCTTTTCCTGCGGCATCTTGTCAAAATAGCTTCTGCCTCTGTTTACGAAACTGGTGTCAGGGCTGGCCGAGTCCACTAATCCCCGTCTGGTTTGACTAATCCCTGTCTCAACTATCTGTTGGTTCACACTATTCTCTTCTGACTTTATCTTATCTTCTGGCCTTCGCTGTTCTCTGCTCGTATTCTCTCATTTCACAACTGTCCTCCAAAACACACAAATGTATCCTGCCACCTGCAAGTCAGCTGCTAGCAATAATTGATTAAACCTGTGGGGAGGGGTGACAAACACAGTTGGAGGAGAGGCTTATTTGGGTTACTCGATATCTTGTTTTTAAACTCTTTCCATTGGCTATGTCTTGTTTTCGAACTTTTCTTATTGGCTCTTTATGTATGCATTGGGAGTGTTCTTTGTTAATCTATATGTCATCTATGTACTATAAAAGATTGTGCGCCACGGAGTGAAGTGGCAGTCTCCTGAGAACATACAGTGTGTACTTCTGGGACAACTGTGCTAGCTGCAGCTAATAAATCTGATTTTATACGCCTAACAGAGTGTCCCGTGTCTCTGTTAGATAAAGCAGGTGAACCCAGGAGATTAAGGCGTACCCTGCGCCGCCAGGCCCATAAGGCTCTGGTTGTTCACACTGCAGATATTGGTGTGAGATAACCATCACTGCAGATATAGGTGTGAGGTCACCATCACTGCATATATTGGTGTGAGATCACTATTACTGCAGATATAGATGTGAGATTACAATCACTGCAGATACAGGTGTGAGATCACTATCACTGCAGATGTAGGTGTGAGATCACTATCACTAAAGAAATAGATGAGATACGTACCCATGGTACCTTTTACAAGGGACTGACATGTGGCCAGAGAGATGCTAATTGGGAGTGCAAGGTACAGTTTAGGGGAAAGAACATAGGCCCTGGGAACCTGATTAGCAGGGACCCATGGCACATCAAGTCAAAGTGCATCAGTAGTATGTAGGGGTGGGCGGAATTTGCGAAATTCACTTTCGCAAATTATCGCGAAAATGTTAAAAATCTCCGCAAACACGCGGAAATATCGCGAAGATGCGAACGTTTTTTTCCTGCATGTTCGCGGTATTTTCTGCATGGTCGCGGCTCGCCAACTTACCCATGCGGTTGCTCGCGGGCGCGGCCATCTTGTTTTCACTTGTCTCGCGGTGCATGATCGCGAGAAGGACGTGATCGCGCGACGAATGACGTTACTGCGGGTGCGAACTGTCGCGAGACAGCGCAAATGGCTACCAACAATCCAACATCTCGTGGAGAACGCGACCGGATCGGGAAAACTTGTCGGCGAACGCGGGGATTCAGGTAAGGCGATCGCGCGCACGCGAGAATGTATTATTTTACAGCGCGAGCAAGCAAAAAAATTCCGCTAAAATGCAGATTGCGGAAATTGACATTTTCGCGCTCGCCGCGGAACGCGAAAATGTCAAATTATCGCAATTTCTGCGAGCGGAACGGATTTTTAGCCCAGGCTTAGTAGTTTGGCAAAAGGTGGGGGGGTTACTGCAACAGAAACACAGCTTCCTACACAAGCCCCCCCAGCCCAAAGGCCAGGAGACTCAGCCAAACCTGGGAGAGACTTTCTAGTCTTCCAGGCGAGGAAGAGTAGAGAAAGTGGTTTGAAAGTTGCAGTGCCTACTCTGCCTTACATCCTTCTGTCCAGGTCAGTCCCTTTGGGGAGTTGGCCTACCTCAATAGTTCCAGGACATAATTCCCAATGCTGCTTTCCTAGCTCTTCAGTGTCTCTACCCCATATTTTTAGTTTGCCTTCAGAGGTGCCTACCTCTGCAATTTCTAACTTAGCTAGGGCAAAGCCCAGCTTACCCGTAGAGGTTACCCACAGCTTGAGTAACCCCACCATGATCAATAGGGTCAGGGGGCCTATCTTGCTATTTGGCAGGGGGCTAGGTCACCATGCCAAGGACAGTGGTGCCATGAAGGTTAACACCCAGCAGAGGTTACTGACAGTTGTAAGTGCCCAGAACCACACCTTTAGCTCTTCACTGGTAGAGGAAGTGGCTAACTTACAGGCTTCTTTGGGTTCTGGTGGCCTGTCTGCTGCTTTAGGGTAGGGGGTCACTACACTTGGTAGTAAACACCCTCCTTCCACCCTCTGTTCTGCCAGCTGAGGAGCCACCAACTCAGGCTGGACAGTGGCCCAACTAGTCAGGTCTTTTGGCTGGCTAGGGAGGACTTCACCAGTGCCAATTTTACAGTTCTTCCTTGCTGGGATTGAAACTCCCTGGCCCACTCAAACTGCGGCTAACAGTTGTCCACCTTTCCTACACTGTCTCTTCTTTTTCTTTTGGGACTTAGCTGCACTAACTGCAGGTTCAGCCCTCCCCCCATGTTCCTTGGATGAGGTCTGGAACTGGACCAATACCTTTCTTTGGCTCAGACCAACCTCTGGGTAGTCATTCCCAAGGAGACAATCAAGGGGGATGTCTTTATTGACTACCACCTTTCTCCAACTAAGGGACCCATCTATTTCTAGGGACACTATAGCCACAGGCCTAACAGTGACCTTTCCTGGGATAGCCCTTACACTTTTTGTTTCCACTGGGACATACTGGTTTGAGAGTACCAACCTGTCATGCACCACAGTGTGACTGGCACAGGTATCTCTCAGGGCAGTGGCTGGGATTCAATTCACGAGTAAGTGGTGGAAGTGTCTTCTCCCCTCTGGAATCTCCAACTCACCTTTTGGGCCCATATTCCAATGGAAGGCTAGGAGGACTTCCTCACTGGCAACCCATGGAGCTACACTAGGGGCTGTAATATCTTTAGGATTGCTAGTTTCCTTGGTGTGGTATCCTGTCTTTTGACAGTTGTGACACCATACCTTGTTGGGATCCCAACTTTTACCTTGGTACCCAGTTTTAGTTTATGAGGCATCTTTGGGCCCACCCTCCTGCACACGTTTTTGGGGGCTACCTGGGACTCCTTACTCTTATCTTTTAGACGCTCACTGTCTTTCCTCTGGGGAGGTTTTGTAACCCTTTCATTTGGTCACCCCGAGTGGACGTCTTAGTCACCCTTGTCTTGACCCAATAGTCTGCCTTCTTTCCCAATTCTTGGGGTGAAATTTGACCTAGGTCTACCAGATACTGATGCAACTTTTTATCAATGCAATTACTTAATATGTGTTCTTTAATGAACAAATTATGAAGACCATCATAATCTTGCACTTTACTTCCAGTCAACCAGCCACCTAGTGTTTTCATTGAGTAGTCTACAGATTCCACCCAGGGCTGACTCTGGGTTTTCTGAGCCTCCCCCCCCCCCCCCCCCGCAAATCTAATTCTATACTCCTCAGTTGTGAGTCCAAATCCCTCAGAGTTCTCTTCATGAGGTCATAAGACCCAGTATCTGCCCCACTAAGGGTCAGAAGTCTGTCTCTGCACTTACCAGAGAACAGTTCCAAAGTAGTGCCCCCCATTGAGTATCTCCACTTTTCTGGCTTCACAAGCCCTCTCAAAGGCTGTGAACCACTTGGTGATATCATCACCATCCTCAAATGTAGGGACAATCCCTTCGGGGATTTTGGGATCATAGGATCCTTCTTTTTCTACATCTTTCAAATTGCTGCCACCATTGATGTGTCCTCTGCTCTTTCTTTTTCTAGAGCAAGGAGTCTAGTTTCCAGGTCTAATCTTTTGGTCAACCTGGCTAGCAGGATGTCCTCCTCATTGAGGCTGTCCTCAATGTCCTCAGTAGTGCCTGAATCAGCTCTGTGGGCTCCAGCTACTGAGAGGTTTACTCTTGGGGGGGAGGGGGGTTGGAAGGTATCCTCATCCCCTTCATCTTCTTCCCCATCTGAGAGGTCTTCACCATTCTCAGAGGGACTGGTCCTTAGCATACCCAGCCAATAGCTCCTGGAGCTTTTGTTTGGTGGGATGGGACCCCATGGTTATTGTTAGAAAAGGTAGACGGACCGGGAGGGTCGGCCGGGGTCAGGAGGAGAGGTCTCCGGGGAGAGCCGTCTCCAGCGATCGTACAGATAAGTAACTTCCCCCCCCACAGACAGATGCCACACAAGGATAAGGTTCAGTGTTCTTTATAAGCACTTATTTAAGGTACGGTGGAATGATACAAGGAGGTCTGGACTCAGGGGTCCCCTCGATTATAGTCTCGCAAGGTAGGGAAGGGGGTAGCGGGACAGTCTATTTACCAATCAGGTAGTTCGGATGAGATGATGATGAGCTCACAATCCTCGAGCTTGGTGGTACGGGCCGCGGCAGCGCCAGCAGGTCCCGGTGTGGATGGTCGATACAACGGGCCGCGGCAGCGCCAGCAGGTCCCCGGAAGATATACGGTCCGCGGCAGCGCCAGCAGGTCCCGGTGAGGATGGTCGTTACAACGGGCCGCGGCAGCGCCAGCAGGTCCCAGGAAGATGAATGTTGCAGAAGGCCGCGGCAGCGCCAGCAGGCAGGACGATGGTTCACAAGAGCGGGCTATGGCAGCGCCAGTAGACCGTCAAGGTTGAGTTCACTCGGTGTCTCTCGACTCCAGGATACAACTGCCTTCCTGTTCCGGAGCTGCCTCAGTTATAGGGCTGGTGCCCTTTGATGTCCGGACCCTCGCACTTGGAGGTCGGAGGGCCCGGGATGAAGGTGTCCAGACACCCAGCAGGGGGTGGAGCCAGCGCCTGGGGGAGCTGGAGGCGATCGGCACCTGGCGGGGGAAGAGCTCTTGACACTTCGTCCTCCCATTGACCTGCCAAGTGGTCCGCTCACCTCCTGGGTGGATGGTGGTGCCGGGATGTCGGGGCCGGCCAGGCCCGGGGTTAGGGTCGAGGGGAGGCCAGGCGGCCGCGTGGTGCAGGGCCCAAGATGGCGGCTTGACCCGGCCGGGGAAGCCGGTGGGGCTGGACCCCGTGATGAGTAAGGGTCCGAGGGCAAAGGGTCCGTCGGGAGACGGAGTACAGGTGCTTGTCGCGGGGTTATGCCAGGTGGGCCGGAGTCCGGGCCCTGTCGAGCGGGGAGGGAGCAAGTCGTCTGTGAGGCCTGTCCAACATGCGTCCCCCCCAGCTGAAGGCGGGGAGAGTCACCCATCTCCTTGGGGACTCTCTTCGTCGAGGCGGAAAAAGCGGGACAGGCCATCCGCGTTGGCGTGGTCTTGGCCTGGTCGGTGCTCCACGGTGAAGTCCATTCCCTGCAGGGAAATGGACCAGCGCAAGAGTTTTGGGTTCTCCCCCCGCATCTGCATCAGCCATTGCAGGGGTCGATGGTCGGTTTGTACCCGGAAGTGGGCACCGAAGAGATATGGTCGGAGCTTTTTGAGGGCCCACACTACTGCAAATGCCTCCTTCTCGATGGTGCTCCAATGCTGTTCTCGGGCCAGGAGACGTCGACTGATGAAGGCCACCGGCTGGTCATGACCTTCGGGGTTCAACTGAGAGAGGACGGCTCCGATGCCGTGGGCGGAGGCGTCGGTCTGCACCACAAATTCCCGACTGTAATCGGGGGCCTGGAGCACCGGGGCGGTGCACAGGGCGGCCTTCAGCTCCTCGAAGGCCGCTTGACAATCAGGAGTCCAGCTGACCCGCTTCGGTTGATTCTTGGATGTGAGACCCGTGAGGGGCCCCGCGATGCTGCCGTAGTCCTTCACGAACCGCCGGTAGTAGCCGGTGAGCCCCAAGAAGGCTCGGACCTCGGTCTGGGTGACGGGGGGCTGCCAGGACTGGATGGCAGCAATCTTAAGTTGTAGTGGGGCCACCAGCCCACTCCCCACTTGGTGCCCAAGGTAGGTCACAGACCCTTGGCCAATCTGGCACTTGCCGGCCTTAATGGTGAGGCCGGCCCGCTGGAGGGCTCGTAGGACCTCTTGGAGGTGACGGAGGTGGTCGGACCAGTGGCGGCTGTATACAGCGATATCGTCCAGGTAGGCAGCGCTGAATTCTTCAAGCCCCGCCAAGACCTGGTTCACAAGGCGTTGGAATGTGGCGGGGGCATTCTTCATGCCAAAGGGCATGACCTTAAATTGATAGTGGCCATCGGGGGTAGAGAAGGCTGACCGTTCCTGAGCCCTGGGTGTGAGGCCGATCTGCCAGTAGCCCGCCGTTAGGTCGAAGATACTAAGGTAGCGGGCGGCCCCCAGCCGGTCGATCAGCTCGTCTGCCCGGGGGATGGGATGAGCGTCGGCCCGGGTGACAGCGTTCAAGCCCCGGTAGTCGACGCAGAATCTCAGTTCAGGTGCGGTGCCGGGGGCAGCGGCTTTGGGAACCAGTACAACCGGACTGGCCCAGGGACTGTCCGAGGGCTCGATGACCCCGATCGTGAGCATCTTGGCCACTTCCTCTTGTATGCAGGCCCGTACCCGATCTGGTACGCGGTAGGCCCGGTGCCGGACAGGGGGACTGTCCCCGGTGTCTACGTCGTGCAAACACCAGGGGGTGACCCCGGGGGTGAGGGAGAACAGGGCAGCGAACTGCAGCAGGAGGTCCCGGCAGTCCTGGCGTTGCTCCGAAGTGAGGGCGTCAGAGAGCCGGACCCCGTCCACGGAGCCGTCCTTCTCCTGAGTCTTCAGGAGATCCGGGAGGGGCTCGGAGTCTTCTTCTGTGCCACTGTCTGTAGCCATCAAGAGGCTCAGTTCGGAGCGCACAAAGTGTGGTTTGAGCCGGTTGGTGTGGAGGACCCGAAGGGGGTTCCGGGAGGACCCCATGTCGATGAGGTAAGTGACGGGGCTTTTGCGCTCGACCACTTTGAAGGGCCCCGTCCACTTATCTTGCAGGGCACATGGTTCAGTGGGGGACATCACCCATACTTGCTGCCCAGGCTCGAATTCAACGGAGGAGGCATTGTGATCATACCACCTCTTCATGTCCTCCTGGCTGGCCTCGAGGTTCGCCTTGGCCATCTCCCTGAAGCGCCGGGTCTGGTTTCGTAAGGCCAGGATGTATTTGAAGACGTCTGGAGGGGTCGTTAGGGGGGCCATCTCCCAACCTTCCTTGACTAGGCTGAGGGGCCCCCGCACAGGGTGCCCGTATAGGAGTTCGAAGGGGCTAAAACCGAGGGACTTCTGGGGAACTTCCCAGTAGGCGAAGAGGAGGCACGGGAGCAGTACATCCCACTGGCGACGGAGAGGCTCTTCCAATCCCCCAATCATCCCTTTGAGAGTGCGGTTAAAACGCTCCACTAGTCCGTTCCCTTGGGGGTGATAGGGGGTCGTGAATCTGTAGGTGACCCCGCATTGTTGCCAGAGGGACTTCATGTATTTGGATATGAAATTCGTACCCCGGTCGCTGACGACTTCTCGGGGGAAGCCTACCCGGGAGAAGATCCCCATCAGGGCCCGGCCAACCACCGGAGCGGTCACTGTCCGTAGGGGCACCGCCTCGGGGTAGCGGGTGGCATGGTCCACTAGTACCAAGATGAACCTGTGTCCTTGTGCCGTGCGGGGGTCCAGAGGTCCCACAATGTCTATCCCCACCCTCTCGAACGGGGTGGTGACCACCGGGAAGGGTTGTAGAGGGGCCTTCAGCTTCCGGCCACTCTTCCCGCTGGCTTGGCATGTGGGGCAAGATCGGCAGTGGTTCAGGACGTCATTCCTCATTTTCGGCCAAAAAAAGTGGGTCACCAGGCGACTGTACGTTTTGTCCTGGCCCAGGTGTCCAGCCAGGGGGACATCGTGGGCCAGGTTGAGCAGAAAGTCTCGGAAGCGGAGCGGTACCACCAGAACTCGACCGGCCCCCAGCTCGGCGATTCTTTGCTCGCTGTAGAGCAGGTCGTTATCCCAGTAGACCCAGTGGGTTCCGGTGGTGTCCCCGGCGTTTTGGGTGCTGGCTTGTTGGCGGAGTCCCTCGAGGGAGGGACAGGTCTTTTGTTCCTGGCGGAACTGTTCTTGGGTGGGCCCCCCTTCTTGCCGCCACTGAGCCAGATCCGGAAGGTCCTGGTGTGGCGCGTCTTCTTCGGTAGTCGGGTCCGGTAGGTCGGACTCGCCGTTGTCCCCTACAGGGGCCACCGGGGGCGGAGGTGCCGGCCATTCGGTTTCTTCTGATCGGGGGGCGGCACGGGCGGCCATGGATCGGGTGGTTATGCAGGCCCAGTCCGGGAGGCCCAGCATCCCCAAGTGCTCTCTTCTCTCGACGGTGGCCCACGGGGAACTCTCGAGGTCATTCCCCAGGAGGCAGTCCACGGGGGCATCGTCAGCGGACCGTCACCTTCAGTAGGCCGGAGACCCCTCCCCATTCAAACGGGACGCAGGCCATCTTACACATGCTCTCAGAGTTGTCCGCCGAGCGGACGGGGCAGAGAATGTTCGGTAGGATCTGCTCGGGCTTCACCAGGTGACAGCGGACGGCCGTCACGCTGGCGCCGGTGTCACGCAAGGCCTCGGCTCTCTGTCCATTAATGGTCACCCACTGACCGTATTTTCTGGTGTTGGCGGGTAGGGGGGCCCGCGGAACCATGTCTCTTCCCCCTAAGCATGCCAGGACCATGGCGGCCGGTTCCCACCCTTGCTGGGCCGGCTCATACTCTTCGGGTCCCTCCGATGATTGCTCTTCCCCTAGGGCAGCGGCAGCTACCTGGCGGGGCTTGGGTGTTTGGTTTAGCGGGCAGTTCGGATCATTGGCGTAGTGGCCTAGTCGCTGGCACCGGTGGCACGTGACGTTGGCTCGGTACCCAGGCCGCAACGGGGGGTTGCCCCGGCCGGCCGGAGCCGGGGTGCTGGCCACGGGTGTTGCGGGCAAGGCGTCTCTCCCTCGCCCCTGGCCCCCTCCTCCTCCCCGAGGACGGTGCTGGCCTTGGTTGTTTCTGTTCTGTTCGTGTGGCCCCCTCCGGCCCACTCGGGTGCTTTCCCATCGGTCAGCTTCTGCGGCGAGCTGCCGGGGGTCAGTCAGCTTACTGTCGAGTAGGTGCTGCCTGAGCTCGACGAAACAGTTGTTTGACAGGTGCTCCCATACCATAAGGTTGAAGAGTTGTTCGTAGGTGGTGACCTGACTTCCCTTGATCCAACCCTCGAAGGCCCGGCTGAAATAGTTCACGTACTCTACCCAAGTTGTACCTGGGATCCGGGTGCAATCTCTGAACCTCTGGCGGTACATCTCGGGCGTGAGGCCGTAGCGGGTGAGGAGGGCAGCCTTCATGTGGTCGTAGGACGACATTTGGTGATCGGGGAGCTGTAGCAGGGCATCGCGACCCTCGTTGATAAATCTCCCCCAAAGTCCGGCTCCCCAATCACTCCGGTCGATCCGGTGGGAGGTCATTGCGATCTCATAGGCCTTAAACCACTGTTGTATGTCGTCTTCTCGGACATACTCGCGGACCACATCCTTGGGGATGTGAACTTTTTTCTCAATTGGCCCCGGGGTGTGTGGTCGCTCAGGCACCCCCAGTTCCTTATTCTGTTTGCGCAGTTCTATTTCCGCCAGTTGGCGCTCGTGCTCGAGCGTTATTTTTTTCTCTTCCAGCTCTCTCTGTCTCTGCTTTTCCTCTCGTTCCTCTCGAAGCCGCATATGCTCGAGGTTGAGTTTCTGTTCAGCTAACTTGAGTTCCCCATCCATCTTGAGTCGTGCCATCTCTAATTCGTGTAATCTGACTCTGTCTCTTTCTCGTATCTCCTCCTGCGAGAGGCCCATTCCCCGCTCCTCGGGAGCCGTGGCGTTCCCCTCTGGTGTGATGCTGTTTTGGTCGGAGGGTCCTGCGACC
The DNA here is from genome assembly GCF_964204655.1 of Triturus cristatus. Lineage (NCBI taxonomy): Eukaryota > Metazoa > Chordata > Amphibia > Caudata > Salamandridae > Triturus > Triturus cristatus. The sequence continues at coordinate 163,835,905 of NC_140587.1, forward strand.
CCAGTTTCTGTCCATGACTCAAGAGCGCGCTTTAGATCATCCTTGGTACTCAGGCCGGTGGTAGCGATGCCAAGTTCTATGCAAAATTGTCTCAGTTCGCGGTGGTTGTATTCTTCTAATTTCTCCATTTGGAACTTCTCGGTGGAGCTGCTATCTTTGCTCGACATCGTGCTTTGTCGTGGGGTGAGCTACTCTCTGTACGATTACGCGTTGATTCGGATCGCGCCGCTGCCACCAATGTTAGAAAAGGTAGACGGACCGGGAGGGTCGGCCGGGGTCAGGAGGAGAGGTCTCCGGGGAGAGCCGTCTCCAGCGATCGTACAGATAAGTAACTTCCCCCCCACAGACAGATGCCACACAAGGATAAGGTTCAGTGTTCTTTATAAGCACTTATTTAAGGTACGGTGGAATGATACAAGGAGGTCTGGACTCAGGGGTCCCCTCGATTATAGTCTCGCAAGGTAGGGAAGGGGGTAGCGGGACAGTCTATTTACCAATCAGGTAGTTCGGATGAGATGATGATGAGCTCACAATCCTCGAGCTTGGTGGTACGGGCCGCGGCAGCGCCAGCAGGTCCCGGTGTGGATGGTCGATACAACGGGCCGCGGCAGCGCCAGCAGGTCCCCGGAAGATATACGGTCCGCGGCAGCGCCAGCAGGTCCCGGTGAGGATGGTCGTTACAACGGGCCGCGGCAGCGCCAGCAGGTCCCAGGAAGATGAATGTTGCAGAAGGCCGCGGCAGCGCCAGCAGGCAGGACGATGGTTCACAAGAGCGGGCTATGGCAGCGCCAGTAGACCGTCAAGGTTGAGTTCACTCGGTGTCTCTCGACTCCAGGATACAACTGCCTTCCTGCTCCGGAGCTGCCTCAGTTATAGGGCTGGTGCCCTTTGATGTCCGGACCCTCGCACTTGGAGGTCGGAGGGCCCGGGATGAAGGTGTCCAGACACCCAGCAGGGGGTGGAGCCAGCGCCTGGGGGAGCTGGAGGCGATCGGCACCTGGCGGGGGAAGAGCTCTTGACACTTCGTCCTCCCATTGACCTGCCAAGTGGTCCGCTCACCTCCTGGGTGGATGATGGTGCCGGGATGTCGGGGCCGGCCAGGCCCGGGGTTAGGGTCGAGGGGAGGCCAGGCGGCTGCGTGGTGCAGGGCCCAAGATGGCGGCTTGACCCGGCCGGGGAAGCCGGTGGGGCTGGACCCCGTGATGAGTAAGGGTCCGAGGGCAAAGGGTCCGTCGGGAGACGGAGTACAGGTGCTTGTCGCGGGGTTATGCCAGGTGGGCCGGAGTCCGGGCCCTGTCGAGCGGGGAGGGAGCAAGTCGTCTGTGAGGCCTGTCCAACAGTTATCTTTTTAATTTTGCATAAGGACCTTACCTCCTTGAAAGACAGGTGAAAGTAAGGGTGAGGTCAAGCACCTCAACCTGGTCCTCTATGTCATTGTGGTTATCTGCAGATACAGCTGGGTTCTTGGTAAGAGACATAGTTAAAAAAAACTATCCATCCTTGTCCCTAGCTAAAGTGACTTTTTATTTTTCAAAACTTCTAAAGGGCCTTAACCCAGGACCTAACAACTTTTAGTCATTTGGATAAAATGTGTCAATTCAAAAATCTGAATTCTAAAGACAATTTAAGAGTTCTGTCGTGTGATCGGGGGTAACCAAGCTAGTCCAACAAATGCAAAGTTGTATATCCCACCGCTGATCCACCAATGTAGGAAGCTGGCTCTGTATATACTATACCAAAGTGAGGTAGAGTGTGCATAGAGTCCAGTGGAACCCCAAAGGTAGGCAGAGGTAAAAGTAGATAGCACCTTACTCTCTATTTGTGGATAGTGTGGTCGAGCAGTAAGGCTGTATCAGAGGGTAATGTTAAGCATTCGTTGTACACACTCAATCAGCAAATTATATCACACACTCAAAGACTGAACTTGGTTTTGTATAAAAAATATTCTTTGTTATTTTATTTTCTAGAACCAAGCAAGCCTGGCACAGGTAAGCAATAAATACTTTACAGTAGTAATGCAGTTTGTAAACAGTTTGAATTGCAATTGTATATGCACTTTGGTTTGATTACAGTAGAGCTACTAGTAATGCAATGCTTTTGATATACTGTACATGTACTTTGTATTGGCTTTTTAGTAGAACGTCAAGTAAATTACTTTACAGATTACTTTTCTTACACAGTGCAGTATACCTTGGTACTGCACTGAGACATTTTCTGTAAAAAGGTAAGTAAAAGTGTTTTTGGTATTTAGTTACAGTTTTAAAGGGCTTCTTAGATTTTCCAAATTCACACTTACAAACTTTTCACAGAAAAACAGTCAATGTTATCCTAGGGAGGAAAATAGGGTTATCGATTCAAAGGTAAGTATTCAGTTGTGGGAGTTGATATTCTGGGGTTACACTCAGGAATCCCCCAGGGTCAAGGATGCACTCTTGTTACACCCTCAGCGGCACTAGTGCTGTTTTGGCATCGGGCGCCCTGTAGCTTTCAATGGGGAGTCTTTGGTTTGCAAACACACTGCAGGCTCGGGACGAAGGTCTTCTGGGTGCGACCACCACGTGGAGAGATAAGTTGGGATGTTGGGGATTGGTTAGGCACTGTTGGTTGGGCCACCCAAGGGCGTGGGGCATTGGGTGCAGGAGTGCCTTTTAGGGTCTGAACTCCTGGTCGTGGTTAGAGGAACCTTCCGGTTTGAGGCTGCAGGCATCAGCTGGAGGCTTGAGGCAGGACAGGGGCCACCGGATCTTGGGTCAGGATCGTTGGGGAGACCTCCTCGTGGAGTTGGGCAACTCAAACTCGGGCTATGGGCATCGGGTGCAGACTCGCGGACTTTGCCGGACCTGGAGCCTGTTGGTGAACAAATCCGGTGTTCACGGGAGACAGAGTCTTTTCTTTTGAAGGCAGGGCAGGTCCTCGAGGTTCTTGAGGCTGCTGACTGCAGGACACACTGGAGTTTCACTTCTGCAGGTTCGAGGTGGGGACAGGCCGGTAGGGCTGGGGCCAAGTCAGTGGGCGTCTTCCTCTTCTTAGCTTCGGCACGGCTGTTCGGCCCTTCTTTTTTTCTTCTTGTAGTTTCTTGTCTGAGTTCTTGGTTCAGGGCTGCCCCCTGAATACTTTATTAAGGGGGCATTTTAGGGGTCTCGAGATCACCCTTGGTGTGCTCTCCCCACATGGGGGAGAGAGCATAATCCCAAATCCTGATTAGGGAGTGCTTACCATCTGCAAGATGGCAGGAACTGAACAGTTACCGACTCTGAGAGCGTTTATTTTCCCTTCAGAACTATTTCAAGCAAACGACTTGATTGACTGCCTCTAACCTGCTTATTCGCTTCACGTGATTTCACAGGTCCCAGCCCTAACCCATACTATGACTCTTGGTTTCTGTTCGCCCTGAGGAAGGTGGCACCAATATTTCGGTGCATTCACCGAAACGCGCGTCGGCGCACACATGAGGCCCACCCAAACCCTGTTTTCCTTAATCTTGAACAGTTGTTCTTCAACATAATGTTGAATATTCATTGAATTTTGTTTACACATTGAATATTTTTTTGGACGGTTTATATCCTCTATATGTGAATGTGCGAATTTAGTATTTATGTCTTAGAATGATTTTTGTATGAGTGTGTCAGTTAGTGTGTGTTTGAGTACGTCTGGGACCCCGATAAGCATGCTCTTTGTTATTTGAAATTCTTTATGTAATTACAGCAAACCCTCCTATGTACTGAATTTATTCTTTCACAAATCAATTTAATTTGAAAATAAAATTATTATAAATTTACCCTTGATTATGTTTTGAATCATACTGCCCTAGTCCAAGTGTAGATATATTAAAGAGACGATACATTGTACGTTCTGAAATCTATAGGTAGAGATATTCGTGTTCGTATTTATTCAGCACGAGTAAGTATGACATCGCCACAAATCCGGGAGCCCATGAAATGATCCAGGAGGTGCTCCCGACGAGGTGCCCCAAAGAGGCCGACCTCCTCACAAGCCGAAAGAGAGAGAATGGTGGCACTACAGGCAGTACTGGCGATTATGCAGGATAGGAAAACCCCATCAGAGGCCGGGACACTCTTTGTGGGGGGGAGGATAGAATTTAATCATACTCTTCCCGCATCGATAGTGTAACATTACCAGTGGTGACCCTGAAGACGGTAGATGAGATTATTTGATGTTGGGTCGACCTGTGGCCTTTAAGGGCTCCCTGTGGGGAGGAATGCCCTTGTGGACTGTCCGGGACCAGAGCTGGCCTGTCCAGTTTTTGGCCGGTGCGCCATGTGCAGTTTTCTCTTTTTTGGCTACATCTCTGGTCTTGCCATATCCCCTGAGATCCCTGCCTTGCTGGGTTTGGGCCTCATCTAGTGCTCGATGTTTTACAAAAACATTGGGCGACCGGCTGTTGTCGGACTGCCCTGGGTTTGGGGAGCTGTTCAACATGGGGATTAATTTCCTGGTTTATTTAAAAAACTTTGTGGAATAGGGTGACCATACATGACTTGGGGAGCAGGGATAAGGGGGAGCCCAAGAGAGTGGCTGCCGAGAGACCCACTGCAATTATGGTACACAAGCACAATGTAATAAGGTTTATAACCTGTAACATGGGAGGGATGAGGTCCATGGCTAAGCACCATAACATCTACTCCTACTTAAGACGCTGAGATGTACACATAGCCTTCCTTCAGGAGACCCATTTAACCAAGGATGAAGCCGGAAAATTAAGCAAAAGGTGGAGAGGGCAGGTTTTTGCAATAACCTTCTCAGCCTTTTCCAGGAGAGTGCTGATTTGGATAAGGCCTGGGATTCCCTTTGATTTTACACATACCTTAATGGACACCGAGGGCTGGTATGTCCTCTTGACAGGGAGGTTGGCGGAATGGGAGATAACATTGGGTAACATCAATGTGCCTAATCAGGACCAGATTGCTTTCCTCACCTCCCTCTCAGCTAAGCTAGCCGACTACATAAGTGGGCAGGTAATACTGGGGGGGGGGGGGTACTTTAATTGCATCGCGGACATTGTGGCTGACCACCGCTCACACCCCCTGCTTCCGGGTGCACAGTCTCACTGCATGGCAGCAGGCTTCTGGGACTGGATACTCCACTGGGGCCTTGAGTACATTTAGAGGGCACAGCATAAAGGGGATAGGGAATATTCCTTCTTCTCATTGATCCATCAAGTACACACCAGGCTTGACACCTTCCTCTGCACACCGGACTTCAATAGTTCCATCATACACACTGAATAGTTAAGGTACACTCTGTCTGATCATAGTCCATTATTGATGACCCAGCAACCTCTGGGGAGGCGGCCTCCGATCCCTTCATGGAAGCTTAACCAGCTGACACTGGAAGACACTCCCTTTCGGTCATCCTTGAATACGCTCATTGAAACCTTCTTTCCCATAAACGCTCACACTGCATCTTTTGCCCAAATAGAGTGAGAGGTGTTCAACCTAGTAGTGAAAGGTAACTGCATGGGGCAGTCGATAGGGGCAAAGCGAGAGATCCATCAGGAACTCCTGGTTCTGGAGGGGAAAATACCCCAGTTAGACAACGTTCAGGGAATGGATCCTGTCTCCTTACTAAGATTGCAAGAAACGCGTGCGAGGTAAAATGAAGTACTTGGAAGGTTGCGGTGCCACAGTTATAAGGAGTACCTGGACAGGGTACAAAGGCAAGAAGGGAGGGCTGGCCGGCTCCTGGCATGGTTAATTAAACCAGAGTCCCGTGGGTCAACGATTACACAGCTGCAGATGGAAACAGGTCACCTAATTTATAAGCAAACAACTAGGAGCTATAGAGGAAAAAAGACACCAAGTCGCCCTCCACTCTTTTGTACCATATACGCCTCTGATGTGAGGTAGTCACATCAGCTTTTCACCTTCAATTTAAAAAAAAAAAGAAAACTACAATTTTCTTTTACAAATAACAGTCCCCACTTTTTATCTACCCTGACCAAAATACAGAAGGATCAATCAGGTCACCTTTCAAAAACAAAATTTTGAAAAAATATGTGAAAAGGCGAGATGACATCTCACGTGCGCACCACCAATCAAGCCTGCTGGTTGGTACTCACCAGCTATGCCCACTTTTATCATCATTGGCTGTCATCTCGCTTATAAACATTTTTTATATATAAAGTGTCCAAAAAACAAACAAAATGTGGTGTTAGATAGTGAATCAATCACATCCCACGATGCGACCAAAGTGAATATAAAATTGAAGAAGGATGCACTTTTCACAAGACCAACTTTATTATTCCTTCTCTGTGCACCTTATTCAAATTAAAAAGGTTGCTTGTCATGCATACCATTATACTGTGCCAACATGTTTCATCGCCACAACGATTTTAGGCAATTTCTTCAGGGCAAACACGGTCGCCTGGCACCAGTTAAGGACACTTCCAAAACTTTTTCCGGGGACTGCCAAAAGTAAAAACAGACACACAACTTCATTCAAAACATCCAATTCTCTACAAATGGTAGTCCTTTCAAAATTGAAGGAGAAGAACTCTCTGACAAGGATGTGTAATTTACCCTTACTGAGCCTCACTTCCTCGTACCGGCTCGTTTTTATAGGTCACATATTAAGCTCCATATACGAGTCCTCACAATTGGATTCTCATTCAGCTGTAATGCAAATCTAGGAATAACAAATCATATAATTAATCACAAAACGTTTATATTCCTTCATATATCAGACCACCATAAAAACCTACTCCAAGGGCAAACGGGGTCTCAACACATCCCTTAAATGTTTGTCATAATTCACCAAATACTCTCCAAATTCGTATTTAGTACCTTCCTATCGGATTGTTTCCTTATTCAAAACAGCCCCGCTTAAAAACATTTCATACATATGATCAACCAAAAAATTAAAGATTTGAAATGCAATCTTGATAGTTTTTCCCACGAATGGGCTTTTCCCTACGTGGAGGATAAGTATTACCATTCAGTCCATGAACAATCATACTCAGTGGGGAGAGGAAGGGGTGGAAGACAACAAAATAAGCGTACACCTAGTAACTGGACTTTTGATAATACCTCCAGTGAAGAGGAAGAAAGAGACCAACAGACTAACCCTGGCAGAGTGAGGTTTAATCAACAAGAGAAGAATAATGAAGATTTAAGTGCCCTTCTTCGCTCTTTTTTAGGACAAAACCAAAGGGGCAACAGAGGGGGTAGTCAGGGCGGCAGAGGCCGTGGGCGTGACAATCAAAACCAGCAGGCGCGGTGCGTCCATTGGGGCGTGGGGGCGTAGCCCCCCTGCCCCCGCACCTGCCCGTGCCAGCATCTCCCTCCCGGCTCCTCGTGAATGTCAGTCAGCATGACGTCAGACCGTGGGCGGTCCGGCGTCATATTGACTGACATGCATTGTCAGACGCCAGGGAAAGGCAGCACAAGTGCGCATGAGTGGGCATGGAGCTTAATTTTTTAGCCCGTGCCCAGTCATGCGTACTTGTGTTTTTACTGCCTTGCGCATGCCCATTAGGAGCCCCTAGGTCTCCTAATGGGCAGGCGGCGGGCGAGGAGTAGGCTGTGCCCTCAGCCAATCCTGGCGCTGCAGCAGTGCCAGAATTTGCTGAGGGGTTGCCACGCAGTGCTGACGTCGTGCTGTTCCAGTTCGAAGAGGGAAGAGGCGCCAAAGCGGAACAGGAGAAGAGGCGGTCAGGTAAGTGTCTTTTAATTTTAGTTTTAGTGTGGTTTGGCTGGGTTGGGGTTGGGAAGGTTTGGCTGGATTTGATTTTGATTTGTTTGGGTTGGTGTTGGGAAGGTTTTCCAGTGGTTTGGCAAAATTCGATCGAGATTTGGCTGATTTTGGGGTGTTTTTGTGGGTTTGCAGGGGCGCATGTTTGATCGAAAGTCGTACCCCTTCCATTGGATGGATTTGTGTAATATTTGGTGAGAGTCTTCGTAATTGCTGGAACTACTGTCCCAGTGAGTTTCAAGCGGATCGAAGTAGGGGAAGTGTGAAAAAAACGCTTTTTTTTTGAAGGCTCGAAATGCAATGTTATCCAATGGGCGTTTTTGAGGTGGTGGAGAAGTGGGTTTTAGGGTGTTCCAGTTGCTCAAGAGGAACGGGGCTGCTGTGAGTGGTAGGGAGGGGGAATTCATGGGTGTTCAGGGGGTTTGGGAGGAATCCATCAATGGGAAGGGTGTTTTTCGTCAAAGTCGAGGAAGGAAGGAGCTGCCATAGGAGCCCATGTTAAATGTGAGTGTTTATATGTTTTTGGGGTTGGATTGTAGGGTGTTGCAGGTGGTTCCGAGTGGATGTACTTAGCTGGGATCAGAGTTGGGAAGGTCTAATTTTGATTGCAAGTGTTTTGAAGAAAATCCATGGAGGGGCAGGGGTGTTTTGGTCCTAGTTTGAGAGTGCGTTTTGACGCGACTTTGTTACGGGGCACTTTTACGCCCCGCCATTTTCAAATGTCACCAGCTGCCACTGAAAACCAGCAATGGCAAACTCGTTCCCCGAGGATAACATGCAGTCGGGGCGTAATCAGGTATGAAGGAAAATAATATAGTGGTAAACCTCTCAGATCACACCCTCACCACGAGTGAGGAGAGGGTTTTGAATAAAGGCCTTGGGTTTGTTCCCACCCCAACCCATGATGCTTTTAAATGCAGAGTCGAATAAAACATAAAAAATGTTTTGCTAATAAACCACAGGATCCACTCCCAATGTTCAACACGACATTAAAGAAACCTTCGAATTTCTGTCCGCCTACCACGATGGTGGGTCCAGAAGTTGTGGTTTTTGAAAGTAAGGTGTTACAAAACATCACGACATTTGAACAGAATGGTAAAACTAGAAAATGTAATAATATGAGTCGTGAAGATTGGGATGCAGTTAAAAGTTTGTAGAATAACTCTTCACTTACTATAAAAACTGCTGATAAAGGTGGAGCGGTGGTCGTGATGAATTCTACCGATTATGATACTGAAGTGATGAGATTACTGGGAATGCGTAATAACTATCGCCCACTTCATCACGATCCGCTAAATGAACTACAGGAAACCATTAAGAGTATGGTAGGCATTGCAAAAGAAAACAAATTGATAACAACTAGAGAAGCGGAGTTCCTAGTTAACATCAAGCCCAGGACTCCGGCCTTCTATATTTTACCTAAAATACATAAGCCACAACGTCCTCCTCCGGGTCGGCCGATTGTGTCAGGGATCCAATCTGTGTTGGAGCCCCTTTCACAGTTCGCCGACTTTTTTCTGAGAGAGTCAGTAATTAACCAAAAATCCTTTGTAAAGGATACTACTGAGATCCTTAATATCGTGGAGGATTTGTATTTTGATCCGAGTTGTGAATTGTTGGTCACAATTGACATAGAGTCACGCTATACCTGTATACCCCAGGATGCTGCGCTGGTGGCAGCAGCGCGAGCTCTCAGTTGGCAGGAATGGTTCTATGATGCACCACAATCATTTGTGCTGCAATGTATAGAACTTGCCTTGACGTGAAATTACTTCAGTTACAAGAACAACATGTATTTGCAAACTACAGGCACTTCAATGGGCGCTACTATGGCGCCCAGTCTGGCCTGTATTTATGTTGGCCAGTTTGAAGAACACATCATATACCATCAGTCTAACCCCTTCCAGAGGAATTTGCGCCTCTGGAAGCGGTATATAGACGACGTGTTCTGCATGTGGTCAGGGGGAGAGGACACTCTGCTTGAGTTCTTTAACTGGCTCAACCAGCAAGATGCCAGTTTGAGATTTACATGGACATATAGTAGCCAGACGGCGGTATATTTGGATCTAGATATCCATGTAAAAGAAAATACTTTGTGTACTGGAGTCCACCAAAAACCAACTGATAGGAACTCACTTTTGTCATATCAATCATACCACCCCAGAGCTCTCAAAGATAATTTGCCGGTGAGACAGTTCTTGCGGTATCGGAGGAATTGTTCCTCCACCGCAGCATTTCTTGAACAATCAGAGGGGCTATGTGAGAAACTTGAGATGAGGCAATATCCCCGGAAGATCATCAGACAAGCAAGAAAAAGAGCGATAAACACTCCACGGAGTGTGCTGCTTGAAAAGAATGAAAGGGCAAAAGAAGAATGTGTGCCCGTGGTAATGACTTTTGATCCATTAGCAACACGTATTCGACAATCAATACGAAAACATTGTTCATTATTGTCTACGAAGGAATTCACAATGCCACCACCGAGATTTGCGTTTAAAAGATTTAGCAATTTAAAAGACAAACTTGTGCATACCCGGGCAGAAACATTTCAGAAATCAAAAGAGACAGCGGCTCCCCCAGGGCACTATCCATGTGGGTCATGTTCAGTGTGTATTCTGACTAGGAAGACATTGAGTGTAGTTTTGAATTCAGGAAAGATATGGTATTTGAGACGCTTCAGTAACTGTAATAACACGAATGTGGTGTATAGGCTGACTTGTCAATGTGATCTACAGTATATAGGTCTCACCACTAGAAAGATTAAAGTTAGAGTGCAGGAACATCTCAGCACGATTAGAACAGGGAAGTTAACAACAAAACTGGTACAACATTGTCATGAGAATAAACACACAGTCACCTGGGTAATACTTGAGAAAATAGTAGGAGATCCACAGAACATTGAGGGCCTTTTGGCTTCTAAAGAGGCACGTTGGATTTTTCAATAGAGAAGCGACCAAATTGGGTTGAATGACCAAATTGAATGGAACAAGGCAAAACACTGAGTATGGGGTAAGGAGATTAAGGGCACAATGTGAATCCTTTGGTGTCTTTAAGATATAGTATAGGCAATGCCCTCTGATTACATCGAACATTTAACACGCGTGGCGTTTACAGTAGCACGCCATCCTCCCAGCTTTGGCATCCATTGTTGTTTGCTACTCTGAAAAGGTTCTAGGCTGGGGTAAGACACAATGCACTGCCTGCGCTCTGGAACTGCGGGATATTAAGAGAAGATGCCATGCATTAATGACAAGCTGGATGGCATGTGTTTGTACGAATGCAAATAGTATGAAACAGTAATCTGCATCATATTTTTAAACTTGATGAGTTTTGAAGAACAGTTTGGCGTATAAGATAGTGTTTGAGATAACAGAGATGAGTTTTTTGATCGATAAATATAGAAAAACTGGATAAAGTTCTATAATTTTAATAGAAAATTAAAATTAAAATTAAAATGATAGTGCGTAATGATCTGTGAATTTGGTATAGATACAGAGGACAATGAAAAATGCTGGCCTGTATGTACTGAAAAAACGAGTTAGATAGGTTCCGTTTTGTGGAAAAAGGGAGTGCATAAGTATCAAATGAATAGAAACAATCCCGATTCAAGATAGCGACTATCGCCACAGCAGGGCGACGTCACCGGTTGCTTCACGCGAGAGTATAGAAATGTAGGTGTCTGCCCGCGGAAACCAAACGGTGGAGACAAGAAGCTCCGTGAGGCCCCGGGTAGGAAGAATGGATGTTTGTTGTAAATAGAGTCGTTTCAATGTCCAGCGTCTCGTTGTATGTAGCAGAGACGAGCGGATTAAATGATTTTGTTACGAACATGGGTACTTTATGAGAAATGTTAAATAAGGGTATTTGTGAAGAGAGTTTTCTTCCATGTTCAGCGTCTCGTTTTTACGAAGCAGAGAGGTGTAGATGAAATGATCTCGTTACGAACATCGAAATTCTATGAGAGATGTTAATGAATGGTACTTGTGCCCCTGAAATGTTTTTAAGCGGGGCTGTTTTGAATATGGAAACAATCCGATATGAAGGTACTAAATACCGAATTTGGAGAGTATTTGGTGAATTATGACAAACATTTAAGGGATGTGTTGAGACCCCGTTTGCCCTTGGAGTAGGTTTTTATGGTGGTCTGATATCTGAAGGAATATAAGCGTTTTGTGATTAATTATATGCTTTGTTATTCCTAGATTTGCATTACAGCCAAATGCGAATCCAATTGTGAGGACTTTATATGTGACCTATAAAAACGAGCCGGTACGAGGAAGTGTGGCTCAGTAAGGGTAAATTACACATCCTTGTCAGAGAGTTCTTCTCCTTCAATTTTGAAAAGACTACCATTTGTAGAGAATTGGATGTTTTGAATGAAGTTGTGTGTCTGTTTTTACTTTTGGCAGTCCCCGGAAAAAGTTTTTGAAGTGTCCTTAACTGGTGCCAGGCGACCGTATTTGCCCTGAAGAAATTGCCTAAAATCGTTGCGGCGATGAAACATGTTGGCACATTATAATGGTTTGCATGACAAGTAACCTTTTTAATTTGAATAAGGTGCACAGAGAAGGAATAATAAAGTTGGTCTTGTGAAAAGTGCATCTTTCTTCAATTTTATATTCACTTTGGTCGCATCGTGGGATGTGATTGATTCACTATCTAACACCACATTGTATTTGTTTTTTGGACACTTTATATATAAAAAAATGTATATGCCAATGATGATAAAAGTGGGCGTAGCTGGTGAGTACCAACCAGCAGGCTCGATTGGTGGTGCGCACGTGAGATGTCATCTCGTCTTTTCACATATATTTTCAAAATTTTCAAAATTTTGTTTTTGAAAGGTGACCTGATTGACTCCTTCTGTATTTTGGTCAGGGGAGATAAAAAGTAGGGACTGTCATTTGTAAAAGAAAATTGTGGTTTTCTTTTTAAAAAACAAAAAAAACAAAAATGAAGGTGAAAAGCTGATGGTGACTACCTCATATTAAAAAAGAGAGGCGTATATGGTACAGAAGAAGTATGTATCCACACCGCAGCTTATCTTGATACTTTGTTTTGATACCTTCAAAGAACCAATCTATTTTTGTATTGACACCTAATTTATAACCCTGACTTAATTAATGCTATATTCCAAGACTGCTACGAGAGATTGTACACCGCTCGGGCAACGGTTCACCCGTCATTCATAAGAGACTTTTTAGATCCCCTGCCACTCCAGACTGTAGACATTCAGATACAGGAAGAACTGGGGGCCCAGTGACTTTGCAAGAAATCAATGCGGCCATTACGGCCATGGCACCTGGTAAAACACCAGGACCCGACGGCATCCCGGCCAAATTCTACAAAAGATTCACTACCAGTCTACCACCGCAACTATCAACCCTATATACAGAATCATTTGAGCACGGTGAACTTCCAGAAACTACCCAGAATGCGCTTGTGATTACCCTCCCTAAATCTAAGGAGATAGGTGTCAAGGTGGTGGATTTTAGGCCCCTCTCCATGCTTAATTTAGATTTTTAAAATTCTTAGTAAGGTTCTGGCGGGTAGGTTACTCCCCCAATTGAGATCCCTTATCCACCCTGACCAAAATGGTTATATTCCCTCCCGTAGCACCTCCTACAATCTCCGTAGACTCTACTCTATGCTCTACCACACGGAAGCGCCATACAAGAAGCAGGCGGCAGTGTTGTCAATCGACTTGGAAAAGGCATTTGATACAGTTAGCTAGGAGCACCTGTTTGCAGTTATGCTGCATATAGGCCTTGGGAACAGCTGGGTGAGGTGGGTATGGCTCCTCTACGCATCACCCATGGTGAGGGTTAAGACAGGCAAAACAATCTCCAACAAATATAAGATTTCCCGGGCAACTCGACAGGGGTGCCCTCTCTCGCCCCTCCTATTCGCCTATGCAATTGAGCCGCTTGCTGAGAGGGTCCGATTGGGGCGCGAGGGGATTGGTCTCAGTTTAGGAGAGCGGGTGAATACCATTTTCCTATATGCGGTGGACCTGTTGATCTATCTCGAGGAGGGGGTGAAGGGCACCGCCTCGGCTATACAGCTCCTGAAGAGCTTGGAACAGTTATTCGGCCTCTAGGTTAACAAAACCAGGACATACTTATTTCCTGTGGCGAGACCGCTACCCAGGCCTGCGGCAGTCACAGCTGACATTCTTTGGACTCCCCATTCCTTTAAATACCTGGGTATTCATATATTCTATTACCTGGATGGATCTGAGGAAACAAAACCTGAACAGGGCTCTACGATCTCTTAGATCCTGTGTCCTCCTCTGGCGTATCCTGCAGTTGCCAATTATGGCTAGGACTTCATTATCGAAAATGGTTATGTTTCCCCGGATATTGTATTTTTTTGTTAATCTTCCAGTCTTGATGCCTCCAAGTTGGTTCTGCTCGCTGAATTCCCTGTTGTGAGACCTGGTGTAGGGTGACGGGCGACTGAGGGTGTCATTGAAAACTTTGCAACGTCCCATGTCTGAAGAAGGGTTGGGGGTATCAAATTTCTAGCTTTATATGTTGGCCCTCCCAACTGCAGTGGCTGGCACAATGGATGGAGGGTGTGAATGAGGTAAGCACCTGTCTGACAGAACCTGATACTCGCCCTAGCCTATTACTGGCAAAATTGTTAGACCCGACAATTCCCACGCCGTACCGCTCGTTACTGCAATGCACTGCTTTGCAGTCTTGGAAAAGATGCTTGACCAAGCTGCAGAGGACCCAGAGATACACTCCTATGCTGCCTCTCTTGGGCTTGCCCCATGGAGACCCTAAGACAACATTAACAGCTGAATGGTTGGCACCCTGGACAGAGGCAGGGCTGGAGAGTGTTGGGGATTGCTACCTGAGAAAAACCCTGATCCCATTTGAATAGTTGGTGGACAGTCACTGGCTTTCCCCGGGGCAGTTTCAGAAGTATGAGGCCTTGGCTTGCACCTTCGGGCAATTATAAGATGGGGAGGGAGGAGCCCGAGACACACTCAGTGTTACATTCATTGAGTACTTTGGGCTTGGCGGGGCACCAAGTGAAGTGGTTCTATGCTACTCTGATTACTGCGTCCCTTAACCCATTATGTGAACTGCAGGGGACGTGGGAGAGGATTGTGGATGGAGAACTCACAGATGGGGTAAGATCTTGCAGTCCCCCAAGAAGGACTCCTGTAATACACACCTAAAATATATTCAATTCAATTTCTTACACATGACCTACATGACGCCCCATCACCTTAACATCACTTTCACTTATGGGGAGGGGAGTACGGAAGGGCCCAAGATGTGCCCAATTTGATGCAGATTTTATACATACGACTTTGGAATGTCAGTGTATACCCCTCTTCTGGGAAGCAATCCTGGCCAAGAATAAGGACACCTTGGGGCAGGAATTTGCCCCCACGGTGCAGGTGTGCCTGCTGGGTCTCTTCCCCCGGCCACATAAACAAAAGGTTGGGAACAGGTTGATAGACTTAGTCTTAGGACTTGCCAAACGAAGAATAGCATTAGAATGGAAGTCAGTGACTGGACCCCAAGTTGAAAGTTGGAACCGAGATGTGATTGGCTGGGCAGGGGCAGAGAGTAGAGCGCTGAGCTGGGAAGAGGTTAGGGGGATGTGGAAGTGCCCCATAGCTGACCAATGGAAAGAGTTGATGGTGTTCTGGGAAAGGCCGACACAAAGAAGTAGTGAGGAGGAGGAATGAGCGATTAAGTGAAGAGGTGCTGAACCACAACAATTTTTTTCTAATAACGTGGGCATGAAGCTGAACTTGACAATGTACCCTATGATCGTTTATTACTGAGGGAAGAATATGTGGGTGTGAGGGGAATTGCCACTCCTTTCAGTCCTCCTATGAGCCCCTTGCGTTATAACACCCCCCCGTCGAATATAAACTGTAGGATGATCGTATATAGCACCCTTCTGCACAAGTTTTAAGTTTATAGTTTGAAGTTAAAGTAGACTCATTAAACACATATGGTATTGATGTACCCTAGAGAGTAGCTTAAGGCCGCCCACCTGAAAGTTATGAATAAAATATGAAGCGAGTATTGGAATGGATACTTGTATACTAGAGACAAGGTTACTCCACTAGCTTATTTCCCAGCTCACAGCAAGTCTTAACACAAGTGTCAATAAATATGCAGTGAGCTCGGAGTGACATAGAATGATGTATCTTAGTGTTGTACCAGATGATGACATGACTACTATTTGTAAACTGTAATGTTATATACAAAACTGCAAATAAAAATATGTTTTAAAAACAAATTGTGAACTTAATGAAACTTTCATGTTTGTCTTCACTTCTTGTTAAATGGATTGCATCTGCAATTCTCTTACAATCCCCTCTACAGATCCTTTTTCTTAAGATGTGCATTGATTGATTTAACGTCCTAAAACATTAGCACCTCAACCGCATTTTATAACTAACAACACTGGCTTTTGTTATGCCCTGCTCTCACTTCTACGGCAAAGCATGTTGATCTCTATAAAGCCAGTTCATTGAAATTCATGCTTTTAAACCAGATTTGGCTGCAGTTGTTAGGCGTTTTAGCACTGAGGAGCAGAGTCTGGAAGAAGGGTGAGTGAATGAGTGGACACCCGAAGTGTACCTTGCAGGGGCACCCTTACCCCAGTGTACCTTGCAGGGGCACCCTAACCCCAGTGTACCTTGCAGGTGCACCCTAACCCCAGTGTACCTTGCAGGGGCAACCTAACCGCAGTGTACCTTGCAGGGGCACCCTAACCGCAGTGTACCTTGCAGGGGCACCCTAACCGCAGTGTACCTTGCAGGGGCACCCTAACTCCAGTGTACCTTACAGGGGCACCCTAACCCCAGTGTACCTTACAGGGGCACCCTAACCCCAGTGTCCCTTACAGGGGCACCCTAACCGCAGTGTACCTTGCAGGGGCACCCTAACCGCAGTGTACCTTGCAGGGGCACCCTAACCCCAGTGTACCTTGCAGGGGCACCCTGACCGCAGTGTACCTTGCATGGGCACCCTAACCCCAGTGTACCTTGCAGGGGCACCCTACCCGCAGTGTACCTTGCAGGGGCAACCTAACCGCAGTGTACCTTGCAGGGGCACCCTAACCGCAGTGTACCTTGCAGGGGCACCCTAACCGCAGTGTACCTTGCAGGGGCACCCTAACCCCAGTGTACCTTGCAGGGGCACCCTAACCCCAGTGTACCTTGCAGGGGCACCCTAACCCCAGTGTACCTTGCAGGGGCACCCTAACCCCAGTGTACCTTGCAGGGGCACCCTAACCCCAGTGTACCTTGCAGGGGCACCCTAACCCCAGTGTACCTTACAGGGGCACCCTAACCCCAGTGTACCTTACAGGGGCACCCTAACCCCAGTGTCCCTTACAGGGGCACCCTAACCGCAGTGTACCTTGCAGGGGCACCCTAACCGCAGTGTACCTTGCAGGGGCACCCTAACCCCAGTGTACCTTGCAGGGGCACCCTAACCCCAGTGTACCTTGCAGGGGCACCCTAACCCCAGTGTACCTTGCAGGGGCACCCTAACCCCAGTGTACCTTGCAGGGGCAACCTAACCCCAGTGTACCTTGCAGGGGCACCCTAACCGCAATGTACCTTGCAGGGGCACCCTAACCCCAGTGTACCTTGCAGGGGCACCCTAACCCCAGTGTACCTTGCAGGGGAACCCTAACCGCAGTGTACCTTGCAGGGGCACCCTAATCCCAGTGTACCTTGCAGGGGCACCCTAACCGCAGTTTACCTTGCAGGGGCACGCTAACCCCAGTGTACCTTGCAGGGGCACCCTAACCCCAGTGTACCTTGCAGGGGCACCCTAACCGCAGTGCACCTTGCAGGGGCACCCTAACCCCAGTGTACCTTGTGGGGGCACCCTAACCCCAGTGTACCTTGCAGGGGCACCCTAACCCCAGTGTACCTTGCGGGGGCAACCTAACCCCAGTGTACCTTCCGGGGGCAACCTAACCGCAGTGTACCTTCCGGGGGTAACCTAACCGCAGTGTACCTTGCAGGGGCAACCGAACCACAGTGTACCTTGCAGGGGCACCCTAACCCCAATGTACCTTGCAGGGGCACCCTAACCCCAGTGTACCTTGCAGGGGCACCCTAACCCAAGTATACCTTGCAGGGGCACCCTAACCGCAGTGTACCTTGCAGGGGCACCCTAACCGCAGTATACCTTGCAGGGGCACCCTAACCGCAGTGTACCTTGCAGGTGCACCCTAACCCCAGTGTCCCTTGCAGGTGCACCCTAACCCCAGTGTCCCTTGCAGGGGCACCCTAACCCCAGTGTCCCTTACAGGGGCACCCTAACCCCAGTGTACCTTACAGGGGCACTGTTGGACAGGCCACACGAAGGGCTTGCTCCCTCCCCGCACGACAGGGCCCGAGCTCCGGCCCACCAGGCATAACCCACGAAAAGCACCCGTACCCCGTCTCCCGACGGACCTTTTGCCCTCGGACCTCTACTCATCACGGGGCCCAGCCCTACCGGCCCCCCCGGCCGGTTCAAGCCGCCATCTTGGGCCCTGCACCACGAGGCCGCGTGGCCTCGGGCCGACCCTAACCCCGGGCCTGACCGGCCCCGACATCCCGGCACCACCATCCACCCAGGAGGTGAGCGGACCACTTGGCAGGTCAATGGGAGGACGAAGTGTCAAGAGCTCTTCCCCCGCCAGGTGCCGATCGCCCCCAGCTCCCCCAGGCGCTGGCTCCACCCCCTGCTGGGTGTCTGGACACCTTCATCCCGGGCCCTCCGACCTCCAAGTGCGAGGGTCCGGACATCAAAGAGCGCCTGCCCTATAACTGGGGCAACTCCGGAGCAGGAAGGCAGTTGTATCCTGGAGTCGAGAGACACCGAGAGAACTCAGCCTTGACGGACTACTGGCGCTGCCGTAGCCCGCTCTTGTGAACCATCGCCCTGCCTGCTGGCGCTGCCGCGGCCTTCTACAACATCCATCCTCGTCGGGACCTGCTGGCGCTGCCGCGGCCCGTTGTAACGACCATCCTCACCAGGACCTGCTGGCGCTGCCGCGGACCGTACATCGACCATCTTTCCGGGACCTGCTGGCGCTGCCGCGGCCCGTTGTAACGACCATCCTCACCGGGACCTGCTGGCGCTGCCGCGGACCGTGCATCGACCATCTTTCCGGGACCTGCTGGCGCTGCCGCGGCCCGCACCAACTAAGCTCGAGGATTGTGAGCTAATCATCATCTCATCCAAACTACCTGACTGGTAGACAGACTGTCCCGCTACCCCTTACCCTGCTTTGAGAGACTTGAATCGAGGGGACCCCTGAGTCCAGACCTCCTTGTACCATTCAACCATACCTTAAGAAGTGCTTATAAAGAACACTGAACCTTATCCGTGTGTGGTATCTGTCTGTGGGGGGGGAAGTTACTTATCTGTACGATCGCTGGAGACGGCTCTCCCCGGAGACCTCTCCTCCTGACCCCGGCCGACCCTCCCGGTCCGTCTATCCTTTCTAACATTGGTGGCCAGCGGCGCGATCCGAATCAACGCGTAATCGTACAGAGAGTAGCTCACCCCACGACAACAACACGATGTCAGCCAAAGATAGCAACTCCACCGAGAAATTCCAAATGGATAAATTAGAAGAATACAACCACCGCGAACTGAGACAATTCTGCATAGAACTTGGCATTGCTACCACCGGCCTGAGTACCAAAGAGGATCTAAAGCACGCCCTAGAGTCGTGGGCAGAAACTGGGGTCGCCGGACCCTCCGACCAAAGCAGCATCACACCAGAGGGGAACGCCACGGCTCCCGAGGAGCGGGGAACGGGCCTCTCGCAGGAGGAGATCCGAGAAAGAGAAAGAACCAGACTGCACGAGTTGGAAATGGCACGACTCAAGATGGATGGGGAGCTCAAGTTAGCTGAACAGAAACTCAACCTCGAGCACATGCGGCTCCGAGATGAACGAGAAGAGAAGCAGAGACAGAGAGAGCTGGAGGAGAAAAAAATAACGCTCGAGCACGAGCGCAAACTGGCGGAAATAGAACTTCGGAAACAGAATAAAGAACTGGGGGTGCCTGAGCGACCACACACCCCGGGGCCAATAGAAAAAAAAGTCCACATCCCCAAGGATGTTGTCCGCGAGTATGTCCGAGAAGACGACATACAACAATGGTTTAAAGCCTACGAGATCGCCATGACCTCCCACCGGATCGACCGGAGTGATTGGGGAGCCGGACTCTGGGGGAGGTTTATCAACGAGGGGCGCGATGCCCTACTGCAGCTCCCAGATCACCAAATGTCGTCCTACGACCACATGAAGGCTGCCCTCCTCACCCGCTACGGCCTCACACCCGAGATGTACCGCCAGAGGTTCAGAGATTGCACCCGGATCCCAGGTACAACTTGGGTAGAATACGTGAACTATTTCAGCCGTGCCTTCGAGGGTTGGATAAAGGGGAGCCAGGTCACCACCTACGAACAACTCTTTAACCTGATGGTATGGGAGCACCTGTCGAACAACTGCTTCGTCGAGCTCAGGCAGCACCTCCTCGACAGTAAGCTGACGGACCCCCGGCAGCTCGCCGCCGAAGCTGACCGATGGGAAAGCACCCGAGTGGGCCGGAGGGGGCCACACGAACAGAACAGAAACAACCAAGGCCAGCACCGTCCTCGGGGAGGAGGAGGGGGCCAGGGGCGAGGGAGAGACGCCTTGCCCGCAACACCCGTGGCCAGCACCCCGGCTCCGGCCGGTCGGGGCAACCCCCCGTGGCGTCCTGGGGTCCGAGCCAACGTCACGTGCCACCGATGCCAGCGAGTCGGCCACTACGCCAATGACCCGAGCTGCCCGCAGAACCAAACACCCAAGCCCCGCCAGGTAGCTGCCGCCGCCCTGGGGGAAGAGCGATCATTGGAGGAACCAGAGGAGTATGAGCCGGCCCAGCAAGAGTGGGAACCGGCCGCCATGGTCCTGGCGTGCTTAGGGGGAAGAGACATGGTCCCGCGGGCTCCCCTACCCGCTAACACCAGGAAATACGGTCAGTGGGTGACCATTAATGGACAGCGAGCCGAGGCCTTGCGTGACACAGGCGCCAGTGTGACGGCCGTCCGCTGTCACCTGGTGAAGCCCGAGCAGATCCTGCCGAACATTCTCTGCCCCGTCCGCTCGGCAGACAACTCTGAAAGTATGTGTCAAATGGCCTGCGTTCCATTCGAATGGGGAGGGGTCTCCGGCCTGTTGAAGGTGACGGTCCGGGACGATGCCCCCGTGGACTGCCTCCTGGGGAATGACCTCGAGAGTTCCCCGTGGGCCACCGTTGAGAGAAGAGAGCACCTGGGGATGCTGGGCCTCCCGGACTGGGCCTGCATAACCACCCGGTCCATGGCCGCCCGTGCCGTCCCTCGATCGGAAGAACCCGAATGGCCAGCACCTCCGCCCCCAGTCGCCCCAGTAGAAGACAACGACGAGGCCAGCCTCCCGGACCCGACGGCCGAAGGGGACGCGCAACCCCAGGACCTTCCTGACCTGGCTCAGTGGCGTCAAGAGGGGGGGCCCACCCAAGCACAGTTCCGCCAGGAACAAAAGACCTGTCCCTCCCTCGAGGGACTCCGCCAACAAGCCAGCGCCCAGAACGCAGGGGACTCCACCGGAACTCACTGGGTCTACTGGGATAACGACCTGCTATACAGCGAGCAAAGAATCGCCGAGCTGGGGGCTGGTCGAGTGCTGGTGGTACCTCTCCGCTTCAGAGACTTTCTGCTCAAACTGGCCCACGATGTCCCCCTGGCTGGACACCTGGGCCAAGATAAAACGTACAGCCGCCTAGTGACCCACTTTTTCTGGCCAAAGATGAGGAATGACGTCCTGAACCACTGCCGATCTTGCCCCACATGCCAAGCCAGCGGGAAGGGTGGGCGGAAGCTGAAAGCCCCTCTGCAGCCCTTCCCTGTGGTCACCACCCCGTTCGAGAGGGTGGGGATAGACATCGTGGGGCCTCTGGACCCCCGCACGGCACAAGGACACCGGTTCATCTTAGTACTGGTGGACCATGCCACCCGCTACCCCGAGGCGGTGCCCCTACGGACCGTGACCGCTCCGGTGGTTGGCCGGGCCCTAATGGGGATCTTCTCCCGGGTAGGCTTCCCCCGAGAAGTCGTCAGCGACCGAGGCACGAACTTTATATCCAAATACATGAAGTCCCTCTGGCAACAATGCGGGGTCACCTACAGATTCACGACCCCCTATCACCCCCAAGGGAACGGACTAGTGGAGCGTTTTAACCGCACCCTCAAGGGGATGATTGGGGGATTGGAAGAGCCCCTCCGTCGCCAGTGGGATGTACTACTCCCGTGCCTCCTCTTCGCCTACCGCGAAGTTCCCCAGAAGTCCCTCGGTTTTAGCCCTTTCGAACTCCTGTACGGGCACCCTGTGCGAGGGCCCCTCAGCCTAGTAAAAGAAGGTTGGGAGATGGCCCCCCTAAAGACCCCTCCAGACGTCTTCAAATACCTCCTGGCCCTACGCAATCAGACCCGGCGCTTCAGAGAGATGGCCAAGGCGAACCTCGAGGCCAGCCAGGAGGACATGAAGAGGTGGTATGATCACAATGCCTCCTCCGTTGAGTTCGAGCCTGGACAACAAGTATGGGTGATGTCCCCCACCGAACCATGTGCCTTGCAGGATAAGTGGACGGGGCCCTTCAAAGTGGTCGAGCGCAAAAGCCCCGTCACTTACCTCATCGACCTGGGGACCTCCCGGAACCCCCTTCGGGTCCTCCACACCAACCGACTCAAACCACACTTTGTGCGCTCAGAACTCAGCCTCCTGATGGCTACGGACAGCGGGGCAGAGGAAGACTCCGAACCCCTCCCGGATCTTCTGAAGACTCAGGAGAATGACGGCTCCGTGGACGGGGTCCGGCTCTCTGACACCCTCACTTCGGAGCAACGCCAGGGCTGCCGGAACCTCCTGCTGCAGTTCGCTACCCTGTTCTCCCTCACCCCCGGGGTCACCCCTTGGTGTTTGCACGACGTGGACACCGGGGACAGTCCCCCTGTCCGACACCGGGCCTACCGCGTACCAGATCGGGTACGGGCCTGCATACAGGAGGAGGTGGCCAAGATGCTCACAATCGGGGTCATCGAGCCCTCGGACAGTCCCTGGGCCAGTCCGGTGGTATTGGTCCCCAAAGCCGCTGCCCCCGGCACCGCACCTGAACTTAGATTCTGCGTCGACTACCGGGGCTTGAACGCTGTCACCCGGACCGACGCTCATCCGATCCCCCGAGCAGACGAGCTGATCGACCGGCTGGGGGCTGCCCGCTACCTCAGTATCTTCGACCTAACAGCGGGCTACTGGCAGATCGGCCTCACACCCAGGGCTCAGGAACGGTCAGCCTTCTCTACCCCCGATGGCCACTACCAATTCAAGGTCATGCCCTTCGGCATGAAGAATGCCCCCGCCACGTTTCAACGCCTCGTGAACCAGGTCTTGGCGGGGCTCGAAGAGTTCAGCGCTGCCTACCTGGACGATATCGCTGTATACAGCCACCACTGGCCCGACCACCTCCGTCACCTCCAAGAGGTCCTACAGGCCCTCCAGCGGGCCGGCCTCACAATTAAGGCCGGCAAGTGCCAAATTGGCCAAGGGTCTGTGACCTACCTGCGGCACCAAGTGGGAAGCGGGCTGGTGGCCCCGCTACAACTTAAGATTGCTGCCATCCAGTCCTGGCAGCCCCCCGTCACCCAGACCGAGGTCCGAGCCTTCTTGGGGCTCACCGGCTACTACCGGCGGTTCGTGAAGGACTACGGCAGCATCGTGGGGCCCCTCACGGGTCTCACGTCCAAGAACCAGCCGAAGCGGATTAACTGGACACCCGATTGTCAAGCGGCCTTCGAGAAGCTGAAGGCCGCTCTATGCACCGCCCCTGTGCTCGTGGCCCCCGATTACAGTCGGGAATTCATGGTACAGACCGACGCCTCCGACCACGGCATCGGGGCCGTCCTTTCTCAGTTAAACCCCGAAGGTCATGACCAGCCGGTGGCCTTCATCAGTCGACGTCTCCTGGCCCGAGAGCAGCGCTGGAGCACCATCGAGAGGGAGGCCTTCGCAGTGGTGTGGGCCCTCAAAAAGCTCCGGCCCTATCTCTTCGGTACCCACTTCCGGGTACAAACCGACCATCGACCCCTGCAGTGGCTGATGCAGATGCGGGGGGAGAACCCAAAACTCTTGCGCTGGTCCATTTCCCTGCAGGGAATGGACTTCACTGTGGAGCACCGACCAGGCCAAGACCACGCCAACGCGGATGGCCTGTCCCGCTTTTTCCGCCTCGACGAAGAGAGTCCCCAAGGAGATGGGTGACTCTCCCCGCCTTCAGCTGGGGGGGACGCATGTTGGACAGGCCACACGAAGGGCTTGCTCCCTCCCCGCACGACAGGGCCCGAGCTCCGGCCCACCAGGCATAACCCACGAAAAGCACCCGTACCCCGTCTCCCGACGGACCTTTTGCCCTCGGACCTCTACTCATCACGGGGCCCAGCCCTACCGGCCCCCCCGGCCGGTTCAAGCCGCCATCTTGGGCCCTGCACCACGAGGCCGCGTGGCCTCGGGCCGACCCTAACCCCGGGCCTGACCGGCCCCGACATCCCGGCACCACCATCCACCCAGGAGGTGAGCGGACCACTTGGCAGGTCAATGGGAGGACGAAGTGTCAAGAGCTCTTCCCCCGCCAGGTGCCGATCGCCCCCAGCTCCCCCAGGCGCTGGCTCCACCCCCTGCTGGGTGTCTGGACACCTTCATCCCGGGCCCTCCGACCTCCAAGTGCGAGGGTCCGGACATCAAAGAGCGCCTGCCCTATAACTGGGGCAACTCCGGAGCAGGAAGGCAGTTGTATCCTGGAGTCGAGAGACACCGAGAGAACTCAGCCTTGACGGACTACTGGCGCTGCCGTAGCCCGCTCTTGTGAACCATCGCCCTGCCTGCTGGCGCTGCCGCGGCCTTCTACAACATCCATCCTCGTCGGGACCTGCTGGCGCTGCCGCGGCCCGTTGTAACGACCATCCTCACCGGGACCTGCTGGCGCTGCCGCGGACCGTACATCGACCATCTTTCCGGGACCTGCTGGCGCTGCCGCGGCCCGTTGTAACGACCATCCTCACCGGGACCTGCTGGCGCTGCCGCGGACCGTGCATCGACCATCTTTCCGGGACCTGCTGGCGCTGCCGCGGCCCGCACCAACTAAGCTCGAGGATTGTGAGCTAATCATCATCTCATCCAAACTACCTGACTGGTAGACAGACTGTCCCGCTACCCCTTACCCTGCTTTGAGAGACTTGAATCGAGGGGACCCCTGAGTCCAGACCTCCTTGTACCATTCAACCGTACCTTAAGAAGTGCTTATAAAGAACACTGAACCTTATCCGTGTGTGGTATCTGTCTGTGGGGGGGGGGAGTTACTTATCTGTACGATCGCTGGAGACGGCTCTCCCCGGAGACCTCTCCTCCTGACCCCGGCCGACCCTCCCGGTCCGTCTATCCTTTCTAACAGGCACCCTAACCCCAGTGTACCTTGCAGGGGCAACCTAACCGCTGTGTACCTTGCAGGGGCACCCTAACCCCAGTGTACCTTGCAGGGGCACCCTAACCCCAGTGTACCTTGCAGGGGTACCCTAACCCCAGTGTACCTTGCAGGGGCCCCCTAACCCCAGTGTACCTTGCAGGGGCACCCTAACCCCAGTGTACCTTACAGGGGCACCCTAACCCCAGTGTACCTTGCAGGGGCACCCTAACCCCAGTGTACCTTGCAGGGGCACCCTAACCCCAGTGTACCTTACAGGGGCACCCTAACCGCAGTGTACCTCGCAGGTGCACCCTAACCCCAGTGTACCTTGCAGGGGCACCCTAACCACAGTGTACCTTGCAGGGGTACCCTAACCCCAGTGTACCTTACAGGGGCACCCTAACCCCAGTGTACCTTGCAGGGGTACCCTAACCCCAGTGTACCTTGCAGGGGCCCCCTAACCCCAGTGTACCTTGCAGGGGCACCCTAACCCCAGTGTACTTTGCAGGTGCAACCTAACCCCAGTGTACCTTGCAGGGGTACCCTAACCCCAGTGTCCCTTACAGGGGCACCCTAACCCCAGTGTACCTTGCAGGGGCACCCTAACCGCAGTGTACCTTGCAGGGGCACCCTTACCGCAGTGTACCTTGCAGGGGCACCCTAACCCCAGTGTACCTTGCAGGGGCACCCTAACCCCAGTGTACCTTGCAGGGGCACCCTAACCCCAGTGTACCTTACAGGGGCACCCTAACCCCAGTGTACCTTGCAGGTGCACCCTAACCCCAGTGTACCTTGCAGGGGCAACCTAACCGCAGTGTACCTTGCAGGGGCACCCTAACCGCAGTGTACCGTGCAGGGGCACCCTAACCCCAGTGTACCTTACAGGGGCACCCTAACCCCAGTGTACCTTACAGGGGCACCCTAACCCCAGTGTCCCTTACAGGGGCACCCTAACCCCAGTGTACCTTGCAGGGGCAACCTAACCGCTGTGTACCTTGCAGGGGCACCCTAACCCCAGTGTACCTTGCAGGGGTACCCTAACCCCAGTGTACCTTGCAGGGGCCCCCTAACCCCAGTATACCTTGCAGGGGCACCCTAACCCCAGTGTACCTTGCAGGGGCACCCTAACCACAGTGTACCTTGCAGGGGTACCCTAACCCCAGTGTACCTTACAGGGGCACCCTAACCCCAGTGTACCTTGCAGGGGTACCCTAACCCCAGTGTACCTTGCAGGGGCCCCCTAACCCCAGTGTACCTTGCAGGGGCACCCTAACCCCAGGGTACCTTGCAGGGGCACCCTAACCCCAGTGTCCCTTACAGGGGCACCCTAACCCCAGTGTACCTTGCAGGGGCACCCTAACCGCAGTGTACCTTGCAGGGGCACCCTAACCCCAGTGTACCTTGCAGGGGCACCCTTACCGCAGTGTACCTTGCAGGGGCACCGTAACCCCAGTGTACCTTGCAGGGGCACCCTAACTGCAGTTTACCTTGCAGGGGCACCATAACCCCAGTGTACCTTGCAAGTGCACCCTAACCCCAGTGTACCTTGCAGGGGCACCCTAACCCCAGTGTACCTTGCAGGGGCACCCTAACCCCAGTGTACCTTACAGGGGCACCCTAACCGCAGTGTACCTTGCAGGGGCACCCTTACCGCAGTGTACCTTGCAGGAGCACCCTAACCACAGTGTACCTTGCAGGGGCACCCTAACCCCAGTGTACCGTGCAGGGGCACCCTAACCCCAGTGTACCTTGCAGGGGCACCCTAACCCCACTGTACCTTGCAGGGGCACCCTAACCCCAGTGTACCTTGCAGGTGCACCCTAACCCCAGTGTACCTTGCAGGGGCAACCTAACCGCAGTGTACCTTGCAGGGGCACCCTAACCGCAGTGTACCGTGCAGGGGCACCCTAACCCCAGTGTACCTTGCAGGGGCACCCTAACCCCAGTGTACCTTACAGGGGCACCCTAACCCCAGTGTACCTTAGAGGGGCACCCTAACCCCAGTGTCCCTTACAGGGGCACCCTAACCCCAGTGTACCTTGCAGGAGCACCCTAACCCCAGTGTACCTTGCAGGGGCACCCTAACCCCAGTGTACCTTGCAGGGGCACCCTAACCCCAGTGTACCTTGCAGGGGCACCCTAACCCAAGTGTACCTTGCAGGGGCACCCTAACCGCAGTGTACCTTGCAGGGGCACCCTAACCCCAGTGTACCTTGCAGGGGCACCCTAACCCCAGTGTCCCTTGCAGGGGCACCCTAACCCCAGTGTACCTTGCAGGGGCAACCTAACCGCAGTGTACCTTGCAGGGGCACCCTAACCCCAGTGTCGCTTGCAGGTGCACCCTAACCCCAGTGTCCCTTGCAGGGGCACCCTAACCCCAGTGTCCCTTACAGGGGCACCCTAACCCCAGTGTACCTTGCAGGGGCACCCTAACCCCAGTGTACCTTGCAGGGGCAACCTAACCGCTGTGTACCTTGCAGGGGCAACCTAACCGCAGTGTACCTTGCAGGGGCACCCTAACCCCAGTGTACCTTGCAGGTGCACCCTAACCCCAGTGTACCTTGCAGGGGCACCCTAACCCCAGTGCACCTTGCAGGGGCACCCTAACCCCAGTGTACCTTACAGGGGCACCCTAACCCCAGTGTACCTTGCAGGGGCACCCTAACCCCAGTGTACCTTGCAGGGGCACCCTAACCCCAGTGTACCTTGCAGGTGCACCCTAACCCCAATGTACCTTGCAGGGGCAACCTAACCGCAGTGTACCTTGCAGGGGCACCCTAACCCCAGTGTACCTTGCATGGGCACCCTAACCCCAGTGTACCTTGCAGGGGCACCCTAACCCCAGTGTACCTTGCAGGGGCACCCTAACCCCAGTGTACCTTGCAGGGGCAACCTAACCCCAGTGTACCTTGCAGGGGCACCCTAACCCCAGTGTACCTTGCAGGTGCACCCTAACCCCAGTGTACCTTGCAGGGGCAACCTAACCGCAGTGTACCTTGCAGGGGCACCCTAACCCCAGTGTACCTTGCATGGGCACCCTAACCCCAGTGTACCTTGCAGGTGCACCCTAACCCCAGTGTACCTTGCAGGGGCACCCTAACCCCAGTGTACCTTGCAGGGGCACCCTAACCCCAGTGTACCTTGCAGGGGCACCCTAACCCTAAGTGATAACTTGGACCCTCCTGAGGCGCAGCCGGGAGTAGAAGGAGACAACTATTCACTGTTTTTAAAACTTAAAATACTGTATTTTTGTCACTTGGATTTTAACTCACTCACCCCTCCTGGGACACATCCTCTGTGTGCAGGCACCCTTCCACACTGAAAAGGAGCGCTGGGAAGGGCGAAATCGCCGCATTTCCCGCCTAATTATCTCCCCTTGCCCTGATTGGGCACGCCCACTAGAGGCCACGCCCCCTTAGTCCTAGCTATAAAAAACGCGCTGAACTACAAGCGAGTCAGATAACTTGGACCCTCCTGAGGCGCAGCCGGGAGTAGAAGGAGACAGAACTATTCACTGTTTTTAAAACTTAAAATACTGTATTTTTGTCACTTGGATTTTAACTCACTCACCCCTCCTGGGACACATCCTCTGTGTGCAGGCACCCTTCCACACTGAAAAGGAGCGCTGGGAAGGGCGAAATCGCCGCATTTCCCGCCTAATTATCTCCCCTCGCCCTGATTGGGCACGCCCACTAGAGGCCACGCCCCCTTAGTCCTAGCTATAAAAAACGCGCTGAACTACAAGCGAGTCAGATAACTTGGACCCTCCTGAGGCGCAGCCGGGAGTAGAAGGAGACAGAACTATTCACTGTTTTTAAAACTTAAAATACTGTATTTTTGTCACTTGGATTTTAACTCACTCACCCCTCCGGGACACATCCTCTGTGTGCAGGCACCCTTCCACGCTGAAAACGAGCGCTGGGAAGGGCGAAATCGCCGCATTTCCCGCCTAATTATCTCCCCTCGCCCTGATTGGGCACGCCCACTAGAGGCCACGCCCCCTTAGTCCTAGCTATAAAAAACGCGCTGAACTACAAGCGAGTCAGATAACTAGGACCCTCCTGAGGCGCAGCCGGGAGTAGAAGGAGACAGAACTATTCACTGTTTTTAAAACTTAAAATACTGTATTTTTGTCACTTGGATTTTAACTCACTCACCCCTCCTGGGACACATCCTCTGTGTGCAGGCACCCTTCCACGCTGAAAACGAGCGCTGGGAAGGGCGAAATCGCCGCATTTCCCGCCTAATTATCTCCCCTCGCCCTGATTGGGCACGCCCACTAGAGGCCACGCCCCCTTAGTCCTAGCTATAAAAAACGCGCTGAACTACAAGCGAGTCAGATAACTTGGACCCTCCTGAGGCGCAGCCGGGAGTAGAAGGAGACAGAACTATTCACTGTTTTTAAAACTTAAAATACTGTATTTTTGTCACTTGGATTTTAACTCACTCACCCCTCCTGGGACACATCCTCTGTGTGCAGGCACCCTTCCACGCTGAAAACGAGCACTGGGAAGGGCGAAATCGCCGCATTTCCCGCCTAATTATCTCCCCTCGCCCTGATTGGGCACGCCCACTAGAGGCCACGCCTTCACCTATCCCCTTCTTCAAAACATGTGCATGTACCGGAAGCGCAGCGGACGAGCGCAGCGGGCGCGACGATTGCGCGCCGAAGGCGCGCATAAGGCAAGCTCGTCTGTGCTCGTCCGTGCCGAGACCGGGCCTAGGGCCACCCCCCCTATATCCCCGACTATAAAACTCAGACATTACAACTCGGAAACTCTCATGGGATTAAGACCCACCGGCAGAGATTGCCTTCAGCCCCAGTTTCATGCAGAAAATATCCCATATTCCTGCCCCTCCTGCCAATCAACCCTTAAACCTAAGCCGGCTCCAGACCATTCACATGAGTACCGCATGTTCTTGCTCAACTGCAGATCCCTGCCCAAACACAGGGCAGAGTTCGCATTATTGCTGGAAGAACGTATGCCAGACATTGTCTTCCTAACAGAAACATGGCTGGCCACAGATTCGGACCCCGCGGTAATCACAGCCCTCCCTCCCGGCTTCCAAATCATTCGGCAGGACCGCCCTGAGGGCAGAGGAGGAGGTCTAGCTATTATCTATAAAGACCAATTCCTCTGTCGAGTAATTCCGGAGACCATCCCTGACTGCGAGAGCCTAGCCTTCTGCCTCGAACTCTCCCCTAACACCTGCTTCACAGGTACTCTAATTTACCGCCCTCCAGGTCCTCCCAAACAATTCCACAATCTTCTCGCCTCGATTGTGGCGGAACGCGTCAGCACTTCCTCGAACTTCACCCTGTTAGGGGATCTTAACTGCCACTTTGACTCCACAACCGATCACATAGCCACTATGATGATAAATGACCTAGCAGCGCTGCAGCTAACCCAAATCGTTAGGTCCTCCACTCACGTCAAAGGCCATTTGCTGGACCCTGTGTTCAGGAATTGCGCAGATCTTACATCTAGCCTACCAATCCCCCTTCCATGGACTGACCATTTACTAGTCCCCTTCACCTGGACCACACTCAAACCTCCAATCATTAAACCCACAGTACGAATAGCCAGAGCCTGGTCCCGCCTTCCAGTCGACAAATGGATGAGCAAACTCGCTAGCAACCCTCCTCTCCATAATAAGGATCCACGCCTAGCTGACCAGTCCTATGAAGACTGGATCACCCAATCCCTTGACAATACTCTCCCCAAAAGAAAAACCACTCTAAAACGTTCCCACAAATCGGCACCATGGTATTCAGAGGCCCTTAGGGCAAAGAAACGCCTATGCAGGAAAGCTGAAAGGAAATGGCGTCTGGACTTCTCTCCAATAGGAAAAACCCAATACCGAACGCTACCTAAAGAGTACAAAGAAGAAATCAAAGCCACTCAAGCGGCATATTTTTCTAACAAAATCATGTCAGCCAAATCAAAACCTAGGGAGATTTTCCTAATAGTAAAATATCTCTCCAAGCTACCACCCAGCCCACCTGTAACCACATCCACAGAGCATTGCAACAATGTGGCAGCCTTTTTCCACAAAAAAATTGACAAAATCTACGCCTCCTCTCCCCCCCTGGCCACCTCCGTTCCAGCCTCGACTAACACAGTCTTGGCACACCCTACCTTACAGACTCCCACTACACTAGCTCACTTCCCCCCCCTGGAT
This sequence comes from Triturus cristatus, assembly GCF_964204655.1. NCBI lineage: Eukaryota > Metazoa > Chordata > Amphibia > Caudata > Salamandridae > Triturus > Triturus cristatus. Next base: position 163,867,335 of record NC_140587.1, read on the forward strand.
CTGGCATCTCTGGAAACTGTAGCCCGGAAAGTCAAATCTGGCTCCCCCAACGACCCAGCCCCACCAGACATTATAATGTCGGCATCTCAGGTCACCCTACCCATCATAATGGACCTCCTGAATGCCTCTATCTCCTCCGGCACGGTCCCTCCTGGATGGAAACGGGACATGGTTAAAGCACTGCTGAAGAAACCCAGTTTGGACCCATTAGACTTCAGCAACTATCGGCCAATCTCCCTGCTTCCCTGGCTGAGCAAGGTGTTGGAGAAATACATCAACAGCCTTCTGGTCACCTTCCTAGAAACCAACCAACTGCTAGACCCCACCCAGACAGGCTTCCGACCCAAGCACGGAACCGAGACCGCCCTCCTCAAGGTCACTGAGGAATCCAGGAAAATCTTGGACCAAGGAGGATCAGTGGCAGTGATCCTCCTTGACCTCAGCGCGGCCTTTGACACGGTCAGCCATGACATCCTGCTGAACCGTCTGTCTAATGTTGGCGTCAAGCACCAAGCTTGGCTATGGTTCGAGTCCTTCCTGAAAGACAGATCCTTTCAGGTATTCGACGGTGAATCAGTATCTACCAGCAGACCTTTAAGGTGCGGGGTCCCACAAGGCTCCTCTTTAAGCCCGGCGCTATTTAACATTTATATGAGGCCACTGGCTGAGGTTGTTCGTCCGTATGGAGTTAAGATCATCTCCTATGCGGACGACACCCAGCTGGTGGTCTCACTGGCACATGAGGCCAACATTCCCATGAGCGGGGGACTCTGTAAATGCCTTGAGGAAGTAAAGAGCTGGATGTCTTCCTCATCACTCAAGCTAAACGGGGACAAGACGGAGCTGATGCTTCTAGGTCCCGCGAATCCTAGCTCCTTCAATTCCCTGTGGCCACCCTGTCTGGGCACCCCCCCAACACCCAAGGACAACATCAGGAGTCTTGGGGTGTGGCTCGATAAATCCCTGTCATTCGACACACAAGCTACCAAACTTTCCGCCACCTGTTTTGGCCTTCTTAAAATGCTCAAAAAAATTCTTCATCTTTTACCCATGGAGGCAAAACAAGTGGCCATCCAGGGTCTGATCCAGTCCCGCCTGGACTTCAATAACGTCCTATACCTCGCTGCACCAGACTACACACTGCGGAGACTTCAAACAGTGCAGAACTGTGCAGCTCGGACACTGCTCCAGCTCCCACGCCGACAATCCGTCAGAGCTAGTCTGACCAGTCTACACTGGCTGCCAGTCCGCCAAAGAATCCACTTCAAAGCCTTGTGTATTGCCCACCTGGCTTTCTGGGACAAAGGCCCAATCATCACCCGCGACCTAATCTCTCACTACCATCCAAGCAGAAACCTACGGTCAAACCAGACTTTTCTGGCCACCGCACCCAGAATAAAAAGAGCCAGAGCAGGTGGTAGGACCTTCACCCATAACGCTTCCAAGCTATGGAACGCCCTTCCTCTTCATCTGAGAGCCAATTCTAATCTTACCTCATTCCGGAAACAGCTCAAGACTCTTCTTTTCAACTCCCCACAATAATTCTGGTAACTATCCCCGCCTCTGCCTATACATCTGTCGGTCCCTCAGTGCTTGGACGCCCCCGGGCATCAATTGCGCTTAATAAATCCACATACAAATACAAATACAAACCCCAGTGTACCTTGCAGGGGCAACCTAACCCCAGTGTACCTTGCAGGGGCAACCTAACCGCAGTGTACCTTACAGGGGCACCCTAACGGCAGTGTACCTTGCAGTGGCACCCTAACCCCAGTGTACCTTGCAGGGGCAACCTAACCCCAGTGTACCTTGCAGGGGCAACCTAACCCCAGTGTACCTTGCAGGGGCAACCTAACCGCAGTGTACCTTGCAGGGGCACCCTAACCCCAGTGTACCTTGCATGGGCACCCTAACCCCAGTGTACCTTGCAGGGGCACCCTAACCCCAGTGTACCTTGCAGGGGTACCCTAACCCCAGTGTACCTTGCAGGGGCACCCTAACCCCAGTGTACCTTGCAGGGGTACCCTAACCGCAGTGTACCTTGCAGGGGCAACCTAACCCCAGTGTACCTTACAGGGGCAACCTAACCGCAGTGTACCTTGCAGGGGCACCCTAACCCCAGTGTACCTTGCATGGGCACCCTAACCCCAGTGTACCTTGCAGGGGCACCCTAACCCCAGTGTACCTTGCAGGGGTACCCTAACCCCAGTGTACCTTGCAGGGGCACCCTAACCCCAGTGTACCTTACAGGGGCACCCTAACCCCAGTGTACCTTGCAGGGGCACCCTAACCCCAGTGTACCTTGCAGGGGCACCCTAACCGCAGTGTACCTTACAGGGGCACCCTAACCGCAGTGTACCTTACAGGGGCACCCTAAGGTTTCATAACACCATTCAAGATTGCATTTTACTTTTTCCAGTCGGATAGATCAGCCACTGCTAAATTCTTTTTTTAATGAAAGTGTTTACTTTTGCTTTCAACAGTCAGGTGGTGTGGCTCAGAGGACTATTTCCTTAATAAATAATCCAGTTACTTTGATTAAAGTTGAGAGTAACTGACGCTTCACATTTTACTTTTTTTCTCTAGCAAGTGTATTTTAAAATAAAAAAATAAAAAATCTTCATACATTTTGTGAGTCATACACACAGCAGTCAAACTTTGCAGTGAGTTATTTGTGCGCGGTCTCTGCTGCTCGTGCATCTGTAAAGCACAGTGTTGGAAACGGCCCTTTTTGCAGGGTTATCTCCAAACTTTTTGCTTCTTCCTCCTTTATTTTTTCTGACCCGTGGTTGTTGGCAATAGGACCCTGGGCACTTTACCACTGCTGATCAGTGCTAAAGTGCATATGCTCTCTGTATAAATTGTTATATTGATTGGTTATCCATGATTGGTATAATTGGTTCACCTGTTAGCCCCTAGTAAAGTGCACTGCGTGTGCCAGGGCTGGTGTTTCAAATGCTACTAGTGGGCTGCAGCACTGATTGTGCCACCCACAGGAGTAGCGCTAACATGATGTCTTAGGCCTGCTTGCAGTGCCTATGTGCAGTCCAGGACTGCCATGTCGACCTGGCCAGTGCACCCACTGACCAGGCCTTATCCTTCCCTTTCTGTACATGTCAGGCATCCCTATGGTGGCCCTAGGTACCCCCCTGGGCTGGGTGCAGTGTATCTGAAAGGTAGGGCATGTACTGAGGTGTGTAACAGGACACTGATTTTGACATCCTGGAGTACTTTCTGCAAACTCTTGAACTATTTTTAAAGTAACCTTTTTAATTGTATGTTGGTTTTTCTGTAGTATTTGGTCTTGGGAAGTTTTTAGTAAAGATACCTTATTTTTCTAAAACTGGTGTGGAGTAAATCTGTGGTGTTTTCACTGTGTTACTGTGAGTGTTGGTACAAATACTTTACACATTGCCTTTGATAGCCTAGACTGCTCAGGCCAAGCTACCTAGAGGGTGAGCAGGGGTTATCTTAACAGTGTATCCCCCCTTCCCTGACTAGAAGCAAGGGTCCCTACTTGGACAGTGGTACCTACCCTGCCAACTAGAGACCCCCAGATCTAACACACAGGAACAGATGTTCTGCTGAAGACTCCTGCTGCTAAACGGAAGAAGAGAACATTCCATGTGTGTGATGTCATTGCGTCTGAAAGCACGGAAGGCCTCCTTGGACGGCTGCGTGGCTTCCACACTGCCTTCTAAGGAGAGCGTTCACTTCTGTTTCCAAGAAGGATATTTCCTCACCGCTTCCTTGCACAGGAACCGCCCCAGGAATCTATGTTGGCTTTAAAGCCAAGCCTGGCCATTTTTGGTGACGCGTTCCAGCTCTCTGTTGGACGAACTCTTCAGTGAAGATCGTACAAAGAGCTGGAATATACACAAAGTGAGGTCATCTTATGCACCGTTTCCTTCACAGTAAGAACAGTGATGAAAGAAGGACACTCGGAGACATCCTTCCATTACAGCTCTGTCAAATCAAATGTGTTCTGCCAAACAAGTAGAAATATACCTTGCTAAAAATGCCTCCTGGATGTGACAGGGAGAGGGATTCAATCGCAAAGATCGTGTGGTGCGTGAACCCTTTCAGCAGCTGTCTTCTTGGCTCTGAGGGGCCTGCCAGCTCATATATAAGACGTCGCATTGTCAATTCTCTGGATTATTTCTCAGTTGTGTTTATTCGAGGTTCTGTGGGAAGCTAACAGAAGAACATTGCATGCAAACTTCTTCTTGAACTGTGTTGTATTACAGAAAGGGTTATGATTGATCACAAATGTACCCTGTAGTTAAGTTGAAGCTTCCTTAATGAAACTGATCAAATTCTCCTTCATACAAACCCATAAGTGCTTAAGAGACGGGTAGAGGGGCTATGAGCACGATGTGCTATTTACAATATATATTGCACGGCAGGTTTGTGTGGGACAAAATGGACAAATACTCAGCAAGATTTGGTGTGGAGCCAGTGTGTTTGCATAAGTGGTCATTCAATGCAAACTGGACTCACTAAATAAAATACAGAATGTGATTATCATCGCATAAGACAAATTTGATAATTTCTCCATCCTCCTCAAGAGCAGAGGAGGGCTGGCACAAAATGGCTGTGGAGTGTGAGGACACTCCTGGGACGTGAAATGGCTTTACTAGTGGGCCAGTTTACTTGACTTTTAAGGAACACCTCTCACACCATCATTCAACAAGCATTGACAAAGCCAATAAGTCTCACCAATGCAAGAGCTGTTGGCGATGCCAAAATGTTTTAGCTATGTTGTACACCAGTATGGCTGCTGTTCAGCATAGCTAAAAGTTAGTGCCGTATAGGAAGTGGAGTGTTGTAGAGTGGAGTGTTATGGAGTGTCGATAGAGTCCTGGAGTGCCGTGGAGTGGTGTACAGCTGGGTTGAGTGGCATGGAGTGTCATGGATTGGCGCAGAATGGAGTGGCGTAAAGTGTTGTGGAAGAAGTAGAGTGTCATAGTGGAATGGCGTGGAATGGCGTAGAGTGGCACAGAGTGCAGTGGCAAAGAGTGGAGTAGAGAATCAGAGTGGAGCAGAGTTTAATGGAGTAGAGCATCATAGATGGAGCATTGTGGAGGGGAGTGTTGAGTGTTGTAGAGGGGCCTAGGGTGAAGTGGCATAAAGTACAGTGGTGGAGAGTAAATTGTCGTAGAGTACATTGGTTTTGAGTAAGTGGTGTAGAGTGCATTAGCATATAGTATAGTGATGTAGAGTAGAGTGGCGTAGCATGTAGTGGCATAGAGTAGAGTGGCATAGAGCGGAGTGGTAAAGCATAGATTTCAGTGGTGTAGAGTGCAGTGGCGTAGAGTGGAGTAGTGCAGAATAGAGTGCAGTGGTGCAGAGTAGAGTGTTGGAGAGTGTAGTGCTGTAGAGTTGAGAGGTGTAGAATGCATTGGCATGCAGTGGAGTAGAGTAGAGTGATGCAGAGTAGAGTGGCATAGAGAGAAGTGGTGTAGAGTACAGTAGGGCAGACTAGAATAGAGTGGCATACAGTTCAGTGACAGAGTGCAGTGGTGTAGAGTAGAGTGTTGCAGAGTAGGAGATAGTGGCATACAGTTCAGGGGTGCACAGTAGATTGGCATAGAGTGCAGTGGAGTAGAGAGTAGTGGCGTAGAGTGGAGTGGCGTAGAGTGGAATGTTGCAGTGGATTATAGAGGTGTAGACCAGTGGCATAGAGTAGATTGTTTCAGAGTACAGTGCAGTGTCGTAGAGTGCAGTAGCATAGAATAGAGTGGTGTGGAGTAGAGTGGAGTGGTGTTGAGTAGATTGTGACGGCGTAGAGAAGAGCACCATAAAGTGGAATGGTGCAGAGTGGAAAAGAGTGGCGTATAGCGCAGTGGTGTAGAGTAGATAGCTTCAGAGTAGAATAGAGTCGCATAGAGTAGAGTGGCACAGAGAGGGGCGGAATGGAGTAGAGTGGCATGGAGTAAAGTGGTGTAGAGTAGAGTGGCATGCAGTGCAGTAGTGCAGAATAAATTAAAATGTCTTAGAGTGGACTGGCATAGAGTTAAGGGATGCAGAGTGGCCTAGAGTGTAGTGGCATACAGTACATTGGCATAGAGTTGAGTGGTGCAGAATAGAGTGTAGTGGTGCAGAGTAGAGTGGCATAGAGTTCAGTGGCAGAGAGTGCAGTACAGAGCAGAGTGGCGTAGAGTGAACTGGCATAGAGTGGAGTTGTGAAGACTAGAGTAGAGAGGTGCAGGGTAGAGTGGAGTGATGCAGAGTGGAGTGGCATAGAGTGGAGTGGCATAAAGGGCAGTGGCATAGAGTGCAGTAGAGCGCCATAGAGTACAGTGCAGTGGTGTAGAGTGCAGCGGCATAGAGTAGAGTGGTGTAGAGTTCAGTGGCAAAGACAGCAGTGTTACAGAGTAGACTGTCAAGTTGAGTGTAGTGCAGTGGTGTATAGTGGAGTGGCATAGAGAGCAGTGGAGTAGAGTACAGCCTTGCAGAGTAAAATGCAGTGGTGTAGAGTGCGTTGACGTAGGGTCCAACAGTGTATAATAGAGTAGCATAGAGTAGAATGTTGCAGAGTGCAGTGTAGTGGCTTACAGTGCAATGGTCTCAGGGTACACTGCTGCAGAGTGGGTTAGTTTGGGGTAAAGGGGTGTAGAGTGCAGTGGTGAGAGTATAGTAATGTGGCATAGAGTGGTACAGAGAAGAGTGGGTTAGTACAGCGTAGAATGAAGTGGAGTGGGGCAGATGGGAGTGATGCAGAATAAATTGGTTGAGAGTAGAGTGCAGTTTTGCAGAGTAGAGTAGTATTGAATGGAGTGACCTAGAGTGGAGTGGTGTAGAATGCAGTGGCGAAGAATGCAGCTGTGCTTAGTACAGTAGAGTGTATTGGCATACAATAGAGTGGTACAGAGTAAAGTAGAGTGGCACAAAGTGAAGAGGGCTAGGGTGGAGTGGTGAAGAGTGGAGTACAGTGACACTTTGTGGCATGGCATAGAGTGGAGTGGCGTAGTGTGGAGTAGAGTAGAGCAGAGCGTAGTGGTGTGGAGTGGTGCAGAATAGAGTAAGTAATTTGGAGTATACATGGTGTGGTAGCGCACTGCCATTACAGACAATGCATCTTCAATTAAAATGAGCATTACATTTGCACAGACATACAGTTTTACTGATAAAAGTATACAACACACGAACGATAATGTGAGGGAATGCCATCTTCTGGTGTATTGATCTTATTAAAATATTTGTTTCTATATTCTGAAATATCTGCACAGTTCATTTACAGACATTTACATTTTGCTGTGTGCCAGTAGCCAGCATGATTGTCATATACATCCTCTTACTTTGAAGTCAGAGAAAGTGAACGTGAATACCATGCTCCTTCAGAAGCCAGAGCCCGACATTTGACCTCTGTCTTTGAACGCACAGCAAATGTGGCAAGATAGGAACAAGATTTAAAGGCCTGTATTGGGGAAATAATACAGAATATAGGGTATGGGCCACAGAAGTGACGAACTCAAGCTGGACTGCCTAAAACTAATAAAGCCAGCAAATAGAAAGCAAGCAAATGTGAGTTACAAACCACAAGGCCAATAGTAAGCAATGGGCGGAGTGCATTCCCAAGGAACATTCTGAATGCCCCCAAGATGTCTCCAGCAAACCAGACCGCTGTGCTGACTGGTAGGCTTTGTTCTAAACGCCAGCCATCCTTCTTGCACACACATAACCTTCACTAAATGGCCTTTTTATTGATGTCCAGACTCCAAATTATCCTTTGCTGTACCCTAAAGATCAGAGAAAAGTTTTTAAAAAATAGTTCCTGTCAGAATTTTGCATCATCAGTATTTCAAAATGCCTCGTTTAGAATGTCTCAGGCATAAGACATATTGTTATATCCAATGCCAACTTTAGGACGCTGCGGCAGATGTGTGCTGCATTTTCCAATATCTTATGGGTTTAAAAGCACCTGCTGCAGAGTTTCTTGCAGTGCCCAGTAATATTCATGCAATAATAAAAATGTCAAGATAACTGGTGATTAATGTACCTGGAGAGATATGACTTGTCTTGTTACAATTTTGGTTCATAAAGTAGTGCAGAGCGTTAATGTGACTGATGCAAAGCAAGTGTAACATGCAGATCACGGAATTCTATAAAGCTCAGTGTCTACCTTTTTGCCACAGCAATTGTTTTGTTGTTTGCAGTTCATATGTTGCACTCCACCTAATATTGCACAGTTACCTATGAACTGTCATCCAAGAGCTGCATGCAAACTGCAAGGCACAGACTTAAAACCTTATGTTTTTCTCCAGTCTTTAGTTATTCTAATATATTTTTAAGGCTTCCTTCGAGGAGGAATAGATTCTTATTAGTAAAGCCAACCACGTCCACTATGTTAAGTTTTAAATCTTTAGTGTGTAATCCTCCAAACCAAGTACTCTTAAAATGTCCTGCCTACCAGCATGGATGAAATGTAACTCCTGCACCATGTAATCCTCACCATCTTATTTAACATTTTCTATACTTTGATTTACACACTTGTATGATTCATTGTCTCTGTATAATGTCTGTGTGATATAAAGTACTTGGACTCCCTGCATTATTATGGAGTAGCACTGTAACACCCCTCACCAGCCAGGCTAGCTTGAATACAGTGGCAAAGTGAGCAAGGGACCCACGTCTGGGCATACCCTGCCAACTTGGGGCGAACAAAGCAAACACAAGGAGATGATGGACAGAGCACTGAAACTTTTCAGACACTCACCCACAGTTACAGATCTGGGTTAAATCCATCATCATTCTTTAGCTCACTTCGCCACCCCAGTTCAGACCCAGCCATATGCAAATCAGTCTTGACCAGACGTGGGTCATTTGCTCACTTTGCCACTGGATTCAAGCTAGCCGGGCTGATGTGTGGTGTATCCCTTGGACCGGTCCCAGGATGCTTATTTCTGGTCCAGTGAAGACCTGGCTTGGCAGTTCGGGCTGGACTGCTCCCATGAGGAACAGGGTCAAGACTGATATGCTCGCATCACTGCTGCATTTTAACGGCACAGCACCGGGGCTGGCCAAAAAGGATGCCCAGGGCCATCATTGGTAGCGCTTTCACGCGCTACAAGATTGACAGCCCTGGGACCCACATACCCGCCCGGTACGTCGCGCGCTGCACCAACACTATGCTAGGTGGTGCGTGCAGCATTTGCAAGCAGGTGCGCTTGCACATCATACATCATACATGTGTACAGTGCTGCCACGGGCTACCAGTGCCGCGCAGCCGCTGCCACCCCAAGATAGTGCCGCCTGGGGCGGACTGCCCCTACCGTCCCCCTCTAGCTACGCCACTGTGAATATGGAAGATACGTTCATGCAGGGAACATTTGAGACCCATCCAGGTCGGCTGAGAGCTTGTGGTGACATCATATAATGTTAGACTGATTTGCATGAAAGCAGGTTTTGTGTGGCTGAGAAAGAGCTGTTCCCTCTGTCTCCCGAAAAGCCTACTTGCATGTAAGACGTTGCCTAGTTCCCTCTATAAAGCACAGCTTAGGGTCCCTACCATGGTTAATAGGATCCTGGATTCATTGCCCAATCTGACTGAACCAACCCTATGTCAGTGTGGTGCTGAGGTGAGCGCTGGTTCATGTAGGTGTAGGACTACAGTTGAACTATTAGGTTGTTGTTTAAGTGGCAGTCATAGCAAGGTATCCAGGGACTGACAAACACAGCTGACAGTGTTGTATTCCTCTGATGCAGGTTGCTAGGTACCATTCGAAATCAGAATGGCGTTTATAATGGCAAGAACCAATCATCTCCTGCCTGCTTGAGTGTGCCATTTGACGGTAATTTATAACCTTCAAAAATAAAAGATTCAATCCCAATATCATTATGCCACACATCCTTAAAATCACACACATTTTGACAAGCAGGGTGTTGTAGTTTTTTTAAATAGTTTATTGACTACCATAAGTATCTTTGGCCTCTGCCCTCTTCTTGTGCTGTGATGGGACACATGGTGGCACTAGTGTTAGAGTAGAAGACATTGAAAGCTGTGCAGAAAGTGCCTGTCCTGGATGAGCCAAGCCGGGTGAGGGTGGGAGGTACATTGAGACAATCGCCTTTGCTACACACCAGGTTATGGCCCAGTTCCAGATAGTGTCTCACACTTGTTCTCTAGACAGGATGTGGCCAGACTTTACCAATGAGATATACAAAGAAAGGAAGAGATAAGATGAATCACCTTTTTGAAATGTTTGTATCAGAACATGGCCGCTTCCTTCAGTAACTGAATCTGGGTGCAGTTTGTGCGCTTCGCTATCATTCGCCCGTCATGCATGTGGCTTACCACATAATTTGCAACTACATGTGAATGAGGAACACCACAAGAAGCGGGATAAAAGAGGATGATAAAAAGCCTCGCGCTGACCCTATGGTCCTTGAAACAGTAAGGCAAGTTGTGTTTTCAGTTGCTGCTTACTTTTTATATGAGTTACAGCCCTCTGTTTGATATCAGAGTCAGAACATGACAACACACACGATTTAGCAATCTGGTATTAGACCAGGGTGCTTTTGTGAGAGTAAAAAGGCAACTTGAGAAAAAGGTTTCAGTTAAAAAGTAAGAGTCTTTTCATGAGGTTGGGAGAGTTGTCCCTTTGGTATTAAACATGACAAAGGGGTTCATTTTGACAACTCTGTCTTCTAGCCAGAGCCATCACTCTTTGAATTAAGGCTGAAAAAGTAGGTATTGCTAGGTTTATATAGAAAGTGAAGCAATTGGGGGGGGAGGGGGGGGGGAGCAAAAGTTCTTTAAATCCCAGCCAACCAGCTACAATCTATTCCGCTGGTAATTCAGGGTCTGGTTTGAAGACTCGGCTTACTAGAGATGGATGGTAGTCACAGTGGAGGACCATAGGATGAACCGTGGGGCGAAGCTGCTGAAAGTTACCATAGCTTTCATATTTAAGATATCACTAGAGAACTAAGTCTACCACTGCTGGGGCTACATAGGAAATCTGCCAGTGTCTACAAAATCCCAGGTGAAAGTGTGAGCAAGTTATAAAAAACATTTTGAACATCACAAATCATATAATTAACATGAAAATAATGAGTTTGGAATGGCATGAAAAACAGTGGTGAAAGTATTCAGCTCCATTCTTGGTGGTGGGCGGGGGTGTGGGCTGAGGCACCTCCTTCACCTTACTTGGTATGTGCAAGTGCCCCAGCTCCTTGTCCAAATCCAAAACCCTTCGGTCCAAAGTTCTTGGCATAGCATGCTGTACGGGGGAAATAAAGCAGAAATATTGTTTAAGCTATAATAGCACTAGATGAATAGTGGGAAAAGAAAATGCACTGTCTTATGAATGTCCATGCTAGCATTTGGTCTATTACATTATATAAAAGGTAGTCCAGTGACTTGAATTAGGACTCATAAAATAGTTTTTATATTTTCTGGCACATAGCAAATTACAATTCGGAATATAAACCACTGACTGATCAATCTACAAAATAGTGCAGTCGTTATATCCATTTTGATTTATGAATGGGTAATTTTTCATTTTCACGAACTAAACTTTGTATCTTCAAAACTGAATTGATATTTTTCAAGAATTCATTTGTTTCCATCACAAATTGTTTTTTTTGTATATATTACTTGTTTTTGAAATTTCTTGTATAATTTATTTTGGCAGGAAACAATGCCATAGGTAATTTGCTACAAATTAAATTTGGGTTTAAATTCTTCTCTAAAATTCACCCAGCTATACAACTTACGTTAAGAGATCATTTGGAATAAGAGTGTTGATTGTCTATAAAAGATCATAAAAACTGATTTCAGATGCTCTACATCCACTACACCTATGGATTCTGAAACTCCTCAAACCATGGACTTACCAACACAATACAATTACTCACTAACACAGCATTTTAATATAAGTGGCACTAGGACATCTAACTCTTGCTATACATGGCGAGTATGAGGGATGATGACAGGGTTTGTCCTTGAATGTATCCACTCCACCTGCACTGCTTGTGTTGTCTTGCCCCGTCCCTTTTGATTCATATGCTCTGGGCTCTTGAACTAACCTTTGCAGTAGATTTCTCCATCCTTGTCTGCCAGGGTGGTGGATTCTAAGCTTTTTCCGCATTTTGCGCACCGGAAGCAGGCTTTATGCCATGACTGAAAAAGACAAGATGGTGAAGGAGTGAGAGAGAAAAACATGTGAAAGAACATCAGAAGATGATGGTAAGACCAAGGGAGAACTGAAATAGAGGACAGACTTAGAAGGGTTCCTCATTACAAGGAAAATCTATTGAGGCCTCTTCTTTCAAAGTGGCAGAGGTTTACAATTTAAGCTTGACAAAACTGCATGAACCACTAGGCACCTTTAATCAGCATAATACGTCTTCTATAAAAAGGTATCAGTATTTTTAGTTTGAGACATAAAATTATTTTGGTTGCACATTCACTTCACATGGTGCAAGGCTTGTCCAGGAGTTCATCTTTATGTTTTGTGTGGACAGTGTGTAACACAAAATGTAATTGCTTCTTGGTACTAAATCGGAGGCAGCATCTATTATTGTAGCAGGCACATAAATGTCGCATTGATCCACCTGGTAGTGGCTATGCATTGATCACTCTGAATCGGCATAATGAGCTAAGCATCGGTTGCTAGTGTACCATATGCAATAATATAAAACTCGCCACTACAAATTAGGATATTCAGAGAATTAACACAGGGAAAACATGTAAAGGATGCTTATCAAAATAGGTTTGTAAAACAAGGGCGGTAGATTGCATGTCTGGAAGATATCTGACGGGACCACCAGAACAGGAGAAACGTGTCAGTGTTTGGACTGAATTAAAGGATGATGCTGCGTTGGGAATGTCCAGGAGCAGTTTGGTCTAGAGTAAGCAAGCAGCATTGGCTCTAGGCTGTGGGTTCCATCATGCACTATTCAGTCTGAATGTGGACATCTCTAAACAATGTAATCTTGGACCAGGATGATATAAGTGAACTGGTGTACTATAACAGCAGGCTCATCAACATGCTTACCAGTGCACTGAGAACAAAGTAAGGCATGCCTTTGTGGCGAAGGAAGTGTGAAGTCCAATGTAAAAAACACATGTATAGTGGAGTGCATACTTCTCATTTTGTAATATGTCTATGGCGTTGACAGAATGCTGCATGAAACAAATTGGGCAGCACCATGCAACATTTAACGATGGAACAGTGCTGAGACCACCACCTTCATTTTACCACTTAGACAACTATTATTGCAAACCCTGTGACGTTAGTGGCAGGAGGCTAGTAATATAGTGCTTAATGTTCAGTCTTCGGCCTCTCCCTCCCAGCTAGTTCTTAATTCCATTTGAGATAGATGCCTTTTTGTTCACTAAAACAAATCAAGTTTAGTATCTCAGGTAAAAGCCATCCAATAATCATAACAAGCAATAGTACAATTTGGGAACACATTTATTAAAAGAAATCAATAATCCTTTATAAAAAGTTTAAATGATCTATCTATTTGAAAGAGCACAATGTGCGCATGTCAGCTGTTCGTTTGTCACACAGCCCTCTTTTTTATTTGCAGTCTGGCACTTATACTCTTGCATTTGTTTTGAAGCAAAACACAACAAATAAAACCTACAAGATCCATGATTGGAGCAGATGAGGGGAACACCTTTGACTTCACCAACGCAAGAATGGCCCACCCACCTGCTGGGTCATTCTCCTCCCAGTCAATGTGCTGCCCATAGAAGGCGGAACCTGTGGAGCGATGGGTAACATACCTGTGGTGGAGGGTCCTCCACACAAGAATCTTACTGGAGAGGGAGAGAGGCCAAGTTAGCACTTTGCAAAGAGGCTGGAAAAGGTTTAAAGAAACTATGCAAAATTGAGGGTTTCACCAATTTGCAACTTTTCATATGCCTGACCGGAAGAGAAAAAAAACAAGGAAAACTAGAACCCATCCATGTGAATGTATTGACCTAAAACATGCACTCCAACAATGACGAACAAACCAAGCAGGAAAATCTGCCTGAAAAAATATCAACAGGAAAAAACATGGTCAAAATCACACTTATTGTAGGGTTGTACGGAGTCATTATTGCAACTTCAGTACTATCATAACAAAGTTGGATTCATAGTAATATTTTTGAATTGCAATACTTTTCGTTTATTATTTTGTGACATTTTGAATGGAATTATTTATTAGTTACGCGGTACTATGTTTTGTTTGTATCACTTTCCCATAAAGCAACACTTTTTTTTAATCTCGGGAGCTAGGGCTACATTCATGGACACACCCAGTGTAATGTCTAAGTAAGTAAGGAGCTTTTAGAAAATAACATCACAGTGAGGGTGACCCAAACTTCCTTCACTGGAGCCACACTGCAATGGCAGCCAATGATACTATGAAAAAGAATATAAAATTGCAAATGACTAAGGAAATCAAATGCAATGTAGGAGGTCAGTCTAAATACTTCTAAGATACAGGAAATGAGTACAATACAGACCTTAAATAATAAAGTCAGTATACATACAAAATTGAAAAATAACACTAAACGGTATAGTCTTTCTGGTAAAGAGTTATATGAGCGGAAACCACCCCAGAAAAATCTCCGCAATTTTACAGTGTGACCGAAGTGAGCAGGGGTTCAGTACAGCGATTTAGGAAAAAAATAATGGTACTAAAAGCAGACACGAATATGACCCACTGACAGGAAGAGGGCATTCTGGGGATTCATATGTGGTAAATAATTTAATTACCGGGACTTAATTTGATACAGAAACATAATAAAAATAGCTCAATAAATAAGAGGCAGAATCCGTGGTATTAGAGGTTCGGAATGGGCTTTATTCCAATGGACGATTCGAATCGGTTGCTCCAAGTTCCATCACCACGAAGGTTCAGGAAGTGAAGTACATACGTTATTGATAATTAATCACTTTTATACAATAGGCATTACAGTGAAGCGAATGCAAGAGGCGTAACAATTGATAGTGTGGATAAAACATACATACGTAGCAAAAGTAGGTGTAACTGGGTGTGACTAAAGAACGTCATCAGGTGTGATGTCATAATAGGGTGGTTCCATGAAAGAATTTCGCAATGTCAGCAGAAATACTTGGCAGAAATGCGCGCACAGCAGCATGACGTATGATTGACGTGCAACTAGGGGGTGAAGGGGACTTGACATTTAGCTCTACATGTGGCGACAGATGTCTGGAGGGTCAAGTCAACCTAATCCCAAATCATATCTAACATCCTATGTTTAAAGAACTATGTTATCCAAAAGAGAGGTCTCTTAGAGTAGAATCTTATTCTATACTGACTATACTGACTGTTAGTGCGTGTACAAGCGTCTAAGTGTCTACACTAGATGCGAGGGCAGGAATCTTCCATAGTAACAGGGTTATGAATTACTTGCATAAAGACAGAGAAACCGGGCCTTTGCTCGGTAGCTGGAAGAATGTTTACTTAAACTACTAGACAGGAATGCATTGGGCAGGGAGCGGAGCAGATAATTTCGAAGGTGAAATACAGTTTCTTGGCAGGCAACAGGCTGATGTCAGGCATCGTGAGCCGCGCAGGGAATGAGACAAAGTTCATGGTCACAGATGCAGGCTCAGACTGGAGCTTCAGAGGCAGAAAGCAAGAAAAGCTTGATGACAGAATCAGGGCCTACTTGCCTGGACTGTAAAATGGCATAAGTGAACCATATAAAGCCGGTGGCCTTTCATACTTAGGAATGGAATATCCAGTCTATTCATGGCGGATCTGAAAGAGGACATGTTAACGGTGGACGCACATGTATTTGCGTCTTCATAACTGGAACTGGAGGGAACATACATGTACTTGTGATTCATACATGAAACCGTTGGGGTCCAAGATAGGGGACATAACTGATCAGAAAAATCCATATTTCCACATTCCCTCCTTGTCCCCTACTTGCCCATCAAGAGATATCAATCTTCATCAATCCATTGATCTGTTCATATAGCATCATTTGTTCTTCTTTTTTCTTCTGGGACGAATGAAATCTTGGTGATGGAATACACGATGTGGCACACAGACCACAAATCGCTGGTCCACATTGTAGGCATAGACAGCAACTGAATAATATGAGAAAGCCAATACCTAGGAAGGATAGGACCTTCCATCCAAAGGTAGATAATACACTCCAAAACCAACCGGACCAAGTCCAGGTGCCTGGATTCTGGTGTATCTGGCTTACAATCTTATGAAGGCGGGTTATGGCTTTATATACAGACGGCGAATTTTCTGGTATGAAAATGCAACAACTTGATCCGATGACCCTACAAGCTCCGCCCCTATCGGCCAGGATGACGTCAAGGACAAGACGATTTTGAAGCACAACAATCCGCATAGCAGACTGCTCTTCTGTTAAATTGCCTAAGGCGGAAATAGTTTCGTTCACTACTGCTTCAAGGGTTCTAGTTAATCTACGTATCAACTTACTATTAGTAACGGTACCTATATAGGGAAAGAGACCTTTATTGAAATCTGTGTATTTTTCCCATGCTGTTTCAGTGTAATCGACTATTGGGAGATCTCTCCTTTCTCTATTGTGTACTAAATGAGTATTTCTGTGATAATCAGGAGGAGCTAGGAAAACAGGTGGTAAAAGGAATCCAATGTAGCAGGTACCATCCCAATCTAGTGGCAAACGTATGTATGCCGTCTGACCACATATGAAATAGGAATGGCGGGAAGCTCTAAATGTAGACTTGCCCTGATCACTAAATTCTATTACAGTGGTGCATCTACTATGGCCCATATGTATGGAACCATTCTTTCTTACACATAATTCACCTTTTACTGGAAATACTGACATGGCGGATAAAATTGGAGTAGCTTCGGATTCGACATTTAGGATCATAAGATTAAGCGTAAAATTACCTAATCCATATACTTCATTTTCTAGATCAGTTCCTGTTCTCTTGGGAAGTCCCTCCTTGTTAGGGTAGCAGACTTTAAGTAAAACTAAGTTCAAATTTCCCCATACCCAGTTGTCTTGATAAACTGCAGAATTTGAATCTAGGGAATTAATTAAACTAAACCATGCTCCACAGGAGCCGTTGTGTGTGAATGGGTATGGAAAAAGAGGTAGAATTCCTTTATAATTCTGATAGGGAGGGAGTCGGCCACATATCCAACAATTTGTAGCATTGCTAACCTGATGGGAATGATGTAACATACTAATAAACGTATTATTGCGCAGCGCAAATCTATAAGACAACTCATGCGGAGGTAATTCACTAAAAGAATGTTCAGCAGTAACATTATAAACATGTCTAGAAATAGGATAATATATGTGCAACAATATACTTGCAGTAATTATTAAAAGACTTAAGAAAAACAAAATTAATAACGTCACTGTGCAATGACTACGCAGTGATTTACAGTATGCATGTCGTTTCAACATTTTTCGGGTTTTTTCTCTATTCAGGTCTAAGGGATACATGTCAGAGACAAATTCAACCGCTTCACCTTGGAGAGGACTTAAACAATCAAATTGCCCGACTGATTAGACCTGAGTTTTAGTTTATATTGTTCGTGATTACTAGATTCAACCAAAGGAAGTTTTGAGTCAATGGGTGAAGACACACAAGGTGTGGTATTTACATCCGATGGTAGTCCATGAAATTTCTTGATATGACTTGAATGTACCCAGCCTTTCCTGCCTTCGATCTTCACGGCTGTCCTTGTGGTAAGCAAGACCAGTTGCGGCGACCTCCACCTAGGATCCAGCTGAGTCTTTCGATCAAAGTTCCTCACCAAGACCAGGTCCCCCGGAACTACGTCATGGGGTTTCACCTCAGTGTTGTCAGGAAAAGCTGCAGCTACCTGTGAACGACAAGATTGTAGTGCAGACATCAAGGAAGCCAAATAATCTGTCAGCATATTACAGTCAATATCAGTTATTTTACGTGGTATAGGCGTCCCCCACATATTTGGTGGTCTGCCAAAGATCACCTCATACGGGGATAGCCCTGTTCGAGAGTGTGCTACCATTCTCATGTAAAAGAGTGCAACTGGTAATGCTACTACCCAGTCAACACCTTTCTCTCTGCATATTTTGGACAATCTAATTTTCAGAGTTTGATTATGTCTTTCCACGAGACCTGCTGCCTCGGGGTGTCGGACACAGTGGAATTTCCACTGATAACCTAACAAAAGTGAAACGTGTTTCATTAGTTCGGATGAGAACGGCTGGCCGTTATCTGAGTAGACAACACGTGGTAAACCGTATCGTGGGAAGAATTCTCGAACTAACTGTTTGGCAGTAGTCGGGGCAGTGTAATCTGAAACCGGGTATGCCT
Organism: Triturus cristatus; assembly: GCF_964204655.1. Taxonomy (NCBI): domain Eukaryota; kingdom Metazoa; phylum Chordata; class Amphibia; order Caudata; family Salamandridae; genus Triturus; species Triturus cristatus. The sequence continues at coordinate 163,885,634 of NC_140587.1, forward strand.
CTGTCCAACGGGAAAGAGCACAGACAACTACGAGAACATATTTGAATCCTCGACATCGTTCCATCTGGATATAATCCATCTGGAGGATTTCAAAAGGGTGATCAGGAGGCTGAAATCCACCCTGTTCTACGGGAATGCTTTTTCCTGGGTTGAACTGACAACAGATCATACAGGTACGAACTTTTTGTTTAGCTGCTGCTCGTAAATGTTTGTTGAACCAAATGTGTTGAATGCTGTCTAGCATAGCTTTTTCTCCTAGATGTGCTGGACTATGGACAGTGTTAATAATGACTTGGACCATTGAATCAGGAAGGAACCACACAGATTTTTCCTTTGTCAACCATCCTTGATCCGTTTGGATCCCTCCTAATTCAGTCCATTTCTTTATTTCGTCTGGAGTAGCATGTGTCTGTATGTCAATTACGTCAAGAGCGGGATCCTTAACCATCATGCAATGTGTTGGCGTCGGGACTATTGTCTTTGTCATGTCGGATGTTTGAGTTTGAGCAGTCTGTTTAGCTGTTCTGTCAGCTAGATCATTGCCTTGAGAAATGGTATCAGTAACTTTCGTATGAGCTTTACATTTCATAATTGATATTGCAGTGGGTAGATGTATTGCGTCTAATAAGGCATGAATGAGGTGTCCGTGCTGAATGTGGGCACCGTGAGAAGTTAAATAACCTCTCTCTCGCCACAGCACGCCGAAGTCATGTACAACTCCGAATGCATAACGTGAATCAGTGTATATGTTAACTCTTTTATTTGTGGCTTGAATACAGGCTTGTGTCAGAGCGACGAGCTCTGCTGCTTGAGCGGACAAGGTATTTATGCAGTTTGTTTCAATGATTTCAGTATCTGTTGTGACTGCGTAAGCGGCCACTAATTCTCCTGTACTTGTTCTCATACATGAACCATCTACATACAACGTTAGGTCTGGGTCTGACAATGGGACGTCTGTCAAGTCTTGTCTGGGTTTCGTTGTGATAGTGATAACTTCAATACAATCATGAGCTAGTGGGTCTGTTCCGATTACGGGTAAAAGTGTGGCAGGATTCAATGTGTTACAACGTCTGATTTCTATATGTGGCTGAAACAATGTTAATTCATACCCTGTAAGTCGCGCTATGGTCAAATGTTGTGTTTGCGTTCGATTCAAAAGAACCTCTACTGCATGTGGTACTTGAACTGTCAATGGATGTCCTAATACTATGGCATCGCTTTGTCTGATTGCTAAGGCTGTTGCTGCCACTGATTTCAGGCATGCAGGCAAAGCCTGAGCTACGGGATCTAATGTACTAGAAAAATAGGCACATGGTTTGTGTGATCCTGCTTGTTCCTGTGTGAGTACTGACAAGGCAGTACCTTCGCGTTCTGTAACAAAGAGTGTAAACTGTTTATTGTAACATGGTGTTGCTAAAACCGGTGCTTGGCATAAGGCTTTCTTTAGGCTTTCAAAAGCTTGTGCATGTTCCTGAGTCCAAGGGAGAACAGTCGATGTGGCTGCCTCCTGTGTTGTCAATTGAATGAGTGGTTTTGCTAGAAATGCATACTGAGGGATCCACTGCCTACAATATGAAGTGAGGCCTATAAAAGCCCGCACCTCCTTTTGTGTCTTGGGTATTGGCATGTTAGCTATTAACTGAATGCGGTCGGGTGTAAGCTGCCTTCCCTCCTTGGACAGCGAGTGTCCAAGATAAACAACTCGCTGGACACAGAATTGCAGCTTAGAAGGGGACACCTTGTGCCCTTTTTCGGCTAGAAATTGTAAAACTGTCAGTGATGCTTTCTCACATTCAGGTTCGCTTCTAGCGGTGATCAGCAGATCATCGACATATTGAAGCAGGGCAGTGTTTACTGGCATGTGGATACTGTCGAGTTCTCGTTTCAGTGCTTGGCTATAGATGCTGGGGCTTTCTGTAAATCCTTGAGGTGCGCGTGTGAATTTAAAGCTTCGTCCATTTAAACTAAATCCGAACAAGTATTGGCTTTCCGGATCTATAGGGACGCTGAAAAAGGCATTCTTGAGATCAATTACAGTAAAGAATGTTGCTTCGGAATCAATAGCTGTCAGTAATGACGAGATATCTGGGACCACAGGGAATTGTGGCACAATGCATTTGTTCAATTCGCGCAGATCAATAACCAATCGATATACTGGCGGGGCCTTTGGATCTGTTCGTTTAAGAATCGGAATTATCGGGGAATTACATACATTGGAGTCTGTTTCCACAACCACTCCTTGGGCAATGAGCTCGTCAATGATTTGTAGTAAAGCCACTACAGCATCTGGTGGTAACTTGTATTGTCGCATTCGTGGTAGTACCACTCCTGCCTTTAATGTAACTCGATATGGTGTAATATTCATGCAACCCACATCAGTAGGGCCTTGTGCCCATAAATGTGTAGGTAAAGTCTGCAGTCGAGGATCCATGTCTCGAGACACATAGTGACCTTTGAAATCACGTAAAAACAATCTTACTCCTTCCGGAGAACAACATATTATAGCTCCTAGAGCTTTCAGTGTTTTTATACCTAACAAGTTTTCTGGACATGATTTAGTAAGCAATAAATCTGTAGTTCTGGTCAAGGGTCCTATCGTAAGTGGAAGAGGCTGTGATACTTCATTAACAATAGGTTTTCCTGAAAAACCAAGGGAAATATTCTGTGAGCTTGAGAGGGGTGCCCCTGGAACTTCACTGTGTTTTATTGTTGTTCGACTTGCCCCTGTATCAAGTAAAAATTTTCTATCTTGGCCTAATAATTCACTATGTACATAAGGCCCTTCTTGGTCTACAGGGACCTCGATAAGGGGTAAGTCAACTTCCCTCTCTAGGCTGGTTCATGCGTATCGTTGATAATCAGGATAATCATACTGTGCGGTCTGGTACAGCTGTCGTGTCGTGGTTTGTGTGGCAGCAACCGGCAGCGCTGGTGCAGCTGGCACAAACTGTATAGACTGTTGTGGAGCTGGCATGGACTGTGCATGCTGTGGTGCTCCTTGTTCATTCTGATCCTGTCTAGGTGGCCGTGGTCTTTCTTGTGTTTTACCTGTGGCGATATTACGCTTCAGGACTGGGCAATCGTGTATGTAATGTCCTGGCTGTTTACAATAGTTGCATGTCCCTTTTACAGGTCCTGCTGAATCACCGGAATGTGTCGTACCCTTTTTATGTCCTTCAGCTGGAACTGTCTGAGAGACTAGCATTTTCATTTTCGTGTCTTTCATGCGTTTCTGTTCATGTTCTTGTTCCTCTCTAATTCTATTGTAATGGTACTGTAACATTTGTAACATTTGTGATGGGGTATTACCTTGCCAGGTACTCTCGAATTTTAATACTCTATTCTTCACCTGGGGCAAGGAATTTTCAACTAATTTTGTCACAAACAGATGTGGGTATGACTCGCTACTTGCTTTTATACCACTATTTATACCAAAACATTTTTCGAATCGGGCATAGAAATCACTAGTGTCTTCATCTTGCTTTTGTTTACAGGCTGAGATTGCACCCCAGTCTTCCTTTTTCGTGGTTAATAAACGTGGCAGTACCTGTACTAGTAAACCTGGTAGTGCTTTAGTTTTGTCCCCAAGTCCCGAACCTGGACCTCGGGCCCTTTCTTCATTTTCTAATGCTGTCCAGTCTATCTTTTGGTCTCCCACCTCCCACTCTTTTTCCTTGAGTTTTTCATAAATGCCAGCAGGCATTAATACCTTTAATATTGTCATAATGTCGGGATAGGTATACTCTCCCATGAGTAACATGTCTTTAATTTCTCGGTGGAAACCCGCTGGGTCTTTGTCATGACTGGGTACCACTTTCTTCATTTCTAACAATTCTATTTTCGATATGGGCGTATATACAAATACACGTTTAAACTGATTGTCCTCGCCCTTTATTGGGTGTACTTCTCGTAAGGGATTCTGTCTGTCCATGTAATACATCGGTCTTTCCTTGATGGGCAGTGAGACATGTTCTGGACATACAAAAAGAATGTACTGCTTTCTTGATTCTAGTATTTCTTTAATTAGCTTAGTACCTGAACCTCTCCATCTATTCGTGAGTAATTCAGTCAATATATCAGGTAAGGGACCAGGATCTGAATGTTGGCTTTTATATAGTATAAGAAGTTGTTGAATCATATAAATCCCAGCTAAACGCTGTTCATCTGGGGTGAGGTTCAAAAATGTGTGTGCTACTGTATCATCACCATATTTTCCGGGACTGTCAACCCAATGAACGGCTGACCTGGCTAATTCTTGTTCATCCATAGAATCGAGTAAATGATAACCCCTTCGTTCTCGCAGTAATTTGTCAGCGGCTTGGAACGAATGCTCGGGGGACCTTATATTTATTATAGGTGTTTGGAAATTCCTGTTATTATCTGGACATATCGGACGTATCGGGTCAGTAAAACATCTAGTACTATTACAAGATCTTCCTCTACCTACATAGGCTATGGTTTCTGACTGTCCTGTGGGCAGTCCTGATCCTTCCTCCTCCTCGTTTTGTTCAAACTGGTCTACCGCTAATCTCTCTTCGTGTAGGCGTTCTATTTCTTTACGGATCTTTCTGCACATGGCTATTATACATTTTTGCTTATCATGTCTCCCTTCTGATATATTCTGGCTCCATCTAGTAAGAATTTGCATTGCTTCCGGGTCTACCCCCGGTCGGTCTTGATTTCTGATCACACAATTTATGAGGAAACGTAACAGTTCCCCCTGTATTTCCACTTTCTGGTATTCCATAGCTCTGTTAATACATTCAGAATCTCGCCCTGTTTGGACAAAATGATATATATTATCTAGATGCATAGTCATTCCTGGTAACTTCCCTAAATACACCGCGGCTCGTCTGATACGTAATGATGCCATGATCATTTCGTCCTCTTTGCCGGGCACAGGGTCATATCTACAATCTACAAGAAGTTCCTTAAGCGTGCGGGCATTTATGAGTTTGGGGGTACGTGGATGTGCGGACTCTTGAAAAGTAAGTTTATTTATTCTGGGTGGCGTAGAAAAAATGTTGGTAGCACCTCCCGTAGCACCGTCTGGGGTATCGGGCGTGAAAGGATTCGTAGAACGCGATACAGCAACTATAGGTGTGGGCACAGCTGTGGAAGCAGCTGTAGGAACAGATGTGGAAACAGATGTGCTTGCCGGAACTGGTGTCAGGATTCGTTGTTGTAGAGATACAGATACAGGATCTTGGCGTTGAACCTCCCCGGCAGACGGTCTATGTGGGGCGGGGTTAGCATACTCAGGAGCTGCGTCATCTAAATATGAGGAAAGAAAAACATCTTCTGCTGTTCTAGGATGCCCCTTAGGATGTGCTTTTATTGGAAATAATGGGGGTGGCAAGTCTTTTGGTATCTCTGGAGTAGCCTTAGGTAATCCCTCGGCCAGAAGGGGATACATACCCTTCATAAGGGCATTTCTTTGTCTGTCTACTTGTTCTGATTTCACTCGTGTACCTTCTTCAATTAATAGATTTTCTCGGACTTTATTTGAATTCTCTTTACTCTTCTCTTCCTGTCTACGTGCTTTTTCTGTACGTCTATACGATTCTTTACGCCATAATTCAATGGCGTCTTTCTGTGATTGTCTAGCTTTCTTTTTCCATAATTCTTCCTCTACTTTCACGATGCAATCTGCATCCCAGGTCCCAGCTGCGGGCCACCTCTGACTTTCTGGTAATTCCTTAGTGTAGTCTACCCATAGATCAAGAAATAATATGGCGTCTAGGCCATGTTTATGATACATGAAGTACCCTGGAGTGTCCCTAGGAGGAATGGGAACAGCTTCTTCGAGTACCCCTTTTCTAGTTGTGATCTGTCTTAATTTCGAAAAGAGCGGCATATTGAGAACTGATCTGGTACTTGATTTTGAACAAACTTAATACAATAAAACACGATAATGAACAGTCATTCACACCACAATATGCAGAACGTATTAAAAACATTTAACATTTAACATTTAACTGAGCAACGATGATGATGACGATCTAAGGAAACTTAATCACTAAACATAATACTCGGCATTAACTGAATTATTCTGAATTTATATACTTGATATACTAGATATACTGCTAAACAGTACAGATACACTGCTAAAACAGTGCAGACCGGATTTGTGTACCCAAACCCGTCTGGACCGGCACAACTTATGTGCACGCCAGAACGCCTCCCCAGTAATGGTACTCACCGGGTAGCTCGGAACGGAAGGCCTCGGAACGGAACTGAACTGAACTGGACCGGACTGGACTCGACTCGACAACTTCGGACACTTCTGAGCTTCGGAAACCTGGTGGGCCTCTGTATACCTCGGATCTTGCTCTCTCAGCTAGGCTCTGGTCGGGATACTTCGCACTTCTCACCGCCTCGTCTGGGTGTTGATCGCAGCCTCAGTCGCCCCCGCTTGACCGGAGGGAGATACAGGAAATCCTGCTGGTACGCGTTGTTGTCCGTCCAGCTGTGGCAGGAGACCGGGCCTGCAACGCACCGCCGGCGCGTGAGATGAGAAAGTGTCCCTGTTCGGGCGCCATTCATGTGGTAAATAATTTAATTACCGGGACTTAATTTGATACAGAAACATAATAAAAATAGCTCAATAAATAAGAGGCAGAATCCGTGGTATTAGAGGTTCGGAATGGGCTTTATTCCAATGGACGATTCGAATCGGTTGCTCCAAGTTCCATCACCACGAAGGTTCAGGAAGTGAAGTACATACGTTATTGATAATTAATCACTTTTATACAATAGGCATTACAGTGAAGCGAATGCAAGAGGCGTAACAATTGATAGTGTGGATAAAACATACATACGTAGCAAAAGTAGGTGTAACTGGGTGTGACTAAAGAACGTCATCAGGTGTGATGTCATAATAGGGTGGTTCCATGAAAGAATTTCGCAATGTCAGCAGAAATACTTGGCAGAAATGCGCGCACAGCAGCATGACGTATGATTGACGTGCAACTAGGGGGTGAAGGGGACTTGACATTTAGCTCTACATGTGGCGACAGATGTCTGGAGGGTCAAGTCAACCTAATCCCAAATCATATCTAACATCCTATGTTTAAAGAACTATGTTATCCAAAAGAGAGGTCTCTTAGAGTAGAATCTTATTCTATACTGACTATACTGACTGTTAGTGCGTGTACAAGCGTCTAAGTGTCTACACTAGATGCGAGGGCAGGAATCTTCCATAGTAACAGGGTTATGAATTACTTGCATAAAGACAGAGAAACCGGGCCTTTGCTCGGTAGCTGGAAGAATGTTTACTTAAACTACTAGACAGGAATGCATTGGGCAGGGAGCGGAGCAGATAATTTCGAAGGTGAAATACAGTTTCTTGGCAGGCAACAGGCTGATGTCAGGCATCGTGAGCCGCGCAGGGAATGAGACAAAGTTCATGGTCACAGATGCAGGCTCAGACTGGAGCTTCAGAGGCAGAAAGCAAGAAAAGATTGATGACAGAATCAGGGCCTACTTGCCTGGACTGTAAAATGGCATAAGTGAACCATATAAAGCCGGTGGCCTTTCATACTTAGGAATGGAATATCCAGTCTATTCATGGCGGATCTGAAAGAGGACATGTTAACGGTGGACGCACATGTATTTGCGTCTTCATAACTGGAACTGGAGGGAACATACATGTACTTGTGATTCATACATGAAACCGTTGGGGTCCAAGATAGGGGACATAACTGATCAGAAAAATCCATATTTCCACAATTGATTAGAGATTGAAAAAAAGCCACTTTGATCTGAATTTAGAGACCATGTTACCCAACCATCTATCCTCCTGGTGAAAGTACGGAGGGGAAAGGTCACAACGGTTTGAAATTTACAATTTACATTTATGTTTATCACAGGCCCTCGGCATCCACAATTGGCCGCAAGAACAACTGCTCTAAACCTGCTCACCACACTTTAGGAAAAGGCCTGCAGCTCGGTATTTGAATGCGATATGAACAAACGCACCGAGGGAGAAGTGAGGGTACATTGTGCAATGAGAGACAAGCTGGCCGCATCACCGAGACAGGGGCAGGTCTCTGGACCAACCATGAGCCGGACAGCAGATGTGAGGTGGGCTGTCCAGGTTATATAAGCAGATGTGCAGGACGGGCCAGTAGAAGGAAATGGAGCCTGGGGTCAGAGAGTGAATAAACTAGTGTTCCACAAAAAATGCCAGTGTTTTTTGAGTTTGACATGGTATTTTTAACAGGCATTGTCACCTAACTAGAACATCATTTTAAACGTTGGGTTTTCCATTGAATTTCTTTGTTTGTTTTTTATGTAAAGTTAGATCTAATTACCCAACCTAACTATAATGTCACCAGCATGTGGCAGACAGGCCCTGCAGCCAACCCCATCAGGGATGGTCGACACCTCCCACCTCCGCCCGCACCTGTGCATGGCCAGCCAATGAGAGCGCTCATCATCACATAAAAGGGTGTCATTTTAAATAATGCAGGTTTACTGGCTTTCTCAAGAGATCATCACATGAATATATAAAAGGCAGGCCTATCAGCTTTGTCAAGAGGTGACCACATCAATATACAAGGCAAGCCTATTGCCTTTGTCAAAGGGTGATCACATCAGTATACAAGGCAAGCTAACTGGCTTTGTCAAGGGGTGACCACAGCAATATACATGGCAAGCCTATTGGGTTTGTCAACATTAAGACACGTGTTACAGTCTTTCACTTACACGTCTCAGGCCACATAATGCATCCTTAAAAAGGGAGTGCCACAATCCTCAGCTGAAGAGAAAAAGCTCCAACTCAAAGTCCGTGTCCCTGTGCCCTGCGTCCTGAAATGGTAGCCACAACATTTTTCCTCATGTAAAGGCCTGTCAGTCACAGAGCCAATCAGATTGTTCTATTATTTAAAATTGCGTACCTGTGGGACTCCCAGAAAAGTCCTGCAAACCCAAACTTTCAGATATACATACATTTTTAACCTTAATTTCTCAAAAACTATTGAACAGACTTGCACCAAATCCCACAAAATCACGCTTTGTGTGAATATCTAGCGTCCTGTAAAGTTTGTTGTACTTCTGTTCAGCTGTTTGGGCCGTAGCACTGTTCAAAAATCCCTGTAGACATTGCAGGGGGGAGTTGCATTTTGGGACTCCCATCTTTTCTCGGCCCTGCTTAACGGATCACCCTGAATCTTGTAAGGAGGTGAGGTGGATGAACTCTTTCACCAAACGGCGCCAAAGTTATTAGCAAACCAAAAAATGCTCTTCCTATGGTGACTAGGTCCTAACTAAAACTAATATAAAGTGAAGGGGGTCCGAGGGACAGTTTAAAGACCACGACCAGACTAAATCCCCTATCCAATGATTCATAAACCCAAAGAGTCTGGAGGTCTAGATATACAGGAGAGAGAAATGAAAAGAGAAATGCAAGGAACAAAGACTCTTTAAGTGCTCTATCGCTCGAAGGATTTCCATCAATAACCAGTGATTGGTCAGTTTCATCATCTGGATATCCAACCTTAACACCACTGCCAACTTCTCCAACATGAGATGTTTGTTTCGGTTGGGTGTCAACCAGATGACCAATGGTGTAAGAGGGAAGGAACCGGAGAGCAACAAGGGTTCTTGTCCTGGCCAAGATGTATATCACTAAATGATATAGAAGGGTGCAGTGCAAAAAAGTGAGATAAAAAGGATTTAGAGGAAGAAGAGAATGTTTATTCAGGGTATTCCAACTAATCCATAGATTAAAAAATGGTGCAACAAAACAGCTTTAAACAAATAGGCTGCGTTAAAGTACGGTCGACATGTTTCAGCCTTAATGACCCAATGGTCAAATGGCTTTCTTCAGGACCTCATACCATGTTAGTATTGCTACTGCAACATTATTCGTGAAATAAAGAAAAACTGTAAAATACAACCTTTGTGGTGTGTTTTCCTTCCGTGTAAACGGTATATCTGTATTACCTGTTTAGCACGAGGAATATGCCTCACCTACCCGGAAAGGACTCAGGTTGACGGAGGCCCCGCCCTGTCCGTTGGTACCTCAGAGTTTTCCTGAGTCGTGTGGGAGCCAGGGAGGGGCCTCCGTCAACCTGAGTCCTTTCCGGGTAGGTGAGGCATATTCCTCGTGCTAAACAGGTAATACAGATATACCGTTTACACGGAAGGAAAACACACCACAAAGGTTGTATTTTACAGTTTTTCTTTTTTTCACGAATAATGTTGCAGTAGCAATACTAACATGGTATGAGGTCCTGAAGAAAGCCATTTGACCATTGGGTCATTAAGGCTGAAACATGTCGACCGTACTTTAACGCAGCCTATTTGTTTAAAGCTGTTTTGTTGCACCATTTTTTAATCTATGGATTAGTTGGAATACCCTGAATAAACATACTCTTCTTCCTCTAAATCCTTTTTATCTCACTTTTTTGCACTGCACCCTTCTATATCATTTAGTGATATACATCTTGGCCAGGACAAGAACCCTTGTTGCTCTCCTAACTAAAACTACACAGTGGTGACAGCGACTGTGTTTAATGAGAGAGAGACTGTCCAGGCTGACAGGGAGCTATACAAAAGAGACTGTCAGACAGTAAGAGAGCATATACATAATATATATATATATATATATATATATATATATAATATATATATATATATATTCACTGAAAAAACCAAAGGTTTCACACACGTTATAGTTAGGAATTAGCATTTAAAAAACCTTGCAAATTCACTGAAAAAACCATAGGTTTCACACGTTATAGTTAGCTGGATATTTCTCTCATACAAAACCAATGAAATTCCCCCGTTATAGTTAGTTCAGCTAACTATAACTCGCGCCCCCGCAATGCACTGCTGATGACGTCACATATTACATCACTCATGACATGGTCAGTGACATCACTCATGACATCACTGATGACATCTCAAATGACATCACTGATGACATCACTGATGACATCATCCAGTGAATGTCTCTTTTTCTGAAAATTAAATATGTTTTATATATGTATATCTCAAGGTCGATGGAAGAATAAATGGGTATATAAGTGTCTAAATGGATGATTTGTTTTTGAAAAATTGATTGTATAACTGACTGATTAAGTGTATCATAGTGAATACATTGCTTAGTGAGTAATGTTTAAATATGTAAATATATGTATCAGTCTCTCACTTTGTGTATAAGTGGCTGCATGGGTTGGTGAGTAGCTACATGGGTGTCTATATAGGTTATTAGTTGTTTTTTTTAGTATCAGTGTGAGTGTGTGTATGGTTCGGTGGGGGGTATTATGTAGTGCATAGGTGCATGAATGTGTGACGCACTGTTTGTATGTGTTGAAGACAGCATGTCTGCAGGACTGTATGGGTGGATGAGTGTGTGTATGGGTGTGTTAGTGAGTGAATGACTGTCTCAATAGTGTCTCTATGAGTAACTACATATGTTTTAAACTAGTATATGTGACTATTGGTGTATATAAGTGAGTATATGTGAGAGTGAGAGATTGAAAGAGTTCCTGTATGAATAAGTATGTGTTTCTATAAGTGATTGTTTAAAAGACTAAGTATGTGTAAGTTCCCGTAGAAGTAAGTGTGGTGGTGTGTGTATAACTGTATATGCAAGTAAATGTATGTTTGATTCTTTATTTTCATGAGTGACTATGTGTGTCAGTAACTCTATGGATGAGAGGCATTGTGTAACAGGATGTATAGGTGTATGAGTACATATGATGAGTGAGTACATGTATGAGTGACTGTACAGGACTGTTGGTGAATGAGTGGATGTGTATGTGGATCTTAGAATTACTGAAGAGGTTGTTGTAACTGGTATTGGTATGTCCATTGTTTTGAAAATTTTAGTCTCTATTTTTGAATGTGTGTATCAAAGGTTATATTAGGGTGAGAGGAGGTCTGCCACTCTATCACAAGGTTGATGTCATCAGTGATGTCATGAGTGATGTCATTTGAGATGTCATCAGTGATGTCATGAGTGATGTCACTGACCATGTCATGAGTGATGTAATATGTGACGTCATCAGCAGTGCATTGCGGGGGCGCGAGTTATAGTTAGCTGAACTAACTATAACGGGGGAATTTCATTGGTTTTGTATGAGAGAAATGTCCAGCTAACTATAACATGTGTGAAACCTATGGTTTTTTCAGTGAATTTGCAAGGTTTTTTAAATGCTAATTCCTAACTATAACGTGTGTGAAACCTTTGGTTTTTTCAGTGAATTTGTACGGTTTTTTAAATGCTAATTTTTGAATTATTTAATTAAAAAAAAAATTGTATATTAAAAATAATATTCCTATGTATTCATTTATATATTATCTGTATCCTTTTCTTTTTTTTTGCTTTTTTAAAAAAAATTCAAATAGGATAAAGTTGAACAGTTTTTTAAATTTTTGCAATTAATTTTTTTCCACTTTTTTTTTTTATATAAATTCTTGGGGTGCGCGCTCTGAGCGCGCTAGTACAATTTCGTAAGTTTTTTATGAATACCGTCGTACGTTATTTATGTACGCATATATACGTCATCGTGCGCGATGGGAGCGTGCACCCAGTACGTATGCGTACGTACGTACGCATGCGTGCGTCCTACGCGCTCCACGCGGTTTACTTCCGCATACGCTTAAATTACGCGCAATAACGTTCGCGTATACGCGTGTTCAACGTATGCGCGCTACGTACGCGCATATGACGTATGCACATGCGCTCCTACGCGTTCGCGCATGCGTAATCACGAGGTGCGCGCTCGGAGCTTGCGCAGTGCGCGCACCTCGGGTTATATGCATAATAAAACAACACTTCTTATTGGTTATCATTACTTTCAGTTTCTGATTGTTTCAACACCACACCCAATCCCCCTCATGGCAAGTCATGTGATCAAGAATCATCACTTTTCATTGGTTTGAAGTACTTTCAGTTCCAGATTCTTCCCAAACCACACCTACTTCCCTCATTATTAGTTCTGATTCCTTTGGAGAAGAAGCTATTCTGTTGTTGAGAGACAATGGCTGAACAGCAACCATCTTCAGACAGTGACCAGGACACTCTTAAGAGGCAGAGGAGCAGGAAGCAGAAAGACAGCTTTATATGGCAGTTTTTCACTTTTCCAGAGGGACAAAAAAAGGTAAATGCACCTAAAGTTACATGTGTACTTTGTCAAAAAGTCTTGTCACGTGGGAATCCTAACAAGAAGTATTCTTTTAGCATTCACACTATGTTGAGGCATGTTGACAAAATGCATCCAGTGACTTTTCGTCGAGCTTCTGAAGCAAACCCTCCACCTGCTCAACCGACGACATCTGCAGCAGCTCAGCCGAGCACATCTTCGGCAGCTCAGCCGAGCACTTCTTCTGCAGTGGTGCATTTGCCTTCTTCCACACCTCGTTTTGGACCACCTTGTTTTGCGAGGTTGTCCACACGCTGCACTGATTGCGGTAAACTTATTTCTGTGTGTGAGACCAGTCTTGATCTCATTCAGAGAAAATTTGATGTGCATGAGTGCAGTAGGCCATAGATGTTTTTTCTTTTTTTTCGTTTTTCTCTTCCTGTTTCCCTCCATTAACTCAAGGGCTCTTTTAAGAGCCACCTAAAAACTAAACCCCAAAAAATTTTTGGGGGAATTTTTTTTTTTTTTTTTTTTTGGGGTGCGTGCACCCTGCGCGCACCCAAGGTTTTTTAAAAATTGTTTTTTTTTTTTTAAATTTAATGTACAAAAAGAGGTGAAGAAATGGAAGCATGAAAAGGGAGGATCAAGAAATACTAATATTTTTCACTTATTTAAAAAAAAAAAATAATAATTTTTGAAAAATTTATTTTTCTAGTATTTTGCAAGGGAACAGATTTTTTTTTTTTTTCCTTTCCAGTTCTGCAAAAAAAGAAAAAAAGTATTAATATTCAATCATACATTACAAAAAGCATTACATGTTTTTACATATTTTACAAAGCAATTTTTTGCCCTTTTTTGCTGTTTTCAGAATTTTTTATTTTTCACTTAAAATAGTGAAAACAATTGTATTCATCATTTAACAGCGGGCATAAAAAAACCAATCTGAAAGATTGTTTAAAAAAAGCCCTAAAACTTTCCTCACTAAAATATATCTTGTTAGAAATATTACATATATATTACAAGTACTTTTTAGATGAATAAAATGTTTCTAGACAAACCGTCTTTAAACCTTGTCGCAAAAGCACACATGCCAAAATAATTTCTGTCAAAGGAGTCCACAAATGTTTTTATTACTTTTCCTTTAGGCCAAATAGTAATTTCAAAATCCTTTTTAAGTGATATCTTCAATTATAATCCTTTAAAATTACAAAAAATGCATTGTTCAGATGCAGTTTTTAGTTTTCAAAATTTAGGTTTCAGAAAAATTAAATAAGAATTGGGTAAATCATAAGGCAAACGTTGCTTGAAAATCAATTGGGAATCATTACACAGTGTCCAGCCTTTTTCACATTTAAGATAAACTGTGTAATGTCCAGAAGTTACAGTAGGTCCTTCATGAAAAATTATTGCAACTGTAACAAAAGTTTTTCCAGAAATTGATAATTGTTGTCCTGTAAACTTCTTTATTAAAGTTTCCAATTTTGAACCATCAGCTCTACAACGTTGCATCATTAAAATTACATACTGACCATATTTCTGTAAAAATAACGTGGAAAACAGGTCAGATTTGCATTCAGAACATTCCATGTTGTGATTGGCATCTTTAACTAATTTACTAAAAGTCACTGATTTACTCTCTGGTAATGGTAAAAATATGAACCTTTCTGAATCAACATTACTACTACATGTGTTCATACAGTTTTCACAGCAATGTTCCCATTTGTAAGAGACACCAAATAAGTTTTCTACTTCTACTCCTTCATCTTCAAGTACACTCAAAATATATATTAAGAATTCCTGTGCATCTTGCTGGACATTTTCTTTAAACTGTGTAGAACCACAACATACATCTAAAAGATTTCTAACATCAGTAGCACTTTCTATTTCAGTTTTATCAGTACTCAGCTTCTCAAAAAGGAGACTCAGCAGAGAACACAATCTTTTTCCATGATTTACTATTATCTGTTCTAGCAACTTTTCAAGATAAAATACAACATTCAGCACTACATTTGCATAGCAGTTGACACCAGAGCTATTTTCAAAATGGCAACCAACAACCTCTTCAACACTGTCCTTTTTCTTTTTCCTTGCTATCACATCACTGTCCTTTTTTTTTTGTTCTGTTCATCCACATTACAGATATTTTCAAATCTCCATTTCCAAGAAACAACATGTTTTTCAATCACAGGATACTGACCTAAATGAGGAGCATAGGTTCTTCTTAATCTATTATACTCCTTTACACAGTTTGTATCAGCACTAACTTTTGAGTCATCAAAGTCTATCATAAATAAACCAGATAATGTTTTCACTCGTGACAAAGCAACATATGCCATACCTTCTTTGAACACAGTAGAACCAATGTTTACAAAAGCACTATCTACAGTCAATCCTTGAGACTTGTGAATAGTTACAGCATATGCTAGAGAAAACGGAAACTGCTTCCTACGTACATATAAGTCTTTCACAAACATGAAACGAACTGAACAACGACAAATGTCTTTAACTTCTTCTATCTGATCAAATTTTATTTTTAAACATTCAATTCCTTCTTTTTTCTGATAATGAATAAAACCCACAACTCTTCCCATAGCTCCATTCACTAAACCTTTTTCTACATCCAAATTTCTCCTTAAAATCACTCGACAATTCATGCAAACATATAGATTTTTTTCTAATCCAGCTGTTTTGGAAATGTTCTTCTCTAGTGAATCGAATTTATTTTTCAGTTTGCCTGTTAATGTAAAAGTAATTCTTTCATGCTGAATTTTGTCCTCTGCTTCCATTTTCTTAATCTCTTCCTTTTCCAATTTCAAAAGTTCCTCATTGAATATTGAGCACTCACTTAGTGTTGGCATTAAGCAGATTACAGTATTTTTTTCTGCAATGTTCTGGTATATTTTCTCTGCAACTATTTCTTCATTTGGAAATAAATTATGTAGCAACCGACTCTGTAATGCTTTTTTGCCAACTTCTGTGAGTAGTCCAATTCTGATATCTTTCAGAATACTTGCAAAATCTTCGTCGTTTGCTTGTCTCATATTGGTAGTGAGTTCTTTGTACTCAAAGAACGACCAAATATTCGCATTACCAATGCTTCCTAATGACTTCTTCGTGTCTTCATGTGTCACAGTATTAAACACTGGTTGTCCTTTAACTGGAGTGAGCTGTAAAAGATCTCCAAAAACTATGACGTGTTTACCTCCAAATAACACGTCATAGTCTCTCTTAAGAATTTGTTGCATTCTTAAATGCACAAAGGCAAGCATTAAATTTGAAACCATGCTCACCTCATCAATAATGAGAACTTGCATCTTCTTCAACACTCTTGAAACTTCGAAGCATGCTTCTCCAGTTAGCTTGTGGCATTCTATTTTGTTCTCATGCTCCACTGGTAACATTAGCAAGCGATGTAAGGTAATTCCTTTTATGTTATAGGCTGCTAACCCAGTTGGAGCAGTTACCACACAAGACAAATTTGAAGCTGTTTTTTGCTGTAGGTAGCTTCTGATGACTTTTATTAAGAAACTTTTACCAGTTCCAGCTTGTCCACTCACATACATCCTGATTGGTTCAAATGATGTGCATGAGCACTCTTTCTTTTCATGTAGTAATCCATGATCAATTTTTTTGGTGACTTCTTCATAAATTTGTTTTTGTTCTTCATTCAGTTGTTGTTCCAGATTTAGTAAGTCGATTGAATCTTCCTGTGCTTGATTCATAGCCGTTTCTACTTCAGTCATGGCTACTGCAGCTTCATTTTCTATGATTGGTTGTCCTAGGGGATCTTGACTAAGTGTTCCTGAACTTTGGCTGTCTTGAGAACTGTCTCTAGCTACTTCAGCTGCAATTTTTGCTTCCTGTTCATTTTCTTCATTTAACATTTGGACATAAGTTGTGAAAGTACTGCATTCTATACTATCTTTGCTAGCATTAAAAGAATCTTCATAGCTTTGAAATTCTCCCAGTAGTTCGTCCTCTGAACGCCATGGTTTAAACAGCTGTAAAAGAGCCAAGTAGTAAAATTCCTTTTTGTCAGTAGTGTCGCAACTCAGCTTCCTGTGATTTATCAAACTTCCTTTTGTTTGCTTCACCAAACATCCTTCCTCACCAATGACTTTATATTTTCCATTGTTGAGGTCTTCTGTGGCTTTCCGTGAAAAAATGTAGTTCTGCAGCACTTCATAGAGACACATGTTCTCAAGATGATGACTTCTTTTTGGGTAATATGTGTCCAACATGTTTGTTTTCAAAATATCTGTACTTTCTGGGTCATTCTCGGCCAAATATTCAATTTCTCCAACAGATTTCAGTACCCGATTTCTCATTCCTGCAAGGCCTAAGCTTACCCAAATTATTCTTCTGGATTTCGAGTAAAGACTTGCAGATGATAACCTATCTGAGCATTCGTAGGATCCAATTTCTTGATGCGATAACATCTTTAAACTGAAACTGTGCAGCTTCTTACTGACAGTCTTCTCGTGAGAAATCTCTTCCCACATTTCCTTCAATTCTGTTTTCTCAGATTTAGTGATGTAAGATGTGACATACCGAGCAACAGCAATAGAATTGTCTGCCACATACTGAATATCCATGTTAGCATTCCACATGGATAAAATGACTGGGTTGAAGTCATTTATAAATTTTGACTCTTCTTTTCTTTTAAGGTTGTATGTATTTTTGGGAGATTTTCTGGTTATAGTATGTCGCACAGCTGACATAAAACTGTTGACTCTTCCTTTTGAAAGAACAGGTCTAGGAAATCCAAATCGACACTTTGTGTAGAATTTATCTTTGGTCTTGTACTTCCGTCGACAGTATTTTCCACACCGATGACTTTGGAAACGTAAAACTTGTTCTTTTAACTTTTTCTCTTCTGTGCTTTTAGGTATAGCACATGTTGCATATTCTTCAATGAAAGATAACACTGCTTCATCAGCATCTGTTCCAAACTTTGGGGCATCCTTGACCCACAACAGCATATGAATATGAGGAGCACCTCTTGCCTGGTACTCTTTTCTCCAAAAGAAATCCACTACTTCTCCAAGAGGTGGATTTTTTTTATTGCAGATGAAGGACATCATAGCCTCAAATCTATGATTGAAATATCTGCAAACATTAACCGGATCCAATGAACACAGTTCTCCTGCTGTCTTGTATTCAATGTTTTTAATGTTTGAATTTGCCTCTCGTAGAAAATCCAGTAAATCATCCCAAGCGTACTCGGCACAGATTAGGGTTACAAACCATGTAGGAGTTCCTAAATTCCGTAACATGCATTTTAATTCACCATGGCGTCGGTACCAATATTAATTTGTCCCACGCTGACAAGCCATCAGATTGATCAGTTGTGTTTCCAAATGATCATCTCGGTGCTGCACTTTCTCCATAAAATCCTTAGCAGACACATTATGTAGATGTACTCCACTTTTTAAAATGTGATTTACTGCATAAGATAATGCAGACAAGTCGCTTTCAAATAAAAGATGAAACAAATAAGGAATACTTTGACGAAATCTTGAATCTTCAGCATATAGTCTTGTAGTCCGATACTCAGAAGCTGGAATCTGTTCTGGGCGTTCATCGTATCGTCCACCTTTTCCTGTAGGAAACAGCTGAGGAAAACATCGAGCTTCCAAGCTCTTCTCCCATACACTCACGGGAGTTCCTTTTGCTTTCTTCATCTGAAACAGATCAATAGTGTCTCCCATAACTTCTTTTGAATGAAGAGGATGTATGCTAAAATGTTCATAAATTTCTTCTTCCTTTGACTTGTCCACTTTTTCAATTTGACCAGTTGGTGTTTCTGTGTCTTCTTGTAAATCTTCTTCTTCATCTATATAAATTGATTCATACCATTTATTATTCCTTTTCAAATATAAATTTGCTCTTTGTACTTTCCGTACATCTACCAGCTCCTGCCAAATCTTCTTATTCTTTGTAGGTACACCATTAACCAGAATAACTAATGGTTCAGTTTCCAAAGTATCTGCATCAATAGTTTGCATATTTTTTTTCAAATCCAAGGGCAAATACACCACTCTTCCTTTTAAACCTCTCAGTAAATCAGAAGGAGGTAATTTACCAGTTTTGGGCTCCATACGTACTATGGTCTGGAACGGATGAACACATTAAATGAGTATAGACTCATATGTATTTTATTCAGAAAGTTCGGCAGGAATAGCATCCAATTCTAAATTATTATGTACAGCTCTGGTCGGCATTCTATTTTCTTCTAACTTGTTATAACAGTATTTACAAATACGCTGATCTTCACCCAATTCAAAACAATTTTCAAGAAATATGTTGCAAAATCCTTCCACTTATAATTATCTTCATTTTCACTTTTTTTATACAGATCAACATTCCTTGTTTGAATTTTATAATGACTTCTGCGGCAACAAATACAAGTAATATTTGGTCTTTCATTAGAGATGATAGTAAATTTTGTCATTTCATCCTCAAAATGTTTAGTAATAATGAGTTCTACATTCTGTTCCTCATTTTCCTCATTTACTGTGTCCTTTTCTGCACTTTCTTGTTCTGGACCAAAGTAACAAAACTGAATCTCATCAGTAACCTTCACTACATCTGATACAGATCCACGGAACAGAGCATTATTCAACTCATTTAACTTTACTGCTGGACTTTTAGCAAAATACAATGTTCTCACAAACTTTCTCATTTCAGTATGATGAACAGCCAGCATCCTAAAATGATGAAAAACACTTTTACACACTTTTCTAGATAGACAAGCCAGAGAATGTCCCTGCAAACCAGTATTCTCTCTCACTCTGCATGGATCTAGTGTTTGAAGCACCTTCATCTTCTGTTTTACACTCTTTTTACTATATTCTCTTAGAAAGTCACGTAATTTATCAATAGATTCCTGACGCACAGTACAAATACTACTACAGTTCCAAGTGTACACTGGGGCTTTTGGACGTCTCCCCATAGCCTCAGCAGCCATTACTTCTTCCTCATTTCTTGGGACCATTTTCTCTTTTTCCATCACACAACCATCCTTAACTTCATATGCTCTACCATTGGTGTCAACTGCATGCAACAAACTATTACTTTGAAGATAACTCTCTTCATTAAAAAATGGTTCAGTACTTGAACTGTGTTTCCATTCTCCCAAGAACACTTTACAAAAGTTACTTTTTTTCACTTCTCTTTTCCTTTTGCTTTGTGACTTCATTGCATTCACTAATTTATCTAATCTACGCATCCTATTCATAATTGGAATAAAAAGTTTTCTTTTTATTTCCAAAGCCTTACTTACAATATTTTCTATAAATTCTTTTTTCTTAATAAATTTTGTTTTTTTCTTATATTTTTTCACATGTTTTAGCAAATTTAACATCACTCTTCTCTGAAACATTTTTCGACGAATGTTTTTAAAATCTAATTTTCGTGTTAAATCAGTTTGACATACTTCTGATTGTACATTAGCTTTTTTTTTGCTGTTGACTCTGTTGTTGCTTTGTACATAAAACACTGTTTGGTTTACAGTTATTTTTGCCATTTTTTTGTTTTTTGAAAATCTTTTTTAAGAAATCTCTACTCTGCTTACCAGTAGACTTTTTCTTTTTGCCATCACCAGCTTCTCCTCCTATTTTTTTTTCCCCAGTTTTGTCCAGATATACTTGTTGTTGCTTTTCTTTCCTCTTTCTTGTCCTTAAAGGCATTTTTTTTTCACTGTTGCTCAGCAATACCTGCAAGAAACTTAAAAAAATTCCTTTTTGTAATTATAATTCATTAAAATATTTTTTTTTACTTTTCATTAATTTCAAATGTTTTTCCATTTGCCTCTCATTTGTGATTTACTAATTTGTGCACAGTGCTAACCACCACAGTTGAAAAGAACAAGCTGCCCCTTTCATGCAAGTGCATGTTTTACAGAACAACTGCAACACAAATTATATCTGTGGCCACAATTCCTGTGCGCACACAGCCTCATGGTGTGCTTCTAAGCAGAAAACAGAATTTGATTTGCAAATTCAAAGCACATTTACTACTCTGGTAGATCAAGTGATAATTGCTGTTACAGCCTGACACATTTTCCTTATAGTTTACAGAGACAGAAAATAGCACATTTCCTAACAGCTACTTCATACCATAAGCATCTGCAACCTGGGTGAGTGTTTAGAGTAGAGCAAAGAAAATGAGGCCTTGGTGACGTTGAATGTGTTTGCATTACACACAGACCTGAGTACTACGCATGGGAGTGTTGGAGAAGCTGCTGCGTGTGTGCCAAGAGTGTGTTTCTAGACACTGTGTATTGTCTGGTGCAAGACAGATGAGCAAAGAGACTTCCAAAACTGCATGAAGACTGCAGGGATGTATGTAACAATGCATGTGTGCTAAGGGATAATTTGTGTAAACACAACAGGCTGCCCCTTTCCTGGGACTGCAATTCTTACTGAACAACATCTTCACAAATTAAATCTCTGCCCACAATTCCTGTGCGCACACAGACTCATGCCATCATTTTAGGCACATAACACAGGCTGCCCCTTTCCTGGGACTGCATTTCTTACTGAACAACAACTTCACAAATTAAATCTCTGCCCACAATTCCTGTGCGCACACAGACTCATGCCATCATTTTAGGCACATAACACAGGCTGCCCCTTCCCTGGGACTGCATTTCTTACTGAACAACAACTTCACAAATTAAATCTCTGCCCACAATTCCTGTGCGCACACAGACTCATGCCATCATTTTAGGCACATAACACAGGCTGCCCCTTTCCTGGGACTGCAATTCTTACTGAACAACAACTTCATAAATTAAATCTCTGCCCACAATTCCTGTGTGCACACAGAGTCATATCATCATTTTAGGCACATAACACAGGCTGCCCCTTTCCTAGGACTGCATTTCTTTCAGAACAACAACTTCATAAATTAAATCTCTGCCCACAATTCCTGTATACACACAGACTCATGCTATGTTTTTTGGAACAAAACAGTGTTCCTGAATAGTACCAAATTACTGTTGCAGCCTGACACATTTCCCTTATCATTTACAGAAGCAGAAAACAGCACATGTCCTAACAGCTCCTTAAGACCATGACCATGTGTTACAGGGTGAGTGATTAGACTAGATCAATTTAAATGAGGCCTTGGTGATGTTGAATGTGTTTGCATCACACAGTGCTATCTGAAACATCACACAGAGCTGAGTACTACGCATGGGAGTGTTGGAGAAGCTGCTGCGTGTGTGCCAAGAGTGTGTTTCTGGAGACTGTGTATTGTCTGGTGCAAGACAGATGAGCAAAGAGACTTCCAGAACTGCATGAAGACTGCAGGGATGTATGTAACAGTGCATGTGTGCTAAGGGTTATTTTCAGTTTTGAACATATGGCATCTACATGTGCCTTTGCTATTTTGAAAGGGAAATCTACCCTGTTGGTTTCAAATGTTTTAGCTTTTGCCTCCAATTTGCGATTAAGTGATTTCTGCTGAGTGCTAACCACCACATTTGAAGAAAACAAGCTGTCCCTTTCCTGCAAGTGCATGTTTTACAGAACAACTGCAACACAAATTACATCTCTGGCCACAATTCCTGTGCGCACACAACCTCATAGTGTGCGTCTAAGCAGAAAACAGAATTTGATTTGCAATTTCAAACCACATTTACTACTGTGGTAGAACAAGTGATAATTACTGTTACAGCCTGACACATTTTTCTTCTAGATCACAGAGGCAGAAAAGACCACATGTCCTAACAGCTACATCATACCATGAGCATGTGCAATCTGGGTGAGTGACTACACTAGAGCAAACGAAATGTGCCTTGATGACGTTGAATGTGTTTGCGTTACACAGTGCTATCTGAAACACCACACAGACCTGAGTACTACACATGGGAGTGTGAGAGAAGCTGCTGCGTGTGTGCCAAGAGTTTGTTTCTTGAGACTGCGTATTGTCTGGTACAAGACAGATGAGCAAAGAGACTTCCAAAACTGCATGAAGACTGCTGGGATGTATGTAACAGTGCATGTGTGCTAAGGGTTATTTTCAGTTTTGAATATGTGGCAACTACCTGTGCCTTTGCTATTTTGAATTGAAAATCTACCCTATTGGTTTCAAATGCTGTAGCTTTTGCCTCTCATTTGCGATTTAGTGATTTCTGCTGACTGCTAACCACCACATTTGAAGAAAACAAGCTGTCCCTTTCCTGCAAGTGCATGTTTTACAGAACAACTGCAACACAAAATACATCTCTGGCCACAATTCCTATATGCACACAGACTCATGCTGTGTTGGTAGGCACAAAGCACAGAATGCCCCTTTCCTGGGTCTGCAATCCTTACAGAACAACAACTTCACAAATTAAATCTCAGCCAACAATTCCTATATGCACACAGACTCATGCTGTGTTGGTAGGCACAAAACACAGGCTGCCCCTTTCCTGGGACTGCAATTCTTACAGAACTAATTCTAATTTCAAATGTGCTACCATTTTCCTCTCTTTTCTTTCAAAGTGATTTCTACTAAATCCTAACCATCACAATTAAAAAGAAGCTGTCCTTTTCTTTCAACTGCAAGTCTTACTTTTCAACAGCAACACAAATTAAATCTCTGTCAACAATTCTTCTCTGCACACAGACTCATGGTTTGATGGTAGGCACAAAACAGTATTCCTCATTGTTACCAGTACACATTAACTTATGGTGAAAACATAGCCCTTAATATCTTACAAGTTCAAGACAGTTAAATATCTCCCAAACCTCAAAATGTAAAACATAACTTTTGAAGAAGATTCACAATTCTAATATTTTTCTCAAAAATCACCACATACTTCCCCTCTCAAACTCATAACTCACCTTTAAAATTAGTTACTTGTGAAAGAAAGGTGCCACTCAAACAGCAGACTATCAGAGTCAGAATATCAGAGCTCTACACCTCTCTCCTCTCTGCAGAACCAGTAAATGGCAATGTTTCCCTCTCTTTTTTCACACATATACATGTTAATTTCAAATCTCAGTGCTTCCCACTTTTTTTCAAATGAAATCACACATTTCTATTGGTTGAAATCTTCAACCCCTTTCCAAATGTACCCTTTCCCCAACTTGTCTCCTGCCTGCTACCATAGCAACAGGTCATGGAACACTGCTGTGAGGAGAGAGGTCAGAAGTTCAGCAGACAATGTTTCATATCCAAAGAACAAGAGTGCTTGACTTTTCAAACCTAACAGCCAATCCATAGTAATGTTCTTTGGTAACACATTTTTCTGTACCAATACAAAAAATGCTTTTTAAAATTTAAACATACAGCCTAGTTTTTAGTGTAGAATGGTTTCAAACAGCCAATGAGTTATTTTTATAAAAAAAAACTATGTGTGCCCCCATTTTTCAACTGTCTTTCATTTCATATTGCCTTTCTACTGAAAGACACCTCCTGAGTGCATCCAGATCTCCTTGGAAGATGTTCACAGTGTGGATTGTAGGTCACAGCTATGTCTTCTGGAGTGAAAAATTTGCAGAAAAAAGAGGTATGGTGAGAGACCTTGCTTTGCCAAATGTAGACATTAAATGGATTGGTCAGAGAGGGTTAAAGTGGCACCAATTAATGCCTTTGGTGAAAACCTTTCTACATCTCCCACAGCCTAACCTTTTTATTGTGCACTGTGGTGGTAATGACCTAGGCACTTTAACTGGGATAGGTCTGGAAATGCTTATTAAGTACACCTTTGTGCAATTGATGTCGCTTTTTCCACAAACTGCCTTTGTATATTCTAACATATGCCAAAGGTAAAAGTGGAACTGGTCCAACCAATTTTGTCCGCAGATTGACAAAGCAAGGAAGCACGTCAACAAATCTATTTCTGCTTTCCTCAGAGACTTTGGTATGGGTTCTATATACCACAACAACTTGCGTTACAACATGCAAGACATTTATAGAGGAGATGGTGTACACTTCACTGATGAAGGCAACAGAGTCTTCCTCTTGAACTTTAGACTCTGCATCGGTACTTACTTGTAGGTACCGAAAAACACACAATAAACACAAGGCCTCTTTTTTGAGCCACCTTATATCTTTTTACTTAATTGCGAATTTTTATTATTTTTTTGTTTTTAAAAAATTTTCGGGTGCGCGCTGGGTGCGCGCACTCGGCGATATTTTGTTTCAAAATATAAATCTTTTTTTTTGCCCTACAAGGTCCTACTGTGACCCCCTTACAATGCCTAGTGGGTCAATATCTCCCCACTCTGCCCCCTTTTCACGTTCTCCCCCTTTGTTTATCACCCCCTCTTTATGCGAGAGACAAAATCGCTTCCTGATTTCCACCGATTCGAATGTTTACTGACATCTAACAACCAATCAGAAGTGCGCTCGCGCACGGCAAGGTGCGCGCACAGGACTTGCTCAGTGCGCGCACGCTGCGCGCTTACAGATATATATATTGATTTAAATGCTAATTTCTCAGGAAATACTGAACAGATTTACACCAAACCTGCAAAAGGCACTTCCTGGACCTTATGGCTACCTCTCTGCCAAATTTCACATAATTCTGTTCAGCCGTTCGGGCTGTAGCTGCGACTAAAGTCCCTACGGAAAAATGCATGGGGAAAACGCGTTTTGGGACCCCCCTTTTTTCTCGGCCCCCGCTTGACGAATCACCCCGAAACTTTCAGGGTAGGAACTGAGCGGAGCGCCCCATTAGTTTTGAAAATTTTGCGAAGATTCGTCAACCGGCGCCAAAGTTATTCAAAATAGAATTTTGAGATTTCCTATGGAAACACGGTCCTAACTATAACTACCTACAGACTCACTTGAGTTTTTTATGTGCAACTACGAAGACCAGAAGGCCTGAGAAGTGGCCACGCCCACTGGAGCAGTCTTAGTGAATATAATGCAGCTGCACTTGACCGGTCCTGTGGTACAGAATTTGCCGTTGCCATTGAAGAAGGGTCAAGAGACTTGAAACGCGTCTGGCAGTGAATGGCAGTAATATTTTGATGACGTCTTTTCACATCTGTGTGCAGCCTTCGTGAACAAATAAAGAAGGAATCGAACCTACCTGGTGTGGCTCTTCCATAAGGGGTAACTCTTGTTTGTTTGGATTGAAGCGGCCAGCTCTGGTCGCGGAAGAAGCCCAGCTGCGAGCGCAGCGTTCCCGAGGTGAGGCCAACCTGACGTCACCGTAAAGGGAGGTAGTCTTCTTCACGAAGGGGCGAAACTGCAGCATGATTGTTTTTAAAGATTCAACATCACCCCACTGTGGTTCCAATGTGACTTTATTGTTTGCACCACAGGACAAACTCACTTGAGTTTTTTATGTGCAACTACGAACAACAGAAGGACTGAGAAGTGGCCACGCCCACTGGGGCGGTCTAAGTGAATATAATGCAGCTGCACTTGACCGGTCCTGTGGTACAGAATTTGCCGTTGCCATTGATGAAGGGTCAAGAGACTTGAAACGCGTCTGGCAGTGAAATTTTGATGACGTCTTTTCGCATCTGTGTGCAGCCTTCGTGAACAAATAAAGAAGGAATCGAACCTACCTGGTGTGGCTCTTCCATAAGGGGTAACTCTTGTTTGTTTGTATATATATATATATATATATATATATATATATATATATATATATATATATATATATGTATGTATATGTATGCAGAAAGAGAGGGAACAAGAGAAGTACAATGTACAGATAAACACTGTGGAGAGAGATAAACTGTCGAGACTGACACTGATATTTGAAGAGACAGTCCAAGAGAAAGAGGTTCAGCGACCAAGATAGATAGCAAAAGAGTGAGAGAGGCAAAAGCATAAACTGCACAGACTCAAATAGGGATATGGGTATCAATCCAAAGACCAACAGAACCAGACCAGAACTAGAAACATTTATGTAAGATAGAGTGGGTGAACGAGGGAACGAGAGAGACAGAAACAGGGAGGGATGAAGCTTGCGAAACAAGGAGATCTGATTGAGAGGGAGACGTTCATTTATAGATTGATATGAACCAGAAGATAAATTCAGGTGAAAAGACAGAGGAGGGGGTGTGGGTGTTTCGGCTAACACAGACATTAACCATACAACAATGTGGAGCACATGCCTTAAATGAAGAAATCTGCTCAAGCTAAGAGCCTGGTGTCTTAAGCCACAGACCAACATGAGCCACACTATTTGTATGAGAGAGGTTAAGACAGGCAGGAGAGGTCAGGCAAAACTGGGACATGGGTGTTCATCCACAGGCTGGATTGCTAGAAACAAATAGAATCTAATCACGCAAGTCATGTAGGGACAGGTCTATCGTGGTCATGGAGAACTTGTCTGGCAAGATTGGGGGGGGGGGGTGTCTGCCTCCTGATTCGAACATGTTCCATCTAGTGCTTCTGAGTGTCTTGGGCTGCATGTATTGTGTCACAAGTCTACATTTGATATGGCACTTTCGTTCATCTGCATACAATCAAGAACATACATACGATGCAAAAGAACAAATGTCCTGGTGACAGAGAAAATGTTCGTTGTTTCACGGTGTTTAACTCAATGTACTTTCAATGGGAGAGTGCCAAACATGTTGACATGATGCCTGCCTTGATACCAAAAGAACAGATCCCTCTCATCAGGTAACCACTACCTCTTTCAGCCTAGAAAGACAAAAATAGCAACATTTGGTGAAACTGCATTTTCGATTGCTCTTACTAAGTACTAGAGTCTCACCCTGTAACTTACTGTACTTCATCGAGAAGAACCTCTCTTTCCACATTGTCAGCATAATCCCTCATTTTGGTACAACATTTTAGTTCTATGTTATGGAGCCAAAGAGCCACTAATGGCTCCATCCTATATATCTAGCAAATATAACTTCTAAGGGGGCCTGAGCATGTACCATGGTTTTGCCTTCAATCATTTGCAGCATTGATCGAGAGTTCTTGAGTGCAATAGAAAATATGTACTGGAAATGCAACACAGCTTGTCAATACTCACGTTTCCAGCTCCGATCACTTTCTCTGCGGCATAAACTGCACGTCCACATCGAGGGCAACCATCGGTCCCTGCAACCTTCTGGGCAAACTTGGACGCATTGGGGTTGTTGGTAGGTTGATGGCTTGGGGTCCTGCAGGAGTCAATGACATAAACATCTTATACTTTCATATGGTCAATTGAGAGTACACAGACAGCTCAACTGAATGCAAATATCACCTAACAGTGTGTTTCTCCCGGGATGACAATAATAGTAGCATTTTGCTCCCGAGAATTAGTTCAAAGCATGGCGACAGCACCACATTAATGCTCCACTGGCAGGGAGAACGTATCAAAGTTATTAAACATTGATAGCGCAGATTGGGCCCAAAAATAAACAATATTGTTCACCATTTCAATTACCATCACTTACAGGGTTAAGCCCTGTTCCTTCGCTGGCTTCTCATTGCTTAAAATGACAGATTTTTGCCACCATATTTTGATTCAAAGAGCTATTACGGCACCACAAGCAAATTTCAAATACATTTCTAAGTTCAGTCAATGGTAAGAGTTTGAATACGTTTTAAAAGTTTTATTCTCATTAAGAGATTATTTTTTATTTGTATTAGTCAGTAAATATTTAGTATATTTACAGAAATCTCATGAAAAGGTTTGGTAGAATCAAATAGACAAATAATGCATCAAGCACATTCCATAAAGGAATAAACCCCTTTTCTAAAAGCACAGATCTGAATATCAGAGTTGGTAGAACCCACGAAAACTTCAAGTTTCAAGGAAAAGAGTGGGCTTAAAGGAGCATAAAGCTCAAAGCCAAAGTAAAGCAGCAGAACTTCCCTTAAAGAGTAGTTTATGAAACTCAGCAGAGTCTCAGTAGATGTCTTAATACATCTGGTATCACCGCGAATGAAGGAATACCATGTGTCCTGGTGTATATGGCAGCAAAGACTGTACCCCAAGAGGTGTAATCCTCTAATTGTGGTGTTTCCATGGGAAAGCAGATTGTTAGCATTCTGTGTTTTTCAAACGTGGTAGTATTTGTGAATACTGCCTCGAGCTGAGTTATTTTCTGAGCTACCCAGAATGGTATTTGTTCACGTTTTGTGGGCATTTTGCCCATTACCGTGTGTAATGTTTGTGGAGTTATTTTAGTTGCTGTACCCTGTGATTGAGATCCATTTGTTGCAACTGTTGTTGGTTGGACTGTGAAAGTCTGCATGATGAATTGTGTCAGGTTTCTGTAGATTCGAATTAAATCTTTGTATGAGTAAGTCTGCTTGTGGCAATGTATCAGTCAGGATGTGGTGTGTAGGCCGCTAATATTGGCCATGTTGCGTCGTCTCCTCCGAGCGGGCCTAATCTTACTCTGTGTCTTATATGGGGTAGGGCGTCTTTAAACCAGTATAGGTGTTCCTGGTACGCGAGCTGAACTTCTATGTCCTCACATGGACCATATTCCGCTGGTGCATCTCCTTCTGTGTAAGAGTGAAATGTGTGTGTTCTAGCATCTGCTTCTGGAAATGTAACCCACGAATAGAATACCTATGTTTTGTTTGATTTGTGTGCCTCAATCACAAAAGCTACTAAGCCACCCCAAGCTGGTAAACCATGTTCAAGTAGTTTCAGGGTGATAGTATGTCTGAATTTAGGTGGAATGAGAATTCCATCCACCTCTTCATCTTCTGCTGAGAGGTGTCACTCCAATATTGCGTTATTTTTGCTCTCAGTCATTTTGTCACAGAGAAGGAGTTTGTTCAAGGGAACTAAGATAAGGTGTTATGCACAATTTAGGAACACTATGTCCTGTCAAGCTTGATTAACCAGCAGCTAATAAATAGGATATTTCACCTACTCAGCTGTGGCAGAATTTGTACCCACCCACTCCAGACATCTCTGGTGTTTTGTGAGTAGGGGTTTCTGAGAAATACCACGACTGAACTACTCAGATTCTACTGTTAAATAAGTACCCAACCAACGTTGTTGGCACTGTCGTGTAGTTCCTATGGTACCCCTGCAGGACCTGTGCGTTTGGATAACATTGACTGTGGGATTGGTGGCAGACTGGCTCCGTGCACCCCCACCGAGAAATGTTAGCCTGTTTGCGTTAGCTAGCTCACAGTGCCACTAGTGTCTCCTCTTATCGGGTAGAGAATAGTTTCTGGCAACTTTAGAACATGACAAACTGATCCCTCAATATCGTGGAAACAATGTACTACTTTTTGCTCAGTCACTCATGCTCACTTAGTTTATCTCAGAGATACACAGAATAAACAGTCTGGGCGTTTCAATAAGGATTTATTGAGCAGTTGTTATTCTCGTGTAAAATATATGAGCTGCAACAACCATTAGACAGTAGCAGAGATATATGATTAGCAGTACAGTGAATAGAAAAGGATAGTACCATTCTACCATCTTGCAATAAGCATGAATAAATACATGGATAGAAAATGCAGAATAGAAGTGCGCACATACTCCTACGATGCCTATCTAGATGGACCTAAGTGTACCTAGCATGTGAGTGGGTGTGAAGCCAAGAATCTCTAGGATTTAGTCGAACCCCATTACCTGAAGTATGAGAATGTAGGAGCCCTTCTTGGTCTCGAGTTGGACACCCCGCGAGGGATGTTCAGACCACTGTCAGCTGGAGCATCTGCATGCAGGAGCCTCAGCGTCTCTGGTCAGTGCGTTGGCCGGGAAGACTCGGTTCCCGCCATCTAAAACTAGCAAGATGGGATGTATTTATACAGAAAAGTATCTAGGGTTCCTTTGTCCCTTGTTTCTTGTATTAGCCATTGTTAGATTTGAGGATGACGGATGGGATGAACTGTGTACGTAGATATGGGGAGGAAGGTGGTGTAGCCACAGCCTGGTTTCCAAGAACCCTTATGAGTATTCATTCATACTGTGTCAGTCTAAAGATGAAGTCATAGAACACCATTGTTAAGGGAAGCACTCCTTCTGCACCCAGGACTGGAACTAGGCAGAGGTTCAATCCTAAAAAGCCTTGTTACTGTGTAGTGTAGGGGAGGCGATGTAGATGAAAGGGTATGACATTACCCGGGTGTTGGACTTGGCCCTTCTGGCAGGTTCACCCCTAAAACCTTTTGCTTTTTATTGTGACCTGGTGTTAGTGATTTTTGGCTTCTGCGCACTTTACCACTGTGTCCCAGGGTAAAGTGCGTGCGTGTATTGAGGTTGGCCTGCCCTCCCATAGGAATGCATGGGGGAATGTATGTGTCCCTGGTAGTTCCTGATGCGTGGGGAGTGCAGGTGCGAGTTTGGTATGTGCGGACTCGTGTGATGAAATGTGTGCGGCGTCAATGTACCTAGTGTGGAAGTGCCACTTCTAGAAGTTGGCATATCTGTGTGCAGTGTAAGATGAGTGCCTTGTCTGGCGATTGGCTGGCTGAGGTCATGTGACGGGCTAGGGAATCCCCAGAGTCAGGATGGGTCTGCCCCAGTGGTGGGTGGAGAGATCTACATCCAGATGGGTGGGAGAAGTACACCTGGGACCTGAATAGGGCTGGGCTTTCCCCACACAATGCTGGCTCCGCCCCCTGTGGTGCGACTGATGACCCTGTCCTGTTCTATGAATAGGGAGAGGGGTTGAGCAAAACAAAGTGCTCAAGAACCAGTTGCATCTGGTTCGCCCCTCCCCGACACCTTGAAACAAAGGTACTATGTGTATAAAAAGGGGCTGTGACCCCTTAAAAAATGTTCTCTCTTCTGACCCTAACTTGAGGGGGGCCTGCTGCTGCTGGGCGCCAGGAGAGACCGCCACTAGGGACTGCCTCCCTGCCGGAGGGCCCTGTGAGCTGGCCCCTGGGCCCAGTCTTTGCCCCCCTGCATCTGAAGACTTTTCCTTTACCTGCATTCAAGCGCACGGGAAGCGCTTCACCTTTACCTGCCTTCAAGCACCTGGGAAGCGCTATACCTATTTGCTGAAGAGCGCCTTAGTTGTGGCCAGCAGCGCTGCGCTACGATAATTCACGAGGGAACCCCGACGTAGGGATTCCCCCGCTTTTGCCGTGTTTACCAGCAGGTGCCCACCCCGCATTGTGGCGCTCATTGGCGGGTGCCCACTCCGCTTATTTCACTTTTATTGTGCCTTGAAAACAAAAGCGGGTGCCCACCCCGCTTGCTGCTGAAGAAGAATCACCGCTGCGGACCGGTCCGTAACCGGAAGTCAGGCAGCCTCGGAAGGGACGGGGCGTGGCCCAGCACAGGAAGCGGACGGGAGCCTGGCCCCGAGACGAGGGACCGGGTGAAGCCAGGCGGAGAAGAGAGCCCCGCGCACCCACCGGAGGAGGCGTCCCACGCAGCGAGGAGGCCCCGCGTCAGTCCGGTGAGTGGGGGCTCTTGCCTGCAGGGTGAACGGGACCGCATTGTTGGTTCCTAGAGCCCCGAGAAGGCTCCAACAACAGGGCCAGCCTTGGTTGTGTCAGAGCGCTAGTGCGCCTCAACGGGACCGCATTGTTGGCTTAAGAGCCTAGAAGGCTCCAACAGTTGGGGCAGTGTTTGTTTTAGAGCGCTAGTGCGCTCCAGCTATGGGGGCATTTTCCTTGTTGTAATAGGAGCGGCCCCGGAAGGCAGCGGGCCGCTCCAACGTTGTCCCAGGGCCTATTTGTTAAAAGGCCCACGAGGCTCCACGTGACTGGGGCACATTTCTTTTCGTGTCTTCTGCCGACCTAGAGCCCACGAGGCTCCCACGTTGTTTTGGGGCGTTCCAGAGCCCAGAGAGGGCTCCAAAGGCACAGCGGTGCCCAAACTCATTTTCCACAGCTGCCCAGCACTTAGTGGGCAGCTGCAACGTTTAGGTTGTGGCCCTTTGCGCTTTGGCTTGCGCAGCCTGCGCAGCCCAGCCCTGACTCCATGGACAAAGGGTGTTTGTTCCCCTGAGAGGCCAAGTTGGCCTAGGGACAGTTTCCTTGTGTTGTGCCCTCACCTAGGGTACATGGTTATGGTTACCTGTGTACTTTTGCGCAATGTGCCTTTCCTTGATGCCATGTGTATTTCTAACTGTGCCTATGCGTAGGAGAGGGTTATGTGTTCATGATTCCCTGCGTAATATTTTCCTAAGGTGGTTAGGGTTGCATAGGTGGTACTTACCTGTTACCAGTGGTTACTGGTTGTGCGCTACCTTTTTTTTTTTTAATTGGTGCTGCAGTGATTGTATGTGCTATGTCCTAAAGTGTTATTCCTACAAAGTGCTAATTCTACAACGTGCTAGTTCCAAAAGTGCTTATGCCTGACAGTGGTCCATGAGGCCCTGTCCCATGTAGATAATTCCCCTGTAAATTCTGCCCGTGCCAGTGGCACATTGTAAAGTGTGTATTTATTATCTAATGTGTTTGGTATAATACAAATGCTATTTTTATATATAACCTTGTGTGGAGTTTCTTTTGTGGTGGGCCTTGGGTGTTGTTGCTGGGTGCGCGCGCAAACACTTTACACATTGCCTCCGGGATAAGCCTGACTGCTCGTGCCAAGCTACCAAGGGGGTGAGCAGGGGTTATCTTTGGCGTGTAACTCCCCAGCCCTGACTAGAGTGGTGGTTTCTGCCTGGCTTTGGCGCAAGCCCTAGCCAACCAGAGATCCTATTTCTAACACCGGGCCTATATTAGGGTACCTATATGAAACATAATACAGTAAGTGATCATACAGTTGCAGTAGCGATCTAAAAAAAGAAAGCATCAAAATTAAGTAAGGATGAACAGAAGCAGCAGGAGCTACAACCGTCGGTCCAAGACAAGAAGGACGGTTGAAAGCATCGGGGGAAAAGAGCATTTAAACTAACTAGGATCACGCACGAATATAAAAGACACGACTACATGCTGCAGACAATGTAGCAGGCTTCTTCCTCTCTGGGCCAATCCTAGGGCAGCTCTCCTTTGTGAGCAGGTTCAACACTTCCTTTCCCATGAACATACATGTGGATTGCAAAGCTTTATCAAAAGTTAGCTACAGACATTCTTACGTAGTTAAGTTCTGAAAAAAGAGGCCTCCGTTGCCATGGGCATTGAATGCAGGTTGGCTTTCTAAATATTAAATGCTTCAATGTACACAATGAACTATGCTAAAGAAGAGAAACCTTAACTTGCAAAATACTGTTAGTAATGCAATTAATTAATATGAACAAAAAATATTGTTTTAAATGTGCAACTATTCTATTCATGCATTATGTGAAATGGGGTGAGAATTGGAGGTTAAGAATTACAAATAATATGTTGCTTGGTAAAATAATTCATTGATTAAAACCTGAATGTTCTGAAATTATGACAAACAATTCTAAGCATGTCACGATAAGGTCAGATTTCTAAATTATATTTCTGCACAGTTCAGCAATATTAGGTTAACTTCTAGTTAAAGGAAGCTTGCTTCTTAGAATTTCTAAAGCCTTAACACATAGCTATAACTGCCATGGTTTTCACATTCTAAATGCATGTCATATCAGCTTTGAATTTTACATTCATCAATTCACATTTGTATGAGCTAATCTAAATAATTTTCATTTTAATTAGTGGACCATATCAACATCTTTTAGACACGAGTCTCTGGCAAACACATGACAATATTCTGAACTTCTGCTTGGATTCTGAAGTTAACCACTTGATACATGGACTGAGAAGGGCAGCACACTGGGGATTTTTTCTTCCATACAAGTCTGAAGGTGAGAATGGTTTATCTCTGAGCAAAGCGCTTTCAACCTGATATCAAGGACTGGGGCAGGATTGGTGTGCTAACATTCAGAGAGATAATGAGAAATTCGGAGGACATTAACCCTTCATTATCAATTATGAAACAGCCTCATGGAGTGTTTGTCTAGCAGCTGATTGATGTGTAATGCTAGTGGACTCAGTCAGGGCGTGGGGTACAATTCTCTCTCATGTTTAATGACATTTTCATTAGACAAAAATCTTTAACGTCACAGGATTGAGAGGAAACGTTAAAAAAAGAAAGCGGATGTAAAATTTGAATAAAAAGATGAGCTACATCTTGAAAATCATTCTGACTCCTCCTGGAGGTTTTCCACAAATTGGAGGAAAATGCTCACTCATTAGGTAACGTGACATGAGAAGGAAGGGCCCACCACGTGGGTGACAATTACAACTGGTGACTTTTATGGAATTGCGAGGCCAAATAATTAGATGTAACTGAGATATTTGGGTGGATGTTTACATTTGGGGGGCCTGTTTTGAGGGGCTGCATTTAACGTACAATATAGAATAAAATAAACGATATTTACCTAAAAGAAATTGGTGACACACAAGCAAAACGGGGGCAAGGATTTGAAGTAGGGTATAGCTCTTAAAAATAACAAGAAGTGGGGCGTGGGGGGTAGATCCTTTCATCACGAAGGGCGGTGGATTCGGCAGACACTAGTTTCCCTCTGTTGTGAAAGAGGACACAGGGTGTGCTTTATTGACAATCTCTTTTGTCGATAACGGGAGAGGAGGTTTTTATTGAGGTCAGTCACGTTCCACTCAATTGAACATGCCAGGATCCAGTGAATCCTAGAGGCCAGGATCTAAAGGAGCAGGTGTGCACGTGCCCTGATTGCCATTCCATGTGATTGGTTTGTCCAATGACTCCTTCTGCTGATTGAGGTTGGTACGGTCAATGCGAGGGGCTTCCTTTTTTTTTATGAGTTCTGCTTCTCATTTCTGTTTTTCACTTCACAACTGAGGATGAAAATTCACTGCATATATTGGTGCATATGTTCTGTGACTGGCCTCAGTGTCTCCCAGGCCCCGCCCATGACCTTCTCAACAGCCGGACCTTTGTTGATTTACAGTTATTGGAACAGTTCATCTCCTGGAAGAGAGGAACCCCGCCCGGCCCAATCAAAAGCAGGACATGAAAAACGTCAAGATCGAAAAATCGCTTCAACATATTTTACGCATGAGACAACAAAATGACCTTTCGCCGCTTACTGAAAAGGGATTAAGTTTACAACTAATAAGGACAATATTGTGTGATACTAAAACACGTCCTAGGAATGCTTTTTTTTGGGCGGGGTGAGCTCCCGCCTGTGCAGCACCCTCACTCACACGTCACCTACTAGCGCTCTTTTGACAGGTGTAGCTGTTGGAGTCGACTAAAGAAGTCACATCATTTCCTCCAGTGGGGACCTATCCCGCACAATTGTAGGATTTGATGTATATATTCCTAATGTGAAGAACTGAATGCTTTTTTTAGCTCCAGTGCGATACATGCTGCCTGTGGCTATAGATCAGTCGATTCTTT
The DNA here is from genome assembly GCF_964204655.1 of Triturus cristatus. Classification (NCBI taxonomy): domain Eukaryota; kingdom Metazoa; phylum Chordata; class Amphibia; order Caudata; family Salamandridae; genus Triturus; species Triturus cristatus. The sequence continues at coordinate 163,921,922 of NC_140587.1, forward strand.
CTTAAAATGCCAGAGTCGCCGAAGATTGTTGGAGGTTATAACCTGGAATAAATACTGCTTGGTCCTTGCGGATAGATTCCGGTAGCTCACGTCACAGCCTACACGCTAGAAGCTTGCTTAGGATTTTAAAATCTGTGTTCAGTATAGAAATCAGACAATCGGATGTACATCAGAAGGATCTTTGTGGGGTTTAAACAACGTGGAAATAAGGGCTTTGTTGAGCTAGCTTGGGTGGCAGTGTTTGGGCCAATAGAGTACACAATTCCACCAGGAAACTGTCAGTTTTGTTGGTGAAAATCTCTCAAGTGGTAGCAATCTCCTGTTGGGATACGGGGGCATCCGAAGAGAGCCGTACCTCTGGGGAGGTCCAGCGTGTCTGTATCGGGCCAACAAAGTTAGTTCTGGCTGATTCTGGGGATGGACATGGGCTTCTCTATCGCTCTCAATAAGAGCAATGGAAAGCATCATTAATGGGCAATCGTGTGTTGGCAACTGCCCCTGTCGGTAGTAGGACTGATGGAGGGGGGGTGGGTGTACACTATCAGGAGAGGAGATAGCACATGGCTGGGTTTATAGCTTTATGTTTAGAAGGTTGAATGGACATGAAGTCTAAGTACTCCATGGAATCAAAATATGTTGCCCTAGCTGTGCGCAAGTTGTGTGCCTAATTCAGCGAGGTCAGTATCACGCCCCCAGCGCAGAGAGAGGTATTTTTGCCTTTAAGTCTGTCAATAAGGTCTTCCAAACCCATACTGTTTTAATGCATAGCCCTCTCGTCACAACCTGATATGCCTCCCACTCCACTTTAGGGGAGGAAGCAGACTGTGTTTTCACAAAAGAACATATGCGGGTGGTTGAAAGTGAAACCGGTCGGTCATTCCGGCTGGATACCGACGGGCTCAGTCAGAGGCCTCACCGTAATCCCCAAGGATTACATTTCTGCCGTAGGGATTACGATGTTGGTTTCCGACAGCCTTTCCAGGTCAGGAGTTCCAATATGGAAAGCACGTCAGAAAGCAACTTTGGGGGGCCCTAGCAGGGCTCCCATTCCTCCACACTGTCAGTTGGGGACCGAGGGGGCACCTATGGTGCCCTCCTGTTAATCCCTGCTCCACATGGTATGCACCTTGAGGTGCCTGCCACGCGGTGCAGGGATTAACAGAAACTCCTATTTCTCTATGGGAGCTAGTGCTGCGGCCATAGAGAAATGGGAGTATGTGACTGCACCATGTGTGGTCACATTGTAATAGCGGTGTCGGGAATGCCGACCAGAGGTCGGTCGGTCCCGAGACCGCAATTGTGTCGGGCAGACGTGAGACCGCCCGACATCGTAATCAGGCCCTCAGTCTGAAAGTGCCTGAGACACTGAAGTTACATTATTACTTTGACAGAGTTGAAATCACAGTTATTAGGTCTGGGTTTAAAAAAATGGAGGTGATAAAAGCATATATAACAATTTGGCCAGTTTTTTTAGGACTGAAATACAATCGTAGATGTTGCTATAATATTAGAGAGGCACAATTAGAATATATGTTAAAAGCCAAATCGCTGATAAATTTGCCCAGTTTATTTAGGAATGAAATACAATTATATTATGTCCAATATTAGGATCACATAATTATTTATGTAAACACAATAGTTAATATAGGACGTTGGTGTGCGCGACAATTTTGGTTCAATAAATTTTATTCAGTGATCATTCGACTATACATTAATTTAAACTACCAAAATGGCTGCACATACCGTCAACACGCAGGATAACGCACGAACAGAGCATTTAAACGCGAGCAACACGGCGGTGCCGTCTTTGCTTAATAAATCAGAATCCCAGTAGAAGAGACACAGCGCGTCGAATACGGTAAGGAGACTTAACAGCTCCCCAGTAGTTAACTTAGATGCAACAACGGGGGCTCGATTGCTGAAGTTATGCTTTATAGGCGGTAAATAATATGCGCATAGACCTTTGGGTCGTTCTCTATATATATACCTCTTGTTATTTTGGTTAAAATAAAAGGCTGATGGCTATTACTTCTTGTAAGTCAATCCGCAATACAACTTTGTTTTGTGGGCATTAATATGATGAAATTGACTCGTAACAAGAGATAACGCTGTGACAATTACTGATTCAGTGGGATTTTCGAAACAAAGGAAAATAATGTCTGTTACCACATTAAACAAATAAGGGGCAATTGAAAAATAAACCGCATTACAATGGCTTAGTGCATTTTGAAAATGTAAATTATGTGAGAAATAAGTTACTTCAGACTATCTGTCAATGCCAGTATGTAAACTTTTGACTGGCACACACGATAAATTGAATGTCGAGTGCGTTTAAATCTTTTTAAAACATCTATAAAGCATGGTCTAATCAGGTCTTCAATACCGGCTTTTAACTACAAAATGGCTACGATTTAGAACACTTAGTGAAAATATTGGCCTCTAGCGGGTGAGTGACTTAATGTAAATCTTGCACTAAGAAATAGGTCTAGATGCAAATTGATTATATTCATTGAAATTATATATATCCTTTGATTAAATATGGTGAAGGAAATCTATACCCCCATTATTGTTTTTAAAGTATTAGAATATGAAGCCATACAGTTTATGTAAGTATAGTAAAATAATTTATGAGTTTAATGTACACTTTTTGTACTGGAGCTTGATTTATTAAAACCATAAATTTCCCTAGATTCTATGGTCAGACGAAGATATACACAGCGGGATTTATAAAAATAGTGCTACAGTGCTGCAACGTACTCCTCACTGAATCCCCAATGAGGGTAAGCTATTGGGGTCACAATATGAGTTAGAAACTGCTTCAGAATATAATACCCTTGTTGACAGAATTAATGTATTTGTCAAAGAGGGTCGAGCAATATGTGCAATGTAATGTATATTGTAGAATCATGTTTTAGACATGTATTGACATAATTGCACTTTAGCGTTGAGCATGGAGGCTTTTGTGTAACTGTACGCTATAGTATTACGATGAAGAATTACATTGAACCAAAGAAAATGTAATTCTGAGCACATGTTCGGCATCTAATTGTATGTAACTTTTATTTTTAGATTTATTGGTTTGATATAAAGAGCACTTTGTGTTTTTATGTTGTGGGTCCGGAAGAAGGTGTTTTTAACTACAAGATAAACCGAAACGCGTCGACAAGAGGACACAGTTAATCTGTTTTAATAAAAATCATATTTTTAATATTATGATATGTACTGAGTAGTATATAAAATTTATTTGATTAATGCCAACAATTGTTAAAAGAATTACTGTAAAAGATACCATTTTAAAATGTTTGTTTTTATGAAAATGCGTACAATGATATGTAATGAAAAGTGTTTTTAAATGGATACAATACTGCTTAAATTTTTATAAAGGTGCAAATAATAAAATAATGAGAATATAAATCTAGATTACGTGTTGCTATATTTGAAATTTATATATATTTCTTCCCATAGAAAGGCTTCCATGTTCTCCCACAGCAAACATGTACACTAATAAAATGTTAACAGTACTACAAATAATATAAATCGGACATACTCTTCCGGCCGGATCCCAAGAGATTCTCCTGTGTCCATGCTCAGCGTTCCTGCTCCTCCCCCGTAGCCGTACCCTTTTGGTCCATACTTTTTCTGGTAGCAGGATTTACAGTAGATCTCCTCCCCATGCACAGCCACTGTAGTACTGTCGAGATTCTTTTTACATACCACTGGGGGAAAAGAGACAGAGATTATAGAGTCCCAGAGACACACATAAGCACATTGGTGAGAACTGTATGACATCACAGTTAGTCCGACCACTGCCTGTGACAGGGTACAGCATCTGCATCAATCCCTGTATTCAGGAAAATAAGTCAAAATGATCCGGTGAAGCAATAAGGACAAGCAGGTGAGGTTGGACTGGCTGCAATCGCAGTCTGTTAGACCAACAAAGAAAAGAGAGCTCAAGTTCCAAAGTGCCCTCCAGTTTCTCTACGGTTGCTCAATTCCAAGGTGTGGTGTACCCACACAGAAATACAAAAATAGAAAATGAGTCCTTGTTTTGCTTACAGTGGCATATAATTACCAGTAGAGGCAAAGTGTTTTATTAGTGGCCTGATACATTTCTGAAGACAAAAAGCTGTTAACCAATTATGAAGTCACAACTAATCAGCTTTTGGTTTTGTCAATACCTGTCCGAATAGCGCAATACAAAGCATGTATAGAAGCATTCCATATTCACCGAGTAAGGGGCAGGGAGACAGAGGGCTTTGCCCGATACCACACAATGGGGTCGAGTGCAGAGTACGAGATCAGAACCCAAGTCTCAGGTTCCACAGCAGACACTTTGGGCTATAAACCACGCCTAAGTAAAGGGATGCAATTCGTTCTTTTATTCGAGGGTCATCTCAAGATGGGCGATGGCGATTTCTTAAATTCTCCCATACTGTGCCATCCCTCTATCCCACCATAAAGAGAGGCAAACGTGTGATTCATACAAGTGCATGTTTCTACGACACTGAGTTCCGATCCGAGCTGTGAAACCACATAGGATTTATCACAAACTATTAGATCCAGCAGCAACTTATTAAAGATCAGCACAGGTCATTTATTGGACCAATTCAGTATTTCTCAAAGTCTGTGTCACATTCTAGCACAATCAGCCACTAAGTAAACTGTTGGGTTGGGCAACAACTTCGAGTAGGGGATGAACAGATCCTAACATTTAATATAGTAAAACAGAAAAACAGCAAATTCCCAGGGTTTAAACAAATCTGTGTGAGTAAACACTTTTGACAGTGGCTGCTGTGAGTGCCTACAGGATTGGCACAGGATTGGCACAGGATCGGCTCAGAAGGAAAAGACAGGGAAAGAGTTCATAGTACGTGTGTCCCATGCCCCTATAGAGATAGAAATGTAATACTTTGCAATCAAGTGAGAAACTCTTGTGTGTGTGTGTGTGTGTGTGGGCCACATCTTATTTTAGCACTCTTCTGTGGGGGAGGTGGCAGATGGTAAGTGCCTACTTATAGGGCTGAAACTGAGAGCTTTAGATAACGTAGCCTACAATGTCTAGCTTCTCATGTTCAAAAGCGCAAATTGGTCATGCAATAGAAAAATACATTAGCGATTTCCTTATCATGACTGCCAGAGTGCTGTACACTTCACACAATGATGGAGATATCAGCCCTGAATTCCAAGCTATTGGGGCAAACATAGAAACCTAAAAGGAGGCTTATCCAGTATGTTGCTTGAATAATGGAAGAACAAACTTCAAGTGGACAATATTATGAGTCTGGTCATGTCTAAAACTCAGAATAAATGGAAACTGGGAAGATCAGATCACTGAAAGCCCACTAAGACCCTCTTGGAAAATAAAACAGGAATAATCGGAACAGATGGATATCTTATTTAAAGGAGAAAAAAGTTAATAGTACCAACACCTTCCCAAAGCAAACTGCTGACAATGGACCACCAAAGACATCTTGTAAAACTGTTAACTAAGAGACAGCTTAAATAAGAATACTGAAGGAATGGACTGTGACATGGCACATGCACTGAAAAATAATCCAAAGTAAACAAAGTTAGAAGAGGGTCTTCACATGGCTAGTTCCCAGGACTACAGTAACCTCTCAACGAATGCATGAGCAGTTAAGGTTAGACTTTAGTGGTCCCATGTGTGGCTTAATTTGAATATGCCAGAATACTTGCTGATCTCAGGAGCAGGTGGATTGATTTTACATCTATGTCAGACATTAGAAGTATGGTAATGGCGATGGAGAGATTAATAGAACACCATACAGTTGTCTGTCAATCTCTGTATTGATACTGAGAAAACTATAAATAGAACCATAAGTGACACTACCAGTACTGCACCATTTGGGCTAATGAGAGATCGTAAGTCACATCACAATTTATTGTCATGGTGGACAAATTTGGAAGCTGTGTGTATTGCAAAACTAGAGACCAAACAGGAATTGAAGGTTTGCAGGGGGGATAAAAACGTTTTAAAAAACTTAGTAAGGAAGAAAAAAAAGAGTGAAGCATTCACAAGTTAAGGCAGATGGTTGGGTGAAGATAAAATTACAGTGTGCTTAACATCTGGTATGGAATAAATATAGTCGACTCGCAGAAGCCCGAAAAAATGATGGTTCATGGCTGAAGCTAGTAAATGGTAAAAGATGAACTGCTTCAAAAGCAGTTTTGTACAAAAAGAAGCAAAGTAGGGTTAACAAAAAGGAGGAGACAGATACGTTAAATTTTATGTGAGCAGATGATGTTGCTTTGAGAGTGATGGAAGATTTGGGGCGGACAAACTCAGATAACTAAAAAACTAGCCTTCAGGACCACCCACAAAATTCAGAAACATTTTGATACTTTTACAAATTTCACATGTATGCATGTGTATTTAAGGTCTCGCCTAGCATTGCACCGCAAAGCGCTGCTCGCTCGGCGAGAGATTTTGTGGATGAGGGGTTTTCACAAAGGGACTCGAAGCCCCGCCCCTCATTTCCATTGGCTTGCTTCACCGTGTATGCTAAACGGTGGCCTGCCATTGGAAATGGGGTATTTTGGTTGCCGCCCTTTCGCTTTTTGGTCCGGCCCATCCAGATTGGCTCGTTTGCTTTGCGTCTGTCGCAAAGCACTTTCTTATCTTTATGGGGCCATGTGTTTCTAATTAGCGTGGAGGCGCACACTGCCCCCGACCACTCAAAGGAAAGAAATCTTGGTTTAATCAAGATTTTTTTCCTTTGAGAGGTCAGGAGCAGTGCGTGCCCCCACGCTAATTAGAAACACATGGCCCCATAAAGATAACAGATCGAAGACTTGCTGCTTACACGAGCAGCAAAAGTAATTTGCTCTAATTCACTCACTCCACTATCCCTTTTTATCTCTCTATTTTTCCCGCCCCTCTCCATTAACGCGCCAGTCCCATCCCCCAATCCCTGTCTCCACGTTCTCTCTCCTCTCAAGCAAATCTTTCTTTCTCTTTCCATAGTTTCACTTCCCCCCTTCATTTCTGACTCCATCACCCCTCGATCCCTCTCTCCAAATCTGCCCTCCGAAGCTCTCATTCTTTCTGTCCACCCTCTTCTCCTCCACTCCTCAATGTCCTTCTCTCAATCTTCATCCATCGGACTGTCTTTCAATTCCAGTCTCTCTTCCTCCATCTTCGCTGACTCCGTTTCGACTCTGAACGCTCCGTCTCCACCCTTCGCTCGCTGTCTCTCCCCACACGCCTCTCGCTCCTGCCTTACTGCCATTATGTTTCTCACCCCGACTCTTCTGTCTTCCTTCTTTCCGTATTCACCTCACTCTGTCTACCGCACTCTCTCCCGTCTTCTTCTCCTGTTGTCATCTCTCTCTGGCTCTCTCCATCTCTCGCTTCATTTGCTTTTCTCTCTCGCTTTCTTTCGCTCTACCTTTATTTATTTCTCTTTCTCCAGCTCTCTCCTCCGTCTTCATCTCTGTGTCTTTCTTTTTCCTCCTTTCACGCTCTCTCCCTTTTCCATTCCATCTCTCTCTCTCAGTGTAATCTCAGCAGTCCTTGTCACGGTGGTGCATTCATACCGTGAGTGCTTCCGGCTGAGAGACTGCCTGTGGTTAGATAATCAGTCATGTTTGTTAGAACTAAAAGAGATTTGCGTTTCTCTGTTGGTCATTCCCACCCTCCTTCAAGCGCCTAGACTGGCTGAGCCCATCAGATGGCTCGGAGTGTCGTGATCCCCTGTTATTTGCCTGTCTTCTAAGTTCACTGGAAGTGCAGAGTAGGGGCAAGGGCCAGGCTTGCTCAAGGAAGGGTGTCTTCAACGAGTGACGAAGATATGATATGGGGCCGGTCTGTTAATAACTGACAGCTACTGTTAATGACCATGCAATTATGAACTCCTATTGAAGGCAAACTAACACGGGGAGTGGGTAGGTGGTAACTTAACAAGTGTAGATGCCTCCCAAGCACACTAAAGAGAAAGATCAACTAGCCACTGTTAATGCCCAAAGGCATAATGAAGGGACGATTAGCACCTTCACCAGAGAGGGCAGTAACGTTGATGCATGGCATTCATTTCCACTCATTTGTGACTCACTAACCCTGCAAAACCCGAGCTGCACTCATTTATAGTCACCTGAAATGTTTGAATCAACGCCCCCCTCCTCACCCCCACTTAAGAGACCAACTTTTGCAACCAGGAGCTGCTTCCATGAGAGTTCTGACTGTGTTTGGATGGCTCCCCTATGATTTCTGCAGGGAGGGCAGTGACCCACTCACATGCATGTTTAGCCCCTAAGACATTTCGGATGCATGCACAGCGCAGGAGGTGCGAGGCTGCTCCGCTGGGGAAAGCTCAGGCTCCGGTCAGAGGAGCAGTGTGTCTAGATTTCCTGTGAAATATCGTAAGGCGGGCTAGAGATCCCCGTGCAGTGTGCGCCTGCATTCAAGAGGAGGGTGAGAAGAACGGGGAGGATGTAGCCTCACGGCTAGAGCTGCTGACTTTAGAGGGCGTCAGCTCAACATCCTGTGATTCTCTGCAATCACTTAATCTCCCTGTGCATGCCAAAAATGAATGTGTCCTTGTGTAAAGTAACTGGTGCTCATGTAAAGCGCTGCAATACCTTCGGGTTGAGTTGGCGCTATATAAAATCTGCCAAAAATAAAACAAGCATTTGCAATGCAATAGGTCTCGCATTTACGTGAGTTTGCGCCATTGGCATTGTAAATGACAACGCCTTATATTTATGTTTTAAAAACTAAAGCATAAATAAAAGGCATTGTTCAAACTCGTGTAAATGCAAGACCTATTGCATTGCAAATGCTTGTTTTAAATATTAATTTCCACCATGATTTCGGGTTGGGGCCTAACATCAATTTAGCAGTTGTTCACAGTTTTTTCTTCGTCTTTTCTTCTATTACCCTTTAGTCTTTAAAAATATTTTTTAACTTCTTTGTTCGTTTGTTGAAAGGGGAAGGTGTGTAGCTAGGGTTTCTTCAATGTTTTATAATGCCCAGGCGCACAATGACTCTATTCTCATGGGTCTCCATTAGGGCTGGGCGGAATTTGCGGAATGCCTCTTCGCGGAATTTTGAAAAAAAATTGTTGAAAACGAGCGCACAACCTGAGGGACCGTGTGCCCGGGACTGGGGTCCCTCGTGCTTGGGCAGGCTCCCCTATCTCCCCGGCCTGGCTGCGTTGAGAAGCAGGGACCGGCCCCGGGCCTCCTGATGTTTGGTCAGGGCCTGGGATCCCACGTCCTGCGGCCTGCCAAGTGTCCATCTGCCCGGGACAAGGGACCCTGGTGCAGAGCCCCGGAGCCCTGCAAGGGCAGGCAGGAGCCCTACCGCTATGGCTCGGTGTGGGCAGCTGGGAGTCCTTTCGGTCCCGGCCATCTGGTCGCACCTTTCCCTCGGCCATCTGGTCGCGCGCGCAATGCTTTCCAATGGGGCGACCAGATGGCCGGGCCGGCCTGGAAGTCCCCATGAGGGTCCATTCGCCTCGCGGATCCCAGCCAGGGCTCCAGGAGGCCGGGCGCGTCCGAGCCTAGGGTCCCCTCCGTCACTCGGAGCGTGAGGGTTACAAGAAAGGTGGGTAGCCTTCCTCCGGATTAGTAGGGGCAGGGTATGCCGGGACACCCCTCCTGGGGATTGCGGTTCTCAGACGGGGACCAGATGGGCCAAGCCCAGACGACACTTCCCCAGGGCGTCGGGTGCTCCCTCCTCCAGCCCGCGGCGAGGCAAAGTGCCCAGGACGGGCTCCATGGGTCCCCCCGGGCGTCCACCGAGGCCTGCAGCCCCAAAGCCCTGCAGCCCTGGAGCCCTTCAGCCCAGAGCCCTGGAGCCCTGCAGGCCCGGAGCCCTGCAGACCCGGAGCCCTGCAGCCCCGGAGCCCTGCAGGCCCGGAGCCCTGCAGCCCCGGAGCCCTGCAGCCACCGAGGCCTGCAGCCCTGGTGCCCTGCAGCCCCGGAGCCCTGCAGGCCCGGAGCCCTGCAGCCCCGGAGCCCTGCAGGCCCAGAGCCCTGCAGCCCCGGTGCCCTGCAGGCCCAGAGCCCTGCAGCCCCGGTGCCCTGCAGCCCCGGAGCCCTGCAGGCCCAGAGCCCTGCAGCCCTGGAGCCCTGCAGCCCCGGAGCCCTGCAGCCACGGAGCCCTGCGTGGGCAGGCGGGAACCCTAGCGCGAAGGCTCGGGGTTGGACAGATGGGAGTCCTGTCAGTCCCGTCCATCTGGTTGCACCTCTCCCCTCGGCCATCTGGTCGCGCGCAATGCTTTCCAATGGGGCGACCAGATGGCCAGGCCAGCCTGGAAGTCCCGATGAGGGTCCATTCGCCTCGCGGATCCCAGCCAGGGCTCCAGGAGGCCGGGCGCGTCCGAGCCTAGGGTCCCCTCCGTCACTCGGAGCGCGAGGGTTACAAGAAAGGTGGGTAGCCTTCTTCCGGATTAGTAGGGGCAGGGTATGCCGGGACACCCCTCCTGGGGATTGCGGTTCTCAGGCGGGGACCAGATGGGCCAAGCCCGGACGACACTTCTCCGGGGCGTCGGGTGCTCCCTCCTCCAGCCCGCGGCGAGGCAAAGTGCCCAGGACGGGCTCCATGGGTCCCCCCGGGCATCCACCGAGGCCTGCAGCCCCAAAGCCCTGCAGCGCTGGAGCCCTTCAGCCCGGAGCCCTGGAGCCCTGGAGCCCTGCAGGCCCGGAGCCCTGCAGCCCCGGAGCCCTGCAGCCCCGGAGCCCTGCAGGCCCGGAGCCCTGCAGCCCCGGAGCCCTGCAGCCACCGAGGCCTGCAGCCCCAAAGCCCTGCAGCTCTGGAGCCCTTCAACCCGGAGCCCTGGAGCCCTGCAGGCCCGGAGCCCTGCAGGCCCGGAGCCCTGCAGCCCTGGAGCCCTGCAGGCCCGGAGCCCTGCAGCCCCGGAGCCCTGCAGGCCCGGAGCCCTGCAGCCCCGGAGCCCTGCAGGCCCGGAGCCCTGCAGCCCTGCAGCCCCGGTGCCCTGTAGCCCCGGAGCCCTGCATGCCCAGAGCCCTACAGCCCTGGAGCCCTGCAGCCCCGGAGCCCTGCAGCCACGGAGCCCTGCGTGGGCAGGCGGGAACCCTAGCGCGAAGGCTCGGGGTTGGACAGATGGGAGTCCTGTCAGTCCTGTCCATCTGGTTGCACCTCTCCCCTCGGCCATCTGGTCGCGCACAATGCTTTCCAATGGGGCGACCAGATGGCCGGGCCAGCCTGGAAGTCCCGATGAGGGTCCATTCGCCTCGCGGATCCCAGCCAGGGCTCCAGGAGGCCGGGCGCGTCCGCGCCTAGGGTCCCCTCCGTCACTCGGAGCGCGAGGGTTACAAGAAAGGTGGGTATCCTTCCTCCGGATTAGTAGGGGCAGGGTATGCCGGTACACCCCTCCTGGGGATTGCGGTTCTCAGGCGGGGACCAGATGGGCCAAGCCCGGACGACACTTCCCCGGGGCGTCGGGGGCTCCCTCCTCCAGCCCGCGGCGAGGCAAAGTGCCCAGGACGGGCTCCATGGGTCCCCCCGGGCGTCCACCGAGGCCTGCAGCCCCAAAGCCCTGCAGCCCTAGAGCCCTTCAGCCCGGAGCCCTGGAGCCCTGGAGCCCTGCAGGCCCGGAGCCCTGCAGCCCCGGAGCCCTGCAGGCCCGGAGCCCTGCAGCCCCGGAGCCCTGCAGCCACCGAGGCCTGCAGCCCCAAAGCCCTGCAGCCCCGGAGCCCTTCAGTCCGGAGCCCTGGAGCCCTGGAGCCCTGCAGGCCCGGAGCCCTGCAGGCCCGGAGCCCTGCAGCCCCGGAGCCCTGCAGGCCCGGAGCCCTGCAGCCCCGGAGCCCTGCAGGCCCGGAGCCCTGCAGGCCCGGAGCCCTGCAGCCCCGGAGCCCTGCAGCCCCGGAGCCCTGCAGGCCCGGAGCCCTGCAGCCCCGGTGCCCTGCAGCCCCGGAGCCCTGCATGCCCAGAGCCCTGCAGCCCCGGAGCCCTGCAGCCCCGGAGCCCTGCAGCCACGGAGCCCTGCGTGGGCAGGCGGGAACCCTAGCGCGAAGGCTCCGGGTTGGACAGATGGGAGTCCTGTCAGTCCCGTCCATCTGGTTGCACCTCTCCCCTCGGCCATCTGGTCGCGCGCAATGCTTTCCAATGGGGCGACCAGATGGCCGGGCCAGCCTGGAAGTCCCGATGAGGGTCCATTCGCCTCGCGGATCCCAGCCAGGGCTCCAGCCTAGGGTCCCCTCCGTCACTCGGAGCGCGAGGGTTACAAGAAAGGTGGGTAGCCTTCCTCCGGATTAGTAGGGGCAGGGTATGCCGGTACACCCCTCCTGGGGATTGCGGTTCTCAGGCGGGGACCAGATGGGCCAAGCCCGGACGACACTTCCCCGGGGCGTCGGGTGCTCCCTCCTCCAGCCTGCGGCGAGGCAAAGTGCCCAGGACGGGCTCCATGGGTCCCACGGGCGTCCACCGAGGCCTGCAGCCCCAAAGCTCTGCAGCCCTGGAGCCCTTCAGCCCGGAGCCCTGGAGCCCTGCAGCCCCGGAACCCTGCAGCCACGGAGCCCTGCGTGGGCAGGCGGGAACCCTAGCGCGAAGGCTCGGGGTTGGACAGATGGGAGTCCTGTCAGTCCCATCCATCTGGTGGCACCTCTCCCCTCGGCCATCTGGTCGCGCGCAATGCTTTCAATGGGGCGACCAGATGGCCGGGCCGGCCTGGAAGTCCCGATGAGGGTCCATTCGCCTCCCGGATCCCAGCCAGGGCTCCAGGAGGCCGGGCGCGTCCGGGCCTAGGGTCCCCTCCGTCACTCGGAGCGCGTGGGTTACAAGAAAGGGGGGTAGCCTTCCTCCAGATTAGTATGGGCAGGGTATGCCGGCAGACCCCTCCGGGGCTGGCCGTTCTTTGCCGGGGACCAGATGGGCTACGCCCGGGCAACATCCTCCCAGGCTTCACTCCTCCGGCCCGCGGCGTGGCAAAGAGCCCAGGGACGGGCTCCACTGGTCCCGGGCAGTCCTACCCCCGGGGCGCCCGGGCCAGAGAGCTCCGTCGGTCCTCCCCGTGCCCGAGTCCCAGCCGCTGTCCCCCAGCCCCCGGGAAGCAGAGAGCCCACCGAGCCCATGGTTAAGGCGGAGCCCTACCGCTATGTAGCCTTCCTCCGGATTACTAGGGACAGGGTACTCTGGGACCCCTCTCGGTCCTCAGCCGGCAGCTGGACGGGCCCGGATGCTGCCCCGGTCCTGTCCCGGGGACTGCCGCGTGGCAGGGTGCCCGGGACAAGGGGTCCGGATGGTCCGGGGAGGCTTCCCCTGCACCTGCGGGCCTGGGAGCCCCGGCTGACTCCAGGGGCCCAGCCGGGCCCCGGCCCCGTCCCCCGGCCTGCGGCACTGCCAAAGGCCTGGGACTGGGTTCCGTTGTGTCCGGGGAGCCTCCCCAGGCATGTCTGGGTTCATTGGCCCCTGGGGGCCCCGGGGAGGGCGGCCTCCCCGCCCGTCTGGGGTCCTGCCACGTGGCAGGGTGCCCGGGGCGGGCTCCGGAGGGCCCGGGGAGGCTTCCCCTGCGCCTGCGGGCCTGGGAGCTCCGGCTGGGTCCAGGGGCCCGGCCGGGCCCCGGGTCGGGGTCTCCGGCCCCGGGCCCCGTCCCCCGGCCTGCGGCACTGCCAAAGGCCCGGGATGGGGTTCCGTTGTGTCCGGGGAGCCTTCCCAGACTCGTCTGGGTTCATTGGCCCCTGGGGGCCCCGGGGAGGGCGGCCTCCTCGCCCCGGGCTCCGTCCCGGGTCCTGCCGCGTGGCAGGGTGCCCGGGGCGGGGTCCGGAGGTCCCGGGGAGGCTTCCCCTGCGCCCGCGGGCCTGGGAGCTCCGGCTGGGTCCAGGGGCCCGGCCGGGCCCCGGGTCGGGGTCTCCGGCCCTGGGCCCCGTCCCCCGTCCTGCGGCACTGCCAAAGGCCCGGGAGGGGGTTCCGTTGTGTCCGGGGAGCCTTCCCAGGCTCGTCTGGGTTAATTGACCCCTGGGGGCCCCTGGGGGCCTCGGGGAGGGCGGCCTCCCCGCCCCGGGCTCCGTCCCGGG